>NC_137705.1:3374964-4651214 GCF_964034855.1 Anser brachyrhynchus
TGCCCATGCTAGTTTTCATTGAAGTCACTCGGCAAATTTCCATTGATTTTAATTGGACAGGCTGTTTAACCTTTTTTCGTCTGGCAATGAAACATGCTAACAAACAATTCAAAATCACATAGCTTGGGTCTCTTATTCTATGGCAATACTGAACATCAGCTCATATCCATCCTATGTTTTACAGAGATTTACAAATAACCACCCTTTCATGCATTTTTCTCTTGATATATACACCGCTTGTGAAACTGCATTTTGCTTTGAGATTTGCTTGAACAGGACTTTTGGAAACAAAAAAATACTTTGCATTATATGTTATACTGACATATAATGTATTGTATCTTGATTAGTTTGCCTAGTAGTCCCTCCCCTGACCCCAGGAATAATATCATAATTCTCACATAATTATGAAAATGGTAGGACATACCACAAGCATTCAGACTGTCCAAGTTTATTTTTATATTTTGTTTTAATGCTGTCCAAAGTACCAGACTATCTGAACTCCCAGACTTGCTTCCACGCAATGGAAGAATTATAGGAGGTTGAAAAGAGGACATCTACATGGTCCTCATCCTTTTCAAGCTAATTGGAAATAAAAGAAGAGAACAGGAAGATGGCTGGAGAAGTCCTGTTGGGTGGCAGCGGTGAAGGAGATTTGCCAAGTCCCACAATAAAATGCCTCAACTCCAGGCATCTCCCAGGGCTGGCACTCCCTTCCTGCCTTCCATTCCCTCTTGGGAAGGAGGATTCCTTATCTTTGTCAAGTTCTATGAATATTTTGCTTGCAGTGTTAACAAAGGTCTGATTTCACTCAAGGGCTGTGACTGAGCCTATTCAGGGTGGTTATTATGACTGCAGGAGCATACGCCAAGAGTAAGATGCCTTCTATGGTAATGAAAAGAAAACCACAACAAAAGAAGTCCAGAAAGTTCAAGTCTACCTCAGATTCACTGGTTTCTGTGCTATTCTTTCATGCTATTCATTTACTCACAATGAACTGCTGCAGAATTTGAACACACTTGCTCTGTTTTTTCCTCTATACAAAACAAGGTTGATTCAATGAAGAAAAAAAAGCCAGGCTGCCTCTTTGAGATTCAAGTATCTTGATACAGATACTACCCAACAGATAAGTGAAGTTCATTAATTACCTGGATTGCTCACAAAATTAAGTCCTACTAGCATCAAATTCCAAAATATTTGTCTCTGAAAGAGCGGTACTTAATAGGCAGTGCTGAACGTTTAATATTCCTCTACATCCAATAGAATGTTTATTGCATAGGTCTGTCATGATATTACTGGGAAGGATTAGATTAAAAAGCTAACCATCTGTAAACTGAGCCATGTTTTTAATGGGAAAAAATAAAAGCTAGCAATCATGTGGTGAAGTGCACCAAAATGTTAACTGCTTACAGCCACATGCTTCTGAACTAGTGGATAGGGTGATGCAGATAAGGTCTAATAAAATATCTTTACAGATAGCAGGAGCATCATTGACAGAACTGGAAATTAAATTCCAATGGTAAAATACTGAGAATAAGTGATGATAACCAAACTTGAAAGAATGACGTTTCTCTTTCTGGTTTCAGGAGCTGGCTGTTAAAAAAAGAAAGAAGAAAAAAGTCCAAGTGATGTGAATGAGCATGTAGAAACAAAGTCAAACAAAAGAATGAACAAACAAAAACTATCATCACATTCCTCATAAAATGTGGAGCTCATGGCTCATAGAGCCTTCCTTAATACATAAGGAAATCAGTACTGGTTTTAATCTAATGAATCCCAAAATTAGGTTCTCAAAGTCACACGGAGCAGTCCTGATGAGACCCCCTAGCTTATGCTTCTTACTCTTCAATACAAAATGTCCTCTCAAATGCCATAATGAGAGCTTGCAGGAATGAGAGTCTGGGGAATTTTAAAGTGTTAGAAACATGCAACTATTGTGGATTAGTATTCCACACAGAGCCATCATTTGCAGTGTTTGCACTCATTTTAACATTCCTTTTAAATTAAAGGCACAATAGGTAAGCTGGCAGCATGCAGATGGCTTAAAGAGTTTAAAACATCCTTATTCATAGTTTGAATTTTTTATAACAGAAGCTATTTAGAACCCAATTTTTGTGCTCTTTGAAAGGTAACGGGATTTGTTCTGAACACTAAATTCAGCAGGAAACCAACAGGTAATTTGGATTAATGGGTTTGCATATTTTAAATACAAATAATATGAGCTAATAATATCCCTTCAGATATTCAAACGTACCTTGAAATACAGACATCTAGCTGTGTAGGAAAGGCTACAATGGAACAAAACCGCATCACTATGGAATAGGCATGGCAGAAATGTGCCACAGTCCTGAAGTAGATCCAGGAGAGCGCTGCTGCACTCAAATGCATACAGCTGGGGGCAGTTGAATGATGCAGACACTACTCAGTAGGGTACTTTTCAGTAGAACTTGGGAAGTTGAAGTGTATAAAGGTAATCAGACATTTAGCAAAATAATAATAAAAAAATAAAAAATCTAAAGCCTGTGGAGTCTGTCAGCAGCAAACACTGAAGGAAGGCTCAACTCATGCTATAAAAGTGTCCCTTCCATTTGTAATTCTAAGTCCAGCCCCATCTTCAGAGGTTGATTGAAATTCTGAGAAATTAGCATGCATTTGATATATTCTGGTTTATAGTCTGCTGGTTTCCAGTAGTGATGGCCCAGGTTTGCTTTCCCTCTCTGTCTGAAGAGGATCTAACACGTCAGAGGAAAATATATTGCCAAAGAGCAATGGGACAAACTGTAAACTCAGCCAGAGATGGAGGATGCTCTTTGCTTAGAGTAAGGCAGGGAAATTGGGGCTTTCCTCTTATCTCGCTGTTGTGTCGTTGTACCAAAGGAAACTGCTGCTGTTGCCACCTTGAAAGAAAAGGTCATAGAGCAAGCCCCTGAGAAGACTTGTTGCCCACCACAGCCCATCCTGCATGGTAGGGACAGTGACCAGCTCAGGTGTATGGCATGTATTGCCTGCTCCTTTGGGGGCAGCTCTAGGCATGGAATATTAGCATCAAAGGCAAGGTGACACATTCATTTCTTTCTCTGTCTTGGTGCCTTAAAAAATTCCTGTCCCTTCCACAGTGTTTAAGTTGCT
The DNA here is from genome assembly GCF_964034855.1 of Anser brachyrhynchus. Classification (NCBI taxonomy): domain Eukaryota; kingdom Metazoa; phylum Chordata; class Aves; order Anseriformes; family Anatidae; genus Anser; species Anser brachyrhynchus. The sequence goes on from NC_137705.1 coordinate 3,378,091, forward strand.
GACTGTAGGTGCCTATGAGCACATTCGCAATGGAGTGTCACAAGTTCTACTTGCTAAGTAGTACAGTGCCACAATCTAGGGGGAGGAAACAAAAAAACCAACAATCCAAACAAACTTACCTTATTATCTTGCTGTCAATTATCCTTGATGGGTAATTGCACCAGTGGCCAGAGGGAAATGCTGGCAGGTGTAATTGCTGGCTTCTTTTTCCGAGGTTATAACCTCAGACTTGCACACCCTGTTGTCAGGTACGCACACACACATAACATTGAATAAATTATAAGCTTCTGCCCTGCATAAATAAGGAAGCTTTTAATTTAAACTGGATAATTTTACTTGCTAAAACCATTTTACTTCCACTGCTTCTCTAACTGTGCTGGGTGATGGGAGCAAAGACCTTTACAAACCATGTGGTCTCTTGTTAGAACATACAGGTGCTAGTACAGAATATCATACGGAAAAGCATTTATGTGGAAAAACGTTGCATGCTGAGTTGACAAGAATCTACTTGTGCATATTACAAAAAAGTACAGGGTAGTTTAAAACTGACAATCCATTACTAGAAATCCATCTTTTACTTAGGATGATAAAACAAGATTGAATTATAGATTTCACAGCAGCAATTCCTACATTCTGCATTTAAATCCATGCCTTCTGCTTCCCCAAAGCTTTTTAATCTATTCATTTGAAATGAATGTTCATGCTCAAAAATTGCCTCAGTTTATGAACATTTTCATTTTAGGAAACGTGACAACACAATTCCCCAAATTGTTCAGAGACCTTGTTAAAAGGAGCGCTCTCATCAAAACCTAATTTTCTACATTTATTTATTTATGGTCAGCTTGATTTGTAAACAAGTGCATGCCCCAAGTGTGCAGCTGCATTTCCTCCTTAATTCAAATTTGCTGAGTGTGATCATATGTAGTTATACTTTGGGCAAGATGATGATTTTAGACACTTGCATGCACGTATGAATGATCATGAAGCCCTCCTAATCCAGTTTGCCTCACAAACAAATGGGATGTTTGCTATCCACATTCTCCCACCAAATTAAATGTCTTACATGAAGCGATTTAAAATTGAGGTTTCCGTTCCCTGTACTATGATCATCACTTTATCTCACAGTTCGACATCTGTAAATATTGGCCAGTTTCTTCAAACTGATTTTACCCCAGAAAGGGGTACCAGCACGAGCCCAAATCCTGATTGTTGCTGTTTTCTGCTCATTTCACTTTGATAATTCAGCTATAAATAAAAACACTTCGACCAGTCAAAAGCTTGCTGGACTGAGCAGCCTGGGCCAAACCTCGTGTCACTCTTCCTAAATAGCCGGCCCAAACTTGCAAACAGATGTGTGTGTGGGAGAGAGAAAGACTTCCTAACTCTCAGCAATAAATCTGAAAAAAGTTAAACATTCAAACTCCACCAAATGTTAATCAGTCTGCCACCTTTTGTTGTTCTTATGAATGACTGTAGTCAGGCTATTTAAAGCAAGTGATGCATTCAGTTGTTAATTGTAAGTGCCCATTGAGGGCACCTCAAATGAACCACAAACTCCCTTCAGTTCTCATCCCCCCTTCCCAGCAAAGGGCTGGACAGACTTTTAGAAAGTACAAGAAGTTCATCGACTAAGCCAGCAGAGTCCTTCAGAAATTATTATTGAGGGCAATCTTGGAGGAAAGAGGAAACACAAGTATTTTAGTAGCTTTTATTTCTCACCCAAGCCTACCGTGGCTCTGCACTTGTTCTCAGACCGCAGCAGCAGCCACATGTCCTGAAGCAAAGACTGCCCAGGCTCTGTCCCCAGGCAGCCACTGTTCCTACATGTCCCCTGCCCAAGCCAGGGAAGAGGTGTCCCATGTGAGGAGACGTGACTACACTCTTACTGCAGTGGTCAATATTTTTATTTTTATTTTTTCCCCACAAGGACACAAGTGTTATTCCATGCCTCAGACTTTTTCCTACCTGTTCGATTCTCTGCTCAGGCAGGGCCAGAGGCTGTGCGCCATCATCCCTTAAGTGTTATTTTATATGCTAGAAAATCTATTTCAGCCCACTACATAAATATTGAAGTACTGGTCTTGTGGAGATTCATGAATGATTTCAATTTAAACAGCCAGTCCCAGTAATTTCAGAGGGCTTATTTGCAGAGTGTAAAAGCAAGTATGGTCACGTGCATTGGCCATGCAGTGCAATAACTGGCTCAGCACATATGTGCCAGATAAATGTAAGAAAGCACCTGTACTATCCTTTGGAAAGCCCATACAACCATCTGCGGGATTTGATCAGAAATTGAAAAGAAAACCGTGTTCGTGGAAACACCATGTGCCAGTGGAAGGAGTCACAGAACTTGTTCCTTTAACCTGAGCAACGTCAAAGGGAAACAAAACAAGGTTGGTGCTGTCAGAAGATGTGACAGTCTTCTAAGCCTCTATTTGTGAGTCTTCCCGCTTCAGATTCAAAGCAGAAGGATGTGAAAAGGTGCCACCACTGGCACAAATGCCTTTTGTATGGCCCTGGCCATGAGCAGTCACTCTGAGCTCAAAGCCCCAAGGGGGAACAAGAGCTTTCATCAACAGGACATCACCGTGACCCCTCTGGAGCCTCTCCCAGGCTGGAGAGCACTGCACAGCCTGGGCTGAGCCAGGCAGCACAGTTAGTACAGGTGATGCAGAGCTGAACAGTATCAGCATGACAATGCTATCTCAGCCCATGTCATTAGCTAAATATATAGAGAGAGTTTATGTATACATAAACCGGAACGCTGAGGCCTTAGGGATACATAATAAGCATTTTTACCAAGAACAAACATCCATACCTAAATCTGAATTTATACAGTCTAAATTTATACAGTCTAGAAACTTCAGTTATGTAAACTGAAAGCATATCAAGCAACATTTCTGCCAGACTGCCATACTGGACACACCAAGTGGTTTAACAACACAAGTCTACTCAGCCTGTCCAAGTACATCCCACAACTGTTTCACCTCTATTACATTTCAAACCCTGTCATATACAGCTTGTGGCAGAAAGGGTTTTTTCATAAGTGAAGGTGAACAAACTCCATCTCCCTGAAAATGGTAGAAGCAAACATTTCTTTGGTCATTTTTTCTGCTTTTAATTGGAGCTGCATTCACTATTTCTGTCTAATCACTCCATCCTCAACACACGCACCGATACCCTCAGCTCCTTATTTGCAGGCACCACAAAATACATGTTAATGAATCAACCCCATGACGTAAGAGTTTTTGGCAGTAGTTTTCACAACAGCCAGCTTGTATTTGTTTTTAATCAATGTGTAACAAAAAATAATAATGAAAAATAATAATGATCTTACAGCTGTTTCAGTAGAAGTGTTATTACCTTCAATGGAGATAAAAATTCTGGGAAAAAAATGATTTATCTCCATGTTCAGTACACTTCCCAAATATTTTGAAATTTTAATTCAAGTAAAAATATATTTTGTCCAAAAAAGGATCTTCAAGTAAACGACACAAACGTTGACTTAAAATTTCCTTTTGTAAATAGCCCACACAGATTAGTTAAAGAAGGTTGCATTTGTATTAGTAAAGCTGTTTTTTTAATAGGTGGTCCAAGCACAAGAAGAGTGGTTGCCAGTTTCCCTTCTCCCTATTTCCTTGTGAGTGAAAGATCTGATACGGCTGCCTGTAAACATAGCTGGTGTAAGTACTAAGCAACCAGATTTGATTTCTAAGGAATTTTTTTCTACTGGCATTTAGGTGCTACATCTTTGTAGAACGAGAGACACTTCTAGGCACCAGCACTACCTTTAACAGAAGCTTTTAAGCTTCTCATTGAAGAGTCAGAACAAGAGCTAAAACCTGGATCTTCATGCAGCCTGATTTAGCAGCCGCCGTACTTCACAAAATCAGAATTCTATTACCAAAGAAACCATGCCAATGACGATATTACACAGCATGAAATCACTCCGACATCTAATCTTCTAAGGGACTTACATGCCCGAAAGAATCAGGAAATCTATGCAGTCATCATTTGTAATTTTTTTTCCAGTTTCCAAGCTTAAAGCAGATACAAGTCTGTCTTCTGAACCCTGCATGCATTTCAGCATTGTTCAACATAAGGAACCATTCTGTATTTGAAAAGAAATCACGTTAAGATTATAAATTAATATTAACAACAATTCCAACACTCTCACTGTCTTCATAAAGAAACAGGTCTGAGAATGAACTTGAAAGGAGGTGGATTACAGCAGATACAGACTACAGTTCCTAGTATATTGTTTTTAGAAAAGTGGAATAACAATAAGGCCTGGAGGTATTATCCATTTTCTACATTCTTTTCATAGCATTTTCTTACCTTTTGCAGTGGCACAAGCCCATCACATCCAGCTCTCACAAAGTTGCTGAGACTCAGCATTACCTGGAAGCACTTGTGACACTGACACCAATCCACAGCCCCAGCTCTGCAGCTTACACCTGTGAATGCACAGTTAATTTTTTTTATTAAAAATTGTAGAGAAGAAAAAAAGGTCAGTTCTAGAAAAGTAACAATCAAGTATCTATTCAACTTTTAGTCAAGCTTAATCCTTCCTACTCGAATTCATCTAGAAACCCAGACACCTTTGTTACAACTGTTGGAGTTAGGCGGAGACACCCCACTGGATGTAGGAGAACTCAAGCATCCTCAGGGAAAGGGAAACACGGGAAACACTGTTCTCCACCATAACAGAAATAGATGAGAACAGGCTAAATCTGAGTCTGCCAGTTTTCAGAAGCTTTTTTTTTTAAATAAAAAAAAAAAGCTGAAAGAAGTGACCTGCCTAACAGAAGAAATAGCCTGAAAGAGTCCCATGCTTCACCTCCTTGTCCTCTTCACCCTTTGTGGGAGCTTATCCAAGTTAGAGGCTACTTAGCAACATTTGGTGAGATGTTTGGCACCTGCTTACACACAAAAAAGTATTTTGAAAAACCTGCAAAAGCAAATGCTGTCAATTCCCAAGTACATTCTCCAGAGCTAGGCAGTCTGTGCCACGATTTTAACTAAGGAAATTGAAGTTCTCCAAGACAAACAAGATCAGCTGAAGGAAAGCTAAGGAAAATGGTTAAACTCAGTCACTTTGTCCTAGACTCATCAAGGTTTGTTTGATTGGTTGGTTTGGTTTTATTTGTGTTTTTCATTGTTTTTTTTTTTTTTTTTTTTTTTTTTTTTTTTAAAACTCTGAACCAAGGACTCAAAACATAACAAAGGAAGTAATCTGTGAGGATTCCTGGGGAAGAAAGCTGATATTCACAGAAATTAAGCTGGAAATATTTTTGAAAATTACTCTTAATATTTGTATTAGTACACTCCACACCAAATAGCATAACACATAAAAAAAGATGACTAGATGCATATGTTAAGGGCACATAATTCTTGGGTCGTGCTTTTATACTACATAAGCCTGGTGTCATTTCCTGACTCAGCTCTGGAGAGAACACATGTCCCAGTAATGCCAGTACACACCAGCCTGAAAAAACAAACTTGCAAAATGTAATAGATATATAATGCATGCCAAACTGAAGCCTTGAATCTCTAAATAAATACCACATCATTTTGATCTGTTAATAAATAAGCCCTGTCCTGCTTAGTCCTGAGCATGTGTCATTAGGGAGACAGAAGAGCAGCCACGTGGGGGAAGGCAGGGGCGAGGATGGTGTCTGGAGGGTCAGGGGCACATCAAGGATCCTGTTCTGTAGCAGCTGTCCCTCTGCACAGACACACATGATTTAAGATATCAGTGTGGATAATTCATACTTCAGAACTTCTATGGTACCTTTTTACATAAACACAAACTCAAAAAAAATAAACAATATTTAATGAATTTAATGAATAAGACGAGAAGTTACATTGGCAGATTGCAGCTACAGCCTTTAATCTTCATTATGGATTCAAACACGAGCATCTAAAATAAGATTCAAGTGGAAAGAAATTCTTTTTGTTTAATGGATAACAATCAAGTAACACAATCCCTTATAGCAACGGTTCTGCAACTACTGTCCCTTTTATGTGCATAATATATCTTAATGGGCTTTACAGCAATTTAGGCCACAAGACGAAGCATCTGGCAAAGACTAATTTATGAGAATGTCACTCATGAGTAACGTATACCATCCACAGAGTTGAAATATTTGATGGTATAGGCACTCAATCTTATTGCTATCCAGAAGTCCTGTAAATACTCTTCAAAAGGAGAGAATTTCAAGAAGAACAAGAGAGCTTCCCCAATGCTCTTACCCTTTATAGCATTACTTATCTTCCAGTTGTTATCCTTTCAACAACATACTTATTTTTCGCTCATTAAAGAAGATTATCTCACATTAACAAAGCTATTGTCTGCTTCTTTCCTAGATATTCTTGCATGAAATCAGCTCCCTACAGCTTGTAGGAATAAAGCAGTCAGCACGTAAACAGCTTTATTAGGATTTTGAATTAAAAGTGATTTCAAAGATAAATGTAATATTTAGCTGAGAATATAAACACAGCCCACAGATTCCAGTCATTTCAGAGACCAATGAGGAAAATCATAATTTCAGTGTACATGTGCAGGAATGACAAGCTGTGGAAATCACAAGTGTATGAAAGAATGAAAACTGAAATCATATTTTAAGTACATGCAAAATAAAGATACTAGTCTGGGATGCATTTGTTTTGGAAAATCATGACTACACTTCAGTAAAAACAGTTACTTCCCATTGTTGTAAACACATATACAAGCACGTACGCTATTTGCATATTACTCACACTGATCTACAAAGTCCGGATAGAAAAAAATTAACGCATTCTTTAAAGGATATTAAATTTCCCAAACAGATCCAGATGTTGAACAGTCTTATGATAAAAATAGTCAAAAAGCATGAATGCTGTATAAAAGGACAACCTGAGGTTTTTCAGCTCACAGTTCAAAAACACCCTGAGAAAGTAGCACCCACAGCTTCAATAACCATTTTATCTACACACTTCATAGCTGCTCAGCTAGGGTTTTGTCTGCAATTAGCATGTGTACCAGCACTTCCCTCTCTTCTATCCTATCTTCAACAGACTTAGAAGGGTGATGGGTGGATAAAATTACAAACTCTTTCCTGTATTCTGGTCCGAACAGCAAAGAAATTAGATAGAAATTACAAGGTTTGCCATCCCCTCAGTGGGTAGCAGGTACTAGAATTTCACTCCCTTTGACCCTTTTGGATTTAATCTGTGGCATCACACTCAATGCACCTCTTCTGGGTCAGATTCTACCATTTTGTCTTGCTTGCAATATAGTCTTGCTAACAGGATTTTCGTGGTTAATTTAGGTTTGAGGGTTGTTTTTATTTATTTTTTAATGAATGTGTGACCAAGCCATCTCCCTCTTCATCTGCTCCGTAGATTTATTTTGTATTGGGCTACATCTGTTTCAGTACCTTAACTGTTCCAATCTGAGGACTATTGACATTTTCATTATGTGTGAGTTGACAGTACATGGCAATATTAAGGGATTTCCAACTATACAAGGATGGGGGGTAGAATCGCTCTTTGCGGATATTTCCAGTAGATGCTCTTCGGTATAGCAAAATGACCAAGCAAAAGGAAAAAAAAATAACATTTTAGTCAGTGTATTTTTTTTTTTTGGCCTCTTAATCACAGCATCCTTGTGAAATAAGCACTGGCTGAAGAACAAGGTACGTGTTATTAATATATATCAGTATCTATATTCCAGAAGGAGATAGCCAAAGACTATAATTAGCTCTGAAGCTAAAGTACGAGCAGCATAATAATAACTGTTAGACTAAAAAGGAATGTAATGAATAAAAGCTCAATTCACAAAGGAATACAATGTTAATATTGAAATTTGGACATGTTAAAATGGTGAGTTGTAAAGAGGAGCATTTAATGATACTGTCTTTACAATTTATTTAGTGTAGATATGAAAGAACAATTATAATTTACAAGAACAGGGAGTGTTTTATACATGTTTTATGATATAGCTTATCGAATCAATCATTGCCTTCAATTCTGCTTCCAGTGTACATATATACATGCTCTGCGCTGCACAAATACACATATTTAAGTTTGGTTTGCCATTTTCCTATAGCATTAAAAAAACAGAGCGAGAACAATGTTGGAACAGATAGACGACAAAATTCACATCTCTCTGCTTGTTTTCCAGATCTGACCTTGAAAGACTGCTTACACATGATGGTCAGTAAGTACCTCCCTCTCTCGTATTGATAAATTATTTACACATTCCTATTCAAAACTAAAGCTTGAAAAAATGGGCAGAGGGAAGGAAGCCGACCATTATTTTGAATAAAACAATTAATCAAAAATTGTGAGCTTACAAACTGCAGCCACATTCTTCTCCTAGTGTTCTATCGCCTCCCCTTTGATTTTACCAGTCACTTACTACTCTACACATTAAAAAAAATTCTATCACTACACGTAAGAGCTTCCGTGCTCTTGACCTGGCCTACATATTTATTCTTCTTCCTCCAGAGTCTGTATTGAACTTTTTTTTTCTAATTTCTCTCTGTATATGCATTAGTATTTTCACAACTTCCTTTACACTATCATCCTGTCACCTGTACCTGAAGTAATCTATTTTTCTCTACCAAATATTCTAACTGACCACATACAAATCTCCTTTAAAAAAATAAAAAAAATCAATTTATTTAATAAATCATTGTTCCTCACCAGTGTTTAACAACAAAGTTTTATTATTTACATGGCAACTTGCTAGGAACTTTATGGTTAAGTTTCCTCCCTCCACCTCATAGACTTCAAAAAAATTACTTAAGCGTAACTCATGCAGGAAGGTTCTAACAATTTGGGTTAAATCAGGTTGAACATAAGTGTAAGTTTCTGCCTATTTATTAAAATAAAACATTCTTAAATCCAAACTCAGACCTTTTACATGGTTGTCGAGAACAATTTAACTACGTTGGCCGTATGAAAGCAGATTAGTGAAACCTGTACAAATGGAGTGGACAGAACTACAGAATACAAGACATATCACCTGCTTTTCTACATGACACTGCCAGCACTTAATACCTTAGGATGCAAGACAGCAACACATGAAGTCTACTATTTATATCCAAAAAGAGCCCAGAAGCTTCTGATTGTCTCCAAAATTCTGGGGACCATCTCATTTGAAACCAAATATTATAAGTATAAAACCAGCACCAAAGTGGATTAAAATATGCAGCATATTTTGCGAGTCTATCAAGAATTCACACTACAGCAGCATGGAAGATCGGCAAGGAGGACTAGAAGTTAACATAGCTGTAGACAAAGCAATTAGCATCTTTATCATGTGGATATTGATCCAGTTGATCTCTGTTAACAAACCTTCCAAAAATGAGATAGGAAGGCACTTGCTAATAATGTAAGATGAAACAGGCAACAGCGAAATAATCAATTAAATGAAGTCATGTGATGCCCACTTTGAGCATTAAGAAGGAGTGGAGAGATCAAATGAAGAAAAAAATGATAATTTACAGTTGGGAAAACTCTCTAAGATGTTTATTTGAAGTCAAAAGCGATAACGTAATCCCATGAAGCAGGAACAATCAGCATCCTGGAGGGATGAGAATGATCCTCTCCAACTTGAGAAGAGCCTTCCCTGCCTCGCTCCAGGAGCAGGGCTGTATCAGCCCTCACTTGTGGTGGTTGCTGTAACAGCGGGAGCTCTGTCCAACGCCGACATGAACAGACAGAGCCAAATACTTCACATAATGAGATCCGATTATTTGGAGAAGCAAGGGCTGATTGCCAAAATTAGTGTTGTTTCTTTTTTTTTTCCCCCCTTCTATTCTCAGGCTCCTATCAATATTTGTCTCTTTCCCCCCCCATCTCCTCGCAATATCCTTTACTATCATCATACCTCATCAGACACTGGATCCAATTTGCTAGACATGATGCAGATATTCTCATTTCTGTAGTCCACAGAACAGTCACATCACACTCAGAAGTTTAAATGGAAATAAATACATTAAAGAGAAAGAAAGCTGCTGGCCTACCTTACATAAAGATTATTAGAGCGAGGAACAAAACCCACATCTCTATCCCACAGGGTCCAACCACCAGGTCCTGCTGCCTACACGTTCTGCATCTCTTCATCTCCCATCCACACAGATTCAGAAGGGCAAAGTTTCACTCATCTGGGGCCATTTCTCACCATGAAATCATGCTCAGAAATAATGCCGTTGGAATTACAAATATGAAATACTTGGAGCACCTCTAAGTGAACATAACATAAACCCTTGAAGGAATAGGTAATTCTGTCCTTTGCTGTTCTTCCCTTTCATGTTTAGTTCCCAAAATATCTTTTTAAAGATATCTTTTTATATAACTTTATTTTATATATATATATACACACACACAAATATATATATACTCACACAAATTATATATAGAGAAAGAAACAAACTCAGCTGGAACTTGCAATAGTCATTTTCCAATAGGAAGTACTTCACTAGAAAAGAACAATAAACCTACATACAACAAACCTACCTACCAGCAACATACTGGTACTTTTGATGGGTCAATAGTCTTTAAAAATTCCAGACCGGCATTCAGGGATTTTGGTACTTGAGATGAGCTGCATGAGAACAATCAATCATTCATCACAGATATACTAAAAAATAAAAATAAAACAATAATCAATTATTTGTAACTTACAACGCAAATCTGACATGCTCAGTATCACGCACCATATCATTTTCAAATAAATGGGCTGGAAAAAAAAAGTATGTTTTGAGGAGTTAAAATGCCCTATCTGAATATATGATGCTGCATATTTCTTCTCTACAAAATAATTAAGAATAAACAGTACACAAAGCCTGGTTGGAATCTCTGCTGCAAATTCTGGAGCCATGTAAAACTAAGATGATTCTGTTTATTGAAATATGGGGTCACCAACTTAAAACAGATTGAAAATCAAGTCCAAGGAATAAAATGCAAAAGGAACGAATGTTCCAGTGATATTTTTTTTTTTCCACCACTGGTAAACCTTGGTTCATTGCAACTGGAATGCCTTGGGCTAATGCAGCATGCCCCCGACACTTGTGCTGGCAGGATTTCAGCCACCTTCCCAGCCGGCTGCTTCGCCAAACATCTGCTGTCCTGCAGCAAGGCTGGAAGCCTGGACTCACACAAGCTCACAGGAGCACACCTAACCTGGGGCCCTGGACTCCCTGGCTCAGTAGACGTCAGCTCACTGAACCTAAAATGCCAGTTTTAGATTTTGCACTGGAGAGGTCTGACCTTTTAGCTCTTGCTGTGAAATGGAGCTTTATAAATGAGTATATTTTGTATGGGGCAAGGAATCAGAGATGGTGAGATATGATGGTGATGTCTGAGGCACAAAAAAGTGATGCTACTGATGTTCAGAAGAGCTGCCCTCCTACAGGAACAGGTGCAGAAAACAACTACTGCAGTGAACAGGGGATGGGAGTACTTACAAGACACAACATTCACTAATTTTTACCTGTTCAGCCTTAAAAAACAAAAACAGGGTAGATACCCCTGTCTGCAAATACATCACATGAACAACAAGGAGGGGAAAAGGATTTGTAAGCTAAAGGAAAAAAAATATATAAATTAGCCAGGAATAAATTTAGTCAAATTAGATGAAGGTCTCTACCCGTTACTGAAGAAAGGTTACAGAGCAGAGTCCCAAGAGGAGAAAAATTCTAATTAGTTTTAAAACAGTGCTTGATCACTTCATGGAAGGTATTGCATGGCATGGATATCTCCTACAGCAGAGAACTGAACTTGTGACCCAACAGATCCCTTTCACTCCTAGGAGTTTCCTCACATTAATGCATATGAAAAATCAAAACCTTCCTCTTTTTCATACTTCTTACACTTTAGGTCTATTTTAATATTGATTTTTGTGTTTCCAGGGGTTAAATTCATATTTTTAACATTTTATATGTTGTTTTAATGTTGAATCATTTAAAAGAACCAAACCAAACAAAACCTAACATCGTGCTGCAGCCATTGATTCCACGCGTACTGTCATGGCCCCTTTATCTGAATGTTATTTAATGAGTGTCCCTGAAGGGATTAGCATGTCAATGTGTGTATATTGATTTCCTAATCCAGTCCATCAAAGCTGTTATGATCTGGCGACAGCACAAGAAACAGGAGTTCAAGGTTCTTCACACAGCTCCGACAGTATGTTCTCAAGCCTCTTGATGTGAGAATTAGCTCAGTCCTGAAGTCCAATTAATCTGATGAGACTGTCAACAAAGATGTCATTTCTAGTCACATTTTTGGGGATGTGGACACCTGTCTAAGATACAGAATGAGATCACCAGCTCATTAACATTTTCTAACAGATGGTAAAAAGCTGCATTTTATAGCGTTTTGGACCGTTCCACATTTTATAGGCAGGCCTCTAAGCTACCCGTTCTGAAGGGCTGCACACCAAAGTCAGTTTTAGAAATAAAAATATCTGGTAGACCTGTATTTAGATACTAGCCTCCGGATGTTACAGTGGAAATAGAAAGTGCTTGCAATCCCTTCTTAGCCCTTGAAAGAAAATGGTACAGGAAGAAGGGAGAAATATATATCATATCAGAACAACTGGGGGAGGGGAGTTGGTCAAAGACTTTTTCTGATGAATTTGAAATATCATCCAATATTTTCCCCAAAAAAATATTCCAGCGTGGAACTCTTTACTCCTGACAATTTTGCCGGGTGGTGCCATGACCCCATTCTTTCCTGAGACCTCTGACCAGGGCCCCCACCTTGTCCCACAGCAGGCAACTTGCACGGCACGCAAACCCCCAGCTATTCCTACAAGCAAATCCTGTAAGGAGCAGAAGACTCAGCAATAGGCTGTGGGCAACGAGACAGACTGGGAACCGCTTTGGCACTTCCCATACAGACAAGACGCAAGCTGCTTTTCCTCAGTAGAGATGCTAAGGTCTCAATCCTGTTACTACTGCGTTCAGCAGGAAAACTGTTCAACATAACTGGAGAAAAACTAGACTCTAACAAGTTCCCAGCTGAGCAACGATAGACCATGTACATGCATGTCTGGGTTAGTATTATTGCAATAACATACAATAGGGTAGTTTTATCATCTAGCATCTCATGAAATTGCTGTGAAATGAACAGAACAGTTTTAACTGCTTGATAAAGAGACCCTTTTTCTCTCAACTGCTATATGTTCAAATAAACTATTCTTATACCATCCTCATAATGCTTTTGCTGCTCAAATGTGTCACAGCACAAATTGGCACGCTTCCTATTTTTGATATCATCTAATTCCCTGGGTCATTAGTTATATAATCATAATCATTTTTCTGCTGGGCAGATTGGTGTTATCTATCTCATCTCCTTTTCTCATCTCACCTCTTTAGTAGCGTTGGAGCAGAGATGGGAACATCCAAGTCCCTCAGGGCACCATCTGGTACTACCCTGTACAGAGAGGGCTAAATGAATGACATACTGCATGGTACTTCCTACTCATTATTTACTGATTCCTTATGTCGTTGGGGTTTTTAATTCATTCCATTACATATTCTTTAGTTATTTTGTTCTTCTCTTTATCCCATTTCCTTTATCCCCATATCTAAAGGCTCCACAGAGTGGGAAAAAAAATGAGCCATGAGTAAGAATGTGATGTGCTGGAGGGTTTAGTGGATCAAGAGTAATATTGTGAACACAAGAACAAAGGAGATCATACAGGATCAACATTTAAACTACATGCAGGAAGCAACACATAAAATACTCAAAGTCATCACAAAATAACAGGGAAAGAACATAAATGTACATATAGTATGAGGCACCTGCCCATGGATAAATGGTTATATTACACAGCCTATTAACATTAAGAGATGAATCTTTTATATGTAAATAATACCAAGTCTAAAAGCTATTGTGTCCTTTCCAAAAGGAATTAAAATCCAGTCTGTACTGATGCAGAAACAATTACTAAATGCCTCTGGAGTTTCCATTACTGCTTGTGCATCAGCCTTTGTCTACCTGCACTGCTCTGAGACAGCGCTGCCCGTAGATAAAAGCAGCCCAACATTTGTGTTTGTTACTGCTTTATGTTCAGCTCAGTAAAACAGATTGTTATTTTTTATTGTACTATGTAGCACCATAAATGTAGATGGCCTCTTAAAGAGAAATATTCCTCTTGCTAAGTAATTGTCAATTAAATTTGGTATTAATTATTCTTAATAGCCCAATCTCACGCACTGCTTCCAGGGCTGGGCTGCCCCAGGCTGCACCCCATGGCCCCAGGGGTGGCAGTGCCAGGGCTGCCCAGGAAGGGCTGGACCCACAGACCTCACGCCCGACATTTTGGGGGTTTAAAACCATTCCTCAACAGCACGCCTGGAGGGCGAGCGCCGCATCTGGCAGAGCCTGCAAATCCCCTCTGAGAGGGAAGACAAATGAAGCCTCAGGTGTTTTCCCCCTCTGATGCGGAATCTCGTAAAGCTTGGGGGTTATTTCTAATGGATTAGTTTAGTCTGGCCTCCAGGATGGAGGTGCTGGCATTCCTCCGCAGCCTCTTCCATGCCTTGCTGGCAATTTCTATGCACAAGTCGGTTTTGCAGCTCTGCCTTGGCAGTTCAGTGCTCACAAACAGCCGGGGCCTCATTAGGCGAGAGGCAGCGATGGTTGGAAGCGAGAGGACAAAGGCAGTGCCCACCCTGCTCCTGACCCATCCTGCCTGCAGGGAGATGTGACCGGCCACCGTACTGCGTTCGTACTGACACAGGGCAGCTGTTCGTCTTGAAATGGATGTCTACATTTGTCAAAATTTGCTTATCCCTTTTACAATTTGCACTTGTCATGGTACCAAGATGCATCGTGCGCAAACGGGGGGTCAAAGATACTCGCAATCAATCTGTCACCTTCCCTGTGCAATGAAAGGAAATGTTAAATGATGCTACAGATCCATGAAATTCAAGGGAATAGTGTCAGCTCCCTAAAACGGGAGTTGTGTTTTCCACAAAGCAGCCTCATATCAGAGATATGACAAAACAGAATGTAGGATAAAATTCATAACAAACACATTAAAACAGATCCTTAGTTAGGAGACTGTAACAGACATTCTTGAGATGCCTCACAGCTATTCATTCTTCTTTATATCCATTTGAATGTTTCCCCTTGGCCTTTTGTTTTTGTTTTAGCTTTCTAAGCCTCTGTGCCATTCCAGAAGTCCCCCCCCCCCCCCCAGCTGTCCTTTCCCGTGCAGCCCTGCTCACTCTGCCTCTGCAAGACCCTTTCTCATGTGTTGATTACTCGCTTGGCATGTGTGCTGTTTCTAAATTCTGTTTTGCTTCTTAAACCTTTTTATTTTTTTTTCCCCTGGACTGATTCCCCTCTTTTCATTAAGCTAGACTTTTTTTTTTTTATTCCACCCCTAAAAAGAGCATTTTATTCTGGCCAAACTGAGGAGCTTTCCATGTTCTCATTTACAAATGTCACTGCAGCATGGCTGAAATTCTGCTCCAGCCCTGAATGCTGCACTGGCACAGAACAAAAGCCTTGCAGTGCCTCATACACCACTGTGTTGTTTTCCCTCGTTCCTCCTCCCGGCTTGCTTAATAGTAACAGCTTGCAATGACATTTTAGCAAAAGCCATATTCTTTGCAGCTCCTCCCCCTGCTTACAGCAGAAATTAATAGTAATAGTCCATTTAAGAGAAGCCATGAAAGACTGGCCCTAAGCTAGAGAAAAGGAAACAGGCAGCCCCACATTCCTCCTTGGCCTTCTTTATTTCAGTCCATCCCACTATCTGAGATTTTTTTTTCCCTCATCAAGTATTCCGCTGTAATTTCTAACCCTTCCATTCAGCACATTAGCTTCAGCATAGTTCAGGGTGCACGCGAAGGTGTCTGCATAGACCTGAAGGGATCAGAGATAATGTTTGCTTTCCCAGAACTAAAGCGCTAAGTGCAGTTCTAGCAGAAGCGGTGTAAGATCATATTCAGCAAAAGGTTATCCAAAGCAACCTGCAATTTAATGTGGAGAATTAATGTGGAGAAAAAAAGAAAAAAGCTATGCACCAGCTCTTGAGGCCTTATTTTTTCTTTCCTAGCAGCCATCTTACCCTGCTGACATTGTCCCATGTGTGCCCCCAGACCTCACCCAGAGCTCCTGGATGTGGTTAAAAGGAGGCAGAATAAATTCCAAGGGTTATTGCTGGTGTTGCCTGTTTTACTTATTTGCATGCATAAGCATATTCTTAGAAAACAAAATTAAGTTTGATATAAATTAATGTGCATTGCGAAAGCTCACTAATGAAGCTCAGTGTTTTCTTTCCTTAGGTCGCCTGTGGAAACCAGCTCACCAGCAGATACCCCATCAGCAGGGGAATAAACTCTAGGGAGGGGGAGGAAGAGCCTGCAGGGGGACAGCACAGCACCACCGCTGCGCTCTGGTTCATCCGAGTCCACTGCACACGGACAAAAGAGCGCGCAGGCTGCTGCCGGCCACTGGCACCGGCTGTATAGAGATATCAGGAGGCATCAGGAAGTCCTTGACTAATGGGCGAGAACTTCCTAGGCCTGATCCAACAGCGAGCTTAGCCAGTGGAAAGCCTCCCACCGACTGCTGGCATCTAGGTTAGCCCTACAGAAAACAAACAAGATACCCCTCCAAATCACCAAGGGAATTACATAACCTTTGGTGGCTTCAAAGCGCTTTTCAGAAGCGATGGTGCTGTTTTCTGATGGAAGAGCCTCGCTTGGCTCCAGCAATTACTCTGACCTCCCCTTCCAGTGAAGGAAAAGGGGTGACAGAAGAGCTGAACACCCAGCTCACGGCCAGCAGGCTGAAGGTCAGGCAGGTAGGTTAGCAAAACACAGGGGATGTTAAAGCTAGGCAGCATCCCCATATAACAAGGAAAGCATCCTCAGCATCCCCAGCTTCTCAGCATCTGAGCTGCCAGCACAGCCACCAGCCATAATTAATCTCATTTACCGCTTTACACAAAGCAAAACAAAAACACAAACCATGCAACAAAACAAGTTTGTGTGGATTAGACTGTTGGTGTAAATTTCTGTCATTCCTCAAACTAACAGCCAAACAAAGCAGGGAGTAAAAGCTGCGTAAAAGCTGAAACTTCTGTCCCCCAAAAGCCCAATTTGCCCTGATATAACTGGCAACATCGCATCGCTCATACAGGAACGATAAGGCTGTGTTTACAATAACTTCTGTTATCCATTTAGCATTTTGATTGCTTTAGTTTACGGAATAGCACAATAATAAACAGTGCTTTAAATGACCATAATTAAATGCCATATGTATGAAAGAGCTGAAGTGATTTATCACCCAAAAGCCACTAAGTGCTTGATCACTTCATCAGATCATTAATCTGTTTTCCAGAAATGTGCTTGCCACATATATAGTCAATTGTAAACGTTTTTGAATGACTGGACATCAGTACATAGTCACGCAATTAGATCAATACTGGGTTAATTCGGTTTACAAATTCCATCAGATATTTAGTGAGGTGTTAAGATAATTTTCTTTTTATTAAGGTAAATGAGTAAATCTTTTTGTGAACATATAGATCAGTGACTGACCAACATGAAATAGAAAACCCTTTATATTGACAGCTGCCACGTTGTCCTCAACTTCTACTACTAAAAATTTTAGAGACAAACATAGCCTGTTTCTAATTTCTTCTCTGCTATAACGAAGGTACTTCCTGAACACATTGGGTTGGATTGCTACTTCCTTGCTACTTCACAGCATCTCTCTTGCCTTTCTTTTGACAGGAGTTTGTGTTGTGGTGCCTACAGACGTCTCTTCTACATCCAAAGAATTTTTGGTACAAATACAGTACTAAAAATAAACATGTACACTATGGAGAATGTCAAAACAATCCTAAATGTTAAGCACAAGGAAACATCCTCAACAAACAGCAGCCTGTAATCTAAATTAAGAAGCAAAATAAATATGAGTTCTTCGTTTCAACTTCTGTAAAAGCTGCCTTTTCATACACTCTCTTGGATCATTTGAGCTTCTTTTCAGCTCCCCTAGCTTCTCTCTCTCAGAGGGAACAAGTATTACAGAACGCTGGGCACACCACAGGCTTAAGCCTTTCAATTCTATTTTATGCTTTTAAATTCCAAATGCCTGATAGCCTTACAACAACCTGGATAGTGAGAAGACAGTAGAAGTTTGGGATTGTTAAAGAAAACAATCAACAGAGGAATCAAACCACATGGCTGAGGGCCTTCCCTGAAACCACCTAATTATCTTGTCAATGTTGTGTCTTGTACAAGAAGTACTCCCTCAGCCCAAGGTCCTTAATTGACCAACTCTCGCCACGTAACAAGGTCATCCTTATTAGCACCTCTCCAAAAATCCAGTCTGATACATTTTCTCACTTTTTCACTTGGCATAGCAAATACCTTCTTCAGCTCAATGCATTGGCCAGAGTCAGCCTCCAATTTCCCCTCCCAATTTAGCTTTAGCACATCTAGTCTACTCCCAAGCTGTTCCCTCACCAGCCAGCTTGCCAGAATCTCTTTAAGGCATCCCTCTTCCTGACTGGCAGTGCTTCACTTTTTTTCATGACTTTCTGAGCAGCCTCACAGTAAATGGGAGCAGTTCTCTGAACACCTGCCTGGCCAGGGACCCTTTCTTTTTTGTTCACCTTCAGCAGATTTGTGACAAAAATACAGCCAAGATGAAATAAAGAAGACCAGATTGAGAAGTTTTGCAGGCAGTCCAGAATGACTTTATTCACCTTCCTATTATTGCTAGTTAAAAAACAGAGGTAGTTCATTACACCTCTGAATGCTGTCTTCTGACGCCACTTGTCTCACTCTTCTACTTACAATACAGAAACTGCCCAAGTACAAGCAAACTGATCAACCCCACCTCATCTGTGCGCTTTGTAGCCTATTTAACCAATACAAGTGGAACCACAATGAACGTTTTAAGGAAACAGGAAAATATTAGCACTAAAAAAATAAAAAGGGAATGTCATAGCAATATTTGGTAATGTGGTTTGCATACAAATTCTAGTTATATAATATTTATGTACTTCTGAAATGATCAGTTTCATGAAAGCCGTTGCTGGTCTTCAATGCCTCCTGAATCCTGCCTTTTGACTCTTGGCAAAGAAGATAAATTAATTACCTGCTTAGTATTCTGGGTTTGCTTTAGTAAAATGAGCAGCCAACTTTGCAGTGGGCCAAAACTCAAACAGAAACTCAATTCATGCAAAAGAGATCAGCCTCACTTTTCAGCCTTAAAACTTGGATACGCACCATACTGTCTCAACAGCATCTGTCAGCCAAGGGGGTGATAGCTGAACAATGCAAAGCAAACATCCTCGGCAGCAGCAAAGGAGAGCATGTTTGCCATGATTCACTGCACCATGAAGTGCATTCAAACCTGTCTTACAACATCTAAAAAGGTCTCTTTTATTAAAGCACCCGGCTTCCTATGTTCTTCCTGAAATAGGTTGTAAATGCCATGTGCCAAAGACCAGTTTGCTGGCACTTGTGGAATGGCCAGTATGGAAACAGAATGGCTTTGTCATAGGGCAGGAAAATCATTGTAGAAAACTTCAGGGGATACTTACATTATTAACTGGATCCAGGGAGTGTTCTTTATTGGAAACAACACTCTCCCTTATCCTAAATTCAAACTTTAAAAAAAAAAATAAATGTAGGTATTGATAATTTATTTAGCATTTCTCTGTCCCTCATAGACGATGTGACACAAGAAATCTTTGCGATATTTTACAGTTCTAATTTCACATTGCTTTCAGAAAGCAACTGAGGGTCAGTTTGAGGCTCTGATAGCCATAAAGAGCTTGGGGACTGGCTGGAAGTCACAAAACCTTAACGAGTTCATAGCAGGTGCCAAGGGGAAACCAGATGCAAGAGCTTGCCTGAAACTTCAGGACTGTCTCCTTGCTCAGACAACTGAGGAAAAGAAAAAAAGAAATAAATGAAGCCAAAGCTTTGCACTAATCCCAAGTGAATATAATGGCACTTAATGGCCCCATTTCCTTTGGGATTTCACACTGACACCAGTATTGTTTTGAAACAACAAACTTGTCATGATACTTGCACAGAAACAGTCACTTAGCTCATGTTACCCATAGGCTCGTGTTCTGAAAGACATCTTCTCCAGCTCATTACCAGCAAGTATCTCACCAGCATACGACAACGTGACAAGACCTACCTATTCCAGTGGCGTGGCATAAGGAAGTGTCATTGGGAAAGCACATCTTTCGTTTTCCAGTTTGCTTTCTTGCCTAGCCACAATTATGATACAGTAAGGCAAAGAAATAATAAAAACTTTAAAAGCCCCAAAAATCTTGTAGCAGCACAACCTTTTTATGCCTTCCTCATATCAAGAAATGAGCAAACAGTAACATATTTGTACAGAGATAACTTCTTATTGTACAATTAAAGAACAGCTTTAGATTTTCACCAGACATAGACCTTTCTTTCTTCAGAGAGGACAACTGTAACACCAACTGTTTATCCACAAGAACAATCAAGTAATTGCTCTGCTCCAAAAGTAGAGATTAAAGTAAAAGAGACAAATCAGCAACATGTACAGATAAAATGGTGGGAGGAGTCAGAAAATACAGATTAGTCACTGTGGATAGTTTTTCCACAGCTTCCAAGCATACTAGGAAACCAAAAAAGGCAGGCCTAAAATACATATCAAGGTAGTTACTGAAATACATGACCAGAATTTGTGAACTCACATTGTTTCTCATGAATGCTTGTCCTGATCCTTGTTTCAAAAGGTGAAAATATCGAAGGGCAGAAAGAGATCGTACAATACGGAAAAAGAATTAGAAAAGCTGATTTGGAATCTCAAACAATTCATTTATGTTGTACTTGGAAATCACTTTTAATGGAAATAAAATGTAAAATACAGAGAACCTTACTTGTAGCATTTAATTACCCATCTTAATTAACTTGAACAATGAAATAATCCTATTCCTATTTAAATAGAGCACTTTGCATACTGAAATACGTAGCACAATTAAAAAGAAAGGCTCTATGACTCTTGTAGATGAAAAAATTAATCCTGAAACTTGCTTCTATATAGGCTAAGGCAGCAATTCAAAAGTATTGATTAGATTTGATTTCTACGCAGTGAAATTACTATGAATTCCCACATCTTGCCAGGATGCAGAAAAATGAGAAGTAATTGTCTTCTTCATTTCTCTGATCTTTATGAGATGGTATTCTGTGCCAGTTCATTGCGGTTATCACTCCAGTCATGCTGGAATTTGTTGCTGTGGCAATGCAAAACACAATACAATGAGAGGATTATAGCAATTGCAAACATTCAGATGAGTAATGGTGGATAATCCAAAGGAAACAGGCAAAGTCCCCAAACCTGTATACCTGGCGTCAGATTGCTAAAGCCTATGTACAGGTGCCAAAGCCACCTGATTACCAAAGGCATTAAGCACTTACAGGTTCCATTTAAACCCTTGCATTAAAGCAGCAATCTAACACTCTGCGTAGCTGTCAGCACGTGGAGAAGGGAAGCCTACCTTTTGGGGCAGAGACAGGCTGGAAGGGATTCTCTCCATCGGCTCCCACAGCCACGTCCAAAGCAGTCAAATTGCATCATTAGGCACCCAGACAATACTTAATGTAACAAGTGTTGTGATCAAAGCTACTGAGACCTCAACCTATAATTATGTCAATGAAAGTCAAATGCCAGCATACATTGTTCCCTGGGTGAGATACCTAGGAAAGCTCAAGAAAACTTCATAAGTGCATTATAGTATTAATCTTTTACAGCCTACATAGCAGAAGCAGACACAAGATGCCTCAATAAGTTTTCTGATAAGGCCTTTTCCTAAATCAAATTATGTCTTTATTGATTGTTAACTGTAGCAGGCTGGAGAATCAGCTTTTGACAAAGTATAACTGGAGAGAGTTGAGGATCCGATGTGCTGCAGCATGTCATAAAAGAGAGAGGTATCCTTGAGATTTCTGGAGCAGAGGTAAAATGTCAAAATCTATATTTTAAGTAATTTGTATGCTCAATACATAAAACCTTCTGATATTGAGGGACACAAAAGGGTGCGAGTCTGGGGACAAATCTTCAGATTAATTCTTACTTCCTCCTTACTTTCCCAAATCCAAGCTCTTTGTGAGTCCTTTCTCAGGAAGACCACAACTGTCTGAATTAATCTCCCCCATCTATCAAAGATTATTTCTCCAGTGCTTCTCATTATTATTAAAAAGCTGTACAACTCTCATAGAACAAGCTACAACAAAACCTCATTCAAAGCCTGTTGTGCTATGTTCCACCTGACAATCCAAATGTTTGACTTCTATTTCTCATTACATTATTATCATAGCAAAACTCAGTTATAGAAATGTGTTTTTTTTTTTTTAAAGAATAAGATATTTCTTCTTGGCAGCTCACTACCAGATTTCTTCATCTTTGCGTTTTCATCAGCTCTTTTTCTTCATGTTTGATGTTCTACTATACAATACACACAAAACCAGGAAAGAATGGCTTTACTTTCAGATATAGAGAACAAAAATGACTAAGCACTGATTTTTTTTTCCTCCAAGTATTTGCCTGACCATTTGCTCTCTTCCAGAACAATGAGACATCCTCAACCAGCATAAAGCCATCTCTCATGAATAAACTCATCACAATACTGGCAATTACTGGCTGCAGCCACAATGATTTTTGATCCAAAGGGGAAACATCAGCATACAAACACTTGTCAGGCAAACTTTTTTGGTTCTTGATCATAAACTTCCAAAATCTTCTGTGCATTTGTCCATTTCTGATGTACAGAACACCAACTTCCAAAGTTGTTCTGTGTTTTTTTTGGAGTGGTATGAGGTGAAGCAGCTGCATCTTAACAGAAGTTTGAAGCCTCAGATAATCCTGGAGCTCTTCACTCAAGGGGAGTTAATATACTTTGCAGCCTTAAGGGACATAAAATAAATGTTGGACCTGATGATCAATCAAGGTCTCTTCCAGCCTGCGCTGTTCAATGTTTCTATTAAAATATTTTATGCTATTAATACGATTCAATGTAAATGAACTTCTAGCTTCCCTTTCTTTCCTGAAAAAGGTAGAAAAAGAACTACAACTTTCTCGATACCGTTCATTTGAAAAGAAAAGGAACAGCATAGGAAGGAAAATAGCAATGCTAATTTCTGGGGCCAGGGCTTGTACATGTTTTGATCACTTCCTGAAGATGACAAAATATATTTTGATAATACATTCAACTAAAAAATGCAGTTTGTGTAAACATGGATTCTATTTTTTTCTTTTCCCTTTTTGGTGTCTGCTAAATGATGAACTTTTAACAAGAGAAGAAAGTGTCCACATACATACAGAAATTGTTGATTTTATGCATTCAACTTTGCTTTAAGGTGTTGTGGTTCATCCAGTCAGCCATACACATTCAACTCAGAGGTGGATTCAGACTCCCTGCACCTGGCTTCTGGTCTCTGCCACAGGATTGAGCAGCTGGAACAATTTCGCAACCGTATGCCCATGAAGCATATTGTGTTTTCTGATGATAGCAGAGATGGAAGGACCACTTGGATCACACCAAATTGCTGAGGATTTCCCTTCCCAAGAAGGATGAGGTTTGGATGTTGGGACAGTCCTCTCTCACCAGAAAAGCCTGTGGTGAAAACAGACTTAATTCAAACAATAGAGCTCACTACTGGGCTTACAGCATATGGGAACAGAGATAAGAGATGTCCCCAAGCAGTTCAGCCTCGATTTTTTTGCAAGAAAATAGATGTGGCCTTATGAAAAACCCAGATGTGGACTTGCACTGGTGTCTTGCTCCAAAAGGACTGCTCAGCTGCTAATCTGTTGTACATCTCCCAAGAGAGACTGCGAGAGCTGGTGGCATCCAGCAACAAAGTCCCCCACTCCACTTCAAGCAGGCGTCAGAAAATGTTGCTGCAAGTTTTGAGCAACTTCAGCCATACAATGAGAAGTGGACAAACCACAACTTTGATTCGGTCATTCTGGGTTCAAGGGGAAAAAGAGCATGACATATGGTTGGTGCTTGCTGGTTAATTTTGTACTTGCTGCCCAGAGTAATATATTACATAAAAACCAGCCAAATATGAATCATTCTATCTGACAATGAAGAGCTGGATCATGAGCTGTGGCTCCTGAGCTGTCCTCCCTGGTGCACAGCTCTGCCCCGCAGCCATGTTGCCCTCCTGCCAGCTTCCTCCTCTCCCCTTACCTTTCCTCAACACATTCCTTACGCTAAAAGCTGACAACAAACCCATTTTCTGCTCAGATAACATTCTCCCGGAGTTGCTAATACTCTTCTCGGCTGTAAGCATCTGTGGAAGAAGTTATGATGCAAGGATGGCTTGAGAGCATCCCACCTCTCGTCAGACATAAATACCCGTGCCTTCGGATTATAGCACTTGGGGGAGTGGAGGAAGCTGCATTACAGCACTATTTAAACACAACTGTTATTTTACATTTCTATTGAGAATTATTTATCAGCAATAAATCCTGTTGCGATGTCTGAGAAATCTTTGTATTTAATACATGTGCTGCCTTTTAAGAAAAAGAAAGATTTGAGGGCTCTGAAATGGGTGGCAAAGTAGCGAAATGCAATTACTGAGTGCCCTCTAGTGATGCCAGGAGAGAAAAGCTCTGCCTGCATTTCAGGTGGAGGTCCTGAAGGACAGTGCCACACACACTTGCGGTGAGGAAATTCACATTTTTTCAATTGATCTTATCTTCTGTGTGCATTTCATTCTTGCATTTACATAAAAATGCAATTTATAGCATTTTGATCAAGCTCAATAAAACAGTCGCAGCAGCACAAGTCAAGAGCAAGATACAGCTTTCCTCTATACTAGACTTGGAAAAAAAATAAAAATCAGATGTTACACTCTACATTTATCCACCATTGTTTTACTTTCCGAGCCAGACAAACATATTGAATCCTTCCTATTACTATTGTATATTTTGTACAGCAGCATCTAGCAGTCCCATTGCACTAGACAGTAAAAAATGAAAACCTCAAAGAACATATATGTTAATTTAAAACAAAAAGGAAGGTAGGTAAATTAAAAAAAAATTTATCAAACTTGAAATATGAGCACGTTTTCTGAAATAATAAAGTACTAGATGTCAGGGTAGAAGTGGGGATGCCTGGTCTGGACCAACTGCTCCCATTTGGTGAGTTCCCAAGGACAGCTGTGGCTACAGCCAACATTCCTCTCTTACCTAACAACCCAGTATTCCTCATTCCTCTGCTGAGGAATTGTCCTCTCACACACACCCCATGAACAACTTTAACAACTTTTTTTTTTGAGGGGGGGGGGGTTGCATTTTGTCAGCCATGTATTTCTGTACTAGCTCAGGTTTTAAGGCAAGAATAGGGCTTGGGTTCACTGGAGTGAGATGGAGTTTTCCCCCAACCCGCCCCATTCCCTTTATTCTGCTTCCTTCAGGTCGTTTCTTGTGCACAATGCCCATGGTTTTACCCAGGCTTTTCATCAGGCCCAGTAATGCAGGCTTTCAGCCAAGTTTGACACTGCATTTGACAGACCAGAAATCATTGGATTTTAAGACAGTTTATGAATCTGTGAACTGCATTAAAAAACAAACAATTCACAGAGCACATGTCTTGAGGTATGAATAATTCAGATATCTTGCACTGTTTCAGACTTTTTTCCCCTCTGAAGTTCCGGCCCATTTGTGTTAGCATTACAAAATACACTGCTTGTGAAAGAGATATAAAATATCTGGCTCACAAGGTCAGCATAAGTGGTTAATAACAATCCATTAATTAACCTGCGTGATATTCTGTTAGCTTCCCTGTTGGTTCTTGGAGGTGGGGGAGAACGCTTTCTTCCGATGACGGAGCATCATGTTCTATAATTATGGCTGCTGCATGTGACTGATTTCAGTACCATTGACTTCAAGACTATAATTACCAGGTTTCTTTATGGATGAGTCAGTCATCTAACTGTATGATTTAATTTGATTGATCACCATGCTATAACATTTGCAAATCAAGCACCGCAGGACAGACATTTTCTGGTTATACACCCACATATCAGAGTTATTTCTAGAGCACACATCTTTGTAAAGTCCTTGTAATGGCACTATTACTATACACACATCTAGAGAACCTACAGGGCAGTCAGTGAAGTTGCCAAAAAAAAGAGTAGAAACGTAGCACTGTTCCTGATTTATCAAAAATCACTTTTTAGATCAAAAATAAATTTATGTATTCTCTTGAGTCCACAAACTTCAATACTATAGTAAAGGTGCAGGAAAAAAAAATAAGACACCTCTCCAAAATTGTTATTCCACTTCACTCCCCACGTAAAGGGCTTACTACAATGGCAAATTATTTGCTAACCTGGGCATAGAGGGAAAGCTCCGCAGGATTTGTAGGGCTTGTCTGGCTTCTAATTCTCAACAAAGAGGAAGAGAAGACTTAGTTACCAGTCCCAGAGAGTCTCAGCCTAAGACTGATGAACACGCGTCGCAAACATTCCTTCTGGCTGGGAAGATACTTGACTGTCATCCCACCCACCCAGCCCAAGACATTTTTAACCGTCTCTGCAATAGCAACACTGCACATGTCTGAGTCAGCACAAAGTGACAGGTTTGAAAAATAGCTAGCAAAAACTGATGGCAGGTCTAAAACATCGTTTTACTAGAGGAATAGCTTTTGTAAGTTTGAAGAGCTTGCTTTCCTTATGAAAAGAAAACGCTTGAATGACACGCACACCATTTCTAAGCATACATTTACAGTCTTGCATTTTGTCACTAACCTTTTCATGTATGATATAGCTGTAATGATCTGTACAAAGTATACTAAGTGTGTATTTGCTTCCCAATGAGGCTTATTTTCCTTTCACCACAATGCTGGGGTGGGGGAGATCTCTGTTAATAGAGAGTGTTTCTTAGTGGAAGAGGCATAGAAAATGTGTCACACTGAATAAGCCTTTTCACCCCTTCTCAGCGAGAGTACAATTTGGATAACAACTTGTATATTGAAGAATAATTTACAGATTTTCTTAGGAGTTTTTCTTTACATGAAGTGGAGCTGTTTAAGTGTCAGAAAGGTCTCTCATTTATTATCCTGTGTACACGTTCAGGTTAATTGCAGGTACACTTCATATTTCCTCTGCACTATCATTGGTCACTGATTAATTCAGCATGAGTTTCACTGTCAGCCAACTATTTACTGTATTAAACTGAAGAGCAAGAAAGATGGAATTCTTTATTTTCTTGGCATCATGCTGCTTTGCTATATCTAGTCCAGCCAAAACTTTTCAAAATACCAGCAACAGAATTTTGACCGTGATAAAGAGTTACACCATTGCACAGAAGGTTAATGAAAAATGACACAGTGTTACTCAAAAAAAAATAAAGTGTTATATTCATTTTCTGAAAAGATGCTGGCTTAGATTTTTTATACTCACATAGGTAAAGCTCCCAGTGAATGCTACACCAGCTAGCTAAGTATTACACAGTAATCACCCTGCCAAATAGGAGCTGCAGCTAAATAATTCACTAAGTACAAGGGCTGATTGGAAATTCAGTGGGATAAAAACTCATGAAAGATATGATGGGCTGGTAAAATGATTTTTGAGAACTGCAGCACACTTGAAATCACCTGTATTTTGCAAGCTTTTGTCAGATATGCCATCAATAACATGCAGCTATATGATTATGAGGACTGCTTTCATAATCAAAGCAATCTCAATCAGTGAAAATACTCAATGCATTTTGCAGAGCTAATTGTAATTTCAGGTAGGGGGCAGGCAAAAGGAGAACTGGTCTTTAAAAAAAGAAGAACCAGGGATGGGCTACAGACAAGAGATTTGCTACTCAGTATATCATTTAAAACCCATTAAAGTTAACGTACTTCGTATTTCAGTCTTAACATGACATACATACAGGAGAACAACCAAGAGTTTGTGGGTGTGTTTATAACCTACAAAAAATATTTGGATGACAAATTATTTAGAGCTCTATAAAAAGAAAGTTGCTTTCTACATCATGATTTTTCATCATCTCTATTATGCACAAAGTAATCTTTCATCAAGTGCATTTACTTATTAAATAAATAAGGAAAAATGAGTGTCATTAAAGCTTCCACTAATGAGGACTTTTTCTTCTTTCATGAAATGTTAAGCAAAATATATTATAACTGGAACAAAGTAGAAGTTTTGTGGTTTTCTTCAGCCAATCTCTCCAGCCTATCAGTGAGTGAAACTTGAGCTTTGTGCTCAAACCAGAATAAATAAATAGTAATTAAAAAATTAAAAAGCTTCCACACATGCAATTTCATAGAAGTACATGCATTAAATTTGTGTGTGGACAGGCGTTTTTAAAGGAAATCTTAAGACTTCTAAAATACATATACAAAATACAGTGGCATGTGAAAGTGTTCTAGACATTCACAGAAGCAATAAATAATCACCCAGGAAGAAACTTATGAAGAAATAAATACCTTTAGCATTTCAGGCTCCTATTAAACCTGAGGTATTCTCTGGTAGAACTTCTACACTCGTAAAAAAAGATGTAGGGGGAAAAAAGGATTTCTGCTCATTCAGTTCATGCTAGCCCACGTTAATGCCAGAGGCTTAGCCCAGGAGCCCTGGCATCCCGCTGCTGCCCTGTGGGAACGCAGCAGCGATGGAGGCTCTGAGGCAGGTGCTCAGCTCGGCTGCTCAAGGATGTGCCACTGGAAGCACTGGTTACCTGCAGGAGCTACGAAAGGACAAGCCGTGACCTTTACATGGTCTTCAACTTGATTGTTGAAGATGTGTAAAAAAATCAATGCCTTCTCGCTTGCATGAATACTTTAATAGCGTACATATCTCCAGAGGGGGCAAAATAAAAAAAAGAGATCATAGATGTAACCGCAGAATGGTTACTTTTTTTTTTACTACACGTTTCATAGTGGTTTTTGTTTCTACATTGTTTGCGTGTTTGTTTGGTTTTTCCTCATTTTCAGGGTAGCAGTCACCCCATAGCTGTCATTTGGTTGTATCGAGCCCAGCACAAGGCCACAGAAGAGAACAACAAACTAACCTCCCATGGTGAGCCTCTGAGCTCATATCAAGTCTACTTCAGTGGCAGGATATTCTACTCAAGACTGCTCCTTCAAACTGATTAAATAAATAATTAAAGCAAGCATTAAACATTACTAGTTGTTTTAAAGTAAAAATTTCAGGCCACCTTACCCAAATAATAAAATCTTTGGTTCTTTTCCACTTCCCTGATTCTTTCCTCCATTTTCGGTTTCCAGCCTTGAGTCACAGAATTACTGTGCTCAGCTTTTTCATTATGTTCTCATCTTGGCAGGAATCTTGATGACCGCTGTGATCAACAGGACCCTCAGTACAGCATACTCTGAAAACAACTCTGCTCTTGTAGACCCCCAAGGGCTACAGAACAGGAAAATCTGTTTGGGTGGAAACGTGGGGAAAGTAGGCTGAAGCATGAGGAGAGCAATTCCTATTCCTCCATACCACAGAATTCAAGCAGAAAATTATGCATTCAAGTGGTAGCGAAATCCTGCCTTTGAGATGATGGTACATTCTTTCCAATTACCATGATTAGAGAGAATCAGAGAGAAATTATCCTGTACAAGACTGTTACATGTAAAAGTAAAAAACAACAAGATAGTAACAAATTACAAAACTTAAACTACCCTGATGTTCAGCCCATCATTATTATACCCCTTACTATGTATCCAAAGGCAGATTTGAAATAATTACTGAGTGCACACATCTTACCAAGTGGATTACATTCATATATAGTTACAAAAAATAAAACATAATGGCTCTGAGACAGTCAGAAAGTTAAACCTGTGAACGATGTGCTGAATATTTTAATAAGAAGCAATAATCAAACCTGACTTGATTCCATTTGAAATATTTAATTCCTATAAATTTAACAGGAAGAGAGTAAAGCAGTAATTCCAGAACGAATAATGTCTTAATATGTCACTGCTCGAAACCATACTGGAATGCATGTTTTCCACAGGTGTTAGTTGTAGCTCAGTAAGTTATGACTAAGATCAGATCTCTGATATCTTTAAGTATATCTGAATATAGCGAATCTGGAAAAGAATAGCATAATTCTTTGTATATCTCCTCTAATGAGCCCAGACAGCAAGCTCTGAATGAATAAGCCAGATATTAGATCTGTACTGCACTTTCAAAAATTAAAAATTCAATGTTTCAAACCCAATTGACCAAAATTAACTTTCCTTCAAGAAAACTGCACCAAACGAAGACGTTTAACCTGATCTTAGAAGCCATAAACCACCATCTACTTCTACATAAATCACATCGGATATACCTATACCTGTTTTATATTCCACACCTCAAGAGCATCACCACAAAATGCATTAGTATTTTGAGCTCATTGGTTGAGAGTTAGGCCACGTAAAATTTACACAGCTTCATCTGAGCACTAGTAAACTGGCAAGAAAAAAAATTGCAAAAGCCTTTCTGTGCTTATATTAATGCAAAGTGGAATTTAACAGCCCCAACACAACAGTGAACCCTATGGGCAGAAGCCTGCAAGAAAGTCTCTGACCACACAGTGGGACTGGCAACAACTCTTGTTTCTGACAACCTGGCTAGAGGGAATCGCCATGCTTCAACAGCGGTTTTCCAGAGAAACCTTTATTTGTATGCCTGTACATATTTTAACAAATAATATCTCAAAGTATATACGCTGAATGAATAGTTGATCGTGTGTTAATTGTGGTGATGTTGACTACAGTTTCTAAGTAGACTTCTTAAGAAATATCTTCTTGGGGAGGGGGGAAGACTTAAAAAAAAATAAAGATTATCATCTGTGAACCTAGAAATTGCAAATTTGCAGTTGTTCTTCACGTCTAAGGATGAAGTGTGGCATGATCATAGCAAGCAACCAGTCCCCAGTGAAACACCACTATATCAAAAGTTCTCCATTAATACATTACAAGTAATTTTAGAGTTTGCCACCTAAAGCATTTTAACAAACATCAGCATCTGACAGATGACAGACGTTGTTTATCCTCTCACTATGCTCAGAGGATATGGTAACTGGCAGAAGCATAAACCACAATGTAAGAAAAATCACCTGAATCCAGGTTTTGTTTGGAAATGTTTTAATGCCTTCTTTTACTTCCTATGTACTACAGGCACAAAGATTATTTTTGTTTGTAACATCCCAAAACATGTCTGAGTAAATTGACTCGTCTTCACCTGGCATTTTCATTACCATTTTGCTCTTTTTCACATTAGTGAGCCCTATTTTTCCAAGGCTCATTTTGTGACAGAAGATGATGCTTGGAAGATATTTTTTTATAGACTTCTGCTATAGTTTGAAATTCACAAAGTCTTTATATTCTGATTACCTGAAACACACACAGGCTTTAATAATGTAACGATTACATGGGTCAAAAATACAATGAGAATGAATTGCTTCATCAAATTTTAAATGATTAAGGACAAGTGATTTTGATTAGCTAGCTCTGCTACCTTCATCATAATAACAGAGGGAAATATTGCTAACAAAATCCAACCTCAGCATCATACTTATTAACCCTTTTACTTTCTAGATGCGCTGAGATCAGTATAGAAACTCTACTGCAAATAGGGGCTTACAATCCCTTTATAAGCATTTGTTTTGGGGTCTTTTTCTAGGGAAACCATCATAGCTCAACTAAAAACAAATAGCAGCACAATAGAGAAGTTATTAATAAGGTATTTAAATATCCATAACTTTCTGGCCTGGAAGGGTAGGTACATTGTTATGAATGCTTTCATGAACCATTTATACATCCAGGTATAAAGTTGAGTATGTGACCAGGAAACTACGGTATCCTTCTTGCATTTAGCAGCAGGGGTAGGTCTGAAGAACATATGATGAAGATCAAGGTTAAAAATTTAAAAAGGTTAAAAATTAAATTTGCTTGGCTTATATTAAACATATATAATTATTTGCTAATTACAGAAGTGGCTTCTGAGAAAAAAGATAAGGTACTTAAAAAACCTTGTTCTGGACAGCACATGGTTATCACCCAATTATAAAAGCACTATTGCTCTCAAGATATTCAAAATATCTCTACATAAAAGACATCCACCTCTCATTAAAGTTTTTTTCTCTATTATAAAAGCATTTTCTCTGCTTTAGCAGAGACATCTTCTTCATTTTTACACTGAGATGTAACAGGCACAATTAAAGATTTTGTGCTATTCTGGAAGTGAGTCTAGTTTTCACTATTCAAATTCACTAGATAACAAATAAAGCAAGGGGTCATGAATTTAATGTAATGCAAAATTCAATGCAGTTACACTTTCAGACATTTTTCATCTAATAAAGGTCATTAACTTACAAACTATCAAAGAAAATTCAAAACAAGTTGGAATCTACCTTTCCATACCATTAAAAAAAAAAAAGACAAATAGCAAGATTCAGATCTAATCAGCAAGTTATGACAACAGTCAGATGATGCAGGCAAGGTGACAAAACCTTAGTCCTGGGAAAGATCCGTATTCAAGTAACATCTCCCACACAGTGCAATCGTGACATAATCAAACTTATAGTATTAAATGCTCTACAGTAAACAGGTCAAAGGACTATTGCCCATCACACAGACACACAAGAAGGAGTTCATACCTCCCAACCTCCAGCCACAATCCTCTACAGGAAACAAGGCTTGCTCTCTTTCCCCTGAAAAAAAAAGAGGGAGACTCTCCCAAAGGCAATTGAAACTGCAAACCTAAAACAGGTGTTCTGAGTTTCTCCTAGAAAACCTCTTCTTCTTCCACCACTTATAACCCTTCCCCCAACCTCACCCCTTTATAATTACCTATATGAGCTTTACACATGACTCTAAGCAGTTAGGAGTGCCTGTTGCACTGGCATTTCAAGGTGTAACAGATTCGTGGAGACGCAACTGTCAAACCAGTTTAACAGCCAGCTGAAAGCAATAGGGATTGAAAGATTAAGTAGCAGAGAATAGATCTATTGACGTTTTATGGGATGGATCAAGGCAAAGAAAAGGGCATCAATACGCCAGGCTCCAATCTGATTAGAATAAAAAACATTTCTAGCCAGTAGAAATTCATCACTAGACACTGAGATTAACCAACAGACAAACACGAATATAATACAGACTTCCAAACCCTGAAAAACAGGAATCCATTGCAGGAGGTATTGATCCTGCTTTGCCACAGCAGCAAAGGGAGCTGGCTGAGATCCACACCACCGCAGCTTTACATCCCTTTCTGGATGCTCTAAAGCAGCGCACAGCAGTGGACTCTGCTGCTCTCCTGGCTCACCTTCTCTGGCTGCAATACCCAGAGCTCTTTGCACATGGTCATCACATAATAGAACATGGGTTTTAAGGACATTTCAGGGACTTTTTTTTTTTTTTTTCTCAATGAATTGTGTATTTCTTTTTTCTTTTTTTTTTTCTTTTTCTTTTTTTTTTTTTTATAACCAATTCTCTTGGTTAAAGTTTCCTAAAAATTATCAATTATCTCAGTATCAAGGGAATATATTTATCCTATCCTTACATACCCCTTTAGACTGTAGGCAGTCCAAAACAAGCAGTTCTGATTTTAAATACTATAGGAAGTGAGATGTTTGCTTCCAAGTTACATAAACGTGAACCATAAAAAAAAAAAAAAAAAAAAAGCTTTGACAGCTTTACTACAAAGAAAAATTTACATTACACAGTCATGGAACCATGCAATGACCAACGTCTATTAAGAGAACTCATCAAAAATATAGATATAAAACATACACCTTACTTTTGTCTCAGTACGTTGCATGATTTTTATCTCCTGTCCATAAATAATGGAAGCATCAGCACATTTGTCTGTGCACAATAACAAATCCCATCCTCTTGGTAATTGTAAACACACTGAAGCTTGTTATTGACCTTGTATAAAATACTGACACAGGAAAAATGGAAAAAAAAAAAAAAGAGAGAGAAACAGAGTTTTTTTCTCCTCCAACCGTTACATCCAAAGCCTAACCTGAACTAAACCACAGCTGAATTTATAATCTGTGATGTGGAAGGAATGAACAGTAATAAAAAATGAGCTGAAAAATAAAGTGTGGAGCAAATATAAAATCTAAATTTAATCTAGTAAGGTGTATCCATCCACATAATGACAATTTACATGCATATTTTACTTGATTTAATCAGTCTTAGTTTTAAATCTTAAAATACTGGTCACTAATGAAACAGAATTTATTATCAATCTGTACAAATAACACTGCTGATTTTCATAAATAATCCATTTATATAATTTTGGACATTTGAATGACTAAATTCATTAGGCACTCAGCTCTAACCGACTGCTCGCCTACCTCCTTTATGTCCCTTTGAAATTCTCTATGTTAATGCAACGCTACCAGTACAAAATAAATTATTCATCTGATTTAGTAAGTACATTTCCTGAAATGTTCTTTGACTTGAATGGATGTTTGAAAATATATTTTTCTATAATGATAATACAGCCATAATATTTTGACATAAAGTATCCTTTCCCACATTATCAGTTCTCAAGGACCATAAAGGATTGCACTTATGTACTCTATTCAAAATGCTCTGAATGAAACAATTCTTCCAGCATACCTCTTAGAGGTAACAAAGTGCTATATCAGATCCAAGGACGCATCAGTTTAAAAGGACCACAAAACTTTGTGTACAGAAATATTGTGTTTGATGGGCCATAAGGGATAAATTGAGGGGTCTGAACCATCATAGATCATAATAGGAGACACACAGCTTCCACTGGCAGTAGATACATGTAAGGCACAGTTTAGTGTCTATTACAACCCTATTTTTCCATGTTAATAATTTTCTAGAGAAATTTTCCATGCCTGGTGTTACTGCAAAGGCAAACCCATTTATGAAAGATCTGTATCAAAACCAATTTATCCATTGACAATCCTGTCCCGAGGAGGCCGGTAGTATGATGTATAAGTATATCTATTTACCTGTCCACATGCTCCCATTTTCCAACTTAAAGGCATACAGTTTTAGAAACTAGATATTTGGGCTTCAAAAGGGACAATTCTTATCGAATTCATAAAATAAATTTCTATAAAAAGTAAAGCCCTGTTTACAAAGCCACATTACAGAAATGTTATTAGGAAATAGGTGCCTGGTAGTGCAACGTAAAACCAGACCAACCCCAAACAAAAACAGAGGGGTTAGCCTGCAAAATTGCTCATGCAAAATGAGTATCAAATTATTTTTAAAGAGATGATACCTCATGTACTTGCAGTACAATTGCTTCTATCAGGAAAAGTGTCTTATTTGTAGAGATAGCATCCATTAAATGTGGAGGACAAACATTCAGGTCTCAGCATTGAATTAGGTGAGGAAGCACAAACACTTGAATGGGAGAAGTTTTAGTCCTGCTGGGTGATCCCTCCCTCTCTTTCTGTCCTCAACATACTAATGCCATTGACGTCGTTCCATATTACAGTATGATCACATGCGAAATGTTCAAATATTACTGTAAAAATCCTGTTTTCCAGCCTCCCCCACCCCAAAAAAAAAAAAAAGTAGTCATCATATTATCTTTGATGTTTTTTATATAGATAGTTAAGACTTAGAAAATGTACTTGTATGTTCAGCATCTTATATAATTCTTATTAAGTGACCATCACTGAGTTATTAATACTTTGCCTGTAACTGAGATAGAATTTCCTTTTCATTAGACAAAGTAGTTTGCCATATAAAATTAGTGAAATAAAAACCAATGTCCTGTTATAATAATGCAATTTCAAAGTAGCTGTCTTCAGATCATTTGGGGTCAATTTGACAAACAGTAAATACTGCCCAGCTCAGACCATCCAGATTTGCCTGCTGTCACGCACTGCACAGCTCAGTGGATCGGGTAAATTGGCACCATGGCTTCTTTCACCTCATTCTAGTTTCTCCTCTTCACTCCTCTTCATGCACAAGAATATCTGGCTTGAGATCTCCTTTCACTTTTTTATTATTATTATTTAACAATTATTGCATGTATTTTATGTTCCCCCCATATTTCACTGTGAAGGGGATAAATCCTTATTTCCCTGTCACTGGAGGTCTTCGAGGGGGATTAAATGAACACACGCATGTTTCCTCTAATCACTGCTTGAGACACTTGTGTATTGTTTTTGAGTGATCGCTAACAAGCACCATGAGCGTGACTGATGAAATTTTAACGTGGCAGGTAGACCAGCCAGCAGTGCAATGACAAGTCCTTTTGCGGCAGGAAGGTGGGCGTGCATGTCCCCCAGGCTGCCAGGCTGCAAGGTTGGAGTTAAAGCAAGCGGAGGAGAAATAATAAACATCTATGACATGTTTTAATCAGCATGTTCCAAAGGTCCTTGCATTACATTTGTATAACAGTCACTTCCCCTTACAGATGGATATTCCTCAAGCTCTGCGCCACGTTTCTAACTCCCAGAAACAGCAAAAGCCAATAGCAGTATATTATAACTGGAAAAATTAAACCTTATAGATTTGTTTTCATATACAGGTTTGCACTGAATTAGATGTGCCAATTGAAATACTCATATATTTAAGAACCAGTCAACTACTTTAATTTAATTTTACATTAACAGCCTAGCTTTAACAAAGTGTAAAGCATACTTCATATTTAAATGCAGGTTGGTTGACCCATGAGTCTTCATGGAAGCCAGGAAAAATGAGACATTGCAGGTTTGGCAGCTCTAGCTACTACTAGAAAATATTCTAGGGTTTTAATATGTTTTTTATGCCTTAAGAATCAAGTTTGGATTGTGGAGTTCATATTTTCTCCAAAATATACTCCTCATCTTGAAATTATTCCCCATCTGGGATATCATCACTGAAAGTAAGTATCACAAATGGGGATCAGGCTTTCAAGTAGAAAATTGAAGCACATAATAAGACAAAAGAAAAGCTGTATTTCTTCACACATCATGAAACTGATAACATATAAGAAGAGAATAAATTTTGCAAAGATATTCACAGATGTGTTTTTAAATGTATTTTTTTGAAAATTTCTAGGAGATACCACCTGCTATTTAGATAACCAGTTCAAAAGAAATAGTCTAGCTTTATTTTTATGCATCCATAAAGTTCCTTCCACTAAATGTTCAGCGAGGTATCAGACAGTTAACTGTGAAAAACAGAACCATAAAACAGAAAAGTAAACATGGGAAGGATATACAAGCTTTTTAAAGACATACATTAAAATGAAATTCTGCATCTATTTTAGCCAGTCTAATAAATGTATTTATTTCTGTGCAGTACAGAATATAAAGAACATCCAAGATACAGAAAATCTATGGATATTAAATATATGCAGTGAGTTCAATCTCCAGTACTATTTGGGGAATGTTGATAAGTAAAAACTGAACAGCCTATTAGATTTTAAAAGGGTTGTTTTAATTGGTAAAATGTTTAACAAATTAAACATTTATAAATTCAGCCCTGTGTGGTTTTCTCTCTGTGTGCTCATAACTACAAATCCAGACCTACAGGAAAATTTTCTTCATGGGTGACTCATTGTTGGCTGGAGTCAAATCAGGTTGAACCAGGTTAAGAAAAAAAGGTAAACATGAACTGATAAAATCAAGTAAGACTTCTGTTGTTATTAATCAGGAAAAAAAAAAAAAAGCCGGGGGCGGGATCAAGAAAATACTTGTAGTAGAAAAAATAATTCATTTTTTCTTTTTTTGTATCTTCAGTTCCAAAGTTCCAGTGCTAAGAAAAAGGAAAAAAATCCCCTAAAGCATTTCCTCCAGAAGCTTTGAAGTGCCACGAAGGGTCCCGGTGGGGAGCCGGGAGGCTGTCACACTGCCCGGGCCTGTGCAGCAGACCGAATCACGCGAAAGCTGGTTAAAGTTGTTTGCACGAGCTGCAGAATTCAGGGCAGTGGTCGCGAACTACCACAGCAGTGAGACGAAATCCTCTGCGTGTGCACAGTAAATCCTTTTTGACAGGTTGCTGTGCATGATCTTCTACATCGGCATCAGCCATGCACTGGCAGCGAGCTGCTGGAGCCTCCTCTCCAGTGGGGATAAGGCAGACGGAGGGGAAGGCAGGTTGTGGAGACTGGCATGGGGTTTGGACACTTCTGGCTCATCGCAGCCTTGCATTACATTGCACAGCAATCTGACTTATGCAGAGGAGCCGGTTTCCTCACAGATGGCCGAGAAAGAGGCTCATAATCTTGGAAAAGCCTCAGACCTCTACAGGATTATGGAAAAATGAAGCGAGCGTAACAACATGAAACCACCACTTTCATCCATACACGAGGCATGGACACTATGATCTATGTGCAGTGTAAGTATGTATTCTGCTGCTAACAGAATATGCAAAGTCTGAACAAGTCACTGGTTTTTAAAATACATTAATACAATTCTAAAAATCAACCCACAGTTTGGATATTAAGGATTTGTGACTATTTGCTGTCCTCATGAAAGAAATCACTTGATATTCATGGACAACTACCTACTTCTATTTTGTTTAATTTTGGGACACTTGTGATAGTAACAGGAGGAACAGTAATCATGTGAGATGCATTATACAGGGTACCAAAAGAAAAAAAAAAAGGCAAATTTATCACATGAAAATGAAAAGGCTAAAAAAGCCATATTTTTTTTTTTAACAAATAATTATATCCAAGCATTATACAGTATAATAATTGCTCACTGGCATAACTTTCCAACAACTATAAGATTGGCCTTTTCTTATAAAAGTGATAAAACCCAGTGCTTAAAAAAAAAAAAAAAAAAAAAAAAGATTAATTTCAGATAGGGAGCCTGAAACACAGATGTTCATCAGAGCCTCTGAACTATTTTCTGCTATCTGAAGCACCCAGGTCTCACGCATGGTGTAAGCAATTACAACGCAAGGTGGAACATATGAGCAACACCAAAATTTCTTCCAGAGAAATAGCTTATCATCCTTTCCTGAGGGCCCAGGTCTTCCTTGCTCTGAAAATTTAGCGAGGATCAAACAGATCTGGCAGATCTCAGTTTAAGCTGCCTGGATGCTACCAGATACTCGGACTGAGGTTGATGAGCCCATAAAAATGGATTTAGGCTTTAGTCCTGGATCTCAATCATCAAAGCAAGATGATAGAAATGCTGATCTTTGTATTCAATCCCCTGCCAAAAAGTTTAACTTTTTAAAGGCAGTCTTCACATTGGATCAAGCATTCAGAGTGGCACTGCAGCCAGCTCATTTTCATACATTTTTATGGGTATAAGGGCTGTATCCTGTGTTAGCCTGAAAGGAACATGGTTGTACGCAGGTGCCTGATCCAGCTCCGACCTGCATTTCTTGGTCATCCAGAGAAGCGCATATCAAGAGCTGAGTGTAAAGCAGCAATCCATAGGACTGTGGCTGATATTCTTCAATGGCGTCCAGAGCATTTCAGTGATGGGAGCTGGCATGTTTATGGAGACAAAGTAAAACCTAGAGATGAAAATATAGAAAATATAAGAAAATATATAGAAAATATAAGAGTTTACAAGGATGCCAGGAAAAGGTGAATAATATTTCTTAGTCAATCTGTGCCTTAAAACCCCTTGATCTGTCTGTTCGTTTTGGTACTCATGATGAAGGGGAGAGTTCACAGCATCACTAACCGTGCAGCAATGCACGCGTGGGGCAGAGGTGAATGGCATCACTGAGCCAGCCTGGTGGCACACTGGAGCAGAGCTCATCCAG
The DNA here is from genome assembly GCF_964034855.1 of Anser brachyrhynchus. NCBI lineage: Eukaryota > Metazoa > Chordata > Aves > Anseriformes > Anatidae > Anser > Anser brachyrhynchus. Next base: position 3,417,791 of record NC_137705.1, read on the forward strand.
CCTGCTATGAGAAGGTGCACTAGCAGCATCAACACAGAGAACAGGTGTTTACTATAAATCCAGAGTTAACAGTAATGTATACCTTTGGACACAGTAGGAACCTCAAATTTACAACACATATATTTTAGATATACTAGCTAGAGAGCTGACATGCTGTGGCCACTCCTATTTACTATTTATAGAGCTGCAAAAGCAAGTCACATGCGTTCAGATCCTAAGGATTCTCTTTATGGATATTCATGCCTGCCATTAACATTTGTAAGACCTTATGTGAGCGGTTGTAGTTCGTGTGAGTGCTTGGGAATTAGTCCTTCATTCCAAAAGACACAACTTAATGAAGAAATAGAAATTCACTTCCCAACAAATTAATTACTTTTAATGTTGCATACTACTGCTCCTCAGCTTAATGTTTTAAAGACCCTAAATTATCCAGCCTGACAACCGAAGCAGGACTTACGTGACCTAATGGTACACTCACTTTTTAACACAGTAAGACCACGGGTTTTTTTTTTATAAGGTCTTCTAGCCACACCACTGCCATCATGCGTGTAATTCGAAGTCCAAGAACAAGGGGCTGATGGGACTAAGAACAATGGGACTATTGCAGTCACCATCTCTAAGCACTAGCCAAGAGAACAAACGATGTCCCACAGACACACCAAAGATCCCCATGCTGCACAACATGTCTGTAAGACAAATAAGCTTACAATTATCAGCAAAAAAATATATATATACGTATATGTGACTTCCATTGGTCTTTTGTATAATAAAGCTATTTTACATAATTTACCACAAGATGACTTACCACCCTGTTTTGCCAAGCAGATTCCAGCCCTGCTGTGCTCCGACAGGCCGCTGAGTGGTGCCTGCGCCTCTGCAGTCACGCAGCTTGTTCCCTAATTCTGGACATTTGCTATTCTGCCACTGTTCTCTAGTTTTCTGCTTTCAGTGTAATATAAATTGCTTTGTGTATTTAAATTTCTAATCAACGTGGTGGAAATGTTGTACAATTACACCATTAAGGGGACTTTCTGTAATTTGAAAAGGAAATTACACAATTTAATTAAATTTTAGTGCAGTCAAACCTGACCTATAGCACTGATTTATTTCTAGGTACTCTAAACCAAAGCCAAACATCCAGCAGTAGAAACACTTTTCCCTTGTAAAACCTCATTATACCTTTGAGCTCTGCCATAAATTTCAAGATGAGTAGTCTTATTTATATTTGTACTTAAAGAAATACCTGATCCAAGTATGGGTCTTCAAATATCTTCAAATGTTTCTGATTGGGAGAATATTTTAATGACATTATCAATAAGGAACTTTAAAATGGAAACATTAGTATATGTTCCTTATTTGAAATTAAACATCTTTGCCAGAAAAGACATCCAAGTGTCAAAGATGCTGGTAGAGTGGAAAAATCTGAGTGCCAAATGGCTTTGCAGTGGAGTCCAAACAACCAACCTTCTGCAAATAACTGATTCTAGTCTTTCAACTTATTAAAACTGAAATCCTAGTTCTCTTGATTTTTCTAACTATTTCAGAATTAAATGCTAACTCCCCGGCTTTTGGGGTTAACATTTGATTCTGACATGAGATGTAAATTTAACAATCCACACTAGCATGAGTCTAAATTGAAATGCATGAAAAGCGGCTGAGAGGAGGAGTAGGTGTTGATCACAAGCCTAACAGTTTTAACTTTGCACAGCTCCTTTTTCAACAGAATTTTTATTTTTCTAAAAATTTAGTGCTGTATCATAAAGCCTTTTTTCTTCTTTTTTTTTTTTTTTTTTTTGGTAGCTGATAAATAATGTATGACTAGACATAAATCTAGTCCAAGTCTAGCTTTGGACATTCACAGCCTCCACTGTAGAATAAATTTATAACTGACTGACTTTAACAGCCTTCTTTTTCAGTAGTTCAAAGCATTCTGTACCTGTCCGCACACTTCGTAAAGTTTGCAGTACCTGAGAGATTTTTAAACTTTCTTTGAGAATAAAAATAAATAAAAAGGAAAAATAAAAATAACAATAATAATAATAAAAAGAATTGTAATGCTGATTCCTTGCAGCTTGGACTAGTCATCCTGTTCTGCATTAAAGCCACTTGCACCAGGAGCAACACTGATACTATTTAAGGATATTTCCAAGGACTGGGCTTCCAAAATCATGGTGAGAGGCAACCATTTTCTTTGGAGGCACAGAAAGGCATGTAGGTCTCTTTGGGTACTTTTTGCACATCTTGTGGCGGGTACCTTGAAAAAAACATTGGACACAAAACATTGGACAAAAAAGCATTGGACAGCTGCACAAACAGCTCTACAGATACTGCCACAAGCCCTTCCAAGGTGACAAGGTGACAGCTCTCCCTTCTCATCCTCTGCGAGTCACCCTTGGAAGTGCATTTCCACCAGTGATTATATTTTCTTATTCTTTACTAGGTTAAGACTTCATGCAAAAAAAAATAAGGAATCACGAGTACACGACATGATCCCCACAATACTTCTTAGCAAAACCACTAGCAGGTGATTAATGCAGTAACACAGGACGACGATGCAGCTTCTGCTTAAATTTTGGAAGTTATCTGTGAACCCAATTGTAAACTTTAATGAGAATTGTCTCTTCCTGAGCAGAACCCCTGTTAATCTATTCCCTTCCCACTCTCTCCCTTTCTTTGCTCAGGATTGCTGATAAGGGATGTGTTGTCACTTTGGTCTGTGAGAGTGAAAAGCAGGGAAGGTACTCCCCCCTCCAGTCTATCCCTTCAGAATGGGATCAGAAGCCCAAAGTATAAGCTCAATGTATATTTACAAATATTTCCTTTCCCCAGAATCTTTATATTTCATGGTTCTGAATGACACGTGGCAGTGACGACAATGACAAGCTTTCTAAAACCACTGCTGCTTTTGGTAAAATTTAGCATGTTAACTGCAACATTTGTAAGGAATAACTGAGTTTGCAGACCAAAACACTGAGCTCACTTGGCATTTGTTCTGCCAGGGTCCCTTTTTGCTCTCAGTGACATGGGCACAGGTCTCACTAAGTTGCAGCAGTAGTTATTTAACAGAGGGCATGACCTTCTTAGAGCGAATACATTAATAGACTACATGCTGTCAGCTTTGCAGCCACTGAAAGTCAATCAATTATTTTAATGAATCAGGAACTGGAAAGGCAGAAGGCATTTATCTCTACTTTTAGATCATTTTAGAGACTTTTTTTTTTCTTTTTTGGACACAGAAGATGAATCAGAATCAGTTTTCAAGTTAACTTTCTTAATTAAATCACTTAAATTACACGTTAAAAAATTCCACACAAATTAAAAAGTCTTCCACAAGACCCAGAGCTAGAAGCAGCAGCCAGCTAACATCCTCCTGAGTGAACAGAAGCCCTTTTCCCTTAGGAATGGGGGTCCATCTGAAGACATCGGTAAAAAAAGAAATTTCTTGGCTGTGGAAAAACCTTTTGAATGAAATCCTGACCAAAAGACATCAAGAGAAACTTCTCAAGAGATTCACTGAAGCCCAAATCTTCCCCAGAACAGACTGGGACAAACAGCTATCCTGCTTCATGTGGGAGGTCACAACATCAAATGGGCCAAACTGCACGCTGTTGGCTTGACAGCGCCAGAAAACTGGGAACATTGATGTGTACTAAAATAGCTCGGTCCCCTCCTTGCTTCTATTTTCAGGCCAGAGAAAGAATAAATAGGAATTAGCCCCTAATTTTCTAATTTTCAGATATTATGCAAAACATGGTAAAGAAAAATTATTCTGAAGAATTCTTAGATATAGCTAATGCCAAAAGAAGTATCTGGATAAACCTTATTAAACTAGTACACTACACACACATAATTTATTTAAAATAAAATAAAATAAAATATAATGAATTTTTTTCTAGCACTATCAAAATGTTCAAGTCTGACATGGTTTTAAGTGAAAAGCTGTGTTCCCAAAGAGCAGAGCATGCTCCTTGGATGAAGCCAAGAGGACTGCCTCAACAGCAGGAGCAGATACAGCAGATGATAGGTCCTAGTTAATTAATCAGCATCACATATAAAATCATGCTGGGAGAACAATAAATAATGAATAATTTATCCATTATCAAAGTATTTGTGAAACCTCTTCTGAGACAGTAAAATAACTGTTATTTTTTTCATATTCTCAGGTTCGTCACTCAACATTTCTCCAACCTGTGGCTTTGTGCACTTGGCAACACAAGCCCTGCTGCCCACCGGGGACAGCTTCGCCAGTCCACGTGCCTTTCACTTTCCTGGCCAGAAGTCAGTTCTCAGGCAGTCACACAGGAGGACTTGTGCATACGTGTGTCTCAGAAATATGACACAAGCTGCTGTGTTACTGCATTCAAATGCAACCCTAGACTGCATCTCTCTGAAAGACAACGAATCTCGCTCTACAGTTCAACCATCCTCATGTGAATGAGTCCTAATTTTGCTTCTCACTACATTTTCGTCAGTAATATTTGATTTCTCATACATGCCTGGAAAGCAAACATATAAGACATGAACATGTCCGAAGCAAATTAATTTGTATATTAAAAATGAAATATTAACTCATTTTTTCTGTGCAATATTTACCAATGTGATGAACTATGCAACAGGAGAGTTCAATTACTGAGAAGTTTTCCATAAAACTTTTACATAAACACACAAAAATAAATGTATGTGTGTATATATATATATATATATGAGGATATATATATAAATATGTATCCTCACCTACCAAAGCTCTGAAGCTGAAGAAGAGCTTTCCATAAAACACCGCGGTGAAAACAGTTTACCCGGTTTTAAGATGATTAATTGGTACAAGCAACATTCAGGGATGTCTTGCTCTATAGGGAAAATATTCAGCTGTTTCATCTTTCTGGACGGATAGGATAAATATACAGTATCCTTCAGATTCATGCTGGCAAAAGCTCAAGGTTTCGATGTGAATTTATCTTGGCCATAGAGTTTAATTTCAAAGCTTGTCTCACCATTTTTCCATTAGTATTACCGTATCGATCTCAACAGGTTCACAACTGATTTATACCAGCAGATGAGACACGGGGCGTTTTTCTGCACTCGTGACTGACGCCATAGGAGATGTTCCACAGGAGTGTTTGGGGTCGGGCCGGCACTAGGTACTGCTGCGAGCCTGCGGTCGGAGCCAGGTCCCTGGTGCCCTTCCAACCGCACCAGTAGCAGCAGCACCAGTGGCTGCAGCAGCACGAGGACAGATCCATGCTGCGCCAGCGAAGCAGCCAAAAAAGCAGATACTTGATAGCAATGACGGTCAAGTACATTTTATTTTTAAAAAGAAAATTTATGAAGCCAATATATTCTGGGAACCATAACATTTGTTCTAAATAGATGTGTAACTATGATATATGGAGTCTTTATTCGATGCAGCTGGTGCTCCTCAGCAATACCTTTCCTTTTAAATATTCTAGGATTGTTATCAGTGTATTTCCTACCAAATTTGAACAGCTTCAGTACTTTGTTCTTGATATATTTATTTTTCTGTTTTAAATCAGGTTTCTAAATTTAGATAATCTGTCTGTCTTCCTCTTTGTTAAATTTGTTCTCAATTAATAAGGCACTTCAGACTTGCAAAATGCAATCACATGTTAATAAACCTGAGCCTCTCTGTAGCAACATCAATTAGAGAAAGTATTTCTCTTTCAAAACTAAATCTGTGTGTTCTTCATTTTTTTTGTGAAGCAATCTGATGAGGGTCGCTAGGAGTTTCAAAAGAAAAGTAGGTTGAATATTCAAGAACAAAGAAAAACAGATAACTATATGGAAATTTTAAGGAAAAAAAAAAGTGTAAAGACGTTGCACTGTTTTGAAGTTGGACTCTTCTAAACCTCTGAAGTCCACTTCCCTTAAAGAGTATTTTGAGATTCTTTGCTAAAACTTTGTAACGTTTCACTTAGAAGGAAAAAATAGTCACCAGTCTGGAAACTATTTTTTAATCCTTTTTTTTTTTTTCTGCATGTAAAGTTACTGATTCCTCAAAACCAAAGATGCCTCCAGAAAGAGACCAATTTCAACAAGTTCTACAACTCTGCGTTTTTCTTAAGGTGGCAAGATTATCAGAATATCTGATTTTGACATTTCCAAAAATAAAATACTATTTCCCATTTCAAAGCTATATTTTCCTACAAAAATTGAGATAACTATGAAAATGACAGATCAAAGGCAATAGAAAGAAAAAAAAAGATTCAAAATTCTCAAAACTTTTTTCACATAAAACAAACAGTTCCTCAATTTGAAAAAGAACTAAAAATCAAGATTTAAAATGCTTTCTTCTAATGTGGGATGTAAATTATGAAAATAAACCAGTAACCAGTCAATAAACCAGTCAATAAACCAATCCTCGCCAAGCCATGTAGGAGGGGCGAAGCCAGTCCTAGTCACCTAATGAAGGATACCAGCAACAATGCCTAGTCATTAATTATCCATTGATGTAATGTGCAAGACGAAGAATATCCTTTGTGACCTCATAAATGCAGACTATACTACAGTTATCAAATATCTCTTTGCCCTCCTGAAAGATCGGCCTCTTTCAGGAGGGCAAATCATTCCTGAAAAATGTAATTAATAAAACTTGATGAACTGGCTCCTTTTATAAATATTTCTCTTTGTCCTTCAGTGACTTTCACTGCTGGATTCTGCTATTGTCTCAGTATAATACACCCCAGACTAGAGTTCCAAGTTTAAGTACACAGAAAATGAAGATAAGCGCCAGACAGGACTTTTCACAGCCCCCTGGAAGTTTAACTACATCTTAACACCAAATATCTTCTAAAATTATGGCTAATTCTGTTTTAGGTATTTGCAGCTTTAAATATAATGCAAAGCATTGATAGGTACAGGACTGTGGATAAAATAAGTATATACATCCTACTGCAAAAGGTTTACAACAGTTTAGTTACAGCGTAAACTACTTTTCTCTTCCAATATGGTTATTGCTTAAAAATGCAGTTAGTCTAGTTTCTTAAAACAGATATTTTGCTTGGGACTGAGCACAGAAGCTGCACCTGACATGCTTTCTTAAAGGCCTAGGGCCATGCACACCATTGATTTCCAGTGATTTCAATGCAATGGGCCAGCTTGGAGGAAGGAGATCTACATGTTTCAGTATCTGACTTTCAGTTTCTATTGACTATGCTATATAGCAAACCAAACATAGCTTGAATTAACATAACCCACAGTATCAATAATTGTATTCCCCATGACACTGCTTCTCTCAGACAGGAAGGTCATTTTCCATCAACATTTCATGTGCCCTTCTGCTTATCTGAATTTTAAATTGTCATTCATCTGTTCAACAAGCACCACCTTCAACATTAATATCTGTCTTATCCAAGAACATGAAAAATACCTCTCAGGGAAAAATTAAGGATATTCAGTCTTGTTCATTTATCATAAAAGAATCTCAATGATTTGGCCATGTCACCTAAATACCTTCAAGAGGTGAAAACGGCTATGGGTGTCTTCGGTGCAGAAAACAAATGAGGGCAGGAAGTTGAAAATCAAAAAAAAAAAAAAAAAAAGGCAAGAAGTAGACACACAACTATAAAAGTGTGAATGATCGAATGATCTGGAACAAACCACCAGGGTAATCAGAGGTCCTCTGTGTCCTGAAGATTTCCCTGGCACACACTACACCTGTCTAAAGACCTCCATGACCTGGGTTGTACAGGTGAGACTGGATGAACCAACTTCTCCATAGTCCAACAACTTTCACAAGCCCACCTTTGCAAGTAGATTGGAATGAAATGAATATAAATTTACAGGTGACTCTTTTTGCCCCAGATCCAGCTGAAGTTCTACAGGGAAGACAACAGCATGTTTTATTTCACTGCCATGTAGGGAATCTTTCCAGTCAGTTCAGTAACAGCTCCTGGGGCACATCCCCTGAAATCATAACTTCAGAAGCTATGGAGAACAGGGAATGAGGAAAAAATGCTAAAATAAAATTCATCTCAATACATTCTCTCTCCAGACAAATTGAGCAATTACTGTTGTATTAAGTATTCTCCACAAAGGTGACCTTCATAATTCTTGAAAATTCTCTCCTTTAACTTCACTGCAAGTACCAGAGTCTAATAAACATATAGAAATAGGTATAAAGGATAGGGAAAAGGAAATAAGAATTATCTCCTTAACATGGGAATCCCTGAAGCTGGGGAAGAAAATCAGTTATCGTAGAAAACTTCTTTCACAGAAAGCTTTGAAAGATAAGTCTCATCAGTTTCCACTTAAAATTTTTATTGTTATCTCTGCATTGCCATCTCTGTTATTTCTGCATTGCCACTTAACACAAAGAACACTTCCATTTCAGTGTTTCAGATGAAGAATATTTTTTTCCCATTTCTTTGCTTTAAAATGAATATAATGTTTGCAGTGACATTTACATAACTCTGGAAGAGTACATCCAGTTTATAAATGCAGGGTAAAATACAGCTTTGGAAAGCAGATAATGACCTGACTGAGACAAATTCTGCTCTTAAATCCCATACACATTACAGACTCTTTACACCAGTCAGACAGCAAAACTGACCTTATGAGTAGCATATAAACATGTCTGTGCTAAGGTCTAAAGCAGGTAGCAGAAGCAAAACCCTGCATGTGCACTGACTTTTGGCCTGTGTTGCACCACTTAGCATGCAGTATGTCAAGACAAGAAATTTTCCTGAACCTCAGTCCAAATCCGTGGCTTGGTAATAGAATAGGTCATGTACCTGAACAAGGATACACCTTATCCTGCCCTGTCTGCGAGGGGATACCCTGCTTACAATGGAATAAAAACATAAACAGGGAGCAATACCACTGCAGTGTTTTGTTTTGTTTTGTTTTTTCAATAAAAGTAATGAAAAATGTTTATGTCCTGTGTTTGTTGTTATTTTTTTTTGGGGGGGGGGGGGGGCTTTATGAATTAACATATCAACCTTTTCTTCATACCTCTTTTTCAGACAAAATATTCTTTGGATGAGTGATTGCATTAACACACATAATGACAGTAAACATTTGATTTTATCAGTCATGCTGGGGAAATAGTAAAAACATAGAATTTAAAAACCCTAAAAATAAAACAGACTCAAACCCCACTTAGCACTAGCAGTTACAATCGACCAGGCTAAAACAAGCAGCAATGCCGCAGAATTATTTGGAGTCATTCAACATTTTATATCACTGATCCAAGACACCAAATTTTAGCCTTTTCATTAGAGCCTCTGCATAACATTCATGTGCCCTGTGGTTTATGCTTCTCATCTGAGCAGATGTTTTGCAAATCATAAATTAAAGCATAGCTTTATTGCCTCTCATTTCTCTGACATTATTGGCCTTGTCATGGGTCCCAGATACAGAATTTTATGGCATGTACTAAATCCCTCTTGGTTATTTGTTACACATAACTTCAGCTTAATAGCTTTGTCACCAACAACTTTTTTTTTTTTTTTTTAACAAATAACAAAATTTCCTAGAGTTTACACCTGGAAAGCTAATTAACTAGGTATTATAGGTAACAACAAAGTTTTCTTTTTAATGTTTCTTACTCATGCCCATGCTACGTTTAGAATTTCACTTGATTCAGCCAACAGTCAGTTTACCCAGAGATAATTAAACTGCATTCTGTTCACTTAATCACTGTTACTGATTTAGATTCTCCACAACTTTTTAAAGTTACAGATTTAAGTTTACCAGTTTTTTCCCTTGAGAAAATGTTCTAAATACTGAAAACGCTTTTTCTTTTTTTTTTTTTCTTCTCCATTTTTCATCTGGGATTCCATAATTATTCATTTAGGACTGCGCTACATTTGGGGAAAGCAAGTATAGAATTAAAAACATCGGGGTAAAGTGCTAATCTTAAAGATCCCTAATGACTAACAACAACTTGAAATAATACAGATTATTCCATCTGGAAAAGTTCAGAGCTCAGATCTCACGTTAGCGTTGTCCTGATACCCAAAAAAAATCACTTTTCTGAAGACCACAGCCTGTACTCTTCCAAGATACTTGTCAAGGTTTTCACTGTCTGCTTGCTTCTTTCCATACATTGCAAACATATTCCTCCCTTTCAATACAATACCAACTGAAGTGTTTGAACTCTTAATTAAAACTCCTTGATTTGAGCACCTATATAGGTTTCAATATGCCCTCCCAGTTCAACCCCAACTGCTTACTCCCACATGGACATGCCAGGAGGTAAAGACCAACTAGTGTCTTCAGGCATTACTCAGCCTGTACTGTTTCTGAATCAAAACATTGTACATACACATATTATATGGTCTCTGTTCTCAGTTGTGCAATATCCCTAACTGTCACCAGCTTAGATTTTGCCATTCAAAACCAAAAAATGCTTGACACCTTGCTCAATGGACCACTTCGTGGTTCCTACTCAATGAGCACGATGGCCACTTGGAGACTGGAAGCAATGACAAAGAAGATAAAGTAAATGATATCTCAAAATGAGAGCTAGGAGGCATAGACAATAAATGACTTTATGGGGATAAAAGTGACATTTTTCCTTAGCTACGAGCTTTCAGAAAACAAACAAAAGCAAATTGCTGACTTTGCACTGAATCCAGTCTCTATGTAAATTCTCACTTCTATAAACCATTACTTGTGCAGGAACAAAGTGCAAAACACAGGGAAAGACAAAAAGTGGTTATGAGAGCAAATTCTTTGTGGGAGACAGACATCCCTTCCTCTGCTTTCTTATTTACATTATTTTTCTTCAGCAGAGAAATATTTAATATATAAAACTGCTAAACATTTTCTACAACTAGTTTTGAAAGCTCAGCTGAATGTAAATAACTGACCCTATTTTTCTCACCCATCTCAACAGGAATTTCTACATTGGGAATAGCAGTTAGCTTCAAATATATTAGCTTACTTGATCTAACTAGAAAAACAGGTCATGAATGAACACAAGAGGGAGAACAAACCACACAATTGCAATGTTTGCAGCACTGCCTATCTGCAGCAGGTTGTGGTATTCCATGAGACACACTACAAACAAGGTTGAGACTGTATAAATTCATACGATCAAAGCCAAGTACAGGCATTTTGTTTTTTATTTCCACTTCCTATCTGATTCTGAAAATAGGAGTGATTGATCCCTAGCCTACCTTCATTAAAATCAACATAAGACTCTAAAACTAAGATTTTACTCAGAAGTTCCTCAGTCAACAGAAATAAGAAGAAAAATATGGCGGTCTATAAATGTATCTTAAAACAATAACTCAAGTTCTTACTAATAAAACACATGTTCAGACTATGAATTGCAGTAAAAAAGAAATAAATTTAGTGTGTAGTCCTATCTTCAGATGTCAGGAAGGTTTAGTTACTAGAACTGAATTTTTAAACTGCGGAGTTCAAATCTGACCTAGAACTGTGCAAGAAGAACCTCTCAAAGGTATGACCCTCCTAATGGTATTTGCTGTAGTATTTCTTGCAGTCATGAAGAGACACCTTGTATTAACTCAATCCTTTCCAAACAGCAATGCACTTAGTTGAAGACAAATTGAACAGAGTGAAAGTAAAGTCACTAACATAGCTGTTGAAAGTTACGCTCAACTGCAAAGTGTATACACAGTACAACTTCTACTATTCCTAGGCTCATTAGCTTATTCTAGAGTGCTTTATTACTACATCATACATTACTACTCTTCAACAATTACACCATTTTAAAAACCACAAATGAACTGAAATGAAAAATGACATCCAAAACCAGAAGATAGTATCAGCTGTGCAGACATTATGTTAATAAGATTTGAATTCAAGACTGTTCTGCCATGCATTAATATTGCTCGGTCTCCATTTCTCATGTGATTGGTCTCTGACATGAAAAATTTTTATAATGAGAGCTTTAATTGTGGTATAAAATAAATATAAGAGAGCTTATCTTAACCTATTCGATGACTACCATATTTCACTGTTTAAGTGTAGGCTAAAGACTTATTTGTTTGACCTAGCTTATTCCTACTTAGCCAAGCTACTAATTTTATTATCCTCTAAAGTGCTTTGGGATGCATTGCATGAAGGGCATAACGGAAGTTTGATTTTGATTGATTATATGTTAATTTGCATAATCCCCATAATGCAAATCAGTAAAATTTTCATTGGAGATAATAGATGTTAAGCACATTATGCAAGGTTTATATTTTTTTAAATTGCTTGTAAAAATTATTTACGGCATAATAAAATAGGACAGATAAAACTGGCACCTTGCTGTAGCGACAGTGTGAGTGTACTTGATCCTGTAGCTTTTAAGAGCAGACTATGTAATAATGCATGAAACATGCAGACAAAAATATAGTAATTAAAATATGCAATTTTTGCTTCTCTGCAGCTTGGTTTATGGCCAAATTTCTTCTCATGCTGAAGACCTATATTTTCTACCTTTAAAGTATATGTTTCCGGACAGCCCAGTTTTGAACAAGTTGTGTTTTTTACTGTGTGTGCAGTACATGTGTTCTGCACTCCCTTTACGAAGCCATAATATACAGACAAACACACTGGGAAAATTGATGGCCAGAAAACAACAGCTCCAAAAATGAGGCTGCAAAATGTTTTAGTTTAAAAACACCCAGTCCACATCCTAGCAAGATACTGTGCTGCTTTCCCATTCATCCTTGGCCAGTCACCCAGCTACCTGAGGATGCCTTTCTCTGTCTCTTTGGTCCTCTGTACTTTTCCCTGGCAATCAAAATCTATAGCCCTGTCCATATTATCCATGCCAATAACTAATAATAAATTTTAAGTAAATTCTCAGCCATTCTAGGTAACATACACTTCTAAACCAAAGCAGATCCAAAGCAGAAAGCTGAATCAGAAATGCTTAAGTGCAATCATTTGTTACAATGCATCAACTGAGTTCATTATTCATACACATTCAAATGCTCACATTTAGATTGAATATCAGGCTTTGCTGGCTGAAGGTTTTAGACTACAACCTCTGGCAAGAGAAATTTGTTGCATATACATCTAACCAACACAAAACCAATATAAACAACAAATTTTACAAATACCCTTGAGTAAACAAGTGAACAACACGTACAGCAAAATGTTCTCCTTTCCCTTCAGAATTAGTGTGAATAATATGAGTAATCATGGGTATACCCAGAGAAAAAAAAATAAAAATCAATCATGACTCTTTCAGAAAAACATCTAATAAATACATGCTTGAAATTCATGCTGGTTTCTCAGAAAATATGTGAAAATATTGACAGAAATAATGATCCAAACTTTAAGCCAGTTCAAACATTTGTATTTTCCTTCTTTCTCCATATGTTATAAACCACCTAGCTCAAATCTTCTCCTGATTTTTGCAGAGCTGGAATCCATACTGAACCTACTTTTATTTCTTTTTTATTTCTGATAAGGCTTTCTTAGGTACAGTTTTGTGCTACACAGTATTATTTCACCATTGGGAAAAATACCGCGACTTGAGTTAGTACCACAGAATTACTGCAAAGTCCTCGCTAACTGCTCCTGTTATACCTTCATTAGCATTTTGCTGAACTTAAATCTCAAAGTATATAATTCAGTTGAAGTACCTAAAAATTAATCTCCTGATTATCAGCTTTCAGGAAACACAGGTGCACAAGTACTAGTTCAGAATATCACAGGAAAGTAACTAAATATAAGTGAAATAATTCTATATTTAGTATTTGTATACTGTGCCCAATCTATATTCAACATTTATAAATTCAAATTATTTGAATATCTATCCTCAAATTTCCATCTTACTGTTTGTTTAGAGAAAGTCTACTTAGAAGGGTCCCATCTTATTTTTTGCACCCCTCATTTTATATTTTATCTATTTTATTATGTTACATTATTATATATTTTATATACTATTATTATTTTTAATGTGTAAATAATAGCCACCCATTACAATATGGTAATTGACCTCCTGTATGGTCTCCCATTTGAACCATCAGGCTGTGGGATATTCACAGATTACTCCATCTGGCTTCAGCTGTCTTTCTGGGTTTTACAAGAAATGTTTAAATAGTCTTTACGGTACCTTTCTCTTAAGGCCAAAATAGGGGAAGGAAGAGACATTTCTGTGTTTTTCAGTGCTACTTTTGAAAAGCAAGTAGGGCTATCAATACTTTAAGAATTATAGAGGATCTATTCTCTTCATAATCAAGTTTGCATACTCTGATTTTTATTTATTTGTTTATTTGCTGAAGTAGAGTCTAAGATTCCAAACTGAAAACAAAACAACAAAATGAAACAAAACCAAAAACCAGCATTCAGTTTAGCACCGGGACGAGTTATAAATCTGGCTAGCCATTCACAAGTAGTGAAAAATAGCTGGTGTGCAGGCTTTGTAGGATCTGTGATTAAGGCCTCACTGAAATGTCATCAAGAAATACCATGTAAGTGCTTTACCAGCCTGATCCCTCCCTAGCTTCCATGTCAGTTCCCCCTGCCCTGGAACACGCACTTACACATCATTTTTCATAATTAATAGTGTAAGCTACTCGATCTTGTAGCTGGCAATGAGATGCATGCTCAATTATATCATTTTTATATATCTTTTTATACATACACACACACACACACACAAACGAGCACTAACACCAAGAAAAACAGGACTTAAAATTATATAATTACTTCCATGAGTTTTGGAGTAGTTTCATAATATTACTAAAACTGACATCTGGATTCTAATATTTAAATTTCATCCATTTTATCTTTAATGTCAAAAAAGAGTTGTATAAAAAGAAATTTTCTTCCAGCAGTGCCAGCTGAATGTATTAAAATTGAAAGTAACTTTTCTAGGTCTTTACTGTTAAGAAATAAGATATACAAAAAAAAAAAAAAAAAAACAATAATAAAAAATAGTAGTTCTAGAAAGTTTTTGCTGTCATTTACTTCTGAAGGTAATATTTAATGGATTTTTTCTTCTAGTTTCTGAAAGCTAACTTCTAATTCATTATAATCAGATAAACTATTTTAGATAGAACATCCCTTCAACTTTTTAGAAAAGAGATAGATTCAGCATTTTACATATCTTGTATATGAAATAAAGCATAGAAAATGACTAATTTGACAATGGCAAAACCTCTGATATTATTTAAGAAGCTCATTATGTAAAGTATTCAACTTGTTCTCTGAACTCAGTTGAAGTTTTCTGCTGGCTTCCTGCACTTGTTAAGGCTTTTCAGTACAAACTAAAGAGCTAGCTGTCTAATCAGTTATTAATAAGGCTGTTCGCAACTTATTTGAGAACTATATAAAGCAGTAGCATCAAAATAAAAAGGACTTCAGTTAAAAAAATTACCATGAATTTAAATAAAAAAGCAAAAAACAACAACAAAAATCAAAGTACAAAACATTTATCTGTTGTATTTTTAGAAGTTAAGATTTATTAATTTAAATTAAGATTTTATACATACATTTCCACAGAAAAATACTTCCAAGTACCACATTTTCAAGGAAAACCATCACTGAAAAAGGTCCAAAGCACTCTAAAGCTTGTTATAATCCTTCTGTTAGTGTCAGTGGATTTTGAATCAACTCATACTTGCCTATGTGGAAGTCATTAAACAAAGAAATTAAAAAAAAAATAAAAATGAAAAGTTATTTTATTGCTTCTAAAATTGTTTGAAATCTATATCCCTGTAGGTTTACAATTTAATTATAGTGAATTTTGGTAAAATAGTTGTGATTTATCTTACAGTATCTATCGCCTCTAATTTTCAAAGATTCTCAACAATAATATTTTAGGCATTGATGCTTATGATTCTCGTAATTTATATTGCTGAAATGATCATGGCACTTTGGGTGGTGAGATGGCAGACGACTGGGTTGAGTATTACGGTATGGAAAATAATTTAACTGTTACTTTTTTCTAACCATTACTAGATTAAGCTAAAGTTTTCTTAAATGGAAGCTAAATATTTCTGATCTTAAATACTTAAATTTATTATCAGTTTTGAAGAGGCTTGATGCTGAAGCACAGGTCAAGCTTCATTTGTCTTCTCACTGAAATTCTTGAAAAGTGGGGAGGGCCTTCATTTTATGAATAAATTAGAGAATTTCAATATAGATGTTACAACACTAAATGGATTTTACAAGAATACATTACAGCCATTAAATAAATCACTGTTAAACAGAGAAAAAAAATGAGACTTTGAAAAGAAACGTAATTCTATACAACTTCATGACAGAATCAATTAATCAACTGACTATAATTTCAGATACTTGGTAGAAAGCCCATGCAGGAGGGAGAAGATACAGATGCATGAAATATTTCATCATTATGTGAGAGTATGGAGAATAAATTTTGCAAAGAAAGATCATTAGCTTGGGAATTGTCCATATCAAGTATCCAATTAGACATGGCAAAAGTGCAGTAGAGAAGAGGAGAGGGCTCTTTCTGCAATTCACTTCAATCCACATTTTGTGCATATGCAATCACCTTGAGTTATATATGGAGGAGAATGAGGAGAACTGTACAAAAAGGCTTATTTCTGAAGGGAAAACAAGAATGCTTATTGTGTCCACTAGAAAACAGACAATCTCATCCAATACTTCCAAGATAGCTTATATTGCGATCCCTTTTCTACTGGAAATATCTTTAATGCTTACAGATTAGATAGAGAGATAGACAGACAGACACACATAAATTAGATCACACTATTTAGTTTCATGAGAGATTCAGAGACAAAGGTGGTAACAGAGCAATAGTCAGAATTTCTAGATATGGGCAGACCTCTTTAGAGATATTAGTACATGTTTTTACATTTAAAGAGACACTGGCCAGTGTAATGAAGAATTTGTGAAAACAACTGTAAACTCATGTCAGTAAGATAGTATAAAATGCGTGTGTGCATGTGTGTATGTATGTAAAAGTACACATTTTCTCACATGGCTCAAAAATGTGTCAATTTGCAAAGCACAGCAAAGTAACTGAAAATACCAAGTAAAAAGATACCACATAAGGCTCCTTCAGAACTATGGGATGAGAAGGAATTTACTGGACCTAAAAGAAAATTTGCTGTTTAGACATGCCTGAGTCAGGACTTGCCAAACCTTCTGCCTTTTTTCTACAAAGAATCAATTCATATTTAATCACAGCGTGGTCGCAGATAAATCAGATCTCTACGATTTTGATTCCTAGCCCTACCTTACTTTTGTCTAGATTATTTATGATTTTCTTTCTTGTTAAATAACAACTTTTTTAAAGTGAGGAAGGAAAAACAGAACAAAACAAAAAAAGAGCATTACAATTCAAAAAGCATTGATAATTAAAAAAAAAAAGAACTGACTTTTGGCAGAAGCTGAGTAGATGAGAAAACACTCACTTTCCATACTTAAACTGTCTATGTAATTCATCTTCAAAGTGCTCAGTCTGATATGATTCCTTAGACATTGAATATCTCCCCTATCAAAGTGTTTCAGTTCCTAAACATCTACAAGCAAGTGTAACAAATCCAACAACAAAACAAAATAAAAGATCAGCTGAGTTTATTCCTTAATAAAGTTATCTTCTGTGTTCTAATGACGATTTCTTTTGATCTCAGTGTCCTAAAAATAAGGACGAATAATTTAGTTAGGTATGACATTAAAAAAATATTTCCATCTGAGACACAAGCAATTTATAAAATATTTTCCTAAGGTGAAGTCAAATGTTAGCTGCGGAAGAGGAAATTTATCCATTTGGCTAGGGAATCAGCTTGTATTTTGGCTGTCTGCCTCATGTTGCTTTCTAAACACTGGCAGCTGGAGCATAAAGAGAAAAGACTGGAAAAGATAAATAGGGTAGAAATTGCTTAAGGTCTTTGTAAAGTTTAATGAAAGATTTATCTCTTGAGGTTAATGTTCGTCTTTCTTTTACTGAAACAAGAGTTTGATAACCTCTCATTGTGCATTTGATAAATTACATCTTACAGTCATAACTAAAATGACTAAGTGGAAAATATAAAAGGCTAAAGCAAGGTCTAGTTATCTGAGTATTCAATATGAAATATCTGAAAGACACTAAGTAACGTCTAAAGTATTCTTAATTATGGAAGGATGAACTGCGATACAATGATGTTATAACAACAGAAGAGAAAGATTCCTCTACCCCTTTGAATGGAAAATATCTATCTTATGATGAAACCCAATAATTCTGACATACTTTCTTTTTCCTAAATATTTTATTCAACAAAACTTATCCCAATTCTATGTCACCATAGTGGTAAGAAGAGAAATCTCCATTGGGCTATGATGCCGCCATGCTCTACGGTGCAGAAAACCTCACTCACCCTAATGGATGCCCATGAGCCATGGAGCTCTCAATTTCAGCCACCCAGGAGGCAGGTTACTGTAAAATAAGCCCTTCAGCTCTCTCTATAACCTGCACTAATGCATATCTGTGAGAGGAACCCCAGATCATTATCATCACAGCCTACACAGAGATATAAGGTGGGTGCAATGCGTAACAGTAGAGGTGCATCTCTGTCTTCATTCATTGACCTAAACCAGCCAATCTTAAGTAACATTATACTGTAAGATTTTGCCAGAAGAAGCCTCATGTAGGGAGAACAAGCTGGGAAGTTCATGCACATGCCAGCTGTGCTGTGCTTTCCCCAGATAAATGCAGTGCCACAGCACTCAGTCCCTGATCTCAGTTTAACGTTTGCTACCCAGCTACATGTTTGTTCTTACATATAAACCCACTAATTACAGCAGATTATTAGAAGAATGTTTACCACAGAAGTAGCAAAGGCCAAAATGGTCCACTGCACTTGCTCATAAACCAGCTAAGAGAATATCTGCACAGCCACTAGTCTATTGTTTTCTACTTAGTTTCAAAACTCTTGCTATATATCTATATATTTGAAGCGTATAAACGTCAGACCCTGACTGAGAAACTCCATGGTTCATGGAGCCATAAGTAAGAAATATGCTTTTGTACTTTGGCTTTTTCTTTTAATGGTTCATATACCAAAAGAGATCCAACTGTATTGAAGGAAATATATATATATATATTTTTTTCCTATTGAAAACAGAACTATAAAGGGAGACAATGATTCTATGTGTGAATCAATCTTTGGATTATATATATATATTTATGCAGTACTTGTCTGCATTATTTATTTTTTATTATTTATCTTCTCCTAAGTAGAAAAATTACTGCAACATCTGGAGGGAACTAACTTATCTACTCAGCAAACAGCAGGTCACTTAAAGCTTGGGTCCAAAGAATGAGGTGTAAGGATTCAATGTGGTCTGAAGAACTGGGGCTTCTAAATTTCTCCTCAGTTCATGGCTAATCCAGAATATGCTCATATGCTCATTCACATCTACAGTCTCCCTGTAAAACCTAATCACTTAACAAGGCCTGAAAAGATTTTAAAAAGGTATATCAGTATCAGTTTTATTCCCAGTAACACGTAGTTTATTTTATGAATGCTGTGAGTCTATGAATTATTAAAACTACAGACCTGCAGTCTAATTCTTTTCCAGGACAGTTTATCCCTCATTCTGTACTTAACACCATTAAAGGTAATAAAAGCAATTTAAATTTCTCAAACTGAAGAGAACAGATAATTCTCAATGGGTCAGTTATAGACGTGTTCAAAGTAAAGGGCTCTTTATGACACGTAGAGACCTGTGGGATTCAACAAAATTGATCCCATATCACAAACACTTTAAAATAATGTACCTCTTGTTACTCACTTTTAATGAAATGATTATAAAAGGGGCATCCTATTTTATTATGCATTAACCTTGTTCACTGTTAGGTAAATCATGAGATCAAGAAACCTGAAGATAGCCACATCAAAATGAATCATTTTAAGAAATGGCATGCAATGATTTTATTACCTAAAATCATTATTATTACCTTAAATCATGTCTTATTGACATTTTTTTTTCTGTCTTCCTCATAAATGCTTCTAAAACAAATACACAAGAGCATCTGCAGCTATTTTGCAAAAGCCTCTGCAGAACAAATTTTCAGTGCTTTTTTCATGAAATTTGCATTCTAAAGATGCAGAATACTACAGGATGGGATCTATAACATTTATGCAACAATATTACCACTGAACCAAAAATCTATTCACTTACTAGATTTTAACTTTGGATATATCAGGATAAAATACAAGCATAATAAAATAAAAAAGCATTAACATTGACATGAGATACATAGTAAATAATGAAGCAGCAACAGCAAGAGAAGCAATAACGGATCCTGACATCTAAACTACGGGTGGAACAAAGACTAAAATCTTTGTGTTAGAATACTTTGAATATATTTCGATGCCTTGAATATATATTACTCGGGATTTCAATCAAAAGAGGATCCATAGCATAGATCCTAGTATTGCTCCCACTGACTATAAACTCAAATACCTGTCAGCACAGGTATGTCAATATATTTAGGGCTGGTAAATTAATTGAGAGATAGTGATCAGGCAGCTAATACAACTGATGGAGGATCCATAAATAATTATATACTAACTCCCACTGTAGTGTGGTTGTGCTGTTTCCAGCTTTCTAAGTAGCAAATTCTATGGTCCAGCCATTAACTCATCATTGTGATTACCATGTTGCGATATATATATAAAACAAAGATTGCATATATACATCTAAATGATTCATCTGAATGCTGTAACAAAGCTAAAGACTTTAGCTATATCCATCTTGCTAGTTTTGAACACAGAGGCTGATGATCATTTTGTCATTGCATGGTTACTTCACCATTTCTTTATCTGAATTCCTTTATAAATGAGAAGGTCGAAGTCACTCCTGCTGTGCACCCCACCTCAGCCACCACTTGTTGATGAATGCAAATAATCCTGTGTAAAATGCAGAAAGAAAAATAAGGTATTAATGTTAATGTATTCAGGACAAAGCTGTCATAATTCATGAGATAGCTTTTTTTTGCTCAGTTTTGTATTTAATAATAGCATCAGAAAACATTAATTCTGGAAAAGCAAAATAGGAAGAAAGGGAAAAAAAGAAAAAGTGACAATCTCATTATTATTTAAAACAGATTTTATTTTGACAAAGGAAAAAAAAAACTTCATCCCTACCAGTACTAACCATAAATTTACATATAAATGTGTCAAGCAACAAATCATTTTGATTAAGAACAACACAGAAAAACTTAGCAAAAGAATTAGGTCCTTTTTATTCTATTATAAAGCAGTTAAAATTATGTATTCCTTAAAACATACTGGCTTCTAACAGGTACATTTTAAATAATCCTTTTTGTCAGACATCAAGTGAATTTCTATGCATCTATTTATTGATAGCTTATATCCAAACAAAAAAGATGTAAGTGTAATTCGTAAGTAATTCAAATTCCTTTTTAAGACAAAGAGCTAAATCACGACTTAGCGTAATGGTTGCTCTTCAGTGCACAAAAGACTTCAGAGGCAGGCAGAAAATGAAAGTTCTGGCTCTTCCCATGTCATGGAAACCCTTGCTAAGTGCCTTCCCTCAGCCATGTCACAAACCCCAGGGTTGTAACACAAGACACTGGCACTGCATTTCCTTTTCGTCATGTACAATTCTATTTCTTGGCATTACAGAAAACCCTCCAAATGTTTAAAGAGACACACTTAATAGGTAAATATTTTAGTGTCATTAAGAAGATCCATGTAATGCCAATTAATGTTCCCTTTTCACCTAAAGTTCGTTACGTCCAGATAAACGTAATGTATTCTCTCAGTGAGGTGCTATAGAACTCCAGGCCTTCAGCACTATTTATTCTTCATTTTTAATTTTTTTTTCATATAAAGAAAGAATCTGCCGGTTCAAATATTTGCAAAAAATAAGGAGGGAGGATTTTACACAAGTACAATTCACCTTCCCCCACCTTTCTATTACAGCACAGTTTTACAGTGGGTTTTTCTTTTACAGAAATATTGTAATTGACATATAGGACAAAGCTACCAAAACACACTCCAGTGTTCTTATTAATGTTATGAGAGGGAAAGGCATATTTTCTTAGCATAGACTGTAGTTTTGGAATAACTATTGATTTCTTTATTGCTTGTCTGCTTATTACTAAGCAATGATTCTTGTATAATGGGATTATGGAACCCACTGAACCTTGAGGTGATTTCTAAATATTTTTGACAGATTATTTATAAATCAGAATCCAAAGCAAATAGGCTGCCACAATGCAGAATGATATCTGCAGAAATGATGTAATAAAGGAGGAATGTTTCTGACCCTCCATCCCCTCCTCCAGGGTTCAGCTGCCTGGTTCTTGTACAGCATTGTTGCATAGCGCCGGCTCACGTTCCTGAGGAAATTACTGACTTCTAAGAAAGAGCCATGGGAAAGTTCAGAGCAGAGCCATGAAGATGGGAGAGGTAATGCTGCAGGCAGAGGGAAGGTCACTGAGATGGGAATAGTCAGCAGCTCAAGGACTCAAAAGGAAAAATACTGAGATGAAAAGATAAAAGACTGAAGAAAAAAATAATAAAAAAAATCACGGGGCCAGGAAACATCAAGTCACCAACGCAGAGTGAGCCTGTTCTAAAAAATCATCAAAATCAGGTCTGATAAGCACTTCCAGATCAGCGTTTTGCTCTGTTACTGGAAGCCAAGCAGTCCTGGTAGGACTGGGAGGTCAGTGCTTGGTTCTGCCTCACCAACATGCGCAAAAGCTCTCCCTGGTATCAGGAATATGTTTACAGGAGGGAGGGAGTTCACAGGCACAACTGTCACCTACTTGTGCCCACATATAATCCTGAAGTTTAATTAAGAGGATTATAATCTACATCATCCATGGGAAGAAATATTAAGATTTTTAAAAGTGATTTTTGAAAGTGTTACAGCTTTGGTAAAAGTTTGTAAGTCAGAGGAAAACATTTGTAATTTCTCCTTTCTAAAATTACAATACCCAAGTGCCAGATCTACCTCACATTTTCAGTCCACAAGTCCATGAATTATGCTCATTAATCTTCAGTCTGAGAGTTTTATTACTGTTTGTTAGGTGGGAACTGATATTTAAAGATGCTATAAATTACAGTACAGCAATAGTTAGCAACTGTAGATCATATTTGGTGTAAAACTAAGTCATATTCAACACCAAAGCATCTGTAAAGCATCTGTGTTAATCTGCCCGAACCCTTCTTTGTCAGATGTATACTAGCATATGTGAAAGTACAGGTTTAAGTAGTCATGTCCAAAATGTAGGACAGTGTTTTCTCACTGTAAGAAACAGACAAATAATGTTCTACCCATAATTGTTAGCAATGAGGTTATTCCAAACAAATATGCCTGGAAAAAAAATATCTGTAACAACTTCTTATCTTCTTAGCTGAAGCAAAAATAGAACTGTTTACAGAGGCATGCATTTCTATGCATGTGTACAGAAACCATCAACTTGGGCATTTTTTCTGCCTAATAAATATACTCAAGACAACAGTTTATGAGTCTGTTAATTTGAAATTTCAGTGATAAAAGAGATATAAATTAATTATTTGTAGAAACTGATAAGTACTTCTACTTGTGTCCTGAAATCTCTCTTATCCAGAAAGAATTAAAGGCTATGCAGTTGAAGGGTAGAGCATACCTGACTTTTGCAAAACTACTGATCTATGCCTGTTAATTTTACTGAGGAAAAACATGTAAATAGTTCTTTTCTGAGGACAAGACTAAATCAAGTCATCCCTAGAGCATTACTTAACAACAGGGGTAGGAGAATCATGGGGACTTCCCTTCTTCGTATGTAAATGGCACAGATAAATTGATTTACCTTTATAGTCTCCATTAAGGTCCCATGGCATAATACTAGTCTTGTCATCATGGAGAATGAAGGTTAACTTTCATATTTCCTACTTTGTGTTCTAATTCATAAAACAAGCTTTCTATTAATTCATTTTATGAATTTTCCTCTCCAGATTTTTTTCTAGTGGGTATTATTTCACTGATCATTATAATTCATCTGAACGTGACATTCAACTGAAATCTACTTTTATTGGCAGAACATTTTACGCCCTCACTGAAAAAGCTTAGTATATTGAGAAAGCAATGGTTAAAAAAAGCGATTAACTGAGACTTGTAAGGAAGGGTCTATTCCTTAGACTAATTTATGGGATAGCAATGACAACATGATCTTTATCCATTTCAGACCGTTGCAGTACCAGTTTCTAATATTCTTGAAGCTTCAGGGATTTTATTCTTCAATAAATCTTAAATTTTTTGAAAGATTATGTTCTGAGTTCTAATCATTGAATTTGATAGCCAGTTTGATTACTCTGCCTGGCTGAGGTGATCGCACGAAAGGTCTAGTGATGAGACTGGTACATCTTTAGGCAGGTATTACTGAAAGTGCTACCTATTTATGCCTTCTCCTTGAAAAATGTGAACTGGACACATTTATTCAAGGAAAAGGCATAAATGGGTAATAAAATCAAAAGAAATATTGTTTCAGTAACTACAGAAGATGATCAGCTTTTTAGAGTAACATGTCTAACAAAGAAATACTGTTTTCTGCTGGCAATGTTGTTCCTGCAGTTTTCAAGGACAAAATTCAAACAACTCATCTGTAGATATTATTCATTAATCAAGAGAGGAATGATTTTGTGGAAGACATTCTGTATATTGACAATCTTCTTCCTGTTGACACTATGATGAAAGAGTAGATTTAAAAATATATAAGCTTCATCCTTCATAAATAAAATTTGACTAAAATAACTGTTAGCTTTTCAAGCCAGGTAACCTTTATATTACCTACATTAGAGATATGTACACTCTGTTTACCTATATTTACCCTCAACTACCAAATAGGATTATTTTTCTATACAGATTAAGCATACTGAATGACCACAACATCAGAGAGTGATTTCAATTTAATTTGATGTAATATAAAACACTATGAGAATTGTCATCATTTTAATTTGAAAAAATAATAAAAATATTATCTGTTGTACAGGATACTATTCCCAGTTTGAGCTGATTTCTCTCTTTACTTAAAAAAAAAAACAAAACAACAACAACAAGAAAACAAGAAATGCTGTGGTTTTCTTGCACTGATGACTTCACTACAAACTCAGTGCTACCATTTATGAAAAATGCCAGCATTTCACAATATCAGCAGAAAATGAAGCAGAAGATGATGGATAAGTGTCAGGAGATTTGAAATAGTTAAAGCATGAGTGTCACAGTCATCCTGTCTAGAAATATTGGGTCTATATATAACCTGCATAACTTGCACCAATATCCAACACTATTTAATAAATTATGAATGATCATTTATGGTCATCTCAGAAACACTTAAAATGGGACCTCAGTAAGAGCTGAATAGGTCATTATCAGTACATAGTGCTTTACAACCTATATAAAACATTCTCTGCCAAACTACACCCAATTTAAGACAAAAGAGCTCTAAAAAGTTTCAGCACTGAAGCAAGATGAAAATGGCAAGAGCAATGGAGAGGTGGTACAGCCCTGGGAATGGCCCAGGGCACAAGGCTCAGCGAGCCGCTCCTTCATCCCGACCCACACCACTGGCAGGCCCCGGGCTGCAGATCTGACGTTGCTCACTCGGGTCACACAGGAAACACGTTTATCCAGGCTTGGACATAAAATTTCTCTAGAAGCATTACTGCCCCGTGGCAAACTACTAGGTTTGCCAGCGTGACTGCCTAGGAAGAATAATATGGCAGTGACAGAAAATTAAATCAGAGATGCAGATGGAAAAGGATCATAAAATTTATCAGATACAAATGAAATTAATGGATAAGCATTGATACATAAATCAATGTATGAAATAAAAAATAATGTATGAAATAAGAACCTACTGAGAAGGCTTTAAGAATTAGATTCTGGGTCAGGATTAAATTTTGGCTCTGCTACAGAAGAGAAAGATGTGAGTACACGATTCTGAAAGAAAAAATGACTAAAGAAATTCTAGAAAGAAAGCTATTCTAGCTGAGGTTAAGGATGACACTCTTAGCTTTTTCTATCAGGCCTCTGTTGAGAAAAGGAGAGGATCGGACTACATTAAAATTGAAATTAAGGCCAGAAAATCCTTCAGCATTGCTGTTCTGAAAAAGCAGATCTCTAATCAGCTACATAACACTACTATACTGTTGTTTTTCCAGAAGCTGAACACTTTTCTCAATTCTGTAGAAGAGCCCATGACAGATTTTGAACTACAGACTTTATATTTTTAAGATATATTTAGTTATTAAAATATAACTGTGTGGTGCCAAAGATTCTTTCTCATTCTTTTATATGTCCTTTTGCAACTGACAGTAAATTTCAAAATAGCTCTGATTTATGAAATATGATATTAAATATGCTACCTGAATATGTGATCACCAAATGCCTTCATTTCTTTTTGGGTTGGGATATTTCACACATTTTAAAAAGATATCTACTTTTATATCTGTTAACCAGAGAATGCCTTTTGACACAGTTAAATTTCCCAGAAGAACTATGATCATTGAAAATGAATTTAGCACATGCATCATTTTCTATGTAAGCGTTCTTATTGTCAAATCACGTTGCTGAAAAACAAAGCAAAAAAACCAACCAAACAAAAAAACACTACACCAGTACCTTTGGGAGAAAGTCAGCCACCCACCCAAAATTGCCTTCCAAATCCACCTATTTAAAAACACTTCAAACCATTTGCTACAGACACTCAACACCCTCTCTGTTACTGAATGACAGCTAGCAGATCTTCCGAAGGGAACATAGACTATAATAGGTATCAAAACTGACTCCAACAGAGCTAAATTAATGTTAATTGATAGGGGTTTTTTAATTTATTTTTATGCTTAGCAAGACCATAAGTGACCATATCATAACTAAAGTCTATTCCTTGAATGACTAAGATTAAAAAAAAAAAAAGATAAAAAATTAAAAAACACATATCCATAAGAGCTTGCTAGTAACCTTGCCAGCAAATCTTTTTTTTTTTTTTAAAAAAAAAAAACAACTAAGATTATAAACATTAGTCGTTTGTTGTGGTTTTTTTTTGTTTGTTTGTATGTTTGTTTTTGAGTTACGATCTCATCAGTGACTCTGAAAATATAAGGGTCCCTAACCCCAGCAAATAAGACCTCTCATTAAGAATTTTACAGTAGGCATGTTGAGTTCATTTAGAATCTGTAACAAAGACATTAGAGAGTTAGTTACTAATGTGTGTCTTACCATGTCATAATACCTGTTATGTTTTCTTGAACTACAAAATGGCTCCCTTGGGAATAATATGTTGAGAGAATTTTCTGGCCAACTTTAGGTCATGTTTGTTATTTAATCAGGTCTGACTAAGTGCAAGATTCAGTTTTCAATCAGCTCATCCTCAGGGGATGTATATTACTTCAATCATTGTTTGATTTTTTAATAAAGGAAGATGTAAGCAATGCACAAAGATAGTTCTGTAGAATTTCTATTTCTCTTTCTACTTCTAAATGACTTTGTTGGTTTTTTGTTTCTTTGTTTTAACTCGAAAACATTTCATATTTACTAAATGCAACAGAAATCCAGAACTAAAATAAAAAACATCTTTGAACCAAAACCCTATCAGTAAACATTACTGTATTAAACATAAAGTACAATTAAATTAAAAAACAAACAAACAAACAATGTTTCCACTCAGATCTAAGAGTTGAAATAGCACTATTGAAATCAGAAGTGTCTTTCTAACTTGCAATAAATCTTGTTCATACACATGGAGATATTTCAAAATTTAGAACAAACTAAATAAGGATAAACACCTTCATAAAAAGAGGCTTATTTTGGAGCTTCCTAGTGAAATAGCAAAGAGCACCAAACATTAGAACATTTAAAAAATTAAAAAAAAATAAAAAAAATAAAAGCTCGTTACAGTAATAATCATGGCTGGATGAATGTTACGGTCAGTGGAAGAATATAGTGTTTGATCCTAAGTACAAATTTATGTGTTATACTAAAAATTCATCTTTAAGATGAGATCATCCTGGAAATAGATAGTTGAAGTTATGGCTTAATTCAAAGCAGTGTATCATAGCATTTATCAGGTAGTACAAACCTGTCCTCTCTAATGTCTTCTAGTTAAAAAGCATCCTTCTTGCCTATCCTTCCCATTAAGGGAAAATAGAGAGTACTTTCAAATGTTTAAAGTTTGAGCTTTCCGATGTCAAATCTTTGTTACTTCAATGCAGTTTATGTATATTTATTTTGATTATAGCTTTAGAGCCTGATCAAAGTTAAATAAAAAAATAAACAAGTGGTGCATAGCATCCAATTACTGCTCTTCAAAGACCTGTTAAAGTTCGGTAGCACTTTTAGTTATCACAAGGTGATCAAAGTTATCATAACATTTCAAAATTCTTTATAATTTTGGGTTAACTTAAATAGGATAGGATATAATAGTAGTGCTTTTTACCAAACAATAGCATATAGGTGCTACTACGAAGCTGACAACCCAACGTACCATGGAATACAGATGTTTACCAGCAAACAACATTAACTTGCTTCTTGTCCTGTTACATGATTAAAAATAAATTTGTAATACAGTAATTTATTAGTATAGAAAACCCCAGAGGCTCAAACCAAAGACCTGACACATCATTGAAATAGTGAATGAAGACCAAAGTAGATAACATTAACTGCCACTACTCTAGCAGTAATCTAACAGCCGTCTAAATGCTCAGGAGTACAAATTTTACAGTGGGGCAGAACGTCATCACAGCTTACAAAATCATAAAAGAATCACGAAGTCATAAAGGCAACTGTTAAGGCAAATGAAGAATTCATTAATCTTGAAATACTAGAACTGGGTTGTAATTGATGTAACCAGTAAAACCAGTTTAGTATAATGTAACCATCCATTGCAGAAAATGCTTGCTTCAGCGGGGTTATAGCATTACTTGATATATATTTTATCCTAAGAACCTTATTATGTTATATAGTGGAATTACAGTCCATTTCTCTAATTTTCAAAATTACATTAATTACTTTTTATAAAGTGGAATAGATCCTGGAGACCTTGTAAATAAGATTTACAGAATTTATCTGTAGTGTTTCCTAACAGGTTTATAATGGCAGCTATGACAAAGAGTCTGCCTAGGTCTGACATTACAAATATTCCAGATCTAACAATTCTGCTGTATTAGGTGAATTGGCACTTCTGAAGGCCAGCATCTACTATACAAAATGGCATCTCCCAATGTTTTGCCCCTAACGTTATGTTTCACACTGCAAAAACATCACCTTGGTGGCATGAACTGTAATTTTATGAGGGAGTCTTTCATCAGAATAAGCTATCGAAATAACAACAGGAAAAAAATAATAATGCAATATTATTGAGATCCAACTTCTATGGATTGTGTGAATCTCTATGGTGCAAAATAAATAAATAAATAATACTATATTATGTACAGCAGCACCTCCATTTAAGCAAAGTTTAAGAGCCAGACTGTGACTTTACACACATCCCAAATAAAAGCAGCAGTGAGCAAAGTGAAACAGGTCAGGAATAGCCATCAACTGAATTATAACTCCTAACAAGGTTTGCACAGATTTTTCACTGAGCTTTTCCTTGCTCCAAATACAGGAGGTCATTTTCCTCCTGACCAAACTATTTTTGCCAGAAATAAATGCACTTCAGTGACTCCCAGACTATGCCCCCATGGTCCACACAGACAGAAAAAAATAGCCTCTACGCCTCAGGTCTTCAGCCGTCTAGGTTTCAGGGAAAAGCATTTCTTGGCTTATAGCAGAAGGCACGAAATAAACTAACATTGCACACTTCTGGTGCATGTGTGAAAAGGGTTCCTATTAGAGGGAATTAACTGTCTTGCCAGTATCCTATACCAAAGTTACAGTGGCATGATGTATTATCTGTCTTGTCTGAGGTCTTCCTTGGCTAATTATTATTATTTCCAGCTGTTTCAATAAGCTATTTGACAAGAAACTCACTGAAAATAAAATGTTATGAGTTGCCGTTATAGGCCAATTATTAACTCCTCAGCACTGGCCCTCAGGACTGTGGTCTTTATTTTCAATATGTTCCCTTCTCATTTCAAGAAGGAATGTATTGATGTGAGGAATATATTCCCTTTTTTTTTTCATTAAAAGCAATTTCTAGGACCATTATATTATTTCTCCTATAATGCATCCTTTATATTAGCCATCATAAAAATTGCATCCTTTCCTCATTTTTTACATGCTGATGTCAAGATTTACAGCCGTGATTCCACAATAGAGATGTTAGCAGAGGGCTGCAGAGACACCATTACAGTAACTGAACATTTCATGCTTTGCATATTATTTTGAATGGAAGAAGATTGTTTTTTAATTTCTCTATCAGTCTATTTACTTCACAAAAGAAAGAGCCATAATCCATATTCTGAATGCTCATAAATCAAAATGTAAGCACCACAACAGTTTCATAAATTCAAGTATGTTTCTACATTTGAAGAGAAACATTTCTAGTAACTGTTTAAAAAATATATGTTTAAAATCATCATATTTACACCAAAATTAAAATTCTAAAACATTCTGTAAGAGTGAACAAAAACGTTTTGGGCCAGAAAAGTACTTCTGTTTTTCTGAGATATTTTCTTTAGAATAAAATATATTATTATGGGTTTATATTTTAAAGAAAAGCAGCTCCAGAAATGAGGTGGAATGTTTTCAGTGGGAAATGTTAGAAACACTTACTCTGACAGTCCCAAAATATTTCTAAATTTTGTTTCATGTATTAGTCAAAATGTTTCCCCCTTTGAAAAATTCAATTTCTTTCAGGATGAAACAATTTGTTGAAAAATTTCTAACCAGGTTTACTCTTAATCTTCTAACTATCATCCCAAAGTATGTGAAATCTCATTGAAACAGGTATCTAACACTACCACATCAAAAAGAATGCTGCAAAAGTAAGAATAATACCTAGGAGAACATTTTCCATCATTTCTTAGGCAATGCAGTAATCTTAAAGTAGGTTACTTTTTTTTTTTTTTCTTTCAGTATTTGTACAATGATCAGTCAGAGGAAGCCCAAGGGGCTTGTCTTCTCCCTTTAATAACAGTGAATAGCATTCCATGCCATGTAAGGAGATCCACTGATAACAGCGGGATGATTTGCGGAGTAAGGGACCACAGCACAAGTAAGAGGTGGAAGAATTTGATCTGCTGGAATCATTGAGAAATAACTCTACCCGGTGAATAAGAAAGAGGAATGTACCACGAGGAGCGATGGCAGTGCAGAGGCTGCCAGGTGCTGTTAAGGAGCCTTGCTTTTGGTTGCTCTCCCAGCTCAAACCAGGAGCAACCTGTTACTCTATCACGGTTCCAGTCTCGCGCTCTCACTTTGCATCCAGCAAATGGTGGAACCATATAAATGAAAAACAGCACATAAACCACCCTCTTTAGATGAACAGCACCTCCAACAAGCTGAACAAAATGGTTGAAAAAGATATAGCATGGCTTTAAAGGGCAAGTTTTGGAGCAAGTTTCAGAATCCAATGGCCTATAAGACTTTTGCCTTAAAACATGTTTATGAACAACATATTAAAATGTCTTAAGTCTTTCTAGCATGCATGACTTTAAAACCCTTTCTACATTTTCCTTCTGTTTTCATCATAGATCACACTCCTTTTACACATTAGTTGGGCAGATTTACAACAAGTAAAAGTCAGCATCGTGCTATTGACTGTAAGGGAAATGTGAAGATTTACAGCAGCCATGAATCTAGCACTTACTCTTCCAAATAGTTCAATTTTCTTCTGTATCCTTCCCCTTCCATTTCATCTAATTTTTCATATGTTCTATATCTTACAAGCAGGAAACTTAAACTGTACAGCTAAATAGCATAATTTATACTGTTGGGGATATTCTTGTTCTTTGGTCTAAAATAATATTTGCATGGAAATGCCCTAGATTTTTGAAGTTTCTGCTGGAGCATTCAGCGAAACAGAGGAAGAAACTCACTAGTATTCAAAACTCCAGTGATGTTGCACATTAAAAAATTATATGTGCTGATCAATAAAGTGTGAAAGGGCTGATGAAACAGACTGCATTTTTCTGGGACAGTAATTTTGTTACATGAATTATTTATAAGGACTATGAAGCAGGAAAAAAAAAAAAGTAGGAGGCATGCAGCTTACCTTATCACTCATAATCTTGCAAACAGCCACAATGAAACTATAATCATTTGCTACATGCTGGGACATCAAAGAACAATGTAATATTGTGGCATGTAAAAATGTATTATAATATATTAAAGAAATTAGTCCCTGGTGAGTTTATATGTATCTGCTTCCTTGCTAAGAGAGAGCTACCATTTTTGCTGACAAAATAAGAGTTTCTTCAGATCTACTTGCCAAAGCATCAAGCAGAAAGTTTAAAGTAAAATGGAAAAGGTTAACTTTGCAGATTTCAGACTTGCGGTAGGCAAAGAAAGGTGAATTAGAAAATTACTTCCCAGAACTTGTGAAGCAAGTGGCTATACCTTTGTCTCATTATTTATATATGATAGAAATAGTTACAGAGAACAAAATTAAAACAGTTTATCAGCATTTGGACTTGGCTTATATTTGTTGTAATAATTTGCTTATATATTTTGTGCAATAAGAAGGAAAGCTGGAGACAGTAAACAGCCTACATTGTGTTAATACATTTCCCTCTCTCTTCTGGTATATCTGGTAAAAAATAAGATCTGCCAAATTCTGAAGACATATCTGAAGAGCTTGTGTTAATTACATTTTTGTCTATGTGTGCATGTGGCTCCCCACTGCTCATTTCTCAGGTCAGAGTTTCCTACATACATTTATTTTTATTCTTGACTTCAAGCTGAAGGGTTTGCTGGATACCCTAAATGCAAATACAATTAGTATAGAGAAATATTTATTTACATACAATTAGCTGGATGAAGAAAAGTCTGATAACTGTATCAGCTTTGCTGCAGGGAATATTTTTCTATTGATTATTTCCAAAGCAAGAAATGCAAATTTGGTAATGCCAAAATATCTCACGTACTAGCATTGATTTGATGAATTGCCTTAGAAATCCTGAAACAGTCAAAAATATTGAAACACAGATTTACTATATTATAAATAAAATGCTTACACTGATGAGATGTCTCCAGTAAGTATACCTACTGTATTTTTTTGAATACAGTAAAACAACAACAATTAAAACAACAAAAACACTTTTATACTCCATGTGAATGGCTCGATCTGTTTCATTTTGGATCAAGGATGCATGTAGTTTGTATATTTCCCTGCTTGTATTTCAACCAACTATTCATTATTTTTTTCTACAATATGCCTAGGTTACTTCAGAAAAAGAATGAAGATGATACAGGAACGATACAGCTCCATACTTTGAGACTGAAACTTAACAAGTATTTGGATCCAGACGTTGGATTCAGTCAAATGCTGGAACAACAAGGTAATGGAGCAATGTTTGCACGAAGAGCATTACCACTATGCACTATTTGGAGATTTGTCGTTGCTATACATAGGTTTATTAACTTTTCTTTATATTCAGCTTCATTTATTGACTTCAGTGAGATTATTGCAGTAAATTGTATGATTGAAAAGATGAGTAGACTGAAACATATTTCCCTCATGTTGCAGATGTTCAAAAAGCCATGCATCTTTAGTTCAAACCAAGTAAAAGGAAAAAATAATATGTAAAACATTAGACTGAAGTCCATCCTGATTTAAGGAAGAAAAAATCACAACACAATCAGCTGGGGGAGAATTGGATTCGGCCCTGGTCTGAACAGTCTAGTGGGAAGAACAAGAAATACCTTTCTGTTGGGAGCATGTTGAACTCCTCTGGCACATGCTACAAGCCGTGTCATTTCTCTGCACTTCATTTTTAAAATTGGTTTTATCTAAGGAAAAATATTTTGCCAGTTCACTACTTGTAATCAGAAGACATTAATTAAGATCACCTTGGAGGTACCAAATACACATTCTGTCCTACCCTGCTGAACTGTAAAGTCAAAACAACTTGATTTATTCTTTTAGCATAACTGTATTTTTTTCTAATTTTATTTTAAAATGAAAATTTCCTTTTTCTCAGTTTTCACAACTGCGTTTTATTTTCTAGATGCTCAGATTTCCATTGCAGTTACAACTTTCTGTTGGCAAGGGCATAGCTTTTAAGCATACCTCAGTGGAAATATAGCACTCGAAATTTGATTATAGCAACTGCTATGGAAAACTCTTCTTCAACATATTCTGCAGGCTCATCAATCAAATCTGAGACTAGAATAATATCATGCTTAACCTTTCCTTTTCATCATTACCATCCAGACAATGTTGTTTGCAGGAGAACTCCCAGTGTCATTTCAATAAGGGCTGTCAGCCTAGGGAATCAGGCAGATTTCTTCCAAATGTATGTGCAGATGCTGTCTTCTTTCTTCAAGATTCCTCCTGAAAAGTTGCTAGGAGTTGCTAATTAAGTTACTAAAGGCTCTCATTATGTGCTGATACCCATGACAACAAAATTGGTCTCATGACAACTCAATGTCACAGCACATGAACATGCCATAAATATTTCCAATATAATGAATCAGAAAAAAAAAATATATATATATATCATAAGAAGAAATTTCCAAAGACAAGAGGAAACAATTCTAAAGCAATCCTTATCTAACTTTCAAAAATAAGTACATTAAAAAAAAAAAAAAAACACTGGAAATTGTAGGCACATCTATGAAAAACATGGACTCATGCATGTTAAAAAGCAAAAGGATCGTTATTGTCCACTAACAATTGGACAGGCTACATAACTACATGAATGGTAAGATATATTCATAGAAGAGTTTATGGAATGTGTCCCCACAACTTTTAAAACCTAAATTGCTGTACTTGTTCTATATAAGAATTCGCCGTCAATAAGAAGGCAGGATTATAGACACATTATTTATCAATGCCGTAATATTTACTTTTCCTTCCCAATCAATTGACCTTTGTCAGTGTTATAACCTGCTTAGGGTTTTGATTTCCATGCTGTATTTTTCACCGAAGACTGCAGACCAGTTATTTCTGAAAAATGAGTAACATTTCCCAATGGGCACTGACAAAATGCACAGAGACATATTTTAATTGCCAATGAATATTCAAAACCTCATTATTGTTACTAGTTTATAATTATTGTATTCCCCTGACAAAAACATGCAGCACACAATAAGAAAGGTAATCCATTTAAAATGTTCACATTCATGTTCAACAGTTCTTTAGATTTTTGGGTTTTGGTTTTTGTTTTGTTAAATATTTGGCTTTTTATCTTGGCTACTAAAATCATTTCTGGAAAGCACTTTACTCCAAATTTAGCAGTGTACTCCTCCTCTAAAAGCATTACAATTAATTGTCTGTATAGTTATCAACCACAGAACTGTCTTGCATGGTGTCCCCTACAGATTATGCAATATCATAAAAGTATGTACAACTGCATGAAAGCTCACTGTAAGGCACAGAGCTAGCTTTCCCCCAATGCCAAGCTCCATCCCTTTGGCATTCATTGTCACCAGAGGTCAGAATCTGCAGAACTGTCGCAAATCCTACGAACTATACAGTAAGAGAACAGTCATTTACTAAAGAGCCTGTATTTCAGGTTTCCTTTTGCACCTGAGATGTAGAGGATATGACTTTTCTTTAATACAGGCTTTTAATTGTTGAAGTTGTCCATGCACTGGTCAAGGCTGGGGTGCTATACACGCTTCTGAAGCAGTTCATTCGCCATCCTTTGTTCAGGCAAGCTGTGGTTCACAAGCACTAGCAGAGAAAACAACTGATCTTCATTTATATTTCGACAAGATTACAAAAACAGTATTTGTCAATGGTGTTATCATACAGATACATCTTAACAGCAACAACTGAGTAGCAATATTGATGATGCAAAAATAATGCAACTCTGTCCATAAAACAGAAGTTAGATGATCCCTACAGACTCCCGACCCACCATAATATTCTACAATAGTTTCTTTACATCCTTGTAGTGATCACTGCCATGTCATTCCCAGGAATGCTACCTATCTTCCCGCCTACCTATCACGCCCTATCTTCCTTTTCCACCTGTGTCTTCCTGCGCAAAGATATTGAAGCACTTCTCTGTCAGCAAGACATGGGATGGAAGAAAAAAAAAATAAAAAAAATGCTCTTTTTGCCATTGAAAATGCTTTGCATTAGCCTTTCAAAAGGTTAACTTGTCAGAAAGGTCAGAACTTCTCAGGTTAGATTTTCAGAGAAGCTGAAGTCAGCATATTGATCTACTCCACGCTAGCACCAGTCCACTATCCAGAGCAAGGAAGAAACTGAAAGTTGTTTTTCTACAATGAAAAACATGGATATATTGAGCTAATGTTTGGACAGAAATCTGCAAATTTCCTTAAATTTTGAAAAGGCATCCTTGGCTATGAGATGTGCGTCCATATGTGTGCATACATGGAAAGCACAGAGAGAAAAAAGCTGACAATTAGAAAATCTGTAGGACAGAGATTAGATCAGATGCCATACGCTGACCAAGGGGAGGACCAACTGTTGGATGTCTCACATGGGGATTTACGGCTCCGGGAGCTCTTACTGCAGATGGATTTTGAAAGAGCTAAATCTAAATACACTCAGACTTTTTCTTTCTAAAACACAACGCTTCTTTTGAGGAGCACGGATGGTTTAAAAAAAAAATAAAATTAAAAAAAAAAATCAACAACAAGCCACAAGAACTGGCCCATTGTATGACTGGAGCTGGGGTGCAGGGGGAGGAATCCAGTTCAGTTACACATCCTTTGCTTAAGCCAGACACATCTGTCTTTTCCCCTAATACCTCCACTTACAACATGCTGCTACAAAAATGCATGCCTTGGGAGTGAATCGTTAGGCAATATCAGAGCAGATTTCCATGGCTTCTGTAACAGGATGTTCTGAATATGTATGGAACAAATAGCTTTTTGCTTTAGGGAGAGAAAGAGTCAAAACAAGTGCAGCTCCCTAATGTTGTACTGTAACAGTCGCTTTCAAAGGCTGGCGTTTCCCACATCATCTTATCTGAGACACTTAAGAGTGCAGAATAACAAGTAAAATTGCTATGATACCAGTATGCAACGACTGCTGTGAAACACAAGCTTTACTAGGAACCACTAATTTGAAGCCAGCACAGTGAGAAGGCTTCTTTCTATTGCATGCATTTGCTCCCTAAGGCCAGGCAGCTTGCTGTGTCCTCCCTTCTGAGCTGTCCTATGCAGGTGAACACCTACGCAGGTGACTAGGAATGAGCAGAACAATCCTCCAGCTACAGCATCGGCACAAAGCTGCAGCAAAAGTCACCGACAGACAAAAGCTCCCTTACCTCATCTCTTTCCCTAGGTAAACAACACAGGTCAAGAAATTATAGACGTTATAATCTAATAGTGGGCCACAGCTGAAATGTTTAGTTTTTCTGAGGCACTTAAATATCACTAAGGAATATAACTAAGAAAATTGGAGTTTGAAGATGGGGAATTCTGCTTAATCCTCAGTAGCTCCTGACCTTATTGCAGAACAAAATCACTGTGTTTGGATGCTTCTAGTACCAGAGGTAAAACTGGAAAGAGAGACTAGACAACCTTCAAACTGAGCTGTGAGAAAAGAAAATGAGAAAAACAGATGGTTTTCTAAAAACACTTGTTTTGTTTAGCTTTCAGATTGTACTTTTCAAGAAGTGTGATATTTATAAAATGCCTTGATTATTACATTGGCAAGCTTCTGTTACTGAAGTGGATGAAAACGCTGTGCTTCTGCAGGATCTGTGCTTGCTTGCTTACCCATATCACATGCTGTAGCAATTCAAGGTGCAAAATAATTGCAGCAGAACTTACAATATAGTTTAAGGTACATCAAAGCATGTAAAATACTGTTGTGGGCAGATCTTGGCAATCAGTCAATAAATGGAGTTAGTTCTGCAGCATAAGCAGCAGAATAAGCTGGGCATGTTATTCCTCTGCGGAACCTGGAATTTCAGCTGGCAAGATGGGGCTGGAAGATAAGGAGTAGAAATGGTATTTCTATTCCCCAGAAAATGAATTGTTCCAATATGAAATATTGACAATTTGGAAATGTTAGACATGGTTAAAGTAATATTTCTCGGATCCAATTTTGGATGCCTAAGTTCACGCTGTGTGTCCTGTAGTCCAAGTTTAGACATAAATCAGATTGTAGCCATTATTTCCACTCCAATAACGTGGATCAAATCATGCCAGAATAATAAACTGTTTAATGAAAAAGGATGCAGAGTCAGACAATGATCTATATTTAGCACTGATAAACTAGAGGATGATACCAGTGAAGCATGAATTAACACCTGAGGCATTTTACTTTACAGAAAATTGAAAATTAAAATCCTTGCATTGTTAAAAACCAATGGAAGGACAAGTGAAAACAAATACAAAGCAGCAGATGTGGGCAACGAAACAAGAAAACCCCTGCATTTTAGACAGAACTAAGATACTCATTTATCATGTCATTTCATCTGAGTTATACTAAAGTAGTAAAGCAAGCCATCTCTCATTTCCTGAAATGAAACTTAAAGGAGGAAACTCAAAGAGCAGTTTTGTCTAAAGGGGTTTCTGGGAGACAGCAATCACACCAGAGGACAGGAATTCCTGGATGAGGCACAGCTGAGCTCCTCTTCTAGCCTCTGTAATACTCAAGGAGAGTTTTGAAATTAGGAAGTATGAAAGGGATTAACAATCAAGAGTCAGTGTTTAACAGGTTATTTAGGAGAACTTGAGAAGAATTCAGTTTTATTTTTAAACATGGATAGGGAAAGAAGAACTCTACTTTTCAGAGGCAACACAATCCACAGTCATTTGGGTAACAAGAACACTGAGTAAAAACCTCTCTAAAGCAGCTTATCAAAGTGATTACTGGATATTTGCTTAAATTGTGCAAACGTAGAATAGTTTCATAATCCTTTGGGGATTCTTTTTCCTTTTTTCCCCCTCTTGTTTCTTTTGGGTTAAACTGAATATAACTCCATCATGACAGAGGACCAGTCCTTTTCCTGAGGACCTTCAGATGACCACTCCAGTCACAGATCCATTTGCCATATTTCATCCCTGTATAATTTTCCTGAATCTAACCATCTTAAAGAGTTCCCTTCCAATATTCCCTCAACAGCCAGCTCTGCAACACCTGCTCTCTCTATAAGCCATTTCTGAGTTAGTACAAGTGTAATGACACTTGTAGTGACAATTACAATCTCTGTTATTTAGCTGCTTTCTCTTTTATAAGGCAATAAATCTCATTAAGTGCTCCTTGTGCAATCAATTGATTCATTAACTTGTAATAAATGCTTTTAAAATGCAAATTAAATACCAATCTACAACACCTATTTAAAATACCAATATTTTACAGGTACCAATGTACATGATTTTTATTTCTGGGCTCCATGTAAGCCTAGCTTTAATATAAAAATTGCCACAGAAGCATATTGAGGGGATATTGTCCAGTGCATCTTCCTTCATTATCGGTCTCCCAGATAAAAAGTGGCTTGGTAAGCTCCTGGCCCTTTCCCTAAGAGGATAAACACAAGAACCCTCTAGGTGAAGTGCTACATACGTTAAAACTGGAGTATAATCAAATTTTCATGTTTTCTGCAAGTCATGTTGCATGGATTAACTTCTGCTTCCATTAATCAGAGTGCCATTTCCAGGAGCTGCAATCGCCTGCCTTTATTTCATTATTTATTTTTTACTCCCTTTTCTTCCCTTAACCACAAATCCAATGAGTAGCATATGGAGGACAGTTGTACAGGAGAGGTATTATTTGCTTCCTCAAGAAACAACCCACAAGACTTGTTATAAAACAGCTTTAACTCACCTGAGAATCTGCCTCAGGCATGGTACTTTCTGGCCACAACGATACATACAATGGGGAGGCATTGTTGTATTGCAGTATATGGGGTGGACATAATTAGCAATTAATTAATGTTAATTTAATATAAGGATTTGACATATAACTACGAGGAGCACATCCTTAATGCATTACTTGACATTGCCTGTATATTGGTCATCTAATAAAGTCTGGAACAACCAAAACAAACAAAAATAGAAAATAAACAGTCTCAACATAGCAAATACAAAGGAAGAAATGGAAGGTAGATCCTAATCGCAGTTGCACCAAGTGAGATGTGCGGAGCATCCCATTCGCTCTGCAGCCCCCAGGGATAGGTTTGTAACATCAGGGGTCTGTTAACTGGCACACTGCAAACTCTAGCATAACGCAGTATCTTCATTTTTTGCGTGATGTGGGGTTTGTTAACATTTTCTTTTATTTTAGGCTTTGCCTAAAGCAGTAATCCACAGAACTGAAATCTCTAGGCCTTTCATAGAATTTTCCACCTTCCTTGAAAGGGGAATCCTATGAAGAGACCAGACTTCTGCGCATTAATTTGTGCAATTCAGTGCCAACAGTGCTAAAGGAAAACAAGGCCAATAAACCACAGACATAAGTATTGCAGCTCAACCGTGTCCTACCACAGAGGATCCACACATTTCCTGGCCTGAGATAAGCGGTTAGCACAGGTTAGTCTATAACTGTAGCCATTTAGAAGCGTAGAAAGACTTGAATTAGAACTGCTAAAATAAGTGATACAGGATTGATAGGAATAATTTCTTCTCCAGTAGTGATCTGATCTTTTTTTTTTTTTTGACAATAACATTTACATGCTATTTTCCTAGTGCTTAGACTTTCAAATACTTCACACCAAGTAAATTGTTTTTTCATCATCTGGTGAATAATGTCATCACGAGCAGTTGTTTGCATGAACTGACCCACTCTGTTCTAAGCAAAGCCTCTGCTGTCCCTGCCTGCAGATGACCTTTTTAGCCATTTCCGAGGGACTCACTCGGAGACTGACATTGCCTCGATGTAATTAATGCAAATAATTATCTGCCTGTGATTTTGTCAGTCATTTTCTTTAAACTTGTTACTGCCCGGTTTGCCTTGGCATTGCAAATACTCGGCTAACCTGTTAATTCAGAAAATGGCCATAAGAAAAACAAACCAAAAAAAAGCAACAAGAAAGCAGCATCTGATGTGTCACTCCTGGTATGAATCGTTGGCTTTATCAGCCACACCAGTGCATCATTTCCTGGCTTTAAGGGCAAAGGCAGACAAAGAATGGTTGAGTGGGAGACTTGAAGCTTTCTTTCATCAGTTTCCAATATAAAAATATAACATCCATAGAAAAATTCTACACTCCTCTGGTTAACTTGGGCATGTTGTGCCTATGAATATGCAGAAAATAATTCATTCAGTACAAAAAGAGGAAAAAAAAAAAGATTCACAAGATTCCTAATAAATTTGTTGCTACTTTCCAGCAGCTCAGAAGCAGGTGCAAAGCATTGCTACATAATACTGATGCAGATAAATGCTGGCAGACACCCAGTTCATGAATTATCCGAATTAGTCTGGACAGTTTTAGCACATCTGGAGCATTTAGAATTTATCCTGGAAGTTACACTTTTACACCAAAATCATGTTAGTATGTTTATTAGGTACAGCTAACAAGTTTCAATGAGAGCCAAGTACTACAGTACAGTATGCAAAGGTGAACTTGTAGGGAAGGGGGAGAGAAAAATAAATAAATAAAGGACTACCCATTTAGCACACCACATAGTGCATTTTATACTCACTGTTAGCACAGCATCGCTTCTTTATGTTATTCTAATGCTTGTCACTAAAAGCTAGGTGTGTTAAAAACAAGTTTAGAATATTGAGGATGGCAGCGTCCCATGGATGTCTGTCCTTTAGAATAAAGCTAACACCACTGACAGCAGCAGGTGGGAGAAGTAACAGCTCCTCGAACACAATGCTTTGGCTTATCTGTTTTGCTTCTTCAGCCCCGCTCTATCTACCATATGCTACCAT
This sequence comes from Anser brachyrhynchus, assembly GCF_964034855.1. Classification (NCBI taxonomy): domain Eukaryota; kingdom Metazoa; phylum Chordata; class Aves; order Anseriformes; family Anatidae; genus Anser; species Anser brachyrhynchus. The sequence continues at coordinate 3,459,624 of NC_137705.1, forward strand.
GCGCACAGACCTGTCTTTCTTTGCATATGCTATAAGAAACAAATAAACTGCAATTACCCAAACCTTAATTAGCAGTGACTTAACCATACAGATTTAAAATAAACAAATAATTTATCATATATATATATATATATAAAATGGAAACGTTGTCCTCTAATATCAATGGGAGTTCAGTGCTCCAAAGGCACCTTTCCCTTTTTGACCTTTTATACCTTGAATGTAAATCATAACCTGCGGTGACTGTAATTTATGCAGGGACTCCAGCTGCGATTGGTTTTCCATGAGGCTATGCAGGCCACAGCTTGGGAATTTCAAGGAATATGTTAAAACTATCTGAATTCTTCATAGGAATGCAGGAACACTGCCCTGAGAAATAGCGTGTGCCCCATCCCTGGAGGTGCTCAAGGACAGGCTGGATGGGGCTTTGGGCAGCCTGGGCTGGTGGGAGCTGTCCCTGCCCATGGCAGGGGTTGAACTGGATGGGCTTCGAAGTCACTTCGATCCCAAACCATTCCATGGTTCTATGGACATTAGCCACATAAAATGAAATCCCAGAAGATTCTGTAGGTCAACATAGGAAACAAGCCATGATTGAAAGTTGCAAAGGAATAAGGAAAAAGGTAAAGATCTATCAAGATATGAGAATATCAGTAATTTCAAAGTTCACCCAGGTTTCCTATTTCCTAAACCATCTCCATTATCTCTACTGTTATTATTTCACCTGTTCTGTCTTTACTGCAACGCCTGACACAGGATAGATGCCATTATTTTCAGAGACATTTCTAGACAGTTCCCACATATTTTTACCCCAAAACAAAAATAATCTGTGAAATAGTGACCATATTCTAGTCTGTTTACACTAGCTATTTCCTAGGTCCTAAAGTGTTACGATATCATAAAAATAAATCATGGACAACAAACAGATAAAATATGGAAACATATCATATTTATTACTCTAATTACGGAAACCTGAAGTCTTATTTATTACTCTAATTATGTTGTTTTCATTACTTCAATGGCCACTAGAATTAAACACTTGTGGGACAAAACTGTTCATATAAGTCAAGCAAAAATGAGGATAGTATCATAAAAGGAGTTAAATTATCATCCTTAACTTTAAATTAGCCTTGTTCTTCACTACAATCACACTGCTCAATGGATTTCTGTATGCAGCCCTTTTACATCTGAATATAGCTTGAGTGCACGTTCCAATTGTTTTGTGACTGTCAGCTTAATACATATTGTATTATTCAGTATATTAGTTTCTTAAATTGCCTCTATTTTCCTCAACTTTAATTATTTTGCTAACATCACATAATGAGCTTCTAGTACAGAGATCAAAGGATCTGTATTCCATCCCGGACAAATTATCCAAAACAAAATAACCCCAGAAGGAAAAGTAGATTCCAAGAGCTGCAAACAGTTTGTTCTGAAGCTTACGTTTAACAGCAAGTTATTTTGTTTTGCTTTTCTGGAGTAAATTTCATTGCAAAAGCTAATGTGTTTGCCATTAGTCATATAAAACAATCAACTTTATTTGCCAAGAAAAATTAATGTTGATCTCTGCTGCAAGACTAAAGAGGGAGCTATTGACTAAGAATGGCTTGAATATGTCAGTGTGGATAAAGATATTCTTAGTACTGAGGAGAAACTCTTTTTATCTGTTGATCCAGTCTGTGGTATCATTGATACGTGACAAAATACTTAATGACCCTATGGTTCTAGTAGATCTAACACTTGCATTTATTATGTCAGATGCCTTGAGAAATTTATAAATGTTGTTGGTAAAGCCATGTTCAAACAGGTCAAAATATACATATATATTATAAGTTTAAGCTATTTAGTGCTGTTTAGCATAGATATTGGTGAATTTAATATATGTACGTATCTAGGTAAAATAATAGCGTTCCCTGAACTTTAAGGCATATTGAAAGCACGTACTTTGAGAACACAGTATTCCTCTCAGGGTTTTCTAAGTAACAGCAAATCCTAAAACGCTTGCTGCACTTCAGACTTGTACAGGTTTTGAAATGTAGCGTGGGAAGATGTAGTTGTTGCTGTTTTAGTGATTCATCAGTATCTGTAGCATCTGTGAAGTGTTTTCATTATGGCTCATCATCAGGCAAGGGTTATTTGAGATATAATTTTATATGCTGCAGAATGGTGAGGTGAGGTAACACCAAACAGTAAGCAGTTGTGGAATTGCTGGTATCGCTGCACAGGATCTTACCTGGGATAGTTTTCTCTCTCCTATATTGCATATCCCAGGCAAAACTAACTCATTTCACCTGCTAATTTGATAGCTGATATTCCTAACAGGATTGCTGTTGTATCTTAATTCACATCCATACAAACTACCAGATATTTTTTTCTGCTAGGATTTTGTAATTGCTCATGTGAAGTCTTTCAAGTCAGTTGGAGATTTTGTTCCTTCCCTTATTTCAGAAATATTTTGTAAAACAAGTAATGATTGTGCGTACATTATGCACAAGCACTAGGTATGGTTTGGATTAATACTTTCATAATAGAAAACATCTGTCTTTGTACTCTATGATTAAAGCATAAGAGATGTCCACATGGGCCATCCAAATCATCGGTCTCTGTTCTAACATCTCCCTGCATGCAGAATTCCTCCTGCTGACCACCTGAGATTAAGTACATCCCTTTTCTCCCCTCGATACCCCCACGAGGGAGTTGGGCTGGCTGCCCGCCTGGCCCCGTAGCAGCACGTTCTCCGGCAGCAGCAGGGGAAGCAGAGGCCGAGCTGAGTGATGGCGATGGGTTGGGGCAGCAAAGGACGGGCATACAGGATGGGCACGGGCACATCCTGCACTGCAACGAGGAACGGGGTAGGGAAACACACCCAGGTAGCATCACTCCTGGGAGGCAGAGCAGAAGCAGAGGAAGAAAGATGCCAAACTAAATGATTAACTCAGGAAACTGTTGTGTTTTTAGTGACTTCCTTCAAGCGACAGCACTCATTTGAGAGAAGAGTGCACAGGGAATGCAGGGGTTTTATGGGACCGTACTTTAGCAATTGCTAGTGACAAAGCATTTCTAATTGTTTATAGAAATACATGTGAAGGCTGGAAAATCTCATCGAGGTTTCCTCTCCCATCTAATCCTAAAATGGAATTTTTCTACGGTTGGGTGGGATTATGAATTTTAATAAAAATGTTGGAAGCCAACTCCTTTCTGTTTACAGTTATTCAGCTATAGTTATTTTGTCCACATATACTGAATTTGTGAATCCTACGTTTATCACAAAACTAAGAAAAAAAGATATCATAAAATTCATAGCCAAGTAAATGTCCCTTGATACAGAAACCCTCCCCAGAAAAACACTGTGCTGCTGGATTGACATGAAAGACTCCAGAAGTATTTATTGTCTGACCACCAGAGGGAGTTCATATTGTTCCAAAAACAGAGTGCCGAAAGTGATTTGGGAAAGCTAATTAAATTGAAAAAAAAACTAATTAGAAAATAAACAATTATAAAAATCAGAGTGAAGAGTTCCCCTACGTCCATCAGGAAATTACATTTCATAAGAAAAAAAAAAAAAAAAAACAGATAAACAATTACACTTTCAATTCTGAAGCTGTGATAATGAAGCTCCCTACCGTTTTATAGGAGCATTTCTTTGTATATAAACCATGTATTTATCTGAAATTTGTTGCAAGTTTACATTGCGATCTGATCCTATCTACTACTTATCATTCTGGGCCTTCTCTTCAGCTGTGTGTGCCGGTATAAACGTACTGGTTTCAATAAAACTTCAATTTTTCCTCTTCTAAACTTCTGGATTTATCCTTGGGGGGCTGGTCCCTGGCAGCCTTTCATGTACTTCATGTGGGACTCCCAGCGGATTCAAAGGCCTGCTCTTTCAAGGCAGAGTTCCTGCATTTCACAGGACTGGAGACCAAACACCGGAGGGTGGGACAGAGGACAAGAGAAAGCAGTTACCTGGGTTGGGACCATTGGGTAGGAATTAATTTCTCCTCCTCTTGCAGCAACAGCTACACCTATTTTCCTTTGATGGGTGCCAGACCGGTGTGTTACATCTTTAAAAGTCAGGACACAGAAGAATACAGAAATAGATTTCTGTTAGAATATTATGCCTTAAAGAATAAGTAACCCGTATGATCCAAACTAAAAACCAATTAAAATCTTTATACCACAGTACACTATCATGTATTATGTATACGGAATATATTTAACTGAAAAGCTATTTCAGAAATGGTTTTAAAAGTTTAAGAATATCACCAGTATGAACAACTCAATACACACAGCTTTATGGGTGTATTAATAAAAGATAATTCCTTTATACACAGAAAGATCAAGCCTTCTGAAAATTTATATTAAAGAAACTAGAATTAAGATATGGGAATTTCCTGTAGTATCTCAAAGGGGGAAGTTTTCTGATTTAATATCTCCTCCTTTTTTTGTTCTGTGTCTGTTTTTGAGCTCCCTCTCTAAGCATTAATGATGTTTAGGATACCAAATAAATATTGCCATTAGAAGATGAAAATAATTTCATCTTCTAATGCTATCTGTAGCTTGCAATTCAGTGTTAGAGGGGAAAAATAATGGAAAATATAGAAATAAATTATTTGTTATAACGAGAAGATAGATGCGTTTCTACAGTGACAGAAGGAAGAACTACAGAGTAAATACAATTTAAGATGCCACCTACAATTCCTCTATTTTAGAAGAATAGTAAATAGACAGGTATCTCCCCCAAAAAATAAACCTAGTGAAAGACAATTAACAGCATTTTTTCTTTGATTAAATAGACTCAGAATACCTTTTTAGGCGTATGTACCCATGACATTTTCTTTTAAATCCCATGATTATCTTTTGCAATGGTTACCTATTTCCATAATAATTTTCACTCAGAATCAAACAAAAATCATGATAAATTTGTGAAAGTTCATTTATTCTGTTTTACCCATTCATTGACATGCAGAAGGAGGAAAATTCATGGTTTTCCTTTATCATTATGGTTTTAGGTCTGAGAGTTTTCTATTTAACTTTATTTTGCAAATATTTTACAGACCATCTCTGATACCTGGTCAACTCTCAGCTCCAGGAATATTGATGTAGAATGCATTTTCTTAATTTCCTCAGTATTTTCTCAGAACATGAAACCCACAGAGTAATTTTCAGACTTCCAAAAGAAAATATTTCCATATCCTGAATTTAACCTATTCCACTACACAGGCAAATGTTTTTAAAATACTATAGTACAATTCATATCCTCGCTCTTGTCCCTACAGTGCTGCTACCCACTCACAGTGACTGCCTCTTACACACCCACGTCCCGAAGGGTTCCTTCTGGGTTTTTAGCTCTCCCTTCCAGCCACAGAAGTCACATTCCAAGTTTAATGTTCGTGACTCATGATCCCAACACTGCCAGTGCTCAGAGCTGTACAATTTCGAATTGTCTATTTGACGGTGAAAGAAGGAAGTATTTTAAGCCTTCAAAAGTAGTAAATTATAGCTGGCTGAAGCTTTCTGGAGATTTTCACTGATAGTGGAGATGGCTGAGTCAATGGGAGAACTTTCAGTTCTTTGAATGCACAAACTCAGAGAAGTCATCCAGAACACATCAGAAAATTATTTATTTTTAGATACATATATACCCTGTAATGTTTTTAAATGTCTGTATTAAACTTCAGCGTGCATTTACCAGTTTACTGAAAGCTTCAGAAAGATTTGGGTTCTTTTATTCCCAAAAATCTATATCCCAAATAGAAATCCTCAAGAACAGTCTTTGGTAAAGAATTTCTAGCAAATTATTAGTTTCAGCCCTAAATGACTTCTGGCTTTCTAATAGAAGCCTTTCTTTCAAATCTTTGTCAAAATGTTTTGCCAAACTACCAAAATATGATAGAAAAGAATTAACATAGGAATAGGTCAAAGTTATGACTCGTGGTTTGAAACTTAAATCCTAATATTAATCAATGGGATAGCAACATACTGTTACTATATTTCACAACACAGATGCTGACCACATGAAAAATCAATGCAAGCAATGACTCATTTTTCAGTTGCCAGTTTGATTCAGAAATCGCTGATTAGTTCTTCTACAACAAGGTGTTACGAATTATTACTAAGACAATGTTTCTGACAGGTTTACCACGCTTCAAGAAAGCTTATATCATATAGCATTATTGCTCTGTAAAAAGCTCACCACTTTTTCATTTCCCTAGTATTCTCCCTATATATTCTCCGAGAATATTCGAATTATGCCTCCTTCTGCCCTCATTATGCCTCAGTGCAATGCTGACATGTTTTTGAAGACATTAAAGCCAACTCCAAGGAGGAGAGGGAGGCTAAGCTTTACCTTGCCACAAACCCCTGCATTTGTAGGCTCTATCAGACTGATCTCGGAGGGTCAGCATAGAGGGCTCAAGAACTGCTCCTCCTCCATGCCACCAACACCCAGACACTACGTGCACCTGTTTCTGGCAAACAAATGAACAGCAGCTTTAATTATGCTGTCTCATGGAAAGCATGTCAAGGTATTGCTTTTTAAGATGCTTTAATGAGATGGAACATAAAACCGGAACCATGTGTAGATGTGACATTATCTGCACCATAAGCATTTGGGTAAGCTGTAGCTAATTACAGATTATGACAGATAGATATATGCAAATAAACCGCTACGCTGGATGGTGCATCGGTGGCTTTCCCTGTTCACACTGAAAGCTTGATCACTCCTCTGACACAGAATAACCCAAACATTAGAAAGACAAATCAGGAAGATGTGAAAAACATCCGTCCTGCATGGACCACACTTGGGTTGGATGGCATTCACTGGGTCTTCCTACGCAGCAATAAACACTACCAGAAGCTCTCTTATCGTTCTCTGCTGCACAGCACACCAATAAACATAGGCAGGAAAATCGCACTGCTGCCACTGCACTTAGATATTAACGTTGTGCTAGCATTTGTGCACGCTAGGTAGAAATAACCCTCTCAGCATCATGACAAGTTTTTCCTCAACTATAATGATAAAAAGATCTAACATTAAATATTAAAGTTTTAAAATATCAACATAATTTTCACTTCATGGAATGTTATTAATATTTCATGTAATTAATATATGTAGGAATGAATGCAGTGAACTTTCCACATGATAAAATTGCCCCTGGGCTCTATATTAACATCAGCTAGGATGAAGTTCCCCACTTCTGCCTTCTGGAGGGGCTGCAGAGCATGGCCCTGAATGTTCCTGCAAGTGGACAAACACAGACCTTCTGTGCAGATAACATGGACTTGTCATGGCAATGCCTTATGAAATTCCAATTCACCGGGATGAAAACTAGCAAAAATTACTGCTTGTCTTTTTTCCAAACATAAAGATCATATTGCAAGATAAGACGTTTTAGCAAATGAAGACATCTGGTCATCAGATGTTCATGTTCAAATTTTTGCTCATAAATACATGTTGAATGGGTGGCTGTTACTAGCTGGTTTTTTCTTTTCTTTTTTTTTTTTTATAGCATTGTTGGACAAATTGTCTGTAAGCAAATGATAGAGTATCATCTCAAGACTAAAAATGGCATTTTTTTTTCCCCCAGAGAAATAATGCTGTAGCAAAATAAAACTGCATATTTATGGGTTGAATTTTCTAGGTACAACTTCACCTGAGAACCAGGGAAAAAATAAGAAGAAACAATTTCATTATTTTGAATATGGCAAAAATGAATCATTTCAGCTTATTTTTGAAATGCTATTAAATTTGTGCATTTTATGTTATACATTTTATATCTTATGGATTAATGCAAAAAAAAAAAGAGAGAAAAGAAAAGAAAAAGAAACACATAGGACTACGCTTCTGTTAAATGCAAACTGAAGTTTTCATGTTCATATTTCTCATACTCTTTGGAGAAAGAACAGAGTGGATATGTTTTTTGGAGAGAGAACGGAGGCCAAAAGAGCTCAACGAACCATGTAGGGCAGGATAATATTCAAGCACCCTTCAGATACAGAACATCACAACATCAGCACATAGATCATGCCAGCTCCCCACAGAAGGAAGCATTTGGCTAACAACACTGCCACATCACCATCAAGATCCCTAATTACTATTTCCAGAAGTTTATCAAGGTCGACTAGATTTGGCAAGAAGTTTTCCATCAAGGACAGGACTAAGAAGAAAATCTAGAGTCCGATCCACCAACTTCCAACCTGGAGTAGCGTTTTATAGCTATGTAAAGCTAACTTGGAAATACATCTGTTAAAGACAATTTACACAGGAAACACCAACAAGCTCATCAGCTATAACTGAGGTAGTAGTACAGCTGCTACAAGGTGATGACGTTAATTTAGGAAGAGGATATTGCCTGAGAGCTGAAGCGAGTGACGAGCGGTGCCTGTAACGCAGCATCCCCATGCTGCCAGTGCCAGGCACACGCCCAGCTGTCGGCAAGAGCTTCTCCAGCCTTTTTGTCTTGCTGTAAGATACAATTTCAACCAATCAAAGGTAATAAGATAACAACAGTGCTATTCCACTGTACAGCATGACAGCTGCGGTTAATGCTTGCATATTAAATACTGTATCTGAGCGCTCAGCTACTTTAATATCCATTAGGCAGAAACTTGGCATTGGGGCCCAGCTCCCTTTTCCTCTCCCCACACCCTGATGGCGAGCGGGCAGCCTATCCCATCTGTTCTCCTCCATCCATAACCCCATGCCTCTCCCCTCACTTTGGACCAACACTTGAAACAGAAATAAAAACAAAACAACCTCCCCACACCCATACCTTCAGTAAATACAAATATACCCGCGTCACCCTGCTTGCTCTCTGGCATCTCAGGCCCAGGCTCTCCGCAGGAGCGAGGCATCTCTCTCCCTCCACAAGGAGGTCAGGGCAGAGCTGTCAGAACCAAACCCTTCCCTTCCACCCCCAGCAAACAGCACCGATCCTGCAGCCCTGTGCTGGGCTCCCTGCCCCTGCGATGCCACCGAACCGCCGCCCCCTGCGCTGCCGGGCGTTTAACATGCAGGCTGGGAGCTGAGCTGGGTACCCGCAGTCTGCAATGCAGTTTTCTGATTGTCGTGAGGAAAAGCACACCAAAATAATGACATCATCTGTGTTCAACACCTGGAACACAGAGGCAGCCTGGTGCGAGGGGAGGAAGCAGGCTGCTGCTCAGGGCAGGAGCCATGACAAGCACAGCAAGAGCCGGCCAGGCTCGGGCCATGCTCCTCTCCCCTGGCTGCCAACAAAAAACGCCTTGCCTAGCCATTGTTTAAGCACTGCAAACATCCTCAAATCACTGGGTCAATAATTCCTTAAACCCATAAAGATACCTTTAATTTCGTTTGCAGATACGTGGAAAACAACCCAAACACTGACACAGCCCCACAGCTCACTTTGTGCCCTGACCTTAGCTGAAACTAAAGCTCGGGATCTTCTGGGGTACATTTATTAAAGAAGAAACTATTCAACCAGAAGTATTCTGTGTAAATGGAAGTATTAACTGGGCCAGATGTATGCAATTACCCTAGGCTAGACAACTGATAAAGCACATCAGGGCTACATTTTATTCCAACCCAGCTTAGCTCCTCAGCCAATTTCTGGAAACCATTCCTGTAGCCTTACAACTCTTTCCATGTAAGTCGAGGTCCATGCAAGCCTCTGGACTGCTGCCATTGGCAGAGAACACACAACTAAACTTTTGCCTCAGTTGACAATTATTGAGCTCCACAGCTTGAACTTTGCTTTTTGAGATAACTCGTTGATGTAACTGCCCCAAAAGCAGGAAAAGCATATGCAAGACTACGAAGGTCCATGTGTTCCTTTTGGGCAGGATTCAAAAACAGTTTAAATTTAGCTTGCAGATATCCATGTTATTATCTCTCCTCATTAAAGTTTGTTTGAAAAGTTCTCACTCAACCATTTATCCAGCTTTTTTCATTAATATGCATATATTTCCTTTCATCCATTTAAGAATGTGATAAACAAGCTATGCTTCTCACTGATGAAGAACTGAACACTGGTTTGAAACACCACTTATTTGAAATTCATAAATCACTCTTCGCACAACTCGTTCTCCCCTTTCAGTCCCTCTCCCCACCTCCGCTGTCACTCAGCGAGCAGCCACCAGCCAGCAGCACACTCGTGCTCAGTCGTCTGTCAGTCCGCAGGAGTTCGGAGAGTTCCAGCTTTCATCAAAATGTTCTCTCTTAATAAGTCCACCAGGAGGTTAAACATGCAGATCAGGGTTTCTATGCAATAGAACTCCTAACTTCTTAGTTAATAATTAACAAATTGAACACTAATATATTCCGAGTGCGTAATAATCCTGTTCCCTATGTCTATTATGGTTGTTTAAAAGAATAGCAACTCTTCAAGGCCATGTGCACATATAAAGGGAAGGGGTAACACGACAAGGAGTCGCACATTTCTCTACCACCGGAGCAGTGAAGTCAGTGAGGCCATCAGGTATAACAGGGTACACTCAATGAATTTTGAGACTCTAGCTCTCAGAGCACGTGCAGTGACATACAACGGCTCCAGCCCACCTCTCCCCCCTTCCCTTCACATATCTATGTAGCGTGGTGGCAAGGTTCTCCATGGCATGAACCCTGAAAGTAACACCAACATACCTGCAGACCCAGCAGCAACGCCATTAAATCAAGGCAAGTTTGATCAGACAAACCTTACATTTACCAGTAACCTGTGCTTTTGGCTCCATGATCTCATGGCATTTGAGTCAGACAAAGGCAGATTTCCCAGACTGCTGAAATGTGCTTTAGTTCAGGCAATATGAGATGTGTTCGGCTTCTACTGACCTAATTAAAATAAATAGTACACTTCTGTGCAGACAACACAATTAAAGCCAGCTACTGTTCTTGGTTCATTTTCGATATGTCAAGTAGCAGCACGCTGCTGCTATGGAGAGACCTCGCTTTTCACAACCTCTGACGCAGAACTAATCATTTCACCCACATACAAAGTCATGGCTGGGCTGAGAGCAAAAACCTTCAGAAGACAAATCTCATATAAAACATCTGAAACAAAACAGCTGCAACTGATCCAGACAAAATCCTTCCGAGTTCTTTGTATGTGCACACTACAGCGTTTAACTACTTTCAACGTGTACTTTGATGGAAAAGCTTTCAGACTCATTTCCATAGCAGATTTGAAATCATGGTAGCAATCGAAGGTGAATTACAACAAATGTGTCATTTAAAGAGAGAATAAATAAATAAATCTGGCATATTTGGCCTCTTGGTTTATCTTTTTCTATATTAATTTCTTCCCTAATCCATTCATCGTTCCAGTAGAGGGAAGAATTAGCTTATTTAATATTAATTTACAGCAGATAGGTTCAATCAGTGGTGGTTTGGGAAGGCTACCTCAGTTGTACATTTCCACAGATCCCAAAAGAGAAGGCGTTCTGAGGCATATACGCTTCTCTTGGAACACAAGCATATTTTCAAGTTCCTAGTTATTTTTAAAAGGTAATTTAATTTCTCTTCCTCTTTTTTTTTTTCCCCTCACCTCCCAGACAAGGATACCAGAGAGAATACTGATTAATCTGAGAGACAGACCGATCCTTCTAAGATGAGTGCTTATACAGCATTTTAAAGACAATATGGGTCAGGTAACTTATAAACCTTCCTCACTGTTCACCCAGGCTGGACCACAGTACCTAGCACACCCTATTTTCTCACTTGTTGTTAAGGTTATAAAGTCCATTGGCTCCAATAAGAGCTAAAAAATGTGGCCGAGATATGAAGGGGCACATGAACACAGGCTTGCAAACCGACCTCTCCTCAAGAACCACAGAGCACTTTGGATCAGTTTTAAGGAAGTCATAAATATTCCATGAACTTTTCTTCATTAAGCCTTTCTACCAGCCATTATACAACTGAAGAAACATGGAATTACACAAGTTTCACCGTTATCTGTAGTATTACTTAGGAGACTTTTTAATTTTTGAGATTTTCTAAGGATATAAAGGTATATTTTTGAATATCGACAAACGTCTGCCCAAAAGCCATCCACTTGAGTTCAAGTGACCAACAAGGAGGGAAAACCTGTCAGCCTGGTGGCTGTGAGAGCAGTATAGATTTACTGCGCAAAGGTGCTAATAGGGTAAGAAAAATAAGATGCTACAATCAATATGTTTCCGTGTCTGGAGATAGCATGCCCTGTATGATAGCAGTGAGAATCTAAAATAAGGATCAGCACTGTTAAGAAAACTAATGAACATATTGTATTGTTGCTATTAGGACAATAGCAATTTTTGAGAGCAAACAGGCATCAGCTATAGCAACAGCACCGCGAGCCAATGAATTCAGAGCGGCAAGATCAATTGCACTTAGTCTAAATTCAGTCTCCCTATATTTTAGATGATTCCTGCAGAATTAGAATGAAGAAAAATATTCACTGCGACAAATTAAACAATTAAGATTCCCACACAGCGCACATCATGGACTTTTAACAGCATTTACCGATTTCCGCGAACCTACCAAAACAAAGCAAAACAAACCAAACATAAAACCCACTACCCTCCCATCACTGAAGTCCAGCATAAGCGCAGCTAAAACGCTACTTCTCTCGCCAGCTCTCCACTTATTCCGGCCAACACATTAAATGCCGTTACGCAGTTCCTGCATTGCTACTTTGGCAGGACTTCAACACAACAGTCGCCCTACCCACAATCCGTGCTAGACAGGGAGGCCAAAAGAAAGACTCAGATATGCCACACAGTGCCTGCGGAGCACACGTACCCATTTGTGCAATACTCTCTTGAAAACATTTCTCACTTCTGCTGCTAGAAAGCACGCCACAGTATAACATGGCAGGCTCTCACCAGAATTTATTTTATTTTTTTTTAACTGTAAGGGCAGTGAGGGCACTAACAGGGCTTAATTGCCCTGAGCAGCCTCACCTGGGACCTTTCATTTCAGCTCAGACCCAAGTCCCTGGTCTCAGCCTGAGCTGTACCACTGCAGTCCCCACCTGCAGCTCTGTCACAGCCATGCCTGTGTCTGGGCTGTGGACCTTGCTGATGCAGACCCCAACCCAGGGAGCGACGGCTCAGCATGACCTTGCACTTGTCACTGTGAGCACGGAACTGCGTCTGACACTCATCATCATCACTGGATCTGATCCTGACTTGAACTGCTGCCTCATCACTGTGGACCCATTTCAGGGTCTGGACTTTTGGTTGCCCCCCGCTGGCACCCCTGGGGCTGTCCCACATGGGTGCCACGGGTGCCTGCCATGGCACCGCACGTGGCACCTGGTTCCTGCTGCAGAGGGAGCAGCCTGCCCTCCCTGCTCCCTGACGCTTCGCTTACAAATTTTCATTTGCTTTCAAGCTACCAGAAATAAGAACAAACATGAACCTTGGAAGAGCTGTACAAAAAAAATACACGTCTAGATGCACATCTCCTTTTCAACTTCTCCACCCGCTGTGCCAGTGTAATATATGGCTCTCACCGACTTCTTTGCTGTATCACCATGTACGAGTAAATGAATTCCCTGCTAGTCTTATGTCAATGTTTCCTAATGAGAGCTTTGTTTGAGTTTCTTTTTTCAAGTATGAGCCGAATAATGGTTGAAACACAGTGAAATATGTCCCTCATATTCTTTGATGGAAATCATAAACTCTGACTACATAGTGCCAGTGATTTACAGCACTTTCAAAATGCAAAGTAGAATTCATTCTGTGCAAGACACTGCTGCAGCTTTCATTTGTTTGTTGTTTTGTTATTTTCTTCCTTAAAAATGCAATGTACAGATTCCTAAACAATTTATGTAAATGAAATATATATACAAGCTTTTCACCTGGTCATGCAATTATGCAAAAGGAAATGTTAATATTTTATCTATGGCACTCATACTAGCTTAACAAAATTTCTATTCCCTTAAGTAGGAGAATTAATAATTTGGGATCTGAAGAGCACTGGTTTAAGTCTTTAAAAGGATTTATTTCTTATAACATATTGAAAGACTGTTCATCTAAACTAATCATAGACAAAAGCTAAACTTCATGAATAATGTTTACATTTTTGACAATCTTCTAATGAATCCACATAAATTAGTTTTTCCAAGTTACTGGATAGGATCATTTTCTGAATTGCTATTGAGCAGTCACAAAAAACTACAGCAAGGAAGACTCAGTATTCCAACTGGACATTCAAGAACACAAGGAAGTCAAGAGCGTCATTAACAACTGAAAGCCTAGATGTCTTTCAATATTGTCAACCTACCTAAATTTCCTAAGTTCCCATTTCATATCAAAATTAGTCCTTTGCTAGACTTTGTTATGTAATTTATCACTCAAAACAACAAGGACAGGTGCATGCATCAGGAGTCTTTAAAAGCATACCATCAAAAGTCAACCCCAGGTAATTTTTCCTTACTTCTAGTTATGTTCACGTGTCTTGCTTCTCCAAGCACAGTCTATGGAATTTACTCTCAGATGATGGCACCTCTTCTAAACCCTAAGTATCTCTAACTGATGTCACATAATATTCAAGAGAAAGACAGCTGAACAATTAGGAGGGTCAGGTGGAGAAGGCAAAAGGAGTATATAAGGAAACCGAAGTGAGAGGTCATAACCTAAGTAAATGAAATACTTGAATACAGCTCATCCAACTCTCTGGAAACCAAGGGTAGTTTTTTGATTTCAGTAGGCTTTGAGCAGACTCTTACTGAAAACTCACTTTCCGTTGTCATCAGGACAGAGAAGACTTGTTCGTATTTTAGTAGCTACGACAAGTAGGAATCGTTTGGAAGTATTTCATGGATTCCACAAGAAGTGATTTTACACAGGATCTGGATCATAAACACTAACACTAATACTGAGAGATGGCTTTACGTGCACATAACATTAACGAGTTGTTTTTCAGACTTAAACACTATCCAGGCAATATTAGAGTCCAGATACACTACAAAATGGGGATGCATGCAACATCGTGCTTTACTTCTAAATACACTACTTCACACAGGTAACCAGTTACTTAAGTCTATATTCCATATATTCCATACCCAGACCTGGCTGTTCATATGAACACATAACTGAAGGAAAAGAAAAAAGAAAACAAAATCATGTATGAAAGTAATGGAAATTAAACAAAGCAAATGAAATAAAATTGTATCCTAACTTCTTCACTCTCAGTTCGTTACTGCATTTGATGAAGGAAGTCATTTACTTGCAGCCCTAATAATAAGGTTTTGATAGATTCAGTGTCTTAAATTTATTACAATGCTATCTATGCACACCCAGAGAAGATGAATCCTATTTGCTCGTAACCTTTTTTTAACTATTAAAGTGAAAGAGAATTCTGGATAGTTATATTTCTCTCCAAGCTTTCTCAGAAGCCTACATCAAACATATATCCAATGTTATTAGAAGGATAGAAAGCGTAAAGAAAGACATTTGTATTCAAATGTAAAAATGTAACTTCAAAGCATACTTCTTCTACAAAGGTGTTTATTAAATAGAGAGAAGTGAGCTCAATGGGTTATTCTTTACTCCAGAACAATCTTTTTCCCTATCCAAACACTTCTACAGAAATCTTCCAAGCAGTTCATCACATTCTTTTACTAGTTACACTCTACACTCCTCCAGCCATTATGCAGATCTAAACACAATGCTTTCCTGAAAGCTATAGCTGTCAAAGAATGCAGAGAAACGGTCTTGTTTTTGCTTCATTTCTGACAATTTATATCCTGTTTCAAATTTATAACTCCCAATGTTTGTCAACCTTTTTTATTCTTGACAATGTGTCATACAGCACTTTGTCTTCATGCATGAATCTGCCAGTGGCCTGCTTGTTCCATGGCAATTTATTATGATCGTACAAAAATTAAGATGTAGAAAATTGAGATTTCTGCTTTAAATTCAAAAAGTCAGTTCTTAGGATCAGACCTAGCTCCTAGCTTGCCCTTTTTTTTTTTTTTTTTTTAAATAAAATAACCATTTTCTGTGTTCCTGATAATTTACACACGGCTCCCCTACAATGACATGCTAGGACTTTTAAAATACTAAACCCTGCAAATATTCAGAGCAGACACTTTTAAGTATGGTATTTTTGTGTAATATTAGACTGGGATATGAAGTGACTTATGACTCAGATTCAGTTCAGATACAGTTCCTTTATTCATATTTCTTCTTGGCTTTCTCCAAAAGAAACAAATCATTTATGACTATTAACAAAGGGTGGATATCCATAATGCAGTCAATCAGTTTGAGCCTTTAGGCTACTTAAAACTGTGTTTGGTTGTACTGTTGGAATTCAGACAGCTGCTTCTGTTGATCTGTTCAGAAACCATAGAAGCTGAAAAAATAGAGACCCAGCACAGAAAACAAGATCCCATTTTGGTTATCATTTTGCAAAATTAATGTTGCTTGTGGCATTTCTGTCATTTCTACGCTTTATAGATCTATGAAATCTTGTTTCTGATGGCAACCACAGCTGATGACTGTTGAATCATTATTCACACTTCAGTGGAATCCGATGGGGGTTTTTAGCTTATTTTTAAATGGACTATAATTTATTTGATTTTATGCAGAACAGCGATTCAGCCCACATGGGGTAAATTTTCAAGGTGGTGAGTAGGAGGTACAATGCAAGCACAAATCCTGTTATTTGTTAATAGGATTTGTCTGCATCCTTCTGTTTATTGCTTTGAAAATGCATCACTGTATCTCATTTACAGTGTAATCCTATTGGCAATACCATCAACAGACCCGATCATGTGTATGGCTCTACATACGGCACATGATGTAAAACCTCCTGAGCAGGACATGACCTTGGGATTAAACTTCCAAGCAACTAACAGATTCCCTCCTTACTCAGATGACCCTACTATTACTGCTCTTCATAAGTGATTTCAAATACTGCATTAGTGGCAAAGAGGCAGGTAAAAAGCCTCCCTCTAGTGGATTTTTTAATTATTAGAACCATTTTCTTAATACTTTGGGATATGTTAAAAAAAAAATGAATGCTACACTAATACAGATGTTTTCTCCACAATATATTGACAATATAAGTGCCAAGAACATATACAGAGAACATACTCAAAAAGAGTTTTTCTTCCACCTCCACTAATCATTAACTGCAACTTAGTAAATTCCCTCTTTCTCTCTCTCTCTTTTTTTTTTTTTTTTTTTTTTTTTTTTTTTACCATTTTCATCCCCTTTAGTTGCTCTTATAGATCCCAGGCTGGATGGAATTATTTCCATTTTCTTGCTCCTGTGGACAGGTCCACTCCCCTGGCAGACAGATGATGGTGCAGCTCCTTTCATGTGTTTCTACCTCCCTAAAAATGCAATTAGATAAGCCTTTTGATGGAGCAGGAAAAGAGCTGGTATGCATATGGGCAAAGAAAAAGGGGCAGAGAGGAGACAAACACAAAACATAGATGTAATGGATTCAAGACTCCTGGGCATTATTTGGGTGGAGGAGGGTTCCCTCATCCACTCACATTGATCTTAAGATGGACAGTTGGCAATGCCTCTGATATTATTTGAATACATTATACATCAAGTTTTGAGTGTTATGAAAGCCTCACTCCCTACAATTATGGTTCATGATCAGATCTCATCTACCATTTAAAATAAAAACACGTTTTTTTAAACCTGTAAGATTGGGGGGATGAGGTCTTAATAAGCAACTGAAAAATAAATAAATAAATAAAAATAAAAATAAAATCTTTGAAAGCTTAATGAATTTATGCTAATGTTATAAGCGCTATCAGTCTTAACTACTTGTGGTTGGGATTAATTAATACAGTACCAGAAAGCAAGCATTGCAGTAATAATCTGAAAATATGACTGGGATTTGGTAGGTGAAAGCTCTTTTATTTTTGTTATTACTTTTTTAATCATTTAGCAATATAAATATAAGGAAAACAAGAAGCGACCTTCAACACTTTCTGACAGAATTTTTCCTCACCTCTCAGCTTGGCTAACTTCAGTTTGCTATAGAATCAACAGGAGAGCAATACAGCAAACATTGAGATTCAATAGTACCACAAATGAACTTATTTCCATGAAATAATTTTGTTTATATTTCTATGAAAGTGTTTGTACACCAATAAAGTAGAGTTTCACTCTGGAGGGGTGCGTGTGTTAACGTTAAGGATCTGTCACCTTGTCAATAAATACCAATTACACTTCTTTTCTTTTCAACAATGTGATATTATTTGTAATGAGAGCACCACCATCAATAAAGCAAGATGATAGTGAGGTTCTGTAAATCCACTTCCAGTGGTGTGGTCTGTGAGTGGGAATAATGGAGCAATACGTATTTTTGGCCAGCTCTGAATTCTTCAGATTCAGAGTACAGAACTCTGTCTTTCATATCCTTCCACATAATTACATGTTATAAAACGAGTAAAACTTTTTATCACCAAAAGTCATAGAAAAGGGTGACTTTATATTAAACAGATTCATAGATGTGTATGCTTTCTAATATTTTTCTGCTGCCCAGAATGGCATTGTTCTTTATTTCTAATTAATATTATATATATAGCCTTTCAGTGTTCAGTTCTTATTCTGGAAGTTCTCATCTTGCTGCATTTCTGAAAAGGGAAATCATGTCAGACCTTGGTGCCTCACTACCAGAAAAATAAAATAAATAAAATAAAATCATATTTAAATCAAGTTAATGACTTACTCTTGCCATTTTATGCATTTTCTTCCATTACCCTTGGTCCATTGGTTCATCCATTTTTAAAAGGTTTAATTTCCTGTTGGATCATTGACTGAATTTGTAACAGGTTCTCTTTCCATTGTGAGCTTATGAGGCAAATAGCATTATGTTTGCAAGCACAGATGAGTGTGTTCACTAAAGGACAGAGCTTTTTTGTTGTTCTTGAGGATGTGCTAGTAAATCATTTTCACATACAAGTAAAATGAAATAATTATTACTTTGTATATTTAACTTATACCACAGCTTTTCATAACCTGCCTCCCAAAACAAACTGCTTCTTGGCTATCACAATAATTCCAATGTCCAGCTAGGTATACAAAAAGTATGATGAATTTCATATGTAAAGTGTTGGAAGTGTTTCCAGTAGTTGTTTATAGCCACTGCCACATGCTGCTCTATAGTGACTAATTTAAGACTGCTACCACAGCGTGAGCTGTGCCTTCAAGGGAAATCAGTGCTAATTTCTCTCTTCAATTTTATGTTGTCACAGACCTTCCCTCCACTTCATCTCAAGTTGAACAATGTATTTCAGAGATCATGTTATAGCCAAGCTTTTTTTGCTTTCAAATGCAGATTAAAAACTTTAAATATTCTGTGGGACAAAGTCTGTTTTTCAAGGCCACTGAAATAAGTCAGAAGAAATCATGAGACATTCTTTGCAATGCTGATAGATAGCAGAGTATCAGCTAACTCAGAAAGCAATGTGCCAAGTCGGCAGCAATAAATAATTGTTCTAGACCAGATATAATTTGAACAATAATCCTTATTTATAGGAAATAAGACCAGAGCTTCTACTGAGGATGTGTGATGACTTACCAACTAGATTTCAAAAGCAGGGCTAAGCCTGAAGTAGACAACCATTTACTCTGCATGAACTGGAACAAGCAAAGCAGGGACAGTTAGCATAGTCTACCTACAACATATTTGGCAAAGCTGGGCTGTGGATCTATTCCTACAACAGCGTCTTCCACCAGTTTTACAGTGACTCACTCAGGACATGGAATTTATCATGATCAGGCCTGGTCAGGCCTAGTCAGGCCTCACCTGGAGTACTGTGTCCAGTTCTGGGCTCCCCAGTACAAAAAAGACAGGGATCTCCTGGAAAATTGTCCAGCGGAGGGCCACAAAAATGATACGGGGCCTGGAGCATCTTCCCTATGAGAAAAGGCTGAGAGACCTGGGCCTGTTCAGCTTTGAGAAAAGAAGACTGAGAGCGGATCTTATTGTTTACAAACACCTTAATTGTAGGAGACAGAGGGATTTAGCAGTGGCTTGTGGGGACAGGATAAGGGGCAATGGCCACAAAATGGAGAACAGGAACTTCCACACCAACATGCAAAAGAACTTCTTCCCGGTGAGGGTGACAGAGCACTGGGACAGGCTGCCCAGGGAGGTTGTGGAGTCTCCTTCTCTGGACATATTCAAGGCCTGTCTGGACGCCTACCTGGGCAACCTGCTCTAGGGAACCGGCTTTGACAGGGGGGTTGGACCCGATGATCTTTTGAGGTTCCTTCCAACCTCTACAATTCTGTGAATCTGTGATGATCTACTAAAGGACTTACGAAGGTGTCGGGCTGGCCATCCTTTGATAAAAGGTGACAAAGGTTCCTGGTTAAAACAAACAAACAAAAAAAATCTACCACACAATTTCTCCAGGTGATGAATTTTGTAGAGGGAGCAATTGACAGAACCTGAGGGAGCCATGCCACCATTTTAAATACGTATTACTGGTTCACTACCCTTTGAAGACATTCAGTACTACTGACAGTCTATGTCTAACAAGAGAGTTAAGAATCACACAGGCTTGCACCCTGAGAAAGGCAGGAAAGTTAAACCAAGATGATAAACCAAGTCAAAGTTATAACTTTACATTTGTAGCAGTATACTTATGTTTGAGGCTAAACTCAAAGCATAGATAAGGCCAATTTATCACTATATATATAAACCAGTGTAACACAACACTAATATCTGTGGGTTTTATACACATTAAAGTGTCTAGACATTTAAGGTAGTTTACAGACTCTTTTGACCAAGGTAACTGTGGAACGCAGCAACAAAAAATGACACAAGACCTGCTATATTTCAGGTCACCACTTAATACTAGACACACAGAAAAGATTCATAAGGTACCTCTTTATTCTACAGTAATCATAAATATGATTTTGGTAATAACAGCTTTCACCACAGAACTGCAGCATGTCAGACACTGTGCATTGAGCTTTGATAAGAATAAGGTAAATGACATATGGATGGTTAATAACACCTCAGAGAAGTCACATTCACAGTCAGAGTCAGCAGATTAACACTTTAACAAGTATCTGTTCCCAGTGGGATCACCTCCTGATGACTGAGAAAACACTTCAAGCTGTGACAAGGAGAAGGAAAACTGAGGAATAGAAAAGTTTGTATCCTAGAGCTTTTAACATCAAAATCCATTAGACTTTATTTGTCAGTAGCATTTGTTTTAGACATGGAAAAACACAAGCCTTTTCCTGCAGCAGTGTAAGGTTTATGTAAGGAAAACAGAACTAAAGCCTTCCACCCAACATTTGGATCTTTCTAGAACCTCTGTTCTAGAATTGTGATCTCCAGCTCCCGAGTACTTGACTTCTGAAAGAGCTTATATACAGCTCCTATCTTACAAAGCTCACAAGCTATTTGAGTGACCAGCAGCAGAAGGATGAAGATGCCTGCTGAGTACTCAGAATCCTCCTTATCTGTGGCACGAAGTAAGCCAACAGAAACTTGCTGATGCTGACATTAGCAGACTGACCTGAAAGCCAGCTGCAAACCCCACTGATGCTGTAACACAAATGAAATAACTGTAATTTCTCACAGCCTGTCCAGAGCTCCCTTCCAACTGTTCTTTTGCACTGTACATAAAATTTCATTTAGTTTTTTTTGGGGGTAAACTTACATCAACCGTAATTTCCCAGAAACTATAATATATGCAACTATAATGAATAACTAGATCAAAATCTAGGTTTTATCCAACATTAGTGAAGGAATATAAGGTAGATTTTCAGCTTTTTAAGGAAATATTAAGACTTGCACTTCTGTCATGATGCACACTATGCTGTAATTTGTTGTTGCATACAACAAATCTCTCCTTATTTGAAGCTTCAAGGCCTAAATTGCCTCGTTTTCAAAAAGTTAACATTTACTGTACATACACACAACAATAATTAATACGTTCGCCTGTTATGGTCCAAAAAAAATGATTGTTGGTAGAGCATGAGCTCTGAGCACAGCTGAGGAGAAGCAGAACTGCCTGCGCCCTCCTCCATCAGCCACACACACTCAACCCAGACACTGATACTGCTTCACCCTCTCCTTTCTATGAAGTTTCCATTAACAGGGCTCACTTGTGAGCTAGAAGGGGGTAGCTATAAAACTGAATGCTTTCCCGAGGCATTCACTCTTCCGATGCGGTCTCCAGACACAGGGGCCACAGGCCTGGCCTAGCACTCGGCCCAGGCCTCAGGATCCCACCATGCCCCCTGAGCGCTTTCTGGCACCGCAGGTGTACACTGGTGTTCCTACAAGCCATTAAGCTTGTCAAAAAAAACCCAACCCTGCCTAGCATAATGCTGCTTTATCATGAAATTACTAATCTGCTCTCCCCAAGCAGTTTTATCCCCCTTCCAGGGCCTAAGCATTCAGAGATTGACAGAAGGGGCTGTGTCACACTCCGCCCCACCAGCTCTGGGCAGGGGCAGAGAAAGGCCCTAGCTGCATGGCAGAAGGCCTGGACAGGCCTGCCTGCATGTTTTGCCACAAAACATCCAACACCCTTTTAAATATGTGATCCAGGATTTATTCAAACAGAAACAGCTGTAAAAAGCAGACTGAGGAAACACAGAAATAAAGGGAATAAAGGAAGGGGAGGAAATAAATATTTTTCCCTTCAGTGTCCTCATGAGGCAGCTCATCCCCATTACTCAGCCCCTCACAGCTACAGCATCTGCATGCTGTCTTTATATTTTTAAGTTTATATATGCTGTTGGTGAGGGCTGTTCTGAATGATACCGTCACCATGAGACTGGGCACAGTTTACCTTACTGACAGAGTCCTTGGTTGTCACTACCCAGCCTCCGGCCAGCTCTTATTTTTCTTGGCTGGTGGTCAGGCTATCGATCATTAATCTCATTCCTTTTTCAGGTACCATCGCTCTTCAGGGTTTGCACTAAATTATTCTCCTCATTGATATGTAATAGATGAGAAACACAGGCTCCTGCAAATGATGAAATTAGCTTTTATTTAGGAGCAGTACAAGTCTGTGCATGACTATAGATGCATTTTGAAGACTTTAAATGAATTTAAGCCAAGGGATGTTTCTTGCACCACTTCTCTATGTGGGCTTGAATTTAACCTTAGGTGGCTACTTAATTTAATCCTTTTTATCCTTATTTCCAGAACTCAGAGTTCCTAAACTAGGATTTTAGTAGACAGAGCAGATGGTGCTGTATTTTTCTTCAAGGACAAAAAATAAAAAAATAAAAAAATAAAAAAAAAAGTGGTCAGATCAGACTCCTTAAGTGAAATGAAATATGTGGGGCCTCCGTGTACAATGTATGCCAGAACTGTTCACTGACTAGCTGTCGGAAATGTACTCCATTTTGAATTCTGATAATAATGAAGGATTATTGTGCTTAGTCTTGCAGCTCACTGAAAAAAAAGAATTCTCAGAGCATATTACAGGAAAAGAAAAATTATTTCATCCTGAGTACAAAGAAAAGGAAGTGCAAAAAAGATTTCAGAAAGGGTTGGAAAACCTTTGTTAATTCATAGACAGTTTGTAACTGTTGTGCAAAAACTGTAGTAATCTAAAAATAAGAGGAAACTTGCACCCAAAATGAATTAAACAAATAAAACTCAGTGGAGTTCCCTGTAGGTATAAATAGGTGCTAGTAAGGCTTTACTGAGAATAATATAGGAATCAAATGATGTATAGGAATTAGTTGTTGTTGAATATTGTTATATTTCTGCTCTACTTCCCATGTTCCCACAACGAAATTGCATGACAGATGTCTTTTTAGTTTCTAGAATATGAAGTCCAAGGTCTTTTCCACTTGATACTTCTCTGAAGTTCTACACATTTTTGGCACATCTGTTTTTATGGAAGATCATAATTTCTTTTTTATTCCATCAATCACACATGAAAACATTTACCTAAGCAAAATCTTTTCTTAAATTCTTGCAATTCTTTTAATACAAGAACAAATCTGACATTCATATTATAGATGAGTGCAGCACAAGCAGCAATATTCAACTTCAAAAACTGGAGGGGAAGAGGTGGTTATAGTCTTAGCCTAAAATTTTCCATGTCTCATAAGAGTCTCTAAATTCTACTGTAACTTGACATCAAACTGTCATAGCCAAAACACGTGTTAAAACAAAACAAAACAAAAAGTCAATCCAATGTACTAACTTACGTGAGACGTCTTCAGTGAGACAAACTCTGCTCACAGTACAAGGTCTGTAGAGTTTCTCACAGGGCAGTGCTTCCAGGATTGGATATTTTTTGTAAATAACAGCCTCAGTTACTTGCCAGAAGTAAACTTTGTATGTATTGTTCCTGACAGAGATCTTAAAGTAATGGCAAAAAAAAAAAAAAAAAAAAAAAAAAGTTGAATTAACATCTTAAATCCATCATATTAGCCATCATTTTTCTTTTTTTTCCTTTAAAGACTTAGTTTGAGTGATTGATAAGTATCACAACACTTCATGATTTCATGAATGGATTCCATTAAAACCCAACTGGACTTGATAAACGTGGCTCCAATACTGAGCAAGGATTTCAGAATTGGTTCTATAATTTTCCATTTTCCAGCATTCGTGTTAGCAGATATTTAGTAGAATGGATATCTTAATACATAATTCACTCTGAGTTAATATATCTTTAGGCAGTTTGAAACCCCTTATGATTCACTGTGCACACTTGTCTCATTGATTTGTCCTTACTATGCCCCAATGAAAAGCATACAACTTTGGTGGAAAAATAGAGCTGTGCATTTCTGTAAAGATAGAAAAAAAAAATATGATTTTATGATCTTGAAACACACTCCATTTTTTGTTTGAAAAGTAAAATACAATTAATATAAATAAGCTGGTCAACAAGAGAGGTGGTTTCGGGGGTACAATATTATGTAAAACATTAAAGATTATGTAGCTGAGTAAATTACAAGTAAAACGAAGCAGATCTTTCAGCATTGATAAGACTTTTATGAGAAATAATATGTAAGGACAGGCTCCCATTATCTGCCTCAGTTTGAAACATTCCATGTGAATCTCAAGCTTTGTACAAATAGAAATAGCAGGAATTGTAGGAATAGCCTGGAGTTTAAATGCAAATGAAATTCAAACCCATCTGTGGATATTTTTATGACTTCTGGGAAGAAAGGGTCAGTTCGAACAGTTTCGACTTATTGGTTATTGAAATACAAACCACTAATAGCATAAAAAAAAAAAACTTGTTTAAAAATAAATTGTGTAACGCTACTGACGATATCTTGTTTGGCTTTACAGTGTCCACCAACATTCCTCTTGACATGAGCAGAAGACAGAGCAACATGGGTATGCCTGATTTATTTCAGCTGAGTATTTCCTCAGCACCAGGCAATTAGGCAAATGAACTAATTTTTGCTTACCTTATGTCACTTTGTCTCTGTTTCTCTGAAAGACTAATTTCCAGAGTAGAGAAGCGCATCCCAGGTCACTTCCTGACCTGTGCCTTAAACAACAGGCACTCATAAATTCTCAGTGCAATACAGAAACCTCCTTATGAGCTTAAAAAGTAAATCTGATTTTAAAAGGGAGTAAGAAGCTGGCATTAGTAAAAGTTATATATCCACAGTATTAAAAATGTACTAGCATTAAGCTCACGATAAAACATGAGGACTGGTTCCAGTATGGAAAGGTATTTCAAAATACATCAGGATCTCTTAAGAACTTGGAAATCTGTAGCAAGATCCAAATGATCAAGTATAAAATATTATCAACTTAATAAGTATGGTAATAAAGTGTTCAGGAATGTTTTTCCCATTGCAAATATATACAGGACAATTCTAATTTTATCTTCATAAGAAAGAGTAAAACCAAGCTCTAAAAGCTTAATACAGATTTTAAGTAAATCAAAAATGTATAGAGACTTTTAAATAATAGTGAAATAAAAGATACATGAAAACATTTGGTGAATTTTCCAGATAAAGTTCAAGAACTGTTTTGTTTTTTTTTTTTTTCTGCAAATAGGAAAAATATTTTGGTATTTTTCACCAAAAAAAAAAAAATCATGTTTCAAATGAAGTCTTTTTTTTCCTGTTAACATCAGTGAGTGTAGGATACAACTCCAGTGCTAGACAAGTCAGTCAGTTATGCTCAAAGTTCTAACAAAGGCAAGGGTAAAATACGTAGAATGCACTTCAGTGTCTTTCAAAGTCTGTTAAATGATAACTATTTTAAAATATTTAATCTATGACACTACTAAACGTGACTCAGTTTCATTCCAACAATTACAAAAAAAAAAAAAAAGGATGTAATTCTTTTTGTAATGTGCTTCTGTGTTTACTTCCTCATGGTTTGAAAAGTTTTTAAGTACAAAGCCTCAACTGTGTTGGTGCTGTCTGATCCGTTCATTAAATTTGAAAAGAACAGCGTCTTTCCTGAAGTAAGAGGAACTTCATTTTTCTTTTTGTTTGAAACATAGTGAAATCATAAGAAAAGGGGAGGCAATTTTTCAAGTATTTGTAGTCTTGGAATAAAAGTTTGTTTAGTTTTCCTTCTGGGTATGATAGTATATTGAAGGGTACTATCAACAGTGCCTGAGATGGGCCTTGAGAGACAAGAAACGATTTTAGAAAAAGAAAAATCCGTGCTCTAAACCTTGCAAATCATTAGTGAGTGAAATGAGATGTGTGCAGCATAGTTCAAACAAACGCTTAGAAAAGTGAATAAGAGCACTGAGCATGATAAATTGCAACTCTATTCCGAAGTTAAGAATGACAATATCTTTCAATCCCAAATTCTATCATAACATTTTACCCAAGTGCTTTTAGAAAGATTAAATCTTGGTGTGCAACCTATGACACCTAATCAACTTGGTTTAATGTCGCAATCTTTTAGAAGTTTTGTTTCCTATATCATCCTCAACCATTCAGTATCATACACAAACTACGTTAAAGGATATTCTATACTTTTTATAAACTCTAGGTCAGGGGTTTTCTAGGCAAGCAGTGATTCTTTTTGGCATCTGGTGTCAGTCCAAATCTGTGTAGACAGTAAACATGACAGAGCTACTGATGGTTCTCCACTACATAATGCCTGCAACCTGCATATTTTCCCCTAAATTATTTTTTGTTTGGGACCAATAGATCCCATAGGGAAACCAGAGGAGGGAAAGGGGTGTAGGAATCTAAGAAGTCCATGCCAGGCAACTGAGAGAAAAGAAGTCTATTGCCAGTAGGTTTACATTCTCTCTACAGCAGTGAACGCACTAGGTCCCAAACAGTTTCTTGATCCTCTCTCTTTCTAATAGCTTCCTGAGTTTGAGTGTCTTCCACACCACCCAACGCTAATCTGCGTGCTAATCTGTGCCTGTCTTCACCTTCCATCTTTTCTAAATTTGAGGACAGCAGATGGGCTATGTTTATTTTAGAGATAACCTCATCTGCTGTTTATATTGGGGGAAGAAAAAAAGTGCTCACTGATGACTTCGTACTGACACCTCCAGCTGAGGCTGACATTTGTTTTCTAGCCGTTATTGGTTTCTAATTATGTCTGGATATTCAGAGGATCAGCTAATTTGCTCCATAATTTTAGGAGGCAATTTTTAATTCCCTTTCAAACTCTCTGCTAATTTCATGGAATTATTAGATATGCAAATATAGTGGGACTAAACCCATTGGGACTTCCTGGTGATTCAGTTCAGGTGCCTGAGTAGAACCTCCCTCTGCATTGCAAATACAAACTACCCAGCATGAAGGTAGTTAGGTGGGATGGCCAGGAAACACAAGGAGCTTTTGCTTCTTGTGCATTTTCCCACTCACTGCAACGAGTCAGCATGGGTCAATTCTTGCTGCTAAACAAGGGAGCTCTAGGCAAGGGCAGAGCAATGTGGAGGCTTGAGCAGAAAGGAGATATTGTAAATTGGATTATGTGGAGAAGAGGGGACTCTCTAACCTATGAGAGAACATTTAAAGGCACCAATGCTAGAAGCATGGAAGGAACGAGGGTACAGTGGTCCAATTTGTGTTTCATTTTCCACTGCATTCTGAAAGGTTAGCCTACGGTCAAAAAAATCTAATTAAAATTCAAAACATATTGGCATACCAGTGATAATTTCAAAGAAATGCAAAAAAAAAAAAAGGTGATTTTGCAGTTCTTACTGAAAACATTTCCAATATTGTTTCAAGAATATTTCAAATAAATGCATTCAGATATATCCCACAGGGATTTCACTATATAGATAGAAACACCCTAGTTATAGATTTTATCATTTATTGCATGCACCAGCAAGAATTCAGGAGCATTCCAGGTTGTCTGTAATATTTAATCTTCTATATGTTCCCATTTTGTAAAGCTGTGCAACTTTAAACATCTAGGCATGTTTGAAATAATTGAGCCATTTAAACAGAGTGGAGTTAAGACCCATGCACATTAACTAAGGCCCTGTTATCTGTTTTGCAACTTTCTTTAAAGCAATGCTAAAATATATACATATATTCATGTAACTCACAGGTATCATTTGATTTACTTTATAGTTTCAGACCACACGTGTGTTGCATTAATTCTGTTTGCTCACTAATTTGTTTAAAGGCTGGTATTATCTTCTACAGTTTGCAACAAAAGCTGGTCTTCTCCTGACCACCCCAATCATATCAATACCCTACAGTGAAAATAAATTGAAATAGATCTCTTGCTGTTAAGAAAAATAATAATAATAATATCTTCCTGACTTTCACAGAATTTAAGCTGAGTGACTGCAATTGGCACTCCAAATCCAGCACGACAATTAATTACTCTTCTTCCTCCTCCCCTTCCCTAACAACCTGCTTGGATGTAAGGCTGTTCCTATATGGAGATTTTCATTTGTTTTATTCAACTCTGATATAATATTTACATGTGGAGCAGAAATACTGTTTTTAAGGAACAGAATATCCTATCACAGCATTGAAAACATCTGTTTCCAGGTGCTAACTCCCTCTTTTCAGATCTTTGACTATCACACATTTAGGCGTTAGCATATCAAGCAGTAGTTTCTAGAGACAGCTATCCTTCTGCTGGCCTTGTGGATGAGTACCTTCTGGACAACACATAGGACAACACATAGCCACTAAGTTTGCACTACGCAAACTTATTTTTTTCTGGTTCCTCCTCTTGCAGACATGGAGCTTCAAAAGCTCCAGAAATTTCCACATCTCTAGTTCTGTTTTCATTCTGCGGTATATAGCAACAGTCCCCAAACAAAAATAATAAAATTATATTCAGTTTTCTGTCAGGGAAAACACCAGTCTGATAACAGGAAAATGACATAGGTTTAACAAATGTAATGTGGACAATTATTTGGATAAAATATGTAACTGGAAGAGAACCATCTCATTTGCATTGTACCCACAAGAAGAAATTAGCTGTACTCTCAGAAAACCCATGAGAGTGTCGGTATCTAAACCTTTCTCACGTATGGAAATACTAGATAAGTCACTACTATGTTTATATTACACAACCTCATCTGAGCCACAGACAACAGAAAACTCTTAAGACTCACCAGCTCAGATTGTAGAAATTCATTGTTTTAGCTCTCCAGTGGCTCACAGCCCTTTGAAATGCCAGCTGCACTGGGTGGTCTATACAAAGGCAGTGGATACAGGCTATTCTAAGACTAGAGTCTACAAAGAAAAAGCAGACAAAAGTACAGGAATCAGCGAAGTCTGACAGCTTTGCTGAGACTTAAAAGAGATAAGTAGATTACATTTTTATAATTTTGTATAGATTCTTTTGTGGAGCTGTGACAATAAAGAAGGTTTTCTCCTCCCTCCTAAGCTGTCTGTGGTGTTTAGCTTTTAATGTATAATTGATCCAAATTGCTGTGAGAAGACTTGAATTCTACTTACAGTGCCCCTCCCAGGGACGGTAATTGTGTAAGCAAGCAGGTTATAGGAACGTATAATAATGCTGCAGTACATCACCGCTCCACGTCCCGTTCCACCCACACACACCCCCAAATAAAGGAGCCCTAGGAATTTTCTCATTCCCATTCTCGTTCAATGATGAAGCGACAAAGACAGTGTCTTGCCCCAGGTCAATTCTGTAGTAAAACTAAAGAACCGGCTCGTAACTCAGCACCTACCCACAAGACAAGGCTTCTTCTCGTACATTACCATTGCTACTTCATAAATACTGGGCATAACATAGGTGGCACGTATCTAACATCCTGCAGATAACATTTTCCCTTTACCCTTAGAATAAACTATAGGAGCTCTTGATCAGCATTGTTGTGGGGTTAGGTGAAATTTAATAATTTTGTAGAGAATTTGCTGTATTATAACTGCAATTTAAAAATGCAGTTATTTAACTGTGAGTAACGACCTCTTATTGTCTCAGTAAGAAAAAGAAACAGACTCAAGAGTATCTTTAGATTTTGGACTTGTTACTTTAAAACATACGTAGCTCCCATCACGAGCAGAGAGGAAAAAAAAATAAGACTTACACCTCAGGGACAGCGGAAAAGAGTCTCACTATTGCAAGAACGGTAGTTAATACAGGAGTACTCAGAAATCAGATTTTATTTCCTCAACTCAAAGAACTTTCCTCTCTGGCAGCACTGGAATTCATGCAATGGCATGTCAGACAGCAGGTGTGATTAAAGTAATAGTATAATTAAAAAGAGCTAGATGTGGGAATAAAAAGTGTTTTGTTTTCTTCTTTCAGGGCCTGGTTTGACTCACTAGTGAACAGCTTGCTGCAGATCTTTTTCTGCTTTCGTGCTGAAGTCGTGTTTTCTTTAGCTGTCTTTTTTTTAGAGCAGATTTTCATCATGAAAGAAAATTTTATTACCACAGACAACACTGGAGATATTCAGCAGGCAAGAGAACTCTGTCCTGTGTCCCTGTGACACACAGAGAATGAGCGTCAATCTTTGAAACCAGAGGACTGAGCCTAGACCTGGCTGATTTTAGAAATTATTTCCACTTATCTTGAAGTATTGTGGGAACAACACGTGACCTGTTGTGCAGTGTACTTTCTTTCAACGATAGAAATACAGGCAGAAAACCCATTTAAGCCTCTAGATTAAAGCTGTTGAAAATATTTTCAAATGATACAGTACACTTTTAAATATTAAAAATATTTCATTATCCTTCAAGGTTCCTTCAAGTTACATAGACTAGTTCACATGACGACTTCTATAAAGAGATAACAGTATCTTATCACCATAATCACATTTCTAAAAAAATGTGTGAACAGCCATAAACCTGCCCTTGAGATCCAACACAAAGTCTATACAAGACATTTACTCTAGAATCTTTTTATTTCCTTCTTATTGATAAGACTACTCATGCAAGTATACGGATATCATTATGGATGTGATTTTGCTGCATTACATTCTTTAATGTCTAGCATAGTGCTATAATTGTGTTTGTGCCTAGACAGTTTATCTTGCTCAGGTAGTGAGAGTAGCTATTTTTATATGGGAACTTTTTGTTTGTAAGTAGTATGATAGAGCTTTTTTAAAAAATATGTATTTATTTTGTTTGAGAAAGAGGGCATTAATCTTACAGCCTAATACTATTTATATCTCTTTCTACCTCCTTGTTCTTTACATAGATTCCTCTGGATATCAAGTCCCTTGGCAAGAATGCTCAATGTCTTCCACTCCTAAGCTGGAACAAGGCTAACCTGTGCCTTTAGTGCATAGGTAGGTCTGGTGGAAATCGATAACTGGGGTACTCCTCGTGAGTCTGTGACCACTGGGAAATACAATAGCTAAAATACCTCCTTTAAACTGGTGCTATTTGTTTCTGCCAGGGGAATAACAAATTTAAATGAAAATTATTTCAAAACTAAAAACGTGCATTCCTGTAGCAATTAAACCCTTCTCTTTTGGCAGACTAAGCAGGGCCAACCTTCCCAAATACCCCAACGTGCACTAGCTCATCGCTGTTATTTCAGTTTAGAGAGATTAAGAAACTCGTAGGCAATTAAAAAACAATAGGCTGAGAAACTACGCAATATGTTCACACAGAAAATATTCACATTGTCAGATCACCATACAGCAGCATGAACTGTCCATTTTATTGACAAAGACCATTATGTCAAATCCAGTTTAACTGAAGAAAACAAAACTCAGTGTGTATGAAAGAAAAATACTCCTGAGTCCCCTATGGCATTACTGAAGATTCAAGCCACTGATAATTCAGTATGTGTAACAGCCAAAATGTCTGCAGCAGGCTTCGTGAAAGATCAGAATCACGTTTCTTGAGGTTAAATACTGTTAGAAAGAACAAAATGCAGATGATCTTCCTTTATATACCAAAAGATAAATGGGATTTTACAAACTTGTAAGTTGAAAACCTTTCATAGAAATAGTAAAATAACATAGAAACACACACATATATATAGCATAAATAGCAAAATGCTATTTTGCTATGTCAAAACAAGAAAGAAAATGGCAGAAGAGAGTAGAGCAACTGAAAGAGTATAAAAACCAATCCTGCACAAAAACCAAAGAAAAATTTTGGGACGGGGGACCAGTAGTAGACCAGTTTCCTGTTCTCTTTCCTGTTGTTCTCATTTCCCTTCTACTCTTTGTTCTCTCCAGAAAGTCAATTTTTTGAGATAATTAGGTTACTTACAAAGAATATTAAAATGATATCCACCATTTTCTACTGACAGAAAAAAAAAGAAAAAAAAATATATATATATATAAAAATACCTCACATTGTTTCATTGGCTTTGAATTTTCCTCCTTAATGCATAGAGCCTATTTGTTGTTAAATATTTATGGAACTAGGGTATTATGATGACCGATATAAATGGTGTGAGTAGAATAATAAGGAAAACATTCTAGTAGTTACATTATATTTTCTAGTATGTCCAGTTTGGTGTGAAAAATGCATCCTAAATATTTATATCCAGCAAGAAGCAGCATACATTCTATGAGGCTTAATTCCAGAACTCATCTCCAATATATCAATCCATGGAGATAGTATTTCCACACAGTTTAGCATGCAACTATAAAAACTCAAGCAACTGCACATTCCTTTTCCTACTGTACGGGAATCTAGTTCCTGAGTTTGTGTGATTCACTGGGTTTGAGAGAGAATTCAGGTGTTGCAGTAATTTTTTTTGCCATCTTCAGGAGCACTCATTGCCAAGCAACTGTCTGCCAAAGCAAAAGCCAGACTGGAAAGCTGGAGTATTTTTTTGCTTTGTTATTTGCTCCCTGCAAACTCATCTCCTTCCAGAATCTGGGCATCACTGTAAGCTTTTGCAATCATTGCGTTGATTGGGAACAGTGTTTGTAACAATGCAGTGTAAAATTGCAAAAGACCTGGAAGCTTGCGGCAGCACTGGGGAACAAATAGAATTGCCTCCCATTGTCACATTCAAAAGCATTGCAAGCGAAAAAAAATAACAGCAACGACAAAAACTTGGAAGCTTGCTTCAGAGTTGATGAGCAAGTAGTACATAATCCTCCCATACAGAAGGCCTATAGAACCTTGCCAGTCTTTTGGGATGGCAACCAGATGGTGGGAAGAACGCAGTGACAGCTTGAGAAGGCTGCACAGCTATCTATAGATGGAGTTCTGGTATCAACATTAACCTAAAGGTTGTTAGGAAGATAAGAAGCAATGATCTCTCTTGCAAACTCTGAAAAGCAACATCAGAAAAGCAAAATGCACACATGAATAGGAGATGAAAGCAATGTTACTTCTTATCTACCAAGGGCAGATAATTTAATTATATTCTGCAGCTGATAGCAGAGGAAAGGTGATACAAAAATGCTCAGATTTTGCCTAGGAACTATATTTGTTCTTTCATTTTATATAAGCTGT
The DNA here is from genome assembly GCF_964034855.1 of Anser brachyrhynchus. Lineage (NCBI taxonomy): Eukaryota > Metazoa > Chordata > Aves > Anseriformes > Anatidae > Anser > Anser brachyrhynchus. The sequence continues at coordinate 3,493,368 of NC_137705.1, forward strand.
TGTAAATTGAACCAAAGGAAAATGAGTAATTACTTTTGCCTTATCCAGTGTATTTCTCCATTACTAATATTTTTGACAGATGGTACTATTGAACTCAAAGCTAAAAAGGAAAACATAATATTGTAGTAAATACTAAACACAATAAGATACCATTTTCAGGATCTCTAATCATTTTTCCAAAATAAAGGAATATGGATTCCTTTATTGAAAAAGCTTTTTTTCAAAAAAATAAAATAAAAAATAAATTAAAAAAAATCCATTCCTACTGTTTCTTTTCTATTCCTTTTTCTCTCACCTCTCAAAAGGTCACTGGTATGCAAGTATGTGAATTTGCCTCAAATTTATGACTTAGTGCAGTTCTTCCCTCTCCAGTAACCAGGAAGTTAGCAAAACAGCAAGTAGGTCTCAATGTGGATCACTTGATATTGACACAGAAAAGGGATCTTCAAGTCTCGGTTAGTGATAAAGAGAAGAAAGCCTTCGTTTTAGCAGTACAGAAGCTCAGTTATGTCAAGGTAAATATGCTATCTCAGCAGAAGAGCAGACTAGAGCCTCTCTGGGTATTAGATAAGAAAGTTGGTACGCAGGTGATCGACGAAGATGATGCAAACAATAGATTTTCAAAATGAACTGAGTCAAAATAGTAACCTTAGCTTTGTGGGGTGGCACAAGAGCTCTGCTACCCTGGCATTTTGATCCCAAAAGACACTGGTGCTGCCTCGTGCAGTACTGCTAGCGTAGAGAAATTTGCCACAGATCCCTTCAGAAATAGTGTTAACAAAGACAAGCAGTCCTTCTCTGCTTTCCGTGGGCAAACATGCTTGAGCATATTATTTTCTGTTTATTTTGAGAACAAAGATGAGAGGCCAGTAAGAGTTCAGAACACGTATTATTCTCTATACAAACAACAGGGAAGGTAAATGAAAAAGCAGGAAAGGAAAGAAAAAGCAAGTATTTTATAATTGCTATCAAGTCCTGAATATGAGATAGAATAGAGGACAGTGGAGACTTTGTTCAGCTGCCTTCTCCAGTACATAAAATGGCTAAATGCAAGAGATGAAAAAACGCCCTTTTCTAGGCATGTAGGTAGGAGCTGACAGTAGGGCATAACTTAGAAATATTATTACAGTCATGAAGATACAATCAAAAGAGATTTAGACACTTTTCACTGTGGCTTTAAGCCATGTGGTTAATGCAGCTTTCAGTGCTCAGCTGAAGCTGCTGCGAGAAGCAATGAGAAATCTCTGAAAAAAAAAAGAAAACTGCAGAACTCTGTTTATCATCATACAGAGCTCTAACACACGTCTTGAAAAAAAAAAAAGTGGAATCACAGACAAATGGCCTTAACAACAACTTGCTGCCAGTTCATCTCTGGGCTCTTATGGTTGCCAGCATAAACACAGTGAAGCCTGCATGGAAATATCAGCCTAAAGTGATATGAAACAACCTAAAAGTCTGGCCAGCATACCTGTGACCTTGATGCCAGTTCTAACACCATTTCCTACTAATGTTTGAAGACAAATAAAAAGGTCGCGATATTGGTTTTGATTTCCTGGATTAAGTTGCTGAATACACTGTGCCATACCTAAATGCAGAGCACTCCAAAGGCATTCATCACACAGTTCTCTTCACACAAACGGCCTGCTGAAAGCTGTCATTGGCTTTTATTTGTTCCAGCCACTGTCTCCTTCTGTATACACTTTATGACTTTTCTTTTAATTATCCGGCAAAAATGCTCCTAGTCTGCTTTCATCACTTTCTACCTTTCAACATTACACTTGTGGTCAGAACATTGACGATGAGCCTGTATTCAAGTCAGAAAGATGTGAGAGTCCACAAAATGGACCACAAGGTTACGTGGTGGCAGAGATGCTCCTCTGTCTGCGTGTCCCACTCCTGATTATAGCCATCTTATTTACCCTGGTGTGAAATTTGTGCATTAATATCTAGTCTCTGGACTGAGACTTGAAGCTACAAGTCAGCCAGCACACAGCCCGAGACATACCTATTTCCAGATATTGCACTAATTTGTAGAGCAAGCACAAAAACCTTGGGCTGACAAATAAGCTAAGCAAATATACAGACATTCAGAAATACACAACAGGATAATTAATCACCTGGAAAGATTGATAGTAATACTATAATTTCCTATGAAAACAGTTCTAAAAAAAAAAACAACACTCAGAGGCCACATCCAAAACTGCATACATGAAGCAAATTTGGATTCATCATGCGCTCATGTTTTGCATTCACTATATATGTAGCCACAAGGTTTATTGAAGTGGTAACCTGTTACCTTTTACACAAAAATCTAAGAAATGGAAGAGCTTCTGTCAGAAAGCAAAGGAAAATATCCTTCTTCCTGAAGACTGGCCTCTGGGACATGGAAAAACATTCTGAACATTTAAGGCAGTAGATTTGCAGTGTTCATGGGCTCCTGGTTAGGTATACTCTGGTTCAATTCCTGTTTTAATTGCAGGAAGGTAAAGGAAAACTACCTCCTTGCTTGAACATACTCTTCCCAACTATATTAGTTCTTTTCCAACATACACATAATCAGAAATTAAGTTCTCACTACCAGCTATAGAAATGCAGCTCAGGGAAAACTGAAAAGTTTTAATTTCCCAGTGCCCCTATCATGCTGCAGCTGTAACAGCCCTGTCTCTTCATCAAAATCCATGACTTTCCTGTACTTTTTCACATTTGATTCCAGGATGGTGTCACAGTAGTACATCCAGGCAGATGCACTTAAAGGCAACTATTGCAAGAAATGCTTGCTCTTATGGGTCTCTACTCTAAAACCTTGCTGGAGGAAAAGAAAAAAAAATATATATACATATTTATGTATGGTAATATCATGTATTACTCTGGAATTGCAAAAAAAAACTGTGTTGTGTTTATACCCAAAATAGCTTCAATAAATATCAAAAATATAGCCCTTTAAAATGACAGCAGTTTTAAAAATCTGTAATTTATAAAGGTATCTTCGTAATTTTCATATCTGGAAAAGCTGTTTGGGCAGTTTTAAAAGCTCACTGTAAATGCAATTGTAAACATTCAGTTGAAAAGCATAAAGATAAGTTGTTCATTTGCATTTTTATCTGTGTTGTCTTACAACCATTAATTGTGGAAATGAAATAGAGAAAAGTGTATTAAACCCCAGGCTACTAGAAATTAATATACATGTGGAATAGAAATATCTGGAAGAGATGACCTCCATGTTTCACGGAAAGATTAATCAAGGCACCAGTTATAGTTTCCAATTTACTGCAAAACAGCATCTCCTATTTCATAACATCTATATAAACAATATAATAGTTTCAGCAGAATTCTTAGATTATCTGATGGTAACAAAACTAAAAGCCAATGTTCCAGGTTTTGGTGTATGAATCACTGTAGCCGTAAGCCAGATGTGTGTATGTTTAATTGCAGTGAGTTTTAATCATAGGATATCAAGTGGCTTCTATGCAGTTAAACATGCACCTTCTGCAAACTGTCATTTGCATTCATTTTCAAGCCATTCAGAACTCAATAGGGCAGATCCAAGCTGATGCAAATTGTCATAGCTGTATGAAAGGCAATGAGGCCAATGCAAACTTACACCGACTGGGAATGGGTCCTAGTATTTGGCTATTTAAAGAATCAGTCTTAGAGGGCTTACTCAGGTGATTTCTCTGGCTTACAGCTGGTGAAGGTTAGGTGTGTTAGCAAAGGCTAGGCAGAACTTGGAGGAGCTGCACCAGACTATCTCAGAGAAAACCTTGACTCCTGATTTTATGTCAGAGTGGTACCCCAGAAAGAATGTATTAATTGTAAATGTAATCAGCTTAAACTCAATGAATAAGCAAGTGAATTCTCTCAAGCCATACGAAGCTACAGTCCCCATGGAACATAATTTTAATTTAATGTTCTTATGTTAATAACTAGGAAATGTCATGGCATTTAAACTGCAGGACTGCACCGTAGCCAACTTCTCATCAAATTTAAGGCTGCTCCCCATCATCGGCTGAGGGACGTACCTCAGATGGGGCAAGCAGAAGGTAGAGGGCCAGATGCTGCTTACAATGAAAGTGAAAGCCTACACTTCTGTCCCTAACATGGGAATTTGGCTACAGTTTGACTATGGGCAAGCATTCTCCCTCAAATGAAAAAATATGGAAGATGCAAAATACTTACCTAAATGAAAATGGTGCAGTTTCATATAAACCGAGACTTCAAGACATTTGAAAATCTGAAAATGCTTCCCAAATTCCCATGTAACAAACAATCCTGCTAGGATGCAGCCTTAGCAGCACAGTGTAAGCAAATCGAAAGGTTCATTTGAGCATCCTCATCACTTGTTAACTCCACTGAGGACTCATCAACAATTCTTTTATATTAGACATGCAGTTATGGTTATTATTACTTTTTTTGTGTGTAGCAGATGTGTCCTGCCTTTTACATTTCATAACATAAAACTTCCAATACAGCAAATTAATGTTTATTAAGAAATTAAGTGCAAAATAATCTCCTTTACACTACTTAAAAATAATCAAGGAAGTTAAGAAACTTGCACAAAGAATTCATTTCCAGCATCTCTCTCAATGTTCAATGCGGTTTTGATCAGAAATCTAAATTCAAATAAAAATAAAACATTGCTACAGTTGCGGGGAAACTTCACAAACACTGAAACTTCACAAATATTGAGAAGAAATATTTTGTTTACAACTCATTACCTGCCCAGATGTACTGCCCATATACCTTTTTATATCAGAACTTGGGTCCCAGCCTGATGGAGCCAAAAGAATAGCCCTCCTTTGCACCTATTACTGTATGAGCGAACATCAGGGTGTGTGAGCTAACCAAATGGTCTTCAAATAAGGGCTGGAAACAGAAAACAGATGCCTCATATATATAAGTATATATAAGTGTATATATATATTAATATCAAAGGTCTGTGGCTAGATGCTAACTTAATTTACATAGCAATTCACAGAGATGTTGAATTATGTGAGGAAGACAACGGCTTTGTGAGAGCCTGCAGGTTAGCCCTCTCCACAGACAGAGCTTTTGGGAAGGAGACAGCAGAGCAGAGCCCTCTGAGGGCACCGCAGTTACTGACTGCTCCGTTCCTGCAAAAGCCATTCCATTCAGTGCATGGACAGAGCCTAGCACAGAGGCTCTTTAGTCTGGAATGCCTAGGTGCTGTTGTAGAGGAAATGAGTAATCATAATAACGGCACCATAATTAACCAGTTAATTAATTGGGTCCCACCTTCTTCAGTGGAACACTCGAGCTTTCCCTGCATAAACAGCAAAGCAGTCAAAAAACCACTTGTGTCCATCCGGGATGATAATCGCAGTTCACCTTGCTGCCAGAGTAAGCTAGCAAACATTGATCTCTGTTGGAAAACCCTCTTGATCGGACACCTTGTTTTATCTATCAGCTCTGCATCTTTTAGATTTTCTCTGTGTTTCCTTCCAAGGAAGACAAAGAAAATCCCTGGTCAGATTCTGAGCTCTGCTGCCTCAGCCTACCTTCCGTACGGGCATTGTCTTCCTTTCCATTGCCATTGCACTGTTGTGAGAAAAACAGACAAAAAGGATCGTATGATGATTGATGATATGCACGAATGGCATCTTCTTTTATATAATTGTTCTCAAAGCAGCAACATTAGGACAGTTATCTGCCTTCAGATACAAACTGTCAACTGCAGGATCTCACATTAGCAATATCATTAGCCAACTCACTGTTGGATGAAAACCTTATCTTAAACACTCCTACTTATATTGAACTTCACCCACCCATGCTAGTCATTTAATTTTAATGTTCCATTTCATCCAACCTATTTATCTGTTTTTTACTTCTAAATTTTAATCTAAGTCTCATTTCCCGTTTTAGTGCAAAAGCGATGTTTAACCTTGCTGTACTTCAGCTCCATGACTCAATACAATGCTTAATGCCATTTTTAGTGAGCTTTAGAAACATGAAAAAAATACCATGTTGATGAGGACTGTATTAAATAGCTAACTTCTCATTATACCAGAGAAGTTCCATTATAATAGAGTACTGAGACTACCTTTGGGCTAATAAGATGAATGAAAAAGGGACCTAAAGATGGACTCTTGTTCACATTGCAAGGATTACATTTACAGCATGTTTCACCTTAGGCTCTCTGCTGATGTTTACCAAGACTTAAATGTCATAATCCCCATGAGAAGACTAAAGCACAATGAAATTAAATAACATTTATTATTTAGAACATTAGTGACATTGTTGAGAAATACCAATTTCCTCGTCAATCAGGTGCCACCCTACCCCAACCAGACAAAGTGGATATAATTATTAGCTGGAATCATGTGCACTCATTTCACATGACACAGCTACAGCGCTGCGATCCTTTTTCTGTCTCCTCCTGCCCTAGATCAGAGCTGTGTTCACTGTCATCTCCTTCTCGTGCTACAGCATTGGAATTTCTAACCAAAAATTCTTGGGCAAGGACATAGGTGAAAATTATCAGCAGCATGCCTCAGCAAATATTTATTAATGCGTTTTATCTATATTGGGGTAAGCAAGACATTCCCCAGACGAGAGCCAGAACCCTGTTGTGCTGCACTCAGTAAACACACAGCGTGATAAACAGTCCCTGCTCTGAAGATCTAATATTTCCTCCCACTTCCCGTGGAATTTTCTGCACAAAGCACCACAGTGAATCCTTGTGGTGCTTCAGCAATAACCTGTCATCACTGTGCTTTTGACAATTTGGGATAAAAGCTCCTTTTACGTCTGTAATTTCTATAGCTCCATATAAAAAGAAAACGGAGCCAAAGGAACAATGTTGCCAGCATTAAAAATACAGATAGCTAGGCCCTATGTCTTACATTCTTTTCTTTCACAATGACCTCTAAGATCTAAAGGAGAAGGCAAAGATCCAGGACTAGGAGTTAGGAGCCAATGTGACCTTTTCTTTAAGCTAGACAATAAACAGTAAAGGGTATTGTTAATGCAGTGCACAGGCATTTAGCCACATGTCTCATTAACTTTAATGGGAGTCTCACCTAAATATCTGAACATCGCTTCGAAAGTATACCCTAAAGTGTGATGTCTGGGGAAAAAAAATTGCCCAGAGAACATATAAAAAAGAAGAGAAATATGAAGGAGCAAAGCCAGATACAAAAGTACACGACGGTGGGAATACATAGGGGTTATTTGTGTGTTCGCTGTGAAAAGAGGCAGCTAACCTCCCAGCCAGACACCAAGGTGCTTCGAAGCAGTCAATAGAGGGAGAATGTAACTAGAAGGGAAAAGGTATCAAAGGACTAGTTCCATTAGCAGCAGCAGGGAGAGCTGAAGCAAAAACATAAGGGGAATCCATGGGGAATATCAATCTACAAACCCCAGTGTGACAGTTTTATGTTTCACCATAATTTAATATAATAGAGAGATGTAGGCACTAAAGCATTCAGGTTAAAGTATTCATGAATAATAAAATCATATTCATTTTATCTGGTCACATTCTATTCAAAATTATTTTACTATCTTCCAAAGGGTAAATCTGGCAAGGTTTTTGAACATGTTAAGATAATTTAAAAGTAACTGCTTAAGTTGTTTAAACCTTTAATGGCTTCTTCCATGTCAGTCTTCGTGAAAACCATGAATGGAAGAGGGAGGAGAGGAAAAAACGTTATGTTCACATAGAACAGAAGGGGACAGGTTGTGCACAACAGGGTCTGGAAAACAAATTTGCTCACAGATAACTTCACATGTAAACACCGCAGTGTTTTGTTCAAAATAAGCTTTGAAACTAAAAATGACACCATGAATAGGTCTGTTCTTTCACATGTACAGAATTATCACTGCTGGTTTTACTGATACAAGCAAGTCTTCAGACCCAACTGATAAAGTCAGTATCGTTTAGCACGGTGGTCCCAAACATTTTATTGTTATTTCTGAGTGGCAGGAGCGCTGCTGCTGCCAGCAGAAAGCACCGAACAGCGCCACGTCCACATGCCCTCACAGCTCACTTAAGATTTCTGAGTCCTCTAAATCAGAGTGCAATAAAGATATTTTCATTTCTAGTACTTAATGAGTTTTGTTCCCCTCTAAGCACTAGACCTGATCCAGAAAAGCATCTGGGCACGTGCTGAAAACACATGAATAACCCAACGGCTTCAAGCTGCTTGGTTCCTCCCTTTTACCCTGGGATTTGGCGTGCTTTTCCTAGAGCCAGGCAAAGGAAGCTGCAAATCATTAACTAAATAATCTTTGCCCATGACAGAGACATTAATCAAAATGTCAGTATTCATGTTCCAGAGGGGCATTTAAACCATCATCTATTCATTCTCTCCAATATAACCCAATGCCAATTCTACTGAACAGCTTTCAGACTTCCTTCCAGAAGTACGACACTACCTATACTAATTTCAGCTTTATGTAACATCCTCCATTAAAAGATCCAGTATTTATGGGATTGAGCAAATGAAAAAAAATTATTTGTGGAAGTCAGTATAGCAAATAGAAGGGAATATTCAGTGTTTGAACACATGCAGCCTGCTACCTGGACAAACCTTTTTCATTAAAAAATAGCCAATCTTTTCTTCTTAATAGTGCAAACCTGATTGTTAAATTCTCATGTGCCTTAGTACCCTCCTCCTCTCATTTCTCACCAATTCAAATACTTTAATCTTAAATCCTTCAAGAGCAAATCTTCAACTGTGCATAAAATGTAAATTCAGTGAGCAAAAAATCCCAAAACAAAACAACTCACATTCCTTTCAAGCTTATTATCACCATGTATTCATTCCTCCTCAAAACAAAACGTTTTTTTTTCACGAGCTGCACAAAACAAGACAATAAATCTAAAAATCCTGTTATATTACACAAATTATCCTACAATTGGAAACAAGGCTGTTTTACCTCTCCAGAGAGCAGGAAACCAATGCTAAAAAATAACTTTCCAGGAAATATTTTGTTTCCTGATTATTTTCTTGTTTATTAGAAAACTAAGGAGAAACAAATGGAGCTGGTACTTTAATGCAAATCCCTTCTGTAACATAATTGTGGTACTGCACATGCCTTTCCTCTTGGAAAAGATAATAATCAGTACTTCTGCACAGACAATGTAAGACATAGGAAAAATACAGGAATAAAAAGTTTTATGAAGTGATGTAATTATCGTAGTTTTTAATACGAGTCCTATTGACTTTGATGAAGTATTTTATCATCATGGGGTATTCCTACAAAGAAGGTACCATGACTGACAGCACGCCCTGATGGGGGATTGTGAGGAGCACAGATCAAGCACTCTTAATACATTGATTCAGCCAACAAGAAAAGGTTTCCTGAAAAAAGTCACAACTTGGCATGTAAGAGAGGTCTCCTTTAAGTAGAGCCTTGTCATTAAGCCACAAAACTCATGTAATTTAACCAGCTTCAGTGTGGTTGAGGGAATCTCCTTGACAAGCTGGAGCCCGTAGGATCAGCAAAGGACCTGCCCCTCCACTTTAGCACGTGGGGTAGGAACCATGAGGTGTTGGTGAGGACACATACATGCTTGTCTCCAGCGGGTCACAGCTCTGCACATACACAGATTACAGAAGACCTGCTATTACCTAGCTGATAACTTCTAAATGTTTCATCTCTTCTTTAATAAGAAGAGTTTTAGGAAATAGGTTTACCTAAATGAGGATCAAGTAACGAATTTTAAATATATTTTTAGTTGAAAAATGTGTTCATTGCTTTCTTGTGATATATACCCAGGCAATTTATTTTTATCCCAGTTTCTTCAGTCTTCATAAAGATCATTGCTTATCTAGCTGTTCATTACACAACATTCCCGTAATACATTGTGACCCAGGCTTTCATTCTGATCTCATATTTTCTAGGTGATGTTTCCTGAAAGTGATCAGCAATAACAATAATGAAGTACTTCTCTCTTCATTTATAGTCTGCTGGAAGATAGATACATTGAGAGGAAAACCTTTCAAGTATGGAGGTTGAAGTTTGGTCTCACTACTACATCATATAACCTCTGAGTTTCCCAGGCCTGTGCCAGATTGCTCAAATTCAGAGAAATTAACCTATTTCTCAGAAGAGTTCATTAACCTGGACTCTGCACCACCGTTGCATGGCTGCATCCACTGCTCCCTAGTTCATTTCAGGATCTGGGATTAGCTGACGAACCATTCGTGTTTCATTGTTCATGACCTAGGGCCCAACTCCTGCACCTCTTCCTCTTCCCTTGGCCAACCCCCTCCCTACATCAGGCAGGTGGAATAAATAAAGCTAGGTAGGTGCATGCAGAACATGAATAATTGGAGAACACAGTTTGGAATTACTGTAAAATAAAGTGTGGAACCAGTAAGTGTGGTAAAAGAGCAGTTACCTAACCTTTATGAAAATAGGCAGAGGTAAAAACAACATCTAAGCAGGTCAGATACCCTTTTTTCCCCTCCATACATTACTGTCAGCTCTACTCAAATCACCTGTCACCAGCTTTTTTTTTTCCCCCCCTGTTAAAAGGAACTGTAGCATATGAACTCTGTCAACTACACTGGACAGGACAACAGAACATAGATTACCTTCGTGGTCTGAAGACCCAATTCTGTCAGTGATTTAAATCTTCCATATCATAAGCTGTAGTCACAGTAGCAGATTGCAGAAGTTTAGCTACTGTCTGCCTCAGACTCCACCTTCAAAGTTTATTTCACCCACTAGTTTCAACATATACACTTACAGCTTGAACATCTACGCTGTTAGGACATTCAAGTTCTTTACTGACCTCCAAATTTCAGCCTTAAAAAATAAATGAAATTAAAAAATAAACTTGAATGAACCAAAAGATAATTAACACCCTTCCTATCATTCTGTTTTCTTAGTGACTTAACTAGCAAACATTGCTAGTATGGGTTCCTGTGATCACAGTATTTTTTGTCTCTAGACAGTACTTTGTTTGGCATAGAGCTCTGTAATTTGGGGCACAAAAAATCATATTTAATATTTCTGTAAGAAATAGCTCCAGTCTCAATCATGGGCAATAAATATGAATAAAATACAGCAAGAAGAAGAAAGATGGAAAAGGAGGGGGAAAAGAGATCCTGTTAACTTTTGTTATTTCACCAACACAGTCTGAAGAGCAGCATTGCGAATGTACCAGAGCAATTGACGATGCAGTGAACAGGCTAAGGGAGAGGGAAAAGTCAGGCAGTAACAGGATCTCTCAGACTGATTATTTGACTGGGAAAAGGTACATGAAAGGTACCCTGAGGACTACGAGATATTTGTTCTTTTTCACACAGCACATTTAAATGCTATTGTTTTGGAGATGGAGAAGGTTGTTGGCTTTTTTTTTTTCCTGAATTGAAAAATACAGTTTTGGGAAACAAAATTGTGAAGTATTTTATTAAGTGGGTCATGTCCGAGTAAGTCATTTGACAAAAAAAAAATAATAAAAATAAAGTCAAAAGTAGCACAAATTCTCTTGAGATTTCAAAAATTTTTGATTTTTCAATTGAATTTCTCTAAGAAATTTCCAGAATATTTGAGAAAAAATACCTATTTTTAGACTGCAGTAAAAGCTGCAGTCTAAAAAGAGGTTAGAAAAGGAAACTTGAGCAAATATTTCAGCTTCAGAGAAGCTTCAATGTAGGCAGAAAACCAAGTAGTTCTGCATTCACTTCTAATTTCTATGCAAACCTCTCTGATTATGCACACAGGAGATGGGGACTAAGCTATGGGCCACCTCATCTGCTGTGTGTAGCAATTCCCTGCTAGAGAGGTTCATTATGTCTACAGGCGCTAGGCCAATGGAACAAGTCTGATAGATATCTATTGCTAGATTTTAAACAACAACCACAGTAATCCCAGCCGCCCAGGCTCTACCATAACAGCAAGAAGAAGGAGGTTTGGCTGGGTGAGGACAGCCTGGCTGGGACGCTGCTGGTAAAGGCACCAGAGCAGGGCAGCAGTCATGAACCAAGGGGCTGAGAGAGCAAAGCCATGATTTGTAGATTAAGCTCAGAGTTTAGGGGATTTGCTGGATGCTCAGCTGGCAGCACGAGCAAAGAGAAGACTTTCATCTGCATTTGTTGGGCCAGGCAGTATTGGATGAGGAACATGGTATAATTCTTCCTGTGACTGCCACTTTGGATTGCAGCAGCCAGCCCCACTCAAGGCTGCCCTCAGCAGCCATTTGGAAGGCGAGCCAGTGGCCACCTGCCTGCAAGGCTGAACTTTTGTTCAGAGTACATCCCATTGCTGTTCTGCTGCATGAACTGGCTGCCTTTGGGCTTCCAGGTGGGTCCCAAGCTGTTGTCAACCTTCAAAACCCTTCATGGTGAGAACCGGTCCTACCAGAGAGGTCATCTCCTTTCTTCCTCCTCATGTCACCCTGCAGTAGCCAATGCCAGCAGAAATATTCAGTATTCAACCCTGAGTGCTCATGGCTGAAGGGAGGGCAAGACAAGGACCCTGGAATGAGAACAAGCAGATGCAGACATGGTAAAGAATAAAGAAGAGGGGCCAAATAGGTACCCTCAGCTCCACTAACATGGTGCAACCTTGCAGTTGCTTCTCCAGATCCTCACTAAATTCCTTTTTGGAACGTTTCCCTACTGGTCTGTCTCATATTTTATTTAATAAGCCTAGCAATAAGCTGGGGGTTGAAAATTGCAAAAGCCACAGTAAAAAGATAAATGCTGCCTGGGTTCCTGCAGCAAAACACATCGCAGGGCTGGCAGTGGATATTAACATTGTAGTTGTTTTAGGAAGGAGGGTTTTGAACATGTGATGAATGTTTCTGCTACATATAGACATTCTTAAATTAAAATGAAGCCAAGCCAAAAATATTTATCAAAGGTCATCAACTTATTATTAGCTGTGTAATAGTACCGTCATCATTTTTGCTCACAGCTCACTGAAATGCTACTCATTGGTTTAAACAAGGTTGTGTCAGGTAATGTTCCAATAAAACAAAAACACAGTTCTTGCCCTAAACAGTTTACCTATACAATAGCATACATTGCCTTTGCTACTGCCTCTATTTTTACCTGTCATAACAGAACATCACTGCTGTTCCTGAAAAATAAACTGGATCATGTCTATTGGATCTTAAATTCTGAATTCTTGCTTTCAGCTGATCTTTCTTCAGCTTCCATGGGAAGGTTATATATGCTTCTCTTGTAGCTCTCTTCCCTCCCCCACACCCTCCCAGCCCCAGGTCAGGTTCTTCATGCAGAGTACTGGGAAAAATGAAGTTGGGTTTATGTTAGGACAAGGGTGTTCTACTTCAGTTATTTATTGCAGTAGTCACCCCATGGAACTGTTCTTTTCTCAAATTGCATGTATAAATTATCAGCTATTACTCCCTCCTGCAAAGGTTGATGCAACCTCTTGTTTTACAGGTACAGTGAAATGTAGAGGTTAAAACATGCTTATGACTTGATTTTTCTCCCTGCTTCACCAACTGAAGAGAAACAGCAAAGGAAGCCAACATATTACCATATGAGCAGCTTATATGCTAACTGGAATTATATATAAGTTTTGTGAAGCATTCTGAAATGCTGTACATGAGCTTTGAGAGACTGAGCTTCTCACTGCTATTCATTTTTCAATTTTCAGCTTCAAAGATCTTGGACATTCTCCTCTAGGCTCATCTACAAGCAGGAATCCAAGGTCTAGTCACATCAGATGATTTTCTCAGACACAAGATTTGTTGCAGCAGTCTTGAGACAAACCAGGAGAAGTAAAAGGGAAGAAAGTTTACGCAGTATTAGAGTTGCTTTCATTTTTCCCATATGCCATGACAATTCTATTGTCCTTCAGAGATGAAAGTAAATGCACTTTGAGGAATATGAGTAAGATTATGTTTTTTGTACTTTATAATCTGCTTTTCACTAACTCTTTTGTGTACTTCCATGCAAAACTGTTCTCTGTTAGCTATTGTTATAGACATGAGAACCCCACTGATTGCTGACAAGCAGCCTTACTGGAACAAGATTGTACTCCAACGAAAGGTTTAGCAAGAGAAGCATAGGTGATGCCATGCCATCTGACTACAGTCAATTCTAACTCCGAGCAGATCTCTCTGCCCTGAGAGAAGCCTTTCAGAGTGCATTGATACAAGGCTGCCCTACAACATCCCATATACTTTGGCAGTGCATCCTACTGCTAGATTCTTGCCTACCTGCTGGTGGTAGAAGCTCCTACCAGGAGGAGTAACACAGTGCCAGAGCTCACCACCCAGGACCCAGTCCCACCATACCTAAGCACGGCAAGTAGGGCAGGTCCAAGGACAACAGCCAACTTCAACCAAGAGTGCAGATCACAAGGCAAACTTGCAGCAACAATGCACGTCCAAAATCCAACCAAGAGAACAATCCTCATATCAGAGTCCAGCTGAACAAGGCATTCAGCCAGACATGACCCTAAGAGAATTAGAGGCCAAGAGTCCTCCTTTACAGCTTTAGCCAAGCCTGGAGGCCCAGGGCTGAGCTTAAATGAAGGGCCTGGGCCTATGGGTGGGGTGGGCAGGGGCCTCAGGTGAGGCTGCTCAGGTACACCAGGGCCTCTGAGTGACCTACCACTTTCTTGCAATCTCCTGTTCCCTATTCACAGTATTCAAACTCAATAATCAATATTTGAAAATCACCCAGGTGGAGGGCCTGTTGAGATACAGAGGTATTTTTTCATATCTTTATATGGAAAGTTTGGAAAGGCTGTGGCACTGGAACCCCAGCTGCTGTGTATCACTGGGACCTGTATCATTTAATGGCAGTGGAGGTTACAGCACATGATTTTGTTCATATAACCCATCACATTGACCAGTCCCATTATTAATCTGAGCATTTAAAGGAGTTCTTACTAGGAAAAAGAAAAAAAAAAAAAGTAACTAGAGCTGGAAAAAAAAAAAAAAGAGAAAAGGAGCAAGGTAAGGCAAGGACAAATACATAATTATCTTGAATGTAAAAAAAAAAAAAAGAAAAGAAAATGGTGAAGCAGAAGTTCATGTTCTTCTGTGTGGAACACAGCCCAGTTAATGTACAATTTAGATGCAATAGTTTTCTCTGGATGGGAAACCAGTTGGTTCTTTTTTATTTTTTATTTTTCCCCAGCTTATCCTTTTAACATTTTCCTGGAGAATAAAATAATGGTAGAACTGAACTCGTTCAGCAGGCTGTGCAAATTCATTAATGACATTATCAAAATAATGATTTCAAACATGTGTCAGCACAGGCAGCAACACCGCTCTTTTATTGAGAGTCATCCTGCATTCCACTTCTGCCCTAATGTTAACACGCAGCTTTGTCATCCCCACTGCAAGAAATATAGGGTCTTTAAAAAGCTATATTTGCCATGTTCCTGCACGTGCTCTCCTTGTAATTTCAAATATCAAGGCCCAAGCTGGCAATCAACCAGTTTCTATTGCCCTCCAAAAGAAATTTTAAATAGTAGTGATCTTCTGATGTTACTTAATAATCTTTAAAAAACCAGCTATGAAAATGAGCAAGCTATGTGTATCTTTCCCCGCTAATTAGGCTGATTCAGATCCACAGCTCCTCCAAAGCACGGTGTAGGCTGAAGGAGGCTCTGGGCCACTTGTACTCCCCTGGCATGTGGTGCATCTGATATGCAGGGTGGTCCAGCACACTGCTGCCTTCCTCCTTACTGCCCATGCTGGCATTTCCATGCCTGTTCTGGAGAACTACAGCAGCAAAATGGGTGTTCCTGTACACACGACACTGGCCCCGTATGTGGAATTTTGACAGAAAATGCTGGCTGGGTCTAAAATTGAATGCTATTTGCCCACCAACAGACTATAATTTGGAGCATCTTTGAAAAGATGAGGAAAGGAGCTGCGAAATTGAATCAGGAGAAGGCAAACTGAAATGGTGAAGGTTTCCAGTGTAGCTGGGAGGGTGGCAGCATGCAGCAATTTCAGACAGTCTGGCTGCCCTTGGGGCATGGATTATTTATCAAATTGAGCCTAAGAGTCCATGCAGCTTCTAGACTGAATATTTTTTTCCCCTAAACTGTCTGGCTGCTTGCAGCAAGCCTCCACTCCATTCATTCAGCATTGTCAGTGGTTGACTCCTGCTAGAGTAACGCCCTGCCACTCGGTGAAGGGATTGAAATTATAAATAAAAACATAGGAATAACGGGATATTTTGCAGGATCACGTCACTCCCTCTGTGTATCCTTCCCTGTCCGAATCCTGACATTCTCTGTCTAGTTCATATTTAGATTTTCCTGCTGCCCCCTCTTTCCAGCTTGTTCATGTGCTTTAGGTCTCTTTTGCCTAGTTTTAGAATGCCTAAAATAAACGGACATGTTCTCAGCCAGCATTGCTGTTATAAACATGTTTTATTAATTATAATGAAGTTAATGATGAAGGGTTATATCAGAGGAGATATTGAGAGAGCCCAGTGAAGAAACTAAATCATCTAATGATATCAACCTGCCCACTAACCCTTCAGAACAGACCTCAAAATGAGCCTTCCAGTGTGGTGGAGCTAACAGAACAGCTGATAACACTGAAGCACTGAATACATAAATAATAATAATGAATAAAGCTCTGGTTCCTAAAGCTTTCTTCGCAAGTTCTGCTGATGCATTGAGAAAGTTTATAAAGCTCAGTGGGAAATTATAACAAGAGGTGATAACATCACGGCCATCCGCTAAAAAAAACTGATTCTAACCTATTTTATAATAGTGTTATTCAAGATGCCTCTACTGACATAATGCAGCACTGGAGCAAGAAAAAAATAGAATCAGTCCTTCAGTATTTACTAAACAGTCTGACTGGTGTACAGGAAAAAACCATGAGGTGAAAGCTGAATAAATACCCCCATAATTAAAAGACTGCTCAAGCAAGTTTTTGGTTGGTTGGTTGGTTGGTTGGTTGGTTTTATTTTTTTATTTTTTTTTATTTAGAAGCTGTTTTGATGACATTGAAAAAGTTCATACGCAGAAAATCTGTCACAGCTAAAATACAACTATAAATCGATAGTGCAGTGATAAGCTACATGTGTGATGTAACATTTATTGACTAAGTAAGGGTAGAAATAATAATGGTAATACAAAGGTCTGCTTTCTCTTGGGGAAGCAGATGCTTCTGTAGGCTTGAGGAATCAGGTAGAATCTTAGGAAGAATCTGTACACCTGAAAATGAGGAGCAAAATCTTTAGATGCTGTGTCTTGTATGGCCCATCTCTCCTGCTGTTGTGAGTAGTAGCTAGATGAGCCTTGCTGTGATGCGCTTGTATCTTCTGCTTGTGATGGGGAACATACCTGTATCAAGGTTGACTTTTAAGTAGTGAAAAAACAAGAATCATTAACTACAAATCATGTTTTCTGTGAAGAACTGTGTTTGGGGTGGCTGTTATTGCCTCTCAGGAGGCAAGTCCCGATACCTAGAATTTCTTTCCCTAGTCTTGCTCACATGTGTTGCTACCCATTACTGTGGTGAAGTGGCTGACACCTCTTCTCTTTCAAACATTTCTTCTTCCTTGGAGCTGTCAAAGTGCTTTTGTCAACAAACATTAATAGATCCAGCTATTGCTTTCTGTTTAAAAAGCTAAACAAAAATTCACTTCGGGTTTATAAGAAGGAAGAGGATGGGGAAAAACTCTTTTAATAAAACATCTAATTTTCAATTACTGTTTAAGTTACCTTAATGTTTCTTTCATGTACTAATCTTCAGACATGCTTAATTTGTAAACTCCATTTCATTTGCTAAGGTTTTTAAATCCTTGGTTATTTTCTTTCAAGTGACTTTTATTTTCAAAGACATTCTTCTCTGTCCCCTGCTCTGGATAAAATAATTTCATGAGAACAAAAAGAATGCTCTCACTTCTTATGCTCATAACAAACAATAATATTAGCTGGTCTAAAAATAAATAAATAAAAAAAAACCTCTGAGGCAAGTTTCAGCAAGTGCTCATGTCCAGACTGATCTAATAAAGTTTTAAATTGAGATTTGATGTTGTAGGAGGTGGTAGAAATGAATGACCTGTCTACAAGGATTTACCTCTGCTCTTTCAGAGGAAAGGAATTTGCTTAAAATTCCTCTCTTGCAACTGTGACTGTGAGGATCCCACTACCTGACCCTGCGTTAGTAGTTATAAGCCTTTTTTGCTGTCTCAGTACCTTCAGCCTTTTCAACCTCCCTTCCTTCTGACTCCTCAGAGGTTGTGGGATCTCTCCCACTTCACCCCCTGCCACTGCTATTCCTCTCTGTTTGTATGTGAATGTGGTAAATGACTTCCTCAAACACTCTATAGGTAAATCTTCCTGCGGGCTGACCTCCTGTTTTGTGGAGTAAAGCTGTAATACATCTTTGTCAGCTCATACATGAGCATATGGTGGTATTTTAGTTGTGCATAATTTCTTTTAAACTCCGTCAATAAGTGGGGAAGGACAATGCACAGAGAAACTTTCTTTTATCCTTGGTACCTGATCCAAAGCTCCTTGGAGTTGTTTGGTGTTTCTTAAATGATTAGGGGTGTAGTCTCTTGGAATAAATTCATCTCTAATCCTCATTTGTTGCAGAAACCCCTTGCTGTGTTGCATATTGTGTTGTTTCTCTCTTTGTGTAGAGTCTAAGGGTCCAAACGACCCTTTACAAAGCTGTGTGCCCCCATGAGTCCTGGTCTGTGCTTCTTTGCCCACCCAATAGTGATCTGCTTTGCAAACCCATCCGTGTGGATCATTGTATCTTCTATGTTTTCTCCAGACTGCTTTGGCAGTGGGATTGTGGTCATCAACAGTAATGAGCATGTGATCCAATGGAGGTAAAAGAAGAGATGTAATATTACAGTGGTACCACCTCATGCTTAATACTTGATTGTGTTCAAGTGAAGAATACTGCAGGAATACTCAAAAATTAATATCAAATAATGTCTCATGCAAAATCACAGCATTTTGTATTTAAATTGTTTTTAATGGAAAGTACGCATGTTGAAGGTCGTGATGCTGTAGCCCTTATTTGTCAAAGTGAAACTCTTCCAAGGTGAAAACCCAATGAAACATGGCTCTTTTTACATGAAGGGAAATATCAGTGTTCACTCTTCTGCTTTGCAGTTGTAAAGTAGAAGTTACCAGGAAAAAAAAAAAATAAATAAATAAAGATGTAAAAAGAGTGCAAACTGAATCAAACACTTTCCTTAACAGTTCTGTCATTTAGTGTATGTACTAAGAAAACTTCCCCCAGAACTCCTGCAGAAGGTAACAGATGCTTTCCTCTGAATACCCAGGAATGGTGAGGGTTTCATGTGAACCAAATCCTGAAGTCAGGCAAAACTTCCAGAACCTGCATTAATAATGCCAGAAGTACGTGATACAAGTATCATACTACAGAATTAAATCCATTCAGGAATATAGTGTAAAACAAGTCTTGTCTGTGATGTGTATTCTAGTTGGCTTCCAAGCTGATGTTTTTGTCACAGTAATGGTTCGCTCCAAAATGTTTCCCTGGAAGAGGAGAGTGCATGAGCTGCCAGCATTGGATGAATGATAGGAAAAAGGAAGAATCTCAGTCCTCTGAACATCCCTGCTTTCATCCTAGGAAAATTAGACATTGGGAAATACACTGAATGAGAACTTTCTTCGCAATAAACACTTAAAAAAAATAAATCTGAAGAGATGATTTAAAAGGACAATGGCACAGAAGTCTATAATGAGTCTGGACCTGTGCTACTGCATTTATATAGGCTTTCCAGCAATAAAGTAGGTTAAAAGACAAATTAATTGTATGCTTCCTCTTCAAGAGAAAGAGACCAATGGTAGTTACTATGGCAACTACTTGCAATTCATTCTATTAACTTTCTTATTGCAGGAACAATCAATAATGATACAGATCGCTTTAGGATAAAATATACATGAAGGCTTTTAAAAATATATATAGTTTGCTCTACTTTCAAATAAAATCTGATATGCTCTTGAAAAAGCAAAGATGATGTTAAACAGAGGCAAAACTTGGTTTTGCCTGCAGGAGGAAAATGGTGAGTCAAGTTCGTACCAAAATCAACCTTCTCCTCTTAGCAACTTCAGCAAACTGTTTAGACTCATTTCTTCTGAAATGTTTTGACATTTGTCATCAGTCTAATTGTGAAGGTTATACCTTATTTAAAGACATAATACTGTGTGCTGATATCTCTGCTCAAGCTTGTTGTGTATATTTACACTCTTAGGAGGACTAGATAACCACTCCAAAAACCTTCTGGAAATGCAGTGCTATCAGCAAAGTGGTCTGCCCAAAACCCTGAAATACCTTTCCCTAGCAGCTGCCCCAAAACCTCTGATTCACAAGTAATTTTTTGCCTTCCTATAGGCTTTCTACAGGCCATACAAAAGCTATTTTGGGGTCATGAGTATTCTCAAAAAACTATCTCAACTGTGTTTACAGGCTTAGATGTCTAACCATACTTGCAGTATGTTCTTCAATTTATTCTTCTTTCTCAAGCAAATCAAGGATAAGCTTTACAAAAATTTATCTTTATTTCCATGATTAACTTTTTGCTTTTTTCCCCTGTTCTATCTCTATTTGAAAAAGTATAAACCCAATAATTATTCATATTATGAGTCAGTGGTCAAACTTTTCTCTCACTAGCACCTGTCTTTAAATAAAGGCAATGTAGTTTATGCTAGCTACCCCCCACTTCCTCCCCCAAAAGGCAATAAAATAAATATATAAACAAAATCTGAGTGTCTTTGGTTGTTCATATATAAGCCCAATAAAAGAAGACTTGACAATCAATCTGCCAATTTGGTGTTTCCATAGAAAAAATGAGCAGCAATTCCCAGAGGATGCATTTAAAAGCTCTACACAACTGCTCTCTACTTTGAGACAGTTTCTCTTGCCCTTTTAGGCTTTTCCCCTTCTCTTCTCTTAAAACAAACAAAAAACAGCTTAAGAGAAAATTGTCACAATATATTTGTAAAGTACACAGTGAAATATGAAGGCTTTTCCAATACCAGTAATGCTGTGTATACTGGGAGTCTTCATCCAAACTGTTTAGTTGCATAACACACCAAATCAAGATGTTGTGAATCAAAATAATATCATCCTAAATTGGATTTAGGGACTGCTTGGAGTATGAAAGCAATAATGGAGACTTTGCGAGGAGGGTTTCTCTGCTGTTACAGAAACCTGTACAATATATCTGGGAAATGGTTCAGTGGAGATCCTTGCAACAAACAGGTGGCACTGAGAGCTGAAAGTACAGTGCCAGGAGAGATTAAAAAAGAAAACAAGACCTGGCAAGAAAAGTCAACGCAACATGATGCCATAAAGTTAGGTTCTTGCTGCCTCAGTTGCCATAGCTTGTGTTCATGGATGAGAGCTGTGACTGAGTGACACAAACGTAAAGAGAGTGGACTGACCAGTCACTTGTAAAACAACCGAACATGCTTCAATGTTTGTTGCAATTCTTTTCTTTCAATTTTTTTAAATGAAGGACTTAGTCCTGGACTCCTAACTCTCTGAGGTACACTGCAAGATTTGGTAAACTTGCTTTGTTTTGAGATCAGACTAAAAAAAATATTTCTGTTCTCTCTATAGATCTGATGACCTCTGAAATTAAGCTTAATAGTTTTATTTCTTTTGAATACTAGCCTCATAGGGAACTCATATGGAATATTTATTTTGCTTTTGATCCATAGCTGCTGTACCAATCCCTCTGTTCTCTAATTCTATTAGTCACTTCCTTTTTTAGTTAAAAATGCTAAGAAATGATTTAGAAACATACAGATTGAATACCCATGTGCTGATTCCAAGCTCTGTAATGTCAGTGGAAATACAGCTCGTGATTTCAGTAGACTTTGTATTAGACCCACACTTAGAGACATTATCTCAGCATTATGTGTCTTCTAATTCTCTGCTTAACCTGAGTTAAGGTTTGGTACTCTTCTTGCTCATCTTATAGAAAAATGCTGTAGTCACTATGATATCTGAGATAAAGCCAAATCTCTTCTTTATTTCCTTGACTATACTATGTGTTTAAATAATGTCAATTTTAGTTGGATTTAAGAAGAAGGTAGAAGAAAACTGAGGGATTGACTCTCTGGTCTCAGGGCTAATGCACTCTGATTTGGTATGAAGAGAAGTGTCAGGTTCAATTCTCTGCTTCAGATAGGGAGGATGGATTTGAACGTAAATCTCTATTACCACGATTAACCCTGGGCAGATGAATGAAAGGCTCTACCTCTTTCTCCTCCTGGTTGCGCTTTCATCTAACCACAAAAACATTCAGATCTAAGTTACAA
The DNA here is from genome assembly GCF_964034855.1 of Anser brachyrhynchus. NCBI lineage: Eukaryota > Metazoa > Chordata > Aves > Anseriformes > Anatidae > Anser > Anser brachyrhynchus. Next base: position 3,515,607 of record NC_137705.1, read on the forward strand.
ACTGCATATGGTCTGTTCCTTCAGCCAGGAGAAATGCTTTCTCTCTCAAAAATCAAGACTGAATCATTAATATTCCTCTATATATCCTTCTGGCAAACATAGATGGTGTCATTGTAAGCAGGTGGGCTTTATTTGGGACTGTTGTCACTGCATTCCTCTAAGAGCATGGTGAACCTGACAAGATGGCCAAGAGGCTGGTTCCAGAAGTGGGAAAGCAGAGCAAAGCTGGCATCCACTCCGTGAATCTAAACCTGCATATGCGTTTGAGTTACCTGAGATCTTTTTTTTTTCCTGCTATTTTACTACAGACACGCTTCCATTGGAGCTTTAGATGTAAAGCACACCAAAAACTTTAAAGGAACATGACATTAGTGGTCTGTTCACTTCTTTTTCTTGATGGTATCAAGATCAGAACTCCCACTGATAGCAGTTAGTAGCATCCAACCTGCTGCTGATGCAAGAAGTCTATCCTTTAAGAGGCTAGGAACTCTTTGGGAAGGTCAGAGGGTACCTTGCCTTGCGAGCAGTGAGCATCCATCAAGAGTACACCACAAATTCTGCAGGTGGCATAACTTGCATGCCTAAGTACTGCTCAATGCCTGTTACATAAACATCTGATCTTAATTTGCTATGAATTAGTTTTAAAGGGAACTTGATTTGTTTCCTGCTATGATGCTGTGACTAGATAAAGAAAACAAAACCTACAAGGGTTAAAAATGAGGTAGGATAAATAAAGTATGTTTGATAGGATAGTAATCTGAGAGCAGCTGTTGCTGAACAAATATTTATTACAATTCATCAGACTTCATAAAATATAGACTTACCATAATGCCAAACAAAAATGCTTATATAATAATTAAATATGCAAAATTCAAAGCTCCCTAGAAAATTAATTTTTGGGGGGACAGGTCCAAATCTATTTCACTTGTATGCAAATCTCATAAACAGCAGTGCAGAAAATCCTACGCCTTTGTGAAGATTTACTTAATCATTTAAAGCATGATATATGTTGAGACAATGAAGACATAGTTGTAAAACACCCTTGGTTATGACATAGCAGTGCTAGAGAATTCCAAATAAATGCTCATGTTCTGTCATTCTTTCTGCTGGTGAAAAAGTGGGGTGTATTAAAAATGCCAGACATGACAAGCTATACTAACTTGAGTGCTTGAGTAAAACTTAAATTTCTTTCCGTAATTTATATGCCATATATATTGACATATATGCCAATACAATACTAAAATATGCCAATATGTTGGCAAATATGCCAACATATATTGAAAATATGTTGTCGATATGTTGACATATTGTCAATAAGTTCACAATTTCTAAAAGCTGAAGGGTGACAGAGTTGCGAGCAGTAAACAATATAGTTCATGGGTAGGAATGTTTACTTGCACATTACACACCATCACTTATATTTATATTATCTTCAAACTCTTTCCCTGAAATCTCTTGAGCCCCTGCACAGTTAAGACTATCTGAGTAGTCTCAGCCCGTCAACACTTTGTGGCACTGCAGTGCCAAAAGGGATGTTTTTCCAAGGCTTGGCTTTTGACAGTGGCATCCAAAATGACAGCCCCTGTTCTGCTTGGAAGTATCAGCAGCCTTTTGGTATCTCTTCCTGCCACTCTGGGTACTCACCATCTGTGTTGGATGGAAAGCAATAGATGTTGTCAAGCTGCAGAATAAAATAATCATTTTCCTTTTCTAAGCAACAAGATCTTTGACTGGCATGGGGTTAACCTGAGCAGGTAGTGAGTGGCTTTAGAAAAGATGAGGAAGATACCAAAGAGTCGCAAAATGACACTTTAATCAAGCCTTGCTTGAGCAATTTGCTAATTACATTCAACTGCACTTAAAATTCTGACAACTCCTGTTTTTCCTTTGTAGAGACAAGTACAAAATTGTTTTGGGTACGCCAGTGATTATTATGAATACCTCGGTGTCGTATTATCCAAGAGACAGCGTCAAATCCTAGCAAAAGGCATATTTGCAATTTCCTTTCCAACTTCACTTTGGAGTAAATTTGGTCACCAGTTTATTCTTTTCTCCTCACAGTACATCTTTTCTATATTTAAGTATGTATAATGGATCTGCTAAAAAACATCAGAGACCATTAAGCCAGAGAAGCATGAAATCAAGTGGAAATTATTATTTTAATTCTATGCACTTGTGCATAACAGTATGAACATGGTGCCAAATAAACATTCATCTGAACTCCAGCTAGTACTCAAGACAGTAATCTGATTTTCAGTTTGGTAGCAGGAAATATGTGCCTGCATACATTTAAAGAGAAACTTAGCTGCAAAAAAGCAGCTTGTATATACTCTGAGAGGCAAAAGAATGTCAATTACTCAATAGTAATTTTATTGTTTAAAAAACTCTTCAAATGGCAGCACTGAGGCTTGACAGGCAAGTATCAGTCTGTAAACTTCACGTGCAATACAGAAGCATAAGCTGTGTTCATTGACTCTGCATGATCATGCCTCAACATGAGCAGGTTCAGAATTTGTCTTGCACACATTTTCTAAGGGGTGAGCATGCCTATATGCTTTCCTAGCCCTGTCACCTTCTGTTTGCAAGACATATTCATGAATATTAACTCTCTCTGTAGATGTGGAAGGTGTGGATCACAATTAGTCTTTTTAACTGCTACTTCCTTGTCTTCATGGCCTACTCTGTCTTTCCTTTGTAAGCAGTTATCACGGCAACACTGTGTTTCCTTGTGAGAATTCCTGGGTTTTGAACGTAGCTGATTTTAGCACTTCCATAGCACCGAAGCTGACCTGCTAATGGATCTGGTAGGCTGTGCCAGGCCGTGACTGTGTAACTCGCACCATGTACTGCCTCTGCACAAGAGGAGATCCCTCTGAAGGGCTTAAGGAGATGACCTCCAGTAATACTGGACACAGGGCTGCGACTGCCTCACTTATGTGCAATTAATTCATTTTTTAAAATCTCCTTTCCAGAAGGAACTTTTAGAGCTTTTAGAAAGATAAGCAGAATATTTTTCTGTTACAAGAGACGTAGCTATTTCTATCTGTTAGTGTCTGAATGCCATCACTACAATGCAGTTCAGCGAGACAGAAAGGATCCCATGCTTTCTGGATAGGAACTGAAACCCAGAGGAAAAGAGTATTTCCCAAGGATCTTAAGGGAACGTGCTGAGGAGAGAGTCTAATCTGGGCTCCGTGAATCCCAGATTAATATTTGAGGCACTTAACAATCTTTCTTCATTAGTCTCGCTGCATCTTAAAAGTGCTCTGAGCACATAGGTAATTCCTGGGCATGTCAGCAGCCTACTTACAGCTGATAATAAATTCAGCAGACGAAAGGTGGGGGAAGGTAGGAAAAAAGAGTAGGGCATCAAAGCTTGAGTTCAGAGTAAAAAAAATAATAATAATAATAATAATTTGGTGGAAGCAACTGAAAAGGAGAAATTCCCCTCAGGTATCTCATGTCACTTAAGTGTGATCTTGATGAGCATCCTTGAAAAAGCAGAAGATAGTCTAACAGGAGAAAATCTACAGGCCCTACCTTCCCAGATGAGTAATCTAATGTAGTAGGCAAGTTATAATTGAAAGCTGAATCTTTCAACAGCTCTTGCTTTCCAGTTGTGGATTGGTGTAATGGTTGCAGTTTAATGCTGTCAGACTGGAGCTGCACTGTGCCATTCCCCTTCAGTGACAAGTGGAGAAGAGTTCCCGTATTTTCTGTGTAAAATGCAAAGTAAAGCATCTCAGCCCACATGCTGCCTTTCAGCATCGAAATAAGTGGCTGTAACAAAAGGATGAAACAATATTTCCCTGCTTTCCTTGCATTTCTGGCTTCTTGATGTTGTCTGTGCTGCCCTTTGCTCTGTCATCTCTCTCCCCAGCTCTCAGAACAAGGAGGGTACTGTGGCATACTAAAAGAGCTGAAGGCAGTTAATGAATAACAAAATGGAGAGTGCACTTTCACAGACTCCATAATTTCATAAACTGCCTTACTGAAGGATAAGCCATCTGAAATCCCCAAAGTTTAAAGGATGGGGGGGGGGGGGGGGGGGAAGGGTGATGCATCTCTTCAGTACGTACTGTGTGAGAAGGAGCTGTGAGCTCTGGAGGGTGTCCTGCTGGCACTGTAAGGGTGGAACCTGCCACAACCCTCAGAGGAGCAGTTTCTGTATCTGCCCTTTTCCTCTCAAGGGTTGTCCTTTAGGCCTGTTCAAGCTGGGGCCACATAACCTTTATGGTTCATCTTCCTGACCCTGAGAAGAAGCTATAGCCCCAAAACGTGCCTCCAAACTATGCTGCACATGGGAAGGACAAAATATCTCAGCAAAATAAGTCAGAAAATCCATAGCTGTGTAGAAAATCACCTGGAGTTGCTTCCTAGCTCTTCAGATGCCAAAGTCACTAAGGTCCTTCCTGCAGCTCCCCTCCTGTGCCAAGAGAGCGGCTGACCTCTCGCCTCACCTCCTTCTAGATTAGCTAACCCGGCAGAGCTCTGGTCTCTAAACTAATAAACAAGACTATAAAGGTATCCTGTACTATTGTCTTTGTGGAAACTTGCTGATCCTGTACCTATTTGGGTGATTGCCATCAATCAAATTTGCTTTAGAACAGTGAATCTGCAAAATTCACAACACAAACTCTTGACTAAGTAAAATTCAGTCATACAAGATATAATCTTGTGATCAACATCAAAAGCATTAGCTAGAAAATGGAATAAGAGCTAACACTAAATCTTTAAAAAATGCTGCATAATTTGAACACAATAAGGAAGAAGTATGTAGAAAGCTTATCTGGAACAAAACGAGGAAAATTGTACGACGCTGCCTTTTATTAATTTTTGGTGAGACTGAGGATTTTTTTTCTCAGTGCCGTTCTCCTAAGTAACAGGCTGTGTCGCTCATTTGACGTGCACTGTGCTCTCAGTGCTGTGCTGACGTCTTTCCACCAAGGCGAGGCCTGGTGCTGCACATGCTCTTCGGGCCCCCTTGCCCGTGCTCACGCGGTGCTGAGGGTGTTGGAGCGTGCCCCTTTGCTCACCAGCACCGCAGCTGGACAGGGGCAGAGCTCCTACCAAAAGGACGATTTAGCTGGCCGGATGAGACCACGCAATTATCAAAAGAACCTGTGCTTAAGCCAAAGAGGCATGTCTCTGAAGATAAGCCTGAAAGACAGAAGCAAGCAAGAGTACAAATTTGTTTAATACCTTTCATGTGGGAAAAGACATCTCCCTGTGGCTTTGGTCGAACACTTTCTCCAGTTAACCAGCCTCAAGTTAGTTCTACAGTGTAGCTTTAATATGTAAGTGGAAAAGAAGAAGAATTTGCATTTGTGGAAGCCTCGCATGGCTGAGCACAAGCCTCTTCACTAGCAGGTTGCTGGCTAGGTGGCCAGCAGCTCCTCTGCTTTTCCTCTTGTGACATTTCTTACCCACTTCACTACCCTGTGATAGGTACGTTGGCCTGCACACCTTTCACATCGGTGCACACACTACAAAATATTAGTTTAATCTATCAGGGAAGAAGCTTTGAGCTGGACAAAGGACAGCAATACGGCTAACCATCCTGTCCTTTAACTGCAGCAGCTTTTTCCGTGTAATATTTGCATAGGTTTGGAAAAGAACTGACTGTGCATGAATTAATGTCTTTGTGTTTGTCTGCCTGCAATGTGTTATCTTCCCTGCATGGTTTGCTGTGACTTACAGAAGATGGCTGAGAGCAGAGGAAAAATAAAGTAATTTCAAAGTGTCTAATTTATTTGGAGCTTTTCATACAGTTTCAAACAATAGTGGATATCCTCTGGTTCCTCCTGTGTTGCCATGGATTAGGAGTGTTTCAGTACTCCATCCTTAATCCCGGTGCTTATTAACACTTAGCTGGCCAGAGAAAAACAGTGGAAAAGATGTTTCAGGGGCGATTGCTAGGATTTAAGATCTTTTGAGCTGACTATAAAGTTCATTTTAGTCCTAATATAACAGAGACATCAAAGTGAAGTATTGATTAAACTGCAACACTAGGCGGGCTGGAAAACTCAGTTCCAAGGTAAGCCTCTGCCTATTTTTCACAGCAAACAAGAGCTCCCTGACAGCACTTTGCTTCCCTTCAGGGGGCCAGTGACATGCCCCAACCTCTGCTGCAGAAATCTTGAGGGCTGGCAGCAGTACATGAGCTGATGGCAGGCTGGGACCAGGCTGCTTGCTATCTGCTGAGGGTGATCTGCTTAATTACTATAAATGTCTGTGCTCACTCATATGCTGAGACGTTTCTTTTGTGCTGCTTGCGTCTTCCACATTGCTGGCAGCAGCTCTCTTTCCTTTCTAAATGTCTTCCCCTGGATAATTCAGATTGCAATCCCTTTCACTAGCTGTTTTTGTTGTGGTGTCTTAATTTCCTGTATTTCTGACACGTTTACTTCTTGTTGATGTTGGAAAGAATAATGCGATAAAGAAAACAGCCTAGTGGTGCTGAAACTCCGTTCATCTCTTGGTCTTCCTCTCCAGTCTGAGTGCTCTTTGCAGAGGACAGAATTAGCCCCATGTGGGGCATTTCCACTACCCCAGATTTTCTGCCTGTGTTTCTTTTCTGTGACCTTGGAATTACTCAGCAGGCAGCCCAGAACAACAGCTAGAGTGACATAAACCTCTTCTGCCTAACAATCTGTTAGAAAAGGAATAAACTCTGCAAAATATCATTGTAGGTTTTATTTTTTTTTAATTTGGTTTTAACACTTACGATCTTAATAGCCAGCAACATGAGGTGTGTATGTGGGAGGGGGAGAGTAGGATCTGAAGCGCTTTATAGTCTTCAATTTCTTCTTTCTCTTTATTGAACAAAAGCTGGTTTAATTCTATCTATGGAAGGAGTGGCTTGTGCGAATCTCCAGCGAGGAGTTGGGCACTGAAGTCATCAATTCCACCGTGGTCCTCTGAAAACCCCATCTTCAGTGCTCAGCTTGGCACTGCATGATTTGTCTTCGCTAGGGCTTTACTCAAGATATAATCTAAAGACATATGAGTGGATAAGAAACATGATTGATTGCAATGTTATTACTAATAATACTTTAAGTTGCATTTTTTATCTGCCCTATGTCATTGCATGCTGCTGTTCATAAATTTTAAGCATCTTTGCATTTCATGGAGAATTTTAAATAGGCTGGTTCAGTAGTAAAATCTATTGAACAAAATTTAATCTATGGTGATCTATAGTGAACTTTCGGGTATAACACTAAAAATTACTTAGTTATAACAAAGCTGTACCTCAAGAAAACTTTGTCAGAGAACACAGAAGCAGCACAATCACTATGAATATTGGCTACTTTATACCCAATTAATGCATTTCTGATTTAAATATACTTGTCATTACTTTTTTCCTACTAGTGTTTGAAATGGTGCATTCTGTTTTATCTAGTTTTTCGAATTTAATATGAATTTATTCTTAAGTGCTTACACAAGCAACTAATTTCAAATTCTACTCAAGAAGGGCACATAAATAGATATTAAAAAGCACAACTAGTGTTGTGAGATGGTAGTGGAAATTGGAATAGTGGAAACATAAATTTTGTCTAGTTTTATTGTAATTCTACAGGAATTCTTTTTTCAAAACATTGCATCAATTTCCATATCCATTTGTTATTCATTATATCAGAGAATAATGAAACCATTTAATACACTATAGCCTGTCATATGTACTTCTCTTGGTGTTTCATTTTAATTTAGCAGTACTTAGTAGACACTTAACTGATTGCCATTCTTAAATTTAATAGGCAAAATCTATCTTTATCTTGTTCTCTTCCATAGATTAATATTAATCTTCTTTTAAGATAAGTTTCTACCACTAAAACAAAAAGAAATTCTTGGAAAAAACAAAAATAAAAATAAAATTATCTAGCAGACTTATCTAGATCATGTGCTTGCTTGTTGCAAAGGCTGAAAACTTGATAAATCTTCCAGCCTCTTGGAATTATATAGCTTGAGAAAAGACAAAATGAGGTGGATGAAATTAGCCTGAGGAAATGGGACTATCCAGACCCAGCTCCAGTGCAGCCACAGGTGGCCGCCAGGAGACACTGGCTGCAGAGCTGCACTCTAAAACCAGCTGTCTGCTTTGGGTGTTTCCATCCACACAGAATTTGTAGGCCTTTTTCTTTGGGTGAGAAAGCAAGCTCTGGGCTTCGCAGCCTACATAACACTTGAAAATGCAGGTGTTAATCGCCAGTGTGTCCCCAGTATCGGAGGGCATGCTCTGGCCAGAAGATAGTGTATAAAGAGGGAACGCAGTATTATTGCCACTTTCCTGTCTTGCCTTTACACTATGAAAGAACAAGCCAGATCTGCATTCTGAAGACATCATTAAGTTTGAAGGCTTGCCTACACAACTTCCTTTCACACTCTAGTTGTCAAGATGAAAGGAGTTTTGCTTAAGAGCTGAGGTGAAACCCCCAACCCTTCCTGAGCAAGCTTTGGGGATCACCAGGGGATTGTCACCAGGTTTTGGCATGGTCATACGGTTCCTTTTGGGGTCTGGAGAGGGGACCTGCAGTGGGAGCTCATGAGGACCCCCTCAGCAGGACATGGGCTATGAAACACAGGGTTTGCTCTCAACTCTGCTTTGTATATCCTTTTCTTTTTTTCTTATTTCTTTTCTTTCTCTTTACCTTCTCTTTAGTAAGAGCCTGGCTGACCAGCTGAGCCCACGTCTTTTGCAACACTGCTGTGAGCCTGTGACCAACGACAGCTAAAAGCAACGTCCTGGGCAGCCCCGTGCGGCTATAAGTTTGCCAAATCTTGCAGTGGCTGATAAGAGCATGTGCTGTGCTGGAGTTGCTCCAGCTGCTATTGTGAATTTTTAAATGAGTTTAGGAATGGTGGGGGAGTTCCAAGGGATGGGAAAAGCAAATGTTGTTCCAGTATTTAAAAGAGTAAAATGAGATGACCCTGGTAATTATAGGTTTGTCAGATTGGTACTGGTCCTGGAATGTCTGATGTAGAATTCGATTAATAAAGGATTAACGGTAGAAACCTAATTAATGCCAATCAACAGGGGCTTAGGGAAAGCAGATCCTGTCAAAATTACTTTTTTTGTGAATGAGATTACATATTTTGTTCATAACCATATTAATGCTAATGTAATAGCCTTCTATGAAGTATTTGACTTAGTACTGTGTGGCAGTGATTTAAAAAAAAAAAAAGCTCACATAAAAATGGATTAAAAATTGTCTGTCAGGGCTCAAACCGACTCTAATAAGTGATCTTTACTAGACATATATTTATTTTTCTGATGGACTCTATGAATTTCTTATCCCTTTGTTATATTAAGCATTTTTTGACTTTGAAATGTTCGTAACTGTAAAAGTGGCTGGCTTTGGAGGAGGACCTGTCACTGGTGCAAACAGTTTTGTATCCAGATAAGGAAATGAGCATTTTAGTGTAACCATATGTAAAACCGTACCTAGAAACAAGGAATCTTCACTGAGAGACTTGGCTCTGGGAAACTGACAAAAAGCCCTCAGGGGTCGTAGTGGCTAACCATGCTGAACATGAGCTCCCAACATGGTTATGGGTAAGATTATATTCTGTACAACTTAGTTTAGTGTAGACGACTCCTCCATTATAGTTATATAAATTTCATTAATACATAGCAGCAAAACCAATCTCCATTGCATTCCACACTGGCTAATAAACGTCAGACCCTTGGCAGGGTTTCAGCTCAGGTTATGTTCCCGTAGTACACTTGCTCTGATCTAACCATGGGCCCTACCTCCGTCTTTATCAGCACAGTTCTGCTGACTCCATCGTATCAGAGTTCACAATTGCTGGACTGCTAGGAGAATTATAAGCGAAGACTTTGTGGAGAAGGGATAGGTTTCTACTACAAGATCAGTGGTGTGTGGGCCAGGAAAATTGAAATGGGAGTTAAGGGGTTATTCTGCCTCTGCAACGGGCACTAGGCAAAATTTGACACTGTTTTAGCTCTTGAATTCACAGTTAGGAAGGATGTGAGTAGTGAAAGGACCTCAGGGATGATTGTCATGAAGTTTTGGGATAGTTTGACTTTATTGGATTAACCTCCTATAGTCTTGGAAATGGAGGGTTTAAACTATTAGCCCAAATCTAGTATGTCAGTGAGTCCCATCTTGTCCCATTTATCATGGCTGTAAATCCCCTGGTCTGTTTTGCAAGATGCCAGCCCTTGTAGGAACAGTAGGTTGCCAGCATTTTAACTTCATATTTGGACAGTGGAAGCTTCAATAAAAATAAATATATATTCCTTAAAATGGAAAAGTTTTTGGATGATCATGCAAGAAATCATTAAAGATTTAATCATTTGTGTGAACAGGGAATGCAGATAGAGGAGTACATCCCCCTAGTTTAGTAGTGGTTAAGAGCTTAAATTGGTCTAGAAGTACCATCAGTGCTGGTAGTTAAGGTGATTAACTATTGGAAAATACATTGTGGCTCATTCTCTGTCAAACTGAAGGCTAGAGGTGGTGCTGGATGGTCTGCTCTAGTTCTCGCAGGAATTAATTCAGCAGAGTCTCATGGTCTGCGTTAGGCAAAACACTGTACATGCCCTCCAGCCTTTCAATCTGGGTCTGAAGTGGGGTTGCAGAAGAAAATCCATATCAATTAGAGAAGCAATATTTGTGATGTGTCCTGTTTATTGGTTCACTAGGGCTTGAGGAGGTTGGGGTTGTATTTGTTTTGTTTATATTTACTGTTCTGGCCAGTAGTTTTGACTTCTTTTACCTCCAAGATTTAGGTTCAGTAGCAAACAGTTCCAGCTCATCTTAACTATCTTCTAATTTCCTCCAAAAGATTAATTATTAGCCTATATAAATATTATATCTATTAAAAAAAAAAAAGTGTTCTTGAGCCTCAGATAAAGGAAATAAGGCTGTTATGAAACCAGAGATGTAGATCAATTAACCAATACTTTTATATTTGTATGTTCTAATACAACGTTTCTTCATCTTAATAATCTTTAGACATATGTTTGGGTAGTTATTGCAGTGAGATTAAGGCTGAGGTCCCTGAAACCCCTAACGATCTTTTACTTTTTATTAGACAGAATTATTCTCTAATAATGTTAAAACTTTTTAATTCAGCGAAATAAATTTACTCAGAAATTTAATACAACAGAACTGTCACTTATCCTTTACTTGCAAGAGAGGAAATTAAAGGCTGAATTTCCAAAAGACCTTACACTGTCTAATGCTAGAGCTCTTTTGAAACTTTGGTCAAGAATATTAGAAAGGTACTTTAACTTTCTCTCAAGGATTTAAATTTGGGATTATATTATTATTTACATTTTATTATGAAATAATTCAATATCAAATGAAAATCTGGCCTTGTCTTAGTAAATAAGAGTTTGTCTGCTCAGCACTATATCACTCCCTGGGTGGAGGGGGGCATGCACCAGGAGCTTGTAGTGTTCTTAGATGTATACTGTTTGTTTTTAATTTTTTTTTTTCAAAAATCCTGCAGCTGCTGACTTCCTTAAACAATGTTGTCAGTTTTGTGAGCTCTTGAGCAGGACTCTCCTTCAATAGCAAGGCCTCAAAGTTCTTGATAAAAGAATTGATTGCAAAGTGCTTCATGTAAACATTGCTATTTACATTTAGCAGGCTAGAATTATTCAAAGAAAAGGCCAACTTCTGATGTTGCTTAAGATTCTGAGGGATCAAGTGGAAAAGCTCTAGCATAAGGACAGTGATAAACGAAGGAAATAGAATTGGGGGTTTTGCAGAATGACTTTGAAAACACTGTCACTCCTGAGGGTGTCTGATGTTGAAGAAAAAGAATTTAAGAGAATGTGGTCCAAGTGATAAAATCCACATACCAAACTGCGAATTATTGCCTGGTTTTGTGTCTTGAAATTTTCACATTATGATTCCCAAAACTGCATTTTTCTTGGTGCTTTAATCGACTCCTCTAAAGGCTCATTTGAGGCTTTTGAGTCTGACAAACTTTTTAAATAAAAATAAATAAATCAGAAAGCAAGACCGTCTTGCAGGACCGATTCTCCCAGGTATTTCAAATGCCACTGATAAAGTCCATCTGCAGCAAATGTGAATGCAGCCTGAGTCCAGGATAAGCACTAAGCCCATCTGGAATTTGCTGTAGAAACTGATAGTCGACTGAAAGTAAGGTTGAACTCCCGTTTGTAAACATCCCGTGTATGAGAATCGACGTACCCTGATGGGACACGAGCAATGGTGTATCTGTGCTTCCTGCAAAAGCGGTGCTCAGGACCTGCCAGCACGTCGACAGCTGCAGGCTGGAGAGCAGTCATGGTCCCTTCCTGCTGGCACGTTCAGCTCGCGTTGGAGCCAAGTCGCACGTTCCCCTCGCTTTCAGCAGAAGTTGTATGGCTTAAGTTAATGTCAACAGGGGATATGCGCAGGCATCACGGGGAGAATGGACTTCATAGTGTGCTAATTAAAAAAATATTCCCCTATTGTACCTTTCCCTAGTACCCCACTCTTATAACCAATTTACTCTGCAGAACTGATTATCATACTAATAGCATTCCCTCCAGTTCACAAATAGGACTCCAGTTGAGAATATCCATTAAATGTAAAGTTATATAACCTGTGAGGTGCAATATGGGAAGTAAAAACTTGTTAAAGGCTTTCTTTAGTACGAGTTTACTTTGTTATGGCTTTCTGCTTTTTAGCTTTTTTTTTTGAATGCTCACATAATAATTTACAGATGTGGAGTGGTCAATTCAGTAGCTGAGGAGGCAGCTCAAAGAAATCTTCAATCACGAACTTCCTAAATTATTTTTTTCAGTTTCTTTTAGACTTCTTTGTTTTTCATTTTATTCTCCGTTACTCTCTCTTGCTTTTGTTTTGTAGTCTTTCCCTTTCCTTCTCACTACATTGCTCTCTTTACTTTTCCTATTTGCTTGAGATGTCGAGGTGCCTGTCATCTATCCCTTCCAAGCAGCTGTACATCTTCATGTTCAGTGGGTCTCAGCACTCACACTTGCGCTCAGTCCTGCAAATGCCTGAGAAATAAAGAAAAAAAAGAATAGGGCTGGGTGAAACTTCACCATCAATGCTGCTTCCCAGGGAGCACCTACATTTTCTTGTGTGTTTTTTTTTGTTTTGTTTTTTCCTCACAAAACAAGTACTGTTCATGAGACATTAACTCCCATTTAAAATTAGAAAAAAAAAAAAAAAAAAAAAAAAAGAAACGCCATTAGAAGAACTCTGCCATAATGGGGCTCCAAACAACATATATTTTGATATATTTAGAGATGTACTCCAATAACTTTCAAGCTAAAGGTTTCCTGAATCCTAGTTTTTTCCTCTATGGCTCAACTGGGATTTAATTAACATCAAAATTTCTCTCTCCATGCAATTCTCCACTTGAGAGCAGGGCTGAGGAAAGGAGCTTTGCTACAGGAGCAGGCATCTCTCTTGTATGGTGTAGAAAAGGCACTTGGTCATGCCCTCCTTTTAGGTCTAATTTCTGTTACCAAAGATTGCCTTCCTGTGCCACGAGGAACCTTGTCTGGGCTGGTCACGAGCAGTTGAAGCGCTCACGGTGCCAATCTCTGTGGCAGGTCAAGCCCTCCTGCCTTGAACAGCTGACCTCCGGGCTCCTGGCATTGGCACATGCAGGAGGAAAAAACAAACTGTTAGCACAAAATGGTATGTTTTGAGGGAGCATCATCTCCATGAGCAAAACAGAACGGGACCATGTGTGTAACGTCCCTGTGATAAGCTTCTAAAATCCTCACTGGAGCGTGATCTCATCGTTTTTGAGAAGTTACCACGATAGCCCTCCCCAAAAAAACAGTTGCTGTGCAAGTGATTAAATCGGGCAGGTGGATGTAAGGAGGCCAGGCTCAACGAGAAAACCATTTCTGTTCTTTCACGAACAAACTAGCTAGATAAGACAAGGCTGTCCCAAGAAGTATGACAAAAGATTATTTTCAGGCCAAGCCATGAGGATTAAGTCAGGGATGATTAAAAAGCCTGATGTTTAGAAAGTAAAACAAAGTTTCCTTCCCTCAGGCGTGAGATAAAGGGAATCTAGATTTAGAAATGCATATAGATACATATTTTGGTTAAATGGGTTTAAATTGGTCTAGCTGATGTGAGGGCAGTAGTTTCCTTTGACAAGGACAGTGCAGACATGTCAGACCGAGGCAGAAATGTTTGTAGCGACCATCTAATAGCCAGCTCAGTGCTGTGATGACAATATCTTATTACTCATAGTGAATAGCAATGTCAAAATAGCTGCTTGCCAAACTGCATAAATAGCGTGGGCATGTAAAACTTAAAATAGGCTCAAGTTTGCAAATCCTTTTTTTTCTGCTGAGGTCCCAAACTCATACAATCCCTTCGTCTTGATGCAGCACTGCTTTGATAAACCTGTGCAGCACTGACATTTGCCGTGGGGGCTAATATAGAAATAATCTACCTGTAATTAAAAAAGATAGATATCTTCCAGCTCAAAAATTACAGCTCATTACTTTCCTTGGTCTCATGTGAAAAGCAGTCTCATCTGTCTTGTCAAAAAATGTAATCCAGGAGTCTTGCCCATTTGAAAAGCATAAGAGTTTTACAGAAGGATGTCCAATAGGAAGGGGTGCTTGTATTTGGTGCGGGGAAAGAGTGAGAGGAAGCTGTGGCCTTCAATATGCCGTAACGTTACAGGAGACAGGCCGTGGCTCAGGCTGATTGCAAGGAAGCAGATGATTGCAATCACTTTGTCATTAGTCCAACCTGTGTTGCACTACAGAATATTTTAATAGCTGGTATTTGTTAAGACTTTGATGCAAGCAAAAGTAGCAGCTGAAGAGAATTCAGAGCCGCCTGTCTGAATGGCTGCTGCATCCTTTGGGGCGCTCAGCCACTGGACTGAAAGAGCCAGAGGAGGACCAGGCATGGGGAAGACCTTCCTGTGCGGACAAGACGTGGTACAACAGCACTCGCTTACTGTGCTGTAACTGGAGGGGAGGAACAGCACGGCATCCTGCTGAGGTAGTCCAGAAGACCTCACGGTGAGCATTTGGTGTTTCAGGGATGCTGTGGTGAGTAACTCAAATTGCTTTAGTATCTCATGGAGTTGTATCTCACTGCAATTACTAGCAAGACATGCAAGGAGTTTGTTCTGAATGTTACCTAATGCTCTCAGTTACTTAATATTTCCTGAAAGTACAGTGCTGTCATTGATGGGTTATTGAGAAGATTAAAATATGAAATGGCTCAGATTTCAACCTGGAGAATGAACACTGCAATGCATGCTACATTTTACAACCTGTGACTTAACTATGGCTTCTAAACCAAACATCTGCAAGCTACTCAACATATATGCTTCATCCACGGTGCACAGCCCATTTAAAACAAAACACATGTGAAATTAATAGAAAAGATCCTAGAGGAAAAACTCATCTTGGTCCCACACCCCTGTAACTAGTTCATGTGCTGGCAGTGTATTATAAGCAAACACTTAAACACTCAAACCTATTATTAAGTTCAGGGCCAAAAAGGCAAATCCCTTGACAGTTAAGGACTGAAATTGAGAATGGTGATGATAAAGGAACAGTCAAATAAAGAAAGGAGACCCAGACTAAACAATGAGATCCAGTGATGGGAAAGACATGTCTCTGAGGAAGTCCAGGGAGGGGAAATACACATCTCTTACTAGAATGTAGCAATACAGAGTTTAAATAAATAAATAACAGAGAGAGAGAATTTTCTGTTCTTTTACATACTAAGCCATCTGAACTTTTTTGGTTATCTTGTAAGGCTTTGATCTATGTGCCAGGCTTCTACTCGCCCTTGTTGTGCTATACTGAATTATCACTTTGGACTTAGCATAACTGGAACTATTTGAGCCTATTTTGAGCATCTTTAGTGATGTGGAATATATGGGGAAATAAAGTAAGTAGTGCTAAGGGAAGAACAGTTGCACATGAGATGCTCAAGAATTATATCCCTGTTAAGGTCTTGTGTAAGCTAGGGCAAAAGGTTACAGTGGAATTTGTGAAGTAAAGCTACTGGAAACGTCCCCTGGGCACAAGGCACTTTAACGTGAACAGCTTAACGCACATAAAAAGCTGTGTGCTCTTAGAGGCTCCTTAAACTGTTACCAGTCTTTAAATCTTGGGCTAGATAGTGCCCGAGTGATCAATTCTTAAGCACACGGCTTGCTGGCCTCTAATGCGGGAGAGTAGAAAGTGTTTTAAAATGCAGATCCTCCTGCTTCCAGTGAAGGCAGTGGCAAGGTGGCTATTAATTTCTGATCTCAGCAGTATCTGCGCTCCATTCGGCTGAACACTTAGGGGTGTGATTTAGAAGGAATTACAAAAATGAAAGACTAATTAGGGAAACAGTTCTTTTATTCAGGTCTGTTTATATGTAATGAAACTGGATAAATGACAAGATGCTGAGTGAACAGCATGGCTGATCTGAGGACGTTAAACGGATTTCCACAAAAAATCTTGGTTAATTTCCTTGAAATACATTATATTTAAGGGTATTTCACTTACATAAGTAATAGTTACCTATTAACACTGTAAAGAAATCTTCCACAAGAAGATGAAGTTTAAAAAAATATATATAAAGGAGGGCTTTTAAAACTCACAAATTTTTAATAATTACTTGCATCTCCAACAATTGTGGTGTTTTGGAACTGAGTTTTATATTAAAATGAAGCTCCAAATGTAGGAAACACACTTTGGTGTGGAAACTATGTCTATAAACTATATAATGAAATGTGACATATACAGTGTTGGCAAAATCGCAGAAACTGAAGCTTGTGCATAATGAATAGTGACAGTAGAAATTTTTGTTGTTGTTCCATCTAATGGTGTTTCATTTAATCTGGTGTGGAGCTATAAAGTCATATCAAGATCAGTGTTCTGATGTCTTTAACTCCTAAACAATTATCTGATCCAAAGCATTTTAATCTAGTAAGGGGCTATCCACCAGCATCAACTTTCAA
This sequence comes from Anser brachyrhynchus, assembly GCF_964034855.1. NCBI lineage: Eukaryota > Metazoa > Chordata > Aves > Anseriformes > Anatidae > Anser > Anser brachyrhynchus. The sequence goes on from NC_137705.1 coordinate 3,532,563, forward strand.
TCTAGAATGAAAAAGCCCAGGATGTGAGTTTGAAATGCAGCCAGTCAGACTTCATAATTTGTTGTCATGCCAAGTTGAAACATTTTAGGGGAGGAAAAAAGGCTGAAATGCTGTTTTCAAATCTATTTGATCCTTTATACTGTAAAATGCTCAATTACATGTCCATTATGGCACCAAACAATATGGCATTTAATATATTGAGAAGTTGTTGTATTTGATTATCTTTTGCCATAAACAAAAGAATTCCGTGTATTCATTTGTTGCTCAGTTTCTTAAGAAATAAAAACCAGTTCTGCTCCTTAGTAGTGAGTAAAATATTTTGTGACAACTTTTCTGATTTGTACTCTAATTAAGGAATTTTTGATTTGAATAAGATAAGCAATCAATGTACTAAGTGAAGGAGCAGCTGTTATCAATATTCTGTTTTCAAATAGATGGGGAAGCACAAGATATCAGTGATTACAATAAATGGTTGCAGAATCATGTAACTTTTTGAGTTTGGTGGTGTGGGAAGGGTGAGCTTTCTGGAAGAAATGATGCACTTTTTAGGATACTCTTATGCAGATCCCTCAAGGCTTGACAAAGATCACTGGAGAAGGCAGGTGACATTAGTTGGGATACACTGTGCTTTGGCAATCGTGTTCCTCCTCAGTCCTTGCTTATGAGTTAAGAGTAGAATGTTTTTTGGAGGGGAAAAAAAAAGTAATGATTCAAAACAATTTGAAAGAACCCTTACTGTTGCATATAACATTTGTATTAAATGTGCAACTTGTTTGGCAGCAAGCATGGCAACACAGGATGTGGTCCTTCCAAATCAGCTGGCGAGTCTCAGCTGTGGATAGGGAAATTAAATGATGTCTTGAGGTATTCCAAGTCAAAACAATTTTTACTCATTACAAATACATTGCCTTAAAGCACGCATTATGAATCTTGTGTAACGATGTACACAAACTCTTTAAACATTGGTGGTCTGTGAATTTGGGGAAATAACTAAAATTGCACTGAGACTCTTGCCTGCGTTTCCATAAAGGTGGTGATAGATGTGCTCTTGAAACTACTGTAGCTGAACAAAGTTTGTACGTAGACAATGTCTTTTAAGCAAGGGCCTATCTAGTACAACAAGGAAAACCATTTGAAATAATCTGGAACAGTAATTTACTAAATCACATTAAAATAGTTTCTACACCACCCCTAACACTGTGAAAAAAACAAAAAGAGGATGTAAACTGCCCTTAGCTATGTCTGTAATGATATTTAAAGATTTTTATTAAACATGGAAAAAATAAAAATAAATCAGTTGCAGTTTGCTGCAGTCATCCAGGTTATGTCCTGCACCCATAGAGTACAACAAGTTGTCTGCCATTCTATAAATTATTTTCTCATATTTTCTTTTCCTACCGATACTTTTAACCATTCAGAATCCCAGCCAGTTCATTTTCTTTCTCACCTTTACATTTGAAAATAGGATTTCCACATATTTGAACCAAATATATTTTAGTTTCCTTAGTATATCCCACCTCCCATCTGCCTTTCTGTTGTGATTTTGATTATTACTGATCAGAAAGGTTCAATGAAGATAGAGAAAGAAAAAGAAAGAAAATCATCTTTTGAGGACTCTCATAGGAAGGTCATGTTTTTTGAAAAAATTACTTTCCTTTTTTTAAGGAGGAAAGTGCGTGAGTTATCTGGATAGAAATAAAACACATTCATTCCAGCTGTTTGCTTTGCATTTTCAGAATGGGCAAATTATTTCTAAAAAAATATGAAATTGAGAGGAAGAAGTGATTATTTCAATAATGTACTGAGTCCAAAGCTTATCAATTAATAACCCATAGCTGCCTGTGTAGACAAATAGAGCTAAAGATCAGTATGATAATAATCCATATAGTCTACCCTGATTATGATGTTTTCAGGTGGTATTCTAGTTAGAAAAGTTAGTGTGTTAAACCTGTTTGAATATTTAAACTATCCCAGCCTAATGCATACTCTTTACTTAAAAATTAAAAAGAAAACAAAACAAAAAAAAGACTTAAAAATATGGAAATACGCAGGTGTAGGTCCATGGCTCTCCTAGCAGGGCATAGCTAGGTATGAAAGACAAAATTCCAGAAACTGAAAAATGTTGAATTTCTATTAACAGCATCTGACATCAACAAGATTGAAACCATCATCCAAATTAGAGTATTAGTTTTCAAGATGCAATTAATATTTCACTGTTTTCTATATAGACAGAACAGAGAAGGCTGTATTTTCTGTAAGATTCACTTCATTTCATTTTTCTCTTGTGTCTGTTTTTCTTCAATTTGGCTGCTTTCATATTTCAGCGTACAATTTGGAGGCAAAGTCTATAAACTGCATATGGAAGTAATGATAAAAAATAAGCATGCTGTTTGCAGAGAATAATCCCTGCTGAATTATCACCATATACCTTTGATTAGAAAGGCAGGCTCTGCTGGGATAAAATACACAAAGCCCTGTAGGGGTAGGGATACAGGTGAGGCTTCTCAGACATCTCTCCCAGTTAAACATGCTGAAGTGCAAGATTGTATCACTGTGCCTGAAAATAACCAGGACACTAATATGAAGGACACAAAGTCATCAATTATTAAGTATTTTGGATCAGAGTGTGTGCTAGACTTACCCTCTGGTAATGGGCTTTAGGAGTCAGTAGCCACGCTCTCCAAATGCAAGCTGTGGCAGGGCTGCACTTTAAAAGGTCTGTGCCCAAGGTGTCCACCCCTGGACACCCATGGGGCAGGTAACGGAGAGGGGGAGTGTTCTCCTGCACCCTGAGTGATGCTGCTATGTCTTGTCCTTGGTCTTTGAAACGAGCTCTTCCTGCTATTCACCTCTCCAGGTTAATAAAATACAATACCTTTCATCTCAAATGGTATTCCAATTGGTGTTTTTTAGCTTCTCAGCACGAGCTCATGTAGTTACACCGTGCTTCTGTCACCACTGAGTAGGATTTTCCTACTAGCAGGCCAACAGGCAGATGGCCTGGGCTACAGGGGTGCTCCTTGGGCAGGTGACAAAGCAGCAATGACTTCGGCACCTTCTGCTCTTCCCACCTTCTTCTTCCCATCCCTGAGTCCTGTCTTGGTTCTGTTCTTAATTAACAAGAACAACCACAACAACGACAAACATTTTAAAGAAGCCAAGAAATGTGTGAAGCATGTATTTGGTGGTGACTCAAACCTTTTTGTTACGGTCACTAACTGGGAAAATAAAGAAGGTCATTTTTGCTCACGGGCAGTTGGAGAGTTTAGCCAAAACCAGGCACCATTAAGTAAGGCAAGAAGGACGAATGGATATATTTATGTATATATTATATATTTAAATGTATTTAATGAATCTTCTCTCCCACTGCACAAGCCCTGAATGCAGATTTGTTTTATTGGCCATTTCACAGCTGTTGATTAAAATGGTTCACTACATAACTCCAGATGTGCTTATTTGGAGGAGTTTCACACAAAAGAATAGTCTAGTCCTCACCCAAGTCAAATCCTGATAACAGAAAAGGAATGAAATGACTTAGTGGTCAATTAAAATAAAACATATGCAAACTTTTTTTCCCAATGTACAGACAAGGGGAGGGAAGCAAATGAAGAGTGGTTAAAATGTTAATTAAAGGTCAAGTCCTGTGTCTCATAAAACATCAGACATTTAAAAAAAAAAAAAGCTTACAGAATAAAGTAAAATAATAGCATAAAATTGATGATAAACAGAAAAGTAGGAAAAGAAGCTTGCCGTAGGTATTAATATGAATAATAAAACATGTTTCAAATGTATGTGGAAGAAGAACCTAATAAGTAGAAAGCCAGGCCTCCAGGAGACAGCAAAATGAATTTATTGACTGAGGAAGCAGCCCTTGATAAATAATTAAAGAAATTATTTGCTTCATTGTTCTCTGGGGAGCTAAAGGGACAGATGCTGGCAGCTGCTATATATCTTCACGGATGCTGAAGGCAGCGTGTCATGAAGGACCTACAGTATCTGTAGAGAGGAAGAGGTGGAGCTGCAGCCAGGCACAGCTCTTGCACCGCTTGTGCAGGAATGAAAGGAGTTACGTGGAGAAAAAGAGGCCATGGGAGACGGACGTAAACTGAGGCTTCTCTTTGGATTTCTGGCTATGGCATTAGGACACGGCATTTTTTGAAGTAATACAGTCCAAGTCATCAAGTTAGACAAGTCAATTGCTAAGGGAGAAAAATAATAACAATCCTTTCTTCATTTGTGGAAACTAAGCAGCAGAAACATGAAAAATAAAATCCTTAAGGACTGAAGCACCTAGTAGTTCTTATGAGTTAATAGCTTGGGGTAAATATGACGATCCTTCCTTGCCGTTCTCAACCTGCTAACTTTGAATTAAACCACATTTTGTTGTCACTGTGATTTCACCTTCTGTTAGTGGCCTCAGGATTTAAGAATACACATTTTTCCCTGCTGAAAATATAGCTCGTGACAGGAACCTGGGTTTCAGCTCAGTTGCTTAACATGTTAATAGCAAAGTCTACACTATACTGCTTTTCCTTCTTCATGGAGAGTACTTGTTCAAAGACAATCTATTATATTCTAGTCTAAAAAGCCTTTGAAAGACAGGAAATAATGTACTGCTGGCAGAGCTGGGTTTTTGAGATGTATTGAATTTGCTGTGTAAATGCACAGCTTTATTAGCTCCAAAAGAGAAATAGAAGGAGAGGGACTTTCATTGACAAATGGTATCTTAGGTCATGAGTCAAGGATGCCTTTAAGAACATATCTAACTTAAAGCGCAGGAGTTGTTCTCGGGAAGGAATATTTTACTTTCTTGGAACATTTCTTGAAACCTCCCTGCCTGCACATTGGTCTGCAGGAAGACATGGAACTAGCACAGGAGGAAGGGAGAAATGTAAGGAAAGGGTAAAGATTTTTTTTATGCCCTTGTATAAAAAAGTTACACTCTTCCTTTGCTGTTCAACACTGTCTCCGCCTGGATCTCCTTTCTCTCAAAATCCCTTTGCATTACCGCAGTTATGCCAGATGGGAAAAACTATGGTATTAGATCAGACAGTCAAGTCCAGCTGTGCTAAAACATTAACAAGGAGGATGTATAATGGTTTATGCGTGTCTCAGCGTCTCTTCTTGTCTGTCCATGCCTGCACTCAGATGGAATGCATAAACTCAGCATGGACCAAATAAATAACTTTCACTACTGAAGGGTGAGCGTGCAACTCATGAGTGGTGGAGTACGGCAATGAGGTGAGGCAGGCATATATGATCATCTTCAGCACTGGAAAATTGATTCTCAACCTTTCACTGTGTCCACTGTATTTTCCGCTTCATCTGTCCAATAGATTGTCCAATAGATTGTCCTGGCAATCTACCAGGTTATGGCACCAGCTATACTGAGAATACGGTCCATAGTGTAAAACAGCCTTCCTGAAGTATGTTGTAAACTCAGAGAGTGAAAATACTCTCACTGAAGACCAACTAGACAACAAACAGTTGTTTTATCCTCCAAGGATACAGGATTTCGCCATTTGCTTGATTTGATTGTGAGATGAAAAAGACAAGTCCCATTACTCTGGAGGTGCCCTTCATCACGTGAAGCTGAAGATGTCAAGGTTAAGGAGAGTGAAGCCCCGGGTGTTTTGTTTGCCTGGAGCAAACAAGACTGAACAGGACAAAATCCCAACTGGGAAACACTGACAAATAGCTTGAGACAACGACATGAAAAATACTGGTGTTGGTTTTTTTTTGCGAAAAAAAATAAAAAATCAATGGGAATTCTTGGAGCTTTGTAGAAGTTCCCAGCCTCAGGAGCTGCCTGAGGTGGAGAAGTTTCCATTGCGCTTCCACATCTCATTTAAGATCCCTCTATAATCAAGGGAAAAGAAACTGCAGGAGCCTAATGGTCCCTGAGGAGCCTTTCTCTCTCTCATTGACTTCTTACCAATGAATCCAGATTGAGCAGTTCCCTTTCACTGATGGTTTGATGTCTGATCCAACCCAATATCCACCTTTAAATTTTAACAGCCTCAAAGGGTGTATAGCTTTTCATTTTAAAACATTGTTTTCTTGCATAGTGCTTCATTACAAGGTCTGAATCACTCAGTCCCTTCTTTTTGTCTCTTCTGCTTTGCTTTTGCCTCTTCATGTCTCTTCTGGATTGATTCTAGAGGATAAAAAACATATGAAGCACACAAATATTTAAACAGAAACACTTCTATTTGTGCATCACCCGGGTCACTGTAGCTTTTCATTTCTGCTCCTGTGAAGTGTCCAGATGTCAGCTGAAAAACCAGAAACAGAAATAAGAAGCTGTACAGCTACTTTTGAGGCATTCTTGAAACAGGTGAGCTGTGGGCCCAGAAAAACCTGCAAACAGCTGTATTGAAACTTACAATCCACGATTCTGCCATTGCTCAATTTGCTTTAAAGCTGGTGAAAGCCAGAGAAGCATTTTTTTTTTTCCCCATAGATATTTGGGAGAATTTTCCACTCTGTCACTGAGCTGTTCAGCTACTCCAGTGACGAGCTCTGCAGCTATAGATGAGATGGAAATGGTGGCATCGTTGCACTATGTTAAGCGAGCTCCATGATTACAATCGCTACAGTTCCTCTTCGAATTTAATGGAAAACTTTATATTGATGGGATGCATGATTAACAGGGATTTATAACAGAAGTTCTGTTAATGTGGAAAGCATATAAATCTGATGTGTCTTTATGTAATGCTATGTCTTTACTTGCTTATTTTCAGTTGGTTCAGTGTTCAACTCTGGTGGACAAACATTTGTGAGCAAAAACCAAATGGCCATGCAAAGAACGCTGGACTGCAATTCGCAGCTTTGTTGAATAGTTGCTTAAAAAGCCCTTACAATAAATTGCAGCTGCAGGAAAAATCAGATTAAAACACATTTATCCTCAGCTTTGGAAGTCTCCAGAATTAGCAGCTTCACTAACAGGTTATGGTGATGAAGGGTTTCCTCCTGACACTAGTGCAGAACCCTGTTTCAACCTGAGTCTGTAAAGCCAGCTCTGGATGTGACTCAGTATAAATTCTTAAATCCTTAAGTTTTTCTTGAACTTTTTTTTTTTCCTCACAGTTTTTTTCTATTTTAGAGGCCTTCACATATATGCACTGGCATAAGCGAGCAGAAAGCCAGGCAGTGTTTTGTGCCAGGAACCCCGGGCTCTGCGTTTCCTCTCCTCCTGGCCGCAGGAGCGGAGAACGGGGACAGCGAGGAGCTGAGCACCAGCACGGGGGCTGTGGGGGGAGCCCTGGTGGAGCCCCAGCATCCCAGACAGCCACGGCTGCGTGGTGCCACCGCTCCAGCCATGCACTGGGGACAGGTGGGCACTGAAGTGAGAGGCTTCTGATTTAGTCAGCGTGCAACCTAGCACTTGCACCCAAGGTATGCCTATAGTAAAGAAAATTCACCAGCAAGAGTACACTATTTCATTTTCCAGTCATTTCTGCCCTCTAGATCTATAATTCAATCTACTTTTATAAGGCTTACCAGAGCTTCCCTACTTTGTGCCAGGTGAGGGCCCTGTCCACATGTATTTGAAAACATGGCTGAGAGAATTCCAATGGAAAAAAAAAAAAAATGAAAGAAAAGAAAAAAAAATCAAACACAAAATAATCAAGTTTTCAATTTTCAATTAATTACATATTTTATTGACAGGAACAGAAGGAATCCACATTCCTGTTAAAGCTGTTTGGTCTGGTATATTGGGGTATTGATCAAAGTTACTGAGAGAAATGGTTGCCTTTGTGGGAGATTGCCTGAATAAAGATTTCGGTACTGGGCTCCCCAGCACTTAAAATGTTTCATTACTCAAGATCCTGGAGTATGAAGATTCTTTCAGTAGATGTGTTCTGCACTGAAATGTAATTGAAACATATATCCCGGGCAAGAGATGCCTTATACTACAATGAAATAAATACATTACATGGTAGACAGCATTCATATTGAAATAGGTAAATGGCTTGCCTATTAAAACATGACATATTAAATCAGGTACATCACTTGGAGCCCCAGAGTTCTAGGCAGTGCATTGACATAAATTTATTATTTAAAAAAAAAAAAAAAAGACGATTTTGCACTGCAAACTTTAAAGCCAAAGTCCTGCTTAGATGAGATACAAAATTTAGGGCGTCGTATGACAGAGCTGTCAAAATGGATTCCTTCTAAATTAATGTATTCCTTCATTAGAGTTTGGGTCTATGTTAGTTTTTCTGTCAGACTGTTTTGCATGTGAAGCACGTGAGCATAGTCACAGCATAAGAGGTAAAAGGTGTGACATGGAAAGAAAGAAACAAGAAAATGAATTCTTAATCATGAACTGAGTTTCATCTATGAAAATATCTGTAAATTGTATTTTGTCATTTCTTAGAAGCCTGAGTTTATTCTTTTTCTATTTCTTCATAACAAAATAAAAGTGTAGAACAATTATTCCAAATACAAATGCTTTTGTAATTAGCACAAAAGAGAAGGTGCAATTTTAAAAATTCATCTCTCAGCTGTATCTCAAATGTTGATGTCTTAAAGTCTTCCTGCACTAATCTGCAGGCACTTTTCTTGTTCTGGTTTCAAAGAGTATAGATAAGTGTCTAAATTAATATCCATTATTTCTTTTAAGTACTACTTAAGCATGGTTGAGAGCAGTCTGAGGCAAACACTTGATTAAAATGGGTATCACCATGTCAGTCAAAGCTCGTGTGTTTGCAAAGAGATGAAGCAGCATGTTGATTTATTCACATATATATCACAACAATCTTTTTTCCTTTTCTTTTCTTTTTCCATTACTAGATAGTAGCGCAGTGCAATATTTTGTATGTCAAAATAAGACAATGTTCTATCCACATTCCCTTCCCCGGGGTTTGAGTTTGTCTGTCAACAGAGCAGAAGACAGAGCTGATAATGGTAAAGACAGAGCAGAATTCCTTTCTCTGAAAATAACTGCATGTGAATTCTTTGTGGGAACAGTCCTCAAAATGCCTGCAGGCTGGGACCCCAGCCCAGCCCCATACTTAGCAGTCAGGGTTTGACTTGCAGTTCCACCTTTGTTTCACTAGTCTCACTCATTAAAAGGAAAAAATAAAATAAAATCGTTTTCTTTCCTTGCTAAAATTCATTGAAATGCAGCCCCTGAAATTTCAAACACAGATGATTATCTGTACTGATGGAGACAAAGAGGTGTTTTTCCTTATAGTTGTTCTTTTTTTTTTTAATCTTTTTTCTCCTTTTTGGCTTAGGAAAGTAAAAGATGTCTCAGCGGTATGCAGGAGTCAGTACGGTCAGTTAGACCGCTGATCCCCGCTCCCCCTGGCTGTGAGTCCTGCACCACCACCTCAGCTCCTCCCTGCCATTGCAGGGCAAGACGTTATGCTGTGGGCCTGGTATTACTCCTTGGCAATCACAGACAAGAAAATCTCCTTTTAATTTAAGATCTTACTTGAAAAAGAGTACCATAGTTTTGCTGGCTTGTACAATAGCAAGGCCACAGCAAATCCTGGGAGAGACAGCAGGCGGATGTAAAGAAGTGTCTGGAGATTCTCACTCGGTCCCCAAAGTGCAGCGCTTTTCTGTGTCTTCCCTGATGGACCACAGCAACTGGGATCTGGATTTGTGAGGAAAACATTGCATGTTTGACCCAAAGTTTCATGACTGGCTTCTCCCAGCTGCTTGCTTGGGTCCTGCATCATAAGGCAGATGCTAGCTGTTAAGGAGAGAAAATCGTGGTACCCAGAGAAAGCGTATGAATCATGAAAGCCAGTCTTTGGATCTGGTATTTATGTCCCCAGTGGGAGTTATTTCCCTCAGAGCTTTGCAGGTGGGTCACAGTAGCAAGGTGAATTTGGTCTGATGGCACAAGAGGAGCACTTTCTGTCACCTCTTCTGCATTTGGATGGCCTTTCTTCACCACAGAAAAGAAGCGTGCTAGGGAAGTTACAAGGCCGGGGGATTAAACATGTAGAGATTCACTGCTGGTGGCAGCCCTGCAACAAACACAGTGGCAAAGTGCACAGTCTACCCGAGTAATTGCCCAGAGTTCCCAAAAATCTGTAATTAACAAAGATGATCAGTCAACATGGATCCTTTATATTTGTCTTTCTTTCCATATGCCCGTAAGAATGACATAATGAACCATTAAATAATATCCATACCCCAGGGCAGATTTGCTATTGGGTCAAATTATCAGAGCTCCACTGTAAATATTGGTTCTGTGTCAGTAGAAGCATCTTACGCTATCTTACAGGCTCACATTTCTCATGCCTGTCTAAGAGGGGGCTCTATTTTAGTGATGGATGAGGAAATTGTGAGGGTAAACAACTCTTTGATCTAGCAGGAAAAAAAAAAAAAAAAAAGATATTAAAAAGATCTTGCTGAAGTGAGGCTAATTCAAAATTGAAATGAACATTTTTAGCCATTAAAATACCTTATCTTGGAGTTAAATGGTCTTTCTGCTGTGATACCCTTGAATCAAAAGCAGTCATCTTTGAGAAAGTACAGCCAAAGAGAATGGGCTTGATGAACAAATTACTGACTAAGACTGTTCAGCCCACATTACCACATCATCCAGCGTGACACACAATGATTATAGTGGTTTGATCTAAAAATGTGTGTGTGTTATGTGTATTCCATAATTTTGTATATTCTCATGTATATTCCATAATTTTGAAATTAGTTTTGGAGATGCTTATAGAGGAAGCTACAACAAGCATTCAAATATTATGTTTGAAATAAGAAACAACTGGTTATTTGGATGCTAAAAATATTAAAGAAAAGACTAAGAACCATTTTTATTCCATCTGCAGTATCTGGAGAGAACATGCAGGATGGTTAGGAAGATAGTGGCAGTCTAAGCAAGAGAAATGGTGGAACCTTTCTCCTGGGGAAGAAAATGGAAGAAAAATACAAAAAGAAAATGGAAAAGAAACAGTAATAGCTAGCCCAAAAACATGTGAGAATATTTTCCTACTTTTAATTATTTTAAATTTTTCTGTAGTTTCATGCCTGAGAAGTCCTGGATTTTTTGTTCCCGAGTTCAGTTTTGCATCTTGTCATTAATGTTGAAGGATAATTCTTCTGCCTTTTCTTTGTAAAGAGGATGAAGAAAAACTCTGTAGCTCTTGCTGGCTGGAAATCAATGACACTTTTACCCCTGACTTCACTGGAAGCAAGATCAAAGTTTATAATAATTTGTTTAGCTTTTATGGTTAATAATTATTATTTATTGCTGCATCAGTGCTGCAGCAAGATCCCTAAAATGAGCTGTAAGCTAGGAAAGGTAACATTGCCCTGCTCCCCTAGGATGCTGCAATAACAAGACAGGGGCTCCGAGAAGGTAAAACAGGATTTTGGTACAGGCAACCATCAGGCTGATGGTTGTAGATGAAAGAATCAAATGCAGCCCTTGCTGCCAGTGCCTAATACTTCAGAGAGACCATTCAAAAAACCACAGTCCAGTCCAGCAGTGTGAAAATATATAGATGTTGTAATATAATGTCGGGACTGTATGAGTAAGACTGAATAATCTGATGGCTGTCTGGCTCTAGTCCCTAAGTTAAAACTTACTGTCTGCTTTAACTTGCACATTGAATTTTTTTGTTCCCTAGGCTTGTTGGCAGCATTATATATACAGCATGTACCACTGGTCTGGCTATGGGTTTTCTTTTCCTTCTACTGCTTCATCTCTAATATTCTAGGGAAGATTATTTTGAGATCCAAAACACATGACAGAAATCGTTGTACGTTTCCTCCAGTCAGAATAAGTGCCATCCTCAAACGTTAGCATGTATTTGATGTTTAAGCTTGGTGTTTGGTTTTGTTGTTTTTTTGTTGTTTTTTTTTTATTGTTGCTTTTTTTGCCCTACAAACTGGTGTAAATACCTGGGGGAGGTAATGCTGTTCTGTAATCATCGAGGTTGCTCAGAGACATAGTGGTTGGCCAGGCAGTGCTCCCTTCTGGGATCTTCTCTTCTGCTCTTGATGTCCCCAGACAGAAACATCACTTTCCATCTCTTTCTTCTTATTATTCAGCAGGCATCTTTTCAGGTACAAAATGGGAAGAGAATGTTATTGTAGGTTATAACTAATTTTCAGACACAAAATTCTACTTTTAACAAAATAGCTACCCGATCCATACACTTGCATATGTGCTATGCAGATGTTAGACATTTTACTATCTGCATATTTAAATTTCTCTATTAAATCCATAGCCAGAGGGACCGACGCCACCAGCCGAACTCTTTGAACTTTTGGCTTTCACCAAAATTTCTCTGAAGTTTGGGTCAACTTCATTTTAGGTCAAGATTTAACAATTTTTCCTATCCCGAACATACCTCTGCATAATTGTAAGCTGTGGCTGTTTGAAGTACTTGGGAAATTATTTATGCCCAATAGCTGGGATTTCCTAAGAAGCTGAAGAAAGTTAGGCATTAAAATCTAATCAGACTTTAATGGGAACCAGGTACTTCAACACAATGAATAGTTCAAACTTACAGAAAATCCTGTGGACTGCAAACTAGGCTAACAGCTACAAAATGTGTGCATGGAGACTTCGGCATCCTTCTGCAAATGCCATTGAAAAGATTGAGGTTGTTTTCCAAAACACACAGTGGAGGAAAACAAGCATATAAACATAATAATGGCAGTCTGTGAAAAATATTGCAAGGGAAATTTCATTCCACTTTATTCCCAGCAAATGGGGAGAGTGTCAGTAGCTTTTCCTGCAAGATGGAAATTTTGCAGGGCTTTTTCAAAATATTCTGTTCTTTGGTCCTAAAGGAATTCTTAATCAAGCAACAATTACACCTGGATTTACAACTTCTTACCCCCCTCTTCCAACCCCCACTTGTTCTTCTTCCATTTTTTTATTTTATTATTTTTTTTTGTTAATGCTGAATTTATACTGAGAAACCTTAGAGACAGATCTACGCCTGGTATTGGCATTTTTGTGTGTTTTTCACACAGAATCCATTTTCTGAGTGTTAAGGAAGCACTGGCAAGTTTGCTGGCATCCACAGCCAAGACATATATAAAAAGTAATCAAATAGGAAAGTAAGACATATGCTGATGTTGATGGCAATAGAAAGCTAAGGTCACTGAAGTCATTCAGGAGAATGGCTGTAAGTTTTGATTATCCTTAGAGTAAGTATCGTCTCAATTTCAAATGTGAAAGAACATACAGCAGTTACTAGAAAGGGTCTAATTCTTGCTTCGTTAATTTTACTCCACTGAGTTGACAGAAATCAGCTGATAATTTATCTTGGGGACTCAGGAGAGGTACTCCCAATTTATTTTAATGTAAAGGAGAGGAGAATCAGGCTTAAAGCCTGTTTTTGCTGTAAACTGTTTATACAACTATATTCCTATTAATTGTGCTTGGAAGAAGAGCTTGTGCGATACAACATTTCTGGGGAATTTTACTCACCTGTTCATCTTTTCTGGGTTTGAAAAATAACTCCTTTCTATTTTCAAACAATATGCAGTAGTTCAATGTCAAAGACAAATGCTTACTGCAATATTTAGACTTAAATTATATCATCCTGGAGGTCTAAAAGGGGGGAACATGATGTGTGTTTCTTGTTCATTGGAGGTATGATCTGTGTGCACCTGTGCTGCATCTCTCACAAGTCCATACCCCTGCCAGTACACGTTTTTTACAGTAGGTTGGATTAAGCCTTCAAACAAATTTTGTCTAAATCTTTGTATGGTGACTCTGATACCCAGCTAGGTGCTGTAGGAGGCAGAGCTGGTTCTTCGGCACCGGTGTAGCCTGAAACTGAAGAGACCGTGCAGTACCATGTCTTTCCCTGGCCTAAATCAGTGAAGCCGCACGTAGTCACTGAGGTTCGTGCCAGCTCAAGGCCTGGTGTTTTAGTTTGAAATATGAAGAACTGCAGCCTGGTGCGGTCACCCAGCTGCGGAGCCTGCCTGCATGAACACACCGGGCAGTTTGGCACCCATGGCCCTTGGTATCTCATCTGCAGGGCCTGCAGCAGGCCGCAGTCCTCCAAACCTGAGGGCATCAGCCTCCACTACTCCTCAGACCGTGCTCCTGCCACTGAATGTGCCGAGAGCAAGGGGAGTCTCCTATGCCCCCTTGGGTTCCTTGGTGGTCCTTCTCTTTAAACTGACAGCCCATTTTTCTATTTTCTTCTTGAGGCTGAGAAAAACATCCTTTTCCTTTCATGCAAGCAATTCTAAGCACAGCCTTAAATCCCTTTTCGCAGCCCACACTCGGTGCCTGCACTCCTGAATGCAGCCTGGGACTGCGAGAGAAGGAGAAAGTGTGGAGGAAAATACAGAAAATGGGTAGTCTGCATCTGGGCAGGCCTTGTAGGCACGTGCCCTGGGGTAATCCACTTTCCTCCTCTGTTATACTGAGTCTGATGTTGCAGGTGCTGAAATGCAACTAATTCAGCATCCACTTATTGGTCTCCAAAATAATCAATGTCTTCTTTTAAAGACAACAGCAAATTGCATAGACTTTGTAACTGAAAAACCCGAATGCATTAAGTCATCAGAAAAACAGGAATTACACATGTTCATTGCAGAACCCTTAAATGCCTGCTTCTAATTTCATTCCAAATGTGTGTCTTCAAATGCAATACACAGCTTACATAGTGCAAATATACAATATAGCAAAATGATGTTTATTTCCATAGTCCCCAGTCTGCAAACACTTACAAATACATTCAAGCTCAGATATATGACTACTCCCACTGGTTTGTAAAATTAAGCGTGCACATAAACTCTACCAGCATCAGAGCCTTAATTTGTGTTCCCGTGAACTGGCAAGGGGCCCATATTCTATGTAACTTTAATTCCACGAGACAGTCTCTGTGCTGAGAGAAACACATTTTAAAAATGGAGTGTCTGTATTAACAAGCACTTCCATGAGCAATGAAACTAATGAAGCCTGCTTTCTTATGGGTTTGTGTCTTGTAGTTGGATTTTTGTGTCTTGTAGTTGGATTCTCTGGTGCCTAATAAAGTGAAAACTCCATCTGAAGTTTTTTACACAAAGGAGACATTCATAACATCTCCTTCCTGTATAGGAGGAAAGGGAGAGGACAAAGGAAGGTATTTTGAGATTTAAAAAAAAAAAAAAAAAGCGTTACTAATGTACTAATGCCAATTTGAATCCATTCTTGCTTTTGTGGAACTTGGAGAAATGTCTTATTTTTAAGATGGACACGTGATCGCTGAAAATTGGTTAAAATTGGTCATGGAGTTCAAAAGGTTTATATGATGGAGGAAAAGACAGCATGACGAGGTGGATTCAATAGGTCTTGTATTTTTCTAGGCAAGCAGGACTATAATTTTTAAATTCTTGACCAATTCCAAGGTGTATTAGGATGACAAAGGCATATGTGAAGAGAAAAACAATTTTTATTACAATGCCAGTAATTTACAATTCTCTCCTAAGACAGGTGTAAGTGAAGGAAATAACGTCTAGATATTTCATATTAAGTACATTTCAAGAATTCTTTGGGTCACACAAAACTAAATTCTTGTGTTTGCTTTGTGGACAAGCTGGACCCCTCAGTTCCTTTCTCTGGTTAGTCCCGTGGGGAGAAGTGTATATTATGAAAACCCATCATTTCGGAAAGCTGGGTAGGATTTTCTTATGCAGAATGCCCATATCAGTTGAGACTTCTGTTTCAAAATGCTCAGCAATAAGCCAAGACTGTTTGAGTTTGAAAAATGCTATTAGGCATATTCAATATTAACATCTCAGGCTCCAGCAGGAAGCCTACAATTGATAAATAGACACTTCATTTGAACTTGGCACAACCTTCAGTCAGCTCTGCGTAACTCGGGATGGTATTACAGATTGTGAACAGAGCAGCATACATTAAAGACAGGCCAGGTGATATCAATTCAGCAACCTGCTAATTTCAATATAAAATATTTCCCCATGTACAGGAGAGTATGTTTACTCCAGGGATAAGTACAATACTTGGACATTCTGTTATGTTTAGAGAGGCAATCAAAATGTAACCGAAGATCTCTCAGAAGACAGAAGCTTGTTTCTCCCCTTTCTGTAATATCTATTAAAACCACATTTCAAAATCTCCCAACGTTTCTTAGCTTCTTCTGTACTTGCAAGGATCCAGATGCCCCAGAAAAGTCCTCTCCTTGTATGATTTAAATATATATTACATATTTTAATTGGTATAAAGTAGTTAAGGCTTAACCTAAAGGCCACTGAAATCTTACAGGATGTAACTTAAATTTCTTACTAATATTTAATATTATTTAATATGCATATTTTAATACTGGTGCAAAGACATTGAGAGAAACTAATAAGAATTAATAGCTTAAATGTAATTTCAAAGCCGTGGATTTAGGTACTCTCTTAAATCAGATTCTCAAAACTAATCTGTAATTGGTAACTGACCCAAGTCTGGTGGCTATAATGTGCTGCGCCCGGTATCCTTTTCGTGGCTTGAAGGCATCAGTCTCAGCCTAGCAATTTTTCTTCTTTGTGAAAAATATTCATATCTGGATCTCACCTGAGTCTTTTTTATTAAGATATTGCACACTTCAAAAACTAGATTCATATCATGTTATAGCATATGGAAAAATGAAGGGGAAGGAGAGGAATATACATGCCAGTTAATGGATGCAGAGAGGAGAGGTTGTAAAAGGCGATGTTATCTATCAGAAGAACAAAGGAGGAGTGATATCACTGAGAAGGCTGATGGAAAATCAATTCCATAACATGCCATTAGTCTGTTAATATCAGACAACTTAAGCCTGGGATCCTTGCTGTGGACATAATGCAATATTCAGCATTTGCAATACAGCTGTACAGAGAGTAAATTAAGTGGCTTTTTTTTTTTTTTGGTTGGTTGGTTGTTTTTTGTTTGTTTGTTTGTTTTTAGGAACAGAATAGCTATAGGAAATGAGGTACCCTGAAATACAGCCCCTGTGCCAGCTGACCTCTCTACTGCAGGCTCAACGTGTCTTTCTAATGTCTTCAGAAGCAAGGTACAAAAGGACAGAAGGAAAACTTTGTCCTTACTTTTGAGGCCACTTACTTCACCTTCCAGGTCAGCAAGGACATGGTAGAGCAAGGATTCTGTAGCAGAGAGATCTGTTGCTCTATCAACAGATACTTAAATAAAGCCATGAGTAGACTTCTTCCTGGTATGGGGAGCCGTAAATCTTTGAATGTTAGTGAAAATATTTCTGGATGGGAGGAATAAACACTTCCAGATCCCCATAAACCATGCAAAAGAGGCTTCTACTCACTTTCACTACTCACTTGCTTTTAAATTTACAGTCTTAACAGGGCCTAATATAATCTGTGGATGATGGTGGCTATAAGGGCAAAATAAGAAGGGTTTGTATCAGACAGCCAATGCTTCGCAGCCCCACGGCACGGCAGCGGGACCCTGCAGCCCCCGGTGCCTGCCCAGGAGCGTTGGGGCGGTGCTGGAGGACACCGACGCCTGCAGCTGCAGCAACCAAGATCCCCCAAGATCTTCCCAAAACCGCAGGGAAGTCCCAGTTCAAGTCACGCTGCCGATTTCCAGCAATGTCCAGACAGAGACCTGGCTCCTTCCTGCTGGCCTTTCCAGCAAGCACATTTTTAACACAAGCTGTGGCTTTCAAACCCAGGATGTCTTGACTTCATTTCTCACTGCCACCCCCGCACCTCTCTGTGTATTGCAATAACTTTCATTTTTCCATCCTTCCCTGTGCCTCTGGAAAGGCAATTCATTTCCTAAGAACGAGTAATGGCTCTCTGAGTCCCAGCACACGCCAGCTGCTTGCAAAAATAGTCAAAATCTTGACAAGTGCTCACCAAAATGCATGAAATGTGATGCATCTTCTTTACGACATAGATTAACATTCACTGTATCCCATATATACATGTTTTCAGAAAGTTTACCATGTGCAATATCCCTATAGGACATTTTCAACTGCTTTTACATGAAGCTGAATAACATGCGTGGCTTTTTCTTCTCGTAACCAAATTCTACAGATTTCCCAATAGAACATCAAATTCTTCTGGAAAAGTGGGTACTTTCTTAAGCTCCTCTTATTTTAGCTAGAATGGTAAATTCTTCATCTAGCAGTTACAATATCAAACAGGATCATACCTGCAAGTTTTGCTCCTTTTTTTTTTTTTTTTTTTCTGGGGGAGGGGGAAAGTAATTATGTTTTAATGGCCAAAAAGAGTATTTTTTTCATACTGATTGTAAGTTCATGGAGGCTCTGACAGGAGTTTGGATGGAGTACATGGGAAAGGTCTGCCACAATTCCAAGGGGAGTCCATCAGGGTCTGTTTTTATTAAGTTTAACACCAACTATATTTCTTATGGAGTTATTTTCCTCTCTGAGGATAATTTGTCAGAATCAGACAGGCTATTCATTTCTCCCGCTTGTAAATACCCGGTGTGTGCTCCATCACCAGCACACTGTTCTGAAGTACAGGGGGACTCATAAAAGCACGCAAAGGTCTTATTAATAACTAAGGGACATTGGGCTTGGGTTTTTTCATGTTAATTTTTAGAAATTAAATTATTGGCTCCATCTTTATTTGCCATGCAAATGCCAGTCATCCACTTTGCATGACCTAATAAGCTTCTGGATCCTCAGCAACGCTTAAAAAAATGCCTAGCACTTGGTTTTCATCTTCTATATCTGGATGAGCTTGCCACCCCAGGGACTAAGGCAACATATTCTAGGGGCACCAAATGTTCTGTGCCCTCCAAGCAGGAATTACTGTGCTCTTTAATTAAACAGATAAATAATATGCATATCTACCACTCAGACTTGTGTCCGTCAGCTTTCTGTCAGCATCTTCTGTTTTAAAAAAACATCCATGCTCCACTGATGGAGACCACTGAGCTGCACTCTTTTAATAGACTTCCACCAATTTATGTTAGTCCAGGCTGTGACTTAACAAAAGCATTGTATTTAGTCTGATGTAATACTTGAGGTGAAATGCTGGTTTTGTATGAATAAGGAACAATATTAGTGAATGGTAGATTTTTTAAAAAAATCTTTATCTTTCAACATAATTTGTTTTTCCTGTTAGTAAAAGGATAGTCTAGTTTTTATTTACAGAAAGAAAAGCTTAACAAAAATCATTTTCCTCAAAATTCATTGAAAACATTGCTGTGGGATATAATTAAACCCCTATACTTCAACTTGCAACAGAGCCACATTTCTCAAGGCTGTGGTCTCACAAAAATTTGTTCTTTCTCAGCTTTATATAATGGATAGTCTTCACCAGGAATGAAACACTTGTCCCCATTAAATAGTGTATATATATATGTGTGTATATATATATATATATAAAATAAAAGATTCCCTTTGCTCTCATTGAAACTAATATTCACCACAATCAGCAAATGAATGGAAAAAGTTTGTATGTGTGTTTAAGTCTTTGAGATATCAGTCTAAACTAAAAGAACATAAGATCTAGATCTGCAGATCATTGCTCCTATGACTAAAATACTCTTTGAACAATTCTTAAGACCAAAATGATGTTAGGTTTGGGATATATCTGGCTAAATGATGTTAGGTTTGAGCACTATCTCAATCCATCCTCCACTGGAAATGGGGGACAAGTTTTCCAGACAATTTTATCAAACTAAACACATAAATGCATAAATTTAAGTCCTCTGTATAAAATATATCCTTGAAAAATACTGCTGGGTATAGCAGTGTAAAACAGTTTGGAAGCCAGGAGGTTAATCTGGTTTGTAGATTCAGTCATGTGCTAGGATGCCAGGAATAAAGTTGATTAGGCAACCTTAATTGGCTACTATCTTAATTATGGTGTGTATTTGCCATTGAATTCTGTGTCCTTTGAAATCCACCCTAAATTTGTGATACAACACAGGTTTTAAACAATACAAAACTAAAATGTCAGAATGTAAGTTTGATTTGAATGCCTCAATCTTTTTGTTTGCCTATAAAGCTCTAGGTAAACTGTAGCACTGAGGAAATAAATAATAAAATATGACAATTAATAATTGATTATATTTCTTGATCTCACCATTTCACATTCAGTGACCTACCTGGCCTCCTCTAAGACTACAAAGATTACCTGTCAGCAAATATCTTTTAATGGTTGCTTTTACCTCTTGTTCACTAGCATTGTTGACCCCATTCACATCCTATAATGTAATTTTAATGATGACTTTGTAATCAAGGAGGGTGTGTCTGAGGGACCTGTAGCTAAGATTCAGGCAAACTCCAAAGCAGCCGTGCATCCCCTTCCCCTTACATTAGGAGTACGAGTGGATTTAATATTAGTTAAAACGGTAAACATGTTAAGCACACAGGGGCCATTGATTACAGCGTAATTCACAGAAATTCATTATCTCTCTGGAAATTTACTCATGTGTGCCCAAAAGGTGGTTTGCAGGAGGAGCCTTGTTCTGCTGCTGTGAAGGGCACGGGAAATGTAATGCGGCAGGCACCGGGGATCCAGAGCCACTAAGTCTGCATCCACCCAGAGGAGCTGGCTTACCACACAGATCATGGCACACAGGATTGAGTTTTTGGTGTTTTTCTGAGGCTTTTTGAAGTTGTTAAGTAGCAAAGATCTGAATGAGAAAGCCATATGTCCATTTTCTTTTGGATAGTTTACAAAATAACCTCCAAAGTCAGTTCACTGCAGCAATAAGCTATTCTGAAATTAAATGACAGTCACTAAGAGAGAAATCTGGACTAAAATGCTACCCAGAAAGAAATTGATTCCATATTTGACATGAAATTGTATTTATGAATGTAGTTATTATTATGTTTGACAACTTGCTATGGTTCTTATAAAAATACAGTTAAGGGAATAAAATTAAGAATATTAATACTGTACGAATTAGCAACCTGGAATAAGCTCTTTTGAAAGGAAATGTATGTTCACACATATATACATGTGCATGTGTACATTCCTCACGTGACCCGTACACATCCATGCATATCTAATATGATTACTTATATCTTATATATCCTGAACTTCTGCAGAGTTGGCAACAGTCCCCTGCAAATGTGGAAGCCCATGGATTGTAGCAGATTCCAGCACTGCTTAATGAATTTCTCTGGTCACAGAAAATAAGAAATCAGGAGGAGGAGACACCAGGAGAAAATTACCCAAAGCTATGCAGTAGTATCCAGAGAGATATTAACAAAGCTGGCAAAAAGGAGCAGAGTAGGTTTCCAAATCCAATAGGTATCACAGGCCTTGCAGAGCGAGGCGGAGGTTGATGGGGTTTCCATGCTAATCCTCTCAGTACCACCTTCAGAAATATCCATTTCTATAGATGTGTAGACAGTTGTCTGGGAAATGGTATTGGTATTTTGGGAAGTGATGAAAATATCCTGTTTTTAACCCCAGGGAAGGAGCAGCAGGGGTGAAATAGAAGGCTGCTGAATCAGGAAGCTCGGTCGTCTCTTAGCACAGGGGTGTCTGAAATATAGCTGCAGCTCCTGGGATGTGATGGTAGAAACATCCGCTCCTTCAGTGCCTTGTAGGCTTTGCTGCAGATCTTCTAATGCAAACTTTTGTGATTTAAGCTATTGAACTGCTGGCAATTAAAAAGAGTCAAAGTGAAAATAGCCATTTCCTTCTACTACTTATCATGCCGACCATTACTGTCTCATGCTTTCTTTTCAGGTAAATTTGCCTGAATCCATCCCTGCATCTGCCTTCGTTGAATGTTTTCTAGCACAATGCAAATGATCAGTAACAAAGAAAATAATAGGATCATCACAGTCTCTGGTAAGAAGGAACAAGGAACATTGCCCTTTAACTGCTTGCTCAGCAATTAGCAGGATAAAATTGCTTTGTTCACTTGGGGGTTCAGCTACCAGCAACTTCTAGAGCTTTCTAGCTCAGCCTGCTCAAGCTGGATTAAATGAGCAATAGTCTCTCCCAGGAGAGCTCCAGGAAGGCCTGTGGCCCTCAGAGACCATAATCTGCTTTTGGAGCCTGATCCAGTCCCTCAGCAATGCGATCTAGCACTTGGGAATACTGTGCGCGGTGTCTCAGCAATTTAATTACAGTCAAATTAGTTATTTAATCAGGATATCAGCTTAAAACAGAAAGAAAAAGAAAAAAGCTGTATTTTCCTCTTCCTCCCTACACCTCAAGAATCAACTGATGAATGCGTGAAGTAGCAAAGTGATAATAGCTCCTAGCTCCTGCTGTGCACAAGCTTCATTAAGCTTTTGCTGAACTTTGTTGGTATATCCCTTCATGCCATCCATCAAGAGAGAGCTTGAATCTGGTCTAGCTATTGATCAACCTGTTACTCTGACAGCTGAGCTAGTCAAAATCCCATATATTCATTCTCACCATACAGCAGTGAAGGAGAGAAATGCTTTTCTAACTTCTTGAAGAACTGGTCAAACAGAGACTTGGTAGCTTCTGAATCTAAACTGGTTACCTGAGCAGCACTGGAGATACAGGTGAGGGCTGCTGTCTGAAGTCATGTGGGAAGTTTATGATGGAGTAGGGAAGAAATGAGAACTTTCTGGTCCCAGACCTGCATCCTAACCAATGACCTGTTCTTCCTTCTGACTCAGGAGGATGGAGCTTTTGCAGGAAGATGCGGATATGATTCTGTTTTAATCTTAGGGTTATAAATCACTGAAGCAGTTGGGAATGAACCACTAAACCAAACAAAATTCAACATTGGATTTTTGACAACTTTAAGGCCAAGGAAACTAAACTACAACTCAGGTACAGAACAAGCTCCCCCTGAGTCACACGGCGATACTGTTCAGCTAACGCGTGTCCTCCACTTGCCTTCAGCGTCCCCAGAGGAAAGATTTCTTCCATTTTTCACTAATCATCTCTGACACGTAGGTGGCCAAGTGAGCTGTGTGACCATGTCAGGGGTATTCTGAATTAGCCTCTTCACATGCAGAGAAAAACAGATGGAGAACCAAATACCTTGCTGCCCTGAGCAGTGGGTTATCATTTGTGCCTCTGTTCCATGCGTACAAAATGCTGCCCTTCCGAGGCAGGTGTATTATTAAACACAATTTTCACAGGTGCAAATGATTATACGAGGTGCAAAGCAGCCGCTGCATTTATGGCTGAATCTGCTCTGGCTTGCTGCAGCACAAAGGAGGTGGAAGGAATACTTGATTCCTGCTTGACTTTATTACCTAAATTGCTTTCTCAGGTGAAGCAAAACACAAAGGAGAGTAAAAATAGATTAGGTCAAACTGATTTATTTTTTTCTTTACTCTTTCCCACCAAAGTGAAACACCCAGACCAATTCAGTTGCATGATGTGTTTTGGAGGGGTAACATTCACTGTGCTGCTCTAGCAAGAATAACTGCTCTTCTTTCCCTTGTCTCTATTTAGGCAATGGTGCAGTAGCTGCTCATAGAGAATAAGGAGAAATTTCACTTTCTTTTCCTCTCTGAAGAAATTTAAATCCAGTGTCATCTCTGAGATTTCCCTAATCACCACCATCTGCATGTCTCCAGTGCTCCCTGCTCTGTTTCTGCTCCTGATGACTAGGCAAATGGAGACCATGCCAGTAGTAGGAACTTGGTGTTTCACTCCTGATGGGGAAGTCTCACAGAACTGGAGAGGTTGTGGTCCCACTGCCAGCCTGCTGGGCACTTCCATCTGCCTGCCACTCCCTGTCTTGACAAGAGAGTACTTTTTTATATTTATATTTATTTTATTTTATATTTTATTTTATTACTTCTTCAAAGGCAACATCTGCAACTTCTCTTTGCCACTGACAGTACTAAGAGCCCATCTTCAACACCCCCCTCCTGCTGCCCTGTTCCCTGTCCTCCTCCTCTGAAGGCAGCATCCTGGTTCTACGCAGGGGCTGCCTGAATTTAGGCAGAGTGCAGGCGGCCAGGAGAGGAGCACTCCAAAACGCATTGCGGCTGTTGGAAAATCTGAGAAGAAACAATCACATGGGCATGTTCAAGGATTAAGGGCACCTGAGAAATGAGAAGGTGGAAATCAGGTCAAGAACTGATTGGAGTCTGCTGTCTTAAAGGTGAGTGGCCTCAGTACTGAGCCACGCAGCAGACTGATTGGGGGGTCCTTCAGTGTATTGGCACAAAAACTGTTGTGACAGGAAAAGAGAAGGGATTAAAAAGACTGATTTTTCTCCTCTGTCTCTGAAGAAGTGGTCAAAGGTGTGTTTGTGTTCACATGCCCAACAAAACATGGAGCTGGTTCTGACACGGTGTGTCTGACTGGAGCAGTCTGTGTCTCCTGTGTTGTGTTTGTTTGTTTTTAACGGTTTTGGTCTTGTTTCAAAAACTAACTGTGCTGTGTGCTCCATCGATCTTGGGAACAACTTGCAGCCAGATCAAATATCTTCTAACGTAACTGGTGTAAGCTCCAGCTTGGCCCAGTCTGTGCTGAAAGAGGCATGCTTGGTACCGCATAGCAGGGCTGGTGCTACTATGTCTGGCATGCCTCTGGCTTCTCTCCTTAACCACTGCAAGGTAGAAAATGTGCTATACCTGTTTTTCTTCGTGTTACAGCTGTTTCACTATTGTGCCTTTTCTCTTAATTGTGTCACCTCTACGCCTGCCTTGACCACAGTGAAAAAAGTATTGAGCAATGTTAGCACGCAAAGGGCCTCCAGAAGCACAGGTGGACGGTTTCTGCTGAACTGAGGAGAATTTTAATTAGCATTTCTTTCTGATATTTCTGGTACTGCGTATGTAAGTGTCTGCCTGATGAGTTACGCTGAGATTTCTCTGTGGTGACAGTGAACTCTCATCTTATGAGGACGGAGAGATATGGCAAAGCAAAAATCTGTTGTTTATTATCTTTTATTAGGCTTTTTTCTAGTCCTCTGGTGAGAGACAGATTAAATTGCACTGTGTTGTGGGGTGGTAGGAAAGAGTGGTCACAGAAAGCAGAAGAAACCGTGCAGCTCCTGCACCAGAGGAACAGTTCCTGCACCTCCCCTGGCTGGTGTCCTGGGGAGGAGAACCAGCCCTGTCCTGGAAAACCGCTGTAGTCACGTTATCCCATCTGAACTCCAAAAATCAATTTTTTTAAGTCTATTTTTTGATGTTCATCTGATCAGCAAGTTCTGTCCTTTTCCCCCTATTTTCATGTGTCACATTGGCTTAAAAAATAAAAAGAAATATTACTGTGCCACTACAGCCTTATAGGCTGTGTGACAGCAGGACGAGTGCAAGGTCTGTGTCCCAGCAGTGAGCCGTAATACTTGGAGGCTATGAGTGAGGTATTAGCATGTGAGGAGCTATACCGTTGTCTTCTTCTATTGCCCTCTTTTCTTCACCTCTTCTTCAGACCTGAAGACAGCTTTACATGAGCAGAAGGCACCCAGTGACTTCCCAGTCCAGGTGTATGAATAGTGGTCGGGGTGGACCACAGGTTGTGCATGGAGTCAGCATTTGTCTCTAGCCACGCATCCAGGAGTTCTCCTGTGGTTCCTTGGGGCTTTAACAAGCTTTCTATTAAAATTTTACTTTAAAGCCTGAGCTAATATTTTTTATTATTACTAACGTGATTACGGCTCTCTCCTCTTCTTATTTAATGTATTTCTGTCCCCTGGAGTAGTCTTTCAGCCTGGCTCCCAAGGAAGAAAAAGGTTTTGTTCGCATGATGGTCTCCTGTACAAATTGCACACTTCCAGTGAAGGGATATCAAGCCCTGGTTCCCATCTCAGTAGTCATGTGCGCTACCAGAGGGGAAGCTATAAAACATCAACATCTGGTTTAATTGACAAGATTAATCCTCTGCTTCAATATACCATTGACTTTAGTTTCAAAAATATAATGCAGATTTTGTACCACACACACACACAAAATCTGCTTGCAGAATCTAGATTGTATGTATATTTTTCCTGAAACATAGCGACTGTTTTATATGAACTACTAGTAGCTCCAACAGCAGATTATTTCTCTGTGGAACCAGCAATATATGGGTTTTGTTTGAGTAGCAATGGGAATAAGTACAGTGATGGATAAAATCAAAACACTTTGAGCAGTTTATGAAGTTACCTGGAAAACCTTTGTTGTGGGGATGGGACAAAGGATGGATCACCTTTCTTAAATATAAGGTGACAACTTGATGGAAGTGTGTGCTCTTTGTTGTCGTTTCTTTTTTCTTAAGCCTCTGTATTATACATGTCACCTTGTAGGGACCTTTGTGACTGGGGCTCTGTGTGCTGGCACAAGGCAAATAACAAAGTTATTGGATCAAGAATTCAATGCCAGTTAGTCCAATGTTACTAGATCTGTACTGGATCCAGTTTGGTGTAGCTTTCCACATATACATATTTCAAAGGTGCTGATACAAAATCTTTTTTATCCAAAAAAAGGACGGTGCCGGGGTGTCCTGGCCCCCTCGTAATGGGGATGCAGTTCTGTATGTAGAGAAGTCTCTCACAGCAGATTGTCTAAGCATTACAGATAAAAACATTTTTCTCGATTCTAAGAGGAAAATGAAATCTAGTGTTCCTCTGGGTGCGTGGACATTCTGGAGGAAAATAGGCAATTTTGGGGGAGCCTTCAGTATTTCATAAGGAGATGCAGTTATCCAGAAATGTTTCGATTTTGTCTGGCAAATTGGAACACCTTTTTCAGTGTTCTGAAACTACTCCTTTAACAGCTTTCTGGTGAAAAAAGTCTGATGGCTAAAAGGACCTGTACCTTTATTTCAATCAAAAATCCTTTCTGTTTTAGCTTGGGCTAGCCGTTCTTCTGTTCTCCATGTTAGCCATCTGGATGGCAGCTGCCATACCCAGGCCCAACTTTTGTCCATTATCTTACATGTTACAATAAATATTTGCTGTAGTATATTTGCCATTTTTTTTGCATATTTTCCCCATATATTTTACAACTCAAGTTTTCCATTGGCTGGGTGTTCACTGTAAACACATTAATCATCCTAAATTCTTCATGGATCTAATTGCAGGGTATACTCTATTTTGTGGAATTAATGTGTGTTCAGATATAGAAGTAGGAAAAAATGTAAAAATGTTTAACTTTGATTAATTAAACTGTGTTAATTTAACAGATGGTGTGTTCTGACACCCACAAGGCTTAGGTTTAGATCTGTGATGCTTTAAAGAGGGATCTCTGCTCTTATTTTTATATAAATTTTGAGTCTCTACACAGTCCACAGATGTTCAACTCAGGCTGATTTTTGTTTTGTTGTTTTGCTTTGTCTTCAGCTCATGGCTGGCAAAGACTGATTCTATTTTGGGTGTTGCAGAGGTTTTACACTACTGTCTGTAGACTTGAAGCCTTGCTGTGGAACCACTATATCATTGTATTCGAACAGATCTTGATTTTTAAATATCAGTATGGATGAACTTAGTATTGAATCTCCTTTCTACCAGCAAAGTATTAATTAGCCCAGGGAACCCCTGCTATACTTTGGTTATTTTGAGAAGAACCTTTAGAGAGTTCAGAGAGATTTCTTATTACAAAATTAATTTAGAAAGAAGCAAGACTTTACAGGTTTTCCAGACGGACTCTCATAACAGATGTTTTCTACTTGCTGCTCACATTGACCAACACCTATGCTTGTGTTCTGAAATGCTGTGGGGTAAATCATATCTTACTTTCAAGTATATGCTTTTAATTATGTCTGGTACAGAAACAGCTGGTGTTGGACTTCTCTAGGGTGCATTAGTACACTAATATCCCATATTCCTGATGACCTGTGTAGCATTATTGAAAATGAGCATGTCCCCAGGTTTTAGTTATTTATTTCTAAGTCACTCTCGCCTATTCTTCCTGTTGCTGTAGAATCCTCTAATAACTGCCAATAACTACAATATCTTAGGACTACGCTTATAAGGCCTGGAACCTGCCAAAACACTCTCCAGGAAGCAGATTCTGCTGTTTGTTGTTATTGATGAAACTAACACCTTGCACATACTAGATTTCATTGGTGGTTCCCCCCATCCCCTTCCTGTTCCATCGGAGGTTTTTACTGTTTGTTTCATTTGTTTGAGAGTTTGTTTTTCATTTCATTTGCATCAGGACTAGCACTAGCTTGTGGACACGTGTATTGGGTTAGCTTGTGGGTCACCAAATGTTTCTGCTTATCAAAAAAGTGTCGTGGAAAGCTGTGAGACTGTCTCTGAAACTGTGGTTAGAGACAGGTAACAAAATGCCTATTATCCTAAGCACCCTTGGGAATCCAAGGCTTGTAAGATGACGTGTTCCTTACACGCTTTCCAATCCACCTTGAATAATGGATTCATTACCCACTTTTATATACGTGACAAAAAACAAAGCAATGAAATAATTTCATTACTAGGGAGAATATAAGGATAAAGTTATACGTTTGCTTAAAACCATGGATTTGGAGTAAACAATGTTACACAAAGAAAAATGCATCAGGGATGCTCTTGAGCTTGTACTCATAAACCAGCAAAACTTTCTCCTTTCTGCAGCCCTGGTCAGAGGGGCTGGTGGGATGTTGGCATGTCCCAGCCTTGTCCCTGGCCCTCTGCATTTTCCCTTCCTCATCCCTCCTGGCTGGGGCTCTCGATGACTGTCTGTGAACTGTCTCTGCTCTTGGAGAAATGTATCTGTCAACCCCTTTAATTAGTCCACTTCTGGTTTTAGGCTCCAGGCTGCTTCTCATTGTTTTCAGCCTCTTACAACTTGATGGTGCTCTCAATACCTCTCATGATATATAAATTATAAGTAATACTAGCTTCTTTTAAGATTTATGACATTTAGCTTGCTTTGAGCTCTTTGCAGAGTTTACAAATGACATATAAACACAACAAAAGAGAGATTTGTGAGCTGGGCTGTGCAGTGCTCTACACATGCTGCTTTTTATTTAGGAGAACCCTTCAGGGCCCCCTTCTGTAAGCTTATCTTGTAGGTTGTATAGATCCTGTTGCGGTCAGGAAAGCTGCTGAAATTTAGACTAACCCTGTCCCCCAGAGCTGCTGAGTTACTGTAAGCGGTTCCACAGACACAGGTCCAAATACCAACCTCTAAGTTGAGAAAAGCCAAGCTGTAACTCAACCGCAGCACAGCTTGCAAATCACTTGGGCTCAGCATCACACAATAAAGTAGCAAATGTCACTCTTACTTTTGAATTTCAACCACCATTTATTTTGTTCAGAACTCATGTTCTGAAACGAATATATTTATGTACAATTCTGAGGGTCTTTATTTGTTTTTAAACTTATATTGCTTTGGAAGGCATGTCACAGAACAAAAAGTGTTACCCTTATAAGCCAGAATTACGCTAGGGCAATGGGACTCAAGGCTGCATAACAAAGGCTAAATTGGTAGAATGGGGAGGGGACTAAATCTATGTACACAATTTAGAATTTGGTAATTTTTCTTTCCTTTGGTGAGGAAAGACAAGAAAAAGGGACAGTACCTTGTTGTTATTAATGCTGAAATTTGTGTCTGAGGCAGATCTTAAGAGAGAAATGAATCTCTCTCTGTAGATTACTTAATTATCATTAATTATCTGAAATGAATAAGAAACTGTTGTGTAACTACAACTCAGAATTTTGTGTTTAATGGGTTAATATTTTAGGCCAGTGAGGCAACAAGACGACTTAAGGTAGTTAGTCAGGAAGACCATAATAGAAATGATCTGAAACTTTCATGCATTTTTCTCTAAAGTAGACAGAAGACAGGAGCTACTAGTTCAGACAACTCTCTGTGATAAGCTTGGGAATTGTCATTTCTTAACTAAAACACATTCCATGCAGATGGCTAAATCATGCTGCATCGGTGACAAGCTCTTACAGCACCAGGTTGCTATTTTGAAACTCATCCCTTGCAGGATGCTAGACTGACAGGGATGCTATAAAGGGCCTGTGAGGGGAAGAAATGAAACTGTAGACTAAATATAGCTCTTCAGATATGCTGTCTTCTTTATATATTTATTGGAGTGGGGAGGGGTATGATTGAACTACCTCAGTGATTTATTTTTTTTTAATTATTCATTTATTTATTTCTACAAGGAGACCCCTAAGATTGTTGGGATGTGGGTTTTTGTTGTTGTTGTTGTTGTTGTTTCTTTTTTTAACCAAATCGCTGACTCCATAGAGATATCCTTTGTGCCAAGAGTGACCATTCATCCCAAAGGAATGCAGGACAGGATTGATCAGGCTTAGTCACTGGTGGGTGTTTTTCCTGTCACTGTTTTTGTGTGACCCGGCTCAAAGCAGCACTGGGGGGTAAGGCAGCTGAGCCTCAGGTGTCTGCTGAAGGTGGTGATACTACGGTAGGCTATCAGGTTCCTTTGGATTTATAAAGAACACACACTGTGTCCCCCAGAAGCATGCACACATTTTTAACAAGGAATGTGCTGAGGGTCTAGACTTAAATCAGTTTCAATATTAGCTAGTTGCATCAGGTCTTGCTAAATGTCAGTGTATTCAGCATTGTGGCATTTGTGTTTTTTGTTTTTTGTTTTTTTATTGTTTGCTGGATTCTTTTTGTTTGCTTTTTTAATCAGCAAAACCTATGTTGAACGCTATAGTCTCTATGCTGTGGCAGCACTGTTTGAGCTAGGGAGACTTCATTATATCACTACACAAAAGCCCAGTTTTGAGCAGCTCTCTTAGTACAGCTCTTATTTTGTTTCTGATATTTACATGGCATGGGGCAATGTAAGCCCATAAAACTTCCAAAATACAGATATAAAACCCTCGATTGCTTGGAGCCTGAGCCAAGTTCCTATTTGGGTAATTGCATTCTGTCTATTTAAAATTCACGCTTCAATTTTCGGTTTGATATTGATTGGGCTCTCCTTCGCTTTCCTGTACTAAGCCATCTGCGTGCTCCTAAACAATCCCAGCCCCCCAGCTTCCAGGAGCCTCGCTGCAGGGGCTGGGGGTGCCCAGGCTGCTCCAGTGCCAGCAGTGGGGATGGGGGCTCCTGCAGAGCCGCCCCTCATGGCATGGCTGCGGGGTCACCGCCGCCCCACAACGTGACCTGGTCTCTGCCAGTTCCGCCCCAGGAAGCGGCTGGGATTTATTTTGGCAGCAGGTCTGTTCAGAAACACAGTCTGGAAGGAACCTGGTGCGTTAAACTAAACTCTGTGC
Organism: Anser brachyrhynchus; assembly: GCF_964034855.1. Lineage (NCBI taxonomy): Eukaryota > Metazoa > Chordata > Aves > Anseriformes > Anatidae > Anser > Anser brachyrhynchus. Next base: position 3,563,593 of record NC_137705.1, read on the forward strand.
CTTCCTATTTTGGCAGCCACAGCTTCTGTCCTGTCCTGTCCTAAGCCCACGAGGTTGTATTGCTCCCATTACTCCTATTGAAAAGCTCTTCCAGCTCTTGCTATTTTTGTGATGCAAACTGACCTCTGAAGGCCCAATTTGGTAATTGGTTTGCTTGCTTTTGGACCGTCTCCACCTCTGTATTTTAATATTCCAGGAGAGTACACTTAACATGAATGTGAACTTTACTGCGAAAGCAATCCAAAGCTTAAATGTTTCAGATTTGTGTGGTGGAAAGGTCCCTCAATACTTGGTTGGAAAGGGGAAAAGAAAAGACACATTTTTTCCTTTATCCTGAGATTTCCATGAAGTATTCAGAAAATGCGTTCCTCCAGGTAATTCATTAAATGATGGAGGAAAGTAAAATATAACATCTACTTCTTGCTGAATATGTTACCGAAGAATAGTTTCTGAAAGGCTCCAATGTGTGATTACAGGAAGAGTCCTGGAGCTAACTGTAATTAAAGTTCTTCTGACAATATGGCAAATCCGTAGCAGTAGTGTTTTATTCCTTTTTTTTTTTTTTTGGTTGCATGACTGTAATGCCCACCGGGTTTGGAGGATGAATGTAAACTCTCTTGTATACACTTCTTTTTTGTAATTAGCCTAAGTCAACAATACTGGCAAGGATCTGCTCAAGCCACTTATTGCATGCTTAACTTTATTTGTGTTGTCATGAAATTGAGTCCTTTTTAAACAGAAGATAACTACCAAGAAAACAAATACAGCTACAAATTAACATGCTCTGTCCCTGGTTACATTTGTCCATCTGAAAGCTGTATCCCGGGTCTGGCTAGCCACTGAGACTTCTGCTGTAAAACAAGCATCCAGCATCCCCCCCCCCATTCTGCATCTCTAGCAGAATTTCTAGTGCTGGATGAATAGCCTGCAATAAATGTCCCTCTTCCCTAGCTACAGAGATAAGCAGGCTCATATTCTTAGATTAGATTAAAACCAACAAGATAGTGAGAAGTATTATATGGTTAATATGGATGTAATTCATCATATATAAGCTTCATTTGTGCTTAAAACTCACTGAAAATATTCTCCATTAGTAGAATCTGTCTAGCAGTCAACGTGCTGTAGTGTTTACAGCTTTTGGTGCACAATTACTTGTTGCAGGAATAGAAAACCATGCACAACTTTCACTCAGATAAGAAATTTAGAAATGTAGCTCCCCCCCAAAAAAACGCATCACATATATTGCTTCAATAGTAACAGGTATGACATTTTCAGTGTCCTGTTCTCTGTGATACCTGCAAAAGCAAGCGTTTTCTTTTTCTTTTCTTTTTTTTTTTTTTCTGGAAAAAAATACAGTTGTGTAATATGTGAAGTTGTCCCTGAAGTTGTATTTTCTGTAGTTGAGGCTCATTTTTAGAAAAGGCATAATTAATAGATGTCGTAATAGATTAGGCTACAGAATAGTACGCTGAAGCCTAAGCAAGCCAAGAAATAACTGATGAAGAAAAAATAGAGGTTGTGTTACTGCATGAACATTGCTTTGGAGCAAGGTAAAAGTGTGGTTAGCAATGCCATTTTTTACTATCTGAAAGCTCGTTTTCTGCCTTTTGCCTGTGAACAAAACCCTTGAAAGGCAATTCAAAAGTCTGATATAGGAGACAATTGTATCATAATTTCATCTGTAGGCTGAGTTAATAGCTTGCAATGATTGTATTCATCTCTACAGTGATGAGAATGTTTGTGTAGTGTATACAGCCATCATAAACCCCAGGCTGGAAGTAGATTGGTTTCCAGATCCAAAGCTGTAACTTTTATTTGCTAAGTTGGCAAGAGGAATGCCAGTTACAAAACCTGACCTGTCTTCAGAAATAGTTCTGTGGCTGGTGCACACTTCTGGGGAGTTCAAGGAGAGCTTAGAAAAAAAGGAAATAATATATTTAGTGTCACTGCATACTAGATGAAATTCTGTAAGGTTTAAATGCTGTTACCACTTTTAATGAGCATACTTCTCTAGAGAAGAATAAATAAAGAAAACACTTGAGAAAGTGTGAGGACAATCTGAAATATTTAGTCAGCCAAGGAGCTAAGAAAAACACAAATGTCTTGACTTAATAACACTCAGAACCAAACAAAAGTACTTTTTAAAACCATGTGGAAAAAAAAATTAAAAATAAAATCAGTAATGATCTGCTAAAAACATATTCAATATGTTATGTCATAAAACTTCTCAGAAACTGGATGCTTTTAGGTAGTTTAATGTGGAAGGTAACTTTTCTGAGCTTCCCCAGAGTACACATTGAAATAGAAACGGACCAACAACGGCAAAGTTTTTTTTTTTTTTTTGAGGTAAACTTGAATTGGAGCACAAATTGTGTAAATATCTAAACTACACCACAAGTTTATGGATAACTCTAGCCTAATGAACATGAATAACTGCACTGACAGGTAAACACAAACATACTTTGAAAGACTTCACTTCAATGTGCTTATTTTGGTAATGTAGAATACACTAAAAAAATGGGTGTGTGCCCATCCCTTACCTCCAGTGCGCATTCCTTCTATTAAAATTTGAGCTAGGTTCTCTAACATAGGCATCTAGTTTTCACCCAGCAGTCATCTCTTTCTTCCCATCTTTTTTATGAAGCTGTTCTTTCATCAGTGTGGAGGTGATGAAAAAGAGAACTGGAGCCCAAAAGGTCCTAACACAAGTTCTGTTCCTCTCTTTTAGCAATATAACATAAATACTGAAGGAACTTTCTTTTTAAAGGATCTTTTATTGCAAGGGAGATTAGAGCATTGGAAATCCCTTGATATTGTTAGTGCTCAATCCCATTGAGTAGACCCTACAGACTTCTCTAATTATTCATAACACATTTTGAGCAGATGTCCACAAAATGAATTATCTGCTGTCTGCCAAAAACTACTTCTGGCAGGCAGCGTAGCAGGTAAATAAAAAGAGAGGTTGAAAACATGAATAAAAGATGAATAGAAGAGCTTAGGGCATTTTGATCCTCATAGACTCCACTGGTGATTTTGAATTTATAGAGGTGCAGAAGGTAGGGTAGCCTGCTGTACAAAAACATGTTGAAAGGAGTCAACTTCGGAGGAAACGCTCTCAGCAAGCATTTCTTCCTGCTAATGGCAGTGTTGTTGTGCCAAGTAACAGACAACATTTTAGGGCATGGGACAGCTGGATTTTTCATTGTCTTCCATGGGAGACCAAGAGTCATGATTTCCAGCATCAGTTTGAGCCATGCCAGTCACACGGGACAGCATCTTGGATTCTTAAATTTAGTAGAAGTTGCAAATGCTTATTACTTTTCTGTCATTGGCAAGGACATCCCTATATAATTTAGCCTTAGTTTCAGTAACCAATAAAAAATAAAATAAAACTTGAATCTCCTGAGCGCAATGCTTTCCTAATTAAGAAAAGCTGTTTTATATCATTAAGATCATGAAAATGTAGTACCTACCCTAGGAAAAATCTGAACATTGTACTTACTAAAATTTGTGAATAGAAATGTTATTAAAAGGGGTATTTAAGGTTTTAAAGGAATCAACCTTACATTTGCGTGTATAGTTCTGCGATGGCATCATTTCAGGCAGCTTAATATAACATCAAACTAAAGAAAACATCTATTATTTCACAGAATGGTTTGGATTGGAAAGGACCTTAACGTTTAAATCTAAACATAAAGGAATATGAATGAATAATTTTGGCCTGTGGAAAAGGTTGCTTCATAAGAAAGACGAAGAGAAAGAGATGGGAGGACAGAATGATTCAAAAACTGATTAAAAGAAATGAATAGGTAGGCACGTAACTTCATAAATAACAGACCAGATCTATTCATGGTGGCTTCATTAAAAGCAGTGATAAGTTAATGCCAAGCAGAAGTCTGTTTCTTTGCAATACTTTTGACCTATTCAGTGGAACTATTGTAGTTACTAATTCATACTGGATTATACATAATTGGGATACGCAATTATAACAGTTGAAGTTCAGAAATGACAATGTTCTCTTTCCTTTGGGGATCTGTAATTTATTCCATCACCTTGAACTCGCATTATACAATATGCCAAAATAAAATTTGCAAGTGTTCTCTTAAATCCTGCTATCTTTGGTTCATAGTGTATATGTAAAAGAAACGTTGAGAGGATTAAAAAATATGGGAAAGAATTACCTTTTTAATACATTTTACTTCTCCACTAGGAGACAATAGAAGGTTTTCAGCCTTAGTAAATCCACTTTAATTTATGTAAATAACTCAGAAAAACCAGGTTTATCCCATTGTCTTCATGAAAGCAATAGCAGCAAGGCCTGGGCTAAAAAGGTCGAGTTTGGTTTATTTATCCAAACTGATCTCTTGTATAAGTCAAGATAAAAAGGATGAAAAATCTTGGGGGTTGTTTTATTTTGATGGGACAGTTTCCCTTACTTATTTCACCAAAATATTTCCTTATTGCATTAATTCATATGAAGTCTTACGCAAAAACTACTAGGAGAAATATCTATGCTTGCAGAAATGTGGCTGATGCTGTGTTTCCCTGAGCTTTGAAATTTCCAACACAGAATCCAGTCTTTAATTTGACTAATGTTTTTTCTTTTTATATACTGTCTCTTAAGGCTGCTGAGATATTAGGATAATAAGTGTTTGAAGAAAAGAATAATCTATTTATACAGAATCAATAAAACGTTGCTATGGGAAACCTGAAGCTCTCAAAAGGAGGTTTCCTAGAATATAGGCTTTTCTGGGGCAGAGAATGGCATGTCTCGTTCTTTCCAGCTGTTCCCATGTCACCGCCTTCATTCATAGCCCTCCTCCTTACATGACTCAAGGCGGGCAGTAGTTTTCATGTTGGTCACCAAGATGCAGTAAAATGGCTTGCTGAGATGTCCCCTGAATGTAACAGAAGTTGGGTAAGAGATCTGTATGGGCAGCAACACCAGAATCCTACTTATGCAAGAAGATCTATAGAGCTTCCTTGTTTCTGGAGAACGTTGAAGTATTCTGAGGAGTTTTGTGTAGGGGTATTCTAGCTATGGGGTTACACAGCTACCTCAAAGGGAAGAAAATATGATGATGATATGGCTGCTTGCTGGAACTTAGATTGTTTTTTATTCTTTTTCTCTAATAGCAAGCTACATTTTCAGTACAACACTGCACACATTATTTTGTTTGTGCTTAGATGGTCTCAACTACAGAATGTGCAGAAAAGCGTGTCTGCATGTTTTTCCAGGGTTTGGGGAGGATACTAATATATGTAATACATGACATTATTGTCTTCTGATGTTACAGTAAGCAGTACCCCATTATCCTCTAAATAAGGACTGATGAGAAAGTGGGGTACTTTCCTACTGAGTCACCCAAGATTTTCCACGTGGGGTAAGCCAGCCTTTAGCTACCTAAGCAGTACAATAAGTAGTTTTGTTCTTATACTTTCCATCTTCTACAAAGAAAACTTGGCTACGCTGTAAGCCCAGTGGAAGTGCAATTTGTGCTTCCGTGTTTTTTGTGTAATATGAACCAAAGCTGTCTGCCGTTGTGTCACTGGCTTGCCACTCTTTTGCTGCTTCTGAATTCAGTTTTCAATGAAATGGTTTGGAACAAAGCCAAAGACAACCTCAAATGTCAGAAATTGTATCTTTAAAGTGATTCTGGATGCACATGCAGCCAAAGAAGTTCAGTCCCACTTCAAAGTTATGATGCAGGTATTGTAATGCAGATTACATCGATTTGCTACCAGTTACTGAGAGTTAGCAGGAACCTTTTAAAGATTCTCCACAGTATCCAGAGAATAAAAACCTCTCTACATTACAAAAAGTTGTATTTTCATGCAGATGATCCATCCTAAAAATATTATCAATGTTATCATATGTGTAAGGCAAAACTCAGTGTTGCATAATTTGTTTTAAAACTGACAGGATTCAGCTTATAGCAGAAACAGTGCTTACATGTAAGCACATAAGTAATGCCACCAACCCTAATGCATGTTTGAGTACTTCCCAGTTACTCTTTAGTAATTAATTTATTGCAGAGAAGCAATAGAAATGCTGACTTGCAATATAATGACAGTGTTTGCTGTGGTTCAAAACTATTCTTGTGTAGGACCAGTATGCAGGTGTATGATGAATGAGAGTTGACAAGCTTCTATAATAAATACTTGAAATACCAAAGCAATGACTACTGAAGCAAAAAGAAATACTGCACCCGGCAATAATTCAAACCAGCATTCCATTTACAAATGTAATAAGAGTAATAGAAAAGATTAACTTTCATAGGAAATTACAGTTTGTGTGCATAAGTGCATGTTTTTATGAAGTTCAGTTTCCTATAGGCTTTATGTTTGTGCATCAAAGTTATCCAAACAATTTTAGACTGCAGCGCCATTCAGTAATGTTATGGCATTCTGTACACAGTGCTTACAAGGCTGCTTCCCCCGGGGACTCGAGTTTTGCAGTGATGTCTGTCTTCAAGCTTAACCATAATAGGAACAGTGTAAACTGCAGCATGTGCTCCTATCTTTAATGTTCGTGTAAACACAATCCTTTAGAATTGTGCCTGATCAATGAGGCGTAGCCCTACACGTGGGCTTGCGTGCAAGAGGAATGTTCTCCAAAATCTGGTTCTCTACGGAGGTGACTTAGGTAAAATTCACTATTTGCACCATACCGTAGTGTAGACTGCTGTCTGGAGCTGCTCATTATATGAGGACTAAGTGATGTAATGTGCAACCTTCCTACAGTGTGATGCAATGCTTCAAGGAATTGTTTGCATAGCAGAAGATGTTTCACTTTCTCAAGCCATGGGTACAAGGCTGATGAGTGCTCACTGCTGGGATCCACTTCTGTCCTGTTACAGTAGAAACAAGCTGAACAGACTTACCAGAGATGGGGAGAGGCTAAATAAAGCCCATGTTTTCTGAGTGCCTGGGCAATACTGCAGCCCTTGTGGCTTTTCTTCCTGGAAAAACTTCACAGCCTAATAACCCAACCTCATAAACCACCCAACTTAGACCAAAACAAAATCAGTGAAGAAACCATGTTATTCAAACAATGGTTAATCCAAGAAATAATAATAATAAAATGTGATTATGAAAGGAAAAGGAAGAATATTAAGTCATTATTCTGTTTCTTCCTTCCTCTAAACTTTTGCTCAATGTTTGAGTTGCACAGAGCTGTTTAAAATGACCCTCATTTAAAAATATGCTATCGTGTCTCCAGCAGCTTCATTATTTTTGTGGTCATAGCCCACTGAAGATAGAGCAAAACACTGTGAGAAATCCCTTTTGTTTCCCATTACAGATCCGGGAGCAGAAAATATAGCTTGCTACAGCTGTAACAGCTGCCTTGGGTTTCAAGATTTCAGCTGACCACTCTCTAGCATTATTCACAGACAACTTTATTGAATTTTGCAATCTGATTATTAACTGTCACAAAACCTTTGGTACCAAGAAGTAGGAGTGACATCCCTAAAGCTAAACATGGGGAAGCTGTCATCTAGAAAATAACATGGTTCTCGTACTCAAATATCACAGCTGTTTATAATGCCACTGCAGTGGTCTCTGGTCGCAGCAGCACTGGGAGATGTCAGAGCCTTGTCTGGTGCCACGCTGGGGGAGTGTGGCACTATCGGGCACCTACTGGCAAGGTGACAGAGTGCTTTCTCTGAGTAGGTTTAACTAGCTGTTGGCAGAAGAAATGCTATGGCTGATTTTACATCCAACATGAGTACGTGAAACCCAGGAAGCTCCAGAGGCAGAGCTCTGTGTAGGAAAAAACCTACAGCAATGTGCATTGCCAGCCTTCGTCAGTGATGAGGACTACCTTGCCTTATATCAAGTAGCCCACTTAGGACAACAAAAAATATTGGTACTACCTGTTAAGATAGCTTGGTGTTTCCTCAGACTTTCAAATTATTTTGCATAAAACTTAATTAAAATTTTCAATGTTACAAGAATCCTTTGACTATCCATAAACCCAATGTTTTAAAGTTCTTATTAAAACAATAAAAATAAATAAATAAAATCTACTTTTTAAAAGTTACATATAACGATGATTTTTGTGATTTGGCTCAACTCCACTGAAAAGAGCGTGTGGGGGGAAAAAAAAAAATCATGTCATCAACTTCAGGCTCTCTACTGTGCCTGGAAGGCTTTCTTTAGTGGCTGTTCCTTGTACAATTCATAATAGGCACCCCCCTCTTTTCCTAAATGACTACAGGGATAATGATTTGTAGAGCAGTTTTCAACTTTGAGTGACAAAGACATTACAAGACGATTGGGTTCTCTAGCCTAATTGAAAGTCTGAATATTTCATTTCCCTCTATATTTTGCTGCCATTTTGCTCTGCTGTAAATTATTCTGTGTACTCCAGGTAAGCTTTACATAGTTAATGTGTTTTTCAAAACGTATAAGACTGACCATGGAAAGCTCCGGGCTCTGGAAGTCCACTGACATTAGAGGTGCTTCTGTGCATGACTTACAGTCCAAACTGGAGGTCCTTAATGGGATGGGTTGCATCTACAATTCTAATTGGGCTCTTCACTCTAATAGATTGGGGGAAATGAGGTAAAACGTTATTGCAAACCTCTGTGCTAACTACATTAATTCTCAGGATATATTTATAAAGGCAGGTGAGGATATTACCAAAAAGATTTATCCAATGCTACAGGTTTGGTTTTTTTCCTGTTTATTTTTTTTCCGTTAACTACCACGTTTTAAAGTTCTAGGGTGTCATGGAGAGATCATTCCAAACATAATATAGCAGAGGCACTATGCTGCTATTTAGCAGAAAATACAACTGTTTTGGACTGGTAACTAAATCAACGTGAGAAAATCCAAGTAAAAATAACTTGCATTGGAAAATGTGAAAAAGATTATGAAATTTTCAAAAACCTACCAAAGGCTTAATCTGAAAATTATTGACAAGCATACAAATAAATGAAGTGAGAACAGATCGCTATCTAGAACTTATAGAGGGTTACGGGTTGTTTGGGGTTTTGTTTGTTTGTTTTTTAGGAGGAAAAAAAAAAAAGAATTTAATGTCTGAAGTTAAAGTTAGACTCAATCAATACATTCAGGGCTCTTGAGAAATTTTGAAAATAGTTTCCTACTTGTAGTGATTTAGGGCAGTCAGGCATGTAAAAAGATCGAATTGGTTGTGAGAAATCAATGACCTCCCCCGCTAAGATTCCCAGCAAAATGAGAACTTGCCAATTACAACGGGAGTTTTGATAAGGCCAGCAGGAGAAGGATGCTCCAGAATCAAAGAAACAGCGTTGCAATGTAATATCTATTTATTTATTTCTTTTTTTTTTTTTGTGCCATTGGGGTATGAGACAGGGGCATGGAACGATATTCTGAACATCTTATCTTAAAATGCCACATTCTCTCTCCTGTGGCAGATTAGCAGTGGTGATAAAAAGCAAATAAGCAGAGCTTATGCGTGCATGTAATAATCACTCTCCATCTACCGTTGATGTCTGCAGACTTTTACCTCCCTGCTCAGCAGGTGACTGCAACGCTACTTCATCGCAGCCTTTCAGCCCTTCTGTCAGAACTCCCTTTGGCCACAATGCCACACAAAATAGGTTGGGTAAATCTTCTGTTCTGAAACCACCATTTTACATGAAGATTGGTATTTTCTCATTCTTTTTCCATGGCGGTCTGCCTTGTGCAGTGCTAAGAGCTGCAGCAGGTGCTGGCCCGCGGGGCTGTGTTTATCCTGACAGGCAGAGCTGCTGAACAGGAGCTGATCCGTAGCTGGTGTGGGGGCCCCGTGTCCGTGCCATGAGGCTCAGGAGCCTTTTACTGCAAAGTAGGGTTAGCGTTGTCCCACGGACTAAATGCCTATTTCCTCCTGGTGTGTGTTAGGTGTGCTCCTGGGGGACAATTTCTAGTTCCCTTTCCTCGAAGAGGGACCGTTTGCATGTTCTGCAATGTGAATTGGGATGTGATACGGGGGGACACTGGGGATGCTCGCTGGGGTCAGCACAACCAAAGTACTGGCTGGTGGGGTGGAAAGCATCGGGCCTGCTTTGGCACAAAACGAGGAATGCAGGTCACCACGGCGCTGTGAGGCCCTTTTGCTCGCCCTCTCCTCCTCCACTCGAGCCCTGCTTCTCAATTTAGAAATCGCCGTTTGGGGTTGTGGCCTTTCCTGGCTTGCTGCTACATGTCACCTGCCAAAATGTCTGTCACGGGGACCTGCATTAAAACCGGGCTGTTCCAAGGCTGGGGGTGAAGCAAAGCAATGGGGCCCCTGCGTAACCAGAGGCAAAGCAGAGTGTCTGGGGACAGGGGGAAGGACAAGGGACAGGGTCAAGGACCCCTGCAAAACCTGATTGCTGTGGGTTTACGCAGGCACTCCGTGAGTCGTCCTGTAGGGAATGCACGTTTCCTCATTCCCTTGCCTTCCACAAGCAGTGTTTCAGAGGAAAGCGAAGCAGCTGTGCCTACAGGATCTCACAGAGATTCCTAAAAGCTGATAATAAGGTTTGACAGTCATGTCATAATTGTTAACAATGGTATTGGAGATGCGCCAGCAGCCTAACACTCTCTCACTGCCTCTCTGGATGAGAGGAATTGCTCTGTTGCTCTAAGTCTGCAAACAGAATTTGACATGGAGGGACATTTCTCACAGAAGGAAATATAAAGCAATGTATCATATCGTGCCAAATTACACAGTAGCCTTTAGGATAAAGTAATGAAGAAGAGCCTACAGTGAGGCCGCATTAATATTTGCTTTTTCTGTTCTCCATACATACAAATATATTAGGTAGCTAACAAAGCTTTTAGGAGCATGGTAGAACAGCCTGATGTAAAGGTTTGGCAGAAGGCATTGGGTACGGTCTGCTTACTTACCACTGGTAATGCCGGGAGTGATTGATATAAGTTTTCTGATGAAATCTTCCCCTATGAAAAGCCATTGCTCACTCTCCATTACCAGCATATGGTACAGAGAAAAGTTTCTGAAAGTGTAATTTGGAACTCCTTGTACTCCTCTCCTGTACAGCGATTTGTCCTGGTTAACATGCACCCAATAATGTAGCTGTCAGAATAAATCACAGCAAATGATACTTTTTTGTATGGGTGTCATGAATTTCAAAGCTCAAGGTTCTGGATTTTTTCAGGCCAGAGGAGAGGGCTGGTTCCTTCTGAAATTTGTTGACCCTCAGACAGCCATAACTCTTAGCAACCTTCACTGCAAAAGGAATCAAAATACAAATCAACACTATAAAAAGTGACATGTGAGAGTGATGTCCTTTTTGCCTTTATTTATAATGCCTTTTCAACGGCTTTATTAGAACTCATATGAGCAAAGCCATGCAGATTTCTGCACAATGCGTTAACGATCATAGACTGTTGCTTACCTTATCATGGAAGCTGTCAATAGACCTAGTTAATGAATTTTTCTTTCTTGTCACGTGGATCTTAATTAACAGTTTCCTAGGTCCACATTCCACATCCCCGGGGGGTCTCAGTAGAGTTCTGGAAGATACATTATGCATATGCTTATGCTTTCTCCTAAACTTGGATAATTTCTGGTCAAGAATTATTACATCAATTTCACAGCACTGCAGATACAGTCCTGACCACTCCAATTATCTGTCTACTCCTGAATATAGCAGCAGTAACTTCAAGCCATCATAAAAAAGTTTATTAATTTAGCTCCACTGAGAGCCAACCATTTTACTGCAGTGCAACGGAAAGATCTCTGCCATGTAGGAAGCCTTTAGCTATTTTTTTCTCAGTTTAGATCTTTGAAAGGACTTTCTAAAATTTGCAAGGATGAACAGTGGGACCAGTACAGAATCTGCATGGAAGCTTTCCTAAATCCCTGCAAGAACAAACAAGGCAAGAAGCTGTTATTTTTCTGAGCCTCAGAACAAGAAGGTTGGCTAGGGACTGCAGCAGAGCTATAGCTCTCTGTTTCTCATAATTTCTAAGGGCTGTGCGTTTGTTTGTTTACACACTTATTGGTGTGTGTGCTGTTTCCCCTTGAGCAAGTTTTTGCCAGTAACTCTGATAGTAATAGCTGAATATAAGCTTTCGAGTTCACTCTTAACCATATTCTCCCCAAGATTCCTCGATCTCAAGAAGAGATGCCCCAGAGCAGATCAATGTCAGTATCAAATGGCCGGTGTTTCACAGAGTCCTCCTCTGTGGAAGAGCTGAGGAGGACCTGCTTGAGCTGCTGCAGGTCCAAGCCTGAGAAGGGCGAAGGGAAGGGAGAGAAAGCCCCTTGCCTAGACAAATGGGGTGCTCACCCCCAGGGGAGCAAGCACCAGAGGCAGGGAGAGCTCTCCTAGGTTTGGTCAGTCTGGGACTGCCCGGGATTTTAACACCCGGTTGTATCTAATTGGACCCAGCTACCTCCAGCATGGCTCTTGTTCTGCATCTGTCATGTGCCAGAAAATCTCACAGGGATTTTCTTCCCTTTGTCAGGCTTGGTTTTGGAATACAATATCTTCTTTTGAGAGGATTGCTCTGTCAACAGCAAGAATGTTCGTTTTCTATATTTGGAATAGATTCTGTACTGACCAAAGTGTTAAAGTAAAAAATTCCCTACATTATGGGAAGTTAGCTGCAGCAGCAGAAAGAGCCATTAAAACCAGGCATTCTTTGCAACTGTGATGCCCAGCAGTTATTTCAGATGTAAAGCTTCGGATGTGCTCTTTGAAAATGTTACTTCTCATGAGTATCATGACGCAATTATACCAGCAGCTTCTCACTTTACATTTTTGCTGGTCAAGTATCTGAAGCCCGAAATTCAAGGTTTGTCTCTGAATTATGTAAGACCAGAGCCAGAACTGGCAGCTCCGTTATCACAACTGCATCGGCAGTGCATCAGCCCCCAGCAGGTGCCAGGACTGGGGGGAGACGCGGGAGCGCTGGGATGGACGTCCCTCCTGCCCATCCCTTCCATCGCGGCCAAAACTGACTTTAGAGAGACATGTAGCTGACCACGTTGCCTAGGGTAAAGGCCACACTCAATTTCATAGTAATATCAAACATATTTTGAGAAGTCAGAAGATGAGCTGGTACAGTTCAGGGACTATTACCAGTGCAGATGCTCGGGGTTATGTAAGTGTAAGGATAGATTCCTGGTGTTTAGGCAAAAATACTTGTGACAAGATGAAATGGAAAGTAGAGGGGGGAAAAAAAAAAACTAACATGTAAAAAGGAACTAATGTGAAGTAACTATCTGAAAACTGCTTCAAAACCACTTAAGTCAGAGCTTTTATTTTCCACTCATTTCAGCAAGCTTTTAATCAGGGCAATAAAGGAGACAAAAATAGACTGATGGAAATTAGAGAGGTGTAATCAAAATGTATGCATTAATTTGGAAATGGGACATAAGATGGACGTTTTACCTTAAACAATGATTCATCTTGATACTTTTGAAGATACTTATTTAGAAATACAATCAGACTTTAATTGGCAGAGAATGTAATAATCTAATAGGCTTTGCAGACTTCTGTAGTATGCTAACTGTAAAATACATCACCTATAAATTAAGGTTCAAGAGGTTACATGGGCTCAGAATATTAAATAATATCATCTTTCTCCAAATTGATCTAACTATTATAGCAAAATTTATTGCCAATCTGGCTACAACATCTGCACAACTAAAGGACTTGTTAAAGAAAAATGAAACTTGTCTTTCTGCCAAAGTCTGGAGAGGCTTAAACAGAAATTAATATCTGTAAGAAATCCTGGAACATTTTTTAAAAAATATCTGGCTGGCAATGCCTGCTGCTTTTCAAAGAGGAAATAATTGTTTTGAAAGGCATATTTCACACCGCAACTAAAACTCGCTCCACAGAAATGATGATGTTTTGATACAATTACTTTCAAAGTGTTGCTGTTGTTAAGGTAAATTTATGATAATCAAACATTTCTAACAAAACCAGTCTGGAAATATACTCTATGGAAACAGACCACAGACTCTTGTATTCTCACAAAATGTCTCACATGTTGATGCTAAATATAAAAGAGGCAGTTGATATTGCAAGGCCCATTACTATATACATGTTTAAGATGGCAATTAAAAATAGTTCTCTCCTTTAGATCATAAATTCTTTCTCCAATAAGTGTTCTGGAGGATTACTGCGTGAGCAGGAATACCACAGTTGAGATGGTCTACAAATGTATGCGTGGTGCTTAAACATTAATGATTTGAAAAAATAACCATGAAAAGGTAAAAGAGAGATTCTGAATTCTTATACCTGCGCTCCTTTCTTACGATCCTGTCCATGAGGAGGAAAATGTGTTTGTATGTGGGCATGGCAAATATGTAACAGAGGTAGCTATTTCTATTTCATGGCATTTTTCTGAAGATTAAAATATATATATATATAAATTGCTGCAAATCTAAAATGCTAAGCCATAGTATTTAGGAAACATAGATTTCCATTTCAAAACTGACACAGATGAAAAATCTAAGTTGCACATTATTCACAGTGGCACTCATAGCAACTTATCAAACTAATTGTTCTTAATTTTCAACCCAATGTGAATTTATTTATATTCTTAATGTCATACATTTTAAAATAAAAACAACAACAACAGACATTTTCCAGATTTAGAGGTTGATATTTGTTGACTAGACAAAGTGAACAGCCAAATCCAAAATTCATTTAAGTTGTGAAAAGATTAATTTGGCTAAAATTGTATGTTTATATGTTTATGTCTTAATTTTCGCTTCCCAAACTTTCAATGAAATTCCAAAGGAATCTCCCTTTAAGCAGCCTGATTCTCATTCACGAACGAGTATGAAGATACCTGGGCTGGATATGCTGACAGTCCCATCTTGTCAGTTAACCACTTACAAATTTCTTCCAATAAAATATCCAGCTGTTTATAGTTAAACATTCATGGTTCTCTTTTTGAAAATCTGTAATCCTCAATTTAATTTTAATTACTAGATTACAAGAGAGAAATAGTACCAAGGTATTTAGTCATTTGATGGCATGCTGCTTCTCCTTTCATCACCGAAATACAATGCCTGCAGTTTCTACCATTTGTGATAATAGACCAGGGAAAGGAGACTAATCTATACTGCTAAATTTTTAAGTCTGAATTTGCTATTCTCTCAAGCGTCCTCACCGAGAACTGGGCTGTTTTTCATTAGCCAGCAGGAGGCACGCATCCCATTCACCAAGCAATATGAGACTTGCTAAGAGGGATGCCAGAACTCCTGGCTCAGGATAAAGCGACTGCACCAAACAAACTATTTGAAAACTTTAGCTTAGATGTGCAAGGTGCAGAGAAGAAAATGTTGGTTATAAGGGAGTCAACGGTGCGAACTGAGATCCCAGCTGACAGAGCCGGGGATAGTTAGGTGCTGAGACACGGAATTCATGACCTGGAAAAATAAGCGTTGATTAGCCAGTAGTTGGTGGAGCTCCAGAAAGCAGGATGCTGAGCATCCTTCTATCTGACGAAACCATCCCATGGATTGTAAACAACAGGGCAAATAGATGACATGAGCATCTCCAGCAAGGTACAGACCACTCTTCATTCCTGTTCGATCAAACTGCGAGGAATTCGCTCACACGATTTGTGAACAGTCAGGACTGTGAACAATGAGTTCTTTCATAATGCTTTGGTTGTTATGACACCTTCTGGTTGTACATTTCAGCTAATTAACAGTAATTGTTTTATCCAGAGCACCTTTAGCTCCAGAGTGACTTCACTTTGAGACCAGCGTGGTTCAATAGCGCAGGTACTGCCACCCCCTGCTCCCATAAGCGCTTCTGCACGTGGCAGGGTCAAGCTCCATGGTGCCCATGAGGACAGATCTTTTCTGCCCGACACACGGACAGAGCCAAGATGCTTCGTGGCTCGGGGATTTCAGACTTGCACAGTCCTCCAAGTGTCAGTCATGCAACTCCCTCATGCATATTTGATTGCTGCCTTTGGTGGTAATATCCCTGCCTTAACGTATGTGCACATCGTGCAGTTGCTGTGGGAACCATAACTTTGAGGTTTCATGATTTTTAAAAAGGAACGTATTTATAGACTTTATTTATTTTGCTTATGAATCAACATGTTAATATTGATGCAATGGAAGAAGAAAGGGAGACAAACTTCCAAACAAAGCACAATATCAAACAGTGATCCGTTTATTTTTCTCTTCAGTGGAGTTCCCATAACAGGCACGATTGTAGCAACAGAAAGGGAAAAAAAAAATTATAAAAACAGGAGCCAGACAAAAGAGGGAGAAAGCCAGCAGCAGATAGCAGAGTAGCTAATTTAAGTTGTTGAGAGATCAAGTCTTGCTCGTCATGGATTACAACGTCCCAGAAGGTGCTGTGCTGCTTTGCAGGCTCTTGCCGTGGGGCCCCAGGCACTTTGAGGCTCACCCAAGGCACCAGGTCGGTGCAACAGGCTGTTCGGGCCATCATAACCACTGAGTCTGCGTTCATCCTGTGGATTTATGTGGTCCCAAGAGGGGTTCTGGGATGGCTGGCCAGGTTTCAGGTTCATCTGGGCTTCCCGAGGGAGCTGAGCACCCTCGGCACAGCCCAGCACTGCCCTCAGCGGCCACGTGAGCCCGGCTGGTGGAGGTGGTGCAGCTGCAGCTTCACTCAGTGCAACTTAACATCATGGCAAATTATTCAGGAGACAGGGAAAGAGGATTCATCTCAAGGGTGGTCCTATGGGCTGATGGAAGTGAGATGCGTCTGTGATCAAGCTGGGCTGAGAAAAGCACCGTGGTTAATTTACTGAGCCAGAGGACTGCAGAGGGAAGGATCCAGCATGGTCTCTCTCGATGTATGACGCATGAGAGAGGGTTGCCCGGGCCAGTTTAGCACTTCCCTCTCAGATGTGCTTTTTCAGCATTGCTGTTACATGAGTTACAGCCACAGGAAATGTTTGATTTTGATGAAATGTGAAAGGGAAGGGAATGCCTTGTGCCTACAGTGGGCTGGGCATCAGCTGAGCAGGGCTGGGGAAGCAGTGCTCAGCATGTGGGCAAGGGGACATGAATATGTATGAGACTCTAATTAGCCACAACGCATAACCAAGGTGCCTGAAGGCCCAGGAACACTGGGTAATTGTTTTAAACAATTAACAAGTTGGAGCCCACTCGGTCCGTACTGTCCCGTGCAGCTCATTGCAACAGCAAGGAGTGAAGCTGCCTGCAAAAGCTGCCTGCAGATGGGGAGTATGTGGGGTTTCAGGGCTCAGGGGTAGAGACGGTCACACCAGCACCATCCTGGCGTCATCTCTTGATGTCCCCAGTGTGGGAGAGACGCGTGCTGTGGCAGGCCACGCTTCCCCGGCGCTGCTGTTGGGCCTGCCTGATTTACGAAGCACCCTGAGCAGTGACAGACCCCTGCTCTCGGAGTCTAAGAACATTCACTTGTCTTGAGCTTAATGCGTGTGTCACTGCGGTGCTCACCGCCAGCACCCAGGAGATGGCTGGTGCTCCAAGCGAGGGCTGCGTGGGCACGTTACACCTGGCAGCACCCAATTCCTCGTGGCGTTTGAACAAGAGTCCCTCTTCGCTGCCTTTCCTTCTTCTCCACCACTGCTGAATGTGGGCTTACTGGGTTTTTAGCTGCACAGTCCCAGTGGTTTTCTGTGCCTACTATAACTTTTTCAACCCTTTCTTCTTTTTCTCATCCCAGTTAAACTTCCCCTGTGGTTTCGTGCAAAACATAAGGTGTCCCTCCCACAGCATTTCAGATCCCTCCACCTGCCTCTCTGGTTGCGTTTCCATCTGCCCGGCCCTCCTTTTTTCTCCTCAGGGCCATTTTCCTTTCCTTTACCCACACATGCTGCTGCATCTTTCCTTTTCAGCATATTTGAGCTTCATGGCAGTGGAACTGCGTTTTGCGCATGACAGAATCATTTGATACATTAAAATAACTTTCTGTTTTCCACTGATTCAGCAAAGGTTCATAGTAGATTTTAAATAGCCCTTAACCTGGAATATTAAAGGATTCTTTTTTTCTTTGTCCAAAACAGAATTTGCAATAAAGCTCAAATATGTTTGAAATGCATAGCAATTCAAAGCAATAGTCCTGCCTGAAATACTAATATTTACTTTTATTATAACTCGGTTCTGTGCAGAGAAGTCAGCAAAAAGAATTGTGTTGTAAGCACAAGTCTACCCTTTGCTTCAGTGTATGATTACAGTTCGTTTTCGTGGTGTAGTTTTGTCTGGCAACGAAGTGCTTAATAGTGGACTGAGATTCCTGAAAGGCTGACCCCATGCTATTCGTACCTACCCTATTTCCAAATTCAGTTATTTACGAATAAAGCCAGTTACATTATAACTTAATTCTGTGATTAATGATTTTCCTTCCACTGGTAAATAAACTTTCTTTCTACTGGAGAGGGACAACGTTGAAGCCAAAACAAGGGGCAAGAATATGTTGGCCTCTTCGACTGCTGATTATTAAGTTTTCCGGAAGGTAATTATTTTTCTTCCTCTCTGATCAATGTAGTCTGATATCCATTTAATCTGTAGTCTGTAGCCACCACATTTTATAAAAGGCAAAAACCAAGGAACCTGAAACGATCTGTTTTCCCACTGGGCTAAAGAAAAAGCGTGGAGCAGACTTGCAGGCTGTCGCCGCTTCCCACCTGGATGCTACAGCTATTTTAGATAAGAATGTTATTGCCGCTGTGTTGAATGGATTTTATATGATGGTATAAATATGTCAATTAGTATTTCAATTAGTATCTGTGACTAATCCTGCCCACGCTGGGAAGTTGCAGAACGCAAGTTTCTTACCAAAGGGTATGTTTTTGTTTCTTTGTTATTCAAGTGTAATGCCAATTGACAACTTCAATAGTGGGGGATAGGACAGAAAATTATAAGCTTTCTTTTAAATGGAAGGTGAAGGGTTGGCTAGAAGCATTTGCAGAGGGTGAGGTCCTAATTCTCCTGTATTACATGAAATTCTACATTCGACTGCACATTATGCATCAACTCCTACAGACTTTCTTTTAAACAGTTGAATACTCCAAAGTTTCATGACCTTTGTAAAGGATTTTGTCATACAGCTTTGTTCTCCTGCTCTCTAGCTGATAGTATAGCTCCTTAAAAGTTTAATTAAAAACAGTTATTTGCAACTCCATTAACATACCGTCCACACTATTACGTTCATCTATGACAGGGCCATTTTATATTGCCTTAACACTGTAAATAGTCCTTTTTATACTTAAAATTTCTTAAGTAATTAGTCTACTTATGTTTCATGCTGAAAATAACACAGCCTTCAAATGTGACTAAAGCATAGTCCACCAAAGATAATAAATAATAATAACAATTAAAAAAAAAAAGTTGGTTTTGGCACTCTTTCAATACATCTGGAAACGTATTTCTTTTTCATTTTTCATTATTTCTTTTATGCCAGTAGAGGGCACAACTGTTTAAATCACATGTATTTCATATGCAGTGTACCATACTAAAGGCAATATAAAAATTCATAAAAAAGTAAAATACACATCTATTTTTCAGTAATGAACACTTAGTGGAGTTTGACTGCATTATCAGCAACTGCTAATAGGAAAGAAAAAGGTTATTTAAATGATTTTGTATGCTAGAACTTCAAGAGTGTTTGGGTGTTTCTGCAGTTCACCAGCATAAAGCAATGTTTAGGCCAATGGGATTAAAAGAAAGAAGGATAAAGATACAGTAGTGCACTGATTAGAATAAAAACAATATTAGTCTGAAACCATAAAACATGAATTAGCTGCTTGTAAATACTAGGAATTAGAAAGTCTGGGATTTTTGTATTCAAATTTCATACATAAATTTGGCAAACTTTATTAAAAAAAAATCTGTCATGGGAAATCAGTTCTTGGGCTAATTTTTTGTTGTATTATTCCATCTGACATCCATGTAATGGGAATGAGAGAGGAGTTAAAACCATGGGCTTAAAAATGACAAAAGAACAGTTCTACGTTTTATGCATATCTCGTGGTAGTCTCATTCCAGTGCTTATTTTTGGAAGGGCTTTGACAAATCCTCAATTCAATAGATGAATGGCTTACCTAAAATTGTAAAGGAACAATTAATTAACAGAAAGAGTATCTAGTAGGAAAAAGTTTTTAAAAAATACAGGGGGAAAAAAAAAAGCAGGAACTTATTTTCCTCTACTTTCTGAGCAGTGTCTGCCAATTTTTGAAGATAACTATGTGCAAGATTTCAGTGCACAGAAAGCCTAATATAGGATTTATTCTAACCCTGAAGTTGGAGATGTCTCACCCAACCACCACATCGGTGTCAAAAACTTTGGCAAAATTATTAAAGAACATGGGAAACCGTGGCTTGAGTCATTGTTTGTGACAAAGTCACAGGAAGGATCAACACAGCTAAAAGTGCCAAGACCCCACCAACCCATGCTGAGAAAGGTGCTGGCTGAACCATTCAGCACAATGCCAGGAACTGAGTGAGAGACCCCTGGCTCTGCAGTGAGCTTAGAAGGGATAATAAGAATAATATATAGGTGGAGAGTGAGCAATGCGTGTACTAGAAAACTGCTGGCCTTAGCAGGGACTCTGCAAACTTTTCAAAGTCATTTCTGAGTTTGTGAACCTCTTCCCTTCATAATTTAAAACTGATTCTTTTTGTCTTGTCACTCATTTTTGCTGATGTGCTGCAGCTGAAAAGCAGATTTTCTAGTGCCTGCAGTTCCTCTTACAATGTTCTGTGTAACTAAATTGAGCAGTAGAATAGGTTAGAGTTAGCAATTGCATCCTTAATAAGTGTTCCAACATCTCCAAATCCCTCTCAGTCTTCAAATCGGGTGTCTCTACAAGGTAGAGCTACAAGGACTTTCCAAACATTAGCTTGAAAACAATGAGAAACAGCCGGCTGGGGACTTCTTCCCTCCTGGACCGCTCTTTATCGGTGCAGTGACACTGTGCAAACACAACTTAATGACTTTGGGTGATTAAGTATAAAGTCAACTGGAAACTGCAATTGTTGGACATTGTAGTCGTAGATATTACCCATGTGAAAAATGACAGTAAGTTTAAAATAGGTATACGCAAATGCTAATTTAAGGGTTTCATTTCCATTCGTATTTGGAGGTGTGCTCGTTGGATGGCAATGTCATCCTTACATATTTCTAATGCAATTCCCATAATTTGTTTGGGACTGCTAGACAAAAACCTTAGCAACTTCAATACTCTCAGACTCTTCCTTTTTATTTTAGAATTTTCTAAGGATTTTTAAATTTGCTTTCAGTATGTTAAAGTCCAAAACTACCCTCACGCTGAGAGATGCAATAACATTTTGGTTGGAGGTCATTAATACACTATTTTCCTTATTGTTTCTGTTTGAAGCGCACTTGCACGGAGACATTTGTATTCATTACAGATGAGGAGCCTTCTCATCAGGGTATTTATAGACTTCAAAATTATCAGTACTGATTTAGGAAAGTATTCTAGAGCAAGACAGGAATTAAAGTGTATGTTTTCATAACAACGAACGTAGATACTGACTGAAGTACTTCACTGAACTGAAGTTCTTTGGACACTTTTTCATCTTGTTTGTCATTCAGGTATGCCGTTTCTCCTTTTGTTTTATTTTTTCATAGGTCAGCATTATTTATGTTTGTGTTTTTACCTGCCTGCATCTGATCCTGCTGACAAAGTTTAGGATTAAGTGCCCTTACCCTTATGTTTGGGATGCCTGCGCTAACTCATGAATGAAACTGCATGGTATTAAAACCTGAACCTACATCATCATATTAAAATTTGAAAAGTCAGATGATTTTAAAGTTCTACGTACAGAAGTACACTGCTGGAGCACCACTCCATGGTTGCATGGAGGATGCATACAAGAAATAAGAAATATCAGCTGATGGGTGCGATGCTGAAAGCATTTCCTTGTATTTGGGTGGCACGGCGACTGCCTTGAATTTCCCATCTGGAACTGGAAGCTTTGGGGGTGACTACAATTCAGTTTTACATTAGAAATAAATATTGTCCATTACAGAGCTAACTTTACAAGTACGTATCCTTTGAAGTTCTGTTGAGTATAACGACAAATCACTGTCACACTAAGAAGGGAAGAAGGAGCAGCCAACTGTTTCCTTCACTCCCCCGGCACGATCACATTTCCAAATGCTTTTAGGGAGTATTTCTTTGCTGCTCAAAAATTTACTAACCACATTTTTACTGGCATTGGCTGCCTCTGTTTTGGTTTCTGTCTCCCAGCCCGTAACAGCAGACTCAGAGTGCTGTTTGGATGCATTTAAGCTCTGGGTGTGGGAGCTCCTTGGGACTCGGTGAACAAAACATCTGACTTCCCCAATGAACTCTGCTGCATTCCTGGTAAAATTAAAACATCTAATTTAGAGCATGTTCTATATTTAGTAAACTGTTGAACAGTACATCAGGCAATTTGTTTGAACAAAGGATGGCAGGGGTTGTGGGAATATAATTTTGTATTTAATTCTATTTGATTAGGAAAGTTACACAGCCTGTCCTTAAGCTGTTAGGACAGCCATAAAATGTCTTTGCCTTCTGCTGACTTGCTAGCCAGGCCTCCAGGCATCAGGCTTGTTTCTGCGTAGCATTTCAGCTCAAGGTTGCCAGTTAGTACATAAAGATAAGAACGGATCCATTGCATTTTAATAGATCAAAAAATCAGGCAACAGTACAGTGAAAATAACTTGATATATAGGGAAGTAACTATATTTTAATGCCTAGTAGCTGCAGATGTTCAGATTACTGTAATGCTATTAAAATGAGTATCTATTAATATACAAATATTTCAGTGACACAAAACCAGAGACAACAGAAACCTGAACTAAAAACAAAACTAAAATTGCCTCTTTATTGGAATTTGCCTTCAATCACTTATTCATTTCTAATGGGAAAAAGCCTGTACATCTGAAAATATCATGCTCTCACACATTTCTCCCTCCCATAATTCATAGATTGCTTTTATGCCTCCGTCCACCTATATGTGAAATCATTTCACCATTTTAATTTTCTCTCTCTGTGATTTCAAGATATTGTATATCAGTTTGCACTCAGAGGGCACTTAACCTTCCTATTACCATTTTCTTTCTGTCTCATGCTCTCCAGTACAATAACACATAATTCACTTTCTTTTATCAGTTTTGTATTAGTCACTGTGGTCTGATCTAGGTTCTGGCCGCATTAAGGAAATTTGCATCCATATAACAACATCGCTCTGGTTATTACACCAGCGTAAACCTTTAATGCATATAGCCTGCGTCAGGACAAAGTGAGGCTTTCAGTGCTGCCGTTTAATCCCGTCACATAATTAATTTCCTCAATGCAGACAGGGCCTCTCGTTAGCCTCCTCCTCCCAGTCTTTCCCCCTGCTGCTCCAAACACCAGTTGCGCTCTGCTTTTATTAGCACAAGCGGGAGCTCATGGTGACAGTGAAATGGAATTTTTAAGATACTGGTGATTTGATCAATTGCATTTGATGCCAAAATAAGTGTTACCATTGACTTCAGTGAAATTGGGCTAGACTGCTGCTGGATGCTTCTAAAAACACTCCTTTTTATCACAACGCCTCCTAGACCTGTGGACAGCAGGATTATACAAAACGGTGATAAAATACGGATGGCCATGGGCATGGGGAGTGTGTCTGATGCTGATGTCAGTGTTAGCCACACCAACGCTGCGAAATGACGGGAGCAAGGACACGAGAGAATGCCGCTTATCACCCGTCACTGCCACAACAGGGAGCCTCCCTGTGCCTCGAGGAACTGGCAGATTATCTTGTGATGTACCCATGCAAAATACCATCTAGTTACTACATTTGACCTTGGCCTTGAAAAAATGCATAATCCATTAACTGTGCCTGCAGAGCAAGGCCTCAGGTAAATTGATATCAATGTTGGCTTAAGAAGAGAAGCATTTAAAAATTAGAATGATTGGATTTACCTTAAACGTGTATTTTTAAACAAGGTCCCATAAGTACCACTGGAAAAAGCAGATTTCATATGCCTTTAACTGCACCCAAAGCATCATATAATTTTGTCTATATATTTTGATTACTGACATTGCTATGCCTGAAAGTGTGTTTGGAAAATGAAGGTTAAAATAACCCTTATACCAAGAAAGACAGAAAACTAAATTTTCAACTTTTTTTTTTTTTTAATAATATTCTATTGTCTGGTAGTCATTTCAGACTCAAGGAATTGATTTATCTGCCTCCAAAGAAAGAGACAGTGGTGATTCTGGTCAGTGGTAAGACCAGAGCAATGGTCCATCAAATCATGTTGACTATACATCCCATGTTGACAACATCCTTGAGGTCTTTTGCAAAACAAGTTCAGTTTAAGCTTGAGGTGAATTAGTTGGTGTTTCTGCCAGTGGATAAGAGTCTTTGAAAATGAAAACGTCTAGGAGACAAGGTATGATTGATTTTTTTCTTTTTTTTTTCTGGAGGAAATTATGGTGGATCTGAGCCTACTTGTTACTGGTGGCTAAATTCCCATCAAAAACTTGGAAAAAAATATCGGTTGTCAAAGCAGACAGCAGACAACAGCAGTGCACAAAACAGTTATATAGGCAACCCATGTGCTGAAAGCACGTGAACATGGTGAGAAGCACTACTTGAAAGTAGACACAGCAACTACAGCAGTGGCAGAGAGCGGTGTGTGGGGTGCAGCCAGGGGGAGCAGGGGTGCTCAGCTGGTGGTTCTCCTCTCTGCCAACTGACACCAGGATGGAGACGGTTAAGTTGGGTCTTCCAAGTAGATTATTAATTATTAATAGGGAACTTTCTTAGCTGATTTACTTAAATATCATATTCATTTATCTGCTTATACCCATGCCACGCTCATAAATTAAAGTGTTTTTTTTTTCCTCACTTTAATCCTTAGGAAGCATTAATTAGATAACACTACAGCAGAAGCATCCCTGTTCTTCTCATATAATAATTTGAGACATGCTGACAGTGATGTTTGAATGACAAGTGGAAATGAGAAGAAATCATTAGGCTAGAAGTAGCGTGAGACATTCAATTAAGTTGTTATTATTGAACACATATATTACAGCAGCGTCCAGAAGACCCAGATGGCAGAAGGGTACCATAGTATCAGGTGCTGTGTGAAAACATGCCATCTAGCCTCAGAGAGTTTAATGGCTGCAAATTGATTATCCTCACTAAGTATACGGTGATATTGCAAGTTTGCAGTGTTTCATGAAACGTTTAATATAGGAAAAAATACTTACTAAATGACTATTTCAAATACTACAAAATAAGTGAGAGAAAGAGTGCTTTATTTCCTCTTTTACTTGTATTCCCAAAGGTTAGAGTTATCTCTTTGACCTCACAATCACTCAAAGTGCCTGTCTGGCAAGCTTCAAGAAACCTGCATCTTCTATATATATTGGTACCCATGATAGGGATTTGAAGTCCTTTATTTAAATAAATACTGAAACTGAAATATATATATATATTAGTAGGCCAAGGCAGTCAAAATGTGGGGCTGGGTTGGAGGTGGACAAGGACACCGGGCAAGGCAAACTGCATTCTCCAAGTTTTGACGACGACTGTGGTCAGTCAAGCATAAAAATACTGTCCAGCCTTCCCGTGCTGGTGTCTGGCACAGCTAAAACTAATATTTCTGAGTTGAGAACCATGCTTCAGGGCCGAGACCTTGTCAGATCTCAGAAAGCCAAGTGAATCGGTGTAGTGAATACATTCACAGGAGACCTCTGAGGAAGCTGGATCTGCAGAGGCCTACCCCCGGCATTTCAGGCTCTGCTTCCAGGTCCATGTTCAGTCAACACACCAGGGAGGTGACCACGGCCGCCGTGGTGCTACCTGCGCTAGGGTGTGCTGGAAAGCTAAGGCTCGGCCCTCATCCTGTGATGAAACTTTGTGTAATAACAATAATATATAAAAAAGGAAATATTCTAGGCAAAACCCCAAGTGGTGTTTCAGACATGAGGTGGAGTTTCCGTACTTTAATCCGTCAGCTGACATATGGTACCAGACCGAGTACGTGCTCCTGCTCGGTGCCAATGCTGAGCTGAACCGTGTTAGTCTGAGACTTGGTGCTCCGCTTGTGAACGGTAGCTCGTTAAATCACATTTACTGCATCATCTCTATGAGTCCTTTGTGATTGTGCTCTGCCAATTAAAAATGCATTTTGTAGTGTTTTCGAGATAAATTATTTTTCAACATCCCTTCCTCAGACCAACTACATATTTCTTTACAGGAGTGGCTGCGTTTCATTGCTGGACATGACATAATTATAGGCTCCTGCACTGGCAGAACGGCAAAGATGGTCTCCTCACGTCCCCCCAGAGAGGGCTCCCCAGCAGCCTGGCCCAGCAGACGCTTTGTCTAGCTCGTCCTTGTCCCAGACATGAGGCCACTGTCTCCCAGTTAGCACACTTCAATGTTTCACCTTACGGGCAAACAGAGGGGCAAACAGAGGGGCAAACGTAAATCCCAGCTGTTGAAGAAGCTACGTTTTCTTCTTGTCCTTCCTCTGGACAACCGGAGGGCCATGTATCGCCACCCTGCCTAGGAGGCCGAGCCCTTCCCGTCCCTCACACCCAGCAGCCTTGCTGTGGTCTTGCAGCTTCTTCCAGGCCGCCATGGAGGCCAACCGCATGGTGGACCTCACCCTGTGTTGGGATCCTGGAAGGTAACAGAGGTTTTGGGGAACTTAGTGCTGTTACATAACCTGCTAAACAAGGGGCTGATAGGAATTCTGCTCAGGCTTAATTACAGCAACACAGCTATAACACCGCGATCAGCTGGAGCCAGACTCAATAAAATCTCCATCCGGCTCCTGCACAGAGACCTACACGAACCTGATTCTTTGCCTGGGCTCCCAGCCCAGAAATTAGATGAAGTTTTTTATTTAAGCTCCTGTATCAACCTCCTTTGTAACCACCCTGCCTGAGGCGCAGCAAAGCTGCGGGGGGAGAGGCGGCTGCGGGAGGAGCCGTGCCCGCTGCCCGGGCTGAAGGCAGCCAAGCCCTCATACAACCCTCCTGCCACGACCCGGCTCCATTTTGGCACCGGTGCCTTTCTGCCCCCCTCACAACGTCTCCTGCTGCCCCAGGTCCCCCTCGCCCTGCCCGGGGTCCGCCTCCCGTCAGGCCCAGGAGCCCGGTGGCGGTGGGCGGGGAGCCGTGGCCGTGCCCGCCCCGCTCCGCCCCGTTCACCGCCCCAGCCGAGGCGCCGGGCGCTGCGGGAGCCGCAGGATCGCGGCGGGGAGGGCGACGGCTGTGTGGCTCCGTGGCCGGGCTGAGGGGACGGGAGGGAAGGGAAGGCGAGAGGGCGGCTGTAACTTGGCGGAACAAAGTTGGGGAGGCTCGCACGGAGGGCAGCGAGCGCCTGGGGGCAGCCCCTCGGCGGGCGCCCTCCGCTCCCCGGGAGCTGCGAGCCGCTGCCGGGACCACCCGGGGCGTTCGTGCCTCGTGCACCCGGAGCCGCTAACCCCGGCCGGAGGGATTGCGGCTCTAAACTGCGCTTCTCCGGCTTTGCTTCTGCCGATGCCAGCCCGAAACACACCGACGAGAGTACGCGAGCCGCTCCGAGGTCAGTGCACACGCTGGCGCGTTGGGCTAAAAGCAACCGGGCTGCCGCTGTTCGGGCACCCTTGGGGTTCGGCCGGAGAACTTTTCCATCCGGCAGGAGCAGGGCCCTGCCGTGCCGTGCTCCACGCCAAGTTCCTGCGGCGGTGGCTGCGGGCTGGCCCCGGGCTGCCCCCTTGCCGGCTGAGCCCCCCGGGAGCCGCGGCCCCTCGGGAGCTCCGTGGGTGCTGTTGGGGTCGTACCGCCCTGGGGTGCCCGCTGCCGGTGTCCCCGGGGTCGCTGCTGGGTGACCTTGTTGCCACCAAACGCGGTGCCAGGCTGGGATTAACTCAAGCCCCGTCCCTGCTGTATTGCGCACCGCTGAGAGCGGTCAGCCCAGGTGGGAAGTGATCCAGCCACAGCTTTGGGTGCAGCCTTGATTACCTTGCTAATGACACGGCAATTATTTTGTGTGTGTGCCGTACGGATTTCAGCTGTCTTCAAAGTGCTTACTTGACCCAAGAGGAGTTATTTTTATTATGAAGTGCCAAAAAAAAAAAAATCTTACAAAGACCAGTAAACTCTTTAAACTACAGACAGCTGTATTTTGCAAGAGGAACTTGAAGTATAGCTTAAGCTGCATGCTGAGTTTGTCCGGTGATGTGCTCTTTGCTTTTTTAAATATACGTGGGAAGTTGTGAACAAGATACTGAAATTAATGGCAACGCTGAGCTAACTTTTAAGAGTTAAATGCATGTTGCTACTCCATGTGCGTCAGTTATTCCTAGCATGTTATTTGCTATGCAAGAGACTTCCCGTAATTAACTAGCAAAGGAATTTATGAGAGCATCGGGGGGAGAACAGTGTAGTAAATGCATACAATTCATACCAACAATGCTGCCAATCAGATGGGGGGACTGCAATTTAAAGGTGCGTTTTGTCCTGTGATTCTTCTGGGCTGCAGGCTCTCTGTTTCCCCGCGCACAGTCGCTTCCCTTGCTCATCAGTCACCTACAGGCTTTGTAGTATTTCTGCTCCTCCGTGTTCTCGCTCTCAGCATTGCCTTGTGCTGGGAACAGGCTGTGGGCTTTCTGAGCCGAAAGCGTTAGTGTTTTCTGCTCTGTTAGGAGAGAGGAGGTGTAACTCACGGCCACAGCTGTGCTCTCAGGGCTGAGGACGTGCAGGATGGTGCTGGCTGCCTTGGTCCAGCCTTGGGTTTGTGGGTGCTCCCCTAACGAACAGAGCGGCGGGGAGGAGCTGCCAAAGGAGCCTGCGGCTCAGCACCGTGGGTGTCAGGGGAAGCGAGATGAGATCATAACTCCGTGTATCTTAAGGCTCTGGCAACGCGCAGCAGTTACTTAATTAATGCTTGAGTGGAACCCGTGCATCTGGCGTAACCTGCTGGTGGCTGGAGGTAGGCTGGGTTCGGGTCCGTGTGGTGGGAAGGCTGGAGGGAGCTGCTGGTAGAAGATGGGGGTTTGGGTGGGCTGGTGGAGTCCTGCTCCAGATCACGCTTCAGGGTCTCCAGTGCCTGGAGCTCCTGCAAACTGGATTGATTTTTGTTTTGTTCCTTTGTGGTGGAGACTGATTCTTACAAGTGGCATAAGCCTATAGTCTTATAGGAATGAAATTGATGATCAGGGGCTATTTTGATACCACAAATGTTATACTTGAACTGCTATCCGGAAACAAGATTTTTCACTATTCTGGAACAAAGAAAAACAAATGTTACGTGCTGCTGTTATCTGTGAGAAGCCAGAAAGCCTGCTGAGAGAGGGAAGAAGTTATTAGTGCTGAGGAATGACTGCAGCTAGTGCTGAGTATGCTTCTTGGGTACAAAAAAGACTTTGGTTGAATTAAGAAATAATTGCAAGATTGAGTAGAAATTGGGAAACATGGGTAGTCTGTTCATCAATAAAGTTTGTGTTTTAGTTTTCATCCTCCTTGGTGCTGACTTTGTCACCTACATCTGTCTTGTTCTGATATCAAATATGTAGTCTTCCAGTTCATATTTAGAAATCAGTGAACACTGGATTACAGTTGACTAAGATGCAAACATGAATGAATTCCAGCTGAACGCTACTAAAATCACAGGTGACTGTACAGGATCTGATTTCTTCAAGAGATGGTTGTGATGAATGCGTTGCTTAAGCCTGTGTTGTACATGGGTGGTGTCAAGGTGGGCTAAGTGGCAAGACACTTTGAAATCAGCTTTTGTTTCAAGAAGTTCAGAAACTTAACTGTCTTGGTTCTTCAGGATAGTTTCCGTGGCATGCTCTGTCTCTGGAAATGAAGGAGCAGAAGGCTTGTTTTGATGCTCATGTTCCAAAACAATTGCACTGTTGCTGCATCCTTAATGAAACATCTGCAGTGACAGTAAGTCCTTTTCCAGGTCTTTTTTGCAGCTCTCCAACTTAAATTTCCCTCAGAGG
The DNA here is from genome assembly GCF_964034855.1 of Anser brachyrhynchus. Taxonomy (NCBI): domain Eukaryota; kingdom Metazoa; phylum Chordata; class Aves; order Anseriformes; family Anatidae; genus Anser; species Anser brachyrhynchus. The sequence continues at coordinate 3,593,526 of NC_137705.1, forward strand.
CAGCCTCTTGCAGCCAAAATAGGGAAAGATCAGCCGGTGATTATACCAATTAAAAACAATTAAAATGCAGAAACATGAACCTGATAGAGCTGCAGTCTTCTCTTGCGCTAACATCTTCACCTTTCATTTAGCGAAGCTATTTAAAGTCACAGCCCTAGCTTCTCCATGCAGATTTGGATATCCAGATTTTATAGCGTGGTGTAGGAGACGTTAGAGGAGAAATTTAAAGAATCATTGGCGATACCTTCTTGTGCCTCTGACACAGTTGAAAATCAGCTCCAAGCTGATGGTGGTAGGTGGATGGCCTTTGCACTAGAAATCTATCCAGGAGGGTTTGGATAACTAAAATGGAGGGGAAACAATGATTTGACTGTAGTCAACTGAAACTGTACTGTATGTGGATTTTTAGCATGCTGTGTAACGCAAAGAAAAGAGGTCCTAATACAGACTGAAGGCAAGTGGCAGAAGTTCAAAAAATTCTTATGGATTCTTAGTCTTGTTCTTGGTTGAATGAAGCAAGAAAGGTGGTGGCGGCTGTTGGTGAAATAATGCAGATAGTTGGTCTTTTTGTGTCAAGCTAAAATATGCATATTGAAATCTGGGCTCAGAAAAGACATTAGAAGTTAGCTCATAAATTATACAGCAGTGGTATTATTTGAAAGAGACATTAGTTTCATACTTCTGAAGTAGCACTCTTTTAATGTAAGAAAGTATAATATTATTCCTTAAAATCAGTGAAATAGTTCAGTGAGTTTCATGCATTGAGGTGCAAGTTCACAGCATAACTATCTGGTTTGCTTTGAGGTACTTTCAAAGCAATAGGTTAGGTTTATTTTCTGGAAATATTAGGTGTTATCATCGGATAGTCAAGTTGACGCTTACGGTTTTGAAGACTATGCTTCTGAAATTAAATGGTTGGCTGAATTCTCATTTTTCCTGAGCTGTCATGTTACCTTCTTTGCGTTGTCTGGAAGTTGTCTTGTAGCTGAACCCCAACACTGCAAAAAAATTGGGATCTCTCACCATCGGAGCGCAGCTCAATGGCAATGTGGCTTTAGATGTGCGCACGCAGGCAGGTGAATAACTGCAAAAATGCCGTGGGGGTTGTTTTCCTCTTCATTTAAGTGACTGTTCTTTCTGGTGAGGTTCGGTGATGGGCAGAGGGCAGTTTTGAGGTTATTACTTAGGAAAACGCACGCTTAAACATTCAATTACAACAAAGAAAATTCTTGAATGTTACTGTAGTTTAACAGTTTGAGTTTTATTGAAAATCCACGGCTAAATCCAGGTTACTCTGCCATTTTCATTTAAGCTGAGCTGTAGGGGGCCACCCTCCATTAATTATATTTAAAAAAAAAAAAAAAGCTTTTCTCCTTATTCCTGTCTTCAGCATACTAACTTATATTAATAATAATAAGAAAAAAAAAGTATTCCTCTAGCTCTGCTGAAATCACAGGGCCATATTCCCAATTTGGGGAGTATGTTGCGGTTCAATAGGCCTTGACAATTCTGAACAGTATTATCGCTCAACATATTTTGGTCTTTCATGAAATTTAAAATATAATAAATTGCAGCTGTTTGTAGCTGTAAGCCTGTATTTGGAGTAAATTGGTGAGGAAAATGAACTAGTTTTCCCCAAGCTGACTTAATGTAAAGCATGGCCGGTGTCCCTCTCGCCTGTGCTGAGGTCAGAACAATCATTTTCCGTGTTTTGCACTACTTGACTACATAAGGAGCAATCCAGTCTAATCCAATCCAGAGCAGGTCAGTGAATGATAAATTCTGTTTAGCTTACAAGCATACTGATGTTCACAGTTCATTTACAGAAAAATCATGCATCTCCGCTTTTGAAGACGCTTCATTTGTTGAAATCGGCTTCTTTTGGAATTCAAAGTAGGATGCGAGATGAAAAATACTCTTTTAATGCCATGCTATTGTGGAGATATTTTGCATGGAGAAACTGTGAAATCAGGCTCTTACGCTTCATACAGAAGCTGTAATTTCTGAATATAACCAAATAGTTTAATTTCATCCTGGCTTGAAGTAAGGCTTATGCAGTCACCTAGACATGCTTCTATCCTGCCGGTCTCTTTCAATTAAAAAGCTCAAAGATGGTCTGCTCCTTAAATGATAGAAACAAGGTCTCGTCTTTGCTACCCAGCCACTTATTGGAGGTGCAGAGTCAGGGAACTAAGGGTTTTCTGATTACAGGCAGCTGGTGGCAATGCCAGGGCGTGACCCTTGGTGGGTCTGATCTTGTGTACACAGGTGCAGGGGTGCAACACTCACCTGGGTGATGGGGCTGTGTTGGTAAAAAAAACCTACCTCTGCAGAAATGTGAGTCTTTGTGTCCAAAGCCCATGACTTATATGTCAGCGCTTACAAAAATAACTTTTTTCTTCATTTAAATAGGAACTTTTTTGTCACTTACAAGTACAGGGCAGGTCAGCGTGTGCCCAAAGGACTGCGAGTGAAGCCCGCTGCTGCATCGTGTGTTATTTAACATCTCTGTCAGTGTGGGGTTTAAATTATAATGAAACAAAAAGGCTTTACATGTGTGGATGTTTTTTACAATGTTTCGAGTTTTGTTTTTTTTAAATATATTTATCTATAAGGCTGTTCCATTGAGTTCTCTGTCTGCAGTCAACTATTTTGTTGCAGGAAATTATATTGTTCATTACAAGAAGACCAGAGGGTATTTTTAAATAGAATATCAATTGCAGCAATTATTAAAAACTATTTTAAAACAGCATGATTTATAAATGTAATAGTATGAGAACTGTGGGACGATGATTATCCAGATAATTATTGCATGTTATCAAAGTATTGCAGGTCTGAAGGTGGAATTTCTTCTGGTATTTCCACGGTTACTGAAGGTTACTGAAGAGAGCTGTGTTAAGAACCTTCCCTACCTCCTGCTAGCGGATATTTATTTTGCCATATGTTTCTTTCTGGATGTTTATGGTTAGCAGAGGAGGAGGGTGTCTCTGGGCTCAGCCCTGGTGACAGGAGCAAACCTCATCACAGGTGGGGCAGGATGTCGGGGCCGTGGTGTGCATTTCTCTTGTAAAAGCAATTGTATTATGCCACTTCCCATTGTTGCTTACCTAGCTCTTTTAAGAAAGAGCTTCATTAAAAAGTTCAGTGCTGTATTGTTTATTTCCATTCAAATAAGTGACGGCGTCGAGGGCTTTGCTCCAACAGTGCTTTGGCTGTTAAGTCCCTCCAGCCACTGTTTTCCATCACCTCTCCTCTAAAACGTAGTCACGTGCAGTACTGAAGGAAAGGATCGTTGCAGAGAAACCAGGAGCGCATTGGAAGGAGCAGCTGGTGCTCTTCGGTTCTGCTCGTGCTGCCAACCGTGGCTCACGAGAAGGAGAAATGAAGGGCACGGTAACAGGAGGGAGGCCGCTCCTGTGCGGGCTGTGCTTCGCCGCAGCCTTCAGCCTTCCCCAGCCCCGAGAGCGACCAAAGGAGCCCGCTGCCAGTCGGGCTTGGAGTGGGGTGCCCGGTCTCAAGGCATGAGCTCGAACCTGCTGGCATGGAGCTGAGTCTGTGGGTAAGGAGCAGAGCTGAGTTTTAGCTGCAATGGGTCTTTTCATTTTGATGGCGTGTTGTTCGGTTTTTACCGCAGAGTCTGTACCCGGATGATGGGTAGGCTGCTGTTGCCATTTTGAATTGCAAGGGTGTGTTTTTATAAATGCTTGCCCTTGAAATTTGCATGAAATAGTTTAACAATTTCTCTATGTCACGTGAACCTGCCCTGAATTCATTTCACTGGCCCGTAAAGTGAGATTGTTAATGATATTAGTTAAGTTTCTCTTTACCCTTAGGATTTAAGAATAGAGCACCTTACAGTTATCAAAAGGCAAGCTTCGCACTGAAAATTCATGCTACATCATAGGGGAATTTATTTAATCTCTTGATTGAAGTTAAAACAAGCAAGCAGCCTTGCTGCCTTTGAAAGATGCCTGTTAGGTAAGTGCTCGTTTCAGGCAGTGCTCCCAGCTTCTGGACTGTTCAGGTCTGCATCTGGCTTTTTAGGAAAACTCCTAATGTTTTTGTACATGAGCTGGCATTTGCAATATACTAGTGCTGGCTCCAGCTCTTTCCTTTCCATCTGTCCTAATTTTTGCTCGTGTTGACTAAATACGTTGAGCGTGTTTTTTGACTGTGAAGATGACTATGAAAATGAATGTCTGCTTTGGATAGCCTACAAGGAAAGGATGGATCTTGTAACTTATCTCTGTGTTAAGAGATTACATGCGAATATGCAAAGTGGATCATTTGTTAGCAAAATGACTTGTGAAGTGTAATGGGTGTTATTTATCTGGGATTTCCAAGTGCTGTCCTGGAACTGTCCTTCCAATCAAGCTGAAGCCACAAGATGCAGGGAATTGAAGCCTTCCCAGAGACCGCTGATCCTGCCAGTGGGAAAATATAAATATCAGATCTCTCTTCCAAGTATCTTTTGCTACCTCTGGATCTCATGAAGTGCACTGCTGTATATAATGGTTTAAATCAATGGCAAATGCTGCCGGGCAATGCCTCTGAAAAATTTAATGGAAGCAAAAGCTATTTAGTTCTTCTTTAAATCAGATTAGCAGAGGTATAAAGTCAGTCCTTCTGATAAAGATGCGAAGTTGGTCCCAGTGCTTTCCCATTAAAGGCTGCTGGTAATAAGTTGATCAACTTGGAGCAGAAGAAGGGGAATAAAGAGCTAAGCTGGAGGATAGATTTCTACCTTGATCTGCCCCCCGTGGTTGTCTCCTGTTTGTGAGCAGAAATAGTTGCTTTAGTAGCTAATGTGTGGCTTAACCCTTAGATAAAAGGTCAAGTTCTGTGGAAGTTCTGCTAAAAGCTGCACAGAGTACATCAGTGGGCTTAATGCTCTTGTTCCTTGCCTTTTCATCTGTGGCCAACATCTTTAGCTTACATCACTGAAAAACTCCAAAAGGGTCAGGTAGTTTGGGATCTTCAGAGACCATTGTTGAATTACACCAGTGCAGCTCGTCAGGTGGATACACGTTGAACGGGCTGGATGAATGCTGCTGTAAGCGTGGGGTACGATCCGGGTGGCACTTGCTATTTAAAATGAGATCTTGAGCATTAACTTGAGCGTAACTGCTGAGTGGGAGGGAGTACCGATGAATGGAAACGGGGAGAGATCTGTGTCACTTTATGAATGAATTAAATGCTCAGAAGGTGACGCAAATGAGCAAATATGAATAAATACTTAAAGGCCCTTAAATGTTGAATACTGAAATATGCAAAAATGTTGGAAACATGCAAATTGGCTGTAGAGGTTCGCTAAATCTTCTGGTCTGTGTCATAGTGCTTCAGATAAATCCAGTTACCCAGTGGGATGTCTGTGCTTCCCTGCCCATGTGGCCTGGGGGGCTCCGGAGCCCCCCGAGACAGGGACAGCGCCGTGGTAAATGCGCAGGCTCTTTGCTGAACCATCTTCGGGGATTTTTTTATTTTATTTACTTTTGAGATGAAGCCTGAGAACATTAAAATGGAGAAGTGTTTGTTTGATTCTTTGCTTGAAGAAAGCGAATTGATTTCTTTGTTGTTTTTATCTGTTCTGTAACCTGATTTGAAACAGACAAACTAAAACAACTCCAACAGGGAGAGCTTTTATGTTTATCAGCCATATGGTATACTTTGTTATGCATCAGTCTCCAGCTCTCACATCTTATCTTTAGGGTTTTTTTTTACCTCTTTTCTCTTAAATTCTGAAGCAAGCTGCTGGGGTCAGGAGGTTGCAGACGATGCTTTCATATGAAAAAGGAGAAGGGGAAGAGTTTACAGCAGAAATGAGTTTGAGATACAGACTTGCAGAATTCATGAGTTGAGGCGAGGAGGGAAAAAAAAAAAAAGCTTTGCTACATGTGTGTTGGAGTTCTTGCCTCTTCCAAACAAAGCACAAGACATAAGTTTTTAAGTTTCTTTTATGTGCAGTCATTGCTTTACAGAATAAAAAGCAGATTTCAAGCTTGAAGAAGAGGAGGAGGAAAGTAAACAAAACAAACGTGCCAGCCAGGAAGGAAGGAAATGCGTTCACGAACAGATTGTTTAATCCCTTCTTGGCTTGGAAGAGATTTTCTTGGATAATGAGTAAAAAAAAAAACTAGAGATGCATAAGTAACTTAACTCAAAGGTTATAGTTAAGAAACAGCTAAGGTTGACAAAAAAAAAGATCGAGGAACCTATCCCATAACCCCTTCAGTTGACCTGCATCACTCTGACTGTTGCTTGGTCTGGGTGAATAAGGAGGTACAGGTTAAGACAGCATTGCTGCTGGAGAAGCATCCTTGTAACAGAAACCTCAAAATGTTGAAGTCTGAGGAAGAACAGAACTTGAGGTGCAAAAGCTTGTAGCACTTCATATGAGCTCTGTAGCTGTGTGGTCCATAGCATCTGTTTGGGTGCGTAAGCTCACATTTTTAAACAACTCGCACCTCCTCTGAATAAAGATTTATTGATTGTACAGAGATGTTCTGTGTACTCATTAGGCTTGTGTGCACATCATTAGTGGCATATGAATAGCCTCTCTGTGTGCTGAACTCTTTCCACCAGAGAAAACACATGCTTTCTTCTTGTAGACTGAAGATCTTATTTATGAAAAAATAATAAAAAAAAAGTGTATGTACTTGACCAAATGGTTCCCTGAACTCGGGATGAGAACTCTTTTTTTCTTCCCTGAGGTTAGGCATCAGCTAACTTGGACCCACACTCGGACCCGTCCAATAAATGCTGGTAACGCTGTGTGATGCTGGTAATGCTGGTGAGCTCTGTGGCCACTGCCACCCAGCTGTAAGGGAAGTGCAGCTCCATGGCTCACTCTTTCTGACAAGGTAAAGGACAGCAGCTGCTCACTCTTGGACATCTATTTTTTTTATTTTTTAATCTTTTTTTAACTCTAACTCTTACCTAGTTGAGCTTTTGTCTCAGAAGCAGCTAAATTAATATAAAACGTATTTATTTTCCTTCTGCCCTGCTCCCCACCCCTCATTTTGCATTGTGCTTTGTCGCATAGCAGTAACAAGAAGAATATTGCTGCTTTTCCAGCGTCATTCTTATTCAGCAAAATTCTGCTGAAATTATACCAGAAAGAAGTGATGAAGCCTTCCAAAGAATGGGCAAATGGTTTGTGGAATCAAATACAATTATTGATGTAGTTACGCGTGTACAGTAGTTTTCCTTTTAGATGTTTAGCTTAATCTGTTTATAGATCTTCCAGTTCATCCGTTTCTCACTAGAATCGTTGTAACTATTGGATTTTGAGTCTCATGTTGACTATCTTTGCTATTGTATTGCTAAAGAAAATAAGCATCTGTATAGTTCTGGGAAAGAGCTGTGATTCTAGCGCTTTAAATGATGTAGTTTAGTCTACTTGAAAATCCTTTTTCCTTGATAAGCTTAAAATGCAAACAGAAGCGGTATAATATTTAACTGTGCTATTTTTGTGTGACTGTTATATGAAGAACTAATAGGGCTTCCTTCCCTCTTCTCCTTGGGAGAACAAAATAAGATTTTGGCTCTTGCTTGGCACTTTGTTTTGTAGTAAGCTCTTCCTTGCCATGTTAACTGTGGTTCACACTTTGAAATCCAGATTGAAAGCTGCAGTATTTCATCAGGTACTAGCACCCGTGCACCATAAAGCCCTTCTGCAGATCCTTTCTTTATCATTGATCTTCAAAAAGCAGCTGAAATAAGTGGATCTTCACCAAGAAACACACTGGGAGGTCCCTGGTTGGAGAGGTGAGTGGTCACGGCCACCTCGAGAACCCGTGCATCTGCCACCCCCAGGGGGAGCGCCGTGTCCTCACCTGGTGTCTTGCATGAGGTGCTGGGGCTGAAAAAGGCATCTCGGACTTCTTCCTCACATTTTCTCATATTTTCTTCAACAGCTTTTGGGAAGAGTGTAGTGCCTTTTTCACTTAGGTCCCAGCTTTCTTCAGCTGAAGACTAGCTGCAAGATTAAAGGCTTTGTCTTTATCCAATCCTGTACCAAGAATATTCTTGACTGAATCCATCGTGGGCTGATAGGATGTTTCATCTGAAAATAAACCAAATAGTTTATCAGAAGTCTGTTCTCTGACTAGAATACTTACAATACTTATACTCGTGTTATTTTTACAACTATTTGCAGAGGATGGCAAAGCAGCTGCTGCTTAGTCAGGCTCTGTTTGGAAACTGCAGAACAGTCTTGTTCATGCTCCCAGAAGCTGGGCTTACTGTGCAGATACGCTGTTTCATACAAGGGAAGCATCAAGGAAAGCAAATAGGGCACTTGCCTCCTTTACTAAACTTGACCTAGGTTTTAGTGGGTGGATAGTTTTCACCCCCTTCTTTCCTCAGTAAGAGGGCAGAATAACATTACTCAAGAGGCATCAGTCCTGAGTGTAACTTAACTTGAAAACTGCTTTGGTATCACTTGCTGAAGGTACTTCAGAGTTAGGAAAGTTGCATAAGCTCCTTATCTGAAGCTAAGCAGCTTAAGGTAGTAGCAAAGCTCTACCACCTCGTGCTTCCTGCTGTTAAGCTATATTACCATATAATCATTTCTTCTTCCAGCATCTGAGCATCTTAAGTCTATAGATTTGGATAACTTGCATAGTTAACTGCTCATGTCTGTCTGTTTTCCTGAAAGAGCAAAAAGCTCCCTGACCTTTGGTATAGTTGTGACTTAATAATAAATAAAAAATAAATAAAAATCGGTAAAACATGCAAAAAAGTGACAGTAAATAGTAGTAAGGGTACTAAGCATTTGGTGAGATTAAACCTGAAGTTTTCTGCAGTCCCTTTTGATTCAGAGATGGACATGGCTGTGGGTTCTGGATGTAGTTGAGGTTCTGTCTGAGCCCTTAGATCACTGAGCACGCCACCCTGAGTGCATTGCCTCCCTGGGAGCATCGGGTGCTGGTGGGGCGGAGGTGTCCAGCTGCTCCTGCAGCCTTCCCGTTATGGTGGGAAGAGAATTATACGGAAGCCTTAAACATAAAAATCACAGACACAGGTTCAAGTTGTCTCAATTGTTCTAGCAAAACAGATGCAGGAGCCAAACCGTGTTTGGCCTTATGCGTAGGACTTGAGCTGCCATCCAAGTTTAAATAATGGACAGTTCAGAGCTTAATAATTTATTTGCTTCACATAATATAAGCCTAAGAACAACAACAGAGACTGGAAACCTCATCTCTCACTGCTGCTTACTGCAGTGGGGCTTGCATAACCCATGTTTCTGTGGCTGAGTTTCTTTTGTGCCCAAAGATTCTCTTTCAAGCAGATAAGTCCAGAGTGACATTTTTAAGAGAACCAGGCTAGGAATTTATTGTACTTGATGTATACAACATCATCCAGAAGGGAAAAATACCATCTTTCGCTACAGGTATCTTAGCAAAGTAAGCAGAAGAAAATAATCTCCTTTATCCTCGTGACCCTTTAAATACTGTAACAAAGGGAATCTTCTCCCAATGCTTGGTTCTCTTCAGCAGTCAGCTGAGGGAAGAATCCCTGTTTCTACCTGGCTTTCAGAAAAACTTCAAGTGCATCAGTGTGAGGGTTAAGCACTGCCGAGCATTAGTGGCATGCAATTCTAATTAGAATTCCGTGCAACTTCTAAATTGTAAGGATTCACATCCCCTTTTGATCCCGTTCTTCCTTTCCAAAAGGACTTGTGCAGAAAGTCTAACTAAGATAGGAATGAGCATATCCTACTTGGATTAATTTGTGCCTGTCTTTCTTGGGAAGCAGTATTGCATAGTGATTTGAACTAACTAAATAGCACACGTGAAAATAAAATGAAATTAAAACAGGTATTGCAGCAGAGACACTTTTTTTATTTGCATAAGAGGAATATTAATGTTACTGCCATGTAACATTTACATGCTAAATTTTATGCATTTACACTTTCGATGTTTATATATGTGAAATTTAACCTAAAAATGGACTTATGAAAACGTGCAGTGTTACTTTTTGTGAACTGAGGAAGAGAAAAGTGATGGTTCGTGCTTCTATTTTTCTTTAATTCTTGCTTTGGCAGCAGAATTCTTTCCGAGGTATTTTTGGTCCACCTTTTGCTGTTATTTACCCTTAAGTCTCCAAGTTAGCATGTTAAAGGACTTGTGCTGGGGAATGTTCCACACGAAGAGCCAGCAGCAGTCACCTGGAGGATGGCACGACCAACCTGCCCTGGTCTATGTCTTTATTGCCCCCAGTCTTAGCAGCTGGGTCCTCCCTCCACAGGCCTGTGGGCCTGCAGCCTCGGGTCTCCCAGGGCCACCCAGTGCACTCTAGCTGCCCCCAAAAGCCTCCCAGTGACCCCAGTGTCCTCAAGGATTCCCTAGAGGCCTTCCAGTGCGGCCTCCAGGCCTATGTGGCCCCCTCAGTGCTCTCTGAGACCCTCTGAAGGCCTCCAGGGCCCTGCAGTGAGCTCTAGCACCTCCTGAAGGCCTCACTGGACTCCCCAGTGCTCTCCCCAGTCCCCTCCAGCCATCCCAGTGTCCCCCACAGGCCTCCTTCAGCTCTGGCTCCAGTGCCAGCTCGCTTGGCAACTGTGTGCAGCCCAAATTTTGAGCATGCTTCATTATTCGTGTTATTTATCTTGTTCTTTGTGAATGCTGCAGACTCCTGGTTGATGCATCCTGATATACTCCACAGATTTTCCGTGCATTGTGTGGAAGACTTATCTTCTTTAGATAAAGATGTGTGTGTATGTATATATATGTGTGTACACACGTGTGTGTGTATATGCATACAAAACCCTACTTTGATTCACTGGGCTGTATTTTACATACTCTGGACTTTTCTTACTAAAAGTTGGTACTTCTAGAAACAAAATTACAGCAAGGCTTTATCATCAGTTGCCAAAGTTCTGTTATGGCATTCTTCTCCTCTGCTATGTTAAATATGTGTAGATCTAATTAGTATTGTAAGAATGTGAAAGAAGTCTTGAAAGCCTCCCTTAATACTAGGCCTTGAAAACTGCTTCCTGGATTCGTTGTGTGGTTAGTTGAATTTAATGGTCTTGTTAGATTAAAAAAAAAAAAGCTCCACAAGCCTTTGAAGAACTAAAATTACTTTTTATGACTTGGAAACGTGCATTGTAGGCACAGCTTCAAATACTCTTGTACAAGGCTTTTTGTAGACCAGCTTATGCTTTATATTCTTGCTTTAATAATACCTCTTCAAAACTAGGCATAATCTGTTCTTGAAGGGGCTGTTTCAGGCTACGTTCCAATCTTCTCATTCCCTGTCCCATGCAGTGAAGGATGCAGAGGCATCCCAAATATTTTTAGTAATTCAAACGTCTTTCATGCCATATAATGGAGATCTGACTATTGAAAATTCTTATTCAATTGTAAATAATTTCTTCCTATGAGGAAGAGTAAGACCCCACGTAATACATGTTGAGTACATGTGAGTCTTATACTCCTCACAGAAGGTATTTCCTGTTGATGAGGGTAACTCCAGAAAAAAATGTGATTGAAGAACTCTGGTCTTCTGTAGGAAGACTTGTAGCAGCATCTGAAAAGTGCTAAGGGTTGCTTCCTCTCAGTCTTGGGGATTAGGAACATGTTACGTAGGACTGTCCAGAAGTCTTTGCTCCTTTGCCTGTAGTGTAGGGTAGTACAAGCTCCATCACAGATGGAAGTTGTATATGACCAGTGATGGCTTTTTAAGCTATGCACCATGTCTCTAGCATAGCTGTTCATTTCTGTTGTCTACTGGCCTTTTTCTGGCTCAAAACATGGGTATGTTGTTAAAATATATATAAACAATTTCCACGCAATGCTTTAAATAAAAGGCAGTAGTGAATCTTGTGAAAGGGAGTAAGGAAGTTTGCCTGCTTGTAGCCTGCTGAGGAAGGGCTGAGCTTTCTGATTCAGTGGGTTTATTAGTTCTTAAAGAATTATGAATTTAGTTTGAGGTCATTTCTGGACAGGCACTTTCTTTTAGTCTGCAATACACGATTAATAGTGAGAGCAATGCCAAGTATATTAAGACGTGAAGTGAACCTTGGAGGTCCAAAAGAAAAATTGCATCTTCTGGCGTCAGGAACTTGTTGCTACTTCCCTATTAGATGCTGTAGAAGTGCATTTTTTTCTCTGTAAAGAAAAGGTAAAGTGAGGTTTGAGAAGCAGAGAAGAAAAGTATAAGCTTTTTGGTTAGAAAAGCTTCAGGTTTAATTCAGGCATAGGTATTCTGAAGCTGCATCTCAAACTTGCTTTGGCAGCCATGAATGATTTCAGAACAAGATTATAAATGATATGAAATAGAACTCCTGAACCTAAAGAACTAAATTTGGATTTTTGAAAATTCCTTGTTATCTGTCTGTTTGACCTTCCTGCAGATTTGTTTTCCTGCCTGGGCGTTTTGTATAAAATTACTTTTAATACTTTACAAACCAAATTAACCTTCCTCCCCCCTTCTCCTCCTCCTCCTTCCATGGTTTTCTGAACCTCTGTCAGCCAGAGATTTCCTAATTTGAATTTAGTTCCTCAGTCAGGAAATTGATCTTTCAGTACTTCCGATATTCTTAAGTTCATTGCCATTAAATGTTATCTCTGTATTTTCAGTTTAGCTCTGCTCCATTTTTTTAAACTGAAGCTGTCAAATGTATCCTGCAAAGCCACTGTAGTTGTTATCACATCTAACCTTGTACTGATATTTAAAGAGATCTTGTTAAGTAATTTACGCACTGCTTTTGTCAAGCCCACTCCATTTTTAGCATGGAAGTGAAGTCGTCTTATGTGGGAAGTATAAACGGGACATTTTGCAGCCATTTTGGCTAACAAGTCTAACGTTTGCTCATTACTGCTTTTTGTGGCCATTTTGTGGCACAGAACCTTTGTGTGCATTAATCTTGGGCTAGACCCTGAAGTTCTTCCTAGCGTTAATGGAAGAAAATTCAGTTGAAATTCAATTTCTTGCGTTCTGCTTGTTTCAAATCATGGTCTTATGTTGAGACTCAATTTCCTTCCTGGAGACATAAGTAACAGGGATACCTGAATAATAACTATAATCCCTGAATTACGCAGAGCTCAGATTACCTGCTGCCTCTTCATTGTTCACTGTTTCCTCTTTCCTCCCCTCTATGGGGGGTCTGGATATGGTCTTCTACTAGTGGTGAGGCAGCCAAGAAAGTGTGTGTGTAAATTGGTGCTGTAATTCCTTAAACAGTAAGCCTGGGGTGAAGGGGAGTCGGGCTATAGGGGACAAAAGAGAGAAAGCAAAGAGTGGAAGAAGGCAGGGGGAGTGTTTTGTTTAAATAAAATGATTAAGAAATACCATATCGTCTGGTCTTAATAGTAACCGTGACATGGTTTGATTCAGTTACACAGTGCACTGGTGTGTTCAAGCTAATCAGCTGTAGTAATCAACTGAACATCTGTAACTGCTTTATCATGTTCTCCAGTGGGTGTTATTCTGTCTGTTGGTGCAGTTTGTGGTGTGGTTTTTTTTTTTCCTTTTAATAATCTCATTTGGGGGTTAATATGTCTGGTACTAGTTTGAAATTTGGCTGAAATGCAGTATTCAAGTTTTCAGGCAATATCTCATACTTTCTTTAAAAAAGAAAACTTTGCATAAAAATGCATAAAAATACTTAAGAACTTTATTTCTATTCATATGAGAGGAAAGTGTCTCAGGCTGAGTAACATTCAAAGTGAAACTTCATAGACATCAATGCAGATTAAGCTGCCTAGGTCTTGGGTAAGAAATGGGGGGGTAGGGAGGAAGTGCTGAAATGGGTTCAGATGTAACCATTCAGCTGTGACTTTGAGCTTTTCTTTCTTTTCACATCAGTGCTCTATCCTGCAGGGGATTATTCTCTTGCATGTGACTTGGAGTGAGATAATCACAGACTTAGATTAAGGGTACCTGTGACCATATCTCCTGAAGCTCACTTCCATGCTGAAATTGGTGAATTCTTTTCACTCACTCCTCTATTCCCAGGCTATATGTATTTTAAAAGTATAAGAGAAGGCTAGTAAGATTACATACAAAATGTATGTTTATATATATTAATATTTTAATATATTCTATAAAATATATATGATTCTTTTCCTCTTGTGCCAGTATACTTGAAGTATTTATGCCGTTTTGCCCTTCCTAGTATCTTACTCCTCAAGAATTTATTCTTCTTTTACAATTAAACAGTACATCTTTCCCACTGGGGTTCTGCTGTCCGGCTGCAGGACGGGCGTTGCAGCCCTGCTCTGCAGAGCAGTGGTGAAATGGGCTCTGTCCTGCCGCGGGCTGTGCGAGGTCCGGGTCTCGGAGTGGGACTGCCGTGCCTCGTTTCCCTGAGTGCTGTCTGTGTTATCTTCAGCCACGTAAAACTGCTTGATTAGAGTTATTCCTGAATGTGGCTGCCTTGAGGTGGAGAGCCACGCGTGGTGCAGCGTTTGCATTCGGTGACGGGGAGGTAAGCCCGGCTGAAGGATGTGCTGAGCATCCTTGCCAAAGGCTTTCCAGGGAGCCCTGCTGCTGGTGGCTTCCCCACCCACACTGCTCCGTGTCTTCACACTGAGTTTAGCTTTCAGTAAAGGTCACCCAGCACATGCAGATTAATGTTTATTTTGTACCCTGAGGTCTCTGCTGATATTTAAAAACAAGAATTTACTGCTAGCTCATTGGTGTGTGACACCTTTCGACCTTGCCTATCATGGCGAAACTGTATATGTCTCATAGCAAAAGAAGAAACCAAAGAGGATCCCCTTTGCTCACCTGCAGGTTTCTTCCTCTGCCTATCTGCAGCAGAAAACAAGCCTGTGGGGTCTATTCTAAGTCTGCTTGCTTACGGGTCGTCTCTTCTTCCTAGTTTGCTTCTCCTTGGAGGGAGGAAAAATGAGGATTTTGCAAAGGGGAAATGTTTTTAATCACTGTTGACGTGGAGCAATGCATCTCACCTGGCTGTATGGGTTTTTGATGTACTTTCCTTTGTGGTGACTTCCTGGTAAGTTATGTGAAGGGGGAGAAAAAAAAACGCACAAAACCTGACAATTGGACACCTGAAGCACAGTGCAGGAAAATCTGCCCTTTCTTGCTCTGAGTAAATTGGCTGAAAAAGTCTGCATTAAAATTTATTAATTTAAAGCTTTTAAAATGTGAAATCTTGGACCTCTTTTCCATTTAAAAGCAAAGTGGAGTCCAAGCTGCAGTGGAAAGCCACGAGGGCCCCAGTGGCAGCCTGGCTTGAGAGGTGCAACTAAAGTCCTGACACTTAGGTGCCGCTCAGCCCTCGCGGGGCTCCCCGGCCAGCTGCCTGCAGAGTGGGCGCTAATGCAGACTGCGACAGGGTGAGGTGTTCACGTCCTTTGATGCTCCTTGGCTCTGGCCAAGGAGCATCAAACTCCAACTGTTTGTGTGGTGGGAAGGGATGAGTTGTATTTTGGCAACCGTGCAGGGTAAGACAAACTTTTGAAGTTGTGATTTATAGGAGGTAGAACCAAAAGTGTTTTGAAACAAATAGTGTGCTACTTGCAAGGGGGTGAGGAAGGGCTAATAAAAGTCACCCGAGCTGCCAAAGGTCAGTTGTATTTGCAGACCGAAGTATTGGCTCATCAGAAGCATCACTTCTCTATCCTGAGGTGCAGGAGGTCAGCAAGAGCTCTGGGCAGACCCTGTAGTCATTGGAGGCATGGAGATGGAAACAGAGTAGTTGGGTGCTACACAAGGCATAGTTCATCCAATTCCATATCAGTAACTTTATCATGATTCTAGAGCCTTAGATTATTTTTAACCGACTCACGACATCCGCTCATCTGGGATCAAAGAATTTCTGACCCTTGAAGTACCTGTCTTGGGACGCCTGGTTAAAGGTGATGACCCATACGTGTTATCAAAAGGGTGTCTGAAATTGGTAAATCACAGGGGGAAAGCTTGGGGCATACAAGTTATAGGAATAGGGGCCTGAAAATACCAGAAAATACGTGTTTTTTTTTTTTTTTTTTGTGACAAGTCATTCTTCTGGAGGGATTTTTAGACAGAAGGAAAAGAAATAAAGCTTTTGGAAGTTGATGCTGTTTGAAATCGTATTCCAAGAAAGGAAGCATTGATGGACAGAGCACAGGTTGTGTCACCAAGAGTATATTGAGATGTTAACATTACTGTATGTTAAATGGTAGAATTGTGAAATCCAAGAGGCTGTTGTATGGACATTGTGTGCATGCATTTTGGGAAGACATTCAGTAATCTACTGAAGTGTTGAGGAGTGTATCTGTATAAGGGTAATAACCAGAGGTATTTGAAGTAGCAGCAGAAGTTAGCTTTTGGCGATGACTGAATGTGAAATATATATATTTTAAAGTTTAATAACACTTGTGGGCAACTTCAAACTTCTCGTTTTGCTGAATAGACATGGCTCCTCATTACTGTGGGTCGAGAATCTTTACAAAGAAGCGGCAGCCTGAAAGTCTTGGTGCACTAAAAATGCCCAGCCTACCACATGAAGCGGAGGCATTATTTTTGGCGTTGAAGGTAACGTTTTACTTGGAAACTGGAAGTGAGCTTGATGGTAACTAGGGCACAGAAAGTCCGTATGCAGATGAGCACTGCAGCCACCTCCAAGCCTGCTCCTCAGGGCTCTACAGCCAGCGAGAGGCAGCAAGAACTCAGTCTGCATTTCCCTATCAGGACCGTACCGTGCAATGTCTTAGCCGATGCCTGTGCACTTAACACTGTCAGAGAATAAGGTGCCTATAAGACAAAATGGCCTGATATTTCATTTGGGAATAGACGTCTGTCTGTATTGTTGTTTTGTTTCTATGCTACGTCTTCTGTACCCAAACCTTTCAAAGAACATGGTAAGAAAACATCAAATGTTTGGTTTTGTGATGTTTCTGATGAAACCGGTTAATCACATGGCATGACTTGAGAGCGGTTTCTTGAAATGTAGTGGTTTCTGCTGACTTGCTGGGCAGAAAAAGCAGACAGTATCAGGGGAAACTTTAAGAGTGAACTTCTGTGCAAATATGCTTTCTCTCATCATCCATGGATTGGTAAATATGAAAGCCGTTTCCTGAAGTAAAGTAGAAAAAAAGCGATGTGACTTTTTCTTAAATGTCTATATTTTGCATTTAAAAGGTTAACTTGCTATCAGTGCAATACCTCCACTGTACCAATGCAAAAAATATATAATGTAGTTCTGAATGGCAGTAACTAAACATACCAAACTTGATTCACTGTGTTCAGGATAACTGTATTCCGTGTGGCTTGGGAATGGAGTTAGTATCGCTTATAACGACTTATTAATTTTAAATTTTATCATGTAATTGATTTAACAGAAAAAGTTGAAAGAAATCTGATGCTTTCTTTCCCCTGTACTTAAGGAAAAAATGCAAAGCTAGTTCCTTTGTGAAGCTTTCCCATAGGTGTACCGAAATTGATTTAGGTAGGCAGTCTCCACGGGTGGTCAAACTGTTTGTGCAAAGCAAAGACCTCTGGCTAGATTTAAAGAGGCTCTCAAATTGCTGGCACAAAGGTTAATGCGCAGACTTGTAAAAGCTGGTGGTCTTACGATAAGGTAGGATTCCTGAGGAACTTTAAGATAAATGTCATTCTGTAATTCTTTTCTCTTTGCAATTTCTCTGCTTTTGTTGACATGGAACAACTGTTTGTGGTAAAAGGCTCAGCCGAGTTACAGCTTTCTTTAGTGGGTATTGCTCTTCAGTGGAGGAACTGTGGGTGTTGGGCTCAGGAGCCTGGCTGGTATGCTCAGAGAGCTCCTCAGTAACAAGAATAAAAGAAATAAGGTAGAGATGCACTGTGGTGCTGTTTGTAGAGAGATGATTATATATTATTGAGAGTGGGCATTCATTTATTACAATTATTCTTTGTTCCAGTGGGAAAAAGAAGGACAAGTATAGGGTTAGGGAAGATGTTCTGTAGACTAGAACCATCCACGTGGTCCCTGTACCATAAAGCTCACAAGGCTTATATCAAGTGCAAATGATATATGGGCAGGGGAAGCGGGACCGTGGCTGAAAGAGTCAATAAATGCAGTAAGACAAGAGAAGTTGTAGCGCAACTCTCCACAGAACAGTTGCTGGTACTTCTCTTTTAAGCTTTTGTAAATTCATCTTGTTAAGAATGTCTGTGATGCTTTTAATTAAGTCTCTGCTAATGACACACTGTAGATGACTTTAATCCTACTTAGTGATTGTTAATGGTGGAGTTCATCTAAAACTTTCTCCTCGTCTTTTTATGCTTACAGTCCAGCTTCATCAGGATGATTTGTCTAGTGCTGATATCCCTGTAGGGACAGGAAGGCTGAGTAAGAGCCACAGGCAGCCTAACAACTGCTACAAGCCTGCAAAGGCTGCCTGCTAATGAGTGGTGCTACATGCGGTTGTGGAACAAAGACCTAATGAGCCCCCAAAGGAGTTGGACCAGCCACAGTTCTCCTTGGAGCACCTTTTAAACTTTTCTTTGGAACAAGCCACGGTATTGCTTAGTAGGGTTTTTAACTGTATTTTGTCATGATTCTTAGCTTTTAATTGGTTAATTCTCATTTATCTAGAGTTTAACACAGGCATACTAGACATGCTTGCGTTTCTTCCAGTGGGACGTTGCCAGTAGTGGCCCCATAGCATTCAGTACTTGTACTGTAGGTCACTTTTTCAAAGCCTTGCCATCTCCAAAACGAATTTACTCAGATACCTTTGTCTCGAGATTTGCCTGCTTGCAAATGGATGTTGTCAGAGTTGAATTAACGTTATTGAAATACTGAGATCTGCTGAGCGGCGCGGTAGCCTTCGTGGTGCTGCTTTAGGTGAGGCATGCTGCTAGGCTCCTCGAGAAGACCAGTGTGAAAAACACGTGGGTTTTCATGGGCTGGCTTGGATCTTGTTTATCCCTTAAAATACTCAGGTTTGCAAATGCGTTCACTTTCATAAATGATCTGCATGGAAGATGTATTCCCTTACCTTCCATACATCAGACACGGAAACGTAAGGAACGAACTCAGAACTTAGGATCCCGATAGAAGCTCCAGTGAATTTAAATACACACTTGTATTTCTTTTGCCAACTCTAGCATTGGATAGGTGTGCCTTGAGTTGGTATTTCCACGTACAGTCAGCACTTCTGAGGAGTTCATCTCAGCAGAGACCGATCCCAGGGAACCGGGCTGTGTTGTTATTGAAGCCAAGTGTAGAGATTGGAAAAGTTGCAGAAAGACTGGCTTGATAAATTATGTGCAAACATTGCACTTCTCTAGTGGTTTTTATTGCATTCCTTTTGCACTTTCAGAAGTGCAAATCTCTTCAACTCAGACTTCTTTCCACTGTGTGTGGAAACTACACTGTTATATCTCCAAAGCCAGAGCCCTGCCATCCCATTGTTGGTTCGTGTCAGCCTTAGAATATGAACTGTAAGAGGCAGAGACTTGATTCAGGGACGTGAAGGATTTAGAGCCCACCATGTGGGTATTCTTCATTGAAACAAAGTATATTGGGTGATTTTTCACAGCTAGCAATTGCATTTTGAGGGAAATGAAAAATGGATATTTTCAATTTATTTTTTTCCAAAAAAATAGATACGAGTACTTGAAATGGCTGGGGGACATTTTACACTAATCAGCGCATCTCATTTTTATGATGCCCTGTGGAGATGACTTTAACTAAAATGTTAATCTCATAATTTATCAGGATGAGATTCTAACAACTGTTTTCCTTTGCAAAGATATGCTGACCTCTAGTGTCAGCACCTCAGTTTATTTTTTTTTGTGGTTTGTAATCAATACTGAAAAATCTGTTCGTGGTCTTTGCAACTCTCCTGAGTTCCAGGAATTTCTGATCAGTTTAGACTCAGTGACGCTACGAATTCCTACAATTCAAACTGAAACTTTAACTTGGGCTCATCCAGATCTGAGAAATTCTATTGAATTCTATTTTGTCAAAGCTCTTTTCAGCTTCCTTGCTTCTTCTCCTTTTTCCTAGTCTCTTCCCTAGTCCCATTTTATTATTTCTCTATGATATTATTAATCCTTTTGCTTCATTGTCCTCTACTTTGCCTTTTCTAATTTTATTCCCAGCCAACCCCTCTTGTTCCTGTAGCTGCAGTAAGTCTGTATCCTGTTTGTGTAGTTTCTTAATATTCAGTTTAAGCACCTCCTTCAGGTATCTCCTGTCTTGTTCTCTGCGTGGACTTCTGCTGTCTGAGCATGCAAACTGTTGTAGAACCTAAACTTGCTCCAGCCCTTTCAGAGCCTGTACCAGATGCCTTCAGGGCACATTAAATAAGGAGCATGCCTACCTCTGGAAAGCTCTTGGCAAACATACAGTGCAATTAGAGCCCAGCAGCTTACGCCAGCCTGGTTTTATCATTATATTACGGTGGCGTTGTGCAGCAATTATTACTTCTAGTCAATAAAAAGCACAGGATCCCTCAGAAGCAGCATGCAAAATACTGCAGTGCTGAGGCTTCCTGGTTCCTGATGCTTTGATTTCTTTCAGAACTTTATTCTTAGGGATACGTAAGGTACGTTTTTCTCAGCAGCAGATTTTTGGCCATTTCCTAGACTGTGAGGTAGACTCCTGCCACACCAGTGCTTTAGGGTCTTGGCTTTTACACACACAAAAAAGGACGCCCTGCTTGTGTCGTGCAGCTGCCACTTGAGTAGGACACAAGTTGGTAGTGGTGTCTGCATGAGCCAGGGGCTTGCAGGGAGAGAAAAGATGCAGCTCTGGTGGCAGAGAGCAGTGCCATCTTTCTCTGGGGAGATTACATTCTTCTGGAAAGTTGTGGGCTGGGGACGTGTCCGAAGGAATCCTCTGCGTGATCTCTCTGCCTGGGGTGCCTAGATTGAAACTCAAATGCTAGATCCCCAGAAATATTAGAAACTTTTAACTGTGGTATGAAATAGACTGGAAAAAAATGTCCAGACATCTCAGATTGGCACCTCAGAATTAATGGTTGTTGTTTTGCCCTTCGTATTTCTGTGCGTTGATCCGTAGACTGCAGTGCCAGAAGGAAGCATTTGATCTCGCCTGATCTGTGTACTGCAGAACCTCAAATTTTGCCCAGCTACTCTTCTTCTGAAAAAAACAGATGCTGTGGAAGTGACACACACGTAATGTAAAGGCCACAGTTGTCATACGACTTCAGAAAATTTACTGCAGAGCTTTTGTAGGAAATAGCAAAATTAGAATGCCATACTCAAGTTAGTAGACCTTGGCAAATCCTTTATAATCAAGCCAGTAACACAGGTAGAAATGGAATCTAGCAAAACATTTCGTGGCATATCATCACATCTGATGTGCCTCAGTGCCACATGCTCACGTTCTGGTTTTTTGGTTGCTGCATCTTCCTCTTCAGGCTTCTGTGCTACCGTTATGCACATCAAGTGCAGCTCTGGCATGGTAAAACACAAAGGGAAAGGTAGATGGGACTCTAATTAAATCAGTTATTGCACATGTTCAGGCTGTTGTTAGCAAAGCGTATACAAGGCAAGTGGAATGAATTCTTCTAATAGTTGTGTTAAACTCAAACTTCTGTTCTTTATATGTGATTGTACCTCATGTACCCTCTTTTTGTTTAAAACTCCTGTTTCTTACAAATAAATGAATGTCAGAGATTGCCAGGAAGCAGGCAACTCAAAATCAACGCACTTGCCAGCTGTGCTCCTGCTGAATTACTTAATTTCTAACACCTTGTATGCATACACATCTGCACTTCTGTTTGGGATTTGGTCATAGGAAAAAGGAGGCATTTTAGAGCGTCTGTCCATTTCGTATTTATTAAAAAACATGTTTACAAGGAAGCCAATTCTTAAGTTTGAACCCAATCATCATCCCTCTCTTTGTTCTCTTAACAGGTTAAACCTTGCCTATGGAAGAGTAAATGTGCAGTTCATCTGAGAAGGAACCGAAATTACTGAATTTTGACAACTGAAGATGCTGCTGCTGTGGAAGCTGCTGTTCCTGGTATTACTTGTTGGCTGTCTTGGAGGTAACAAAATACAATAATGCATGCAATACAAGGGTTTCAAATATTAACAGTGAATGAATTAAAATAACTTCTGCTCCAAGGTTACTAACAGAGCTCTGCTTTCAAAGCAAGCAGAAGATAGTTGGTAACGGTAGAGATGTTATTAGAAATGCATGCACCAGAGGTACGCTAATATAATAGCTGCAGTATGTGTTTCTCTGTAACTGGAAACTTCAAATTCTTGCTGCTACTGGGGATGATTGCTTCAGCTTTTCTCAAAGCTTCGTTTATTTTAGAATAGGTTTATTCATGAGAAGCTGTGCTGTGTTATCACTGCACCAATTCAGCAGTTCAGAGGTTTGCTTTCTCACTCTGCCAGACAGTAATCCAGCTAGTCCTTGGTGCTGGGAACTGTGCTGCTTTTCAGGTCTTCTCCTTCTGCCGTGGCATCTCTTCTGAGCTGTTGTTCTTTTCCTTTCTGAGCTCAGTACTCAGAGTAGCACCTGAAGTCCCTGACTTGTTTTGGTGGCTGCTCAGCACGTGCTCTGCTTGACCATTCTTAATGATGCTGCTGTGTGTGAGGGGGCGAGAGGAGGCCCCTGGTCTGTCCTCAGTGGTGACTCCTGCCAGTGATTTTAGTGTGCGTTGGCACCATCAGAGTTGCAAAGAGCAGGCGTCACTGACGGTTCCCAAACTACCAAAATGCGTGCTCTTCAGTAAGTCAGTGCGATGTTGATGTTTTTAATTGCTGTAATGACAGCACTTGTCTTGAAAGAGGGAAGGAAGCCTTTTGTTGTTGTGACTCATCTCATTTGATAAAGGTCTGGGATGCTCTCGAATATGCAACGCAAACAGAAAAAAAGAGAAGTTCCCTCTTGAGGCATCGCTTTGCTCCCTAGAAAGGGGGCTGGCTGAAGAACTGGAGGAAGGACTAAAGAGCAACAGTCAGTGCTGTCAGAATCTCAAGCTGATGGTCTTTTCCTTAGGGGTTTTGCTGGCAAGTGAACGTGGTTATGCCTGTTTCTGAATCAGGCCTCTGTAGAGGATGGCTCTGAAGAGTGATCTGAATTGGCTGCTTTGAAGTTAGGGGTGGTTTGGGTGGTTTGAGGGAAGGGAGGGTGATGTATATGTGTGTGCTTTAATTGAAACGAGCAACTACTGCTTGACACGTGAACCAGTTAGTAAATCAAAGGGGTTATCATCTGGGTCTGTTGGGATTAGGTGCGTGTTTTCGTGGCAGCAGCTCCAGTGCAGGGGTGGAGAGAGAGGGGCCATGTGGTGATGCCCCTTCCCGCTTTCCTCTCATGCCTGTAACCTCTGCTCGTGTTTTGGCTGCCCTCAGGAGGATTGATTTCTTGTTTGAGGTGTGCTGGAACGTAACTGAGCAAAGTTTGTGGATTTGAGCTTTATGTGGGAATGCAGAGGGTCACGAATGGTTTAACAACATGGCTTCCCTGTCTTTAACATGAGAGGTACTAATATTGTCTCTGTGAAATCCAAGCACTTTTCCTTAGGAAAAAAAAAACTTATATTTTTTTTTCTTCTGCAGGACTACTTCCTAATTTATGGTTTGCTTTCTAAGAGATACTGAATGTTTCTGACATTGAGCCAATCATGTCAGATTTGCACAGATCTGTTGGTTAAAATAGAGGGACTTTGCTTTTCTTTCTTTTGAACTGCAGGAAGCAAAGCTACGTTTTCATACTTCTGAGCAGACGCTGCCTTGCTACTGCTTCCATGCTTTCCCCATGTCAGTCTGTCTGGTCGTGCTGCCAGTACACATGCCAGGCAGAAGTCTGGTTCCATCTGAGCCCCTGGGCAGCCCAAAACAGCGATGGGGGAGCAGCACGGAGCTGTTTGCCTACAGGGGGACTACAGGCAGTGTACTGTGGCATTCCTCAATGCTGCTCCTGTTCTTCCTGCTCTTCTGCTTTAGCAGTTAATGCATGTGGCAGCGGTCCGGAAAGTGAGGCTGTGAACATCCTGAGTTAGCTAAAAAGTGCAGCTGTGCCAGCCAGGATTGTGCTCCCCTTTGGGCTGCACCTGGAAATATTTCAAGTCGAAAATGTGTTTGTAGTCTTAAAACCACTTGAAGGATGTAAGTCCACTTTCTGCAGTGCCTACTGCTATGTCTTTGGTATCATTGGGGAATTACTTGTAAGGCCAATTAGACACTGCAGCATCTGAATTGGCAAATCTTGACATTATAAATGTCAGCAAAACAAATTGTTTTTGCAGAATGTATGCATGCATTTCTGAATCTCTCATATGTAACTTTGGAAATATGCTGACTGCTCAGTACAGTTACTATTCAAAGGAGATATGTTATTAGTTAATTAGAATACAGGCTAAGCCAAAAGAAATTTTAAATGATTAGTTGATGTAATGAAGGATACTGGGAGGAGGATGGGGGTGGGGGGACCAACAAGTAGAATCCAAACATTGAAATTCATTAGCTACCTATGGATTTTTCTAAGTGTGCTCTCACTGGCTTTGCCCTGCTGATACTGTTTTTGCTAGCCTTACATTGCAGTACTTAACTGAAGTGTATGAATATTTTTCAGGCAATAGTAACGTGCATTGGTGACTTGCATCATGTCTATCGTTTGTAGTAGAATGAATGATTTCATTATGTTCACGGTTATGTTCGTGTTAAATGAGTATTAATGCTATAAAAAAAATCAAAAATAACAACAAAGCCTGTTCTTAAATCTGCTAAAATAATTTAAGTTTTTCATGTGCTACTAGTCTTTATCTTTCTTACCTTAGAACCTTATTTTCCTTTAGTTTGGGATTGTATTGATAAAGTGTAATTCTTAGCATTTGGATCATAACAGATATCTGAGATGCAAATAGTATAAAAGGGAAAAACTAAATCCTAATATGTCATTCATAGACAACATGCAGTAAAATATCCTTTTGAAGAAGGATAATCATTTTACTCTTATTAAAGTCGTATCCATCTTTAATTTCAAAACTTGGAAATTCATATATGCTCTTTCTTTTAAAACAGAAAAAACATTTTAGATAATAGATGAGGTGATGTTCAGGCACAGGAGGACATGGTGACTCTTACATAGCATAAAGTTATCCCAGGCGTTGCTGATGTTACTGTTTTTGTTATAGACAATAATATGGAGAAAGCTGTAGGCGCCACAAGTTGGAGTCATTCAAACAAATCTATTGAGTATGAGCTGCAACATCTGCAGAACTACTTTGACACCCTCAAAGCTTCACTCGGATCACTTTGACCTTGGTAGCGGTTCTTGTGGAGGCATACATAACCTCCTTCGAAAAGGATGAAAGATTTTTCACCCATCTGTTGAAGGACTCTTTTGTCCTTTAATCTTCCTTATATTTTTATTTTGTGTCATCTCAGTTCTTTTCAGTCATGTTTGAAAGCAACTTAGATGAAAGCAAGTTTTGTGTTTGCTGCTTATGAAGAATGGTAGTCTTGAGGATTCAAGATGAATGCAAAAGTATCTTATGTTAAGTCACGTTAACACCGGATGAACCAAATGAGTTCCTCGAAAGGAAGAGAAGAGAGGAAAAAAAAAATGTTTGACTCTATGCAAATGTAACTGCAGACAGCGACACAATATGAAAGCAATAATGTTAACTGCAGATTCATAAATTCACATATCTCAGGTTGGCATTGAGTATCATGGAGTTTGCAAATTAATGTCAGAGCTAATAGAAAAATACTCATTATTGAGCTAATTACGAGTAGAATATTTAATTTCTGATGGCCACTGCACTGTCTCCTGTAAGACGCTGTCCTCATTCCCTGTTCACCCTTGCTTTGCATCTGTTCCCGTTCATCTCTCTTCAGTTACGGTATTCCCCAAAAGTCCTCTGAGTAGCAATGCGGAGCTCATAGATTGGAGGACCGGCAAGAAGTCAAGCAAAAAAAAAAAAGCCATTTTTCATGTTGCCAGAAGCCAGATGGTTGGATGGAGCAGGGCTGCTTAGAAGCCTTGAGCACCCATAATTGATATCCCTGACTTAATGTGGTTTTATTGCTGTCACTGACCATGCTGCTTGTAGCAACAGTCAGCACTTACGGAGACATGAGGCTGAGCCAGATCTAATTTGCTGAACAGCCTGAATTGAACAGTTCCAGCTGCCTACCCCGTCTCACTCAGCTCAGCACAAGGTCTCAATCCTGACGTGCATTTCTTTTGCTATCTGGAGACTGCATGTGTTTAATTCTAACATTATCTTTTTGCTTAAATTGCTTCGATATTATGAATAGATCTTTGGAACAGTGTACTTCTAAAATCTACTGGAGAATCCTGTAGTTGAGTCTTTTTCAAGACAAATTTTAGCAGGAGCACTCTGTAAACATGAAACAAGGTGTTAAACAGTTTTGAGAATATTACTTTTAAACTATAATCAAGGCAGATTAGGAGATATTCTGGCTTTCTATAGAAACATTTTTTCTGGTGTTGAGTTTATGACTGAAAAGACAGTTCTTCTAAGACTTGCCTGCAAATTAATGTTATGAAATAACATCATAGTTCCAGAAATGGAGATGTTGCTGATCTTAAAGGTTTGATGTTCTTTGTGCTTACAGATAACATACTTCAAACTAGTTCCTAGTTTGCAGTTGTTCTGTATTGAATTGCTTTTGGTTTATGCTGTGTGAATCTTCAGTTCATCAAAGTGAGGATGTGAGAGTATCTAATAGAGGGGGGGAAAAAAAAAGGCCTTTGGGTTTTTATTTATTGATGTATATTTATATCTGTATAACTAATGATCTTGCTGTCTTTGCCTGTTTACCGCAGGGAGAAAGAAGGTGATTATTCAGCATTAAGTATACATGTCAAGTTTTGAAACAAGTAGGGGGAACGTCCACCTAGTCAGGAAAGAAACTCCCTGCCCATTACAGGGGGGTTGAAACTTAATGATATTTAGGCTCCCTTCCAACC
Source organism: Anser brachyrhynchus (assembly GCF_964034855.1). NCBI lineage: Eukaryota > Metazoa > Chordata > Aves > Anseriformes > Anatidae > Anser > Anser brachyrhynchus. The sequence goes on from NC_137705.1 coordinate 3,620,395, forward strand.
TAAGCCATTCCATGAGTCTATGAAATTGAAAAAAACAGTTTATTATCAATGCTTAAATGACTCTGAAGAACAAGCTGAAAGATCAATAAAACACAGAAACAACAATTAAAAAAAAAAAAAAACAAAAAAAAAAAAGAGCAGTTCACAGACTCACAGAATGGTGTAGATTGAAGGGACCTCTGGAGTTCATTTGGTCCATCCAGTTGGAGTCTGAACCAAGTGATGGTCTGGGGTGAGGTTGTGAAATGATTCCAGGAGCGTTATGACTCTTCCTGACCCTCATAGATTTTCCCACCCCTCCCAAGTGACCCAGAAGATTTCATTTAATCTTTTAATAAACTGGATTTCACTTAACCTTTTAGTAAACTGGATAGCAGGATTTTTTTTTTATTTCCCATGTGAGGGAAGGATAAATGACTGAGATGCATTGCTATAGAAGTGACTGGCGAATATCTAAGATAAACAGACAAGGTAAACGCCCATCTCATGAGTGTGCAAAGTGCTTCTCTGCAGTTTGTGTGACAGCTGTCTTTTCTTACCGTTCCTGTTAATTTTGGCTTCAAATTCCTACTGTGACTTATTGTACTGCTGCACTGAGGAGTGAGCTCTAAGGGGAGTGCCATCTTCATCAGCCTTGGCTGGCACAAGCTGTGCTGCCCACTTGCTCACCCAGCCTTTCCCGGCAATCTTGGTAGGAGAGCAGGCATTAGATTCTCCTGCTCTCTCATCATTTCTTGCTGTTTTATACTGCTAAAACTGACTGGTCTGTTCTCTCTGAAAACGTATCTATTTAAAGTTTCTCATGAGAATTAAGAGGAAAAACAAGTTTTGAAGTATATTTCAGGGGTAAAGAAGGCTACGAAAAAGAAAAAAAAAGTTCAAAGGAATGAAACAAGGAGAATTGTGTGTGTAAACGTATATAATTTTTGTTCTTCAGAAGATGAAAGGACACACTTCGATCAGCGTGTCCAGAACAAGACCTGTAGAATCCACCTGCACTAACTTTCTCTCCTAAGCTTTAATTAGTCGTCACCACAAATAGTATCCTAACTCTATTTTGATTGTACTTCATCTAAACAGAGCAAAAAATTGCCATTAACCCCCCCCCCTTTTAGCCATCACAATCCTTGGCTGAATTTGACTGTAACCGTGGAGCTGGAAGGTTTTTGTCCTGTTCAGTCCCTTCAGGCACCGTTCTCTTGCACACTTGAATGTGCTTAAAAACCATAAACGTGGGGTTTTCAACAAAGAACTACTTGTGTTGCACTAGTAAAGATATGAAGTACTAAGATGACTGTGTCAGGCAGGCTGCACTTTCCACTGAGCGTTAGGAAAAACAAACCTCTCGGTAGTGGTGATGTGCTATACGTGGGTTTACAACTCCACTGGAAAACTTCTAGAGGTATCTAAATAGAAAAAGAAAAATCAGAGTGCAGGTTTACTGGTATCCTCTAACTTGTTGTTTAGGACAAATACAGCTGATTAATGTTCTGTCTATCCAGTCTTAGAAATGCATGGTTCAAGCATTGATCATATTTCTCAGATGCATTGAGAAATGACCTTCCCAAGCATCTTAAAACAGTGATCTGCTGAAAAAAAAAAATCAAGTATCTGGTGTAACACACACAAACCATTTGGACATCGAAGCCTGGCTCCAGTTCTGGCCCTTTACAGTGTAAAGGCTTTCCTCCTGGTTACTGATTTAATAGCCTGTTTGCACTTAAAACTAGATGATGTTATAATTGATTTAATGGCAGTTTAGGTGTTTTCATTATTTTCACTTTTACTGTTTCTGTTTCACTTTTTGTCAGTCTAATTCTTAGGGAAGAACTCCATTTAAACTTTCAGGCTCAGCAATGTCATGCATCAGATCCACTGCTTTCCTTTTTATTAGTGTTAAGTTTAGGGGACTTATGAAATTGGGAGGCATGATTGGTACTTTTTAATATTTCCAAGAAGTATGAAAACCTTCCATATTCTTACTGATGTATTGCTGCTGTTAAAAAGGCAGGAAAGCAGAAATATTTTTGTCAGAGGAGAACCCAGATTCAGAAGGATGCTTTATGAGCTGTTGCAGCAGACCTGGTGATTGCTTGCTGGAGCGCCTGCAGAGGGTCTCAGTCAAGTTCCTGTTTTGGCCCCACATCCTCGGTCCTATTTTTGTCTAATTTTCTTGCTTTTCAGCAAAGTATTGGACACTGTGAAAATGAGGAACAAATTGTTTGAAATAAGTGTTTATTCTTGAATGTGAATGGTGGTATCTAGCTGTGCGTGGCAGCAGTAGGTAGGAAAGTCATGAACTCAAGGTTCGAGGTGGAAACACCTTCAGGCTCTTTGTATTTTAAAATAAATAAATAAATGAAGCCACTGATAGGAGATCCTTGGCTTTGGAGTCCCTTTTTCTTCTCTCTAAAAACGTCAGCTTCTTTCTTCTTCCCCATCTCCCAGCAGCAGCTACCAAAGTAATCCTACTTCACTTGCCAGACTCTTGCTGGTGAGGAGATAGAAGCTGAGAGAGCTTAGCCGTTTTGCCTGTCCTTTGCTGGTTTAGGTAATGAAGAGAGGGTTTTCGCTCATGACGTGAAGAGCCATCCTGTTGTTCTACCTTCTGATAGGGAACTAGACAAAAGCATCCTAGGCTGGCTGCTCAGCATCTTTATTGATCAAACGACCTCCCGAAGTAGCTATCGTTGGCTAGAACGTTTGAAGAATAAATGATGACCGAGATTCATGAGTAATCTCATCCTGTGAGATGATGCCTGGGGTTTTGGGTAATACCTTTAATCTTCTTTTTCTTACCTGCAAAATAGATCTAGTGGTGCTCCTTGCTTTATGAAGGCTGGAGATGTGTAGGCGAGTCGTGCTGCGGAAATACCAAACCAGGGGAGGGAGGAACCCCTTCCTCTGCAAACAAAAAGGTAAAAGACATTAGGGAGGGGACATCAGGGAAGAGGACTTCGGTAGAAATTCACTGTGCTGAACGTAAGCTGTATCGGCCCCTTGGGAAGCTGAGGACACCGTCAGGGAGGTGGGGGAGATGTTGAAGCATTTGTGAATAACAGCTGAAAAATGGGGGAGGCACACTGAGGTTGAAATCTAAAGCTGAATGATGGCAGATGTTCAGGAATACACTAGAACTGAGAATAAATATTATTATTATTTGTCTGAAAAAAACCTTCCAGAAGAAACTGCTATAAATTTGTTTTTTCTTAATGATCATTCTGAAAAATGAATTATTTAGACTTTTAATTTTTGGTAATCTTGCTTTGCTGCTACCGTTTGGATAAATGCATGATTTTTTTTGGTATAACTAACCTTTAATTTCTTGTTTAATAACAAATGGGATAACATAAGCCTTTAACTTTTCTGATACAGGCTGTAGATAGCAGTGAAGGTATATCAGGGATCAGAACACAATTTTCTCACTTGGTTTTCAGGGAAAAAATAGGATAAGGTTGTAAAGAGAACTTAACCTCAATTTTATTGCTATACATGTCTGAAAATATAAGCAAATAATGGCTCACCTATATTATTGTATGATTAGCATAATCAGAACTATTGATGCTAAATATGAATCAAATCTCCATAACTATAAAGAGAATAATAAGGTACGGCTGTTTAATGTAGTAGATTTTTTTCCTTCCTTCCTGGAACAAACAGTTATGACATTCCTGTCAAATTTTTAGAAGTCTTGTAAGAAAGTCAAAAACATTTCAAGCACATGCCATTTGGCAGGAAAGCGGACCTTTTTCTAGATCGGTGCTGCTCGCTGTCTTGGAAGAGAAGGCAGAACATCATTTTAACGTGACACCTCAGTGCATGTTTTTGTGCTCGATTATCCTTTACCCTTTCACAGAGCTTTCAAGGGTCAAGTGTTCAGGGCCAGTGGAGAAACTTCTGAGCGTAGAAACCATTTTGTTTGAACCAGTCACTAGAAATAGCTTCTAATATTTTAATCCACCAGCGAACAGAAACCCTTAGCGAAGAAGGGGAGGTATGGAGTAATTTCATGTGATAATAACGTAAGGAACTCTTTTTGTACAGAACGTTTCAATGATACTGAAAATAAGAGGCAAATAGTGACGGTAGCAGTCATAGCAACAGGCAGAGGATGTGATTCCTGGTGATGTGAATTACCCTGACATAAATCTTGCAGTGGCACCTTAGAGGAACTTCCAATCTGCTGCTTGGCCATTTTCGGAAGCCGTTATGTAGCAAGAGGAGCTATAGAGCAAATAAGAATCAGTCTTTTAAAGCTCTGCCATATGTTTAAGAAAAGTTTTTCAGCTGGTTCATGCCAGATTACTTTCTGGTCTTTATGTTGCCAGGGATGATCTATCAGTAGAGAGACCATGAATTGGACCTTTTAAGGCTTCATCACGTTTCTCATTTTTAAGGTTCACTGTGTAAGGAGATCATTTGGCACGTTATTTAATGAGTCAAGGCAGCTATGCGGATATGTAATGAAAGGAAATACGTTTTCACCACATCTTACTGAATGTGATGAAACATTTGTCCTGCATCAACATTAGACGTGCTAGTGCTCTGACCGTATGCCAGCTTTAAAATGGGACAGACTCATTCCTTGTCGTGATGTTTTGTGTTAAAAATGCTTGGGAGGGGGGACGGTATGATAGCTCTTTCTGCCTTTAAAATTTGTAAGAATAGCCTTTGATTGCAGCTATGGGAAAACGAGATCGAAATTTAGTTAATAACCTATGCAAAATGTTATTGCGGACCATAGACTGCAGTTTAAAGACAGAAATCTACACGTCTGCATCAACTTTTTATATATTTCATATATAAAATAAAAAGATTCATCCTACAGTCCGGTCCTACACCTGTAGCATTGATGCAGAATGGACTTATTTCAACTTTGAGTCTACGAGTGAATGACAATGACAATAGTAAGCAACATATTGGAAAGTACTACTTTTTAGTTCTAATTCGTTTTTTGTTGGTTTTTTAAGACTTTTTGAATCTTGATAGGAATTACATTGTTATTCTGTAAATAATGTTTGAAGAGAAAATGAAATCTACATAAAAGCATGGAGTAAATGAGGGAGAGAAAGCAGTCGTTACAGATCATAACCTTATCAGTTGAGGTGACAGTTTCAATTCCATTTGAGTTCTCTCCATTTGTCATCTTTTTATGTTGGATTAAGTAACAGTTTTTGTCATTTTATTCCCATAGCAACCTTATCTTTTTTTTTGATGTAAATCTGCTTGTCTCCTATTATCTTCCAAAGCTTGCGCATGAATAGCTTGTGAAGGAGAGGAGTATGGTGAGGAGAGAGATTTTTCTGGCACAGAAAATAAGGGAAAGAGTGTTACATATAAATATTTTTTAAAAAATTAAGCTGTTTGTCATCTTCAATATATTTTTCCCTCATGAGAGTTAAAATTTTCGCACTGTTTTAGGAGGTTGTCTGGGGAAAAAAATCTTAAAAAAAAAAAAAAATTAAAAAAAATTGAAGGTCAACCTGTACCCCCAACAAAAAACAGAGACTCAATGACCTATAACAGTGCCTTATATCTATGAAAAGTGCTATTTTTAGTGAAGATAATTCCTAACTTGCCATGATTTTGGTCCTTTGGAATGCCTGAAGAGCAAGCTGTGTGCAGGGAGATGTTTGGTGCTATATGGGGTCCATGGTTTGTGTTCATCACTCCTGCCTGCAAGCCTTTTTGACCAGTAAGCTAACAGGAGAGCATGGCTGCTGACAACAACATGGTTATTGTCTTCGTTTTCTGTGCTGGGTGTGTTGCACAGACCTGTTATGGTACTGTTGATGCCTTGGATATCGACAGCTGTTTTATGGGGAAGCTATATTTTGTCCAGCCTTGACGATCTGCAAGGTTAATAGAAAATGTAATGCAGCTAAAAACTTGGCCATATAGTAATGTTTTTTCTAGTTTTCACATTTTTTTTTGTATTTGAAAAGACTAAACTTACACTGCGAAAATTATGTAGCTAACGTGGCGCTGAACAGTTTTATTAAAATGATTAACAATGAAGTTTAGCTTCTGTATATTAGATGTAAAATGCTATTAAAAGGGCAGTACCCTTAATGTTCATTTCCCACAAGGCACAACTGGGGAATGAGGAGAATGCAAAACTAAATGTACAAAAACTCCCAGAAGCTGCTTATGAAATTTGACTTATTTCATGCCAAAAAAAAAAAAAATCATAACTGAAATGCAGTGGCTAAGCAGGTGCCGCTGCTACTCATCAGGGCTTTTTGAGTAAGAAGCAAATTCCCTAGGCTGCTGTGCAAAGCTGGGGTACAGTGCATTGCTTTGATTTCAACTGCCACTTTATACTGTAGGAACCTACAAACCATGAAGTTTGGATCTAGACTGGAATTTCACCATCATTTATAGTAGACAGAATATTTCTCAATGCAAAGCAATTGAGCTGATTCCTTGAAGAGGATGGAGAAGCTGTTGGTGCACAGCTGAAGACCACGACAGGTGAAATCAGCCCCAAACACGGGCACGTGTCCAGTAGTTGCAGGCACGGCGCCTGGCTTAACAAAGCAATTCAGAACTTTAATTGCATCTCTTTATCTGTCAGCCTTGGTTAAGGCTGGTTTAAAGGTGCGTTTCTGTGAACACGAAGACTTGTGATCTTTTTTTCATTGAATTCCACAGCCGTTCTTGCAAGTGAATGGAGATTACCATTTCTGTGAAGTTCTTGTTTTACGTTGAAAACTGAATTTTGTCTGGAGGTGGCCCTTTAGTTTGACCGAAATTTTAGCTTGGTTTCGGAGGAAAGGATGAGGCAAAAGTGGGCTTGCTTTATGGATAGCATTAGCTGTATTTTGGGCACATCCTGCTGCTCTGTGCTACATTTGAAGAGCTGATGCCTTGTTTCTGTGAGGGGTGGTGGGATGGCTGATGTCCTTGGCCAGGTTCTGCCCGCACCATAGCGGCAGTGCTGTGGTGCCACTGCACAAAGAGCCGGGACGTGGTGGAGTTACTTGGCATTGCTTACCATCAGGTATGTACTGGCTGTGTACAGCCTTGAGCAATGAGATGGCAGAGGTGAGGAGGGCCCCACCCTGCTATACTTTGTCTAAATTGAGAAGAAAATGTCAGAAAACTTCTGAATAGAAGTTTTACAAGAGACTAATGATTTGGGCATTATTTTCCCCCAGGGAAAGCTCTATACAAAAAGTGTTCCCATTTTAATTCTGGCAGATAATGATTTTTTTATTTATTTTTTTCAGTTAAGAATGGTGACTTTCCTTAGAATTTTTGTACTTTGGGACTATTCTTAAATCTCTGCATTGTAGCTTCTTTGGAAAACAGCTTACATGCACTGAAAAATCAAAGAATCATCACTGGGGAAAACATTTCATCCCTTGTTTTGTTTGTCAGAGTTATCCTAATGGGGTCTTGTAAGCTCGTGTAGCACACTACAGATAATATTAAGATAATGTTTAAAAACATCTAAATTGCATTAATACCATATTAAGGGCACGGTATAAAGCCCATTGAAGTTGATGGGAATGTTCAGTAGGAATTTAATGCTTCGATCTTTCAACTAAGTTGTAAAACCACAGAAAATCAAACACTAAAAATGTTTCAGTCTATAAACACATCTCTGTTGCCTCTGTCATACTTCATTCACCCTTTTTGACTAACCAAATGGTTGGAGTTTCCTCAAACTGCAATTAATACTCCAGAAAGAAATAATATTTAAGTGTCCTGCACACATTTTACAGCAACAAGATCTCACATAGAGGAGAAAAAAAGTGTTGCTAAAATTGTGTGTAATGAGTGCAGCTGTCTTAGCTATACACACAATCTACCAGATTCCACCAACCCTAAATGAATATATAAATATACATTAAATTTTAACTTCAAGCAACCCATGGTTGCAACACATCAAATGTCAGGATTAAGAGGGATTGAGAATACCTTGTACATGTCTTTGCTTGGGATCTTCTGACTTGAAGTGCAGTTGTTGAGGGCTCTGATTTGCTGCCAACCTGCCCAGTTTGCCTCCCGAGGTTTATTGTCAGTACAGCTACTGGCTAAGCAAAGGAGATGTTTTAATACCGAAGTGATGGAACTTGCAGAACTATCCCTATTACACTGCATTGCTTGTGTCTTTATCTCCTATCGATAATATATTTACATAATTTACAGAGAGTGAGTTGTGGGGAGTGTGACTTTATGGCCATGGAAATTCTCCATACTTATGAGAAGAGAAGCAGTACCTGTTTTTTATTTTCTTCTTATTGCCTCTCTCAGCCCTGTGCAGTGAGAGATCTTCATTCTTTTTTATGAAACTGTATTTTTTCAGCCCTCGGCTTTTTATTAAATTGTAGTTAACAATATACTTCTGAGGATTACACCACCCTACACAGAGCAATTTGGCTTACACCGGAGATGAATCTGCACGTCGAGCATCTGTCACTTAAGATTCTGCTCAGATACCAGCAAAAAGATTTGAGGCCCCACTGTGTTTTCGGGGGTTTCTCTGTATGTATATGTCTCAATCTATTAAATTTGCTTCCATAGCACTGGGATTGTATTTGTTTTCATAAACAGAATCGCAGAAGAATAAAGAAGTATTTGTGGACAGCTTTTTCTCTGCTTCCCCAGCTTCTGTTGTCGAATAGTCTGGTACTGAATGTATTAATCTATGCAGTTGCTTGTTCAGGTGTAATCCCTTGTTCAGCCACATTTATTCATCCACTGAAGGATGTGCACATCGGTACATCATGGCATATTAAAGGTTTACTGCAGCCTGCCACAGCTGTCATCTCTTTGACCCTTCAGTAAACTAAGAGTCTTCCACATAATTTTGCCTTCATTCAAGTGTAATGCCATTACTGCAGAGGCAGACGGAATGCAATTCTCTAAAGGTTCGTCTCATTCCCTTCTCTTCCAAGGAGGTTAACGTGCTCAAATGATCCCTGCATTTTCTTTTTTTCACTTGTTGTTGCTGTGAGAAGAGCAAAGAAGAACGATCTGTTTGCACTAGGTTTTAGGGGATGAAGTGAAGTTGAAAGATGAACTCACCAGTTGGGTAGAAGGCCTCTTTAGCACTTGAATTTCAAATACCTTCACTTGTTTCCTTGGCACGTTTATTTTTTTTAGCTTTTTATGAAAAGGTTGTACAGATGTGTAAATATTTATTTATTTTCCTGACACCACTTGCTGTGGAAATAAGCAAGTCAAAATCGCCTTACACAAAAACAGCTAAACAATATTCAAATGTTAGTGTTGTGCGGAACTAACTTCAGGTAAATCAGTGTTTTGTTCATAGACATTGGCGCATTTACAAGCGGAGCCACTTCAAAAAAAAAAAAACTCATCTTCATATTAATTTTTGAGTTATGTTAGTACTTTGCAGGCCTTGGGAGCACCTCCTTTGTACCAAAGCTTGGAACAATCTGGTACACTTTTGTATTCAAAGCCATGTAGCTTCTCGGTGCTTTTCTACATTCATCCACAGCTACTCCAGAGGAAGGTGTCGTACAGCAGCGTGCTGGATTCCTGCTGCATTGGGATTGCAGAGCTGTTGGAGAAAATCAGTTCGTAGATGATGTGTTGAAACTGGATCTGTGGACGTCTACTCTAAGCTCCAGCATGTAAGAAGGCAACCTTGCGTGTTGCATCCTTGTAACATCACATCTAATGATTTGCATTTTCCTAGTGTTTTTATATTAATTACTTCTACTTTGTTCTAATATTTTATCCAGTAATGAAGTTAAACAGTCAAATGAGTCAGTAATTTATTGAGTTTCTTGTCTTAGAAGCTGGTTCTGCAGTGCTGCTGCTTCTCATCTGTTCTCTTCTCTGAACTCTTATTCATGATTTGCCAGGAGGCTTCCTTTCTCACTCCCTGAGTACCAGAGATGTGTATGATGCAGTGCTTCAGATTATTAATATTTGATGTTAACAGTGGAGCTTTGCACTTCCTTATCAGTTGTTCACACTGCTTGGCATTTCTCCTCTTTGAAAATGGGAGCAAAGTATTCAGCTATTTTTGAAAATCTCATTTCTTAAATATTTCTAAATTTCCTGTCTGTATTTAATGTTATTTCCAGAAGAATTTTTTCGAATGCTTAGCTTCTTTGGTTAGCAATCTGCCACCTTCCTCCTTAGTTCTGGTATTTCAGGACTTCACCTCTTAACAGCACATGCTATTATTTTATTTACCCTTTCAACTTTCTGTATAATTCCTTTGTTCGCTTCCACTTAAAAGAAATTATGACCTCTCTTTAAGCCAGTTATGTCTTAGCCATCCTGTTTGTTTTACTTCTAGTTTTTCTGCTGGGGATTCACTGGAATTACTATCTCGTTTCTTTTTAGAAACCTTTACTCCTCACAGTAAATCCTTCACTATTGATAAATTTGTCTGCAGATTCCAGTTCTGAGCTTTGTGTCTGAACTGTGGGACCCGAACGCTGTTCTGAACTCCCATTCCAAGGGTAAAATCCATTTCTTTTCACATCCCAGTGTCAGTGAGAAGGAGCTGTAGGTCTAGAAGCTGGAGAGGCACTGCTGTGCATTGCAAGTGGGTTTGATTGAAAGCACGACACTTGAGCACAGCATGGTACTTGCCTGCCATACACCCTGAATTGCATTTGTCACTATATAAAGTGTCAAAGTCAATGAAGTTAGAGTGAATTCTTCTCACAAAACATTGCTTTGTGTAATGAATTTAATTTATTCTAAGTCATGCTCGTAAGGTTCTCCTGTTCTTCCTCTGGACAGTGGTGTATCAAATACCAGTTCATTTTGAGCAAGACCAAATGTCGTTTTATTGTCTGTTTATTTCTTTAATTGTTTAAGAATCATTGTTCATGCTCTTGTGAATCAAAACATGGGATTTGTTATCCACATGGGGATTAAACTGTTAGATTTTTAAATATATCTCAACCATTTCTCTGACCCAGCTATAATAAATACTGAAAGAGGTTTTGTAACCAGACTAATGCCCTGGTGCACACACCAAAAAGTCCATTTGGGTTTTGTGGAGAATATGAGATGCGGAAGTAGATGTGTGACAAAGCAAATGAAATTTTGGCTTTAATAGCAGTCAGCAGATCTTGTCTTCAGTTCCATGCAGGCTGGCTAGCAGGTATTTGTGCAGAGGGTAGGAACTGAGCAGCTCTGTGGTAGGATAAAAGGCAGTGCTTACAGCACTTAGATTTGAGAGAATAAGCTGTGCGATAGGATATTGCTGTCCTTCAAAGATGAAGGAGCAGCAGGAACTGTTGGATGATCTGTTTGATCTCCTGGATATTGCAATACAACTTAACTCAATATTAAGCCATTATCAAGCAGGTAGATAACTCACTACCGCTTCTGGTCTGTCCAGAGTTTTAATTATCACTCCAGTTTATCTGGCACCAGCCTTATGCCTTTGGATGTGGTCCTACAACCGAAATGACTGCATCGGACACCCTTGTGCAACCACTCGCAAGGCAGGCAGCGTGCAGCTGCCAGCTGTTGCAAAGCCCGTGCTGGCCTCCCCAGGTGCCGTTTGGTTACTCCCGCGGTATGCGCTCACTCCGGTCTGAATGATTTCTTTTATTGACTGCTGTGAGTCCGTTGATGGGAGGGTACAAGTGTAAGAAAGTTGCTTACAGCGAAAACATATTTCAGCTGAGCTAAGTAGGGCTGTTGCAGCACGTGTAAATAAGTCTCGCTGTGTGTGTTAAAGCAACTGCAAGGCTGTCTGCTCATCAGGCTCTCCTAAATGGCCCACCAGGAACGTGGAGTCACTGCCCAGCACGAGCTGCCATGTATTCAGACCCTGCTGCAGCATGCCTTAGGTGCAAAATAGTTTGACATCTTCCAGTGAACATTCAGGCTCTCGAAAACTAATTAAATGCGCTCAGCAGCACTTGAGGAAGGGAGAGGTTTCCAGATAAGATAAGGAAGTGGCTGCTCTAATAGCAGGAGGCTGTTACAAATAATTAACTCGCTGTTCTGAGTGGCTCCAAAATGAGACCAGATCACCTTGAGATGGTTTGGGCTGTTCTGGTAGGGTTTACTCTTGGTCTTTGTTTTTGCTGCTTATAAGCAGCACCTCAGTCACGTCCTGCTCCTTGGAGCTTCTCAGAGGAGCTGAGGGTTGAGGTACCTGCAGCGTGTCCCTCCTACCGTACCGTAGGTACAGAAGGGAAAATCCCTTCCCATATCTTCCCCTCCCCTGAGTGGGGTCTCAGCTAAAATTGTGATCGATGATGGCTTAGCAAGAGTCCGCATGCCGGGCTGGGCTGGGCTGTTTGGTTTCGCACAGACTGGAGGGGTGGCCTGGGCTTCATCTCCCTCTCGTGATGGTTACAGCTGGGTTTGGACAGCCTGGCACGTGTCCACCTTCACATTGGGTGGAAACTGAGGCTGCCAAAGAAGCATTAAATTCACATTGCTTTTTCTGTTGGGCAGCGTTCTGTGTCCTTGAGGAAGCCTGTTGGGCAGGACTGAAATGTCGCTGTCCTTGTCAGCTTTCCAGGCAGACCACGCTGATTTGGAAGATGCACAGTCCCATGTTTCTGTCAAGGAGAACACAACCCAGGTCTGGTGACAGCTGAATAACCATCCATGAGCTTCCTGAGATCCTCAACAGCTCAAGTTAAAAATACAGAGCAGCAGCTGGAGCTAGAGGTGAAATCCAAGAGCTTCAGGAAAAGAAAATGGCATAGGTGATGTTGCCGTGTTGCCAGGGCAAGTCATGGGTTAAGGTTTGCTTTTTTTTTTCCCCAGCAAAAGACTAAGTACAGTGGTGTAGTTCACCCACAGGTGCATGTTCCCTTGCAAGTGCCTGCTAGCTGAGAAGCGGGTGTTGGAGAGACAGGAACAAACAGATGAAGCTACTTCAGCGTTTTAATCACAGCAAGAAATGCGTGTCTCGGGGTTGGAGAGCTGTTGAGATTTTTTACCTTTGGAGAATCTGATCCTCAAAGACGCTGTCTGCAGACTCCTGAGGCTGGAGGTTTGCTCTGTAAATCTGGAGCAGTCCCGTAAGGACACCACGCTTCCCTCCAGGGGATGTGCTTTTAATTAGCTGTGTGGGAGGTAACTGCTCTTAGCAGCTTTCTGGGTACATCCTCGGTATTCCTGCAGCTCTGTATCAGCTCGTGCGTTTCATATTGTTTTGCTTAAGCCAGGTACTACCCGTATTTTGAGATGAGAACTATAAATATTTTGAAGGTCTGTGGATATTAGGTTTTTACGCAGACAAGTCAGTGCGTTTTTAGGTGTGAAACAACAGCTGTGGTATGACATCTGTTGATAGGACACTTACTCATCTGCCGTATCTGTTATTTGTCATCATTACATCTGTTACAGTCCACATGGCTCTAATCAGAGCCTTGAGGCTTTCTGCCAGGTGCTCTGCACTGAGTGAGGTGGGGAAAGGACAGATTTTGGTTACCCATGTCCTGGTAATAGGGGTGACAACCCAGCTCTGCTCAGTGCTGTTTGTTGGAGAATGTCCATTTCTCTGAGGAAGGCTGTAATCTGTAGAAAGATAAAGGAGTGAAGCCAGTGCCAAAATAATAACTAAAAAAATCATGATGTATCAACATGTTCTCAGTACTTAAAAAGAGAAAAAAAAATGAAGTGTCACAAGATGTCTTTTATTTATATTTTGAGGAAAGTCAAAATACTGCTGCTTACATAAACAAACCTTCAGGTAATTAAACCTAGATCTGGCAGTGCATTTAGCCATCTGTTTAGCTATTGCAATATAAGTAGCACACAACTATATTTCTTCAACAACAATGTGAATAGCCTGATAGTTCAACACTAAACCTAAACCGCTTTGTGGCCACGAGTAGTTAATGATAGAGGTGCTTTAGAGACTGTCAGGATGTTCATAGAGCTGCTTCTAGGAAGGCTTTGGGGGGACAAAATTGTTTCGTGTGAGAACTCGGATGTGAGATAATTTGCTTGAGCAAACATTGTACCCTCCTGAGATATTTCTTAAATTGCTTGAGTTGCTTTGTTCAGTGCTGTATTTAAGTAAAGGGATAATTCCCAGATAATTTGGATTTTGAGAAGGTATATTTTTGGAAGTACTGGGGAATGCTTTTCCTTAAAAACATGCATTTTACTTGCAGTGTTGTTTTTTTCCAGTTCTTTTCGGTGTATTTTTGCCAATGCAAAATGCCTTAAAAAAAAAAAAAAAGAATCTGCTCATCAGATAGATGTTGACTCAACTTCTATGCTATTGATGTTTCCCTACTGCTCCTTTTCTCTGCTATCTCTGATCTCTTCCTTCTGTTCCACGCAGCCCACAAACCTATCTCATCTCTCTTCCTTCCCTTTTTTCTCGCTTATTTCTGCAGTCTCTTCCGCCTTCTTGTACCCTGGAATTTCATATCCGCTTTGATGTATCTGTGCCTATGTGTTTTTAGGTTTTCATGTAAGTTTTTATAACAGAGACTTTGCTTTATGATTCTCACTTAATTGGTGTAACCGTGTTTGTTTCCTGTTGCATCTTTTTGTTGTATCCCAAGTGATTAAGTGGAGCTGAAGGGGGCGAGTGTTCTGTAAATAAGTTCGCTGCTGAGAGCTGCTGCTGTTAGAGCCCGCTCATCGTGCATGACTTGCTGTCAGACACCGGTTGCACACAACAGACACAACCTGCAGGTCCTCGTCCCTGTCCCACCCGCTCTGTGGATAAGTTTGCTGCATTTTATTAGTAATATTTCTGCTGATATGAGATAATGAGCTCCAATATTCAAATGAGCCATGCTCTGGTGCCCTGTCTGCTCCTGTGCCGTGGAGGTACGCCAGTCATGGGGGAGCTGCTCCTCTCGTACTAAAATGAGGCTTGATGAATATTTCTGTGTATACGTAACCCATTGTACAGTTACCTTCCTACAGATAAATGCTCTATAAAATGAAAGTTCAGCAATGTGTCGTGGCATTAAGAGATTTTGTAGAGGCTGCTGTGACATTATATGATTTCCCTGTAATACCAGCATGACAAAAATGAAACCATGGAGATAGTTCTCCGGTAGGCAGCAAATTTCTTCTCCAGTGACAAAGCACACAGTTTCTGCACGCTTTCAGCAGCGTTCAGTTTCGTGCTGTTAACGTTTTTCTTCTTTTTCCACCTCCCAAAAATAATTGACGATTATAGAGATCTTTTTTGTTCTTTCCCTCCTCCCCACATTATTCTTACAGGCTTGACCCAAAACCCAGTGAAGGCAGCAGAAGGACCAGCTTTCTCCCTGTGCAGCTCTACTGCGCTTGTTCCCTGTGCAGTAGGTCTGCAGGCAGTGCGTTCTGGCTAACCAACCATATATCCCCAACTCCTTTCCTAAACAGATAGAAGTATTTTTACGGAGCTTAAAATTATGTCAAGTATACATTGAGTTGCTAGCATCTGTCTCGAGGTATAAAATACATGGTCATGGAAATGCCTTGGTAGAGCCAAGCTTGGGATATAGAGTAGCGGGGAATGTCTGTGTGCGTAAGCAATGTAGGTGGTGGGAAAGCACTTTCAAAAAAGAAACAGATTTGTCTTATTTTCTCCAAAAGCTGTCACTACCAACGTAGCTATTACAATGTGCTTAGGCTGTTATTCTTGAGAGCTGAGAGACCAGTATTTCATTTCTTTTTAAATAATGTGACTTGTACAAAGCTGACCTAGTTGTGAATTAGTACTTAATTATGTGCTGACATGAACAAAGTCCCTACTTTAGGATTATATACTGAAGGAAACAGTTAAGTTTTGGATGTCTGGCTCATTTGAGGTACTTGAACATCATACCAGTACAAAATTATACATAAAATATATTTAACAAGTTCTGCTGCATTGAAGAATGAGCCTAATAAGTAATGGAATAAATATTTTTTTCTGTCTGTCAGGAGACACTTCTGTTTGTAGCGCATGAACCGTTTTTCTGCAGTTATCAAAACATAGTAGAATTGCTAATAAACCTGTGTTGACAATAAATATCAATCGATCTAAATGTGATTAGATGTCTGGTTGCTTCTGGACGACGTGGAGTTGGAAACCTGGTGGAAATCCTGCTCATCTCCAGGGCATCACTTTTTTTTTATTCTTTCTTACCTGTTGACAGCAGATGAACACATCTTCCCTTCTATAACATGCTTCAGGTTCTGTATGCTCTGCCACTCCTAATTTTAAATACCCCATCTTTTAATTATGACAGGTATTGATGAACTTTTTATTCCAGGGTAGTAACAGTACAAATGGTACTTGTGTTACTTTTGCTCCATATTTCTGAAATCTCTTAGCATCGTGCTTAAGGCTTGAAACCTGACTTAAGTAGAAGGAGAGAAACCAATGGGATATCAAGGTGCCACATCCCTGCTGTTTATATGAACAAGAACGCATTTGATTATGCTGCCTAAAGAGAAGAAAAGACTTTCCAATAAACCTGAACTACACCTTTTTTTTTTTGCTCCATTCTATTGCAGTGGTCTGTGTACCACTGAAACAGTTGATGCAACTTCATGTACTTAAAGCAATGAGGCAAATGTAGGAATTAGCATGGGAAGGAAGAAGACAATGCTGTTTCAGGAATCCAAAATGTCTCAGTTGCAAACTTTAAGCTTTATTCTAAATGTCAAAGTATAAAAAGGCAATAAAAACATCTACTTTTCAAGTTACAGTGTTCTAGATTAGTTTTAAGTTGAATATTTTTCCTATATAGTCAGATTTTTGTAACACTTTTACTAAACTATTTTCAGTGTTAAGATTAGAGACTTTACCTGGCCAAGTTACATAATAAAGCTGCTTGTTTCCTACTGGAATGATAACATCTCAGATGAAAGGAAATAAGTGGGACAAAATAAATGCAAGGAAGAAGAAAAAGATATAGGCAAGCGAAGCTAATGAAAACACTTAATTTCAATGTCCAGCTTGAGGAAATAGATAAAAACCTTTGTAAAAATCGAGTGATGAATAAGAACATTCATCTATCAATAAATAGGAATGGATAAAATGCAGAAAGACAGACCTCTATCGGGCTTTTGCTGGACACAGGAGAGTGGGCTCTTGTCAGCCAATGTGGTGTTGGGATGCAACAGAAAATCACGGGAGGGGAGAGGAGAAGGGAGGTCAGATAGGAGACGAAGCAAAGCAAACACCCCTTCTCCCCACTTTTCGGTCAGTAAATACTGGATGATCAGCGCCTCCAGGGGCACTCCTCCAGCCAGGAGTTCCTTGTCCGGAGGTGACACAAGACACGGCCATCGCTGCTTCTGAAGGAGGAGGCAGGGGCCTGCTCTGAGCCTTCCCTCGTCTTGCATATCACTGCACAGAAACATGCTGAAAAGCAAGTTGTGTTGTGACTCGCCACTTCCCAAAGCCATCCTCTGTCCCGTTTTTACCTTCATTCCTTGTTTCGCAGTTGTGTTTGACCTATTAAGACATTTGTGGACTAAGAGCCCATGATTTCAGAGAAACAAATCAAACTGTAAAAGAAAATCTTTTCCATTATTTTCCTACATTTTACAGTAGTTTATTTACCCCCATCAGTTTTCTGGGAACTTAATATTCCTTGCCAATGATTTCATTCAATCGCAATTGGTTTTGTAAGAAGACACAGCACTACTCCCTCGTGTTACTGCTTCAGGGATACTGGCTTTATTTAAAAACATATATAGATATGTATCTTCCACAGAGCAAGTCTGGCTTTGACCTTTATAATATTTTGAATATGCTACAGAGACCCCTGAAAATGAGACCAGAATCTTGTATATAAGCAAGGAACACTTTCCAAGGTCAGAGGTTTGGACTTCATTGCATAATACTAATAGAGGATGTTGGAGCTATTTTCTGTGGTAATTTATAATTATTTTTGAAGTGCCAGCAGCCAATGCTGGTGATCACGAAGGTATCTAAATGAATTAAGTGATGATATTTCTGCAGCTGTCTGATTAGTCTGGTAATTCAAGCACTCTGCAAGGTGCGGTGGAGAACTTCCTGCTAATTAACGAAAAATCATTCTTTCATTGTAATAGGGCTTATATTCTTTGTTTTCTTGACGGATTCTGCTTGCCCCATGTTTCCCAAAAAAACTGTTCCCCCGTGACAGCGGTCTTCACCTGCAGTCAATGATGAGTAACTGCTGCAGCCCAAACTTGCAGCAGATCAGACCGGGTTGCAGCAGGATGCCTGCGGGGTCATAACATGCCCGTTGGAGCACGCGTTCCCCAGGTCGCTCCCTTCCCGCTTGCTCCAGCCTAGTCCCGTGGTGCCCGTACGGCTCGTTGGACGCAGAGACAGCTGTGTTTCTAAAGAGCTACATTTGCAATAAATGAATGTACACACTCAGAAGGTAGCGATAAACTAGTTCATATTAATTACAGAAGTAATACGTAAGATTTATGACTTGCAGCAGTTGTGTTGTAAGGGGGTAAAATCCAGTCTGTTCATTTTATGCATTAATTACATATACTTGTGAGTTTTAAAATCCAAATTGCATAGCTGGTTTTGTCCAAATAAGGAGTAGCGTGTCTCTCCTGCTCTGGGGTATGCCAGAAAACAAAGGTCTATCATCCACGTAGGGAAAAGTCTCAAGGCTGCAAGTGAAGGTGTCATTGGAAATCTTTACCCGTTCTGGTTGGTGCTCCACAACCCAGCATGGGCTTTCGTAGCCATCCTTTTGCTGCCCAGCAGGGATGTAGGTACTGGGGGTGCTCTTTGTTCCCCACTTCATGACACGGTGCAATCGTTCAGGAGGGCTATGGAGTTTATATCGTGATGGAGGGAAGAGAAGGATGCTTACCAGGCCTGAAACAAATTGTGGGGCAGACTATTTTGATCTCTTAGAGAAATCACTTCAGTTGTGATTGTTTGCGAACTCCAAAACACGTCCAGCTGAAGGACCCAAACTTATTATGTGAGAGAAGACATTGGTCCTTGAGATGTATTTGCAGATAAATTCGGCTGGAAAGCTGAAAGCAGCCCTTTTAAGAAACCCTCCTATGTTCAGTAACAGAGAATAGCAGAACAGTATCTTATTGTGACAATAAATGTATTTTTTTTTTAATGAAGCATTGAAATTCTAATCACTGTGTGCTGGCTGTAGCAGCTGTTGCTTTTCAATATTAAAAAATATTACGTTTTGGGAAATGGCTATTGCTGGTCAATTCACTGCTGTTATGCTTTGTTATAAAGCCAGACTTATTTTAAGGACACCTCGCGGTTTTTGAGCATCTGTATGTATTAATATCCTTTACAAAGTTATAGACAAAACTTTGTTTTAGGTTACTAGCTGACTTACTGCTGTTTGAATTGTGTTCTGTTTGGCTTTATTATGAGATTATTCGGGGAAAAGTCTCTCTTAGGGTAGAACCTCACTGTCAGTGTGTATTGATGGTTATATCCAGCTTAATTCAGGGTTATAATGAGGCCATACTTTTTTGGATCTCGAGTCATAAGTTTAGAGTGAAAGCTAAAGTTGTAACAAATCCCGCTGCTCTACAATTTTGCATTTGTGCATAGCCAGCAGCAATTGTTTCCCCTCTTATACGGCTTAAAACGGTCCCAGGAGACCTGAAACCAGGCCGGGCGCTGGGTCAGGACGCTGAGGAGCAAGGCGCTTGCCTTAGCCGTGCTGCAAAGGATTAGCTTGGCAATGCTGCCCGCGGGGAGGTGGTTGAGGGGTTTTTTTTCTGTTTAAAGACATGCATCCTTCTTCCCTATAGCTGCGTTATTAACGTTAACATACAGTTGGTTAGAGGAGCTCAGTAGGATTGTGATGCTATTTTCATCAGAGCCTTCATTTCAGAAGAAACAGTGGCTTGAAGACCTGTTTTTATGACTCCTTTTTAATTAGCATAATTAGGGTGGCGTAAGCCTAGCGTAAGAACAAAGTTACCCATAGGATCTGTCCATTATGTTCTTGTAAATTATTTCACTTCAGTCCCAATTCTGTCATCCTCGCTTGTGTGGAACAGCCATTTCTTCTGCCGTGAGCCGCTGAAATCACCGAACCTCTTGGCATCCCGAGACTCGATACCAAGAGCTAGAGAACGTGAAACCCTGTGTACTTTGCCTTTCTGTCTCCTAACATCCAGCTCATCTTTTTTTTCAAAAACAGATCCCGAGAGCTCCCGGACGAAGATGAGGAGCGCGGTGTCGGTGCGAGAGGGGCAGGGAGTCGTGCTGCTGTGCGGCACGCCGCCTCGCGCGGGAGGTAAGGGGCACCCGCGGCTTTCTGCTTCCACCGGGGCCGGTTGTCGGGACGGGGAAATGTCTCTGTGCCACTACGGAAACCTGGCAGGGAGTTCCGTCACGGAGAGCGAGAGTGAAACCAGCTTTCCTGAAGTAAATGCAAACAGAAAGAAAAACCCAAAGCTAGTGGAGAAGAAGTAGGAGGGCAGCACCCAGGAGAATTTACTTTTATCTTGAAATGTCTTTCTGTCCGCAGCAATTACTGTGCATTTACCATGTCCGATCTTTATGATATTTCCAGTAATTAACTGAGTCTTTTCTGGAGTTAAATTCTACCCAATTTTACAATTGCCGAGCCTCAGTGAATCTAGTTTTCTCTATGGCCAGACAGTTGCAAAGATTTGGTTCTTGTCTGTTGTTATTCTAGTATGCGCATGTTTTCTTGAAACTAAGGCATTTTGTAGCGTAATGCAATGATGCTGATATAATTAAAATATTGCCGTCTCGAGGGGGAAGAGAAAACCAGTTATATGGATTCTTTGGGAACCAGAAGTTGCAAGGACGTTTTATCTTTTATCTGTCTTCAGTTTTCAACTAATTATTATTGAGCATCCTGTAATATTTGGAAATAACTATTTTTGTTTGTTTTTTGTTGTTGTCTTCTTTGGTTTTTTATTGATAAAGAGTCTCATTATTGAAGCTCTGTGACATTAAACATTAGACTTGATTGCAAAGACCCAGTAATGTAAGCTAAACATTGTGAATACAATAATACAGGTATTGTGGCCTCTTAAGTTTGGCAGAGCAGACACAGCCATAAAGTGGCAATTTTACAACCGTCTGAGCTTGCAGAATTTTTCTCTCTCCAAACCGATATGTACTCTTAAATCATCTTTATGGCCTTACAACAGCTTTGTCTCTTAGCTGCTGAGAAAATGGGTCATTCCCCTCTCTATCTGTAAGAATTAGAATGATTAAATTTTGCTTCTATGTGCAGTCCAGAGCCTGAATCACCCCAACCATTCCCACGCTCGCATGCCATGCGTGTGTGCGTGCAGAGGTGGCCACGTAACTAACTACAGCTCTGCACTATGAACGTTTGAGGTGTTAAAGAGGAGGCAGTGCAAAACATGCTCACGTTGCTCAGAGCCGAGATTCAAATCAACAGGTGGGAGAGGTGAGGATTTCCTTCACAGTCAGCAGATGGGATTTGATTGACACCCCCACACTAACGGTGTTATTCATGTGTAAAAAAGAGCTCCATGAATTATCAAATAGAATTGAGAATCCTCAGGTTTGTGTGCGTGAATTGGAGCATTAACCATTGAAGTTTTCTGGAGGCGTGGAACAGCGTGGAAGAAATCCTTCTTCACTGAAATTGTTTGTGTGTTTGGGGGGGGGGAGCATAGATGGTTTTGTTTGTTGTTTTTAAGAATGACTTAATCTGTCTGGGATAGTTTAGAAACAGTTGACCTGAGCTATTTGGGGTTCTGATGGCTGTTCAGCCCTTTCCACATCTGTAGGCTGATCATTACTATTATTTATTATTATTTGATTCTGTATTTGTTGTACCAAGCTATCAAATAAGTGCACAAATTCTGTACAATACTAATTCTGAAAACCTTCTCAAGTACCTTGTTTTCTCTCTCCCTTTAGCCTCCAAAATATTGTTCTTGTATATTTTGCTGCCTCTCGCAATTTCTAAGTTCTTGTTAGCTTGATGGGGATTTGCACTTGGGTTTAAGAAGCTTTTGAGAAGAGATTTGATTAAATTGTGATTATTCCTCTATATACAACATAAGCATATACAATATAAACCAATGTTCATCCCAGAAGAAACAGCAGTTTGTAGTATGGAAAAATGAAATTGTTTCCCTTCTACAGTTTGGCATATTTTTTGGCTTATCTTAGCTACAGATATCGATGTAAGTAATAAGAATATCCATTTCAATGGGGAGCAAATTATTCATGCAATTAACAGTACTTTTGCAATTCCATGAGGGTGTGGACATCTACTATTTTAACCAACAGTGAAATTCTTCTCTAACTTGCTGTTAGTGTGTGGGGAGAGGAAAAGGGTGTTCGATGCTTCCAGCTGAGTGCACCAATCCGTTCTATGGTTCTGTGGTTAAATGTAAGCTGCATTACAAACCACTCCAATATTTTCTTAAGAGTTAGTGCGTTTTCCCTTTTTATCATTCCTTGTTTTAGCAGTCTTGTTTGAGATTTACTGAATGGGAGATGGAGTGAATGACTGACTTCGTGAAGATGTTCCCCATCTTTATGGTGGTTTTTTGTGTTTGTTTGTGTGTTACAGCTCTAACTGAATGGAGATGTCTGTGTGACTCAATGATTGCTCTTGGTTTGGGACTTCTAAGTAAAACTGAAGTAAAAAGTTTTAATAATTTAAGTGCTTTTTTTCTTATCCTTGTGTTAAGTTGCATTCTAGTTGAACAGTGATTTTTGGATAATTAAGGTGTTCATTGGTCATTGTTCTCCAGATACGACAATATTTATGTATATACTTTTAATTCTGTCAGAGGGAACCTGCTAAAAGACTTTTTTTTCACAAGTCATGACCCCCACATATTTGAAAGGTAATATGACATCTAAAATTGATTTATGTAGATCTACAGCTGTCTTTCTCAATTGTTATCATCATTAAATTCTACTGAACTCTATACAGCTGTTTTGACTTTCTAACGTGTGACTGGTATGTCTTTGATGGTTTTCAAGGAGTGCTGATGTAGCAAACATCTCAACGTATCTATTATTAAATTTTATATAATAACGTGCAGCAGGTTTAAAAAAAATCATGAAATGCTAATTTTTTCTATTCTGCCAAGAATTGAAAAGGCTAGGCATATGGAGGTCTAAAAATGATTTTTCTCTACTATTGATTTTGTTCCAAATTCGGTATCTAAGGACTGACAAAGCCCCGAGTAAAGCAAATCTGGAAGTTCCTTTAGGGTATTACCTATTAATGCTATTCTACGTGTGTGTTGATTATCATGTAGTTTTGACTTCAGGCATTATGATTTCTATTGTCTTAACATTATGTTTTCTATTAGTTTAATACAGTCAATTTTACTAATTTAACAATGATTTTGGATTTCAGAAGATGTTACTCGTTTGAGGTGGTTTTTATTACAGAATCACAGAATCTTTGGAGAAGGCAGTGTTGCGTAGTGTTCTCACTGTTGTCTGGGTTGATTTCAGGACTGCTTTATACACAGAGAAAATTATGATAAAGGTAGAGGTAAAGATTTTCTTGATAGTTACTTACACTTTCCAAGGCATTCGGACTTGCCCAAAAAGCTAGGAATTAGTTCTGTGTTGATGGATACAATATGAGATATGAACATAACCCACAAGATCTTAAGTAAATGGCAAGAACGTTGTGGAGCCAACAAGCTGTTGCTTACAGCTCTGGGAGGAAATTCCACTTGTTTTGTATTCATGATTAGCCTTGTGTGACGTGTGTTCCTATTTCCTCCAATATGGCAAGGATATTTCTACATAAATAAAGAAGAAAAAATGTTCTCCATCTTAATATCATGCCCTGACAAATGAAGACTTAATTGATAAATGAGGCCATATTTGAATGATAGTGATCAGTCTAGCTCACAGCTTATTATTTTAAAGCTGTGACATGCTGGTTTGAAACAATATTAGATCACTGAGAAATAGATCCCAATTTATTGCTCACTGCTTGGTATGACAAATCATTCAGTGAATAATGTCATGTCTGTTGCAAATTAGTATTTAGACTTGCAAATTTTTGCTCATGTCTCTGTACTGCCATTTGGAGACCTGCAAGTTCCAGCAAGACCGTACTTCATGAATAACATAGCATGGAAAGTATCTCAAATGCCAGAAATATTTTGAGGCTTTGACTATTTATTTCTTTTCCACAACTCTTGAATCACAATGTGTGATTTTTTTCAAGGAGCTATGTATTGAATTAATTTTGCTGGCTTTGTAAACATTTCATACCTTTAAAACAAGGCAACACCAAGCTGATAGAACTCCAGAATAGTTTTTCTCCTGCCCATCTGTGTGTTTTCAGTAGGTGCAAAGCAGCCTGTCTTTGCACATCTACTTTTGCTTTTGTTGCAGATTGTGGGTGACACTCATCTGGGCATGAACAATAAATCATCCTTGCAGTAAGCACATTATGAGGTTTTTGCTCAAAAATGCATTCTAAGGAGAATAGCAAGTTGAATATTGTAAAAGCAGTGGCCTTAAAAATTGTTCCACAGCGTTCTCAAGCCGTTCTCAATCTGCCAAGGAGAAATGGTGTTTTTATTAAAAATATATATGTTTTGCAATAGCCCTTCTGGTGTCGTCATCAGCAGCGGCACAAATTCCAGCTGACAGTTTGAAATCAAATGGTACCTGAGAGACACTTATATTTGTCCATACAAGAGACAATAATACATGTTCACAGCTGGAGTTTACAATGATTTCTCTCTGTCGAAGCCTTATTCTCACCGCCAGTAACAAACCAATGCTACAGAGAGACGTTTTCTCCATGTTCTGCACTTTATCTAATCCAGTCTTGCTAATGCACCTTTTCTGTTGGTATGCCTGTGTTCCAGGCTGAAGTAAAACAGACCGAAATTAGTATATCGTTATTTATGTATTTGTGCAACATGTGCAGCTACTGTATGCTACGTGCTTTTAAGCTAGTGTGAATGTCTATAACCGGCCTAAGAAACCTGCAGCAGCAGATGCATGATTCCAGTTTGGGAAAGGGCAAACTAGACAAGCCAAGTACCACTCCAGATTCTTTACAGAACTCTTTTTTAACTCCATGTTAAATGCATATGCATAAATGGGTTTGTGCCTCTTCTCTTCCAGAATTGTTTTTATCCCTAGGTTGTTTCTATGGATTTTTCTCTCACTTTTATCTTCTCTACTAAAATATTTTAATTTTTCCTTTAGAAATAGGATAATTGATTAGAAAATGGCAGGAGGGAGTGGCTACAATGCCAGCCCACACTCAGAGCTGATCATTGCATTGTTAACAAGAGTACAGAAAGTAATTGTTTTTCACAAGGGTTTACCAAGTAACTTCTCCTAAATGAGTTCAAGACTACTCAGAGAAGTTGGCCACTAATTACTACTACCACTATAAACATTAGAATATTTCTTTGAAAATTTACACTTGTCTATTTTTCTTAGTTTATGTCACTAGTATTTAACATTCAGGATAAATCAGATGTGTTATATTTGAACAACAAGCTAAACTGTCATCTTTTTATCCTCAGTTGTTATACGCAAGAAGCAATTTAAAATACTTTCAACTGTTGAGAAGGCACAACAGAGCTGTTAGAAAATGCTCTGAGCAATTGCATATAAAGTTCTAGGGAGGTGATTAAAAGAATAATTTGTCATTTGAAATGGATATGGCTAATGGGTATATGCTTAAATATTGCTTCCTAATGCAGTTTCTTACTTTTGTGCATACGTCCAGAGTATGAACAATTTGATCAGAGCCAGTACATTTTGAATGACATTGCTAGTCTGAAACAATTAGTTTCGAAATGTGATAAAGAGAAACTAATCCATCATCCCTCACAGCTACAGGGCAAAAGAAATTGTGATTTTATTCAGCCCAATGCAGAAAAGCATTTTGTTAGACTTTTCCATTAGTGTCTGGATTTCCTTCAGAGCACCAAGCAACATTTAACCTGCCAGTTAAGGAGCACTTCTGTATTACAAGGTCACGTTTGGTTTGAAACTTAGCACTAGCTAATGGTCAAATCACACGTGTGACAGGAGGGGGCAAGGACGGGGGCAAGAAAAAGGCAGCAGGCAAGGCCGTATTGCTGAGCTGCTTTTCCAGTGGTTATGCTGTTTGGAAATGTACTTAACGTGAGTTTTTCTTTTGTATTAATAAGGAAAGAATGCTGCCAGTCTTGAATATCTGTGTTTCCCAAGGATGAGCTTAGAAACATCTACATTTCAGTTACAGTTGTGTGCTTTGCTTTTGGTGTTGCTTTGAAAGTCTTTAGGAAAAACTGTGCAAAATGTTGAGTACAGAGAAGGACAGACCTTTCTTTATGGACCATTTTATGGTGCTGGAGCTTTGTCACTGGTGGCAGCCGTGCTGAGGTAACCACCTGGTTTGTCTGATCGCCACTACATCAGCCTATAGCTGTGGCATAGTAGAGAAAAATACAATTCCTGATGTAACTACATTCAAGGAACTGCATCTTTTTTTTTCTTTTTTTTTTTTTTTTTTACTTCATGCTAGCTCATTTCAGAATTAAAAAAGCAGACTGTTACCATATTCCATTTAAAAATGAAAATTAGGTGCTAGCTGAAATTGCAAGGATCCCACTTCAAGCTGAAACATTTCAATATTCTTATTAAATGTGTAGATTGAAATTGCAAGACATTACATAGGTCTCTGGCACTGCTCTCATTGTTGTGGGTTATTCCATACACAGAAGTTGCATGCCTAATTACCTGCACAGCATGCTGAAAATTGATCTTTTATATTTTATCTACAAAATAATTCACCTTTTATGCCAGAAAGATTAATGGTGTACATTAGTTTCAAATCAGAGTATTTCCCATTATACTCTGGAATAAAATGAGTTTCTGAGGATATGTTCTTCACTTTTTGTAGTTGGACTCAGATTCCCATCTTACAATTTACATTTTATATAAACAAAAAATATCTTTAAGCAAAAGAAGAGAGTTATTCTAAAAGTTTTGGGGGTAATTTCAGCAGCTCTTGTACTCCAAACTTTTTTCATCTAGTATGGTGAGTGTTACAACTCTTTTAACCAGATACTCATTGACTCAGGCAATGCCAGAGGTGGTCTCTACGTGTTGCAGAAATACAGTTTTCTTCATTCTAGTGAGCAAAATACTTAGGCAAATTCTATCTACTTTAAGAAATGAGAGGTAGTTACTGAGAAGTTTGAAGCTAGCATATACAAGATAAAGCGCATGATAGTGCCGGGGCCTCCAGAAGTACAGCGGCCTAACCTCGCAGTAGTGCAGTCCCCTCAGGATTAAGCTGCAGCGAGGTGGTTTTCTTCCAGAAAAGAGCATCTTTAGGGGGTTCAACGCATGTTTACCTCATGCAGATTAACTCCCTACCTTTAATTAATTAGTGTCCCATTGGTAGGGCATTCCCCACACAGGGCCATGCTGGCAGATGGATGCTGCGGCCTATGGCCGCGAGGTGCCGTGTTCTTCACACTTTCAGCTGAGGCTGGGCCAAACGACAAACTAATTGGTTTCGTTCGTAATTACGTAATTTGTCATTATCCTCTCAGAATCAGTGTTGCTTTCCCATTACTTTTAATTTTAACTCTGAGGTAGGTAATTTCAAAATACTCGGGTTTTCTTCCAGATTTCCATGTCTTTAGTTGCAGTTGGTATCATTACTAAATTTTCTCTGATTACTCCCTTACAAACAGTTTTTTGAAGGCATACGCAATCCTGTGGTTTAGGTGGAATTGTAATTGAAGAGAAAATAGCAAGATACTTCAGCTTCCTATTATGTCTCTAGCACAGAATATTTTAAAATCTAAATTGTAGGACTTCATGAAATAATACGGATTTCAGGCTCAATGAAGGCCATGAAACTTCTTTTGTTAAAAATGAAAACAACCAAAAACAACAGCAACAAAAAAACAACAGAACCCCTAAATGTTGTTGAGTCAGCTCAGTGCACTCCAAAATCAAATACATCCATTTCTTTTCCGGATTACTTATGGAAACATCAGCTTCTGTAACCAAAATGTAATCAATTTTGAAAATAAGAACTTTCAATCAGTTTCAGAACAATATTATTCACATCATTTACTTCTGGCTGTCTTAGAAATCTCATTTAAGGTGTGAATTAGGGAACTAGCTGATGCGTATTAAATAGGTGTAAAGGAGTGGTGGTCCAGAAGAAAAGGATTAAGAGACAGTGGGGGAATGATGAGCAGAGAAAACCTTCAGACCCTAGGCTTTAGTGTATCAAACCAGCTTTATGAATGATCCTGCTCCTTTGTTGCAGGCCTATCTCCACTGTTGTTTTCTAGCTTTTGCTGTGCCGACTTCCTGAATTCATTTATAGATTCCCCAAACCTATATTGACTCTAACATTCTGTTCATTAAAAATAAAATAATTCCAGTTCCATTCAGTGGTTCCCCACTGACGTGCTGGTCTGTCTTAGAAAGGAAATGTGCAGTATAATTAAAAGTAATTTTTTTTCAAAATCATTTAGATGTACTTAAGACCTAGTTTTGAACCTGGTTAAAAGCTACTAAATGTGTGGGGCTTTCCTCCCCCCTATGTTCCTTTAGCAACGTTACATTTTTCTTGCATAGGAAGTTTTCTCAAGGCTTGCAGATGGCAGGAAATGACCATGGCAGACCACAACAGTTGTGGTGATTTAATTGTTGAATCTTATAAAATTTCAGTTTAAAAGTGACAGGCAATTTTATGAGATTTTTTTAATTGAACATTTAAGTGCACAAAGGGCCTAGAACAGTATGAGCATGTTGTGGCTGGTAAACTGCACAGTAAATAATAATCAAATAATACTAAATAAA
Organism: Anser brachyrhynchus; assembly: GCF_964034855.1. Lineage (NCBI taxonomy): Eukaryota > Metazoa > Chordata > Aves > Anseriformes > Anatidae > Anser > Anser brachyrhynchus. Next base: position 3,649,097 of record NC_137705.1, read on the forward strand.
GAGTAGAAGCCGACCATGATGTAGTAAACAAATAAAAATTGAGTAATAACTGTAATTTCCAGTACCTTATCCATGTATGGTCTCCAAATAAGGAAAAAATGCATTGGAAAGCAAAGGCTTAGATCTCTAAGGAAGCCCAGGAGAGACGTATTATTTTCATTTATAACAGAAAATCAACTGAAAATTTGTAATTGACAGAAAGGGAGTGAATTTATATCCCTTGAGGTGCTGTAAGATCAGCAACAAGCAAGGGGGTGTAAACATAATAAATCATAGAACAAGTTGTTTAATACAAATTTGGGGGGAAAATCAGAATACAATCTTGTAAAGTACAGCAAATATAGAATGAGATAGTGGCTGTGGGGCACTGGTAACAAAATGCTCTGTGTTTAAGAGAGTCAATGAAAATGTATGTTGAATGGGAAATTAGGTTTCCAGGAGTGCTTATTCATAGGCTGTTGAAGGATCTGATTAAACTGAAATACACTTTGCGTGGTTTTCATAATCATAATGACTGATTCCAGTGAATTTACTCTTAACCCAGTATAATGATAATGAAATCAAGCTGCTTTTTGTCCTGCTGGGTATACAGACCTGTCCATCCCCGTTGAATGTTAAGAATAATATCTTGTGGGTTTTATGTTTGTTTTTGTTTTTGGTTTTTTTTTGTTGTTGTTGTTGTTGTTTTTTTGTTTGTTTTTGTTTTGTTTTAGAATAAAATAATATTTTGAGTTGAAGGAAAACAAGTATCTCAATAAATACCAGAACTAATACTGTGACTTTAGAATGTGGTATAAAGCTGAAAATGTAGATCTTTTTCATTTTTTTCCTACTGTTCCTGAATTGATACCTACTTCATGCTTTCCCCCGTTCTTATGATCACTCTCATCCCCTAGCAGATCTCATAAAATGTAGTAATTTTCTAGTCTTTAACAAGACCATACACAGAGGTTGTGGTCCCGTTCAAAACTGTAGGTGTACTCTCTATCACCTTTTTTATTTATGCATTTATTTATTCACTATTTGTAGTGGTTGTGATAGAGTATTGAACCTTAGCCAGAGCGATGCACCACCGATGGCCCTCCCATCACACTACTTACTCAAGCCCTCTCTGTTCAACAGCAAAACATTGACGCCTTGGTATCTTTGTTGTAAAATGGGAGAATAGCTATATGGGGTGTATTTTCATTGTTGACGGTATGTACTTGTCTTTCTTATGAGACTCTTGTGGCATATCTCAGACGTCTTACTGAAGTCAAGCTCTGTCGCAAGGTTTTGCTTCCTACTGCACTAACTGCTCCGTCTTTTTGGAACAAATCCATGTTGGCTTCCTTGTGATAAATTAATTCAACCTCTCTTGTTACCTAGGAATAAACTTTTTGGCTCTGTTTCACTGGAGGAGACATGCTGCATGACTAGGATAGTTGGCTGTTTCCAACAGTAAAAATTTCCTGGTATAACAAAAGTTTAACTCTTGGGAATATTCCTGAGAATGTTAATTGTTCACACACACGTTGTTTCTGTGAAATTATGGTAATGGAAGGAGTTTAAATATTGATTGAAGAAAATTAAATGCAATTATGATAAGCCATTTCATTTGATGCCCTTTTTGCATTAACCAGTCCATAAATATTTTAATAATTTAATTTGTTGAGTGTTTTTTTATCAGCACTATCTTACCTTTTGTTAAATTATTCTGTTGGCATGGTGCTTTTCTGGCTGCATGTTCATACCCAGCTATGGGGTTATGAAAATGCCTACCCTTCCTTTGGTGACTGCATCCAAATGCATGCACTTTCAAATTAAACCTGTGCAAAAAAAAATAATGATCTCCATTTTGTAGGGGCAGTGCAAATGCGACAAGATATTTTAGCGCCAAGGCAGGTCAATCAAACTATAATCGTTTCTAATTAGCACTTGCAGAAGCTCTAATCTTTTTATAAACTTTCAGCTGAGTGGCGCTTGGGTGAAAAATTATTTCTTGCCTGGAAAACCATTAAAAATTAATTTCCTTTCATTCTGTAGGATATGAATGAAAGAGGCACATGGCTTCTCACATGCCAATTAGAATTGGATACACAGCTCAGAGTGCTGTTCAGAGGGAAAAAAATTAAATGTAATTTTTGCCAAATCTTGTGATTTGTCTTTTGAAGTTTAGTTTTCCTTTAAAGTGCCTGTAAAGTACTCCAGTGAGGGCCAGTTTGCCATTTCATGCAAAGATCTAATTTTTGTGTGAAAAACACAGTTTTGCTGTGTGCTGTGCTCCTCTAGGTGTTTTTACTTCTTTTGACATTCCTTTCAGCTGTATATACTCCTGTGCCATTTCTGCTAAGTAGCTAGCTGGGCTGCTAAGTAGATGCTGAATGATATTTCCATTTTAACAAAGTCTGGTCTCATTTTTTGCTGTCTACTCCTCTTCCCATCATATTAAGTCTTAAATGAGTAGATCAAAAAATATTATTGTGTAAAAGACTTTGAATTCCTTTCACGTTTTTCTTCTACTGGAAGAGGTGTGGTTTCATTCAAAAAGTGTTTTGTTTTGACTTTTTCTGGTTTCACCTGTTTCTGATAAGTTTTTAGTTTTGTGGTTTTTTTTTTTTATCACTGGTTCTCTGGTCTTGTTTAATACGTACTGCAATATTTCTATAATAATGCTGTAAGATACAATAAATAAAAAGAAATCTCTCTGAAGAAAAAAAGATGTGGAAAACCCTACCAAACGTCTTTACTTATTTTTTTATAACCAATTAGAATTGTCATTTGCTTGGATCTTCAATGAGTATCCATCATTTGTACAAGAGGACAGCCGTCGATTTGTGTCTCAGGAGACCGGTCACCTCTACATAGCCAAAGTGGAGCCATCAGACGTAGGAAATTACACCTGTGTCGTAACCAGCACGGTGACAAACAGCCACGTTCTTGGGTCACCTACTCCTCTAGTGCTGCGCACTGATGGTATGACTTCCCTTTTACCTGCAACTAAACACCCGTTCTTTCATTATGTTATGTACAGCTAGTTGCCAGTGAAAGATTTTGTACCTTATGGTGTAAACTTTCATGCATTCTCAGAATATTGGTTGTGTATAAGAAGATAAACTGTATTTGTTGTGTATACCTCTTCCTCTCCTACCTCTGACAATTTCATTGGAAGGTCCCTGTGCTTGAATTTCTAAATGGAGTGTGCCAGGAATAAACTTAATTTTGAATCTAATGTTATGCAGCACTAAAGAGAGAAAGGTAGCTTCAAAAACGAAATATGACCTTTTCCAATTGTCTCGTACAGGTGTAATGGGAGAATATGAACCCAAAATAGAAGTTCAGTTTCCTGAGACACTTCCTGCAGCTAAAGGCTCGACTGTGAAGCTAGAATGCTTTGCACTAGGAAAGTAAGTTCTCATCTTCACCTATACTGCAAAGCTGAAGCATGTTTGCGTTCATTGGCACTACAGGTGTGGACATCTGGCAGTCTTTCGGTAGTTTTTTCTAAAGATCTTGCTTTGACCATCACAGTTACTGCCTTGGAATAAGAGGGAAAAGAGCTTTGGAGTCATTTTAGTTGTTTAGAATTAAAATGTGCATGTTGGCAACACAGGAATTTACATTTCACTTCAAATTCTCTTGAATGAGATCAGTGCAGTTTTGCAGATGTCCTTTGAAGTAGCTCCACTTTCTCAGGGTAAAGGAATTGTTGTTGAAGTCAGTGAGAATTTTCACTGAATTTTACTGCTAAATATACTTGATGCTTTCATAATATTGTTCTTCCTTTATAGCTGAAATAAAGATTAAAATACATTCCTCTTCTCAATGACATTTCACACACAATTGATATCTTTTCTGTTTCATAAATGATCTGAGAATGCATTTATGTTTCTGTAAATGTATTTACTAACCACTCTGCGGTTTATTTGTAGACAGTTTGTCAAGCACTCGTAATTTCAAACTCCAGAACGGTAACTTAATCGTATGCTTTTGCTTCTGTTCCCCAGCTACATGACGGAAAGTTTTCAAATTGGAAAATGAAAGGCTCCTCTAGGATGGGAATTGCAGAAGACTTGCCTTGATTCCCCTTCCATGGAGGGCACTGATGTAAATCTCTCCTGTCTTCAGGGGAGGCCAGTGCTGATTTACAGGAAATTTTACAGTCACTGGACATTCAAGCAGATATTCATCAAAAATTTGATGCCACAAATAATAGCATAAGGAACAGAACAGCATATGCAAATCAGTTACCATGCTGTCTGACCATCTGTCATGTACAGTATTAATACTACTTTTAACACAAGCTTTTGTCACTTCTGGGGTGTATTACATATTAGTTTAAGTGCCTAATTTTGACAGTCAAGTACATGAAGCAAAGTTGTTTACTTATATCCCATTATCTTCCATTTAGCCCTGTGCCTCAGATTAACTGGAGAAGAACCGATGGTCTGCCGTTTCCAAGTAAAATAAAGCTAAGGAAATCCAATGGCGTGATTGAAATACCTAATTTCCAGCAGGAGGATGCAGGACTGTATGAATGTATTACTGAGAACTCAAGAGGAAAAAACATTGCAAGAGGACGTCTCACTTACTATGGTAGGAAACTTTCTTTCTCCCTCTCTCCCACCCTTCTTTGCACATGAAATGCAAACCACTCTCAAGTACTTCTGGGTTTACAGCTTCTACAATACCATCAAAAATTTGTTCTTAAAAATCACCTGCATCTTAACAGCTTGTAGAGAAAGAAGAGAAATTTTCCACCAGGTTTTTGCATAACTTATCTGATGAACATCCATGTTCAAAAAAAAATAGCTAAGAGTAGTGTAGAAAGTGCTTGTATTTATTTCATAAAAAATGCTAGAAAGATATTTGTGTGTGTATATATATATATGTATATATATAAACACCTCAGATTGGTCATGGGTGAAACCTTAAATTTCCAGTCAGATTTATTTAAGGTATTATATAGTCCTAACATTTGCAGGAAATACAAATTTTATATTGCTTTAGGAAAAGATGATTGGTGGATGTTGTCGATCCTTTGCTTTCAAAAAAAGACAATTTTACTTAAAAAATTAAATAGGACAATATAATCCAGTATAGGAGATGAAATAATAGGAAATGTAATAGCTGGAAAACTGACAGAGTCTCTTATGCTTTTATAGAGTGAAATGAATATTAGCAAAGCACATTGATAGTGGTTTAAAGATAGAGTGATTTGCAACAAAGTGGTAATTGACAATTTTTGTGAAAGCCAGATCTTAGCAAATTTAGTTTCCTTTTGGTAAATGCCAATTTAAAGAATGTTTCATTCTTTGTTTTCAAATATTTTCTTCATGTAGGAATATTTGAGAGGTTTTTTTAGAAAAAAAGTTGTGTAAAAAACCACAGATAATACCTACTATGCCACTTTGTACCAGTGTTCTGTCCATTTACTTACTCTGTATGGGAAGCTACTGTTTACTAGAAAACAGTGTTGCAATGTAGATTTCAGTCAATGAAGATTTTAATTTAAGAAACAAGATTCGCTAAAGAGGAAGGAAAAAAGGTGTCCCCACTCCAGCTTCCAAATAAATAGCTGTATTAAATTTTCCATATATTAGTTCTAATTCTTTTTGATAATAATTATGGATAACAGGACAAAAGAGCTAGATGTTTTATCTGCCAGTATCATCTGTAATTCTAAACTTGGTACTATGCATTTGATTCTATACAGTGGCTTTTTGAGCATCTCTGCTTACAGCAGGAGGGTTGGAACTGGATGATTTTTAAGGTCCCTTCCAACCCAAACCATTCTATGATTCTAGGATTTTATTAGCTGCTTGAAAAGTTTCAAATGAATTGCAGTTTGTCATCAGTTTGGTTCAGTACTTCTATGCCACTTTGAAATCAGAGCAGTTGTAAGATACATGGATGTAAACTACATGCCAGATAGAATTTGATTTGTTCATGAGTTATTATATATAAATATTGTATTATATAGTTATTAGTTTTGTCGTTATAAGATAATTTTATGACAGTGAGCAATTTTGAGGTATGTGACATGCTTCCCAAGTTTCCTTTTCATCATTCAGGGGCACAGAGATCAAATAAAACAAGTTGCTAATCAATAAAAGTAAGCAAGTTGCAGTTTTGTAACAAGGAAATTGTGATTTGCAAGTGCTCAGTGTGAATATTTTCATTCCAAATCCAGAAAGGGATCTAAACTCTCAAATGGAGTTAATATTCCAGTATAAATATCTGTCTGCATTAGATTCGTCCCTAATATGGGTGTTCAGACTGAAGAGAATAATGAGACTTGTAATGGCATTAATGGTACTCCAACTGTTTTATTTCATTTGTTTTGCTTAATGAATCCCATTCTGCAGAATTAAGTAGATTTGAGGGTTTTTTTTCTTATTTTATTACTTGCTTTCATTTTTACAAACAGAATACCAACAAGTCTGTTGTCAGGATAGGGTAATTTTAAACCTTTCTGATAATTAGTATTTTTGTTCCGTGTGAAAACGAATAGTGTTCTATAACTGAAGATTGTACCTTCTGATGACTTGCCACTATGTCTGATATCAGAGCTCAGAAATCTGCCTGGTAAAGAAACATAATCGTATGCCAGTTAGTCTTCTAATAGAAGATCAATATTTATGCACTTTTAAGGAACTTGTTCTGAAAGCAGATGAGGATTTGGGGGAAAATTAATGGAGTATACTGAAGACTTAGAATAAAAATCATCTATCTGCCATAAAGCACCAGCTCTGGCAAAGATGACTCAAATCGGTGTGGCAATGTTAGTGGATATTGGTTGCTGTCTAAAAATTATTTTGGTGGAAATCTAGGATGGATCTGATAATCATATATAGAAAAATATATGCATTAGAAATGCCTTTTTATTTCAACAGTGGCAGCATTTATTTTTCTCGCAGCAGAACAAAAAAAGGTTTCTGTCTTCTCCAAAAAAATTTAAGAAGAGCTGGGGTTAGTATTTTCCATGTTGTCTTAGTGAAACAATGTGTAAAATACATCTCCTAAGGGGAAAAAATGGGCAAAAATGTGTCATTTGACTGAAAATAGGCAATTTTCCTTTCTTTGCAGGTTTTTAAAATTATTTGTAAGTGAAACTTAAACCTAATACTAAGCAAAAGCTTTAAATATTTTGTTGCTCTGCTAGGAAACATCTGAAACTGTAAATCTTGAATTCTGAAACTTAGGGTTTTAATGCATTACTTGTTTGATTTAAAAAAAATTCAATTGTTTACTCTTCTTCCAGTAATGAATCATGGTATTGAAATCATAAAGCACTTTAATATAGGCTCAACTTCAGTCGTGCCTCTTGTCATTATGTCAAGAAGGATTATAAATATGTTTGGGTTTAGAAATCCTGTGGACCTCTATAACTCTCTTTATAAAAAATGAAATAGGTCCATTTTTTTCTAATTTCATTGTCGGTTTTAAATATAACTCTGAAGACATAGTTCAAATTGATAATTTACATAGATATTCCAAAACAGATATTATGGGTTCTTTCATAACATTACTAACAGACTATTAATCTTCCTTTTTCCTTGTGAAGGATTATATCAAGAAAAGCCCAACATCAAATGTTCGGTTCATTGTGCTCTGTACAGTTCCAACTTGTGTTTAATGATATTTTTCTCCCCAGTGGAGTTCAACATGCGCTAAATATAGGATGAGATTATCTAACTTTGATTTAATATAAAACCTGAATATATAAATAATTTGCTTTCACTTTAGTAGTATATTCACTTATCTTTGCTATTACCCCTTTCTGTAAAGAGATAATGGAAGAAAGAATCCGTGACTTTTCATAGCATGGAAAAATAAGAAGAAATTCATTACATTTTTAAGGTGCAGTTAAACAACATGTAATATGGTGGAGTTATGTAAAGCTGTTAATTATAAGTATAATTGAAGAAAATATACTCTTGATTAGCACAGGCTGATTCAACGGAACTCATGCTTGACAGTCAGTACTAAGGTAAAATGTTTTATAGGGAGAAAAAATACCCTCTGTTTTGCTTTTGCTCTGCATTAGTGTTTTTTAATAGCAAGGGTGAGTTGTTGTGCTGACCAGGATGCTGATGGTCAAAGTCAGGCAGCAAGGTCGCTTATAACAGCTGCCATTTCTGTGTGCTTAGCTAAGGCATGCAGGGATGTCAGGGGGCAGAATTTCCATTTTGTGAACATACAGACCCCCAGCAGGAAATAGATTCTACATAAAATACATTAAAGATATACTAAAAAATACTAAAGTTTTGTTAATAATGTACCACCAAAATTATACTGAAAACACATATTCCTGAATGTGGAAGAGCCTCGCTGTTCAAAGCTTTTGTCTGATAGCCTGACCCCATCTTGTTCACGGAGAGGTCTTCAAAACGTTAGCTACAAAACTATAAAGAACTAAATACTGTCAAGGAGTTGCTGATATTTTTGACAAGTAAACTTCAAGTTGATCACTGTCTAATTTAATTGCCCATCTTTTTTATATACTAAGACTTTTCCCAGTGATGTAGCAATTGCTTGTTGCTTCGGAGCATTTTTATTTGGAATGGAAGTGGAAAAAAATGACATTTTCAGGGACCTCCGAATTGAAGTTATTGCATGCTTCTTTAGGCCCCATTGTTTTATCAGAAAGAGCTATCTGTGCTTAAAGTCACTTGAATTTTTTAGATAAAAGTAGGCTCATCACTGCTGTAGGCATCAGTATGAGTGTCGTAGTCTGACTTTCAGAGAGATATTACCTTGGAAAATGAAGGTTACATTTTCTGTTTTTACAAAACTTTGTGAATTCCCAGTATGCTTCATAGCTGCTTTCTCTTGAACTATGGAAAGTGCCTTTTGACTCTGATTTATTGCCTGACTGCTGAGCTATACAGAAGTACTTTCAAAAGAGATTTCCAGCCCAGCTTTCAGACTGTAAATTTCAAAGTGAGGATGTGTGTATAAGCAGGCTGCATCTTATGTGTGAGCTCCAATTAGGGACTGTTCTGGAAGAGCTTCCCGTGGTCTCCTGCCTCCGAGCAGAGGTAAGGCAGACCTCAGTGCTCTCTGGGAGAGCACAGTGCGGCTGAACAGAAATCATGATCCTGAAGCTCTGCCTTTCCTGCGCGTTCTTCCTATGGTTTACACTATTTTAAAAGAGCTTTTCATTGGAGCCTCTGACTCGGAAGGAAATCAGATGTAAAGTTTCCTGTTAACATGCATCATTGCTGTTGAGGAGGCTGAAAGGTACCCCACAAATTATTTACAAATTAGGTCTCAACACAGCGTCTGGAAAGTGTCAGCTTCTTCAGCCACTGCTTCCAAGAGCCTCGGCACAGTCACTCCTTGCAGTTGGTCTTCGCTCTCACCAAACCCCAGAACAGTCATTGCAAAGAGGTTTCTTAAAAAGCTAAACCAGTGGATCTTTTTCCCCTTGTGGCCAACAGGGATTCCCCTGGGTGTAGTGAAGTAACAGTTGTTCTCTTCAGGATGACCGGCCTGGCCTGTTAGCTGGAAGCAAAAGGTGGTCATAGTCAATAAGAAAAAGGTGACTGAGTCTTCTCACCAGGCTAAATTTCATTGTTACGCACTTGTATCACTTTTGCCGGTGCGACCACAAGTATTACAAGGAATATATGAGGCAGTATAACAAATGAAGTAAAATGTAGGCTGATGCTTTTACAAGTAACTAACTGTGAGGCTGATGGCTATGTTTTTTAGAAAATCGGTTACCTACAAGTATTTTGTCCTAAGGGAACCTCTTATGAATGTTTTGTGAAGATTGTACTGCAAGTTCCTGAGAATTGCAAGTGTTATCACACAATTACAGATTCCTATCATGGTCACAAACCCTGTGCTACAAACTCCATTAAAATTCACTTCCAACCTCACAATTTACAGGGCATTGTATTTTTTTTCATCTCAGTGGAAATGTGTTGTCTGTTTGCCTGTTCCCTGCTGAAGGAGGGAGTGGTGTCTCCAGAAAGAGGTTTTTTACCAAGTCATTACAGTCTTCGTTCAGGAGCACAGATACAGTGGTATTGTCTCCAGACCGAAAGCAGATGTTCTAAGCAGGTAACGTTTGCCTACCAGTGACTAGACTTGAAGAGGAATATGGTTGTTTATTCAGAATCATTTAGGTACAGTTGGGCAGAGCTAAATAAAAAGGGCAGTGCCAGGCTTGGAAAGTGGTGTTTATCTAGGGTACGCAGATCTACCAGTACATGACCTTCTGTCTGCACTTTTCTCGGTTGCTGCAACGTGGACATCTTTACTTTTGCCAAGATTCAGAGTATTTCGTGGAATACTCCCGGCTGTAGTTGCCCTGCTTAAGCTGTCTACTCAATTTTGAACTGTTTAGTTGAATGATTTTTTTCTCAAAGAATTTCCAATATTTTCTACAGTCATCTTTAGAGACTTTTTAGATGTGGAAGATTGAAAAGGATATTTTTCTTTCTGCTGGATTCCTTGGTCAGTAATTGAAAGAGACAAAGAGCATCTGTCAAGAAAATCACTGAAGTCTACATCAACACTCTCTTGCAAATGCTCAAGCACCATGAATTTCACACACTGTGAAAAGCCAAACACTGGGGCTTTGGAAGCTCTGTTCTGGTTGTTTCTGTTCTGAGTGGTGGTCTTGCTCCCACACTTTCAGAGAAGTTTGTCGTATATGCCCTGGAGACTTGGGAAAAGCCTCCTATGGAGACTGCCTGACATAAAGAGTCCTAAAATGCAGCTCTACAGTGAAGTTGGTGTTTTTCTCTGTAATGAAATTGAATCCAAGATCTTGAACTTGAAAACAGACCACAGTTAACCTACTTTCAAGTGAAGATATGCAGCAGATGTGAAATATTGCACATGTATGGATCCATCAATAATTCACGGACTGTTGCTTGTTGCATAAATATTTAGGTATGCAAAGTGCAGGAAGCGTGCTGACACGGAGGACTGAGCTTTCAGCCCCTTGACGCATGTGGGACAAATACGCCAAATGACAACATGAGACAAAGCAATGGCACTTTCTTGAACTCCAGTGTAGTAACGTTAGCTTTCAGTCTTTAACCAACATTAATATCAGTTAGATAGTACGTTTGTCTGACGCAAAGATTAGGTTATCCTGTCTTTCAGAGCTAACCTTGATAAAGAGAGTGTAAAAAAATATATGATCCCCAAATCAGTAAAAGGTATTAATCCTCATGTGGTATAAGAGACATGCAAAAGAAAAGAAACAACAGCAGGTTTCACTGTCAGCAAATACTGGTTGAATTCCAAACCCTCCTAAGTTAATATCTAAATGAATACGTTCTAGTAAAATCTTCCTATGAGAAGTTAATCCTGAATATTTACACACAAATCATAAACAGAATTAATCCTTGTTATCCTAAAAGTATGGTGCAGTATGTGATCATGGTGAGATCTTATCGCTGCATTTCAGAACGTAAGATGGAGAGAGAATTTATGTGCTAGAAAGGAATGAATCTTTTTAACAAAATGAATACTAGCTCTCATCCAAATGTTGGTCTGTTGGTCCCGTGCCTTTGGCAATGGAATAGGTTCAGCTCCCAGCTGTGCTTCAGACTTCCCTTCTGACCATAGGCAAGTCATTAATTTTCCTGGTCTGAATTAATTGCTGGTATAATACTATTGTAGTGAGAAGTTCAGCGGGAATTAATCTGACCTTATGTGCTTCCAAAAGTCATCTATAAAATAATGGTATTTTCCTCTTTTTTTCTTTTTTTTTTTTCTTTCTATTTGTTTTGGTATGAGAGTGTTAGAGCCTGTATTTAAGGAAATAAAGGATTAAATTTCAAATGTCCTTTGTGTTTTAGAAGCTGATGCTTTCTATTTAGTAGCCAAAGTCTTCCTAAAAGAAAGTCTTCTAAACATTTATCTACATGGCTGCGTCTCATGTACTTTATATAGCTTTTGCTTTTTATATGGGAAAAAAGTATATAATAATAAGTATATGTAATGTGTCCAGATTATCCAGAAACTAAGGTATATAGTTGTCAATGTACAGCACTGTCCTGCTAGATCATCAATGTCAACATTATTCCTGAAGTAACAAGTACTCAGAGATGTCTAAAGATATGTCCTCATTCAGTGCAGATTTCTATTAGAGCAAGGAACTTTAAAACTTAAATTTTGATCCATAGATCAACTAGAAGCTTTCAAAAACTTGCCTTTTGATTTGTAAATATTATCGTTATATAAATAGACAGTATATATTACTTCCTTAAATGTCTTATAGCATCTTTCTTTGGTTTAGATATTAAAAGCAAAAGTGTTTCTGATTCATATCTTAGTGCTAAATTACTTTTCATCAGTCATCTTAAGTTTAATCAGACAAACATATAATACAAATACAAATGATTCCAGTTTAGAAAGTTTAGCTCCAGTATTTATTTATTTTTATAGGAAAAGCTGTAGCATTTTAAACTATACTTTTACACTGCTAATTGCGTTTTAGATAGTTCTGAAGGATGTATAGTTTTAGTAAATCAAAATGGTGTTCAAAAATTAGCTATTTTTATGGACTTTGCTAAGGACTTTTTCTGGGTTGCACCACCCAAAGGCCGTGTTATGTCTACTGCTATCAAAACCAGTCTTATATCTTTATGTTTTCACCCTCAGAGGTGGTGGATGTTAGTACTGAAAACAATTCAAATGGTATTTGAAATTAAGACTGACATACCATTATGTTTTTTAGGACTTAACGGTTTCTATTCAATATTAATTTGATGATTTGGCTACATCAATTATTTAATTCCAATATTGCTGCTAATTTCTTTATCTTACATTTACCTCAATTTTAAAGTTGTGTTATTTAATCATTAGTGATTTTAATATTGGTTTGACTGGTTCAGCTTTAGTGATCTGTAATCTCAATTTTCTTTTGTTTTACTACTCACAGTAAAGATGTTTAGAAGGAACAGTGAGTAATTTCTTTCATTAGGTGACTTGAAGCAGAACCAGTGCAAATCTCTGGGGGTACAATAACTTGTTAGAGTCTTCGTTGTTAATATGTATTTCATCTGCAGCAAAACCTCACTGGATCCAGACAATAAAAGATACCGAAGTTGCCGTAGAGGACACGTTATACTGGGATTGCAGAGCAAGTGGGAAGCCCAAACCGTCGTATAGGTGGCTGAAGAATGGAGAACAGCTGTCAATAGAGGTAACATTCACTTCTGAAAAACACGATGACATGCAAAAGTAGCAGTACCTCATACAACAATGAGAATTCACAAAAGTTCATGTATTTATGTCCAGAGAAATATTTTTATATAATTTTCATGGTTTTTTGTCAAGGGCATCCAGTTGGAAACTTCAAAAGCTGATATACCAGAAACACAAAGACAAATTATATTACGCAAAAATAACCTAAAAGGAGATTTAAAAACAATGGTAGAACCAAAGAAATAATCACATAAGGAAGGACTGGAGAAAGAAGTAAATTAAAGTTACATATTAACAGCCATAAATAAGGGATGGAGAACTTAAATTATTTTGTTATACTTGTCTTTGTAATTTCATTAAAGGTAATAAGAAAAGATTTTCAAACTTCTTGAGGAAAGGAGACAAAAATTGTAAAAAGCTGCAGGTCACCAGTGTTTGATGCAAAGTTTGAAATGTACATAGCAACGTAACGTAGTTCTTTGCTTTAATACAATTGTTAACCTAGTGGAAAGTGATACATTTGGTGACAAGGAAAAAATGTTGTACTGAGGATGTCTGCCAGATCAGGAGTGCAGAAAAGCATCTGATACCCCTATTGATTTTAGTTCTCACTGCTACATTGAGAAAACTGCAGAATTCAGGTTATCAGAACTATAAACCAGGGGCAGTAGCCCATAGTAGGAAGGCATTTTGCCCTTAGCCAGTGCTGTCAAGAGTACTTGAGTGTTGTGCTCAATGTTGGCACCCACAGTTGAAGAAGGAAGGACTGCTCAAGTGAATTCAGTGGATGGCTATGAAAAATGATCTAAGCACTGAAAAACAATTCTTAGCATTCAGACTGTTATAGTTATATGCTCACTGAAAGAATTGGTAGTGTTTCATGGACAGGTTCAGTGAGGGAGTACAAAATATCTCAGTGATTTAAGAGCGCTGTTACTGTATTACACAAAGTCACTGAGGTAATGCACGATTTTACCTTACCAGTAAGTACAACAAATACCTTCTCTCGTTCAGATTTTGCAATTCTCCACCATGGAGCATTGGTGTCAAGCCTTTAGGCATGATGTAAGGGAATAAACATGGCTTTGGAAACGCTTAAGGGCTGTACGCTGTAGGACTAACTCATTAAAGGCCAGCACTGAGGAGGCAGCAGAAGAGGAGTTCTTTCTGTATCATGAATTGTCTTCAGCTCCTTTACTGCAATAATCCTCCTTCATGCTGGGTCTGCTCCACAAAAGTTTCCTGCCGGGGTTATTCTGCTAAGCTCCTCTTCCCCATAAATGAATCTGACGTAAGGAAGAATAAGAGCAGTTCAGGATGCTAGAAATAGGATCAAGATGTGGAGATTCAGGCCCGTTCCTTTTAGGGCCTGTTTTGTCCTTTGTCTAACAGCCTGAGCACCGTGCAGTTAACGGGGAAAGGACCTGTTAGGAAGGGAAGGAGCTGAGCTGAGCTGCCTTAGCCAGAGTCACCCTTCAGTGGGACCAGCTGTAAGCAGCCCTTAGCAGAAAGGGCAAAGAGGGAGTACTGCTGCGGTAGGCCTAGGGAGCCATATCTGGGGCATTTGCTAGGCACTACTGCTCAAAAAAAAAAAAAAAAAAAGCAGAAAATGTTTTTAAGAAAATAGTTTGTCCCTCTGTTTATTATTGTTTCTCTGTCTTTCCCCAGAGGAGAAGCTCCTTTAGTTTTGTCTTTGTCACTGGTTCCTTTCGTCACCAGTCTCTATCACTCCATCCTTCAAAGTAGTCATTTCTTACCATAGTTCATACAGTTCTCCAAGAAGTATCGAGGTGAGAAGCACCCTATACTTCAGTAGCTTTGTCAGCTCTGAGGCACTGAAATACATCTTCCTTTTAATGACTGTTGGAATTTTTTCTGCATAGTATTACAGAGAGCTCATTAACAAATGGCAAGTGTGAAATCTCTAAATAGTATGAAATGCCAGTGCCATCTGTATATTTTGGATACTCTAGTCTGCCGTGAGGTGCTTAGTATGATTTTGTCCACATTTCTGGGGAAATATGAGGGTATTTGAGACTAAAAAGCCTCTGTGAAACCAAGCAAGTTTGAAGAATTGATTTTATACGCTGCATTGCTAAATCTCAGTGCTGCCATACCATGATACGGTTATATCAATTATTTTAGAACTGTTCTCACATATATGCTGTTACATCTACCCCATTTATCATATTTATGCTGTCCTATTCATATTTCTTACTTATTTTAAATTTTTCACAGGAAATATATCATCAATAAAGGTATTTTTCTTAATATTCAGGGAAGGATCCAAATTGAAAATGGTGCACTTACAATATCAAATCTAAATCTGACAGATTCTGGCAGATACCAATGCATAGCTGAAAATAAACATGGTGTCATCTATTCGAGTGCAGAGCTCAGGGTTGTAGGTAAGATTTTCCTTTCTACTAAAACAAAGACCTCATTCTCCCTCTCCACACCCCATCCACTACTCCACCTCGTAATTATTTCTACTTTATAACTCACTCTGTTGCTGTGACTGAAATAAACAGTTTTGGCAACCCTAATATCTTTTTATCTGCAGTGCCGAGGACTTTATTCATCTATTTCCAGAGGATTCGCAGTCCAATCATTCACTGCTTTAGAACAGAACACAGATACATTATTAATTAGGGGAAAAGCAGACACAGGGGCTTGGACACAGGCCTAGAGATTAAAACCTCTCACAGGGTCTGGAATCAGCACTGGCTCAGCACATCAGTCAGCTGCACTGACCTTCTGCAGCGTGGCTCCAGCGTTCCCAGGGGAGCAATGTCATTTAAAAGCAATAGGCTGCTCTTGTGTGCAGCCATTCTTGATCGAGGGGACAAAGAATTGTCATTCAGTCATTCAAATGATGCGTGCTGGAGTCTAGAATAAATGACAACCATTTATTTCAGGGAAACAGTGAACTTGCAGAATGCCATATGCATTGATATGTTTGTGCAATTTCTGCTTCCAACATAGGAAGATTGATATCAAAACTAAGCCTGTAAGAGCAGTGTGTTTTGGGGCATGAGTTATTTCCTTTATATTGTATAAGGTTACACTCAATCAGCAGACTGCTCGCTCAATCTCGTTCTCCTAAAATACTGAATTTCCTTCCAGAGTTCACTGTTGACATAGATAGAAGCCATGTGCCTTTTCTTAACTGCTAGCTAATACCAACTACACCCAATACTGAAGGAGCTGTGCTGTAGTTTTTTGTCATTTAACGTACCTGATGTGGCATTGTACTCTGACGTGAAAATAGAAGCCACACAATTCCTTGAGTTTTAATGAGTTTTAATGGTGTTGACTGCCCTCACTGGACTTAGACAAGTCATGTAAGCTCAAGTTCAGCAAAGCGTAAAGTTAGGCATGTACTTGAAGCTCGTTGGGTTCAGTGAGCTTCAGATCAAATAAAGTCAGTATGATCTTACCTGCGTGCTTCATTAGGTGACATACTTTGCAAAGTGGAAACCTTTACTTTTTGTATCAGTGTAAGGAAAAGAAACACATCATTGCCCAGCAGAAGATGTGTTGGAATTATCTAATTCATTCATGTTTTTAATTATGGTTGGAAGTTGAGAAGTGTCATGTAAGTGCTAAATAGTAATATCATTACTATAATTCAAGATGCTTTATTTCACTGTTAGTATCCCTTCTGTTTTAGCTTCTGCTCCAGATTTTTCCAAGAATCCAATGAAGAAAATGATTCAGGTTCAAATAGGCAGCACAGTTGATTTTGAATGCAGACCAAAAGCTTCCCCTAAGGCCAAATGTTCCTGGAAGAAGGGAGGTGAGCAGCTACACGAAAATGAAAGGTATTAAGTCTATATTGGTTTATTTGTTTTAAGCTTACAAAAAGTGTTTTTAATGTCTTTTTATGCAATAACATCATCTGTAGATCCAAATGGTTGTAAAGCCTCTCTAGAATCTGCCTAGCTGGGCGAGCTTGGTTGTTTTTTAATTGTCATTGTGTCTGAGCACTGAGAGAGCATGTATATAGCTTTCTTTAAGGTCAAGGGTCAGCTTTTACTTTCAGTTTGATGTAGAGTTTGGCCTCATTTAGAGAAAATCAGGTACTGACAGAAAACCTGGAAAGGCAAAGCCTATAAAACACTACTAAAAGCCTTCAGCAAAATTCTCTGAAAACAGTGGCAGGCAGACGGTTGAGGCATATTACAGCCACGATGATAATGTGGCCAAGAAACAGAAAGAAAAAAAGAAATAAATTTCCAGTTGGCAAAAATTAATAATTGGGAGGTCTAGAATAGCACTCTCACCATTCTAGTATTTCGATTTTTGCTGTTCTGCTACTGTGTTTGTTTTTCTGGGGAAAGTTATTACAAAGATGACTCAAAGTTATATTTTAAAAGATCTGTGAAAATATGCAAGGTTTGCTATGTAATTGCAAGAGGGACCTGATGAACCCAGACAACTGAGCTGAATGGTGACAGATTAGTGATGTCTAACCTGTGTACAGATGTGTAACATCCTGTATACATACACTTTGGAAAGAAAACCGCTTCTATACAAGTATTGTAAATTAACTGTGAACACTTAGGAGAGCGATACAAGCATCAGTGTGCAAAGGTGGGTGTAAAGGTGGGGTGACTTTTTCAGCTTTCTGTCTGAACAGACACCGGATCTGGTCTTAATGGTTGCTTTAAATTGCCCTCCAAAAGCTGTACGCACCGGTTTCAGTCGTGGTGATGGCAGCAGGCAAAAGAAAGTAATGCTCAGTTTCAGAAAATGCTTTGAGCACACCTAATGCTGCCTGCTTACATTTACGCATTTGCTTGAAAACACAAATTAGGGCTTTCAGTTCTGCAAAGTGCAGATATTTCCAAAATATGTCCCAGAGTGTTTCCCAACGTATTTTTGATAACACACTATAAATGGCTTACAGAGGGAACATAATAACAAGCCAGTACTCCTGAATTAATCTAAATGAAGTCCACTTTCCTTCAGAGAAAAGCAGAAATGTGATTCTTTGCAGAAAGCACCATAGTTCATTGCTGTCTGCTATGGATAATTACTATTCATTAATTCCTTGCAGTTCTACAATTCTTCCAAGTCAGGAATGGGTTTCCAATTAGCAGTACATTTTTCAACCATTAACTGAATTTCTAAGGGAGAAGTCTGTATTGGGGGTGTGTTGGGGCAGAGTGTGCCTTTTTTAATTGCACAGAAAGGGATCGGTGAGTTCCCAAAAGGGATAACGCAGGGCACGCAGGTCCAGCATGCTCTTTACCTGGGAGAGGCAGAACAAGCTTAAGTACATTTGGACCTCAGACCTACAGTAGCATTCAGGCTCTCTCGCAGAGCACTCCTTGAGAAAGAGATTGAGGGAAAGGATTTCCCCTCACTTTACAATTCCTATTTGCATGTAGAGAGCAAGCAGAGAATTCACAGTCTTAAGAGTACAGCAGGTTGCTTCCCTTCTGGAAGTTGGCTCCTGCGAGGGAACAGCTCTTGCCCTGTATCCCAAGTGTACATGTAGATACATACATGTATAGCTCCCCAGTACCTTTGTCCTTGAGTAGTTAAAACTATATTCTTGCTGGTTTGGTAGGTTTGCTTGTGGTATACCGCACTTGTCAGCTTTGTTAAAGTACGGGGGCGATGGAATATTTTGTGTGTTTTTTTGTGTAAACTTAGGCAAATGTTGGAGCTTATCCTCTCTGGAGAGTATGCCAGCACAGTCATGTCCAGGCAGTCCCAAGCTCACTCCACCAGCACTCTGGTACAATAAAGCCAAACACTCCATTACTTCAAAGTATCCTCGGTATTTCATTTTAAGGAATGTTACATTTCACTGGGGTTACTGATCACATTACTTTTGTAAAGCCTGAAAAATCTTCATTTTGATGGCACTGTTGCTTGTATTTTTAATTTATTTTTAAATGATACTGCATTTTCAGTATGTAGAAGATCTGGATAATGACTCAGTAAATTTTAATTAAATGAGCTGAATCTCATGTATCTTGAGGAGGGGAGAAGATAGAAGTCAAAATGGATTTGTGAGCCTCTGGACTGAGAAATAGCTCAACATAAAGAATACAGTCTTGCTTCTTGTTAGTTTTGCAAAATGTGTGACTTTTTTTTTTTAGAATATCTTGAATAAAGAAAGCTAGACAATGAAGAACATTGGAATGTAGAAAGCATTAAGGTACATGGATCACTGTAGAATATGCAAAAAAAAAAAGGCAAAAAAACAGGAATTAAATGAATTGGGTACTAAAGCAAGAAATACTTCCCTCCAAAATAGTTTTGGACCTCTGAAATAAATCATTTTGGATGTGATCATCATCTTCAATGATGCCAGATCAGGTACTGAGTTTAGGAATCTGTGATTAACTGGCACAGGTCAATTTTTACCCGGTATTATGGTTATCGTGTGTATCACCATGCTAGGAGCCGCTTGTATTCACTTAGGCTGTTCTTTCCCAACCAGCTCATATAATAAGGCCTTTAATTTTTTTTCTGTAGAGTATATTATATCTGCAGTCATTAAACCTGGTTGTTTTTTTTGTAAAAGATTCTGGGGCGGCTTCTACTGATGGCAGACCACAGGCCCCAAGGCCTCTATGGGGGCAAGCCTGCCACCTTCTCTGTTGAAAGTTGGCCTAAGGAACCCCATCTCCTGGTGGATGAGCTTTTATTTTTCTTGTATCCTCCAAAAAATTAGTATTTGTCATTTAACAAAGGTGAAATGCACTTGATGCTAGTTTAACTCACATCTCCATCAAAAACGTAAGGCACTGAAATGTGACAAGTCCTAGGTAAAAAACCCTTTTAAAGATTTCTTTAAAGATATTTATATTATGTTCTAATATCTGGCTGGAGGAAGATTAAGATTGTGAGATCATGCAGAGCAGTATTTCAGTGTAAACAAATCCACCTTTATTCCTAGAGCTTTCTAAATTTACCAAGAGCAGAAAAAGATGAAAAGATACTGCAAACTTTTAACTTCACTAAGAAGCACTGCAGTGCAAGTCTCTCAAAATAACTTTTAGTTTTAGCATCTTTAACTATGGCAAAATTATGTCAAATTAAGGGGGAGAGAAAAGAAGAGGAATTGTTCCTGATAAAACGTTGCATAAGTCTTATAAGGATCAGTGCCTGGTTTTATCGTCACTGCAGTTTGAATTAAGTACTTTTACTTCATTTTGCGTTGCAGTCTGAAACGCTGTGATCTGGAAAGCAACTTACCAGCGCTTCAATAAGAGCTTATTTTGGCTGGCTTTCTTGTAAAGTAATCTGGTTTAATTTAGTTGGAATTTGCTTAATATATAAAAAGCAGTTTTGACCCACATTTTCACTGATCCTTTGTGCTGAAGAGTTATGAACAGGAAAGTAATACATTTATGTTTGGTATCATAATAATAAAGGTCTAAAATACTTGGTTTTTCTGATGAATAATCTGACAAATATAAGAAGGCAGTGATTATTTAGTTTAACTATGTCTGTTATTTTAGCAGCAAAGTATTCTAATGGGAAGATGAGATTAGTTAACAGTTGCATTAATGACACCAAATTTCAGGTGGCAGCCTTGACTCAGAAGGGCTGGGATCTTGGATCCTGAGGCTTATGCTGGCCCTCAGCTGTGTGTGTGGTTGTACTGCACCAACACTTCCATTTAACGGGATTTTGATGAGTAAGGCAAAAATATGTAAGCTTCTAGATAATACTGACGCAGTTCCCTAAGCAAGCAGATATGGGGACAGTGAACGTGGAATAGCTGGAATGCTCTTACAGGCAGACAGTGAGGTCAACAGATTTCGGATTGGCTTCCTGGAGCATCGCTTGCTCTCTAATCCCAGGTGATATTTGTCTCAGTATCTGTAAATATTGGAAATAAGGTGTGGTCCGTAACAATAGTAAAATAATTTATCAGTATTAGAAGTATATGAGCCTGTTCCACAGTTGGATCTCTGCATGGTCAGTTGTGACTAACGTAACTGATAACAAGTGATAGTCTGAGGAGTAAAGCACACCTGACGTACTGGGTGGAATTAATGGAGTCTGTAACCTCACTGAAGTCCCTCAGCTGTTTGGGAGGCCTGTAATGCCAAATACACCCTCCTAGTTCAGGGGAGAACAGGAAATCTCTCCTAGTTTTGCCTCTCAGGTGAGGAACCCTAAAGTCCCGACGTTGGTTAAGCCCTCTCCCATTCTTTTGACCTCAGTCAAGGAGTGTAAGAGTGTGGACCTGAGTTAAGACATGTAGCTGTTCTAGGTATTTTTTATGCCATTCGTTTGACTGTTGGAGAAAAGTGTCTTCTCAAAGACTGATTTCCCACAGGTTTGCTCAAGAGAATGATTTCATTTTTGTCAATCATACTTTGATCTGAGGAGCAGATAGATCCTAAATCAGTCTCCAGTTGTGCTATCGCATATATGCCAAAGCATTATTCAGCCAATTATCTTCGTTTTACAGGGCTAAAAAGTTTCTGCTGTTCGCCAGCACATCAGAAGTATGCAGGTCATGAAATTCACTCTGAAAGTTGCTGGCCTTCAGCAAAATGTATTGGAAAAACTCCTGTAGATACAGGGAACGCTAAAGGGTGTATTATTTTTCTGTGTTAGAAATCTAGATCGCTTCCTGGCAGCAGGCCAGCCGCAGTCTGTTTGTTTTGTAACAGCGTGTGAATATCTAATAATTTTAAGTGTACTAAAAGCTTCGGTTTCTCTAATGCTTCAGCAGGAAGGGGTAGAGCTATTTCTGGAGTTTGTGTTTTCATAAGCTGCACTGCATGTACTGCTTTGTATTTGAAAAAGTAAAGAGTTGCTCTTTCTAATTCACTGGTAAAGATTTTATTTTGACGATAAAATTTTTCTTGAATTGATTTGTTGTTTTTTGTTTGTTTTTAACTCTGAAAACAAACCAAAAAAAAAAAAAAACACTTAACTGTCTTGGTTTTAATAAGCCTATTGCTTCGTTATTTTAGACAAGCTAGGCTTGAAGATAGCTTAGAGCACTCCAAAAGTGATTTGCTTTAATTAAACAATAGGCATTTTCTATTTTATATCCCTGTTCTATTTTTAGTTTGTTTGATCTAAGGCATTGTCAACACTGCTGGGTTTTTTTATTTATTTTTAGCTTTTTTTTCTGCTGGAAACTGCTTCAAAGTAGATGATGCAGTACAAGCCCTTGCAGGATACACAGATAGAAAGTCCAAAAACCAAGTAGCTTCCTTGCAGTCATTATTTCAGTCCAGAAAGTCTTCCCAGCCTTGCCCTGCAGCCAGTGCTGCACTTCCCTGCTTGCGTTACCCTTCATGAGCTGGCACAGCACAGGCAGGTTCACGCAGCGCTGCTCACGCTGAGCTGGTAGGTGCAGCCTTTGAGTGACAGAAGAGCAGGGAACTCGTAGCTTCAAACGGGCATCCTGCTTAACCCAGGCTTGGGACAGGTTTCGAGAAGAAAGGCAGTGCTCCCAGTTCCCAGCTAAACAAAGCAGCCTTCTTAGCTACTTCTTGTAATATGTATTTAAGTGTAGAGGACTGAATCTCAGTTCGGACAAATTATTGATACAAATTTGCCCCACGTATACTAAAAATAAAGCAGCAGGGGTGTGCATTTAATTTTGTACTGAATAAAGCAGCAGGTTAATAATGAAGTACATGAAAGAGAGAGGACCAAAAATCCACACGACTCTTCTGAAGAGGGAAGACAGCAATGTTAAGTTTCATGACATTTGCCGCCTTCTCTGATTATACTTATTTTGATTCTGATTATACTTATTTTGACGACTGTGTAAGACTCTCCAACTAATGCGGTTAGAGGTTTGCCTCGAGTATTAATGTTGTTTGCTGTTCTGTTGATTCTGTTTAGCGAGATGTGGGGTGTTTGGGACGTTTCCAAAATGCCTGCTAGCTAAGGTGCCTAGGGACCTGGCAGCGTAGCCTCACCGTGATTCATTTGATGCCTTTGAAATGGATTGGTGTGATATGAGATAGAAGCTCTGAAGCCTTTTGGCTCAGGTGTATCAGGAAACTGTTTACTTTTTTTTTTTTTCTTGCAATTATTCTGAACGTTTTTATGTACAGCTGGTTCTGTAGAGGCTCCAGGTTATCTCTCGGTTGGTGGAAGGTCCTGCATCTAAGGATATGACAGATGGGAGGCCCAGAAAGAGGGAATTAAATTAACCTTACCTTTAGGTCCTTACAGTGCTGTTGTCTGGTATGTCAACTCTACTACTGGGATGTTGGTGCTCTTAACGTCTGTAACAGTAATGCACGTCTCCTTCGGTTTACAGTTTTAGGAGTGTTTCTGTTTTGTTCCGTGCTATCTGTCCGCTGGACATGATTCTGACTGCCTGAGTTTGTTTGGGGTGGAGGGAATTTGTTCCCTCAAGTCCCCCCACAAAGCATACCTCTGTCTGCATGTCTGCAGGTCACTGCTGCAGAGTGTAGGCGAGGAGACGAGACAGAAATCTGCCACAGCATGAAGTCTTGAGTCTGCTTTCTAAACAAAACCTGAATTTATACTTGCATGAGCTCAATCCTGCTCTGAGGAGTCAGTGGTGCAAATGAGCTATTGACTTGAGTGAGTCCAGCGTGTTGGGCTTGTACATGTGAATACTGAAAAGTGCAAAATGTGGATTGCTTATGAAAAATCCTATTGCACCATCCCCATAATGATATGGTTATTTCAAAGCTGCCATGCAAGACTGTGTAAACAACATGATGCAGCTGAAAATTATTCCAGTTTCAGTTGTTACAGCTGGAAAAAAAAAGTTAATGTGGGGTCTCTCAGGTACGTACACGTGTACATATCTTAAACATTGGCTCTCCTGTAACTGAAGGCGTGGTGCAGCTCTGTTATGTACCATCAGGAACAGAGCATCAAAACTTTCCAACACCAGCTTGGTAGCTGATGCGGTTTGATCTACCTGGTGTAACAGAATGAGTATTCAGACATTGTGTCCACAAACCAATGCAGCAACTTTTAAATCTTTTCTCTTTTAAAATCTCTTTTAGAATCATGTTCTTAAAGGACGGAGGACTGAGAATTGCCAACGTGACGAAAGTTGACGCTGGTAGCTACACCTGTGTGGCAGCAAACCAGTTTGGAACAGCCAGTGGGACGACAAACTTGATAGTTACAGGTGGGTGAGCTGGAAAGGGAGAGGGTCATCGAACGATGATTTACATTGAACTGCAAACTTTGCAACAGAAGTCTGCAATGATGTGAACTCTGTTTCCTCTCTGAACAAATAACAAATATGTTGAAAAGTAAAGTGTGAGAAGTTATGCATTTAACAATATATAAAAATAAAAGAATAAATGTTTGATTAGTTGACAGAAAAGAGACTGACAGATGGTCTCTGGTTGGCAGAGATGTTTCTTAGCCCTGGGATCTCAGATCAGGGAGTTCTGAATGCCTTCCTCCACTCTCTTACTTACCTAAATACTACACAATGCAATTATACTTCTTAAGTACTTCTTAACTTGTTTAAAAAAAAGACAATGCATGCCAACCAAAAATATTTAAGGTCATTATACAATCTAATCCAAAAACCTCTTTAGCGCTAAGGAACTATACGCTTATTTGTTTATGGAAAAAGATATGGAAGAAGCTCCAGCTGCAGGAGTGTTCAGGGACTCCACAGGCAGTAAAATATAAAGTCTTTTGAAAGCTAATTGTGTACATAATTACTGTTAAAAGGGTTCTTGCCCCTTTCTCCAAGCCATCCATTACTAGCTGCTGTCTTTAAGATACGGGATTAAAAGGACAAGTGGTTTGTGAAGTTTAGCTGAAGACTGGCTTTTCCCATGATGTTCTTTTCTGAAGATTGGAATATCTGAAATATTCTCCAGATGCAAAATTATTTAATATCCTACTGCATAACATATCCTATATATCTCTAGATCCAAACAGAATTATTTTGTTCAGTGAATTAACAGCTACAGATTTTCAGTCTGTTTCTAAATGATTCATGCCTTGTTATATACAAATAATAGAATTATGTGCAGAGGATTTATGGAATGAAATTTAATTTTTGCAGTATTTACAGTACTTGATTTTTTTTTCTGTTAGTATGATTCAGGAATTGCAAGCAGCTATTCTTAATGACACTATTTATGTTTGATATGATATATGGGCCCAAATATCCAGTGGATCCTACCCTATGTAGATTTCCTCTAGTTTCCAGGTTTTGTTAGCTTTTCTTCCCACTCCCACCTCTTAATTTTCCCAATGGCTGCTACTACAGCTTCCTGCTCCAAAACATGCGGGTTATTGCTGAGATCCACACATGCTTATGAATGGTAATTTCATTGCTGGGGGTTGCAGTGCATTTAGCTCGGTAAAATAAAATCTACCTGGTAGATGTGCAGTGATGCAATGCTCCAACAAGAGAGGTCAGTCAGTGGCATTTATAGTCCAGCTGCATAATTCAAAGTGACAGTCATTAATCAGGTTTGAAGAACACGGTAGAATTAGTAGCAGGCAAAGCTCAGTAATACAGAAATCCAATAATTGATATTTCTTCTCTCAACAGAGCCAACAAGGATTACTTTGGCACCTTCAAACATGGATGTCACTGTTGGAGAAAGCGTTGTCTTGCCTTGCCAGGTTCAGCATGATCCTATCCTGGACATCAGCTTCACGTGGTACTTCAACGGGACGCTCACCGACTTCAAAAAAGATGCCTCTCATTTTGAGAAGGTCGGGGGGGTAAGTTCGAAACACCATCTCTTCACTTCCTCGTAGATGTATGCAGCACGAACAGGCACACTTTATTTTTCAACATAAAAACATATTTTATTTTAAAAATGTTTCTTCTTTCGGGCCTGTAGAATATTCTTCTAAGTTGGAGATAAATCATTAATTGAGCTAGCTTACTGCACATAACTTGCTGTACAGACACCTAATGCTTTAGACCTGAAGTGTAAGTGCCTACTTCTGTATCTGAATCTGGCCCTACATGATTTTCCCAAGATCACATGAAACATAACAATGACAGATTGAGGAACTCAACTCAGATTTTGTGTGCTCCAGCCTAAAACCTAATCAAAAAATCACATCTTTCCTTACTTTTCCTACACTTGTGTCCCTAGCGTATTTCTCACCATTCTCTCTGAGCCTCCCCCAGTGAGAGAGGGAGGCCATAAATCTCATTAAATATTTCTTATGTAGGATGAAGCGATGCTGCTGGTGGGGGAATGGTTACAGTAATGCTTTTCAGACTTTAGTTTTCTAATCAAAACATGAGAAGTTAAGCATTAAGACAGATGAAAGATATAATCAATTACAGCAATGGGCCTTATTTCAAGCAAGCCATGGCCAAGTAATAAAAAGACAGACAGCTGAGCATCAGCATGAAACTGGTCATTTTAAGCCTTCATAAAGTTTCCTTTCATGTCATCTTGCCAGATCTTCTGTTCTATAGGGATAGCTGTGGGTTACACACTTCTGTCTGTGAAACCCTGAAATTTCAGCACCTAACTTCTTTTTTTTTTGCCTGTAAAACATCAAAAGATTTAGCATTTAATCAGTAGGCACCGAACACACAGGACTGTTCCACAGCTTGCAACTGATAAAAGCACACCTGCATGTGGAGATGATGAGATTTCCTTGTAAGAGACATGAGATGTTCGTATATCATGTACATTTTGATAGAAATGTTTCTAGAATTACAAACTGACCATCTGTCATGCTGTAATGGGAATGCTCGGATTTCATAGCCCGTTACCTTCCAGTATTGCTACATGGCCTTTATTTATTTAGTAATATTTCCCCCCAGCTGTACTCTTGTCGTGTATACAAATAGTGATGCGAGACAGGAAAGGTTAAAAACATTCGGAAACCTCAATCTCACAGTTTTATTGGCTCAGTTAAGGATTCATAAGCTGACTGGAAAATGAAATATTTTTTCTCACTAAAAATTCCAGCTTTTTTTTTTTAAACGAACACAGACATACTTCCAAATCAAAGCCATGTTTATGTTCCCACACCCTTCCCCCCCCCCCGCCAAAAAAAAAAAAAGCATCAAAAATCAGTTTTTCACAGAAAATTATCAGGCAGTCGTGAAGAAAATCTGAGAGTGAGTACTGACTAACTCAGACCTCTGAATCTGGAACATTTTTCTTGGGAGTTTGTCATAAGGGACAGAACTAGGAGTTCTTATCGAATACAGATATTTAGTTTTAGTTTTGTTTTTTAATCTCTTACTTGTGTAAAGAAGGAATTGAGGCTTGTAAGTAGAAAACTCGCTATGTTATGAAGTGATTGATAGACACAACTATTTTGTGGACTTCGTCTGGGTCCCACTAAGGGTGACGGAATAATTTCTTGTGGAGTTGCATGAGCATCGCAGTGAGTAAATAAGCCTAAGTAAGTCACAGTGCGTATTTGTTAAATGAAAATACCTGTGCGTAACTCAGCTTTGTTGGATTACATGGCAAAAGAAAATAATTTTTCAGTGGATAGATTGCTATGTAATGATGTCTTGGAAGTCCCTGGCATGCATGCCTGAGGTCCCCAACATGTAGTTATTAGTGAGAACATTATGGGATCACCACCTGGTCTTGCAGATGGTTAGAAAAATATAGGATGTAACACTGTCATACTGGTCGTCTTTGTTAAACAAACAGTTTATACAAAGGGGATGGCAAACCAAGCAGACCCCCAAGTAGCTCCTGGTATCACCTGCTTACACAGCCCAGCACTGGCTGAAATTGTTATGCAGTCAGGAAAAGCAAAAGCAATTCCAGCAAGTGTTGGTATTGTGCGTGCACGTCTCCTTATTTGTATTCCATCTAGCATGGAGAAAGGAAGGTGACCTTACTGTCACCTGGACTTGTCCACACTGACAAAGATTTAATCTGGCTAGGCAAGAATGTGGATACTGCTAATGGTCTGCAGCGCCATGAGAGGTGAGAGTGCCTCCTACATTGTATTTTTTTTGCTGCTGCACATTTCTCCATTTTCCACAACACTTTGGGATGCTTCCCCAAAATAGCCACAAATAATTAAAATGCAGTGTTAATATTTCATTGTGGTTTTTTTTTGTTGTTGTTGTTTTGTTTTGTTTTTTAATTTTAGTAAAATTGTTCTATTTGATAGTCCCCTTTGCCCGGATTTTAAATAAGGTTTGCTAAATTTAGTTCATGTAGAACATGATTTGCTTGTGAGTATCTGTTGCTGATCATTTCCTGAACATCCCATTCCAAACAAGTAGATAGATTTTAGATTGCTTTCAACTTAACTTTTAGGGTATTGTAAGCAATCAGTGCTGGATTGTCCTCTAAATGTTTACATCTTTGTTTTCGTAAAAGAGCTGGCATTGTATTTATATTGTCACGCATGGAAGGGAAGCAGGCAGAATTGTTTTCAGCTTGTGAGTGAGACATACTAATGCGCGTCCTACAATTTAACTACAGATGTTGACATCAGTGAACTATACTCAAGCTCAAAAAGAAATGCTTGTGACAAAATGGCACAGCTGATTTGCATATTGTTAGAGATTTGTCTGAAATAATGGCATTCGCCATGAAAATAAATTATTCTTGAAAAATAAGGATGAAAACAGAAATACTTTCTGCCCAGTCATTTTAGGGCAACTTTATCTTCAGCTGTTTTGGTTGATACCTTCTCCACTTGCAAAATATGAGCTTAATATTAAATCACACGGTCGTTCATTTAAGACCTTTGTATTTTGACAGAGTGCATCAGGAGATTTAATGATTAGAAACATCCAGCTGAAACATAGTGGAAAATATGTTTGTATGGTGAAGACAGAAGTGGATAGTGTAGCATCTGCAGCAGACCTTATAGTACGAGGTAAATTT
Source organism: Anser brachyrhynchus (assembly GCF_964034855.1). Lineage (NCBI taxonomy): Eukaryota > Metazoa > Chordata > Aves > Anseriformes > Anatidae > Anser > Anser brachyrhynchus. The sequence goes on from NC_137705.1 coordinate 3,678,061, forward strand.
CGGCTTCAGTTACTGTAAATTGTGTTTTCTTACTGTTGTGTATTGTAGATTACAGAAACCACTGATGATGTAGATTACAAAACTAATTCATCTGTGACTTGAATTATGTGATTCTGCCTTGCAGTTATGGAGAATTTTAGTTCAGTTTGGGAGGAAGTTTGCTTTTTCCCAGAGAAATTAATATAGTGTAAGAATATAATAAATCTTGATGTGTCGTATTTTCTCACTGACAGTCTTTCAAGTCACTGATGAGTGGGAACTCAGCACTGGCAGCTGTGACGTGGTTGTGAGTTGCTGCCTCTGCTAAATGACTGAATGGGGTTGGTGACTCCATGGTCCAGCATCCTTCCTGTGAAATGTGCATCTGCTGCCAAAGCCTAGGAAAGGCTTTGTCCTAGGGACACACTGGAATTTAAAGCATATAATGCAGGGTTTGTTTGTTTGTTTTTCCAGAGCAGGAATGCTTGCAGCTAAGTCTGAACTGTAGCTTTCATTGCTGATGATGCAACTACATTTATTGCAAGAGAAAATCTGTAATCCAGGAATGAACATTATGCAATCAACATTTATCCTGTGTATTTTAAAATATGTCATTTATTTTATAATTGCTTTTGTAGTTACTTGTGCAGAATGAGGATTTTTCCAGAATGCAGCAGGACACTTGCCTGACTGAATAGCTGCTTAGGGTGCTGCTCAGGTGGTCTGCTGAAAAATTGCTACAGCACATCATACACTAAAACAGCTGTAGATAACAAATTGGCAGACTACAGAGATGTAATAGTAGATTAAAAGAGGATATCAAGGACCAAAGTAAAAGACAACGTGGAAAGGTACAGAAATCATGCTGAATAAAGGTTCTTGAACTAAAACAAAACTCTGTCTTGTAACCAGGGTTACTATTTCAGAATTATTTTATCAGATGCAAGCTTAGTAAATGTTAAAAAAAACAAATATATATATATATATATAAATATTCTTATTCCAAGCTAAATTGTTTTCTTCCTTGCACAGTATTCGATACAATGGGGATCCATACTGCAATTTTAGGGATTTTCAGCGTACTGGTTTTACAAAATACCTTCTCTTTTTCAATCTTATCCTAGGCTCACCTGGGCCCCCTGAACATGTAAAAGTGGATGAAATAACTGATACCACAGCTCAGATCTCCTGGCAAGAAGGCACAGATAATCACAGCCCAGTAACCACTTACACCGTACAAGCAAGAACACCTTTTTCAGTTGGCTGGCAGCGAGTTACAACAGGTAAGACACAATTCTTGTTACAAGTTCTGTTGGAATGTGTTCGACTAGGGGACATCATGGTTCTTTTTCTCTTTTTAATAGTTCCAGATGTGATTGACGGAAAAACATTCACAACCACGGTGGTGGATTTAAATCCTTGGGTTGAGTATGAATTTCGTGTAGTTGCCAGTAACAAAATAGGAGGTGGAGAGCCTAGTTTACCCTCAGAAAAAGTAAGAACCGAAGAGGCAGGTTAGTGGGTTCTTTTATTTGTTTTTAATTCAAGAATCCTAGATATAGTCAAAAAAAAAAAACATATCCTTGGCTCACTGCAAACAGGCTTGGCGTTGCCATCAAATATAAAAGTCTATAACTAGTTTGTTGATGATTTTTCCATTTAGCTGTGGGACAGTTTGTGTTGCATTACACATAACATTTAAATACATTTCAACTGTATTTAGTATGCCAAAAGCTGTCTGTTTAGTTAGTGCTGCAGAGTATAAAAATGTTAATGAATAGGAAGAGGCGAATTTTGACTATTTTTTTTTTTCCCCTTCCTGGTGTTTGGTCAGTGTATACCTTTCATGTAATAAGCATGTAGCTCAGAACACATCAATTAAAACCCCCAGTGGTATTTGGAATAAGGCCATTGCCTGATACATCTGCATGAGTTAACCCTGTTGAAAACCTGAAGTATGCCACTGGCTTTTAGAAGTTCATAAACATTACAGCAGATACGGCATTTAATATGTGAGGTTCTACAAATGCTGAGAAAAATACCTGTCTGCCCCAAGGAGCTGACTGAAGGAGCTGGGCCTTTCCAGGACTGCTCAAGCTGGTTCAAAAGCACTAGCCTTGATTTGCAAAAGAAATAGGAAAAGCTCTGGGTTAGCTTCAAAGAATGAGGTTAACATTATATGATGTCACCTCGTCTATCTATACTGCACAGACAGCTGTACGTTTCTTTTTCACAGTTCCTGATATTCCCCCATCTGAAGTCAGTGGGGGTGGCGGCAGCAGGTCTGAACTGGTCATAACATGGGATGTAAGTTTTCTGGCAAGCAATTTTCTTCACAGAATGGTTGTTTTCATTCAAACTGTTCTTACAAGATGAGTTTTTGTGGCTGCAGCAGCTTCTCATCTAGGATGTATATGTGCATGGTAACATTCTGCTATGTGAGCTATGCACGTTTGCCTTCCCTCCTTTGCTTGCTACTGTGCTAGACTGCGATCAGTAAGAAATTTAGTTTGTCTAAGGTGATTGCTTCTGTTCTCAAACAATTGTTGGGCTGGGAAAGGGGTGTTGCTCAAAGGTGGAGCCAAAGCATTGTGCTGGTCAGTGCAACTTTACAGTCTGTACTTTGTTACCATTAACTGTGAATGCATGTGCTAACCCATACAAAGAATCAGATACTACTTTAAGTTATGTATCCCATTTCTAATGAGTTAAAAAATGTTAGCATACTATTACGTACTAATATTGATGACTCCTTGTGGTTACTTAATCATAATCACATTGGCGGAAGGTATGAGCCACTGTACAAAGGTAGTATTGGATTCTCCGACAATTGACTAAGCAATTAATATTTTTGAACTATGAATTTTGACTAGAAATTGAAAACAAGTGTTTACTGAATGGTGCCTTAAAACTAAGCACTTAGTGGAAAACAAGGAGTATACCTGAGAACTATGAACTTCTCTTGAAGGGCAAGCCTTAAAATAGGTTCAAAAGAAAGCATTTCACTCTACCGTACCGGAGTCAATTTGTTGATGGAATGATCCCAGATGTAGTACCAGAACCTGTTTACAACCTTGTGCATTAGCATGGTGGCGCTTTCCTCCTGCAAAGCTTTTCCAGCGCTGTATGTAATGTCACAGACCAGACTTCTGTCACTGTTTTCTTTTCTCACAGCCCATCCCTGAGGAGTTACAAAATGGAGAAGGATTTGGATATGTTGTCGCTTTCCGTCCCTTTGGCACCACAACATGGATACAGACGGTAGTCACCTCTCCTGACACACCCAGATACGTCTTTAGGAACGAAAGCATCTTGCCCTTTTCACCGTATGAAGTCAAAGTTGGAGTCTATAATAACAAAGGAGAAGGGCCATTTAGTTCAGTAACCACAGTTTTTTCAGCTGAAGAAGGTATGTGGTTCTCTCTAGCTATTTAACAAGCTACGTTTCATCAGAGAACATAGCAACAATTGATACAACTAAGATTAACTGGAATATAAACATATTTGCACCATTACCAATGTTGCTGATCTCTCGTGTTTTGATTTCCCATTACAGAGCCTACCGTAGCCCCTTCTGGCGTATCAGCGACTAGCCTGTCCTCCTCAGCCATCGAAGTCTCCTGGACAGCCATTCCCTGGAAGATGAGTAGTGGAAGGCTACTGGGTTATGAGGTAAATTCATTTAAAATACATTAAGTCCTGAGTTCAGCCCAATCACTATTGAGAAATCAAGATTCTGTTAAAAAAAAAAAAAGTTTTTTTTTCATAAAAGCAATTGAAAATCAAAGCAAACAGCTACTTGTTTAGAGTATTAGACTCTAGTAATGCCTAATTTACAGAAGATTACCACCTGTCTTGCTGTCTCTCTGCCCCCACCTTCACCCAGAAAAAGGATGTTTTCTTCTAAGCATCTTAGAAAATGAATGTGGAATGAAATTGTTTTGCTTTCTATGATGAGTCATGTGTTTAACAGTATTTTCAAACTGACATATTTTTTGAGAATTGCATTTATTTTCGTAGAAACTATTTTGTAAGATACATTTTTTTGAGTTTAGTTTGTTTATTTCTAGATGAAGTAATGATTTTCCTCTGGTTGTCATTTTTTAATTCAAGCAACATTTAATATTTCAGTTTCTTTTTTTCTACAGTCAGAAGAGCAGCAAGCGTGAAAGGCAGATGGATAAGAAGAATTTTGTTTACATAGTTCACATATTTTTGAAACTTAAGTTTTTCTACCTTTTTCAGCTGAGAAAAAAAAATGCACCTAAAGGAGTCAAATGCAATACTGTGGGTAAACGCTCCATTCCATTCAACGTATTAAGTAGTTTTGTTTTATATCTACTAGGTTAGATACTGGAATAATGGCGGAAAAGAAGAATCTTCAAACAGAGTGAAAGCTGCAGGGAATGAGACATCAATAAGAATAACAGGTTTGAAGAGCAACTTGGCATACTACACAGCTGTCCGTGCTTATAACAGTGCTGGAGCGGGTCCCTTTAGTGCCACAGTGAATGCTACCACAAAAAAGACACGTAAGTGTATCAAATGTATGATGGGGAGAGGCATAATGGGATGTTAGCATTTGCAGGCAAATGAAAAATAGACACATTAGTGGGAATCACGGTACGCATAAATGACCTACATTTTCATACAGACCAGAAGAGTTACACAAGTAAGTCAAGCTTAGATCTTCTGTTTTCTAACCTCTGCTACTTTAGCACAATAGTAAGTAAAACTCAGCTATGCCAGTAGAGCTGAAATAAGACGCATCCCTTTTTTGTATAAAACCTTTATATTCTTCTAGTGGCTGGAAGAATTTAATAAAAAAAAAAAAAAAAGTGGGAAGAATAAACAGTGACTTGTTGAATTTTTCAGGGTTTTATAACATATTTATAAATTCTCTAGGGCATGACTTATGCAGCGTAATGATCCTCGTACAATTAATGCAAAACAACCATTCACATCCATTGTTTCCCCTTTAAGAAGTTACACAAGAGGCCACTTTCCTATTAAAAAGGAGAAATGAAGCTGGAGAACAGATTGTCAAAGTCTGCAATAATTTTTCTACAAATGAAATGTGTTTGGTATGCTCTTGCATTGTAATACAACTCAAAATCAGGGTCATCAACCTTGACGTATTTCTTCCAGATTCACAAGAATGTACAATTAAATCTGTATGAAAGGTCAAATTCCCTGGTATACTTACTAATGTCTTTCTACTGAAAGTAGTTGTATCATCAATATTATGAAATAATACATTCATAATAATAATTTTAGATGTAGAAATAAGTGTCATTGTCTATCACCAATGACAAAAACAACTGAGATTAACTGGAAGATCTGCCTGAGTTTATAAGGTAAGATGTTACAATTATTTAATATTTAGGTCTTACAATACAACAAAATCTTCTGCCATTGCAACATAATGTTCTGCCCATCAGCTGTAATTAAGAGAAATATTAGTGTGGGTGACTAACTTTAAGCATCTGAGGAGTGTTACGGAAATCCATGTCACTATTTTCATACTTAGTACTGGATGTGTAATTACAATAGTTACAATAATAGTTTGGTATTATTACAAATTAAGTTCTGTTCTGAACACCAAAGATTATTGGAGATTTGGGTAGGTGAAGCGAATTGGAGCCTTTTGAATCACTCTTATAAGTCAAGTCAAGTGGTAGAGGATTACAGTTTTTATATATAATTACTCTTCTTTTTTTCAGATGACATTAATATTTAGTTTTGGATTTAAGAGTGTGACTCATTTCTTCTCAAATCCAGCATTAATATCTGAGTGTGTAAACTATTTATAAATGCTATAGTACTCAAATCTCAGGAGTAAAACAATTTCCTCTTAAATTTACACAAATTGGCTATTAGTGCATCAGATTGAATCCTATTTAGTATTTAGAATGAGGCAAATTCTGCAGGGAAAAAAAAATAATCTTTGAACAATTGTTTGACTTTAATTCTTGTAAGTTTTGGTCGTACGTTTTGTGTCCATGTAGTGCTAAACTGGATAATCAGGTGGGTTTTTTATCTGATGGCTAATGGAGCTATCTGTGCAAAAGAGTTTAAAAATGAAGGGAAGAACTAAAAACACAAGCATGAGCGCGTGCTTGTAAAACTATTTAAAACCACTGTTAGTTTTTAATACTGGATGTCTTTAGCATCAAAGCTTAGAGCAGTCCACCTAAGCAGCAGTTGCCTCCACTAGGTGACAGCAACAGTAAATTGTTTTCCTTAACACATTTAGAAAAGATTTTAATAGTTGAGTGGTTCACTGCATGACCCATTTTCTGGGAAGTCAACTTGAGGCATCTGAAGAGGTTTGTACTTACCTTCACCTTTCATGACAGCTTGGCAGTTTCAAGATGTATTGAAGTGTACAGCCAAAACCATGCTACTCCTGGGTTGTTAATGATCAACAAAAACAAGAAGTTGCTTGGCCCACTATTGTTCCAACTGGAATTACTGAAATGGTACAGACTGCATTTCAAAATCATGTCTCAAGTTAACAAAAAAAAAAAAAAGCTGTCACATATTTATACATTACAAACATGTTAAAGGAAATCAGCATAGTATATAGGTTAGTATATTCACTAAGACTAAATTTGCCTAACAATTTATTGTGAAGTATTTGCTTATTCTTGAAAACATACTAAAAATGGATATTGTCTGTTATCATCATTGGTCTCATTAGAGTATGTTCTAATTGATCACACGTGTCTTAAGACACATGCTTTTGTTTGACAATATTTAATGAAAGACCATCAACAGATAATACAACTTCAGAAATAACATTTATGTGCCATTCTGTTTCTCATTCCTTCTGCTTTTTCAATTTAGTCTCTGAACCATAAAGTGTACAAATGACGAGGCTGTATTTGAGTTGCTTTTACATCCGACATGTAATGACAGCCAATTACCTGAGCTATTATTTCCTACTGTAGAATAAATCACTAATGCCAATTAAATTAAAGTCATGCTTTTATTATGTATTTAAAGCACCCAGTCAACCGCCAGGAAATATCGTGTGGAATGTTACTGACTCCAGAGTAATCCTCAACTGGGAAGAAGTAAGAGCCATGGAGAACGAGTCTGAGGTGACTGGGTATAAGGTACGCAAAAAACCACCAACAGAGTATCTGAAAGCAATCCACACTTCTTTATCTTGTCTGTTTGCAAGGCAGTAGGTTTAAAAGATGGATATTTCAATACTGTCTCCTTTTTCTAGATTTTAATCATATTCTAACGTTGTCTCACAAACCATAGGCCTTTTACCATTAATGGTACATTAATGCTTTCTATTGCTGACCAACTAGAATTATTAGTACCACATATCAAACTGATGTACTTCTCATATTATTAAACCTTTTTCTTCTTACCTACAGTGAGACATGCTCATTGTCTTTACAGAAACTATATCACCACATTTATTCCAAAGCTGATCAGTGCATAAATCTACAAGTATTTAAATATGACATGTATCTTAAGTATACTTACGAGAATTGCTGAGGATGTTCTTGATGATCAGTGTAGAGCTGTATCCCACATGATACATACCTGTATAAAAGATTTATTTGAAGATCTGACTATTCAGTGTTCTCAGTTTTATTGGCAAGAAATACATGTTTAAAGCTTACCTAGCTTTAGCTAGCACAGAAGGTAGCTGAACTAAGTTGCAAACTGCATCCTCTGTCTCCCAAAGCACTTTCAGGTCTCCCCATTGAAAGCATTGCTAAGTATGTAACAATAAGCTGAATTTTGATAATGCTGGTTAATTTTACCCAAGTAAAGCATTTAGGGGTGTCATTTTTATCCCCCAAAGCAAGGGCTCTGCAGTTACCAGAAAGCTGGTTTGTCAAGCAGAGAACATCCAACAAATGACCTTGAAAGCACAAGAGCAGCCGTAGCGCAGGCGTTGTGCAAGCCAGCCATATGGTTGTGTCCCTCAGAGCTTTTCTCAGCAAAGCACGACATTAGGGAGCATGTCCCAAGGGTGGCAGCATGTAGCACGGAGCTGGGAAGGTTCTGAGAAACTGCTGTAATTTAGATGAATACTAGGTTTGGTGGCAGGTCATCATGTATATAATATAATTCCATGGCTTTGCATTTTTTTGCTGTCCACTACTACTGCCATTATTTTGGGAGAGTTTGGATTGCTTTTTTTGAGTTTTTCACTGCAGTGAGAAACTCCCAGGCTTACCTGATTGTCAATTTTGCGAAGCTCTGCCAGGGAAATGTGCTGGATACATATATTCTTTGGAATATAATTCCGCTGGATCACATCCTTGTCCTTAGGCGGGCCAACGGCACTAGGGGTTCTTTGGGCTCATCAGGCGTACGGACCAGCAGAGAGGCTGTTGTTGCTCTTAAATCCCTCGTCTGATCATACTTGAGTAGAGAGGACTTGACCTTTAGATGTAGCTCCTGTTGTTTGAGACATAGCACATTGTATGAAGTTAAGTTTCTTGGCAATAATTAATCAGTGCTTGCAGAACATCTTCCAACATGGTCTGTAATTTTCACATTCTGACTTATCTCCTTGCTCATACTTTGTGTTGGCTTAAGTAGTTGATCTAGATAATGACTGATTCCAAATGGTGGAGTAATTTATAGAACAATACATTATTAAGATACTCAACAGAACATATTATTCATTATCATTATACATTGTGCCATTTTAGATTAAAGTTGGAATAAAAGACATTGTTTCATGTTACCTTCTTTCACTACTTCTCTAGATACTGAATGCAAAACTGCTCTGTAATATTTGCCAAAAATTAGATCTTTTTTAAAGACCTAAATCCTTGTTTTCAAGAATCATTAATAAAAATTGCATGGCAGGTCCTACTGGAAGAAACAACCCACTACAGCTCTGCAAAAGGTGGTGTTTGCTTTTGTTGCAGGTTTTGTACAGGACAAGCAGTCAGACCAATATGAACGTTCTGAACACAGACAAGACAACAGCTGAAATTCTGCTCCAGCTTGATGACGATTACATTATAGAAGTAAAAGCAACAACTGATGGTGGAGATGGCACTAGCAGCGATCAGATCCTGATTCCCAGACTAGCAAGTATGTTGAAGATGAATCACTTTTGTTTTGTCACGTGCTTTTGTCCTCAACAAATATCAGAACCTGCTTTATACCAGCCACAGTACAAAGAGACTGCCTCTGCCTTAGCGTAGCGAAGCATTACTAAATTTGCAGCTGACACTAAGCAGTTGTCACAGCTTATCTTTATAGGAATTGAGTCCGTATTGATAGGAGAAAAAAATTAAAGCCTGTATGTTGTATGATAATAAGGTAATAAAAAGAAAAGCAATTAACAATCTTCATGCCCTTATGCATGACAAACTTCATTCTATTGAATTGGTAAATTACCATGTAAATTGGTATTAAAAAACACTTTTAAAAAAAAAATTTCTCTTTTTTTATAATTATCTGGAAAGTAAAGACTATTCATATAGTTTCAGCATCTTGCAATGCATTTTTATAGCTTAAAATATTTTTCTAAATTTTCATTGCTTATCAAAAATATAAATTTAAAGTATTTTTTGTTTAGAATCTAATAAGAGTAATAATTTCACACAGCAGATACTCATGCTTTCATTTAATCCTTACCTTTTTCATTTGTCACAGGTATGGATGCAAGAGGTTCTGGTCCACCAGTCTTGAATACATTCAGTCTATCCAGCTTCTTACCGACAATATTTTACTTGACTCTTAATTCAGTGTTGTGATGATGCATTTTCATTTGCTGGGGAAAAAAAAAAAAAAAAGGAATCAGTTACTACAGAAAAGTGCTTTTTTTAAAAAAAATGCAGTGGTTAATGCATGTTTTTCTTCTGACGTGTTTTTAAATTCTTTATATTTCACTGTAGGTTGAAGTAAAAATATCATGTAAAGTTTAGCAAATCCTTTAAAAAGGAATCTAAAATGCCTTAATACTTGAACCAAAGGAGTTTACATATTACATACTTCAGATACAATGTAAAAGAGAGGGTGAAAGCAATGGCACTGTGATCAGCTACAAGGAAGAGCTTAGCTCTATGAGAAATTCCATTTTTGCAATGACAATGAATTGTTTTGAGTGTGTTCTGTATTGTTATGATAACATCATTGTACATATGAAAGATGAGATCAGAGACATACCTTCAATCAGAATAGAAAACATCAACCAACCAGCAGTTCTTAAGACAGTGTCGTAATCCAGGAGATTTGGATCCGTTTGCTTGCTGCCCTTTACACAAGTTATTCTAAATCTAGCACGAAATCAAAGCTAAAAGGTAGAGAAAAGTCACAGTATGAATGTTAGTTTTGCACAGTCCATGTTGGGGTGTCCAAGAGGCAGGGCTTCCACTACTACTCATAAGAAATTATCTCACAGCCATGTTTCAAAGAAGGCTCTCTGTTTTATCACAGTGCACGTTTATGTATCCTTCAAGCACCTGACTCTCCTCTCAATCAATAGACTTCTAAGGTAATTTCCTTACATCTCTCCCTTACATTTTGTAACCAGGTTCTTTATTCATAACCAAGTTCTCCCACCTTCAGGATTGTTCTAATTGCCCTTCTCTGAACGCCTGTCATTGTGTTTTGCTAACAGAAGTGCCCATTTCTAAGCATTACTGAAATGCAGTTGCACCATGGCCTTACCAAAAGGGACTATTACCACCTCCCTACCTTGTGATGTGGTGCTTCCCAATATGCAGCCCAAAATTATCTTGCTCTTTTGTCTACCACACTGCAACGTGAACTCATCCTTAGTTCAGTGTTTGCTGTTACATTCACAACTCTCCTTCCAGCTGCTCTTTAACCAGTTCAAAGTATTTCACTTGGTCTGGCACTGTAATGCACCCATTACTATCATGTAATTCCAGTAATTTTATGGCAATAGTATAGTTTATAATACAAAAAAATACACAAAGACACTTCAAGCTTGATATTACAGAGAAATCTATGCTTTCTTTCATAGCAATATATTAAAGATACATTAAACCTGGTACATTGGACTTTCACAGTTGTGAATTTAGACCAAGTCAGCCTTCTAGACACCTTTTAAAGAGCTACCCCACATCCATGGTAGAGCAAGTGTTCACGTGACATAAAGCATATCCTTTTAAAGAGCTTCATTTTTAATCTCACAGTATTATTACAACACACAGAAATATAAAGAGAGAGAACCAGGATTAATGAACCCATGATAGCACTGTAGAAATACCTTGATATGCACTCAAATAGCAAATTACATTATTAGTATCACGTCCATATGAAACTATGTGCTAACTGTTGAGGTAAGCAAGATCTGTATATACTGTACATACGTGGTGATAAATGGCTAGTTGCTTTTCAATGTGGCTAACCAATGATGTTTTCAGACACTTGCAAATGGGGGGAGGGGGGAAAAATGGCAAGGAGATGTTACTAGTAAGTATATAGTTATGTTTCATGCAACAAAGGGTGAATCTTTCTATTCTTGTTTCACAAAATTCTAGTTCACGTTCCTGTGTTGCCATTTTCATGCTATTACGTTGTATTATTTAATTTCTAGTTATATATCTCCATGAGATATGTACCAAGTACTTTGTTTCATATTGAAAAGTTTGAAATTTATCCTTAAACTTCCAGTCGTGTGTGTATCCTATGGTTATCTGTATGCATTTTTTTCTATTATTCTAATAAAATATTTATTACATTGAGGGATACAAGGCTATTTCTAAGTATTACTGCCTGTCCGTATTACGTATTCATACACGTGGGGATTTACCACAACTAAAGTCCTCAGCCTGCACTCTTCGTATTCCTGCTAACTGGCCCTTCCTGGCAGGACAGGAGTGGTTTCCCTTGCGGTAGCTCTGCTGCCATAAAACTAAAATCCTAACCTATACCCAGGCCTATGTCCCCATCTCTCCCTGGAGGAGTCATGCCCAGAGGCAGGGACGCGAGGTCCAGCTCCAGGTGCTGAGCTCCCTCTGCCCATAGGTTTGCAGCACGGCAGACAAAAAGCCGCCTCGCCTTCCCTGGCTTGCTTTCCCATCTATTTGATTAGGCTGTTTCCTCTTCTCTGAGATGAAATAAAATGTAATTATATTAAAGAAGAGTTGGTTCTTTTTAGTAATTTATGTTGTATATCACTATTTATCATTAAATTCCATGGCCTGTTTTCCCCTGCAAATTGCCTATTCCTCACGTACTGCAGTTTCCCATAAAGCTGGTGACTTTCTAGCACTAAAACCTGCTCCGTGGAAACATGGGCAGAACAGAAACCATATTTTAAGTTTTCAGAGCATGGAATACATGGCTTCAACCTAGCCTACATAACGGGGAGCTGATCCAAATGCTGCAGTAAGGGCTAATAATAATCCCAATGTGTTTCTAAGTGTATGTGCAAGAGGCAAGACTAAAGCCCTTTTCCTTGAATAAAGCAGGTTCTTTATCAGACGACTGTAGCTGGACATGTGCCTTGCTCCCTATTTCACCCCATATTTAGATTAGTCTTCCTATAAACTGACCTCTGTTTGTTCCTAAGCTCATTCCAGTTCAGTTAATGTTTATTTGCTATAATAAGACTGACTTACTTAATACTCCGGGGAGAGTTGGAAAAAAAATACGTTACTACTAGGAAAGTATTGGAGGAAAACATGAAGAGTCATCAAAGGATACTGTGAGTTCCCAAAGCCTGCTTACCTTTTGCAGGCTTTTCCGGAGCAGTTTCTGTCGCTAAACAAGTTTAGGAATTCAGTCCTGAAAAAAAAAGAAAAAAGAAAAATGTAGCTGTATTCCTCCAAGCTGCTTAATAACGCTCAAAACTAACAAACAGCAAAGCCAAAAGCTGGCATGAGGCAGAGGGGGAGAAGGGGCTGAGAGGAGGAGGCTGCCCTTGGAAGGACAAGCCTGGCCTTCCCCTGGGTTCCTGCGACACCTACGTTTGGAAGCAGGGATGTGGGGATGCTGCAAGGGTGCTGAGCACCCGCAGCGCCATCACCACAGCACGCTCAGCGTCACTGCAGGAGCGCCACCAGCCCCATACGTGCACGCGAGGCAGGCTGGAACCACCCCCAGCTGGAAGCCCTTTCTGGAGGTGGTGTGAGCCCTGCAGTTTGGGATGTGGAGGTCTGGCACGTGAGGGGTTTGGGGGATTGTTTTAGGCATGGGTTTAAAGTTACTCACCCTACTATTCCCCCAAGACTTGCTTTCTAAACAGTTCCTTGTACCATCCAACTTTTTTTTTCCTTTTTTCTTGGCACACATTTATACGAGGGGAACTGATGTCTCCTGTGACTGAAATACGAATTTCTCTAAGAATTAAAAAAGCCTTTTTCTTTGGACAGTTTACTCCACCAGATATGTTGTAAAAAGGCAGAATCCCTTCTGAATACAAAATGAGTTAAAAACTAATATCACTTTAGCCCTAAGAAATATTGGAGATCTCCATTTTCTACTTAATTTGCCTTTCACCGGTGGATTGCAGACGTGGGCAGTGCCTGTCAGGTTATATATGTTATATCTTAATAACAGGCAATAAAGCAAGCTGTCCTGCATGAGGGAATGCATTAATCTGACATCTTTCTGTCTGAAATAAATAACAATGGAATATTGTGAAAATAAAAAGAGTTTGTAAACAGCCACTCTCTCTCTTAGGAAAAACAACCTCCTTGATTGTTTTATGCTAATGCTTTGAACTACTGGAAAGCAATAAAAAAGGATATGTTTAGCAGAGATATAACTGAGTGTACATTATTGTTCTTTTATCAAGCCTGTTTGATAAAAAGCGACACTACTTTTCTTTAAATCTGATGCATGTATAGTACACGCTACAAAATGGGGGGAGGAAAAAAAAGACAGTATGACACTTGCTATATCTCTAGCTATCAGTTTTAACCTCTTAGAAAAGAGCTTTTGTGTGAAGACCTCTCATATTTGCCTTCCTGGCACGCACGCAGCTTGGGTTTCACTGGGAAGCAGGATGTACAGCCTAAAAGAAGGAACGGGCATTTGTCTTCTTCCAACCTTAAACCTTTTTCAGCAGCCTCAGCCGGCAGAGAAGGGAAGCTGCCTGCACCCAGCTGAGCCCTGAGCCTGCCCCCATCCCCTATGGGAGCTGTACCTCCCCCAGAGGTGCTGTTAGTGTCTCACCTTCGGCGTGGAGGTGCTTCCCAAAGCCAGCTGAGGCGTTTGGTGGGGGAAGTCTCGTTACCGTCAGCAGAACCGGTCACTACCACGCCGTCAGGGCACTGGCTGCAGGACGAGGAGATGCAAACAGGGCCTTGGCGTCCTCTCAGGTCACCCTCTGGTCTCCTGGGCAGCCGCCATCCTGCCAGCCCAGCGGGGAGTTGTGTGGGCAGCACGCTGCTTCCAAGGCACAGCCAGCACAGCAGGCATGACCTGCACGGCAGGCAGGTAGTGTCCTGCCTCAGGAGAAATAGATACCGCTAGGAGATACCCTCGCAGCACACAGGTACGTCTGTGTGTACGGTCACTTTCCATAAACACAGACACCTGGAGTCTAAGATAACCCCAGGCAGCCATCGGTTTTGACTCTCGTGTTGTGTTTTCCTTGCTCTGGTGGGGGCTGTGCTGCCTCTGCCTCTGTCCTGCCCTACGCTAGGTGCACCGAGCAGTTCCCTCCCCAGCTCTCTGCTGTTCCTAGGAACAGATGCAAACACCACCTTTCCTCTTAACCTCTTTCTCTTACAGGTCCTCTCCACCAGCTTTAGCTACCAGATACATGCTCTCATTCATCGCCATGCCACAGCGTCTGCCATGGCGCTCGTTATAACTCCAACCACACTCCCCTTTTGGTTTTTAACTCTCTGTTTTGAGGCTTTTCAGTTTGCACATGAGAGCGTTCCAGAGATGCGTGAGGCCTTCATGTGCATCTGTCCTTTGTTTCTTTCCCATCTCCAAGGGTCAAGAAAACTTCATGAACTCATTTGGTAATTAAATTTTGGTACTAAATATCTTCTCTTGAGTTCCCTGCTGATCTTTTTTAGGTCAAGTATCTTTGAAAGTCTCTTTCTTTTTTTTTTAACAGACAAGTACTGGAGATACACCAGTAACTCTGGGCATATGAGCATTATGTAGCATCACTAAGACACTTTCTTGCCAATGTACCTAAGACTACTTTCTTACCCTTTAAGAACATAATTAGTCCCTTGAGGTCTGGACCATGCTTGCTTTCTGTGCTGTGCTCTTCATGCCATCCCGGCGATTAATTCCCCCTCGGATGGCAGAACGTCAAGGCATTGCAAATGCTGAAAAAGGAAGAATCAAAAGCATCCCATTAGGAGCCTATGCAACCTCAAGATGTTCATTAATTCAGCCAATGACAATTTAAAGTCAAAGCGACTCCTGTGACAGGGGAACATCCCAGAACTGTCCGTCAGGAAGGAGCCCCCTTTGAGAGAGCCCGGCTCACTGCTGCCTGCCTCTCGGCTCCGCACTGCTCGCAGGACCAAGAGGAGGGAGGCAGAGCCTCCGGTGCCAGCTGAGGATGCAGACTGCTGGCTGGAGGCAGGGGGTTGCATTCCCTCAGTCAACAGTTTGACCAAGAACCAGTGACCAAACCATTACAAAGCGGTGCCTGTCCGTGAGGTGCGACAGGCACTTCAGGGCATGCACAGGGACTTATTTTTAGGCACTCTGCACCAGCTGCTCTGCAGCCCTTGGTAGAAGCACAGATTCATTTTTGCCATCCCCAAGGAAAGCGCTGTGAATGCTCCCCTGAGACCAGAGCACCTCCGTGTGCTCCCCGTGCCTGCTCATTTAGTGGGAACACCGAGAGCCGGGTGATGCTTTAGGGCCACGTAGCAGGAAAGGTGTTAAGCAGCACTGCTCTCCCCAGTGATTTCATTTTAGGGGATCTTTCCCTTTTATGCTGGCACACGAGCAATGGCCTGTTACATCAGCTCGAGACATAAAAAGAAACAAGGCACAGAAAATAAGGGAAAACCCTCCCTTTCATGCCCTTTATGATACAAACAATAAATCATTTTCCCAGCTGAGGACGTGAAAAGGAGTCTATCAAAAAGGACATATGTTTAGCAAGGATCTCTCTCATTAGTAATCCAAGAAGGGCCATGGTTAAAGCAGACAAATAATTTAATTTTTGTCACAGTTTCTAACGTTGCCACCAAACAGGCAGTCGGAGTTACACTTGTCACAACACTCATTATCTATGTGAGCACCAGAGCTCTCAGCTGATTGAATGAGCTCTGCAGCAAGAGCAGATTATTTCACCAGCTGCATCTGACTGTCATTAGTTTTTGGATACAGGATGTAAATTGACTACAAAGACAGAAAATATGGCTTTCATACCTTTATAGCAGTTTCATGAGAAACATAGAGGAAAACTCTTCTGCAGCAGCCAGAAGCTTCAGCTCATGTACTGAAAACCAGTGTCTTGGGGTTTTGTGTTGCCTTGGAAACATGAAAAATAAAATAATATTTAATTACTTATTTTCAAGCAACCATAGTATCCAGTGCTGGGGGCCAGATCCAAGACTAATGAAACCCTTATCCCAATTTCAGAAGATTTGTCTGATCCGTCCTTCTAAGCAAGGGAAGGGCCAAGGAAGAACAAATCTCAGCCAAGTTTCACTTGTGATTGTGTTTCTAGAAGATTTATCAGAAGTTTTTCACAGGATCCCCACGAACACCCCCCTCAGACAAGAAGAGACCACCATGGCTCCTCCTGTCACTCACGAGGACAGCACCCGCACGTGCCGGGGGCTGTTACTGAGCTCCCAGGATCGACAGCCAGCCTGGGAGCATCGCCCACGCCAGCGGGACGGGAAGGCTTTGGGCAGACGCTCGCAGCAGCTCACAGAGGTTCCTTCTTGCCTTCACATCCACGACTTTATCAACATTGTCATCTGCTTGTCTCTGAAAATATGCGCCCTCTTCCTTCAAAGAGACAGCAGCAGATGGCCTGATAAACATCCATGCAAACACCCAGACACGACCTATGTGCATAAACCCCACATACGCGATTTGTACCGTTCCTGCTCACTGGCACAGAAGCAGGACTCCAGCACCACTTCCAGCTTGCGATGCTACGTGAACGTGCCAATTGCTATTTTTACATCTGGTCCCAAGCTATTTTAAGCAAAAATTTGCTTAAAAAGACACCTCAAGGCAACCTCATCCTTTAGTTAGCCGTTCATTTCTAAACAAGCTGTTACACAGATAATGTTAGGTTTGCTTTCTTTTCTCCAATTTTCCTCAGGAAAATCTCCACGAATCTCTTTTGACTCCTGAAGGTTAAACAGTCTCCAAGAAAACTGGATCAAAGGGAAAAACAACTTTATACTAGAAGCATAGAAGTATTTACATAACAGAAGATAAGCTCAAACTTCACATCTACCATATAGACATGCTTATGAGAAGCGTATAAAAATAGACCATTTTCAATTTGATTGGGGAGGGGATGAGCAAAAGCTTTTTATAGCTAATGTAAGAGAAGAAAGACAAGGCTGGCAATCAGCACAGTTTGCAACGCATCTAATTGAAAAGTTCCAGCGTTTTCAGGATTTCCTGCCTGAAGGAGAAGAATCTCTTGGAGCCATTTTCATGCACAAGAGGAAAAGAGAATAAAGCATCCTGCCGGAGCCTGGGGATAACTCTTCCTCGGAGCAGCAAACCCAGGATTGAGTGGAGCCCTGCTAAACAAGCTGGAGGTTCACATGTCAGACGACAAACCTGCCTGTTGAGTGGGGAATGACTGCCAGAAACAAACGGATGAAGGCAGCACTTGGAAAGCAAGAAGAGAGCTTTATTTCAGCCTCCTCTTCTGTGCTCCCTGTGCTCCTCAGCTGTGACCACAAATTTCGGCAGTAGTCTACTAATAGAACTGATTACAAAAATACAAGTTGATGTAGGGTTGGTCATTGCAGAACTATAACAAAAATGAGGGAAAAGAAACATTTTTTTCACGACATTCCAAGAAACGTCCTCTTTTGGGCCAGCTCTGGTACATTCAGAATACTGGACAGCTCAATACACACATCAACGTTTAGTCTAATGGCTTCATCATCTCTCCTTACAGATGTACTGGAACCAAACCCATAAACGCTTCGATATCAAACACCCACTTCTGCCTGCCCTCAGCAGGAGCAGAGCTATCCATTCCGTGGTTAATTAGCTGTCCTCTATAAAGCAATGGGAAAGGCCATGCTTTAATTTAGACCCATCTGGTAAAAGCTTTCTTGAAAAGATGAGACTTGTGTCATATTTTGGAACTCAGAGCCAGAGGTTGCCCAGCAGAGGCCATCTGTCACAGATAACTGCTCCCAGTCCTCCAGATTATCAATTAGGCCATAATGACTGTTTCCATGAAAAGGTGACTGAAGGGTCAGGAACAGATCCCTCACACTGGCTGACCCATGCCCTAGGAGCCTCGCAGTTGAACCTAAAAAAAGCCCATGTGCTGAGACGAGGGCTGGGACATAGATTCCCAACACACACAAAAAAAATAAAATAAAAAAATAAAAATATTACAGAGAAATATTTCAGCCCACTCAAGGTGCAGAACCCAGGGGTCTTCCTAAAGGCCCTCACTGTCTTTCCTTCCAGAAAATACCAGAATTTGTGGGGTTTTCTGAGTTCAGGTAAGAACCGAGATGCTGCTACATGTGGACACTTTCCTACTTAGCTGGAGGATGCACTAGAAAGTGTTGGACAGGTTCAGTTCCCTCCCCTGGCCCATATTTCTGATTTTCTTTAAGCCCTGTGTATCAGAGCCCTCCACGTCTGGGATGAAAGCCCAACTTCTAGATATGAAGATACCCCAATATCTAGACCTAGGTTGTGCTACCCAGGCTCTGTTACACACAGCCCGTGGCACAGCCACAATCAAAACTTCACGACCTAATTGCCACAAACCTCACCTCCTCGGTTCTTGAAGGAGCCTCAGACCTCAGCAGGCCTCGGATCTGATTTTTTCCTCCTATTCTATGCAGTTTCAATTCATTTCCAAAGTGCTGTCTTCTCTATTCTCTGGTTACAGAGCAGCTGAAGTGCAGTCGCACGAGTCCTGCAGTTACTAAAGTGGCTTCTGTCTCGCTGCTCTTATCTGGGCAGCACAGGGCTGGGACCTGCTTGTAAGGAGAGAAATTGCTTACATAATTTATGATGCCTCTTGTTGTCAAAATAAGCAGACAGGCTTAAAAAATATAAACAGACACTGTTAGGAACAATACACTTAAAATGTTGAATTACACGGTAGCAGCACAGAATGGAAAGACGTGAAATTATAAGAGAATAAAAACGCAAGGTATTAGAGAAATGTCAAACCTTTCCTGTATTTCACCCATCAATAACACATCACACGCTGCTTTAAAGACAGATGTTGATGTCCAGGTAGCCCAAGGGAGATATTTGAAGTGCCAAGCAAACATTATGGCAGTAGTGGACACTGGTGGTGTGTCACATGAGCATGTGTAACCTCCGGGAACAGACTCACCAGACAGCTCCTGTACCCGGGCTTTTCAGGCATTTTCCATTAGCGATATAAATAAAAACATTTGGACATCTGTTTATATGCACGGGACACCTAAGTTGCATGAGCACAGCAACTCATAGGCAGAGAAAAGAGCTGCACAGAAGAACACACCAGAAGGCCCCAGAGCATCACTGCCGGTGGAGGGAAACCTTTGCTCTGCACACCTACGGCAGGGCAGGACCCAAGCTCCCAACTTCAGATCCACTCCCTTACATGGATGAGGAGCGATGCATAAAGTGCATACACAGAAGACTGGCAGGCTGTTTTCTAAACACCTGAGAAGATGCTGAATGCCAAGTTTTGGATGGACATGACACATTTCAGAAATTAAAATACTAGCTTCATTTTTTTAACCATATCAGTTGGATTTCTATCTGTGGGAAACTTTTCCTCGGAGAGGCTCTTTTCATATGAACAGCAGGGCAGGGAGCAGCAACAGCGTGAAAAGAGAGATCTTGAAAAGCAGAGACACTGCAGAAGGCACTGCATTTGCATTTTAAGCTACATCTATTCCCCAAATGCTCAGACACATGAAAGCAAGCCCGGATTTTTATGTAGCACCAGATCTTTCCATTTCAGCCTGAATTTAAAGGTCGTATGTGTTCAGAGCTTTCGCACTTACCCCGAGCAGCCCAGCCCAGCCCTCCCTGGGAGGAGCCGCGGGCCGGGTGCCAGACCTGCCTCGGGGAGCAGAGCCCCACATCCGACCCTGCTCCCAGTGACAGCAGCCCCAGTACAAGGGGATGCTGAATGGGACACGATGCTCTGATATCGCTGCCCTTACCAAGAGCTTCTTGGCACTTGTCAGCGCACTGACAGCTGAATCTTTCCAGCCACTTAACTGTAGTATGAGAGGTAAGCAGCTGAGCGAGCCCCACCGTCCTTTCCACAAAACCCAGTCCCACAGGAAAGTCAAGACATTTAAACTTAATTTTAACCTTCTTCACCTTCAGGAATCAGATTTACTTTAGACTGGGCTGAAAGTTGCCTACCTGCCATGGCAGTTCTGCATGGGCTTTGCGTCGTGCAGCTGGAGGGCAGGCAGGGGTAATGCTGGCAGCAGCCAGGCAGGGCTGCAGGGCAGTGATGCTCAGCTCTGCTTCCCACTCCTCCTCGGCCTCCCACGAGGTGCTCGGAAACGGTCAGGGTTGTCTTCAACACCACTGAACTCCCCAGTACGCCGCTTCCTTCCTTCGGCGGCCTGGAGCAGATGGAAAGGGAGATAAAGAATGAAACTCTGACCCTTGTCAGCTTCCAAACGAGAACCACCGGCGTGGCAGCATGTCTGAGTTTCAGGCACGGGGCAGACCACACGCTGGATTTACTGACACAAACGCTGGTCTCGGTTATTGAATTTCTAGCGCTGAAGGAGCTGGCAGGAAAATGATATGTATGCAGAACGGAGAAGAGGTGAGGGTTTGCTTTTGCCTGTCAATATGTACAGGACTTGAATGACTGTTGGTTTGTTGAGGGTTTGTGATTAAATTGGTAGGGCTTCTGCCTAATTATACTGCCGATATAGATCGGCAATTAAACAGCAGTAAAGCAGCACAAGCCAAGATCTCTGGAGTCACCTGCAGTGCACGGGGGAGCCGGTAGGGAAGGACCCCAACAGGGCAGGCACAAGCCCAAAGGAAACCCTCCAGAGGGCTGCTCCTTCACCTCTGCGGGCTGCTCCTTTGTCTCGCGCAGGCCGGTGAGGAGGAGGAGGCCTCAACTCCTCCGAAGCTGACGTGTGAATCCCAAAGCTGTGAGCGAGAGGGCAGGCAGAGGTGGGGACAGCCCTGGTCCCACACGCTGACACCCACCAGTGACACACACCAGTGCTGCGAGCAGGGGCAAAACCCAAAAAAGCACCCGGGCTGCCCAGCACGACCCCTTCCAAGGTGCCTTCCTCCCCCTCCCTCCTTTTCATGATCTCGCGAGCCAGCTTCTCCCATAGCTGACAGCAGGTGCCTAACCTCCTAGAATATCACTTTCGAGATGGGCTTGACATGCTCAGAAATCCCCGAGGTACTGGCTCAGCGCTTCGTTACGGGGCGGGTTCGGGCCTGGCAGCAGCTGCTGTCAGGTGCACAGCCGGTGTCACCAAGCGAGCAGGCTCGCTTCTCCAACACTCAGCAAGGCAAAAGAGCCACCGGGGGCTCCTGAAGACTCAGGCTGTGGCCCCCTGATTCCCTTGCACGAATGCGTTTATGCTTTGCTCTATTGCCTCCACAAAAGCTGGCGTTTAGGCAGCTGGTGTGCTGAGACCACCACTTACCCTAATGAGGAACGGAGCAGAACTGCTCGGAGTTTGGTGCGGATTTTTTTAGCCGCTTGTTTGTCTGTATCTAGGTAAGTCCCTTGCCTTACACTTGGAGAATATTTTCTGAGAAGGATGGGGTTTCTGCCTGTAAACCTCCTACCTAAAGGCATCTTCCTGCGTTATCCCAGCCCCCCAGGCATCTGTCAGCGATAATATTTGACACTGCGACATCTCCCAGCACCACTGAGCCCTCTCAGCCCCAGAGCACCACGAAATGTGCCACGGGACTGCCTGCAGGAGACCCACTGCACTTCTGCCAACAGCACAGCACCACACTCTGGATCAGACCATGTGCTAAGCAGGAGGGAGGAGAAGGAAAAGAGATTCCCCTTTTCCCTCTCTCCCTCCGATAAATCCACACCTGGCTATTGCACTGGCTTACGGCATCTAATGCTGCCTCGTACCCCGTTGCATTCACTCCTCCTCATCTCTTGGTCTTCGGGCAGGCCGTAGATCTGGTACCAGTCTGGTACTCAGGAAATGCAAAATGCTACTGATGGGCCCAGCTGAACTTCCCCAGCACTCTTCTTTTCTACTATATCCTCTCTCTGCTTGTTACATTAAGTTACCCAGCTTTATTGCTACCTTTAGGGTACAGGGTAGAAGTTATATAAAGTAGCAGCATCCCTGCGTGCAAGTCAAAAATGATTTTATGTACAGCATGAAAACATTTGTAGCTCACAATGGCTGCCTGAAATGGGGTTATATAAAATTGCATCTAGTATCAAAAATTTTGAAATAGAGAAAAAAAATCTGACACCTGTAAAATAGAAATATCGTATATTACTTTTAAACCCATTATTTTATGAGAAATGTGGTCACGTGGTACTTAAATAAGCAACTATCTCAGGATTCAGTGCATCAGCTGAAAAATTTCATGGTCGAGAATGAAAAAAAAAGAAAAAAAAAGGCTTTGGATGAGTTGCTCACCTGTGGCACGCTCAGCAGGGGCCTGCCCAGGCTCTCCAGCACAAGCAGCTCCACGGCTTACAAGAGGCAGCACGAGCGGCACAGTCAGGGCGGATTGCCTTTGGGAAGGGGAGCAAGAAAAAAGAAGGTGAAACACCACAGAGTCAGTATTTGGGGAATAGTGAGGAGTATTACAACAATAAAATTACCATGTTTACCCTCATAGACTACTACAGAACGGATCACTTAATACAAGGGAAACGAAGCTGTCCCACAGGAGCATCTCCTGAGAAGGGGCTTCTCCCTGAACACGGTTACAGGGACTGGGGCCACGGCCCTAAGCTGGCTGCCCCGGGGGTTAAACAAGTTGGATGGCACAAACCGTCCCTAGGGCAGCAGCTTTCACTGCAGAGTACTGCCATAGGGGAGCAGCTTAGAAACGTTTTGCATATGAAAATGCAAAGCAAGCACTTACTGTGTGAGGATTGATGTTCTTACGAACAAGTTATTGACAATATCTAGCTCTTTTAGAGCAAGTTCAAAGCCCACAGATGAAGCCCGGGCCCGTCAAAGAAAGAAGGAGACCACTTTTATAATTAGAATTTTTTATTAATCTCATTGTAGGCTATTAGGCTGAGGGCTCCACACTTGATATCCATGTTTATAATTCAGTTCTTATATAATGGACAATTCCTACATAATGGGCAAAAATGTAAAAAAAAAAAAAAATAAAGTGTAGAGTAGGGATATTTGTGGTTTCTTACTGCGGTTAAAAAAAAAAAAGGTGAGTTCAAAACAGTTTTAAAAATGTCTGTCTCAAAAACAGACACTGAAAAATAAATCAATAATTAGCAAACGTTGGAGTTGCAATACAGAAATTTCTGGCCTAGTACAGATGCAAGGCAACGGTATCAATGGGGAATTCTTGGCCTGAAAACCTAATGCCTTCGTACAGTCAGAAGGTTAGAAAAAAAAAAAAAAAAAAACCACACATATCTATCTCCTTCCCCTTGATCTGCAACAGGCAACAGAAAGCACAGGAGCAGCCAACAAGAAGGGCTGTTCAGCGGCCAACTCCCTCATCCTTTCCTTAAACATACGTAAAGCTGGATGAAGAAAAGACAAAAAGGCAGGCTGATGTGTGCCATGCTTCACACTGCAGACTTAACTCCGTCTCCTGATAGTGCACGCATGCCTGGCTAAATGTAGTAGCGCAAGGGGCTGGAAATTACCAAGCAGGTGTTTAAAAGACATCCGTAAGCAGTTCTGCTGTAGTCTAATTAGTGCTCTAATACATATTACAGTGCAGAGTCATCATTATTTCCTCTTCATTAGCTGCTGATATATAATGCATCTTTTAAAAGTCTTACCAGTTTTCTTTTTTAAAAAATAAAAGAAAACCAGGAGCTTATTTCTCCCATTAACATAACAAAGGCAACAGGAATATGATTAATGCATACCAGCTAAACTATTTGCATTAAATATTAAAAAACAATGCACCAGCTCAGCCTAATGTGCATTTGCAAATTATAAAACACACTTGTCAATATTAACATTTGCACCAAAATGAACTGCCATTTTAGAAAGAAAAGGACAGAAAAATAAACCCTTCACTTCTAGCTGTCTTTTCATAACTGCTGTTCTCTATTCCATTTATTTGGAAAGAGCGAGACCACCAAGTCCGCCAGGACGCCTCAGCGTTACTCGAGGCACGGTCTGACGGGGCAGGCAGGGTACCACAGGACGCGTCTATCTCGCAACCACCCTGCGAGAGCCATCGGTGCGGCTTGCTGAGGCTGGTGGCAGCGCCGTTCCTGCCCGAGCAGGCGGACGGGGACACAGCATTTGCCGAAGCGCTGCCGCTCCTCTCCCCGGCCTTCGCCGGGCGCTCGGTGCCACTGCAGCTGAACTACTCGCAGAGCCCCTGACGCGCGTCCTAAGAGCAACCACAGCGATACAGAAGCACCTTCAGAGCCAGGGTTTGTCAAACGTCGCTGTGCATCCTTCGGAGCACCTCTGTCCACTGGACACCCTTGGTACCTCTCCGCCTTCGTGTATGAAAACTAACAGCTAGCAGAGTGGAGGAGATTCGAGCGCTCCTTTCCTGGAAGTCTGCTGTTACCTCTGATGCCCCAAACTCAACTTAAAGCTGCTCTGCAGTTCTGCTCCCACCTCCTCCGACACAGCAATAGCAGATGCTTCCCAAACCGATCCCTTACGAAATGCAACACCAAGTCTATAACGAGGTTTTACTGCAACAACAACAGATTTCTGTCCTCCCCTGGAGATCTACAGAAATCTGGTCGATTTTCAGAAGAACTCAAGCTTTGGGCCATCTCCTCGCTATGGAAGGAGGCAGCTCATAGTCTTAAGTTTTAAAATCACCACGCAAACACGAGCCAAGAGATGCCAAGGACAGTGCAGGTAAGGCTCAGTGCCCTCGCTTTATAGGCAAGGAGTCAGCAGCTAACAGGTTACACGATTTAGCACAGGCTGTTCAATAAAAGAGTCTCAGAGCCTGGGTTACAATCCAGAATCTTGTCTCCTGCTACAGTCTTCATTTAACTCTGCTACAACCACCTTAATTATTTTCTTTTGTTGTTAAAGGCAAAAGCTCAAGCATAGCAAACAGCAGAAAGCAGCGCGCGATGCTT
This sequence comes from Anser brachyrhynchus, assembly GCF_964034855.1. Lineage (NCBI taxonomy): Eukaryota > Metazoa > Chordata > Aves > Anseriformes > Anatidae > Anser > Anser brachyrhynchus. The sequence goes on from NC_137705.1 coordinate 3,703,421, forward strand.
AGAAGGACGCTCGATGGGATTTTGTCTCCTTTGCTGCAAATACCCAGGACAAAGAGCAAAAGGTTGAAAGTAGATGGGCAAATGAATTTTCTTGTTTAGATTTTACAGTGTATTTTTTTTTCTAAATTTTTATTATTAGCCAAGAACACTCTGAAGTTTCCAAAGGAAAGGGTAATGGTGTCAAGAAAATTTAACGTATTTGAGATGAATTCAGTGCAGCTCTATTAGCTTTAGGTCTGCTTCTTTTTTTTTCCCCTCATTTTTTTTTTCTTTTAAAGACGTTCACATCTCAATTTAAAGAAACTATTGAACCACACATAACTGGAGCCGTGTGCTATACCTTGAGGCATATTAAAGGAGCCAAGAAGCACAGCAGTTTGATAATATCTTAATGCACCATGGAAATAACATTTGATTTCATATATTGATCACTCTGTTTACAGAGCTTTAGTTGAGTAAGTGCGAGTTTACAATTGGTGCTGGTCCTTAGCCTTGTTTTCTGTAGTGAATAAAACTGACTGAAGTGTAAGTGCGGGAAAACAATCACATTTTATGACCTTAGAAGTGATATCCATCCACAGTAATGAAGCATGAAGGTTTCTTAAATCTACACAGAAGAGCAGTCCATTGGAGTTATGCTGACTGATCTCTCACCTTTGATTTAAAATCCTTTTAAGTGGATACTTACAGAAACATGATTTTAAAATGTATTTTTAATTGAGGTTAACCTTCAGCTTTAAGAAAGTCAGAGGAAGGACTGCTTGCTTAATTCCAGTTCCAGACACTTCTGTAGTTGATCAGTAAAAACTGCAAAAATGTTTTGTATATTTGAAGTTTTACTTCCCCTTTTGTCTGATTAAATGTTGCAGGTATTTATATTGCATCCTAACTGTTGGTTACTCAATATACACAGGTCCATTGGTCCAAAACATCTTTTACCAGTGAGACTTTTCAAGTTATTTGGACTTGGCCACTCCAGCCACCACCCAGTTAGCACACAAGGAAGCAACTGTAAAATCAATTCATTCAACAGCCATTTCTGCGGTATAAAACATAACTACCCATGCAATGCTGATGTTTTTCTGGGTTGCAGAAACTCATCATTTATGCTGAAACCAGGTCCTCTTTTCCCTCCATCCACCCAAGAACAACCAAGCAGTGCTGGGATGTGCTGACAGCCGCAGCTCGCTGCCGCCTGCCAAATTCCCAGGCCGTGCGACGGGGCTGGGCTCTCAAAGCGCCCCGCACCCACCACGCAGACCTGTGTCAAGACGTTTGCTCTAGCTACAGATGCTGGGTCTTAACAACAATTCTCAACATAATAATTAGTTCGTATATCTCGGGCTTACAGTAGCCTATGTGTAAAAGTGTTTTACAGTTGAATAACTGTGATTCTCTCTATGTAAAACAGGCAGCATCAGTATAACCCTTAGAATCTAATAAAGATTCCATCAGTGTAAAATCATTATCCTTAGGCAAGAAGGGAACCAATTCAATTATAGTGTTGGTTGAAAAATCAAGGGTAAAAAGTTGTAGTACATATTAAACTTGAGGCTGGAAAAGTTGTAGTACACATTAAAATGGCTACTACAAAATTTGTGCATCCAGGCTAACAAATGCTAATATGTTCTTTTGTTACCTTCTAATTTATATGATTCATGTAAGCCTGCAGCAAGAGAAACTTGTTTTAAATTTCATCTACGTTAAAAAATAGCAATGCAATGAATTGTAAAGTTATTAGCATTCACGTCTAGTTGTGTTATTAAGCTGTACACATCAAATCTGGTAGTACAAGTACAGAAATGTCATAATGAAGTAGAACAGCATTTAATCAGAAGAATTTCTAAAGGTCATCAGAGCATCATATAAATCCATCCATGCATGACAGCAATAAGAAAAAGAGTAACTGAAAGAACACAATGAAAATAAACTTCAATCTTTGAGCTTTGTTTCCAATAGTAGAAGAATTAGTTAAATTTCATGCTGAGAGCACAGCTAACAAAAAGTGCTGAATTCTGTAGCTTTAATTAATGAAAGACTAATAAGACATAGATAAGGAATTTTACACAAGGGAGCTAACGAGGTATGTACACTGATAGATTCCAACGAACAGCTGATCTCATACGTCTCCGTAGAACTGAAAAGAAGTGTTCAGTTCATTTTTTTCTTCCTCATTAGCCAGATGAGCTCTAAATGATTCAGTTTAAACAACCAGTGATTTATTAATATTTTTTGCACTCGTAACAACAGCCTGACTGCTTCAGGACATGTATTATACGCCTGATACTTGGCAGCACCCAACATTGGAGCCATTTTAGTATTTCGTGGTAATGGTTTCCCTGCCGAGCGCTCCGACGCTCCGGTTAGAGCAGATACAGCGGTCACCCAGAGCCAGGCACCGGTACCCTCGGCCGTGTTCAGCCACACCTCGTTCTGCACGAGCCCTAATTGATTTCAGTGGGACACCTCCCGAAGAAAGTTCAGTTCGCGGTGATTAAAGACACCAGCGCCTGGCTCGCAAGGTGCAGCCATAGGGCCTGGAAAGGCAAGGCAGCGCAGTGGCATACAAGTAGAGTGAGACAGCCGAAATAACTAATTCATCAAAGACAGCTTCTGAAGCCCTGCACGTACCTGTGACTTTCACCTCATTATTGGCTTGAACATAAAAGGATGGGCCCGTTGTTTCGGGCCGGTCCCCAGCCCCAGGCACTGCCCGACCAGGCACACGGAGCCGGCTTCCATCCTCCGGGTGGCCACGTTGAGGCAGCACCAGGAGCACTGCACCGGGGACCTAATCCTTGATTCTGTTTCAACATGATCACTGTTACCTTTTAATGATTTAAAGGATTAAGGATTTTCATTTTTTGTAGTGGTAGTTCTGTGTCAAATCCAAGCCAGCCATATTCCTCGTGCTGGCAAAGAGAAGAGCCAGCAGACGGAGGTGCTTTGCCCCGATGCACTTGTGGTGGCCAAGGCTCCTAGCCCAGACACTCCTGTCAAGTGGCTCTCTGGGCTTCCTCAGCCGAACAGAAAATGGGAATTTCTTCTGAAGTAACCACTTCTCTCTGGCCAGCCTGTAAATGCTCTGGTGTTGTGTGCGCACCCACATCTACATGGCCCTTTCGCTCTGAAAGGAGCGCTGATCATGGTGGAGGGCACCAGGGATCTGGCACTAGAGGAGAGACAAAATACAGCCCCTGTGCAGTCCTGTAGCAACAAGCCAGCTGGATTATCGTTGTACTGCCACTTGTCACCAAGAGGAAAAGAACACGTGCTACTCTCTGCATTTCACACTGACCTGGAGAACCCACCACCATCCCTGCTGCTCGCACTACGCACGAGGATGGCTCCCAGCCCAGCTCCTCCATGGACAGAATTCACAGGACTATATAACATATAATATAATATCTAATATATATATTTAATTCTAACAAATGACTGCAAAAGCAACAGACAATTCCAGAGGCTGAGTACATTCTCATGCATCGTTTTCAGATTATTTTTTTTAATTCATTAGTGTCTGCTCTAAATGAAAGAATTTATAACCACGCTCAGGTTTCTTGAGAAATCATCCTAGCAGCATGTTTACTGAATCAGCAGGAAAAAGGAATAAACAAAATGAAATCAGAGAAGAAAAAAAAAAAGCACCATCAAAATAAAAGCAAGAGAAACTGAAAAAATCATGAGATTTTAATCCCAAATTAAAACCGCAGTGAGGTTAATATAAAAGTTATTCTAGTCACTCCACCCAATTAAATGAAGTAAATCACTAAAGCATGTTAAGTGCCTTAACTATTGCGATAATTAAGAATCAAACAGAAATCAAGCATCTTTGAAGGACTGACGACACGCATGCATGAACAGGGGACGTGAATGCAGAGGCAGGGCAGGAGGTGGGCGTCCCGAGGAGGGACCCCTGGGGGACTGGGCCAGCTCCTTGCCCTGCGCCAGGGAAGCCCTTTCCGTGGGAGCTGTGCCCCTGCCCGACCGCACTCTGCTCCTGCTGAAGCCCCCCTAACGCTGGCACATCCCAGCTGCAGCCCAGCGCCAAACCACGACCGTCTGGGTAGGACCCTGCAGTCCGTACATCTCTCCTTACATCCCCTCACATCGCCGCCTTGCGCAGCCCACCTTCCCGTGCTAAATCAGCGAGTCTGTGCGCTGCTGACAGATATTTTAATTAGCAAAATTAGCAGCCTAGAAGCACAGAATTTAGATACAAGATTTATCTGCTAATGATAATTTCCCAGCTTTTCGGCAAGAGCTGGAGCTGTGCAAGCTTGCTGAATACGAAAACACTGCGCCAGTCTGAACCAGCAGCCTACACCCAGACCCCACCTCCGACTCCCCAGCTTTCAGAGAGGTTTCCAGTGAATCTCTTCTTCAGAGTCAAATCATCCCTGTTTATAAAGGACCAATTTTTCCTAAATTCCATGTATCTGGGGCTTGCTTGCTTTCAGAAAGCTAAGCTAAATATTTCAGCAGAGTTTTAATGACGCAAACTTTAAAGCTGCAGTCAGAAGCCTGCTTTGTCTAGACAAAATGTGCTCGTATTTGGAAAGAAGGGCTACAGGCGGGTTCAAGGGAGGGAAAATTGTCCTGCTGGAGTGTTTTGTTGCATGAAGCCTCCTGGAGCACAGCAGGACGTTTTCACAAGGTGCATTGAGCACAGTGAAGGAGGCATCATTTTGTACTTGGTTTTTGTTTCGTTTGGCCAATTCTGTAGCTCAGGAGATAATAAATATCCCTGATGGCTTATTCAGCCATGTGGCCCTGCACTTCAGAGCAGGAATATTGTTTGAAGGGCTAGGCGCATACCAGATTTAAAGGGCTTATAAGTAATTATTTTTAAAATTTCTTCCTCCACTTTGCCTTTGCACATCTTTTTTGCCTGTTAAAAGTTTGTGAATAAAATGCTCACTAAGAAAAAAAAATAAATTGATTTTTTTCCTCTTGTTATTCCTATTTGTTTTCACTGTAAAAAAACTCACTGAAGTGCTCAGGGTGGGATTTCACACACTGCAATCTTGCCTCAAGAATGTAACGTCTCCCACAGCGTTGTACAAAGGAAGAGACTACAGCAGCAACGTGAGTTTTTTCATCCCAACCACTTCTTTATTGCTAGCAAATAAATACAATTACACGTTATGCACAATAACCCATGCTAAAACTATGAAATAGCTGCAGTGCATCAAGTCCATTTGCGAACTATCCAGCATCCATTAGGGTAAAAGAGAAGAAAAGAGAAAACTCACAGAAGTACAAGCTCCGTGGTTGTGCTGGCAGCAAGAGGGAGCCTGGATAGCAACAGGAGCGATCTCCAACCCCAAAGGCCAATCCACCACTCAGACAGCACCAAAACTTTTATTAGAAACCTGTAACGCTCCCCACCCTGCAGTTGCATTTGCAATATTACATTTAAGAGGCTCATTTTCACCGACTCCAACCCATAATCCGTTTTTCGCCTTGAACCACAGAACAGCTAAAACAGCTCAGTGGACAGCCAGTGTCTGCTGCGATCTCCCTGCCCAGATTTGGCCCTTTTCACAGGCTCTGCCCATACACCCTTAGATGATTTCTGCCTTTTCTTATCCCAACAGTGAGAAATCTGCATCTCTAGCAGCACAGGGGGGCCTGGCATTCCCCAGGCGAGGAGTGCTTCCCCAAGGCACAGGAGGACCTGAGCAGGGCCTGTGGTCCCCCCCCAGCAGCTGGGCCAGGTGAAGATGCCAGCAGTGCCGGAGGCAGCTGAACCAGTCCCTACGTCCCTAAGTCTTCCATTAAGACTTAAATTCCTAAATTTTATTTCCAGCTAGTTTTTCAGCTCTTCAAAAATATATCTTATTATTATTAATGGAATTCTGGATGTTCTCATTACACATTCTGCTTTTTAAGCACAGTAAATTGTGGTCCTGAATGCTACCTAGTGGCAGTAAGTTCTGTAGGGTTCTTGTACACAGCGCTGCTCTTTCCATTAAATTTCCAATAAAGTATTTCCATTTTTATATCTGAAATCCCAGAAATGGCACTAGAGAAACCTGGCATTTTACTCTTAAATTTAATACAAACTATTTCACTCAGCATGAAAGCATTTTAAAATGACTCCAGTGCAGATTGTGGTTCACTCTGTTGTATTTGGTGAGCTTAGTATGTCCATGGCAACTGATGAATATTACCGCTGCTATTGCTATAAATAACAAACCTATTTGGCAAAGCCTGAGATGTAAATATTAAGTCCCGCACAAAGGCAATTTTCTGTTCCTTCCTTTGCTCCCTTCTGAGTTAGGAACCTATATTTGCCTGTCAGTAGATTATTTCCAAATAGATCTGCAGGTGTCACAATATTGCAGAAACTAGCAATTTTGATTGACACTGCTTTCAACAAGAAGCACGCATTTCGGGTCAGGTGCAGGAGCGATGCTGTGCGGTGCCAGGCTGGCGGCGGCACCAGCGCTCCCCCTGAGTCGTGAGCGCTCCCCAGCCCCGGCACCGCGAGGGCGCAGACGGAGAGCTCAGCCCTCCGACAGCCGGCGGTGCGACTCGTGGCTTCATCTTCAGAAAGTTACCGCTGAGTCTCACCTGCAGGAGCCTGCATGTAACCTGGTCGCTAGTTTGTATGCACAAATTAGGCATGAGGGCACGCGAACGGAGCCAAAACCCTTCCCAACAGATGGTGCCACTGCCTGCGAGCCCCTGTTCAGGAGCACGCTGCTTCATCAGGAGTGCCAGGCGCACCTCCCTGGCCGGGCTCCCACGTGCTGGGGATGGCAGCAGCAGGCCGCGGTTCCTCCCCACAGGCCTGGTGCCCTCCTGGCGACGTGCAGGGGAGCAGAGCTGTCCCCTCCCCGGTACTCGCTGCAGCCAGGCCCTGGCAGGGCTGGTAGCTGGTTCGGGGCTGCCACGTCACATGAAGGATTCAGATAACTGCGGAAGCGCTCCTCTGCTGCTCGGGCACTGCTGGGCCGCCAGGCGGCCACAGGCTGCGCCAAGGCCTGCCGAAATACCCTGTGACAGCACCAGAATAAAGCAGTGTGGAAAGCACTTGAGTCAAAAGGAAAACGCTAGGCTTCCCCCTCCGCCCAGGAATTTGCTTTTAGTCCTATTAGTCGAATCTTGTCTTGTTAGGCAAAGCAGCGCGCGTCGAGGTGTGCTGCTCTTGACATTTCGGGATGCGAGTAAACAAGGTAAACACGAGCGTGGGAGAAACAACCGGGAATGGCAGAGAATTGCTGCTCAGATGCGGGGCGAAACCCTCAGGCACTCAACGCTACAATTCTTTGTCATAAACACATCAATTACAGTGTTTGTATCAAAGCTCTCCATAGATTATACTATTAATGTAAAAACGACAGCTGTCATGCAACACACACAGCAATGTCACAACTTCCAAGCCTGCCTCAAAAACAGGGGGTTGACTCTGCACAACCCAGGTCCTGGCTTAGGCAAACACTCGATTAAATTCAGGGAAACCACTCAGCTACATAAAGAACCACCTCGGAATTAGTGCCAAAATGCTTGTAATGCAATTTAAGTACATAATTCTCAAACAACTAATTCTTAACATAATACTAAGTAATTAAATTGTAAGTGTGAGCAACTGTGGATATCCCAGGGTATATAAAGTAACGTTTGCAACTGCAGAATTGCTGTGACGTGGGCAGGACCCATCTGTAGCCTGGGCCAGTTAAACCACGTTCAACACGGGGATCGCCTTTTGGAAAGGGATCGCCCTTGTGAAAGCGCTGCGTTTGGAGCTGACACCCTGCAATATGATGTCTATCCGCAGTCAACGCACCAAAGATGGATTAAGGCAAAGTGAGACCCCTGCCACTGCCCAAGAGCAGCCAGTGCACGCTGTGAGCAACTGGGATGGGGATCCCAGGGCAGGGCTGCAGCCACCCCTTGGCCCTGCCTGCCCCCAGTGCTCAGTGGGCTGGGTTGGGGCATCTCCTCCTGGCCATCTCCTCCCGGCCATCTCCTCCAGCCATCGCCTCCCCCGCTGCAGACTCAGTGCCAGGACGCGCCTTGTACCAAGTTTTAAATTCTCCTGCACTCAACATGGCAAGGCTGAAATCCTCCGCTGAATCTTGCCCCGTTTGCCATTTTAAATGCACAAACAGATGCAAAATGAGTCTTTCCACAGTGGAAACACCTCTCAAGAGCCTAACCACCTCCCAAATAGCTTCCCATTTTGTTTACTGAGTTTTATTGCCCTACTTACCAAGTGCCAGCTTTTAAAATCACTGCTGCTAATTTTACCCATTTGAGGCACTTCAAGTTCCTTTCCACCAGCAACTTTCTTTGCTTTCTCTCGTTGTTAATACCAAACTGTCCACTGCAGAACACCACAGACCTTCCCCAGTCAGTTGTTTTTTAATCTCCCTCATCCTGCCACCAGCATAGCACTTTTTCTACCCTTCCTCGGCCCCACCAGGATGCCCACCCCCAGCACATGAGGCTGGCTGCAGTAAGCGCTGCGCTGAGTTATTTTGCAACCTTTCTTTTATCTCCGAGACTCTGAGAGCATAAGAAAGTCTTTCAGAGAAAATAGGTTTTACTGCCACAAACACTAAGGAAAATCAATTTATCTTTGTTTTTATCTATAGCCTTATCTGCAAGAAAATACCAGCCCAATAGTTCAATATACTGCTGCCAGTTCTCATTGTCTGGATTAAACACTCCCATTTTTCCATAAATTGCCACACTTCAAATATTTTATTGCCAATTTTGGAAATGGAAAGCTCCTGTTGCTTAAAAAAAGATCATCCCTGCAGTACGAAAGAGAATCATTGCTCTGCCAGCTGAACCAACCAAGTGCGGGGTGGAAATTCCCCCCCCACCAGGAGCACCTGCAGCAGTGTGCCTGTCCCCAAGGGACAGATTAGAATCATCTCCATCAGCTTCTAATTGTTGTTTCGTTGGTTTTTCCCCTAACTTACAAGGACAAGGCTAAAAAGGGATTCCCAAAGGCAAGAGGTGACTGGCTGGGAGTCCAGAATCCGGGTTTGACCCAGAAGCGTCTGGTGTCCTGGCACCTACCTCGGGGTTCCTCGGCCCCACTGATGATGGGCAGCCCCATCCGTGCTGCTGCCCGCCGGGCTGGCACCTCGGTGCTCCTATATTTACCTAACTACACGGGGCCGCTGAGCACTCGCACCCGATTAAAAGCTGAGCCACGAAGGTGGGTGCTTGGCAGGTGCTGACCGGGGGAGGAGGCTGCTCCCTCCTGGCTGTTCTCCACGAGCTCCACGTCTCAGGGCAGCGGGAGCAGCGAGCGGCTCCTCTCCTGGTGCTGCACATTGCTCTCAGCTGCCGCGCTTCCTGATCGCAGCCCTGTCGATTCCGAAATTGTTTTACACCCCATAAATTCCATAATGCGCCGAAGTAAAGATCTACAAACCATCATCATTTGGGGTGATATACATTTAATTTCATACACTAAAGCTGCTAGCGCTTGTCGCAGCACCTTCCCCAGAAAAAAACTCGGTGTCATCTAAGCAGCGTGCCTCCCAAAACAGCACCTTCCAGGCAGTACAGAGCTGGGGCGACGGGGCCGAGCCTGAGCAGGGGCAAACACAAACCCTGCCGCGGCACCAGGGCCACAGCTGCTCCCGCCGAGCTTGACCAGGTGCAGGCAGAGCTGAGGCTGGACCGGTGCTGGCACAAAGTCCGAAAGGTCTGAGGCAAATGGCCAACCCCGATCTTTTTTTGTATTTGTCTGAGCAAATTAGCACGCTGACAGCCCGCGGTGTCAGTCTGGCCCTCCCCCAGCACATCTCCGATGGGGAAGGCTGGTACGGACCCCACTGCGGTGTGGGTGGACACACATCACACACCGGCCCTCACTCTCCTACCACTCCCAGTGCACAGGGCAGAAGATCTTAACATGACCTGGCCTGGGGGAACAACAAATCAAAACGGTGCTCAGAAGATATCCAACAAACCCAACAAAATAGGAGCACGGCTGTGTATGTCCCCACCCCAGCCTGCTGCCATTTCCATTGCCCTTTATACAGTCCTCCTCGGGTGAACCCCTCCTTCCAACACACTTTTACACCTCTCAGTGCTAACTCGCAATCAAATTTATTTCCATAGACGCGCTGAACTGTAGATTACAGTAAAACGTTTCCTTTGCTGGCTAATGTCTCCCCTGTGTTTGAGCGTTTAAAGCCACTTCCAAGCTCGCTTCGCTATCTCGCCCTAGCACGCGCTGCAAAGTCCCCGTGCAGGGTTCTCGGGGTGGAAGTGGCCACCACAGACAGGAGCTAAACAGAGAAATGCTGTCACGAAGAAAAAGGAGGGAGGGAAAAAAAAAAAAAAAAGAGAGAGAAAACGACAAGAAGAAAAACTGGCACTGGAAAAATGCCAGCCCCGCACAGTCAGTCTTTGGGTTGGCAGCAGAAACACCATTAAGTGCACAAAGAAGAGGGGACCTGGTGACAGATGTATGCGCAGGCCTAACACAAGGTTGATTAAAAAATAAACAACTATCAAAAAGTCACGTTTCTCTCTATTTAGTGATCCCAACAATCTATGGCAATTCACAACCGTGACTGTGCAGAAGTTCACAGCATGCTCAGACAGCCCTTTCCCGACCCCACTGACCAGAAGGGCCCCGTTAAACCATCCAGCCCCAAATACTCGCTGTTCCTACTGGTCAGCTTCTTCTCCAACACGGGGCAAACCCAGAAAACCCAAGAAAACTGCCAGCAGGAGCGGGTGCAGCCACAGCAAGTTGGTCCCACGGGGTGCAGCACCCTCACCCTGCTTCTGCCCATGGTGACGTTCTAGCGATGGCTCCACTGGCACTGGGGTATCCTAAGAGAGCCCCAAGCTCGAGCATCCCTGCCCAAGCTCTTCACCTCTAGGGACAAAGCAGACCTTGGCCATTTTGCCACAAAATTGGCAGAAATATTCTTTATTTATCAGTAGCGCTCCATGCAGCTGTACCTTCAAAAAATTCCCTGCTACAGAAAGGGGAGCTCTTTTCAAAAAGCCCATCCCAAATAAATTCAATTTTAGGATTTTTCCTGATGATCACAACATTTAGTATTTTTCAGAAATACCTATAAGAACTAAGACCTTCAGTTGAAAGTAACACGGACTCATTAAAAGAATTAAAACAAACAGGACAAGGAAGTTAATTTTCTAAATGTCAGATATATAAAAGTATTTAGAAGTCTAAGGATGCAGATAGTCATCCAGTGGGATTTTTCTTCTGACTGCATATTTTTGCATTTAAAATCTATGAAAACTGGCTCGCTGCTGCATTTTAGAAGCAGGAATATGCAGCAAGATCTTTAAACGAGTTTAGATACCCAACTCCCATACATTTTGCCCATGGCCCCTAAATCACTGCATGGTTTTTGAAATGTTTATCTTCGCACTAAGCAGTATCAGTTGTCTGAAAACCCCAAGTGCAACAAATATCTGCCATGGTAAATTACCCAACCAGTACAGCGAGTGCTCAGGCACATGATTAAGCTGCCGTGGATTAACAAGCAACTACATTTCACTATGCTGCCTGTACCAACACTTTTAGCCCAATGCAAATTAAGAAAAATGTGTTAGCATAAACGTATTTCACCAGGGTCTGAGCCTGCATTTGTCACGGGCAGAGGACGCCCGCAATCAGTTATCGCGGCTCAGCCGAGCACAGCGCGTGCTGGGGCTCTGCACGGGAGTTCCGACAGCTCCACGGGCAGCCCCCAGCCACCAGACAGCTCTACCTGGGAGCACAAAGGCCTCGCACGAGACCCCGGGGAAGAGTCATCGCAATGCGGGTGTGTGATACGGGGCTTGGAGGAGGGCAGAGGACAGAGGACAGATGAGCAATGCGGGCTTCGCTCTGCCGTTTGGCCAAAGCCTGGCGCAGGCAGCTGCTCCCCAGCAAACGCCACGGTGGCAGGAGGCGAGGGCGGTTGCACAGCTGGATGGGAAGGGGGTGGTGGACACCCAGCAACCCAACTTCACCTAGTAATAGCTTGCTATGAAGCATCGAGTAAGCACGTTGCTGACAGAACTAGGAACTCACTGCCAAGTCTTACCGGAGTAGGACACCCGTTCCTCCCCCTTCCCACCCAGGCATCCAAATAGATATTGCAGATATTGCAAATAGATATCGACTCAAAATCATCCGTGATATGTAGACTTCCACGTGGGAGGAGAAAGAAAATTCCCCTAGAGACTCCCCTGTGTTTTTCTCAGAATCAGCTGATGCTGCCCACTGCGAGGGGAAGGACGGTCTTGCACGGTACTGCAACGTTTTCATTCCTATTCCACTATGTCAATACTATGTCCTTACTTCATTTATTGCACCTTGTATAAAAGCCAGGTTTCCAGCCTTAGGAGAAGAGGGCGACCACAGTATTCTCACTTTGTTTTCTGCACAGACCTTTATAAACGAGGGATACAACCCTTCCTGGAGACTACTCCTTTTCTTTCTTTGTTTTTCTCTTCGACTAAAATAACACTTTCTCAACAAAATGTATTTGTACAGTTTTTGTCAGCAAAGAGCTATAGTCAAAGCTGGCTAAGAAACAAAAAAATGGCTTTTTCAAAACCAAAATTCATGTTTTAATGACTGCTCCGATTCCACGTGAGGATGGAGAGAGGCAGAAGGAGCCCGAGCACACAGCAGTGCCCACCTCACGAGGAGAGGGGAGGCAGAGATTTGGGTCCCCAGCCTGAAGAGGTGATGCAGAGCCCCAGGAAGCCACTCACGCTGCCAGGGCATGAACGAAGAATTTCTCCACCACATAATTACTTCCCTATACCCTCAAGTCATCCATTCCCCACAATCAATTACTAATTCAAAGCAAGAGCATCCCAACAGCACAGACGGAGATGACCCCGCAAGGTGGGAGGGAGCAGGACTTTCCTCTCCACCTGCAACCGTTATAAAGAAATTATTTTTGTTCTTATGAATTGACTCTTGGCTCTCCTCTTACCTTCCCCCTTTTCCCTACAAACCTAATTGAAGCTTTTCGGTAGCAGTGATCCCAAAACAGTCAAATCAATGAACTGATGGAAGAGCCGACAACACACATCCCAAGGGGGAAGCAAATCTCATTGCCTGCAATCTAAGTTGTGCAAGGGCGAAGCTGAAGTTTTTAAGCCGAGGTTCAGCTTGGAAGTAACTCCAGGTACAATTCAGACAACACAGAATTAAAGGGGATGGGATGGAGGGGGAAGAAAGCTTTTGTCTGGGGAAAGGGAGTGATTTCAAACCAAGAGACAGTTAGTTAGTGTCCATTCTGGAAACATCTCAAAACTGCCCAGAGGCAAAACAAACAAACCCAATTCATTTCTGGCATTTGGGACACTTGGAAGCTACTTGCCCCAGGTACTTGATTTAATATAAAACAAATCACCCTGGAGCAACAAACAGAAAATTTGCTAGTAAACAAGGCAGCTCTAATTTTTTAACAGTGGTATCCAGAATAATTAAGCCAGGGCATCCAGAGCAGCTAAAAGCTAATTACGTAGATACCTGCAAGATACCTGCAGCTATCTTTTGAGAGACAGCAAGCTGGCTGTTTAACTCCTCGACTGGAGAGCAGCCAGCCCCACCCCAGGACAGCCCTGCCAGGTGCCAGGGACGCGGCTCCTTGCCTGGAGCACCCACCCTGCTGGAGCAACTGGCACCCTCGGGTGCTGCTGGCAGCCACCCTGCTCCCAGCCCCTCTCCCTGGGATGCTGCCAGCGCTGCTCTGCCATGCACCCGCTCGCTCCCCTGCCCTCCTGCAGCCTGGCTTGGAGACAGCTCTCCCCGTGTGGGTTTTTAGGGAGCTGTGGGGGTCTGAGACCTCCGGGCATGTGCTGGAGGAGCTGGCAGCGCCGCTGTGCCTGGGAAGGACAGTACGGCCCTGGGGCGGGCATCTGGAAGGCTGGCGAGGCATCTGCGTGGCAGAGAGCTCAGAGGCTGTGTCATCTCATCAGGCAGCTTTGGCAGCGCAAGGGACAGGTTTGAAAGATGCCAGGAACATGCGAGATGCCAGAAAAGGTCAAGGCTGCTGCCTGTGTACCAGGATAAAGCAGCCATTTCTCTTCATGTAGGGGTGTGAGTAGTAGCCAAGGACATAAAGCTCCCAAATGTGCCAGAACCAAGGGCTGCTATATCAGCTCCACTCGGTACCTCAGTGTCTCATTACCCTGCACCACATGGGTGATGCTAAACGCAGCATCCTTATGAGAAAACTGCAGGTAGAGCATCCCAGAGTAACACTTCCCTCTCACCCAGGAGCTGGGATCAACGTCTTCATCAGCGGGGCTCAGGTGCACAAACCTCAGTGAGGATTTGGGACCTGGTTCCCCAACTCCCTGCTGTTACCCAGCGCTCACACACACACAACCTCTGATTTCAGCTTCTGCAGTAATCTCGGCTCTGCCCAGCTCTGCGTTAACGTCACTCCCAGGACTTGGGCACGAGGCACAGAGCCGCAGGTGGGAATAGCAAAGCTCTCGGCGAAGCAGCCGCCGGGGGCAAAGCGGCTGCCAGCAGGCACAGCTGGCTGCGGGTCCCCACCTCCTCCCGCACCCCGCTCATTGGCAGCCACCACAGCAGCTCTGCAGATGTTTTTAGGCATCTGGGCCCCGTGCCAAATCCTCATTTCTGACCTTTGAGCAACAGCTATTATTCCGTGACCACGCTCAGAGCATCAGCCTCCGCTGAAACCATCAGTTTCCCAAGTGATGATTCAGTCTCCGTTTCCCTTCAGCCTTCATCATAACAAGGTCATCAAGCACAGCATGCCTTAAAACGCGCATAAAGCAGCCACCGGAGTTCTTACGAATATCAAGCAGTTTCGGTATCTTTCTGCAAGACTTCAATCTGGCTGCTGATTAACTCGCGCTTTATGTTTAAAATTCCCCTTGCCAAAAGAATGTCTGAGGGGGCGTACGAACGCTGAACGGCACGGCTGTAATTACAGGCAAATGGATGTTGCATGTGTGGAACAGGATGGCTGCAGAAAGACCACAGAGTGAAATTAAATACTTGCGAGAAGTATTAAGAAAACGTGAATGAAGCCTCAAAATTATCAGGAGTTGAGTGAACTGCTTTTGAATTTCTTTAAAGGTGCCTTCTGGCTTTGGAATACCTCGCTCAGGTTTCTGTCTATTATTACGAGAGTTAGAAACATGCTTAAAAATAAAAGATGAGTTTCTCACCAATCGCATGAGTCAGAGAACATGGGCGTTAAGAATTTGCAAGGTATTGCACAGCTCGAATGTACACCGTGAACATCGGCAGCGCAGCCGTACGGCCAATTTCTCCTGCACCCAGGGAAAGCCTCCAAAGGCTCTAACCACCTCTCTCTGGTTGCTGCCAGTGGCACCCACACCTTGACCAATTCCTCTGACTTTCTGCCAAAACTCATCCCTTCTCCCCTCTCCTCTCTTTTAAACTTCTGCTTTAGATCACTGCAACCTCTTTGTGCCAAACCCCCAGGCTTTTCATCTCCTTTCAGAGCACGTGCCGAGCAGGGTAGCCAAAACAACTTTTGTTCTCTTGAACTGAGCCCTTTTTGAGCCAGCTGTAAGCTGCCTGCACAGCCTGCAGCACAGCGGAGCCTGCTGATGCAGCAGATCCTACCTGCTACTGCACTGCTCGCATCACGCTGCGCACTCCCAGCCTCGCCCCAAGTCCTGCTTCCACCACGTGCCCAGGGAGCCGCCAGCTCTCCTCCGGGCCCACAGCTCACACTGTTTCCCCAGCTGCTCCCCCGTCCGAGCCCACACACCGTGCACACCTGGGGGCTGTAAAGCTCCATGCAGACCAGTACGACGTCCGAGTCCCAGAGATGTGAGGGTTAGAGGCACCGCCTGCCTTGGGCTGGGTTGTTTGGGACTGCGACACGTTGCTGTGCTGATCCCATTGCAGTTAGTCCCACTGCTGCTGGAAACCCACTTGTTCGAGCTGGCTGCCTTATTATTTGAGCTGTTAATTTAATGGTTTTATTAAGTGACTCTGAACGAATGCCATTAAAGCACATGGTAGTTGGGCTGATTGAATGATTGATTTTACTCATGTCTTCTTCCTGCACCTCTAAGTACTTTTATTTGTGATTAACAAACCTCACCATTTCGCTGTTCCACTTCACAACTCTTTAGCTCATTCTCAGCTTCACTTTTTCACATGTTCTTTATGGTGCAAAGATCCTGCTTACCCATCCCAAAACGAAAAGCTAAAAATCCCAAAAGGTAGCTATCTGTAAGAGATCAGAGCTGCCCGCACGCTTTTAGGAACCGATAGGGATGCAGGATGTGATGGCAGGGTGCAGGCACAGCCCCTTCCTCCATCCAACTCAGCACCTCGAAATTCTGTAAGGCTTATCTGCTCTTCAGGTTTGGATACAGAAAAGAAGGCTGAAGGTCGAAGGTCAAGAAGAATTTTTTTCCCCACCAGAACTGGTGGGAGAGGTGCGGACAGTAACCACTGCTCCAGCTTCATCCCCTGCCAGCCTGGATTGCTGTATTTTCACACAACATAAGCCAGGGCAAATGTAGAAATAAACCACAAACTGAACAAACTCTGAGGGTCTGTCAACCCACATTGTTTGTTCCATTTTTAGTAAGAAAGCAATCTACATAACATAAAGTTGCTATTACAGAGCATCAAACATCCCCACATATATATAACAGTCCTGCTAAGACTAAATGCAAGTAGAACCTTATGTTCTAGAAGAAACATTTTTGTTAAGATACTGCTGATATAAAAAAGATCAGGGAAAGTGAAATATACATGTAATTAGTAAAGTGTTTTTCAGAAAGAAATATCCAGAAACTTTTCTCATTCCATCACAACTGGATATTTTTGAGCCTTCGTAAGGTGGCACGAAAAATTAAAATTTTGACATTCAACATAACTCAGCTGCAATGCTCCATCTAGATTTTTGCTGTGATTATTTTTAATTCTCTTAAGAAAACTAAAACAAATTCAGTATATGTTTTTAAAGAAAAAGTTATTTTGATTCACAAAAGGTACCACAGAAATACACAGGAACGCTAGATCCTGAGCCTGAGGCATACAGAAGATACAGCGAGCTTTTGGCAAGATGAAAGCTCGGCACAGAAGGAACATGTGCTTTAAGAAATCCTTAAAATAGAAGAGGCACAAGATGATATCCCAGAAAAGAAGTGAAAGATTGTAGGGCTCTGAGATGCTCTGTTTGGAGAGTGCAGAAAGCAATCAAAAGTTCTCTATACGTTAGAAAACTTAATACTGCTCACCCAAATAAAAGAGTTTGGTGAAAAAGAAATTCCCTCAAGTCCTCAGAGAATTTTAGGGTAGAACAAGCTGGGACTCCTGGACTAAGACAAATAAGACAGTTTAGATTGCTTTTCAATTATTTTAGGCCGAGGATCACAATGGAGGAAAGGAAAAATGTCAAGCAGAGACACGGAGCAGAACATAGCTCAATAGTGAAGGTGGATTTTCAAAGCACTGTGTTGCTCCAGCCACAAAACTCTTTGCCTTAATGCCCAAAGCTGAAGCTGCCTTCCTCCCGTGCAAATCTGGAGTCAGAACAGGGTTTGGTCCCAGGAGGGGAAAGGCACGCAGTGCACAAAGATCGCACACCGCTAACGTGAGGCTGGGCTTGCAGGGAGAGGCGGCATTTCCATTACTGAGCAGATGACAGAGCTGGAGAAAACAGAGGAGCCTTCCCCCTACCCAACACATGGAGAAGAATTGTGGTCTTTTTTTAAAAAAGTCAGCATCCAGAGACCAGTGATGTGGTTGAGGAAGTGTTTGAGGACACGGACTAGATCCAGAAAGGACAGCGAGGAGGTGCCTGCTTAGCCAGGAGGAAACACCAAGGGGCGAGAGGGTTTAGGTGTTGGATCTGGAGAGCAAGGAGCTGACTGCTTCATTTGGGATACGCACATCTGAACAGGCCCCTTGTATCACGGAGAAAAGACCTTTCTTTAAAACATGAGATGAGGGAGAGGGATCAGCGGCGTGTTATAACACAGATGGGCCAGGACAGTGGAGCTGCCTGTACCTAATAGCTCAGCAATTTGGGCTCTGCTCTCTCTTCTCTGCTGCTGGACTCAAAATGCTTCCCATTTCCCACAAGACAGCCCTAGCTGCCAGCCTGCAGGCAGCTATTCCACTTCGTGCAGGATTACTGAAGATTTGTTGTGCCATTCAGACAGAATTTTTTTGTCATCATCACCATCTGGCCCGTCTTCAGATTCATCCATGAAGGAGACATGGGGTCCCAATCCGCGCTCCGGTGATTATTTAAGTACCTTGTCTAATGAGCGTTTAAAGTAAAATCAACATATATTCACTGGGGTATGGACTAAAGAGGAGGAAAGAAATCAAACTCCTAATTCAAAGGGCAAGAGGAGCATTTCTGAACAAAGTTGAAGTCTTCTATAGCAGGAAAGCAGCACCACCACCAGCAAAGGCGGAGAGGAGGCAGGAGGTGTTTGTGATGGCGCTGAGATCAAAATAGCAAAGAGAAGAGTTTTGAAGAGGAGTGACGGGGGGACTGAGGAGTCTGAGTGTGCTGGAGGGGAAAATCCGAGTAAGTAGAGAGGATGTGGTAAGGTCAACCGGAATGAAAAGCACCTTGGCAGCTCCACGGGGCCGGACAAGGAGGCTGACACAGCGGGTGTTCCTGAGAATGGGACACCATCATCTGACCTGAAGGGGAAGAGCACGGTGCACAGATATGGACAGAACAAAAAGAGCAGAATTTTGGAGAAATAGTACCTTTTGCATGGACAAACAAGGCACAGAAACAGAGTTCAACGTTTGTTAAGGTTATGAGTGTCCAGATGGTGAGAAAGAGACAGGCCAGTGTGAGGGATTAGGCTGATCCAGACTGTACAGGTCCTCACGCCTCATAGTCTGATGGCTTGAAGGCAAGCTTGCTTTCCTGGCCAACTTTTCAAACCTTCTTTGGTGTAATCCTCCTGTGACAGAATCCCCCTCTCCTATCTCCTGATTACACTCTTTATCCCACAAAGTCCACCCCCTGCCCAAGTACAATCCTAGTTGTAAGCCCTAATATTAAAAACATGCAAAAGCCAGTACAGCACTGAACTGCTCTATCCTCATAATTACAGCCACAATAACGCTTGATCTAGTCAAACAAAATCTGTGCACATTCACCAGGAACAGAGCTTACAGCTGCTAGAAGTCTGATGCTTAAAAGCAGCATTAGAAAAAAAAAATGCAGATTTGTCAGAAAAAGAAAAACCTATTGTTACAGATTTACCCACACACCAATCTGTTTTCTCCTCCAAGCTGAAACAGGTTTTTGTTTGGCGACTGACACATATTTGAGACACAGCTGAGGGGAGAGCATAATGCCCACCTGCTGTCATATTGTTCCCCAGCTGATTGTCCTCTTGATCTGCAGTGCTCACATTCGCAATGGGGAGCGCACGGAGACAGAGAGGGAGAGGGGGTTGGACAGACGTGCAAGATGTGCTGGAGGGAATCATCAAAAATGCGCAAAATGGCCTAATCAGCAAAGTGAAAAGCAGGGTCTTTACAGGAGGGAAGGAAAAAAAAAAAGAAACAGAAGAAAAGGTCATTGGGTGAGAGCTTTTTTATACAATAACCAGTATGAAATTAAGCCTTAAATATCACTCAAATAAAGAGCCCAGACAATCTTGCCAACTAAGGGTGCTTTTTCCTTCCTAAATCCAACAACGCTGTGGACTTTTTCATGTTGAAATCCACCTTTTGTGATGCTTCTGGGGAGCTCTGCAGAGAGCAGCTTGTCTTTGCACACAACCATCCTCCACCAAACCCCAGGACAGCTCCGGGGTGTGAGACGGGCAGCTCAGAAAGTCACATCAGCCTGCTGCTTCAGCCTGGCCCTCAGCACAGCGTGAGGCAGCATCTTCCCGGCGCGTTTTTGCCCCGTGCATAATAACCCAATAATAAATATCCTGTCATCATTAATGCTGTATCGTCAGCAGTTAGCAGAATGGAAACAAAAATCATTCTGATCGTATCACTTTGTCTTGCTTACTATAAAAAAATATATTAAAATGGCTTATGTACATTTTACCTCAATATTGAATACCAATTCCAACACAAATGGCTTTAGTAGCCAGACACGCATATTATTTCACAGCGTTTTCAGAAGCTCACGAGCTGTGATTATTTAGCAGGTACCTGCAAGAGTCAGTTTTCCTTTCAGTGGCCTGGAGGCTCTTTCTGTAGCACCCAAACTACTTTGCTGCAATCTATTCTGGATGCCAAAACTGAACATACAGTCTGCAGACCCATTCTGAAACACTGCGTTAAGCAAAGACTACACTGAATCAGACTGTGATTACACACAAAGCCTAAGCCCTAGCAGCTCTCACTAAAACGAGCACTGTTTTTGTTTGTTTTTTCATTAATCATTTTTACAGAATTGCCTAGAGCAGTGGTGTCCAACATCCCTACTATCTGCATACAGAAATATTCATACAACTGAGAGCAACAAGTCCTACAGGAGTAGGGCTGCAAGCTCAGCTCACGGCGGGAGATGCTGAGGGCTCCCTTAGCATCTCTGTCTCTGCAGGATGATGGAAGACAAGCTACCCTCTGACGCCATTTTACATCTCCCCACAGCTGCTGGACTAGGTCAGGAGCTCTAATACCACTCAAGTCCTTCTGCCACTCACTCAATACAGTCCTAACGTGGGAAAGCACGTTAAATGCCCACGAACTGTGTGGGAACCAAGAGCCAACCTGTGACCAAGTCCAAAAATGAGAATTCGTCTGCTGAGGTTGAACCTCAGCTGCTGCACTTAAAGGCTTTCCATTTAAATGTTCAAGGTAAGCAAAAGCCTGACAAATGCAAAATAAAAAAATTAAGCCAGATTTTTGGAGTGTGACCAGGCTCTTAGTGCTGCTGTTAGGACAGTCCTGTCCTGTGCTCAGCACTGGGAATTTGCAGCTGCCCCTGCACTCATGGGTGCACACCGTAACTGCTCTCCTTCAAAGCAAGTGTTGCCTTTGAGCTATGTTTTCACAGCTTAGTTGTTTGTACAAATGGATTGCTTTTTGAAATGCCCATGATCCCTGGGGATCCAGGCTGCTGATCCACTCCCACAGCTCCCGGTCGGAGCTCAGGGCGTGCCAAGGCTGCGCTGTGGTCCTGCTGCAGCCCCTGCCCCACGTCCCGGTCATCGTCATACCCAGAGACCCCAAAGCGTCACAGCCAGGTGAGTTAGAAAAGGTAGCACCTAAAACTGATGTTTATCTGTGACAGACCAGGACAGCTTTGACAAAAGTCCAGTCTTAATTATAATGTTTCAATTCATCCTGCTGTCTTTAACAAGGGAGACTGAAGAACACAGCCAAAGTTTGGTTTCCCCACCTCGTGGCACATCGCAATCTCACGCGGATCTGTACCTGCTGCATAGATTCTCATTAAGTATGACATAGATTTGTTACATTGCTGAGCTGGCTGTAAATTGAACTTGTCATAGTGAAGTGCATGTTTTCCAGTTCTTCATCTCTTTGGTTCCTGTTGCTATAGTGACCATCAGAAATCACAGCAAAAAAGGCAAAGAGAAAGAAGATCCTTTCTCTGTTTAAATAGCACCTTCCATCTATAACACTGGCAGTATTTTTTCTTTCCAGCTTTGCTTAGGATAACTACACAAAAGAACTTGGCTCTTCCAGATTTCAGGGTCTCATCCAAATCTGAAGTCAAAGGCAATGTTTTCAATGGCTCCGGGGAGCTCCTTATCAGCCTGTACTGCCCAAAAGAATTCAATATAGCTTTGCAGTACTTTGCAGTTCATGCTTGCTTATGAACCCCAAAATTGGTAAATGCTGATGCCCTGCTTAGTGACTGATGCTCTGAGCAAAGCAGAACGTACATACGTGCATCCATCAGCCTCGTGGATACACCACTGCTGCACCTCCCTTGCTATCACGTGCCCTTTCCATCTCCCGATTTATATTTATGTTCCTCTTCCTTCTTTGGAAAACAGAGTAAGTGCTCCTTCATATTGAGCATTAGTGTTAAAAGATAAAAGCAAGCCAAGCATTAAACGACAGGCTTAGGCCTTAGATCAGAGGCACATAAATACTAAAACATGCACTACAGCCTCACCAGTCTGTGTATGCAGCTGATGAACTCAGCCTATTTAGCACCAGATCGGGGTGATGCTGGGTGTTTGGCACCAGAATCAGCTGTTGTTGCTGAAAATGGGGAAGATGGGAGGAACCCAATACTGCTTTCACTCTGATGTAAACCCAAAGCAGCTTAAGCAGCCTCAGCACGCCAGTTAAATACAGGGGCAGGTGAGCATTTAACCCTGGTAACTGCTCATTAACAGTAATACTGTATTAATCAAATACTGCCTTACCCAGACTTCTTGCCTACCCAGGGGGGATGTGCACACATTACCCGCTCCAAGCCACCACACTCAGCTAAGTCTTGCTAGTTTATTTTGGATGTGCCATTTCTACCTTTAGCTACCTTGTCCCATGAAAAGGTACGGCTAAATACGTTGACGAATTAGTATGAAGAGTTTCTTCTAGAGCAGTGGTCCCCAGACAGTAGCACACACGTATGGTACCTGGACAGTACCTGGACACAGGCTGCTCTTATTGAAAAAGAGATAAAAGTATTGCACACGTGAAATTAATAGCCTTGATTCCTGCTCTGTGGGTAGCTGGTACTGCGCTTGTGTTCCTGCAGGAAGGAACTGGCGTCAGTCCCGCAGGCAGCTCCAGGCTTTTCATGTTTGAAAATGGAACCTGAAATTATCTCAGCACCCTCCATAGCCAGGCAACCCAGGTGCTCTCAGTTAGTTGCATATGCACGGATTCCTGTTTATACATGAACTCGGTGCCTGAAGTAAAAGGAACCGGTGCCACCCTTTGGCTCGTACATCGACTACACGTAAGACCTGACTCTGGGCACTGCTTGCTGCACCAGCTGCAGCTCTTCCACCCCCAGGGCCCCGCATGAGCTCGCTGCCGATGCTCCTACCCAGAGCATAACTTGGGCAGAAACAGCCCTGAGTCCTGCCCAGAGCGCTCTAGGTAGATCAGCCTCTGTCTGTGCTGCAGTCCATGTTTGAAAGCTTTGGGATACCAAACCGCACACTCAAACGCACTTGCTGATGAGCCTTCCACTTCCCAGAATGCCGCCTGCGCTAAACGCAAGCCATCAACAGAACATTGTGCGATTTACCAACACTTGCATTTTATGGAAATATTAAAAACGAAATGCCAAACAGATGTTCAACAGACCTGTTATGATAAGAAAACAAATTATAAATGGAAGTTATGAAACTAATTTCTTTAGGGAGAAAATGCAAAGAGCTTGAAATTTGATGGTTGGCATAAATAAAAATTTGGAAATGAGAAGTCTTAACTTTTAAAAATAGGTCAGAGTCAAAATTTCACTCATGCCATAAAGAGAAACAACTGATTTCTTGGCTAACAGCAGACAGCAGCAGGATCCCCACCACAAAATCCAGAGTTAGAGTGACGTTCCCTAAATAACGCCTGAATACTCTCGTTTGTGCCCTAAGGTTGTGTGATAAGTGGGCTGACAGAAACAAACCTGAGCTGAATACATTTTCATTTGCACAACTGCAACCCACTCAGCCACCAGCATAAGCTTATCACAGAACTGAAGGGGTTGGAAGGAACCTCAAAAGGTCATCGGGTCCAACCCCCCTGTCAAAGCCGGTTCCCTAGAGCAGGTTGCCCAGGTAGGCGTCCAGACAGGCCTTGAATATGTCCAGAGAAGGAGACCCCACAACCTCCCTGGGCAGCCTGTCCCAGTGCTCTGTCACCCTCACTGGGAAGAAGTTCTTTCGCATGTTGGTGCGGAACTTCCTGTGCTCTATCTTGTGGCCATTGCCCCTTGTCCTATCCCCACAAACAACTGAAAAGACGTTGGCCAAATCCCTCTGTCTCCCACAGCTCAGGTATTTATATACATTGATGAGATCCCCTCTCAGTAGTCTTCTTTTCTCCAGGCTGAACAGACCCAGGTCTCTCAGCCTTTCCATAACATTTTAACGCAAGAGCTGAAAATACTCGGTGTTTAATGTTTGTAGGTAATGTCACTTCTTTCCACTATGAGGCCAGAGTTTGCACCATACATTCAAACTGTACGTTGCTGCTACATCACAGCCCTCTTTGTACGTCCTCCTTACTAACACAGCCTGGGAACGTGGTGAAGAAATGTTTTTACAAATTATCAAGGAAATGTTGATAACGTTGTACGGAAAATGCAGGAAGTTGCGCTCTGTAAGACCCCAAACAATTTTGGTTAATCCACAGAGCCATTTGGAAAAGGTATGTGCAGAAAACAAGTGGAATTAGTCTGACACAATCACGTGCCAGTCGGACTGGCTCCCACAAAAGCCTTATTGAATTTAAGTCAGACCAGAAATAGCAGGAAAAAAAATATTTTCAGTGACACATGGTTTTAAAACATTTAGGCAAAATAAACATTATTCTTATTTATCATAGCTCGCTACTTGCTGCACAAGACAGCTACCAAGCTTCTACCCAAGCAGGCTGACCACAATAAGGCGGTCTGCTAAAATCCAGTGCGTATGCCCCAAGGAGGCTTTAACACCACAATTTTCAAAAGCACAGAGTCCAGACTCAGCTCTGCTCCCATGGAAACCAATGCTAACATTTCCCATGATTTTAGCATGGGAAGGAGCAAAGGGAAGCTAACGCTACGAGTCCCCAGCTATTGCAGCCCCACTGCCAGGGAGAGGGAGCCAATTCCCACCGCGACCCGGCGCCCGCAGGCTGGCCGCAGGCTGGCCGGCCGTGCACTCCTGTTTGTCTGAAGCTGCTCAGATGAGCCGAGGAGGCACCAGCCACAGCTCGAGGAAGTGCCCGGCACCAGCACGCTGGGGACAGCCTGGCTGTGCCGCTTTGCTTTTTGGCAGCTCTTAGCCTAACGGGTGGTCAGCCACGAGTTTAGCTCAAGGAGTCTCAGCTGCGGCCGTATGCGAGCCTCAGCTGGCTCCATGGAAAACTCAATCAAGAAACGGGTTACAGCAAGGCAGGAGACTGATTCCAAGGTGCACGGGCTGCTCCCCCGCTTTCAAGTCCTATTGCTCTCTCATATTTTACAAAAATACTATGACGGAAAAGATCTGAAGTTAGTTAATCCGATGAAAGATAGATTTATTTCTTTAATATTTGTTTGTAGGCTTAAATAAAAGTCCCACCGAGGTGAGAGGCAATTCCTCCCTCTGTCCCCCCGTCATCCTGTTTTGAGGATGAGATACCAGTCATTAATATTACAGAGCCCCAGCAATTCATTTACCCAGTTTTACCACTTTGGACAAAACACAACCGAGTTCCGAGCTTGATGAAATATTGTTATCCACATAACTCATTTTGTGCAGCTTCAACAAGGTGTTTGGATTTGTGGCTGTTCCCATTTGAGGTTGAAATTGAATTGAAAATTCATATGTAAGCCGCATGGATGAGGCAAGTCCGAATATCACGGAAGTGTCAATTAAATTCACCTTCCTGGCTGAAGAAAAGCCCAATGCAAAGGCCTTGAAAGAGTCCCCATTATCATATCAATTGGAGACAACAGAAATAACTCAAGGCAGAGGTGAATACAAGCCTATTTCAAGACATGATAATAAAATTTCAATCTAAGTTATTAAGAGTCTGAATGTTGATTGCTGTACATAGTAATGGGATATAGCATAGCAATTTATGGTTTTTCCTTTGATAACATGCACTTATTAAGGATGTTATTGATTAAACGTAAATTAGCAACTCACTGATTAACTCATCCCTCATCTTTACACTCCTAGCATAGCAAAGGCCACATAAGCAATTTAGGAATTTAGATATTGCTATGAAGTTGTATCACACTGACAACCAGGCACAAGCTCTTGGAGAAACAGATACGTGGCACTTAGGGGAATAGCAGTCCTACTGCAGAACGTTTGCAAATGTATTTGTTTTTCTTAGGTAACGCTATTGGGGAAACACTTTATGCAGAAAATATGAAAAATCACCATATACAGACAAACTGCTTTTCTGGTGACAAGAGACAATTGCAGCGCCGGAGTTGCAGTTTGCTCAGCAATGCCCCGGGTTTTGATACTTCCTTCAACCCTCTCAGCACGCGCAGAGCAGCCACGGCCAACCCTGGGGAGAGGCGGGTGCCTGCAGCTCCCTGCCAGCTCCTGCCAGGGGCAGCCCGCAAGTTCTCGCCCCACGCTCCTTGCCACGTGGACGCACAGAGATGCAGGACAAAAATACAACCCTTAATGAAGTTTTGAAACCCCATCTCCTTAAAAGCCTTTTACTTCACAAATTCACAAACATTCTTACCAGCCTTCTCTGAAAGAGTATTAAATCCTTCTCACCGCAAATATCCAAATTGTTCACATATAAAGGGTGTAGGAGAGCATCCTCCGTGCACCGATGATTTGGTTTTACTGCCAAATCCCCAGCACCAGAGGTGAGTCCCGCCTCCACGACCAGATCCCCACAGGCACATTCACAAGAGGCTAGGACTCTTGAGGGAGTAAACTGAAAAGATCTGCCTGCCTTTAATGAGGAACTCTGGAAAGTGAGCCCGAATTATGACGATCCTGTTTTCATTTCTATGCTAGATTGTGATCTACAACCTACTATAATTTGCACTTGTATTAACACTTCAAAGAAGTATTTCTGACCCTTCCACAAGCTTTCCTTCAGATTATTACTAAAAAGATACCTGGAAAGGCAATACCCAAGTGGCTGCAGGTTTGTGTTTTCTGTTTTCCTGAACAATTTCACGAGCTACAGCCCTCAAGACACTCATGAAGAAAACCACCCCCAGTTCTGACTTGATGGCGATGTTTGGAAGTAGCCCCTTAGCAGTAAGCACGTGTTTCTCCTGCTAACACCCGGCTAAAAGAGCAGTACAGAGAATCAGGCTGATGGCACGTGGCAAGTGAAACAAAAGGTCATGCGTAATGGAAACCGTGGTTTCGTGCTCGCTGCTGCCGAGACCTTTCAAGTCTCTCTATACCTGCTCCTCAAAAGTCTGCAGCAGCTTGCCCCTAAGAAGGAGCCAGGCGAAGGGGTGCAAAATGTCTTCGTTGGGTTAATTGAGTCACCTTCCAGAGCAATTTTAATGCAGGAACAACCCATTTACATGGTTGTGATACTACTTTGGAGAGCCCTTACAGAGATCACATGGAAGACCTCAGCTGAAGCATAGGTCAGAAAAATTTTGTGCAAAACACAAAGCTTCCTTCTTTACCTACAATCTGCCGTTTTAAACACAGTGTACCAGACTTACAATCAGATAAAGGATGTCACTAATTAGAATACCTGCAATATAGGGATGATTTAAGAGGAAAGCAGTTCTTTAGTTACTTCTGCAGCTGGAACTGATTGTAAAAATGACCCTGACTTCCCAGGGAAATGTTCTCCTCTCCATATGCAAAATTTACACTTGCACGGACTAATGACAAGAAGAGTTTAATGAACTGTAGGAAAAAGAAAAAAAAGATGGAACTGGGAGTAGAAACCCAGCAACTGGTAGAACAAGGGTAGCATTCACAGCACAACAAAATAATAGATACCGTTACTGGAAATCCTGACTGATAGGTAATCTGCTGGTGAGGTAAAGAAAAGCTGGGCAGCTGACTGAGGGCATATGATGAGAAAGCAGAGTCCCACTTCCAGCATGATCGACTCAGCTCCACGAGGGATTCACGAGAAAGAGGAGACACTACAGCATTTTGCTTGCACTACTGAACAGCAATGTAAAAAATCCTTTAAATATTATAACCCAAATCTGGTCTACAACAGGCAAGGTGCAGATATTACTAACAATGTTGGGAGCACAGTGCAGTAAGGAAAGTGTTGTTTTAAAACACCTTAAGTGGAGAACATCGAAGGGAAAAGTCCTAAAGAAACAAAACCGTTGTGCATCCCCAGTCCGCACGGCTGTGCAGCTGAACAAGTGCAGATGCACACATTTCCTTCCCAACAGAAGCAGGGCAGAGCTCACGGAGGTACAGCAAGGCAGCCGACAGGGGCGACCTCGTCAGCCTGGTCGCGGCTCCATCCTCTGCAGCCATGGACTCGGACATTTTTCTTTTTCTCTCTAGCAAGCATATGTGAAGGGGACTGTCTACACTCCAAAAAAAAAAAAAAAATTTACCATGTTTACTTGGAAGCTGTACAACCAGGTCAGCAGCCATAAACTTTCACTGAAGCAGGAAAGACTGCCGATAAGCACAAAGATGACCGATATTTGCACCTGGAAAGCCACTTCAGCTATTTCTGGATGAGTAACAAGCTACAGAACATCGCTACTTCAAGGATCAACAAAGCCTCTAACTGTAAACACTACATATTTCATATCAACTTAAATAAATCCCAGAAACTCACAGCTACTAAAAAAAAAAAAAAAAAATCTGAGCATCCTTTGTGGTACCTGTTGCCCAGTTCTGACTCTGACCCCAAACATAGCGGAGTCTTCGTACGTATTCAGAGCTTTCAGTTTTGTTCTCTCAAGTTTCAGAGTCCATCCCCTCTTTCTGAAATGTGTGTTTCCGTATACCACTTACACCTTTTAAAGCACTCTTTTAGTACACTGGAAACTGTCTATGAATAACTAAAAAAACAAAACAATACTCACTGAGCTGTTCTATGTGAAAACGTGAGTCAAATGGGCACATTAAATAGTTACACATCTATTCCCTTCCTTCATATTTCAGAGCTCTCTGTAGCAATACTGAGTAAGGAAGAACCTAGAGAAACTATTTAAAATACAACTAAAATATGAAGCTTGAAAATATGGTATCAGCTCAGGCCCGGTTGAATGAGGAACGTGATTTGGGGATCTGGTTTCTAGCAAGATTTCCATGCATCCTTGGCTCTGAAGGCCTGACTTGCTCTCAGGACTCACGTAGCCTCGAAGGACATCCCACAGTGGGCCACAGCCAGAGAAGTGGCCACGGCTGGCCCCTCACATGCGGTATGAAAGAAACTGAGGCAGGATGAAGTATGTCGGCAAATGGGACCTGTACCAATGATGTACACAGTTATTCTACCTTTTACTCGGGAACACAGTTCTGGCAGACTAAAAATAGCTTAAAATGGCATTTCCTACCTCCCTAGTTCCTTGGCTAATCTTCCGAGAGACACACCTATAGGTCAGAAATTGCATTTCTCACCAATTGACCTAGGAACTGAAGGACAGCCGGCTGAAAATAAAAATACTTCAAAGTCAGCCATCCTTGCGTGAGATGCACAAATCAGAGGGATTATACTGCAAGGCTAGCAGGAGTCAGATGAATGAAAAATCATAAAGAACTATAGAACAGGGCGACCACAAACTGTCTGGCAGAATACTGTGTGTTGGGTAACTCTGACTAGTCAGAACACAAGTACCAGAGAAACATGTCAGCATTCACTTCTTGTTTAAAAGCTGCAAGGAGTTATTTACTAGCATCATAACACAACATTTCAACTCACCTGAATCAGAACGCTGCAATTTTCAATTCTGAAAATATATTATTGAGATTTTAAAACTCTGGGATAATATCAACTAAAAAGGCAATGTTAGAAAAAATGTTACAGGTTCCTGCATCTTCAGAGGTCTGAAATTAAGCTAGAACTTGAAGATCATTTGTTTTTCAGCAGGAAATAGTCATTTTTCTTTTATATGAGAAAATCATGCAAAACTACAGCTTTTCTCATAGTCTGGAAAGTCCAATGTCTATCCAGCACTTCTCAGTGCTTGGTCATGACCAAGAATACCATACATTGGCACAACTGCTTTTCTTACCTGACTTGCTTTAAAGCCTTAAGCAAGGAAAGCCTTTTTTGTATGTGTGTAACTGACGTGCAATAATATCAAAGGATTTCTGTCTTCACATGGTTTTCTGATTGGAACCCAAATTCCAAAAGACTTCCAAAGGAACTTTCCACAAAATCTTCATCTTGTTCCTTTAACTTGACTGTGGATCTTCTCACCTTTCCAACACACACAAAATTCTGTAATGAATATTACGTACCCTGCTTTGCATCTTCATTTCCTTTATTTTATTGCAAGCATCTAAATTCCAGACACTGATGTGTTTTGCTCTTCAGATTAACTACGTACCTGACTGATGCATGCTCAGTAGTAAAATTTTTCCTTTTTATCCCAACAAGCCTCTGGTAATATAAATCCCGTAACATCATTTTGAGGTAAGTTAATTGCAGACTTGAATTTAAAATACCTACTTCATGTTCTTATCTTTTGAGTCAATAATTCCTTTGGACTGCATATCATCTTGTCATTTAGCTAGGCTGGTGGACAGATGCATGACAGAGCCCGCATTTTCTGTAAACCTTTTGCCTTTCACTGGGAGTGATTTAATACTTGAATATTCGTGTTAATTTGCACATTCTGACCTGAAGCGGTGGAGATATTTGATCACTCCAGCAGTAGCTGCTTATGTAAAGAGTATTTTTTTGCCCTGGTTTAACATATGCTAATAATGATATCCGTGCCAGCACTTCCCCCAGAGTTTTTAAGAAAAAGTCAGATTCATCTTCATCTTTCCCACAGCCAGGATAGGCAGGCATAGATACAGTACTTTTTCATCAATATTTACACTCAAACCAGGCCTCTAGGATCACAAATATATATAGTTTTTTAATTTTATTTATCTCCACAAAGCACCTTAAATTTTGCAATAGGAGAAGCTTGATGTTACTACATGTTGCATTTCCCATTTTCAAAGAACTTCACATGGTTTTTGGAATTTGGGTTCCGTTCAGAAAACCATGTGAAGAGATATCAGCTAAACCTCCCCATCTTATCTCCACCAAAAGTTTACGAGTGTTCACATGGCTATTTCATCCATCTTTGCTGTTCTGCTCAGCTGTGGGGGAAAACTGCCTCTTTTTCTCTATGACCATTCATAATTATTAACTGCCACATGAAAGCAAAAATGAACTATATTGCAAAAACCCATGTGTGATAGAGCCAAAAGCAGGAGAAATTGAATGAGTATTCATTACAAACAAAAGAAAACACAGGACAGCATCAGAGCAGGAATGTGTGTTCCCTAGGGTGATCTATGGGCAAGAAGTCTCAATTCCACAGCTGCGTGCTCTTCCTCCTTTTTCTCAGGGCTTTCACTCTTCTCCGCACTTGGTATTTATTCTGTTAAGTACTCTTTTTAAAAAATGAAAAGCACTTTTTTTTGACCTTCTATGCAACACTTCCAAATTCAGCTTATCTCCAATCCTTAGTGCACTTCTACATAATATATACAACCTCCTAAAACATGTTAGGTGGGGTGTGTAGGAAGACATTAGACAACAGGAAAATTCTGTTTCTTTAACTCGTGACATGCGGGTACCCTAAGAGACAGAGGAAAAGCTAAATAATCCCCAGAGAAATCTGGAGGTTGATGTGGACTCATATTAATATGGAAGGCAATGACGGTAAAGAAGTACCAAAGTTTTTCATCGTCCTCCTCTCCCTGAAGGTGGTCCCAAACCCAGCAGATTTCACAAGAAAAATCCATCACACCCTGCACAACTTAACACAGGACTCACCTGTCAGGATCCCTTTCATCACTATGACTTTGCCTTAAATGTTCCATATACACCAACAACATCTACTATTTAAAACTCTACATAATGTCCCAATATGCCATATGCGAATTCTTTTTCTTCCTCGCAAACAGTTTAAGTGCACAGTTCACAGAAATGTATTTGCCAGTAAGGAAACACAAGTTTATCTCTGATACCAACCTATAATTTTAGGGACGCAAAGAGAAAAGATTAATTTTGGCACATTAACTGGTGGTTGCAGAGTTTTTGTCACTAAAATGGGTTGTTTTTATGCTATTCTTCCATCCTAATTATAAACTGCCAAGAGACTGAAGTGAATTACAGTGGTATGATCAACAGAGTTGACCTTTTTGCCTTTTCAGTACTTCTGCTAAGTCAGTTAACTGCAAAAGTGAAATTAGAATGAAGACTGACACTGGAGTAAACACCGGGAAAGCAGCGAAAATGGTGAGAAATTACTGTTCTCCCTCCTCGGTGTGACTTCAAGAGCAGAGTCTTATTCTCAGCCGAAACCTCAGTCTGCTAAATTAAGTAGAGGTTTGGAAAAGAATGTTCTGATTGTTAATCATGAAATGTGCTGTAATCTTCTGCAAGCAGCTCTAACCTCCTCAATCAGCAGCCTTTTCTTACTTAATTACATGATTTTAAGTACCACTAAGGAGGTGCTGTCAGATTTACATTGGAGTTCTCTTAGACGTTACTGCTGTAGCCATGGTGATGATATATAGAAATGGACAAAATGCCAGAGACCGGAGAAAATGTCAGAGTTATGGTACACCCACACTTGCTCCTTGCCTGGGATTTGCTCGGTATTTTTCATTTAGCTTGAGAGATTATTTCATTTGGTGTATTATTACACCAAAATAACAAGACTAATAGCGGAATGTAATCTTCCTGCTAGCACGTACACTGGGGCAATTCTCACCTCTAAGCATAACTCACAACCGTTTGGGAGTCTCGTGGTATGGGGTGAGAAAAGGGCAGCAGTGTATGCAGGACAGTGGCTGAGACCTGCGGTGTACGGCCATCTCCACAACCACAAGTCTGCAGAAACGGCCTTGCTTTGCAGAAACACATTGCTTCCACGCTGGCAGTTGGCTCTTCTGGCCTGGAAGCCAGGTCCCATTATTCCAAGCCCTGAAAGCCGCCTTCATGCTGCTAATTATTCCTCCCTCAGATGCAGGAAAATATAATTACCTGCACACTTATAACCAGGGGAAGGAAAATTAATGGCAGCAGGGAAAGGAAATTATAAATATTTGTTAATTTAGCGAGCTCTCGACAAACCTTCATTTTCTTTAAATATTCTGACTACCAGCATCTATTTTACGAGTGCCTTACTATTACTGAGTGTGACACTAAAAATGTTAAACTCATCATCATCTACATAAAAGTATAACAGAAAGGCTACAGCATCAGGCTCTCTAGTCGTTCCCCAGGATGATGCTCAGCTCAGCTCTTCATGGTTTTATGGAGCATGCTGACTGCCATTTAGCCAAGTTTCCCCACAGAAACCTCCTTTACTTGGACCAAAACACGCTTCTTCCACAAGAGGCTGTTTGAGAGCAACCAGCAACAGAACTGGGCCCCTGATTTACAGTTGCCAGCTAAGCTAAAAGTTAAATATCCCTGATAAACTCCACAGTTGGTGTAAACACTCTCCAAAGACAATGGAGCTCTTAATTTACGCCAGCTGTGGATCTCAGCTTCAGCTACCAGAATTATCCAAGTTGAATAAATGGGTGATTAACCACCAGCTTGGGTTTATTTCCCTTTTATTACTAGTTTCCACAAAGTCTGACTTCCATTTCTGTAGCGTGCACAGTTCGCGTGTAAGGGTGGCTCGGGCTATGATAGCATCTCAGAGCTCCAGGATAGTGAGAGGCATCCGCAGCATCGGGCTCCCTGTAACAGGGAGACAGCAACGGGCACATCCCTCCCCACAGTATGTGAATACAGCTGAAATTCTTATCTTTAGAAAGTAAAGAGGTCAACATTTACCACTGTACGCACAGACAGTGCACAGTACTACAGGCCTACCTCGCCTGTTCATAATTTTTATAGTCTGCAATACATTTCAGACTGAAACATTGCCATCTTTACAGGGGTCACGCAGACAATGTTTCTCATGCCGTTCCAAATAGATATTTGTTGTGTTTTCCTTCCTCATTTTGCAAGGAACAAAGGTACAGAACACCCCAAGGAAACATGAAACTGGAGGCAATCAGTTCTCAGATTCAAGGGGTAACAATGCCTTTGTGTTCTCAGAAAAAAATTACAGGATATAAATCAAGAACAGAGCCAGGAATTAGAAAAGGCCACATCAGCTAGAAAAAGAGAACCTATAAGCGGCGTAGGAGCGGTTACCAAGGTAAAGCAGTTGTAGATAATAATGTCTTATCCATCTACATTTATCACTGTACAGAGGTATTCTGGAATAGAAAGTAACTACCTGTGCCTCGGCTACCAGAGTTCACAGAAGATAATATGCGACACAGCCACATAATGGCCCCGGTGGGAATTGGGCCCAAAATCCCATTTCCTGCCTGGGCCCTGGTTGTTGGTCCTGATGTCTCTTTCCTTCATCCTGCTGATCGCCGATAAGTATTTGCTTATTACAACTACCTTGTCAGTCACAAAGGCCATCACCGCAAGTTAATAATGTACCATTCTGCCGGATCGATATCTTTACAGATTCTCCTGTCCCTGATACGGAAAAGTTATTAGAAAGATTAGACTGCTTGAGCTCAATGCATTCATTTTGTAATGCAGGTGGCTTCCAGGGGCTGGCTCCAGGGACAGGCTCGTCTGTCGTGAATAGACACAATGAGAAACAGCCAGGGACTACGATCATGGCACAAGTGGAAGAGGAGGTTGGCTTTTCTTCCGCGGGTATAAGATTAACAATTAAATCAAAGCAACATTTGAACAATTACAAAGGTCACTGTTAACCTCCAGCAGGCTTTATGCACAAACTCAAATTTCATTACAAAGTGCTCTTTATATGAATGCGTCATGGCCACGTTCCTGCTTTTGTCTGCCCATGTACTGGCAGAGCTGTCATGACCGCCTAAGATGCCTCAGCTAAAGCACCTAATTGACTGGAAAACAGTAACGTGCTCCTTGTAGCAAGTTGGGCATTTATTCCCACAACAGGTCAAAATAAGGATATGTTGAGTATTATTCAGGGTGCCTTTGTTTCTCCTAATATTTCTTGGGTGGTGCTGGTAGATGGATGACATTTAATCGGGATGGTAATGGCTTTCTGCTTAGAAATACTGTGAAGTGCTACAGGGAAACCCTTCACCCCCTGCCCCTTCCCCCTGTGGACTAAGCCCCGCACTCCCTCTCTCCCCTGCTCCCCACCTTGCGCTGCCTGACCCAGTGGGTCAAAATATGAATTCACAGCAGTCCTAAACTTTAAATTTTCTAAAGATACTGTAAAATAAACTACCTCCTTTTTCATTTCTTAGTAACCAAGAGATTTGGTTCTACCAGGTACAGAAAAGATCTACAGATTCAAAGCCACCAAATTACTTCATGGAGAACAAAGGCAGAAATCACTTCCTCGCAGCTGGGAAAGCACCAACGTACACAGTCCACATCCTTACGCCCCTGCTGGGAACAGGACAGTTTCACACTGCCTTGCATTATGGACCCAAAGCAGCGAGGTTAGACATGGGTCACTCTGGGTCCTTCTCTACTCAGCACAGACAGACCACATCACAGCAGATCCCATTCCCATCAGCTATGAGGGAAATTAATTTCTGAGCGAAGTGTCTGAAGACCATTATTTGGGGCTGACTTCTCCCCCTGCACCCAAGAAAGAAAGCCCAAGACAGGCTTTGAAAAGCAAAAATTCAGGCCCACGCAGAAGCTCTGAGGGCACCTTTGGTGAGACCTGCTTTGGAAGAGGCACTCCCAGAGCCATTCCTGCAGCTCATCGGATGAACCATGCCCAAGAAGCCCCTGTTGGCAATGTTCCCCTAGCTGAGCAGCCAGCCAGCTTCTTTTCTGTTTCATGACAGAATGGGGATGAGAAGGATGGCAACTTTGCTTTCATTATAAGAAAGTATTATATAAGAAAAGTGAAATAAGCATACATTATACACTTCCTCAAGTATTTACCAATAACATCACAAATGCCCAGTAGCTGTGTCATGCTGGGTTTAAAGACCCATCTTCTCAGCATTATCCCCTGCTCTGTGAGGAGCATTTATCTGTTATTGACATGACTGGATTTCATTAAGGAAGGCCAAGAGGTATTAAAGATCTCCAGAGGGTTTGCTGCATCCTGTCTAGGACTGCTGCGCTCCTTTCTTCACTGCAGTCATTACTGCAGATCATTTCCTCATCCATAATCATTTTCTAGCAACCACAAGACACAATTGGATTGGGTTGTTACATAGCCCTCTAAAATTTCAGAGCAGTTCTAGGTTTTTGAAACTAGGGACAATTCCCCTGAAATGCAAGAAACATTGCTGGCAAGTCAAAAGACTGAAGAGTCACCGTGGTACCAGATTCAGCCAGGACATCTCAAAAATGACTGAATCCATCTCCAGTTAAATTTCCAGTTCAGTATATTCTTGTATAACATTTTACATAATTAAACTATTTGTCTTTACCACTGAGGAAATCCTAATTAAATGTACCAGGTGAGAATAGAAATAAAAGATCGCTGAGAAACAAAAAGTGAAGCTTGCTTCTTTGCTTTTCTCTAAAGTGCTAAAATCTCATATCTATATCTATAATTTGGAGGTTTAAATAGCATTAGGACTTTGAAACTTCATCCTTACCACTTTTCCTTGAGGACTTGTTGGAAGACTAGAGAACTTTTTACAAGTGATTTTTTCATCCTTTTAATAAATAGAAAAGAAATTGCTGAATCTCTCAGAGAGAACAAATGCTTATTTATCCAAATCAGCGATTTAGAAAAGCATGAAATATCTTCTCCTCTCTCAACTATTTAGGGTAAAGATCCATTTGTAATCACAATACTATAACATCTGTCCTCTAAGGGAAGAAAAGATATGATTTCTCAGGACAAAATGGTAACACTTTTTAAAAATCAAGTTATTTTATACATCAGGAAGAAAAACAGGCGTAAATTCCCATTTCTTTTGCAAAGCAATCAAGCTTAGTGACATGTTACCTCGTATATTCCTCTGTTCTACATGCTAATAGTGAAAACATTCCTTAATTTCTTGATAGTTCTGCCAACTGAGATCCTGCTCTGATGACAAAAATAGCGATCAGACTTTTGTGGATGGGGGAAGGGGAACTGGGAAAATCTTCTAATGTATTAAATCAAACTTAAATTAAATCCTGAAAGATAAAAAGCATCCACATTCCAGAAATCTGCAGCAGTGGTGATAGATTATCTCTTATTCTATAAAACTGCATTACATTATAAAGCAAGACTAATAAGATGAAGCCTTCCAAATTTCATTTTAAGTAAATTAACTATGCAGTGTTTTTAGTGTAAAGTTATCAACAGTAGCCCAGCATTCATGACACCACAGGAAAGATGCTTCTGAAGGAGAGGGTTTGAAACGTTCCCTAATTTAAATATCAGAAGAGCCTAATAATAAAGGAGAAAACTGCAACTGCTGCTGTAAAGCTGAAAATATTAGAAGTCTTCTATTTAATCATCTATAAATTTAAAATAAAACCGGGACTGATGACCTATCAGCAGCCAACCCAGGTTGGAAATATTTCAACTGAGCTCATTTTGTGAGCAAGAAGAGAAAAGAAATGATAGCCTGTTTGAAGAATTTTCCAACTAAATTACAGCCTTGTAGTGCTTCATATTCAATATGCCGCAATAAGTTAACAATATGGGATCAATATTCTGTTAAATTATCTCATTTAAGAGATTGTAGTGCAAGATCCACTTTAAGTGGTCTGTTACCTTCTGCTTATGGAAACTGGTCTCCAGTAGATAGGCACTGAGCCTACGTAAAACAGACCGCCTGTGGAGAGAGATTTTAATAACTAATGCAAAGGACTACAGAAAATAATCTGTAACAAACACAGACCAATGCAATCCTCATTAAGTTAATGGAAATCTCAGTTCCTGCAACCACACTGATCCATGTGGCAGGTCTATGCACACCAGCTAGCTCTTCTGTTGCCATCGCCCCTTGGCACATCTCTGCAATGTCATCAGCCCTCTTCAGCTGTTGACCCTAAGTTATACTGAAGTTTTGTTTAGCAGGAAAATGAAAGCAGTTATAACTAGAGTAACAAGAAATGGATTTCTGTTTGTTTTTAAAGAGCAAAAGAACACAGGTTCGTCCCATGAGAAAGCTTTGTGGGAAATCTCAGCATAAGCCACATTTGGCGTACAGCTAATTTAACAAGATTGACATTCAACTACACACATCAACACGAAAAAGATGGAACAACTGCAGTAACTCCACCAGGAGAGAACGCAAATCCAAAACTCACTGCTGACATCAAGGTCGATTCTGTATTTCTTGCTTTGATCCCTCCTGACATATGCCCATCTTCTCGAAAGCCAGCCCCTGTTCTCTGCAGACCAACAGAATAATAAAAATTCAATACAAAAGGATGTACAAAACACCTACCCCTGCACACCTGGCAGCACAGTTCACAACATATTCCACAGTGCTATCTACATTATGAAGAGTATCATGTGCCACAACAAGAAAGGTGATGCTCTGGTTCAGACCTTTGCAACAGCAGAGAATTGGGTAAGTGAAAATTGGCAATGCTTGGAACTTTGGCAGGAATATTGCTCGGGGTTTACAGCACACCAGGCAAACAAAGAAAACACTTTTCACATGGTCCATGAGGACTAAAGGGAGAAACCCATACAAACAGCCTGCATTTCAGCCATAATTAGTGGGTTCACTGGGGAGCAGGTCACAGGCAGGCCATATATACCTGCACACACACACAGGCCAGTCCTTAACCCGGATCGGGATAGCTTTTGGTCTTTGGGGGTATATGCTTACTGTTTTAAAGACTGTAAATAACCTCACAGTTAATTCAGGAATTGCTGAATAGGGAAGTGTCTGCTTACCCATGAAAAATGGGAGCAATTTGCCAGCACCATCATTCATTCCCATGGTGGAAAGAGCATATTCCTTGGGAGGCTATAAAAATCCCACCAAAAATACTATCTCAGCATCTTTGCTCTGAGATTGTCGATTTATGAGCAAGAAAGTGTCATCCATAGTTTGGGAAGAGCTTTTAGGTCCATTCACACTAGACTGCAAGCTTTTGGGGGCAAGGATCATCATTTTGCTCTCTGTCCAATGGCTAGAACAGAGAAACTGCCTGTGTCTGCCTGGTCAACCC
Organism: Anser brachyrhynchus; assembly: GCF_964034855.1. Classification (NCBI taxonomy): domain Eukaryota; kingdom Metazoa; phylum Chordata; class Aves; order Anseriformes; family Anatidae; genus Anser; species Anser brachyrhynchus. Next base: position 3,742,305 of record NC_137705.1, read on the forward strand.
GGATTAATTAGAAGAAAACGTTAGAAATAACTGCTGCCAAGTGTTTAAATCTATTTCATTTGCTTATTTTCATAAAATACTTTTAGTCCCTTCCAAAAAAAAAAAAAATTGCTACCCCCTCTGAGCAAGGAGTTTGAAATAAACATCCAGCAAGCCTGACTTCCCTAGGTTATGAGTTTCCTTCCCTCCCTTGCTCAAAATGGAAGCTGCACCATGAGACTTGTGAGCTGTGAATGTGAGTTAACACAATGCTCCAGCTGCGGGGAAGAAACAAATCAGTTTAGCATTTTTATATTTTTAAATCTCTTGCCTGCTGATGTTCTCTTCCCTCTCTGCTCATTTCATATTGAAGCTTTATTGCTGTTCAGCTCCTGTTTTATTTGTTAATATTACAGTAATCCGATTACAAAACAGGAAAAAATAGCATGCAATTTAGGTGGCTAATCAAACAGCCTGAATGTCAAATTGTAATTCTGGAATACCTATAAAAAGGCACTTTGTGGCTGATCCAGAGGCAGCTGAAGTTAATGGAAATGCAGTATCAGTGTAAGTCATAGTGAGCAACGAGAATCGTCGTTAATAAATGTTTATCACACAAATGTGAACATCAAACATGTTAATGAGCAATTTCAATTGCCTGCCCAGCAACAAAGAGTTAAGTTCAGCTACAGATTTGTTTACTGCAGGTAATTTTTCTTGATCTTCTCCCCTTGTCTAAGCTATCAAGTCACAACATGACTGGCTAAGGAGACAATTTCTAAGCTGGCATAAATGCATGCCCCTCTGCAATTTTCAAAGCAGTAGTTCAGTTTACACCAGCAGGGAGCTGGAATTTGTCTCAATTTTAAGTAGGTCAGGCTGATGTGCTTTCCTACATCTGATCGGAATTGAGCCTCTCCTGTATGTGTTTGAGATAAAGGGAAACTATCTTAAAAAGAGAGAACATCCACCGAGGAACAGGCATCACAGCTGGAGCACACCAAAGCACGACACCCATTGACTGCGGGAACTGCTTCGCCTTGCGCAGGCTCTCATAAACTAGGTAATATCTACAAATGTTAATGTTTTCATTACATTATTTATTTGTTCCCTGTCATCTTGATTGGGCAGCAATTATTTAGGAAGACACCCAGAACGGCATATAAATAAAAGACTGTCCCAAGAAACTCCCTGTTCTCATACAGGGATAAGGAGGACATCCTTGAGATTCAGATACTAGGTCAAAACTCTTCCCTGGGTTTGACTACCACCTCCAGAACAGGTTTTTGTGCTGTCTTGTACCAATATTCAACAAGTTACAAATCAGTCAAGGCAAACCGTTCAAGTCAGAGCTGCACTGACAGGTACGGTCCTGAGTTTTCTCTACGGGTGCCAAGGCTACATCTAGAAGGCTGGGAAGGAGCACCACAGCTGGCCAAGCTTCGAGCCATCTTAGAAGGCTGAATGTATTTGCCTAGGTCCACACACAGAACTGATGGGTGGAGCTAAGCCGAGGGCTTGTTTGGGCTATAGAATCACTAAATCTTCTGAGAAACCCACACAGAGCCCCTTAAGAGCATCCTCACTGCCCTCAGACCCCAGCTCCCTTAGCTCTGAGATGACACAGGTATGTCCCGGCCTTTCACCTGGTGCCTCTTCTGTCTGTCTAGGTGGCATTTCCCCTGGGACAGGACACCTTAGGTTTGTACAGCACCTACCTCAGTGACCCAGTGCCGTGCTAACACAAATGTCACTTAGCTAAATAGACAACCAAATGTGCCAGCAGCCTCACAAGCCACTCATGTCTCTTTCATAAGCCTTTACCTGTCTTGTTTGTTAAAAATGAGTATTATTAAAATTACAGAAAGTACAAGCACAGGTGAAAATCCAATAAATCCTCATAACTGCCCTAATATTTAGTTGTTTGAAAATAGACACATTGACCTTTCTTTCATCATCTGTTGATTGATAGCAGCCAAAGCAACGTGGTTTGGCTTGTAACTATTTCTAGCAGATCTGACGGAGCTACACAAACAACGAGCACTATAGTGAAGCAAAGCAGGTCACTCCTTCCTTCAAGAATGATCAAGAATTTCAAGCCATTTAAATACCAGCACATGAAAAGCTGATGCACTGAAGACCTGCACAGGAGTGAACTACTTCAGAGAAGTTCTGTAGCAGCTTTGTGCAACTGGAGCTAATCACCAAAGGACCACAAGCACCGCGCGAGCTACTGGATTTAGAAACATGTGAACACAACCACCAGGCTCGTCGGTGAGATGTGCTTCTAGCTTTGAAGCTGCTCATTCTACACGGAGTTTCATTACCAGGTGTAAAAATATTAAAGGTGCCGTATTAAAAGCTGTTTTAAAGAATCTATACTTGCTGGATAGTCCCAAAAATTCAGTTTCTACTAATAAAAACTTCTGATACCATATAATGAAGAAAACTATGCAGTCTTTCAGAACCTTCAGAGGGAAGCAGCATGGACACGTGGACGTGAAGCAGAGTTTCTTTTTAGCACAAAGATACTCTCAAGAAAAATAAATAAATTAATTAAATCAGTGTAAGCAAGAGTATAAAGAGGAAGCTACATTAAGAGAATGATCACACAGCACCTTTCCTCCTCTAAAGGAAAGAAGTTTTTCTCATTTCTCCTCCTTCAGGACATTTTTTTTTTTAATTAGCTACCAGCACATCATTCTCCAATTTTCTCTGGTTCCCAGGCAGCAACAGTGAAAAGTAACGTGGTGCAGGTAACACCACACTCTGTGTCTCTGTTTGTCTTGGTTTTCCTTCGTTCTGCGTTTCCCACAGCTGCGGGCATCTCTGCAAGGCCTTGCAGGAAGAAGGAACCAGCACAGATCAGGCAGTGCCAGCAGGAGGCTCCTCAGACAACACAGGAGGCACGCAACTCCAGGCCTGACCAGAGACGTTAATTGCTCACTCAACAACCTGCTCATTATGTGCAAACTGAAACGAACTTTTCAAACGCAAGGCTCTCTGGCCACAGGTATCCACTTCCAAGCACACGCCAATACATGCCAGATTCCTGGACTGGGACATTTTGTAGAGGGTTAAGGGGAGGGGGTAAGAAACTAGTCTCAATCCCAAATTTCAGTAGGTGTTGTAGGCCTCCCCTGTTCAGCTACGCACAAATAGGAACGTGTTTGAATTGCCATTGGTTTCTGGGGCCTACTGCAGTACGTGGAGCTGAACAGAGGGATGCCTGAATTTCCCCTGGATTCTGTACTTACACGACCCCCAAAAAAGCCGCACAACACGCCCAGTGGCTGCCGTAGGGATACAGATCACCTTCCAGTGGGCAAAGATGCCTCCTGCAGGGAAAGACATTTCCACCGGCTCTGCAGACCACAAACACCATAAATAATTTCCTACTTCTGCTCAGTCTAACCCGGGGATTGTTTCACACCACCGCCTAAGCCACGGCACAACCACTTTACAACTTCCTCTCTCGTTCATGCAAAATGAGGCACTTTGCAGCCTTTCATTGAATCGGGGGTCTGTGCTGCTCGGCGGTGGTTTTTCCCTAGTGTTTCTGGGCAATCCCTCCCTGCCAGCCGCTGTGTTTGTTCCTCAGCTAAACTCTGCTTTCAGACACCTGCTTCAGCCCCCTCCTGATCTGTCAGCACGATTTCTGTGGTCCACTGCAGCATTACACTTTTACTGCTTTCCAGTCATTTGCATTCAAGCTGCCTTCATTGTCTGTATTGTTGCCTTCCTGACACGCTGGATTCTTCCCGAGGCTTCTGTCTATCGTACAGAACTGCTACAAAGACCAGAGCGCAGGACCAGCATCCCTGTTAGCCTAAAAAGCCATTGCTGTGCACCTGCAGCCTTCACATCCAGACCCAATCTACAGCTTTCTAAATCCCTGAGACAGGTATCAAACTCTTAGTTTAAAAAACATTTCAGCAGGCAGGGGAAAGGAAAAACAAGTGGTATGCCTTAAAAACACCCAAAATGCACCAGTAATCCTAATGGTCACACAGGGATCGTTTAACCTCAGCTTTCTCACGGTCCAAGTGAGTGTGTTTTGGGCATAGGACAGACACATAAAAGGCAGCTCCACTGTGGACTTATTAATCTATTTTGTAAAGAAAAAGCATCTAGAAAATATCCCCACAGGAAGAGATTAGAGAGCAAATCTGAGACTCTTTGGGGAAGCAAGGAAGCTGTCTGTTGATACATCGTCTGCTGCAGCTTTATCCAGAGAACAATCTTGCAGAAAACGCAGCACTATGCGTTGCTCACCCCTATACATCTTGATAATTTAAGATACTTTTCCAAGTCAGAACCATCATTTTTTGCCCTAGAAAGCTATTTATAAATAAAGACGATGTTTGTCAAACCTCCGACTCCCGTTACAAAACTTGCAACTGGGGTTTTCTTCCACTAAGCACCCAGAGACTTACTGCTGAACAAGACTTCCACGTACATCTGAAACGCAGTTCTGTGACTGGCAAAGGGCCGGAGCACAGGGCAGGGGTCGGCTCACCAGGGCTGGGGCTGCTGCAGCTTCCCACCGCCCCCAGGAGCCCCGCCCAGCTGTAAGAAACCCCAGTACAGCGGGGTCCTGGCTGTGCCGCCCCCTTCCCTGCTGCCAAGCGTGATGTTGATCCGCTTGCTCTGTGTGAAACAGCCTGCACGTCTACTTACACTGTCGTTGGTTGTCAAATATTTCTGAACAGCATTTTTTTCACGAAGGTCCTAAATTGTTACCCATGCCTTCTTTTTCTTTTCTCCACTGAAACGTAATCCTATGACCACAAAATGACTATTTTTTTCCTTAATAAATCTCTTCTGACAGCCAGCCAATCTTAACGATAGCAGATCCCTGCAGTACGTACGGGGAACCAGGAGGGAAAAGAAGAAAAAAAAAAAAAAAGAAAGAAAAAGGATCATGAAACACACGATGCATTATGGAATCAATATGACAGCCTGTATCCAGCCTGGTTCTTCTGAAGAGACAGAAGCCCTCCATCAATTTTATTCAGCTAAAGAAGAAACTTATTGGCTTAAATAATCACAACCTTAATTACAGCAAATATAATGACGGTAGCTCTTGGGAGAGTCTCAGGGGTGGCATCACTGCACAAGAGGAGTAAACCTACAGAGCAAAACAGTTCTAGGCATGGTCCACCCAAGCACCCCTTCAGTACCCATTTTGGGGATTTTACTTCGGAGTGTAATGCCATGGGCTGAATGCCCATCAGCAGCTCAAGTTCATCTTCTGGCTTTGTTCCATTCAACAGGAACCCAGAGCTCCGGCACTTGTAAACAGCTTTGTGATGTGAGCCAAACATGGTGTGAGCTATCCAAAGGTCTTCAAAGCTGCACTCCTGCTCCCTCTAGGGCTAGATCAAAACTTCGGCGAGTACAAAAACAAGCCCTTGGATGCTGCTGGGTTTGAGGTGGTGATTCCCAGTCAGGCTCCTTATCCACTGCAGAGCTCTGTATTAGGAGTCACTGAATAAAATCCAGAAAATCAATACGCAACCAATGAGATGGAGCAGAGCGCAAAATCACGGCGATGCTAAAACAGGTCAGCTGAAGGATGTCACAGAGCTGTGTCCTCACACTGCCCAATCCATCCCTGCCTGGACGGAAGCACCTCAAGCACATGCAAAGCTGCTGAACCTCAGGAAGAAATGCAGGAGCTTAAAGACCAAATTTAGGGCACACATGAAATTTAGCTGTTCCTACGTGCAGAAGGCTCAGGTACCAAAGCTCACCGGATGAATCCCATGAGTGTCTCCAACACCCACCCCCTCAGACCTGGCCTCTGCTTTCCTAGGGGAAAAACCTATTGAGTTCCAAGCCAGGCAGAGGATAAAGTTCACTTGTGTAAGCTCACTCCTTGACAAAGCTAATTTGCTTTTTTAATATATTACCGTGAGGTACTTTACGCACAGGGGTTCCCAAAGGTAAAGCAACCATGCCCATCCCCTTCCCCTCTTGCACAGTGTCTGCTAATAACACACTGAATCAGTCTCTGGGGTGAAGTTACCTGAGAAGCAGAAAAACACTAGGCTCAAATGAATTCCTTCACAGCTGCCTGAAACTGATGAAATAGATGGGCTAAAGGGTTTCGGCAATCTAGCGCCACGGAAAGCGCAAGGCACAGCCTCACTTTGTGCTGAGCTTTCCACAGAGGACTGGGGAGGCATCCTCAGCAGCACCTGGAGAAAAGGCTGGGAGTGACACGGGTCAGAGCAGCTCCTGAACAGAAACGGTCTTCTAATGAGCAATTGGGTGCTTCTTCCCACGGCCCCCCAGGACAGCTGCTCTTCTTGTGTCGCCAATGCTGGTGGCTGCTTTGACAAAACATCAGGAAAACCAGTTGCTTTTTTTTCCCTTCTGATACCTTTGAAGGTCTTTGGTATCGCGGAGGGTGAGGTTGCTATTAAAACAGACATCCAGCTTTACTGTTTGTAAGATCAAAGTAACAGAAAGTGTTTTTCCTAGCCAGAGCTGTTACAGCATCCCAGAGGGGCTCTGCGTGCTCGTGGTCACATAAAATAGGAGCAGACAAATGGCTCCTCAGCATCACCCCTGGCTTTTGCCATCCCTCAATTTCTGCATTTTGGTTTAAGCTGGAGCATCTATTTTACCCAGGAGGTCCGAACGGACACACGCACACTTTATGTACCAGCTTCTAAGCTATTTCTTGAATTTTAGTTCTTCCCAACCTGGAAGAAAATAATAAAGTTCAAAGGATCTCTAATGGCCTGTGGAGGCTTGGGTGACAAAAATTGCTTCCTTCCTCTACTTAAAAAGAAATTCAGGTTTATTTGTAGGGGGAACACAATTAAAATGCACAGCAGTCCTCTCTGATAGCATGTAAGGCACTTCAGTAGGATTGTTTGACTGCGAGCTCTGCATTTCCCCTTAAACTATCTCTCTATTCACATCATTAAACTGCTTTGAGAAACCCTGAACAAACACCACAAAGGGCTTTTTTATTGCATGGAAGTGAAATACAGGACAAACAAAAAAAAAATCTAAATTTCAACAAAGCATCTCCAGATTTGCATAGCAGATGATACTTATAATGGAGGTATTCATAAGCCTTTTTTTTTTTTTTTTTTTTTTTTTTTTGGTCTAAGGCTGAAGAAATGGTGGCAGCACCTTGTTTATGGGGTTGATGAATCAGATGGAGCACTTGCCTGGTTTTGTCTCTGCTAATTGCCCTTTAATGGAAACCACTTACTGTACTGGTGTAAAAAATGCCTTGAAGTATGTTTTCTAGGCAAAAAGCCCAGCGCTCGCTCTAATTAATACCTTGGAACGATCACAGAATAACGATTCTGGTTTGGGGCTGTTGTACAAAGTTTTTTTTTGCTTGACTTTTCCTAAAAATCAGGAAGATTCATGCCGTTGTTCGTACAGGGAGCTCCACCCGCGATAACGCTGTGAAGCACAACATGAGCAGCACCTAACACCTGGTGGGGCAACTGCGAAGGGCAGTGGTACCACACAGGGTGCCTTCAGAAGGGACACATCATCAATACCATGAGTCTTTCTCACAAGCTTGGAGATCTTTTTTTTTTTTTCTTCTATCTTCTACTAGCTGTATTTTGCAAGAAATTGTCTTTTTTTCGCCCTGAACAGGGGAGGCTGGAGATCAGACATATTAAAAGTCTCAAAATGCAGATTTATGTTAGTCAATGCACTCACTTCGTGAAGCGTGGAAGGAAGCCAATATAACTAAATTCCACTTAGAGCATCAATTTGTTTCTGTGGTTTAATGCTGTAGGTAATCACAAACTGCTAAACCTTTTGGGTATGTCACAATCCACTCTGCACAGCACAAGCCTGTATCCAGTTCCAAAAATTACGTAGAACTCAGGGTAAGGATTGCAAAGAAGTTATTTTCCAGGTTCAGGTGATTATTATTTGTCAGCTGAGGTGCTGCAGCTGCCATCATCACACCTGCACTGAATGCAAGGCGCGTTAGTCCCCCAGGCTCCAGGGAAGGCAGTTCAACCCACGGGGCTGGTGCTGGGCAAGTAAAGGAGCGGTCCATAAGGAATATTCCCTGCAAACGGGGAGGTGCCTCAAAGTCATTTTTAGTCCCGAGAAGCCTGAAAACAGACTTTCCAAGTGCTGGCAGCTGGACCCCACCAGCAGAGCCTGCACTGACCACAGCTGTGCTCCCCCACACCGCTGGTTTCCATCCCAGCTCGGGGCTTCCATGATAGCTTGTTCCATTAGTAATGAACAAAACTAAAACATGCAGGAGCAGCTATTGTGCTTTTGGGTGCTGGGACCAGAGGCATCTACAGATTCTACAGATTCCCGTTGAGTTCAGTATGTCTGGATACTGCAAACCTCCCACTGTACAAGAAGCATTTTGCTCCTAAGGACAAAGCAGCAGGGTGCGGTTGCCCAGCACCAGTGCCTGTCCTAGCCAGACAGCTCCCCTCCAATTTTCTGTCCCTTTGATAACACACGAGGCTTTATTCAAGCAGCTGAATACATTCAGCAGCGTTACGTGCCTATGTTGTTGTTCAGCCCTATACATTGTTGTATTGCCGCGTGAAAATGCCGTCCCTTTTCAATGCAAGGAGCAGACAAGGAGAAAAGCAAACCCTCTACTATGAAGAAGACTGCTGCTGCGTAGCGGAAAAAGGAGAGAGCATCTAACTCATAATTCAGCCGATATGCTAAAACTTGCCCTTAAACCAGCCAGCAGAGGTGCGTGCAGTGCCTGCAGGACCCTCAGCCCCAGTGTGCAGCAGACCCACAGCCTCACCGTGCAGAGGGAAGGACATCCCGGCTACGTCTCTTGATGCCAGTCATCACTTGAAGTAAAACGCTCTCTGATAGCACCTGCAGCTTGTCCTGATGCTCTGAGCAGCTCTGTCTGCCAAAAACAAACACGCTAGCTGTTTCTAGCAGAAGGAGAATGGTATCAGATAAGGCATCTCCTCTAATGACATTTAGACAAACAAGAGTGGAAATAATATATTTAGAATATAAACAGTCCTGCTTCTTTATTTGCTTTGAAAAACGGAGAAGAGACGGGTGAGCATAACCGAAATAAAATCAGTCTGTAAGAACCTCTCTGCAATTAAAAGCTGGACCTGCAATGAGGCTGGTGCAGAGGTGTTCATGCCCCAGAGGACTCTGTGCTGTTATGGCTCATGAGAATTGCCCAAATGAGATAAGCAACACCACCAAATGACTTCTGTGCCAGAGTAAATAGGAGCATCATGGGGATTTTGACGGTCCACTGTGCCAGAAAGCACTTGGAAGCTTGGCAGACGTGACAATATCAGCAATACTTGAAGACACAGACTAAATTTCCCTGTACATAAAATGCTACATATGCCCCGTGGCTTACCCCACAATATTTTATTACACCTCCACAGTTTTTCAAGAATTTTAATTTTCGGCTATTATTAGTTCTTATCTAAATTGTCATTACATACAAATCCTACTAGTGCTATAATCTTGCATCTTAATCAGAAGAGAAATCTACCCACTTTATCTGCACAGAGGTCTAATATTGCAACTTGTGCAATAAAGTGCAGTCAGACACTTGAATTATCATGCCCCTGGAAGGTGTAGTACAGCTCTTAGAGGGAAAAATAACAGTGAATTATTCCCTTTCATTCTGTAATAAGAAAGCAGCAGATGGCAATGTGAGGAGAGCAATAACAAATCAGTCCTTTGGCCTTCCCGCAGTTCCTATATCTTCTTTGGAGACAGTCTCACAAGATGCACATAACGGATGAATAGCAGGGTGCTCTCATCATCCTTCTGTTTTCCCCTTTCCCTAGCTACTTGTACACTGCAAAGAGCTGCTGCACCTGGAGCCCCAGATACCCCCAAATCTTTTCATCCTCAGCAGCTCTCGGAGCATCTCTGCTTGTACTATAGCTTTGCAGAAATTGTTTTCCCGGGAGAAGGAAGAGCCGTATGCCAATGTGCATAGGTAAGGACTTCATTAGCTCAAAAACTTCTGAATACAGAACTTTCTGCGCCCCCCAATACCAGCGGACCTGCAGCCAGGACAGGCAGGGGGTGCCCATCCTGGTTTGGATGCTGTGACTGGCACGTTCAATTTCCAAGGAAACAAGTCAGATAAATCCGTGCTTCCAGCTAGATGCACAATAAAGATCATCCGAGCTATTTCCTATTTTCACTCAAACATAGCTTCACGTTGGTACTGTTGGCTTCAACTTTGTAGTTATTCTCAGGGTTTTAAATTGTTTCGCTTAAGAGCATTAGCTCCCTGTTGGGATATCTCATCAAAAAACATGAATGCTTGAAGATAAATGCTGTGAATAAATAACATCACAATTTTCTCAGGCACTGAAATGACAATGCTAACGTGAAAAGTTGCAGAACTTATTTTGCAGCTACCATTTTTATTCTTGGAAATATTCCACGAAAGAGACTTCGGACCCCCCTCTCCTTCGTTTACCTCCAATAACAATGAAAACAGGCACAGCCCTTTTTATCCCACCACAATTATCTGCTTTAGCAAGCATAATAACATCAAATGCGTGGCTTGAGAAATTAATGTCAACAGTTTAGCTTTGCAGTCTAACTTATTTGATCTAAACTTTGAACAATTTGGCTTTGATCCTAAGAATCTGCTGAGCAACCAGAAATCCCACAGAAATCAACAAATGTAGGCTGGGTACCACCTCGATAGCAGATGCTCTCAATAAAAGGAAATGTCATAATGTTGGCTAGTTTCTCAAAACAGTTCTGTGCTCCCAGAAGCATCACTTCCACGGCATGATATACTGCCAACAAGTGCAACTTTGCTCCAGTCTCCTTTTGTCTCTGTAAAACAGCAGCTGCAAAGGCAGAGCCTGCAGCACGTATAGGAGAGATGTATATCCAGTTTTCTGCTCTTTGCATTGGGTTCATTTTCCTTATAGGCTTGGCGGAAGCATTCGTCAGAAGCGGAAGCATTCACAATGCTTTACAAGCGGTCTCTTTATTGTTGTACAGCTGCCACTGACAAAACATTTGGACATTCAATTACTTCTTGTGTGGTAGGAAGAACATGATTCCAAGTTAAGGGAGTTTGCTCAGGGCAAGGTGGAGAATATCATTATTTGCACAAATCACTGAAACGATCTGATTATAGCTGGTGCTGGTCTGTCGTTAGCATTTGGTTAAGTCAAATAAAGCTTTTGCTTTTTCATTCCAGCTATTGGTGGGTAAGTAGATTGATTATGTATGAGATGAAAGAGCATGTAGGAGTATGCTAATGCCGACGTTAAGAGTACACTTTTATCTTGCAGCATTAAGTGAATGGAGGGAAGAATGACAAAATTGGTTGCTGTGAAATGAAAAGGGTTCCTTGTTTCCTTTTCTCTTTGGTCAGACTCATGACCTTGAAAGTTTCTAACTTGCCTCAAACACTCCCAACAAACTCAATCACAGCATCCTGGCTGCAGCACCCTTGAGAGCTGAGAACTCAGAGAAAGCCAGACAGGGTTCAGCTGTACCCGAGTACCTATCTGCTAAGGCCCCATTTCTTACTTTTCTTTTTCCTTTACAGCGGGGACAGTACAAAGCAACCACAGTTGCACTTCAAATTGCAACCTTTCAATTAGAAGGCCTGTGTGGAAAAAAAGAAACCACATGTATCGTTTCCTGAGTTTTCCATGACCACCCAGAGGCTCTCCCATTCCCACCCACCCCAGCAAGACTGGAGGATGCTCATCTGGACAAGGTCTGCTGGAATCCTCCCAGCACTTCGTTCTCCTCCCATTCAGTCATCATAGAACTAGCTAAGAGGCCATTTATCACATGAATTTAGTTGCCTACTTGTATTTTTAAAAGTTCAAAGCATAAGAAATAAGCAGGAACATACAGCTTTGTTTTTCAACACGGTGTTAGAAATGTGGTATTGTGTTCTGACAATGTGCTTCTAATGGCAGAGGGAGTAGGACTTGCACCTGAATATACGCAGCGAACTCTCCGGCGTTATTTGGCATGCTACGCAAGCCCACAACTGAGACAACTGCAGGACCACAGTCTCCATCCTTTTTGGTTATGTTTCAATAGCAGATTTGTGCTGTTATCCCACAATGAGGTAATTATCATAATAATCATTTGCCGATATTCAGAACTGTCAGCAGCATTTGCAATCACGTAAAACAGGCGTTTGATCAAACAATACAATAGAGATACTTTATCTTTTGACAAGAACTCAAGAAATTTTAAGCACAAACCTAACAAATGAGCTTTTCTTGCAATCTAAGCTATCTGAAAAATTCTTTTCTTTTTTTTTTTTTAATCTACCACCCTTCCAAGGAAACAAGTCTGTTTTAAAGTGCAAAGAAATAAAAGCCACTATCTTTAAGTAAAAAGATGCGTGTCCAGACAAAGCTCTCTTTAAAATACTTCACAGCCATGAAACTGCAGATATCATGGTAACCAATACTACTTGATGGTTTCTGTTGTGCATTATAACCTGTGCACTCATATCTTCTGATAAAACTAAACTTTCTGAAGGCAGAACTTTTTTGCTGTCTTTGAAGCTCCTTAGAATGTAAGGTCTGTGCCTGGAACTCAAAACACAACACTAACATAAATAAAAACACTTTGTCAGAATAGTTAAGCAGCTGAAAGTAAACCCCATTTTCAAGCATGTCCCAGACACCACAAATGAGCTGAATCAGCCGAATCTCAAGTTAACATTCTGCTGGTGGCGGGGTTTAAAACAAAAAGAAGTTGTATTGATTCTGCCTATGTATCAACACCGGTTGCAATGCTTATGTTCTGGCTTTCTGTTAGTATTCTCAGACAGATGTGATGTGTAGTACAGAATATAGAAACCCTTCCTCAGGCTGTAACCAGCAGGGAGCACAAGAGATGCAAAGCGCGCTCTGTCTCACTGATGGAAATGCATGAGTTATATTGGAGGACATGAAAGTTCAAGGTTATAAGAAACCTACAGAAAGCTATTTGATAAAGGACATAAACTAAGCAAACAATGGGACTATGAAATAAAGAATTAAATTTTAGGAAGCAATATGCAATTCATTTGGAAAAGCATTCTCTTGCGATGGCATGAATCACAGGAGAATATTTTACCCACTAATACGTAGAGAGCTAATAAATTTGCAAATACTAGTCTCTGCAGACTTATCACTGACATTGGAACCTACAGCAGGGAATCTAATCAGCTGGTGTAAACACACAGTGAAATTCATTCATTAAGACTTCGGAAGTTAATATGTGTAGTTGGGCATGGGAAAAAACCAGACAGCTCAAAGTCATTTCAGTGGTTTCACTTGGGTATGGATTCACATACATGCACATCCAACTGCTCTAAGCACTTCTCACTTTTATTATTTACACTATACATTTTGATGAAGCTTTTCTTAACCATCACTAGCGGGAATACCTGGAAGTATTTTTCCTTTCAATTACAAAATACATCTTTTCTTTCCTCTGAAGATCCTTACTACTTCCCTTCCTTCTCTTTTCAAAAGGTGCAATTGTGCTTTCCTTCATTTCTCCATGTCTCAGGGTCAGACGGCAGGATTTAGCATCTGAGCAATTTCCAAATTGTAAGGTTACAAGAATGTGCAAGCACTGGCCTTACCCTGATCCCATAAGCACACGATGAGCTCCTGGAGCCTGTGGAGCCTGGAGTCATGCAAGACTTTGTATTTCAGTAGGTCTGAGCTGAGCGTCAGGCTGCTCCTCAGAGCTGTCTCAAAACAGCACAAATGGCTGAACCCTCCCCTCTCCTATCTCCACTTCTCTTCTCACATCGAAGACATCAAACAGCAAGCAAGTTGCACAGACATCGCATTATGTACGGGGGCGGGGCAGAAATTTCCATGCGTTTAGGCTTGCTCTTCCCATAAAATACCAGCAGAAACTCTAAACCTAGAGTCCATGGAGGCCCTTAAGCCAGTTAAGATTCAACTCACACGTTCTTTGAGCTACTGCCTCCATACCTGTTTGAAATCAAGCCCATTTCCTACAATACACGACGACGACCATGACACCTGAAGGCTGCACTGTTTCACTCTGGAATTTGTAGCATCAAATTTCTCCACTTCACCCGTTTCCCCAGTTAGGAAATCTTTAATGACAAATTAAAATGAAAAAGCAAATCGCCCCCCACTGTTTGATGCTTCTGCAGCGATGCCGGCTCCCCTGCACTTACACGACACTGTGCCCCAGTGCTCAGAGCCCCCAGACTTGCAAGAATTATCACGCACTGTATTTTATTTCTAAATGCGAACCAAGATGCTCCTGTAGCTCTGGAGCTGAAGCTTTAAATTCTAGGAAAAAAAAAAAAAACTAGACAACAAACAAAACTCACAGGGATTTGTGGCACTTGTTTGCAGGAGGGGCAGCGAGATTAGCATCAGCTCCTGGAACAGCCTTTCAGCGCACAGCGGGGCGCGTGCTTTAAACTTGTGGTTCATACCGTGCCCTTCAGAAGACTTTAGCCTTCAAGACTGGTAGCACGGGCAGACGCTGCGTGTCCTTTCTGTAGGTTTTCTTCCTTGGTAAGCGCTAGGTTTCATGCACAGTCACTCACTGGGTGTCTGTTTCTCTTCCAAATCTCTCAGCAAGGGCATCCAGACCCCTCACCTATTGACCAGCGCCTGTCAGCGAGCCACATGCTGCACACGCAGCCAGGGGAAGCACAGGCCATGAGGCAGGGAGTGCAGCAGCAGCATGACAAGCGCGCACAGAGCTGCCTGCCCGCTCCGTCCCTGGAGGCTTTTGTCTCCGACAACGGGGCAGGGGAGATGCCCGCAGGAACCTCCACGTCCACACACACCAGAAGCAAAAAGCGAAGCTAATGAGCATCTTAACATCTCAGAAAGGAACAACAAAGCAATGAAAAGAGCGGAAAGCTAAGCAAGCACCTATCTAATTAGTTAGTAGATGGCAAAACACTCTGCCCTACACTGGGCAAAGAGGTGACAGAAAACACACGAGCCTATTAACATCCCATACACAAACCTGGCAGTCCTGGGAAGCACAGGTGTCTGGGCTCAGGTCGCAGCTCAGCACCCCAAGGCTGCCCCACCAGTGACCTGTGTCATTCTGGGGGGACCCGAGGGGCGTTTTTAAGAGAACTCTGCCCCTGCACTGCACCCGGCAGAGTGCTGCTGTCTGCCTTGGCCAACCTAGCCTGCCTGTGGGGGACATCACTGCTTAGGACAGCCCGCATTCTCACCCCGACTGATACAAATCCCACCAGCCCCGCGGGTCATGCCATATATCACACGTACAACACAAAGCAGGCTGAAGGCTGCCATAAAGCCGCCGGGACTCCAAGCTCTGCTTCCTTGCCCACGGCGCTGCAGATGGCACAGGGTCACAAACCCTGCCACCAGTGAGTGCTCTACCTCCAGCTCCGCTTCCCACCGCAACTGACTGTGGGACTATAAATGGTTTCATTAGCCAAAGCGCCACAGGTTGTGCTGCCCCTGCTCTCTCTTTAGGTTCATCCCCCCTCGATAAGGTGCTGCGGAGAGAAATTAGCTAAGGTAGGAGCAGTACCTGAGACTGTGAAACGTTATCACATAGTGGTTTGCAAGCAGCATTACTAGATACACAAGTTTCAGAAATGAATCTCTAAGGCCAACAACTGAGGGAGGCGTAAAGCTGGTCTGATTGAAAGGAGCGGGGCAGCTTTGCACCTGCCGAGCCCATGCCCCTTTCCTGCTGCTCACACACTTCTCCCACTCTTCTCAGTACCCTGCCCATGCCAAAATTTAAGCAGGCAACTGCTCCTTATGTGCAGATTTATGTCTACAAGACATTTTTTGGCTATCCGCAAACCAACTTCTCTTTTAGGGTTGCTCAGACTTGCCCCTGATTTTCATCAGCATGGCTGGGGAACCATGCCCCATCAACTACGTGACAGATGAACTCCTTCAGAGTCATAGGATCATAAAAATCACAGAATGGTTTGGGTTAGGAGGGACTATTAAGACCATCAAATTCCACCCCCCATGCCTTGGGCAGGGACACCTCCCAGCAGAGCAGGCTGCCCAATGCCCCAGCCAGCCTGGCCTAGTCACAATGGCTCAGAAAGCTTTGGGAGAACAGAAAAGAAATGTTATTACATTTGTAAAAATGGATACAATTAAGTTGCATTCAAACATTTCTCATGAAAATGTGAAGCAGTAATACTTTTGTGGAGATCAAGGAAACACACAGAATAAATGAAAAAATAATTCTCATGTATCCAAACACTGCTACAGCATCAGGGTTGTGTCTGCGGAGAACATAATCTAATTCACCTGCTTTCATTCATGTGATCTTTCACATTTCAAAAGAAAACAACAGATGAAAAATTCAATACTGCATTTACTTTAAAAAAGTGAAGAAAAGGTCATTTATTGGCCTTTTTCATTATTAATATCTGTCTAGGCTTATATTTTAAATACAAAGAATCTTTGAAACAGCCATTTACATTCAAGGCCTTCAAGTAGTTTTTACAAGTGGTCTCAAACACATCCACCAAGCTGAAACAAATCTCATCCTTGCAAATTAATCACGCTTCCTCCAGCTTTCTGCAAGAGAAGGAGAACACTAGCGTAACACTAGGCAGCTTTTCCACACAGTCAAGAGCTGAACTGAAGCAAAACGAGATAGCAAAGGCAACACTGAATCCCATAGAAAGAGCAGTTCAGGAACTGACCTCATATTCTAGACCTTTTGCAAAGTTTCATCACCAATTATTTCAGTTGTCATTTATTAAGTTTTCTCCAATGCGATCCAAATCTTACTGAAGTTAACAGAAACAGTCCTAAATACCACAAAGGAGTTTGGATCAAATCGCGTTAAAAGAAAAGGAAAGAAGGAAAGAAAACCACAGCGATTTGCAAGCCTCCCCTTTCCCCCAGCCCCAGTCAGAGCGAGTTTGAACCCTGTGCCTGGAGCCTGCCAGCGCTGCTCAGGCAGCGCATCCTCGATGCCCTCTTTTCATTTCTCAGCATCTCCTTCCCGCCCGTAGCGCTGAAGTCAACATCACAGCTGAGGGTAACAGTACACACAGCAGGGAGATTTCTTAGATGTTAGCACATACATAGAGGTTAGCCTTACTCGTCAGAGCATCTGATAAAAGTGTTTAAAAATCCATGGGTATGATGGGAAAGCCTTCTCCCTCCAGGGGTGTTTGCTCAGTACCATAAAATGTCATGAAGCTCAGACGGTTGTGATGCACTCAAATTACAGAGGTAACAATGCGATGTAGGAAATGGGAAGGTAATAATCCTTCTTATAAACAGTTATGATAACAGGAGAGATTTAGGGAGAAAAATTGAGAAATGAAAGAGGGGTGAAAAAGATGGAATGGTCAGCAATACCAGAAATGGAAGTCCTTCAGCCTAGGTGAATAATTCAGCAGTAAGCTTTACTTTCTGCTTAAAATAAGTATTTACATGAATGCGCTGAAAGACAAATGCACCACCTCAGGTCTGGCTTTTGTTTTAAAGAGATTGCCCATGAAGTCTGCACTAATGTGATTCATCACAACCTACATACTACTGAAATAATTCCTTGTAGAGTTCTGCCAAGCACAATCATCAATCTGACAAACTGCAGAGCTCGTGTATGCATATCTTCCAAAATAAAGTAATATAAAAAGAAACTGTGGACTTCTAGGAGCTGGTTCAATAAAACACCCCTTCTTTTTGGAACAGAGTGCAGCTACCTGAATATTAATTGAACCCATTGAGTATCTGTAGGGTTTTTCTCCGTACCGTCCTGCATGCATCTCAAAGTTTCCAAAGACAGCCTCATTAAGCAACATGCAGAGTGAGGCCACGTTGATACACAAGCCTTCTGAATATTGGCACATTGTCCCATTAGCAAATGCTTGTTCAATATTAAGTTGACAAGATATACCATCTAAAAATTTTCACTAAAGTTGTTGTAAGACCACTGCAGGAAATATGAATATTGAGCATATCACAGTGCAGAAGTCATCCCTTCCAGGAGGGCACCGAAGGTACTGGTTTGGAAACTAGTACTTTTCTCTCTACACAATGTGATCAAAATAGGTGGAGCTATCCATAAGAGAAAATACACATTAAGATGGATAAGGAGGCAAGATCTCCCTTTCAGGATATTAAAAATCTGGCTTGGATCTGCTTATCTTGTCAAATAATTGGCTCAGCCAGATAAAACCTACTGTACATATATATATATATTTTTTTTTTTTTTTGCTCCTTGCCTTTCTAGTAAATCAATCCTTGTAATAGTGCATAAAACCTAATCATTATCCAGATGAGTCCCTACTTATCAGGTCATGTGATGACATGCTGCCTAAATGAGACTCATTTGTAAAGCCTTCCATTATTCTTTCAACGCTAAGATTCATGGCTAAATGCCTGAACGTGCAGCATTCAGAATTAGCAGAAGTCCACGTATCAGAACTATCCCAAGATAAACTGAAGAAGAGGTAAATATACCCTGAGCACTTGATGCACACATCATGAATGAACTCATTGCAATCTGTGTTGCTATTACCTACTCTCCAGCAATAAACTCATCTGTCGCACCAGACATTTTCCGTACAACCATGGCAGAAAGTCATCACCTCTCATCCCTGGCTCTTTTGGGCAGGACCTTCCACAAGGACTACAATTTCTGACACCGTTCAGGGAAGAACTCCCAGCCAGCAATTTATTGAATCATTTTGTGTTTTTCTTGTTCATGAATTGCCCAGGCATAGATCACCATGCTCTCAGCTGGATTCACAACTCAAAACAGCGCACCTATTTCAGCAACAAATCCATTTTGGTTCATTGATAATTTCCAAATTACTGCTATTCATATTTAATATTCCTTGTTTGTAAGGAGTCTTAGTCATGAGGCAAGACTCATGTCACGTACCTTCAGGCATCCGAAAGCATGGTGTATAGTATGCAAAATAGCAGTTAGATTATTCTCCAGTTCATATATGCCCTCAGCGCATTTCTCCAACAGTGATTCAACACGTATTGAAAATAGCTAGCAAGGACAGGTAGGGAATCTCCCCCTTTGGAGGTTCCTCTTCCTCCATCACTCACAGAGGAAGCATAGCCTTGACTAGATGCCTGAATTTTGGACATCAGCAAGATGTCAAAGATCACTTAAACAAGATGAATTCCAAAATTAAAATTTTCCCCTGTGTCCTCAAGAAAGTCTTACATAATGAACAAATGTAACAACAACAACAACAAATTAATCGGATTTAAAATTTATTCCTTACTCCAAGTCCAGAAACGTAAAAACTACTTCTGCTCCACAGGACAGAAGGGGCTCACCCCAGAGCTCAAACTGTTCACAGATATTTCAGCAGGAGCCATGACTGTATGCTAGTATAGAATCAAGTAGCTAGGAGGAGAAATCTTCCCTCGACCAAATCTCACTTTTCTGAATAGAGCTACTGTTAATAAAGATTTGTGTTTGGGTTCGCACCAAAAAGGGTAACACACACGTAGGTCTTCACACAGAAGTGGGACAGAATCTTTAATCCTTCCTACAACCTTGCTGAGTTTGCTGCCAGCATTACTGATTGCAGCATAATTCCTTATATATTTTGACTTACCCAAACTCTCTGTATGCTTTTCCAGGAACACTTTGGGTACAATTTCTTTTTACCAAGGGAAATACAATAAAATTCTAACCTAGAAATGGTTTATTTAGCAGAGGGACTGCTCCCTTCCTTGTCCAGTTGTGCAGAACTAATCTACAATACACCCTTTTCATTTATAAAAATAGATATTCTTTGTCCTGGGGATAAAATATCCCTTTTAGAAATCCTAACCTGTTATTAGGAAACTCTTCACATCAACAGATATTGCCATGCATGTCTTGTCTTAAATTTGCCACCAAGATGGAGCACCTCTGATAAGTATTCTCAAGGGGAGACTTTCCATCCCTATTTTAATGTCTTTTTAGCCTTGCCTTCAGAGATGCAGAGACGATGATATTTACCCAGCCATTTCACCTTTCGCCTCTGCCTCTACTTCTGTGAGTCGCTCCGATAAATACTGGTAATTTCAAGATTTAATTTTGAGCCACTCCTCCCCTAACAAAAATGTTAATGTCATCTTCTGCCCCAGAGAGAAGAGTTTTGAAACAATAGTATCTTTCTTTTCTGAGACAGAAAGGCTGTTTGCACATTGATAGCAAATTCTGTTTAGCGTTTTATTATGCACAATGGAGAAATATTAAATAGATCAATAGGAAAATGAAGCTGTTGAAAGTTGATCTCTATGGAGTGAGAAAAATGCAGAAAAAATAAGAATTATGAGGAAAAAAGAAAATTAAATTTACACATTTGAGATAATAAAGCATGTCACTTATCCTCAGTGGTTTCTCTAATCTAGCTTTACTTAATTGCATTCTTTGTAAAGACATATTGTTTCATTTCTTCCCCCAATGGATCATTTTTGTTGGGGGAGTACATAACATAATTACTAGCTCCCAGCATTATCTCTACTTTTATTATAAAATGTCATGATTCTGAAAAGAAAAATTTCATGCACTATATAATGTCAATCATGTGTCTTTATGAGATGGAACAGCATTCACTTTGTTCAAAATGGTTTTAAGGTGGGGGGGAACATCTTTCATGTACGGTCATTTTTAAAAAGCTATATTCCAACCTGCTCAGCGTAAAAGCATGGTCACAGTTATGATCGCTGACTTTAAAGGACAGTTGTGTGTGTCAATAACAGCTTTTAAGTCTGTAATACAAGTCCAAGAAAAACAGTAGAGAAAATTTTAATGATTTTTCCCAAACTTCAAAGCTCTGCTTTCATTTTAGGATCTTTGTGATTAAAATCAAAGCCATTGTTGGTACATAGCACCTGAATTTTACTTTGGAAAATATGACACTTCCATCATTATTTCACTTGCTACAGAAATTGCAAAGAGAAAGCTATCACCTGCTAAGAGCTCTTAAACCTTTACCCCCCAGAACAACGCAGACGCGTTATGTTTGTAGGGCATTCTGACCACACAGAGCATTATCCATTCCGTGGCACGAGGGAAAGCAGGTGACACAGAAATAAAGCGGTTGCCAGTATTTAGCCAAGGGGCAGTGCTAACATCCACACCCCAGGTTTGGCTACTCTCCAAAATTCTCTATTATTTAGTAAATATTTCTGAAAATGCTATTTGGCTTCAGATAGCCTGACCCTGTAATCTACACTCAACTCAAACTCCCACTGAAGCCATGACATTTTGTAACAAAAATGCATCAATCACTGGGAGTTCTACATTTACACATTGACTAAAATGGGCCCTGAAATGTCACTGAAAATACTGAAATTTCCCAAGCCAAAACAAGAGAGAAAAAGGTAATAGATCATAACAACTGATATCACAGCAAAAATAGTTTGGGCTCAACTGTATGGCGTTCTGAACTGGAAAAAAAATCACTAATCCACTGAAGCTAATAGAGTATCTGTGACTACATTAGCATATCTGAATATTACCGAATATCCAAAAAGTTAAGATAAATATCTATTCATAAATTTTATTTATATCATACATCTGTGCTAGTGACATACTTAGGAATGCGTGTATAAGCAGAATTTATAACATTTATGGCCAGTTTATTAGGTTGGAATTAATTTCCTTGTATTATTTCAGTATATTTCTGGATGTATTTATTAGGGATTGTGTGCAGAGCCAAGAAGAACATTCACCAAACACTGAAGCCAACCAACCTTAACTCAGAGCCTGCTGTAGTCACTGTTACTTTAGTTTTCTGACGAGGACACATCGGTTCCCCTGCACACACACAATTTTTCCAAGCCTATATTGTCATTTTCTGAAGCTGAGACTTACACATTTCTAACTGCATATTAATATGGGAAACAGACTCATTTTAAGAGCCCTCTGGGATTTTCTACAGGTCTTGGGACTTCTAATGTCATTTTGGGTCCTGGAAAATCATTTACGTGTTCTCATATTTATTGCTCTAAGCCTGACCCTTAAACACATCGCAGACCTGAACCGTTTGGTTAAATGAGCATTGATTGCACATTATTGCAACACACTTTAGGCAGGATCACACCAGTGATCCCATTAGCATGAAACCCTTCTTACAAGGGGTTTTGAAAACAGAGAAGACAACCAGAGTATAAGCAGCTCTGATATAACAGCAAACAGCTTCCAAATACTGTCACACTGCTTGAAAAGGTGGGTCTACCCTATTTTGTGGTTGAGCACTCATATCGTACAGGTGAAAAAGAAAAAAGAAAATGAAATGACAACTCATGCCTTTGGATACAAGTCTCCTGTGATTAATAATAATAATAATAATAATAATAATAATAATAATAATAATAATAATAAATCTCAGTGGAAAGCTTACCATTTGTAAATTACTGTTTGGGATTTTATCCTACGTCTCATAATATTGCAGCACCTGTTGCTCAAGACAACTGATTAACTGATGAAAAATTACATGAAAAAAAGATTGCAGTCATTTCCCAGACATCTGAATGGAAAAGATTAGTGTAAGATGAATACTGAAAAAAAATTAGAGCGCATCTAGAACAGCAACAGAAAGCTATTCTTCAGATGAGGTGTTTTCAGGGAGCTCACTGTGCTGGAGAACATTATCTAACGGCGTATGCCTGAAGTGATTACACCTCAGACAAGTCACATTCCTGGGGACCAGGCATCTAATTCCTCTCTTTTCTGAAGCTATGCCATCTTTCAAAACATATTAGAGTCCGGTCACCACGGCAGTATGCCTACATCTTCTATTTTATTATTGGACCTGCCAGGAGATCAGAGATGTCTCCTCTTCTAGGTGACAGCACGAGTGTGCGGGTCACCGAGCACTGGAGCGATGTTCGGTAAATCACACGGAAACACTGGTGCCACGCAAGCTGCGTTACAAGGGGTGCCGAGTGAGTGATGGATAAGTCTTTCTTATTTCATTTTTTTCTCAACAAAGGCCTGCAGAGGTTATGAAGTTATTGCTTATATGTTGCTTATAAACATTTTCCTTGTTTAAACATTTCTACTCATCCACAGCAATGTCCAAAGTGCCTTAGGATAACGGCCAGTACATGGCAGATGCTGGGAGGCACTCAGGCCTCTAGGTGCATCCGTTTGAGTGTCGGAACCGGGCTGCGTTTAAGCATGTGTAAAGTCATTATTCTGCTGCAAGTGGAGGCAGCTCGAGGTGGGGAGGCGTGCACAAGCTAGCACCATCAGATGAGGTCAGCATCTTACTGAATGCAGACATTCAGGAAAAGCCTGGTTGCAGGTACAAGATACAGGGAGCACGTACCTCACCGCGGAAATAAATCAGTGCCAGATCAGTATTCAGGATTCTCTGACCCACTGGAGTGTAGTCCTGGCAACTTGCAGTCATTAAACATCAGACAGTTTATTCTCCTGAAAATCCGTCCCCCTGTCTGGGGAGGGACAAGGCATTTTGCTTGCCAGCTATAATTTAAATGGAGCAAGGTTAATCTTCTGTTATCAGTGCCTCCTTCTAGGGGAGGAAGCAAAACACCTGCCCACCCAAATTAATTGTGCACGGAACAGCAGGATGGGCAGCAGAGGCACATCGTTATTCTCCCTGGGAAAACTGCAGTAGTCATCATGAGGTAAGACAGCGTCCTCAGGCACAAAATCTCTTTGTTTCACCTGGGCCAAGCTAAATTTCTAGCTGGCATAACACTGGTAGTCTCCCTGGAGTCAGTAAGGTGGGCTGATGAGCACTGCCAGAGCAGCTCCAGCTGTGTGTGTGTCTTGGCAGCAGGTACAGAGGATTTGGGTGCTGTGAACCCAAAGATATGCACAAACTCCAGGGGTACAAACTGCGGCAGATCAAGGACAAACCAGCGGTAATATAACTTCAAGCTGCGTGCCAATCACTTGCAGATAGAACTTGATTTTTAATAGAGTTTTTTATTATTATTATATAAAAAGGAATTCTTTCACTTGAAGTACTCATTCCCTTGCAGATTTATGGCATATTTAATTAGTCATGTGGAGTGCAGATCACTACATTTACTAAGGATCAATATATAGCAACTGACTGCAAGCTGGTAAGAAAATATGGTTGAGTTTATAAGGAGAGCTGAAGCTCAAATCTAAACCAAGAGGGTACAGCCAAGAGACGTGGGAACACGATCTGCCCCCAGACATCTGCTGCTGAGGGTGCTAAGGCAGGCCAACAGTTCAGCTTGGCACAGGAAGGCTGGCCCGTGCTGGCCAAGTGGAAACCTCACCTTCTGAAGGGGCTGTTTGGCTCTGCTGACACTTTCTGTTCCCTCTACAAACGGAGGGCAGCTCTGCAAGTCGCCACCCATAACAAGAGGATTTCAAGCCTCCACTTCTCTTACTCTTTGACAACCTGCGCAGTCAGACTGTGATCTGCTGCACTTAACGCAACACCTGGCTGAGCAGAGCAGTGACCATGTAGAGCTCACAGACACCATCATCATCATAAAAACAAGCCATCTACTTTATAAAATATCTTACTTCTGAGTATTAGTGTGGTGTATCCAGCATATAGGACTAGAAAAAAGTTAACTTCTCTCAGCAGAATATTCTCCTTTCAGCTGCCTGTAATTCCTTATGGTGCACAAGAAACAAATCCAAAGTTTAACACAAAATAAACTTGAATTTATTAATGCATCTTCAGGAAGAGGTTTTATAAAGAGCCAGAAGATAAACTGAATTCAAATGGATAACAACAAAGGCTATATATTACAATTTCTGGTAATATTGGCTTAGATTTAGACACACCGCTAAGGTAACCTTCTATTCCTCTTCTTTCATATGAAAGGCTACTGAAAACACTAGAGAATAAAAGAGACTGTCATTAGTTGTCATACTGTGTCTATAATTGCTTACTTTGTTCCTGAAGCCATCACCATGATAAATTTGCAGTTTTTCCCATCTGCCAGGAGTAGTAATGTGCAATACATTTAACAACTGAATTTGCATATAGAAAGTATCATTGACCTTTGAATTTAAAAGGACAAAGATTTACAAGGACACCCTTTTGAAGCAAAGTGCTTAGTTTAGGCAAAACAAATCGCAGAGGAATAAAACACACTATCTCCTAAATATAGGAAAAGTCGCGGCTTTTATGGGCAAGACATTCAAAATCCCTGCAAAACAGCTCCCTGATGAGTGGTCGCACAATAAAGGAAACAACAAGCTACGACAGGAAAAATACCAAGGCAGGATTTGCAACATGTTTGGCATCATCTAAATGGGATGCTGAAGCGCACATGACTTGGCTGGGAGGCAATGTCTAGCCCTGCGAGGTGGGTAAATGCAGGGTGACAGCCCGTGCTCTGCCTTCAGGCTCTGCTTGCAGGGCTTTCTGGTGGCAGAGGCACGGCGCAGAGCCTCCAGAGATGCTCCAGCACGGCGTAATGCCAGGCTCCTGCACCGCGTTTCCTCCCTCCAGCGGGCGATGGCACCAACAGAGCCGCATGGGCCCTGTTGGAAGCTGATTTGCATCCAGACAGCGCAGAGCACGGGTAAGGCAAGCCCAGGAGAGCCAACAGTAGATGTTTTAAGGAGAATGGAAAACTGCATTTAGAAGAACCAAAGATGGAGTCTGCAACCCTGAGCTGCTTCAAGGGCTGGGCAAGCCCCGCCAGCTTCTCTTCCAGCTGACTCCTTCATCTAACCACACAACCCCTCTTTGGAATATAAATTCTTATATAAACTTGGCTCACAGGATCTACTGAACCACATGTGTGGTTTCTGTACATTCAGGAACACTCAATGGATTTCTGTTTCATACATTTGCGCCGTCCTTGACCAAAGCCATCTTAGCCCTTCACTCCCACAACACCTCAGCACGGAGGTTACGGCTGTCACTGCCGTGCAACCTGCTGTGCTGCTGGCACGATTGGGATATGGCACTGCATTCCAATTTCAGATCGTATTTAATGGGTGGGGTGTTGTTTTTTTTTAAGGAATATTAAAGTACATTTCATATTCCTGACAATATTTGAATCAATCAGCATATATATATATATATATAAATAAACATTCTGATATATTCCCATGAGGCTGCTTGTAGACCTCTCTCTCTCTTCAACCTACCTCCAGGGACATCCTTTTGTTAGCATTAATTTTTCTATTCCCAATAGCTCTTCCAAATAACTCTTGGGAAAAAAATGCTATAGTTCAGCTTACCATGCCATGAATAAATTATTCATAAATGTCATTCTGTCTCATAAAAACTTAAGATATTATTTCAGAACATCATCATAAATACAACTATAACACAGACTGCACAGCCCTCAACTCCTACACTACAATACCTTTCCAGTAAGCTACGATGATTCAAAATAAAATGACGCTTGCAGAAGCAGTTTAGAAGTCTTAGAGATGAAGAACTGTTGAATTCTGAATCACTTAGAACATGGTTCTGTCGTCGTTCTTAAAAAGGTTTGCCCTGTCTTCTTGTGGCATCCCCTTCCAATTCTTCCTCGAGCATTGTGTGCAGCTGCAGGGCACTCAGATTCAACACCCCCCACCCCCGTTACACCACCAAAGAAAATATGTGCACTGTTTCCCTACACTGTACTCCCTCGTGACTCAAATTCCACGAGTGTTTCTGCATGCACTGGAACAGTGCCTCAGCAGGTTGTGCTGTACATGTCACGAACAGAAGATAAACAGGATGAGTGGTGACTCCCTGACACTGGAACAGTTTCTGTTTTCCAGCTATGAGATTATCAGTTATAGATACACCAGACACGTACAGTATTTACATTATTTCATTTCTGATTGTGACAAACTGACCAAGAAAACATCCTTCCTCCAAAAACAGAAAATCACTAGGACAAAAAAAAAAATAAAATGAAATAAAATCTAAAAACCTGTACCTAGGGTGAATAACAAGAAAGACCTGTTGTCTTCTCTTCAGCCCTAAGTAAATTGCTATGAGAAAAGAGTTGCTGTAAATAGCAGATGCTATTGAGAACTTCCTGGAGGTATTATGTTTGGAAAATCTCAACGCTATTGTACTACCTGCAATTATTTTAACAAAACCTATCTGCGAGCATTGGTACATTTGTAGACGTTGGAAAGAACAGACAGCCCACCGATTACTCATTTAACGTTATGTTTTGCAATTGATTTTTCCATGCTCTCTTCTTATAAACTGACTTCAACAGGCATGGGAGTTTTTATTAATATCTCTCCCCCACCCCCACCCCCCCATTATAATTTCATGAGTAGTTTCAGCAAAAAGTTCTTAGTTTATGTAGTTACAATCCAGTGGATTATTACCTACACGTTGCCTCAATGTGTTATTCTCTCTTCCATCCATCCAGAGATTTCCTTGCATTAGCACCTGTGTTAGGTTTTCTGGCACACACTGGATTGATTCGTTCTTGCACAAAATTCACAGTTCATACCTGAGCAGCATTTAATTTTAAATTGACACGAAGACTTTTCCAACTCTAGCAACTTCTTTGCTTAAGCCTCATATCCAGTAAACACATCTGGTATGAAAAACATCCTAAAATCTACTTTCAACACCAATTTCGCTAACATCTTCTGCATTAGCAAACATCTGCTGTGAAGAGTGCTTTCTGGAAAGCTTACAAGCAACAACAAAAGGGACAGGAGTTTGTGACAGGACGAATAATCAGGGACAATTTTCGGAGGCGTCTGCTTAGCTCTACAAAGCAACACGGCCTGCGGCATGAGGCTGAGTAACGTCGGTAGGCGTAGTTCCACCCTTACCTTTCACCAGCTGTGAGCTTGGCCTGCTGACTGGAAGATGTGTCGTGGCTTGGGCTCACACGCCGAACATATGGTGGAGTTAGACTGGGAGCGGGGAGAGAAACTCTGTCTCTACGCAGTAACTGTGGTCAATTTTCCCTAAATCTGCCTGCTGTTGGCTTGTTAACAAAAACAAAATCAAACACCTGTGTACCAGATACAGAGCTGTTGAAGTGCCAGCACTGATCCATCTGCAGAGCACATCATTAGCCAACTCCTTTTCTTTGGGTGAGATGCAAGACAGATTCATCAGAGCAAACCCACAGCACCACTAAAGGAACAATGTGTGTTCCCAGCCTCCTGCTCTGCTCCTTTCTGTGCCTTTTCATGGTGCCATAATCGTGATGAAGAGTGATGAAATATTCATTTCTCTCCTCACCAGGTGATTCTCCAGGCCCTGGACCAGCGTGCTGTGAGCCTCATCCCCTCTCCTTTACTAGCCCACCTGCCACTTCATTGGCCAGTCCCTCCAGCATGCCTTTCCCTCATCTGACTTCTCCTCCTGCACTTCAGAGGGCAACTGAGATGTTCAAAACTGGTTAAATGCTGCCGCTAAGGAATAACATTAATAGATAATGGAATAGGAAGGACTAGAGGGACTTGATTCAAGCGTCATCGCACCCAAACTAGTTACTGAGATGATGCCTAATTCAGGTTGTTCTCCTTCCAGGGTGGGTATGGACCCTTCTACTTTTCCCCGTCCTGGCCACTTGCAGAAAGGGCAGACCCTGCTTTGTGCCAGGATGTGGACCACTCAAAATAGCTCTTCAGGCTCCTCACAAAACCCATTTCTCCAGCACCTGTGCTCAGAGAGCACACACTCTTCTAACACCCATGTCAACCTCCCTAGCTGAGAACCTTGATCCACCCTATCCACAGGGCTCCTGGGTTCCTTCCCGTCCCTCCTCTGCCTTTCTCTGGGAGCACAACAGCATCTGAACCAACGCCTATCACAGCTCGTAATATCATCTGTTTAGGTTGGGATTTGTTCAGGATTCTCCATCATCTTTCCTCACGATTACAGAGGCAGGCACATCCTGTATATCTTTACTCTTCTTTCAGAAATAAGTTGCTCCAATGATGCATCATCACATAACTAAGGGTATTAGGAGACGTGTCCTGTTCCATCTGGCTGAAGAGTGATGTTCCTCTCAGCTCTTTTTCTTTTTGCATGAATACAACAAGCAGAAGCGAGCAACTGCAAGTGGCAGGGAAGCCATGCAATATCGATCAGACATTATTGTCCTTTCATTTGCCAAAGCTGAGATCATCCAAAAACTTGGAAAGATCTTGTTCATTGCAGGTGTGCACAAAACGACTTGGGCGAGGAGCAGCAGGCACGAACCAACACAAGACTGTTAGCTGAGGAAACACAGATGTACAACAGCACAACGGCAGCGAGGTCGTTGACTGCTTTTTAAGCCGGCTGTCATTGTGCGCACTCCCAAGGACCAGAGCCAGGAAGCTCCTTGCTGCTAACACTACATTTTACTGCTGTTTTGGTCAGCCCCCAAGTTCTCCAGCTACAAATCCCATAAAGACACGGCTTCGCGCACAACCAACAAACCTGTCTGCAGTGCCTTGAAGCTGCAATCCTGGCCAAACAACCGCAGAAGGCAGCGGCAGTCCCTGGCAGGAGGTACAAGGAGCCCAGCTGTGCTGGCCACTGCTCTCCCAGGAGCCCAACCACGACCCGGCCTTGCTCAGCCCTTCCCCACGCCCCTTGCATCCCTTTCCATGGCAGAGGACATCCCGTCTTCTGCGAGGGGAGGAACTGGGAAACGTGTGTTCAGGCACCAGCATATGCTGTGCTCCCGAGGGTACAGCCAAGCATAAGAGGTTTTACCAGCCTTCTTTGCCAAGGAGCAGGCCCAGATTCAGATGTCTATTTCACATTTGTTTGGCTTCCCCTTTCCCAGTCCGGTTGAGTTTTTGCACCTACTGGCATGGTGTTTTGTTTTTTTTTTCTTTGTTAGTTTCAAATTTATCTGCAGTATCTTTCACTTGGTGAAATCCCCATCACCACCCTAGCAGAAAAGCACAAAAAAGAAGGGCTGAGCAATTTCTGTTGCACCTTTCTCAGTCCTAAATGCTCGATACCTTTCTGAATGCTCAGTGAAGCCAGGCAGCACGGCCACGTTCAATGTGTGCGGGGGCACCTGGCAGCAGCCCACGGCACCTCCTCAGAGCTCAGAAACACTCACACAACTAAATGTGATGCCTGCACCCAAACCACACCACCCAAACTAATGCAGACGTTTACAGTACTCCTTGCATATGCAAGAGAAAACAAAATAAGAACCCGGGTTTGATGAAAACAAAAAACGAGTAGAGGTTCTCTAGGGGGGAGGCTGTTTGTTCATCCCTTTGTTCGGTTTTAAGATGATAGTTCAGTTCTGCCTCTGTTGCTCACTCCTAACCTTTTGACAAAGATCTACAGTATCAAAGCTATCGGGCTGGGATTACTTTTATATTTATCCATGGATAAAAGATGCAGTTCCTTTGACCAGTTTATGAATAAATGACTGGTACTTTTCTTATCTGCATGCTCCTGTTTACAGTTATTCCGTTATTCCAACTACACATAAATACCAACAACTCCTATATGGAGAAGGGTGCCGGTATGGAAATGAAATGCTTTCATCTCTGTGAATAGTGATGAATCCTGAGGCTGAAGAAGGTCACAGCTAAATGTGAAAGGTGGAATGAATCAAGTCTCTACCATCTTATA
The DNA here is from genome assembly GCF_964034855.1 of Anser brachyrhynchus. Classification (NCBI taxonomy): domain Eukaryota; kingdom Metazoa; phylum Chordata; class Aves; order Anseriformes; family Anatidae; genus Anser; species Anser brachyrhynchus. The sequence goes on from NC_137705.1 coordinate 3,772,783, forward strand.
TTGCTTGGTACAGCATCATGAAGTCAGCAGAATTTCTTTCGAGGTCCAAAACCTTCCCCACTTTCTTATCACAGAGAACTTGGACACCAGGTGCAGAAAGACGAGGCACAACTTGCAGGTACAGCACAGACAGAGCATACCAAAGGGAGACGGAAGAACAAAGTTGTCAACAAAAAGATGCAACATGGTCACAGCAGTTTCCTTGGCCTAATCTACACTAAAATGATGTTCTTGCCAAAATGGGCAGTTCTGTCATGCCCCCAACTCCTGTAGTCCCCAACACCTCTCCTTTGTCGGGGCACGCTTACCACACAATTTCACAGAATACTAACCTGGTAGCAAAGCAACCCAATCAAAACGCTTTTTTGTTTTATTCAAAACATCATCTCTTTCTGAAGTGGATCAGCAAATAAATATGATTCACTATGCAGCCGCAGTCAGTAACTTGTAGAAGTACACCATGACGTACCAGGCACGTAGGGGATGGAATAGCTCAGCGGTAAAGAGGCAGAGACAGAGTGAAGGAATCCACTGCCAGACATACCCATCCTCCTGCTTCTCCCAGTCCCTCTGCTTGAACAAGCCATTTATCCACCACCTGCTTTAGCTGCGGAGTAGCCATCAGGATTTCTTTCTACACCACTATTTGGATGGCACTCTGAAAAAGGCTTTCGTTGACTCACGCTACTTAATTGGTAGAAGAGCAAACACAGAAAAGCCTGGGTTTTTGAGATAGCAAAAGACATTTTGTTTAAAACGAGGATTACTTGATAATAAATCCATTCGCGAGCAGATAAATGCCAGCAGAGAGACTAGAAGTAGGAAATATGTCCTAAATAAAGCAGGTTACTGATGACCAAAAAAAAAAATTTTTTTTTGATTTATTTTGAATAAGCCAGGGTTTAAAGATTACCATACTAAAGCAAAGACAAAGCCGACTCTTATCCTATTCAATGCAATATTCAGTAAATTAATGAGCTGGTATTCCTACAGTACATATTATTATATTATTGTTAACATGTTTGGGGTTGGTAAATATTTAAGCACATTATTACTCTTCACATGACACAGAACAGAGCACTCGGATCAATTTCAGACCTCATATTTAAATTCTTACACTAGACAGAGAACTCTGGGTACACAAAACCAAAACCTTACACACCAGGCTCCTTCACCCAGCGAAGCAGACCTACGACAGTGACCCAAACAAGCAGCTGTGCCAGTATTTTGACTGGTCACTCAAATAAACTGTAAACTCCAGAGCTGCTCCCACCGCTTCCCTAAGTTTTATCTGTGACCACGTTTCAGGCATGAAGAACTCATTTGGAGAAGCTATCCAGCATCTAGTTTGAAAACAGAAACTGCTGCTTTGTTGCAACCCTGCCATTTACTTCCTTTATTTTGTCCTGTATACATGGAAAGAAATATATAATCGAATATACATCTGTATTTCTAGTGGATATCTCCACGCAGTAGCCAACTTGTGCATTATCTTTCCCATCAAAGGGATACCGATGATGATCAGAGAAGTAATATATGAAGAGAAACAGAGTCGTTGAACTTTCACATGAAATAAAAACAGGTAGGGAAAAGCAAGCTGTCCGCGCACTAAGTTCTGCAAATGGTACAGAATAAAATGTCGTTTTTTACCTTCCTATTCTTAAGTGTTTTTCAACAATGTGCATTAATTTCTTCTGAAATAAGAATGGGATTATTGCATACAGTTTTTAATATTAATTGCCATGTAAGCTGTTTTAAAAAGGTTTGCTATCTCACAACTCCCACACAGGAAAGCCTAGTCGAAACCACCTTGGTGGCCAAGGTAACACCCCGCAGTAAAAGATGTCTTAAATCAATGGGCCAGCGGTAAGCCTTTATTTAAAAACTGTTGCTCAGTGCATGTGATCTGAACACAATGAGCTAACGTTGCTACCTGCAATTGAAGGAGCTTTTAAAAACTGTAGGATAGCACTCAAGTCAATGCATCAACCACTTAAATTTCTTTAGCAACCTATATCTGGATAATTCTTTCTAAATTCTAGAAAACAGGAGAAATAAAAACCACTATTAAAAAAAAAAAAAAAGAAAGAAAGAAAGAAAGAACTTGGAAACAATAATTCTGGAAGAACAGAATTCGCCAGACTAAGGCACGTCGTGCCAAAATATTACTTTCCATAAGATGGTTGGCCAGTCTAGAGCATAAAAATTTCTCGGGATTTCACTTGGAAGGAAACAGGATACATATCTATTTATCTTTGCGTCATTTTTTTTCTTAATCATTGCTAAATACCAGATTACCTTAGTAACGTCTCTCAAAAGCATTTGACTGGATAGTACAGATGTAACTGGAGCTAGAATCTACGAGAATGAATGGCAACCACTTGTGCACAAGGAGAATACAATAAACTGTGGGGCTTTTTGTTGTGGTGTTTTGGTTTTTTTTCCTACTTAAATGGAAACAAACATATTTTCGTTCGCAACAGATATACTTTTAAGGACAAGAACTACAGGACAGTGAGGTGAAGATGTTTTACATCAATCAGACTCAGAGCAGATTCTTTAGACGCCCAGGTAGGCATCAGCGTGACTCAGTGTGCAGTGATCACTTTGCACACGCAGAGCAGCACTTCCAGGCACGCTGGCTGCAGCTCCATTTCAATTTTCTTAACGCGGCCTGTTCTGCAAGCTCTTCTCCAGCACCTCTTTGCAGGATACACTCTGATGGGGTGTAATTACAATGGACAAATGACTTTTGATTCAGTAGACAAATGACTGCTTCTAAACCCTTGATCAGGTAGGAGGATGCCTGAAATTGAGTCATCCAGCTGACCCTGATTTGCAATTAACAGTTCAGTGAATTTTTAATTGCAGACTCTTTGCTAAAGCTGACAGCTAGGTTACAAAGCTACAGGACACAGCTCTCCAGGCGTTCGGAATACCAGGAGGGTTTTGGCATGAGTGAAACGTGTAGCACGGAAGAAAAAATAACAAAACAAAAACAAAACAACAAGCAGAAAGAACCCAATGCTTTTCCTCCCTGTCCAAAAAAGGCCAAAACAAAAACCAATAACACCCTGCAGCCACACAGGCCCTTTGGCTCTCCAATGACTGTCACATCCAAGGCCATTCCTGCTCCTTTTGTCCCAGGCAACACCCAACACCTGATTTCTAGCACTACTTGAGAACTACATGAAAAACACCACCACACGCCTTAGACTATGGGCTCAGTCACACTTTCTGGATCTACGTCTTGCCACCCTCTCAGGGATAACTTGCCTGTTAGTTTGCCTACAGGCTTTTTGGCTGGCAATACCAGAGCGGCGCCTTGCGGGTGAAGCTTCTTCTCTGATGTATCACTGTACAGAGCAGTTCGGTTATTTATTGTATTGCTAAGATTTCCATTTTTACTACAACACTTTACTACTTACTGTTAAAAAGAAACTATATCCTTAGCAGTGCCCACTACCATTGAATGCAATGCACTTAAGCTGTCACCTTAATGCTCAGTATTTATTTGAACTAGATCACATTGCAGCCTTGCTATTTAAATGGGGCTCTGCAAAATAAGCAGATGCCAATGCAGTTCTCTGAAATGTGTTTCCATTTTATCCGATTGCATATTTTCCCATTTTTCTAGGACCCTCTCCTCATCAATATTCCTCTCATTATGTGATGGTATGTCAGGAAAAGCACAGTAGTTGTTGCAAGAAGACACCTCTAGCCTTTCCTTTCCAATCATCTCTTCATCTAACTACTAGCCACTTTCACTCATGATGAATAAGGTCTAAAAATGTTCCTAAATTTCTACTCTCCCTCCTTGTAGAAAACTGTTTTCTGAATTATCCATACTGTCACATTTATCTATCAATTTTCTGTAAATCGATAATTGCTACTGAAGAAAAAGTTTACCCACCAACAAAAAGTTACAATAATAATTAAATTTCTATTAGCGCCACTTGAGAAATAACAGACTTTGAAGACTTTTTTTCCTAAGCCAAGAAACGTTGAAGTTTTGTTAAAATTAACTTTTAACTTTTGGTTTTAAAAAATTTTTAACGGTTACTAAAACCACCGTTTTCCAATTTTCAGCGAATAATTTAATTTCCAGTCAAAACAAATTTTTTCCAATCTCATTGTTAAAAATTGCATTAAAATATCATGTTTAAAAAGTGACTTGAGAGGTTGTGTAAAACGTTAATTTCAAAATGGAACATTAACTATGATAGGGCAAGTATCTCTATAATAATTGAATAAAACAGTCATTAAGAACCTAATTTCTTGTGTAGCCTGTACGATTTCAAATTTTTAACTAAATGAGGAATCCACGTTCAGCTAAATTGAGAGAAAAACGACATTGCATTATTAAACTCATTAAAAGATAAACTTACGAATTAATTTAAATTCATAAGCTAATAGTCTCGCAAACGCATCTTCACCCACAAGGTGAAGTAAGTAAAAATACCGGTTGAAACCGTGCTCGGGAAGCAAACCAACTGTTCAATGGCGCTGGCCTCTTCCACCACGCACTCAGCCTCCCCTCGTCCTCCAGCTGGCCGCAGCCAGGAGCTCCTTCCACCTGCTGTCGCAGCACTGCAGGGCATCCAAACAGTCCTAACTCTTCTACAGACACCCCAATTATGACACCGGTGTGCCCGAAAACCTACCCCAAGCCCTTGGGCTCACCGCCAACCTTCGAGTCACTGAAGCAGGTTCTGTGATGCGGGGCTGGCTCATGGTGACATCAACGGGGCGCGGAGAAGGAGGTCTCATGGGTATGACAACCAACTGTGCTGAAATCATCAGCTCTCCAGAGTTTAAGAGCCTGACAGGGAGGCTTGCAGCCCAGCCTGGCTGCTGTAAATAGCCTGCATTTGAGTGAGTTTACGAGAGCTTGGGTAAAATTGGTAAAACATGGTGGGACTGGCGATTGGCAACAACTTCTAACTGGCAAGGGCTTCAGGAGAGACTACTGCCTAGCCTAATTTTAGGCCAGAAAACACTCATGTTCTACTACTGCAAATTGAGCCAGTTATAAATAATTCAGAGGTACTTGCCGTGAGATACAGTACGCAGCCACCAGCAGCACTCTCAGAAAACAAGAAATTGTGATACTGATAAGCTGAGTACAACTTAATTTGCCTAAAAGTCCTTTTGCTGAAAAACCCTGGTGTTAACCACTGCTGCCTTACTGTAGTCAACAGCTCTTCCACAATATGTCTGAGCTTGGCTGTTTGACCTTGCAGTTCACTTAACTGACAATTTGGGGGACCACATTCATAAATTTTGTGCTGCTGCCTGCTCCAGCTGTCTGCCCATGCTGTCCCCAGCCTCACAGTAACCAGGGACCCCCAGCCAAATGCACGGTGAATTCTGATGAGAAGCAATCTACTAATCCAATTTGGGATAATGCGAGAAAACAGAGCAAAACAAACTGCAACAGGCCAAAGACAACATCTGAATGGCATCACCACCCTCCTAGTACCCAGTTCCAGTCTTAAACTGGACGCAATCTCCTCCAGGAGGAACTGATCCCTGAACCAAAAACAGCACTTACCCATTCACTCACTGCACTACTGCCAGAAAAATTAAATATGACAGGATAAAAATACACCTGAACCAGAGTTTGTCTACTCATGTAGGCAACTGAATAGCACAAGCATGTTTTGGCCCCAAAGCTATCATCAGTAAGCATCCTCACCTGCTGTTATAAGCCTACCTGAAAGCATGAGACTGCCGGAAAATACACCAAATGCACACACAAACCAAAGCATGCATAAGCCAAAAGCATGCAGAGTCTCAAATTAGATTCTGCAAGGTAGCAAGGGAAAAGGAGACGGTGGTGCTGCTCCCGTTTTCACACGACTGTTAAGCAGCTGAAGTGCGCTTCCCAGGCAGGCCTGACAGAGGTTCAGTGCCTTCCCTCCGCCTCCTCTGCCATGTACCCAGCTTCACGTCCCAAGTCTTGGCTGTGGACTCAGGAACAAAAATCACTTCTGCAACAACTCACTTGAATGTTTTTGATGCACGCGGTGAGTTTATTGTATCTAAAACCATTTTGCCAGGCAAGAGACTGCCTTAGACACAAGCAGCACCTGAAAGCACGAGGAATATGGCCTGGGGTTTCCAAGTCCAGGAAGCAGCGTTTCCTTTGTGCTTTCATGAGCAGCACATGTGGCTATGGCCACTCACAGCTAGAAGAAGCAGTAGATGATTTTCCAAAGAGTTCTGGGGTACAAGTGAATAATGAAGCTATTCCAATTTAAAGTCCCAGCTGGAGAACTGCTTACAAATGCCTGATAGCATAAAAGTTTTACCCTCCCATCATACTCCCAGAGGGAAGCAACATAAATGCCTCTAACTACAAGTTCTGCTACCAATAGCTAGTTTTCCCCCATGCCTTCAGAAAGCCCATGCATCATACTGCTTTTAACTAGGAGTTTATATTGCATCCGCTTCTAATGGTTCTTTGAGAAAATACCAAATTACAACACCAACCGCTTCCAATGATTATAGCTACAATTAACTCGCTCTGCGCATCAAAAATACTAATCAGGCAATGAATGGTGGCTCTCCCAAGAGCAAGAAGCGAAAAGCTTTAGGTGCTCAGGCAAATGATGAAAGGATAAAAGTCAGTGTGACTACAAAAGAAGTGAAATGTCCTTTTTCCAAGCTTCTTGTAACTTAAACGTTGAACAGGGTAGAAATATCAACATCCTACCGTAACTTACAGAAGGCTATTCTCAGCATAATTTAAGCATTTCCCCATGTAAAATCTTCACCAATAAAACGAAAAAAAGTAGTAGTGATTCCATTCCCCATTATAATATGCACCAGTGGTTTCTGAAACAGCAGGCAAAGCAGATGTTGCAGTAACTTCCATGCAATGGCATGTGACAGCCACCTTGATTGCCCTTTTCCAGCCATTTAATTCAGTAACTGGGGGAAGCAGTGACACCGATACATCTGCAGGTTCCATGTGTTCCCGTGAATCAAGCATTTATATATCTTTTCCCCAGGAAAAACATAAACCCTATTTGGAAGGTACTTCATGGGAGATCGCAGTAGCAGAAGTGCCAGCAGGTGTAACGTAATGTGGCTCTGACAGCTCCAGAGCAGACAAACTGCCCGATAAAGGCAGGCATTTGCACACGACGGTGGAGTCGCACTGCTGTGGGGAAACATAGCCCCATCAAGTTCTCACATGGGAAGATTCATGACACGCAACCCAAGAGGAAATTTGTCTGCTGCAACAAACTGTCAGCGGTGCTGTCCAGCTGCAGATCTGCATACGGCTCATCCTTGCTTCCTCAAGCCCAACATGACTTAGTTTCAACCCAAAGTAGTCTGCCCAAGTCATGGTACAAAAAAGACAGCACTGGTTCCAAAGACACGGAAGATGACAGACAAGGGCTTCAAGGTATTACACCAAAATAACGAGGCCATCTCGAAAGGAATGTGTCAGAATAAAATGACATTAAGAACAAACAGAAAATATCAACTTTACAAAAGCACTAGTCTCACTTTCCGCAGCTAAAATAAGGATCTAGATCTCAATCCAAGAGTTTCCCTTTTCTCAAAATCCCTTCAGTCTTCCTCTCTCTAATTTTCTTGGGTATTTCTCACACTGAGGGGAAAAGAAAAAAAAAATATTGTGCTTTTAACCAGGCAGAAATAAATGTATCGTGCAATATTGCTGTTGAAGTTCAAGAGTAGGGGAATCCACTTTGTCACAGTCACTTTCAATGAGCACTCCAGTTTATGATAAGTTTCATAAAAACTGCTTAATTCAACATTTATGAAAGTACTGAAGATAGATGAAAGGTGTGGAAATAGGAATCTTGCCAATCCATCATTCTGCTGAAAACGAGCACCCAGAATGATAAGAATGAAGATAGGCTTTTCATGTACATATGGTCTGCTAGATAGAATGATTGAATATTCTTGCATTTTTAATCAAAATGTTCCTTCCATGGCACTGCCACGTTCAAATTATTTTCTTCCATCACCACTGAATATTTGAATATTAGCACTCTTTTCCCCTTGGGATTAAGTTGCTCACAACATTTTCAATAAGAAAGGGAAATACCCTGTGTGAAAAGGTGCTTGATAAAAGATTCTCACTGAGAATTATTTTTTTTCCAAAATCTTTTAGAAATAAAAGATCAGAAGTGAACACAGAAGCCCAGCTTTCAAATTGTATAACAAAGGAGAACAAAACAGCATTACGCCAGATCTCACGACTTGAATCTCAAACTACATATGCTAGCAAAATTTTAGGGCAGAGACTACATTTTAGCAATGAATTTTTATAGCTTCCTGTACAAGAAATCTTTGCCAGAAATTGTGTTCCTAGCTATAACCATGTTACAAAGACCACTAATAACAACCCGAGTGTTTGGGTGAAACTGCTAAAAATACCCAGCCAGGGCAGATTACACCTTCCTCCTTCTGTTGGGTGTTTCATGGGCTAAGAGTCCAACTGGTAGCAGAGCTGGGAGCCTAGCTTAGCCTGTGACCCTTATTTATTAGCTCCAAATCATTCTGCCAAATAACTTTTTCTGCACTTTCTCTACAAAAAGTTAGGCTGGTAGATCGACCTAACTTGGTGCACGAGGTAGGGGATAGGAATACTGCCAGTCCTTCTCCTTTTTTGGAGGCTCCAAGAAATAGACTCAACTTTCCAAAAGAAAAGAAAGAGAACTCAAGTTCTAACTTATTTTATTATTAACCTATTTCCCCTTCAATGAAATTGTAAAAGTTGCAGTTTGAGACTTAAGCGATAACATATGGTGCAATAAACATTATTATCAGTTTGATGAGTTATTGCAAATAACCACCCAGATTACTGAACCATTTCCAATGGAGTTGAACAAGCTGGAACTGATTGCAGATTCATTGTAATTTCACACGTGGGAACATTTATCACAGTGAAGTTTTGATTGATTTTTGCCCGTTAATACACCATAAGTGCCAATGTTATCTTTCTAGGCTTGGAATATCTAGTTGAAAAGGTAATGATTCCCTTAAAATTTTGATTTTCCCATTTGACTGATAAGGCAAGTTCATAGTTTGTAAATAGTATGAGACAAAACCATAGATACAGTGAACTACTATTCACCCTTCACAGAAATTGAGTGTGAACCACTTCAAATACTCTGCATTGGATTCTTATACACCTCTTATGCCTCTGCTTCTTCAGTTCCACACACAGACTAGGAAAACATAAAAGGAAAAATGAAATCACAGCAATAAATTATTACCAGAGACATTTAAGAACTTTCACTCTAGAACTGCAACTACATCTGTTCAAACAAATCCCCATGGCCCGATTTTTCATTTGGTACAACTCGTGTTGTGATTGAGTAGAGAACTCATCAACACGCTCGTTTCACAGACTTCAAGTCTTTAACTGAACAGTATTCATGCTAGGATGTCCTACAAGTTACACAAAACGGAAATTAATTAAAAAATAACTGTCTTTGTCCTTGCCAACTCTGGCATGAACTTCCACTGCAAACAAAAAAAAATGAGGGGGGGCTGCAAAAGGTGCACATTCATGGGAAGGAAGGGAGGAAAAGAGTCTTTCCATTTCTGGCACTTCGAGATTTTTTTCCAAAATAAAGGAGGTGAGGATACCTATTCATGAAATCAGCTGTAACCTTTCCACTGATTTTCGAAGTTCTTGCCAAGATAGATGAGACAATCCATCACCTGGGAGTCAGTTGTTCCTCCACTGAATTGATATTACTCTGAAAGGCAGCAGCAGGGACAGCCGGGTTCCTTTTGCTTTAAGCAGGAGACTACTCATTCACCCCATACCCAAAAATATCACTAAATGACATGCTGCTTCTGCAACTTGCCACATCAACTGGAAATTGTTGCTATTTTATCGAGGAGGGGAAAATATAACCAATAAAATAAATCCAGCCTGATTATTTTGAAAGGGACAAAGACAGCAGAGGTGACAGAGGTGTAATTGTTAGTCAACCTCACAGCACTTAGCAGTAGAGCTATTTAAACATCTGATTCCACTGATAAGAAAAATAATAAACAAAGTTATTATGAAACTGTTCTATCTGTCATCCAAAAGTCCAGTGAATCATTTATGACCGTATACCTGGGTCTTCTCTCTCTCCTATTTTTTTTTTTCCATCAGAAACCAAAGCTAGTTACTTTTGGGGGGAAAAATGTGGCTTTTATTTCCTAAATCAACCTGAAAGGAATAAAATATTGAAATGAGCAGAAATACAAAATAAATGTTTGTTGTTCTGTAATTCTCCAAAATGTCAAAGAAAAACATAAAAACGTATGCTCTGTAAGCTTGCAGCTGAACTTGGCATGACAGTCTATCTATTATTTAAAAGATGTTGAAGCTCAATTCATGAATTATTAAATTCTTGTTACATTTAGTTTCGAAGGAAAAAAATTATTTCATTCACTAAAGGAAATTCAACTTGTTCTACAATACTTTCCTAAAAAACATGGAATTTAAACTTCTGAAGTTATTCTAAACAGGAGGGGAAAAAAAAAAAAAAGGAAAGGAAAGAAACTACTCCCAACTCCATAACTAACGTAACTGCCTCATTAAAAGGATGTGCTGTATATCCAGTAACCTTCAACAATTCTTCAGCATTCCCACATCCATTACACAAGTGTTCTGCATGTGAAAAAACTTGCCATACACTAACTTGCAGGGTTAGCAATAGCTCCTCCACGTGACACTCGTGAACCTCCAATTCATCCAAGCTGCATAAGTCAAGCCTCCTCAGGACCCTTCAACTCGCTTCATTTCTGTATTTCTCCTGACCAGCCTCAAAAGGCTGCCCACACTACATCAAAGCACGGGTAGGTCCAACCACCACCACCACCAAGTTCTCTGCCATGAAGCTGACAAATTCTGGGACCCAGCAGTGCCCAGAAGGTACGCGGGGCTGAAGAGCTGCTTGCCACAGAGCCTCCTGGCTGTCAGCCTGAAAAATCGCTGCGAGTCTTTTGAATTTAAAAGAATATGTCACCCTTAAGGAGCAGGTGAGGGGGGGCCTCTTCATCATTACCGGGACAATTTCAGAAACCTCTTGTTGGCTGCTTCAATCAATGCAAGCCGCCGGTGGTGGCCACTCCTGCCACCAGCAGTCACCGAGCAGCGGGCGTTGGTCACAGCCGTAGCGAGAGCATCCTGCAGTGCTTCAGGACAGCTCCATGTCCATCAACCCCTGCCTACAGCAAACTCACCATTACTTCGTTCTGCCAACAGCCTCTGTGCCTTAGAATTCTGAAACTTCGTTTGTAGCCTTACTAATATAATATTGGTTGTGCTCTAGAATGAGTATTTAATAACTACAGGGATTCAAAATGAACAGCTAACTGAGCAGATTTAATAAGAGAGAGACAAAACAAATTCAATGACACCGCTTATAATGCCTAATAAAGTTATTTTACTGTACTCTGGAGGTTAGCTATTCAATTGGCTCCTAAAATCCATGCCAATATTCTTAAAAGGCTCTAACACCAAACGGGCACAGGTGCGGTGTCACACTCCCTGTGACAAGGATTTCAAAGACAGTTACTCAAGCATATGATCCCACCGACAGAAGACATAATAAAAAAATATAACATTATGAAGATGCCACAACCGTCAGCCCCCATTACAATGACTAGTTGATTAGCTTGTGCAGATAAATATCCCAACACCCACTGAAGTATTTTTCCTAGGAAAACAATCAACTCTGAGTTAGTTTGCTACACTTTTCAAAAAAAAAAAAAAAAGCTTTAAATTTCCAGCATTTCAAGAACAACTCAAAAGAAATGTTGCCATTCAACAACAAACTCTTCTCTAAAAAGGCTTAAATGCAAGTCTTGTAATATATTCCTTCCTTCAGCCACAAGTTAATTTTCATCAAAGCTTATTTTGACACGGTGTCATCATAAATGTAAAATACGACTCAAGTGTTAGAATTATTTTCCTGAAGTGTTTTATCCACTTTAACAGTGTTGGTCTCCTGACATTCCTTTTGCACTCGAGTCCTAAATATTACTCATTTCCAGATTCAGGCACGAGGATGTTATGCAGCAGCCTCCTCCATCCCCCGGGTGCACTGTTGGCCTGGGCTCAGAGAGCTTTGCCTTTCCCTCCCATCTGCTCACCTGTGAGCCACACTCCTCAACAAAAACATTCACCCAGTACTCCTGGTCCTGCACAATGGCTGAGAGCAGGATGAGAAGACTCATTCCTGAGGGGTCAAGGATCTTGTAAACATGAGAGCAGCAGAGAGAAGTGACCTACCTGCTTCTCATTCAAGACGTGAGGTTTGTGATCTGTGTATGTCCCGTTAACATTAACCCACTTAACAGAGACTGCTCTTGCTCCTGAAGTCTCCTGGCGTTTTTAATGCAATTGAAGGATAAGCAACAGGCCCCGTCTCCCAGATTATATCATCAGCTGTCAAGGAAAGGGCTTCCTTTTCAACTACTATTCGTTTTATTGTGATACATGGTATTGGTTTCAAAGAACAGTGATTTAGTCTGCTCTGTAAATAGAGTTATTGACTGGAATGTATTTTACCCTGCATTGCCATTTGCCTTTAACAGCACTTTTAATACCCTTGCTGCAGTCAAGCCCTGTAAGACGATGAGACGTTTTTGCTCTGTGGTCTTTACAAAGATTCTTGGTACAGCCCAATCCTTCAGCTCAGAAGCACATTGAAAAAGAAATAAAGATGCCTGTTGAATATCGAATACAGCTATTTCTCTTTAGGTATTCTACTTTTCAGGCCCAAATCCACAAATACAGGATGCACCTGCAGCGGGGGGGGAATAACCTGTCTCCAGGCTGGGGCAGGATGGTGCTGCACGAGGGGGCAGCTGAGCACCAAGCAGAGGGCAGCCCTCGGGCGACGTGCTGCTACACGGCCAGCTGCATCCTCCTGCAATGCCAGCAGCGTCCTTCCAGCTACCAACTCTGTGGCAGCAAGCAAAACCCCGTGTCTTTTATAGTGGTGGTGCTTGTGCAAACTCTGAAGCGAGAGTAGTCATATCGTAGCCTTATTAAGCTGGGCAGGGGATAGGGACCTAAATTGCTTGCAAAGATCTCCATGCTTTCTGGTGTGGCTTAGGAAATATTCTTTCCCTTTAACCGAGGCATGGTGTAGGTTCCTGAGGCAGAGTTCCATAAACCAAGTTTTGCTGCATCCTGACTCCTCTCTTGAAACTGCACAGAAGTATTTTTGATAGCTCTGAAGAATACTGAAACAAGAATAACTTCTCAGTGGAAACAGTAATGGTGCAAGCAGCGAGCATTCCTGTCATGGGGATTTTAAATTACTGAGCCAGTTAACTAGCTGCTACAGTGTGAAAGCCAACATTTTTAGAGAAACTGAATGTGTGTGGTCTGGGAGAAAGCAGGAGGGGGCGGGTATCTGGAGCTGAGCTCTCAGAACAAGCAGAAGATGTTTATTTGAAAAGAATATTGTGTTGCAAAGTTGCTACAAAACTTCCCTCCCAAATGCTGCTACCTCCGTGTTTATTAAAGAAATCCAACTTTTCTTCTAACTTGGCAAGGTCTAGCGGAGAGAGGAGCAGCAATAACATCCTCTCCACGTTGTTAAAGATGCAAAGTCAAGCACCTGAAAGTTAGAAATGCCAGAACTGAGATTGACTGTGCAACCTTAATTTGCCCCCTTGTGCCTGTGCATAATTATATGGTCTCTAATTAAATGAACATGAGCTTCAATTAAAAGATCCTGCCTCGTTCAGCAGCACTGGATGGATGAGGAGTGAAGAGCGTGTTTGTAGGACAACCTGATCTTTCAGGATTTCCCACTTGTGTAACATGACAGCAGGAATGTGAGGGAAGCAAAAAGTTGATCTTATTCTTCATGGAAATCAACAGAACTGTCCTGCTTTTAAAATCAAACTGAGGTATTTCAACTTGAAACAAAATAAAACATTGTAAAGCAGATAATGTGGGAGTTACACTTTTGACTTTTTTTTTTCCACGTTGGTTTTCCAATTGCAGCACTAGCTCGTCTCCAGCATCAGCTTTGGTCAGGCTCTGAAATTTACTGCAAATCAGAACCCTTTAATTCCTAAGAATGGATATACCTTTTCCCACCATTGATAAAGTGAAATGAAATAGTACTGTTCAGTTTTTAACTCTAAGTCTAAAAGGAGCAAAGGGAGGAAGGCTTTGTACTTGGAATGAACAGAAACAGCCACTAAGCAGACACGGCTGGCACACGAGCCTTGGCTGGAGGCTCCTTCCACGCCCTCCTGGCCCAACTCCCCCACGTTCACTTTGCTCTCCCGTTCATCTCACGCTCTGGAAAGTGGGCAATGCACAGCCTCAAGCCAACAGAAAATGAAACCCATCCTGGGATAAACCTGATGAAACTGAGCAGCTCTGCCCTTACCTTCCTTCAGCTCCAAAACGGGCTGCAGCTTCAGAGTAATTCCTCCCTCCCCCCGCAGCTCTTACAAGAGCCACAAATCCCTGGTTACTTTTGATTTACAATAGAGGCAAGGTCATCCGTATAAAGAAAAAAACAAGGTCTATATTTTCAGATACTGAGATACAATTTATCATAGAGATCAATGACACTTTTATTCTCTATAGAGATGAACTACCCATTTTGCAGTAAAATTATCAAAGGGTTTTTCTCCTTTCTGTTGCAGGAGCTGCATCATTTGAAAACCAACTTGTAACAGAACATTTGAGCATTAGCATCCAGTTCTTCCTGCTGCCTCTCTAACACATAGCTCACTTTTCTTACATTAGTGACCAGAAGAAAAGGGAATGGTGAAATCAATGAGACAAGACCTGTTTGGGTGGCAGAAGGTAATACTGATGGTACCCTCCGAGTCAAGAGGTATTGTTGAGCCCTTTCAATTAAAATAATTGCCCCTTCCCAGCTCTCAGTCCGTGCACCAAAGCAGTCACCTCTGGAGACACACGCCAGTCTGCACCAGAAGCTGTCGTGACAGATTACCCAGGAAGTTGCCCATCATTGCCTTTTTCCTAACGGGATATGAAAAAAATAAAGTCCTATTTGAAGTTCTCTGTTGGAGCCCAAATGTGCCTCGCACCTCGTGCTCAGCAGCACTTCTGAGCACCCAAAATCCAGTTCAGGCATTTTCGTATACAAAGACTGGCTGCTTGTCCCCTGCTTTTGAGTTTATTTAGGAACTGTCCAGTTGTCTAGTTTTGGTGGAATAACAGAAATGCTCTGTAGATATGTTCTGTAAGATATATGTAACCGTATGCCCATCAGAGACAGGCTTATTACAGTGGTAAGTAGGGCTCAGCCTTTGCTGCAAGCTCAACCAGTTTCGTTCTCTACCATCTCATGAAGATAAAGAGCCACCACCCACAAGCACCAGCTACAAACACTGTTGTCAAGACCACTGACATGGTTATAACAGTATGAAAAGAAAATTTCTTTGTCACCTTTTCAAACTGCATGAACTAAGCTAGGAGGGAGGTGATAAACAGGTAAGCGTTTGGTGGCACACGTCGTACCTGTGCCAGAGAGCTGTGTCAGCACAAACTCTACAGCAGAAACAGCCTAAATCTTTTGAAAAGTAATAACGTGCAAGCCCACAGCTTGAGCTACAGTCTTTGTCTTCTCTGCCCACTGTATCCTATAGCAAGATAAGTCTATTAAAAGGATTTCTTTTTTAAAGTTACTCCTTCAAAGCACATGAAATTCCTGGTTTTATTGATGGTTACTCAGGATTAAAACCTTATTCAAATGAGTTTCCCTTAAGCTATACACTCTCCCTAAGCTACTATCGTTATTCTCAGTAAAAGATGTTTTTGGGGATTTTTTTTTTTTTTTGAGTGTTTCAGTTCCTTTGGTATAAATTTACAATGCATGTTCAGTATTTTCAACCTTACAGTATTCAAATACCTCCACTTCCAAAATGATTATTTTCTGTTTACTGATCTTACGGCTGAAGAAAGCAAAGTAATTTTTTGCCCCTACATGTGTACAGTTCTCTCCTGGTTCTGCAGACATTTCTACTCCAACTGCCATGGACAAAACCACGTTTGGAGACACCAGTATAGACAGAGCAGCACTTGTTCATTGGGATTTCCTCCCTTTGACGATTTCCAGATAATAAAAGTTGAGAGATTAAAGGGAACCTTTTTATTCTCTGTATAGTTCTGCCAATTAACCACAATTACATCCAAAAGAAAAAAAAGATCACTAGACTTTTTAGCAGCTTTTATGGCCTTGCCTCAAGCTATTTGCTCACTCCAGTTCTCAAAACACCATCTCCAGGCAGCAAGAAAACAAGCAGCAGGCACACCGTAAGCGGCACACTTTTCCTTCAGGTACTCATCCACATGTCAAGCAGACCATTTAGGAGAAAAATAACTTCCTTCTTCATATTTTTTCAGTGGCATTACATTTCATTTGTGTTTGCCCAGACTTGTATGTCAGCGGCTAATATAGTGGAGGTACTTTTGCGTGGCATTTAAGGAGAACAGATACTACAGAACAATGAACAATAATCAGGATGTCTTAAATATCTTGAACCTTCCTGAATAAGTCACTTTGTAGTACAACATGACTGAAAATCCCTATAACACAATGAAAGGCAATATATAGATAGATAGATATTAAAAATAAGCTTCCCTATTAAAAGGGGTGTGGGGTCCTGATTCAGCTCTTTGTGCTCTGTGTTCATCTGCAGCCACATGAAGAGAGTAAAATGAGTGCAAAGTACCATCAGGACCACCTGCTTGTTCTATTTTGCAATCACTTTACAATCAGCCTACAAGGTATTAAAGGACTGCAAAAGTGCATGGCAATGGAGAAGCAAGGAAATCGAGACACCGTGAAATCATACGCTTGATCCAGCTGTGTCCTGGGCCCCATCATTTTCAATCCATAACGCGAGTTTGTAGGAGTGAACCACTCAGCTTTCAGAAGTGAAAACCATCATTGGATTTTCTCTGCCTTCATAGATCATCAGGGACATTTTAGGACAGGTGCTGCTTTTGGTTGAAGTATTGCCCAGAGTGGAAGCACCAATCTCCCCGAACAATCTGCATCCCTGTGAAAGAAACACTGGACCTGCTCCCCTGCCATCAGGAAAATACTTGCGGTTTTTTATTTCATGACTTTGGCCAAGCCAATACCCAAAGCATCAGCTATTGAGCCTTCCAAAATCAGAGTGAGATCTGACTTCTGTAGAAGTTTTGTGGAATTATTCCAGATTTTGCAAGACAAAATTGCCTTAGAAATGAAGAAACCCTGGCTTCTGCAAATTGGGAGCGGACTAATGGAATCAAATCACTTAAAAATTTTAAGGACAAAGGGCCAACACGAAACAGATTTTAAAACTGAATATTCAAACATTATTTGATTTTTTTTCATTGTTATCTTTTCTCCTGTACTGAGAACTAAATTGCATGATGGAAATGGGAAAAAGGAGCAAAATAAATAAGTAAATGGAACTCACCCTGTGCATAACCTATCCCAAACTACCCCCAGCTGTGCATTCACAAGCTCTGCAGGACTGAGTGCTTCCCTGACCTATAACACAGGGCTATACCACAGCCTCGCTGCTCCAGCAGCTCCTGTCCCCGTGACAGGACGTGGCCAGCAGAGAGATGTCTCCTGTGGGCTGGGTAACACACCAACACCCCCAGAGGCACCACTTGCAGCATAGTCCCAGTCTCCTCTCTTGGGATTTGCCAGTTTGTCTTTCCCTCCTCCAGGCCAGGCACCCATAAAACCAGCAGGCAGCAGATTACCCTCAGCAGTTGGATCCTGCAGCAGTAAGCGACAGCTCTGCAGTGATTTAATGGCAAATGGAAAAGCAAGGTCTCTTCACTAAGTGTCAGCTTCATCTTCTGCCTGCCTAACAGGCTGTTAACAAATTCACTTCACAACAAATGATTACAGGAGAGACGTTATTGCACAGGCTAGCAGAAAAATATATACATTTTTTTCAAACAAATAAGCCAGGTCTCCTTTTGTCTGACTTCACCAAATCTCCAATTCTTTACATATTTCACAAGTGGTCATCCACAAGAGGGTCAGCCTGTGAGATTCAAGACCTGCTTGTCAAACACATGCCAGAGTAAAGCCATGTTTCAGTATTCAGAAGCCAGCATTAGATTTAGATTTATCAGAGGTAGCAGCAGATGGGGGATCACCATAGGAAGTATACTTTCTAAGTCACAAAACATATGTGCTGATGTAATGTAGCACGGTTGCATGATTTTTATGACTTACAAAAGAAAAAAAATGTACATAGGATACTGATTTATGTTCATGTGTCACGCTTGTTACATATTCTATTTAAAAGTCATTGCAAAAATGTGTACATTAAAGTAAACTAGATGAAACAGAAAGCAGTATCTTGTCCACATACCTTTAATGTTTGCTTTTAGATACAACCAAAACCAAAGCTGAAAGAAAAAGCATGAAAATGGAGTTTAAAAAGCTGTTGGAAGAAGAAAAAAAAAAAGACCCACAAACAAACTATGAGATAAACCTGTGAAGAAATGAGTATGAGCTGTTTGCAGTTTCAGAATACACAGCACAAGCAGGCAGATGGCATTTCACAACTCCTTTATAATTCAACGTCTACAGCTAAGCCATATGTATTCCCAAAACTCCTAACAGCGATATAGAATTGCTCACATTACTACGGACTTACGTTTCCAGGTGCTAGATGTTAAAAGCAGAAGGTAGTTAAGGCTACTCGTTTGTTACACCCCAAACTGCACTGTCTGGAGGTCCCAGCCCCTGATGATCGCTTACAGCTACACCCAGGTATAACATCCCTAAAAGAGGGGAGAGCAGACAGTTGCCTGCTGGCACGGTGAGGTTAAAACACCAGAAACAACCCAGCCCTAACAGCGATGTACTCAGCTGACTGTGGACATCCACCAGACCAGAACACCCTGTGCACAAGCCACCCTCCCAGCTGCTCCTTTGCTGGAAGGAGCTAAAAGGTTTATCAGTGTGAAGGTGCTTACACGGACCCCATGTTACACCACCCGATGGAGCTCCCACCAGCCTTGTGTGATCTGGGAATCCAGACCAGAACTTGGCTCAGCCTCTGTTCAGCTCTGGCTTAGAGCAGCGACAAGCTCTGATCGATGATTCATAGACCATACATTTAAAAATAAAATTAAAAAAAAAAAAGAGGAAAAAATGAGGAAAGGGCATCTTTCCCCACTGCCTGGTGCAAACAGGAGCAGTAAACCTCTTCACAGAAGAGATTAGAAGTGGCAATAAACAGGAGGCAAAATTCATCGAACCTTGTTTTACAAAGTTAGCCCTAGAGAGAGGGAAACACCTGCTGTGGGAAAACTGAAAAGAGAATATTTTTCTAAGGTAGCGCATGGCATAGGGTCGTGGAGCCCATTATCATTGCTAAATAATCACCTGGGCGTGAGCTCTGCAACGCAGTAGCATTTAAGACAACCGGAGCAGTGGGGATGGAGCATACCGAACTAATGAAAGCAGGAGGCAGCCCTGCTTTTTTTGTTCCTGCTGCCAATCCTAACAGAAGCAGAAAGAAAAATAAGCATAGGTACCCACGCCCAGAAACTCTCTATGCAGTACTGTGGGAACAAGGAAGAGTCAGGTCCTGGAGCAGTGCGAGGTGAGCGACGGGTCTGGAAGAGAGGTACCGAAATGGAACCCAGACCCCGCTTCACCTGAGCCAGCACCGCAGCTCGCTGCTTGCTGGAAGCGAGGAACCTGAGCTGCCCCCTCCAACACACGCTCTGCCAGCAGTTGTCTTCCTGACAGATACACGAACAAATCCTGCTCAGGCTGACAGCCCACAGCAGCAAATACACTAAATTGGCCTCCCCCTTTGGCTTTCCACTGGAAAACACACCCGTACAGTAGAACCCAGCATTGCCACTTACTTCACTCACTTTCTAGCGGCACAATCAGATTCCAGCTCTGTTTGATCCGTGGTTCACTTTATAGGCATCTAGTGTTTTAATAGGCTCTTCTTGGCTCCTTCTCACTTTGGAAGCAGTTACCCCATCCTCGTACTTTGTGATACACGTTCAGTGGTTTTGTGCCTTTGTTCTCTTTTACATCTTTAAATCCTCACATTGTGTTATGCCAACACACCGTAAAGTAAGGAATCAAAGCCATCATTCAATGCAGGGAATTTTTTCATTTGTCTTTCTGTTCCTCATCTTTCATTAATGATGCACAAAGTCTTATCTTCTGCTTTCTTAATCCTTTACCCTTCTCTACCCTTCCTACTTTGTGATGTACATGGACTTTTGTGTTACAAACTCTTCAAAGACATCATTACTCTTTACATTTTTATGCACTGAAATATCTTTGTAATCTATGATCAAAGACTTGCTATATCTGGCTGCATTCATTTTCTTTATTTACTCTTCCTATGTCAGCCATTTTTATTTATATTAATTTTTGCTACAATGTTGTGCTTCCTGAGCCATCAAATCAGGAAGGCCAGGCAATCCCAAGTCACATTGGCCAACGTGCCTTAATTAGAGGCATTAAACAATACCAACAAGACAGACATGAACGTAATAGATGAGGTGGTCACACAGTTTTGAAACAGCAAAGCTCCTACCATGTTAATTCTTATTCCCTTAGGGTGACTAGCTGGTGGCCCCAGGTCACCACCCACATCCCTTTGAGCTTTCCCCAGAGCCCATTCAGCTGAATCGGCCCAATCCCTACCAAACTATGGATGCAACTCCTATGGTATACGCACTCAAAATCACAGACATGGATGCTTACACCACAACAAATAAAGATATTTATGCATGTAGCATGTTCCCAGAGCAGTACCATGTGAATTATTGCATCTACTGTGGTACGATGTTGTAAAAAACACATTTCTAATCGCGGAATTTTCTCCATCAGTATTTGCATTTTTGGTGCTTATTTGTCTGAATGAAGGCTGAGCAAAAACTGACACTTGGTCTAATCAAGTACACGAACGGTCAACCATTACTCCACAACTAGACTATGAGGTCCAAGGAGTGCAGATTGTTTGCTTTTTTTTTTCCAAGCCAGTAAGATATTGAACTCCCTTTGTAGCTTTAATCCATACACATTCTTTTTGACTTTTTTTTATATTTGTTTTCCTGTCGTCCATTTCTGACCTATTCCTTTCCTTTTTTTCCTTCGTTTTAAATTTCCTTAGCCTTTCATTTCACAAAACTGAAATTTCCACTTACCCCATGATTGCCTCCACATTCATGCATTAACCTTGGATGCTGAACAAACTTGATCATAAAAGCTTTCCGAACCCAACATTTCATTTGAAAATGTGCATCTATGCTCTGCAACATTTTTCAGCTCTTAAATGTTGTATTATGTAGCCATTTGATTTCAGGGTGGAGGTTACTGTGCTACTTACGTGCCTTCTACATCAATATGCCTGGTTTAAACAGGTTTTGTTTGGTTTTGTGTTTGATTTTTTTTCTTAATGGGTATTTTTTTTGTTAGGTTTGGAGTCTTTTTGCAGGTAGGCTGCTTGGGCAGTGGATGACTGAAATGCAGTTCTACAGGTAACCAGCACTGTAACTAATGCACCAAAATAAACTGTTTTATAAGTAAGGTGGAAGTGTTGCACAAATGTTATTAAACTGCAATTTACAACTATTTTTTTAAAGCCCATATAAGAAAGCACACATTTATTTAACATCAGGACTGCATTATCGAATCTCAGGAACATCAAAATAAAATATGCCTGAAAAATCAGCAGGCACGTCGATGAAAATATGCATCTGTATGCTTTCAGCCTAAAAATATGAACTACAGAACTCAACAACCATACCCAAACTACTGTGAAACAGGTCTTTTGAAGATTTTCTATCACTAACTGGCAGGTTCAACAGCTGCTAATTTTAGCAGCATTTGTTCTACATTGTTTGTGATTCTGTTGTTTTTAATGTGATTCCATGCGTTTGGCTATAAAGCAACAGAGAATATTAGCTATACACTGCCTTGCTCTATCCAGGCATTTAGTAGCACACAAAGCTTGATTTTATGTCGTATTTGACCCCTCCATAGTCTGGCTTCCCCACAGAACCTAATCCAGGTTTAGGATTATTTTAAACTACTCTACCCAAGTCTTTCTTAATTTTGTTTCACAGCAAGGTTGTCACCAGCCTAGCAAGGCAGTCACTTTTGTTTGCAAAAGCACACTCCTACCAGCAAGAGGAAATGCTGCTCTGAAAATCTCTGTAGACTACAAATACTTTACAGGCCACCTGAACATGTCCCTCACATGCCAGTGCAGAGCTATTTCGTCCCTGAAGACCAGCAAAAACTGACTTAGTAGGTATTTATACCCTGACATAGCAGGAGCCATTAAAAAACTGACAACTGCTACACCAAATAGAAAATGCAGCAAAACGCCTTGGTAAATTTAATTACTGCAAGTAATAAATGTGCAGATTTTATTGGTATTCCCCATCTGCAACTCTGCAAACTCTCTGTGAACAGCAATACTTTAAGCCTGGCATCATGTCTTGGAAGTGCCAACCCCGCTGCAGAGGGTCAGGAGCTGGCTAGAGATGCCACAGAGATGCTACCCCTGGAAAGGAGGAAACGGTGATCAATCGTGGGCTGCTGCAGGGAGACAGCACCTTCTGTCAACACCAGGCCCCGGATCAATATCCCTGGATATAACCCTCATGCTCATTCAGCTCTTTAGGAACAAAGAAGAAGGACATATATATGGGGTAAAGTTTTTCTTGCCTAATGTAATGCTACGGATGACCACAAGATCAGCCGCTTGAGTAAGGCAAACACATTAACAATCTGTATAAATAGTAATTCTAGCTTTAAAGTAGTAGCATAGCAAAAAATAAATTTATCTCCTTTAATGCATTAAAAAGCAACAGTAATCAACTCTTGCAGAAGGGATGGAAACGTATCCTGTCAAACTGGAGCACTGACAGGACCAATACTGTTTTAAAGCAGAGTGCAGCACTGAAAACATCAGTCTTTGGAGTTAACATCTCACAAGTCAAATTCTGCCCCGGGACAGCAAGCGAAGTGCAGTGGGAGCACTCTATATGCTTTTTATGGAAAAAAAAAAATCAGCTCCAAAGAAAGGAATTCAACCAGTTGTCACTGATGCTGGGCCAAAAAAGCTTTCTGGCTGCAGCATTCTTCTCTGCCAGGTCAGAGGTGAGCACGATACCTTTATTATTGCTCATAGCTCATTTTCCTTGAATCATGTATGAATACAATCCAAGAAGCTAATTAAAGACATAAAACTTCTCGGGGATTGGATTAAGGGTTGTCACTTTGTTCTTTACTGTAGAGGGATAATTTTTTTTACAGCTTGAAGTGAAGTTACATATTTTCACAAGACAATGCAGAATGAAAAAGGGAAACAAAGAAATACATGCTTTACCAAAAGCCAATAAAAGGGAGAGAGATTAGCTCTCAATCACACGGAAATGGGTCAAAGTAGTAAATCTAACTTTGCAGATCTATAAAGGAAAGATCCGTCTTTGTCTCTGCGGTTTAAGTAGAAGTTTGACAAGAAAGTTAATAACGTGAAAAAGGAAGGAGGATTTATAAAAATCTTTTTGCAAAAGTAAATAATTGAAACAAGCCGCAGACCTCAGGAATTATTGTAGCTCTGCTTCAGCATGGAAAAAAACGTTCCTGAATTTCGTATGGTATGCAGAATGTCACTAAACGCCAGATACTTCAGAAAGCCAACTTGCATGAAGATGCAGCAACTTCAGAAGCTCTATAATGTTACAAATATTTGTCAGAATTTTCCTTCAGCCCTTCCACACCTCTGCACGCATTCAAAGCAGGGGTAATATGGTGCAGCGTGTTTTGTAAGCACAAGACTTTGAGCCCAACACCTCTATATGAATTTTCTCTCCCTTGACTGCCTTGTAGCATCTGAACCACAACATACACTTCTCTAACATATTTAATTAAACCTCGCTCTCCCTTCTTTACACAAGACCAATGATGGGAGGGAATTTGCTGAGAAAGATCAAGCCGTGCTCGGAAGTGACAACCTTTCCTAGGAGAAGCCCCAGGCACACATCCCGAAGAACAAAGTCTCCGAGAAAATAACCGTGGCTTAGGTAATAAAGCAAATTTCATTCGGCTGTACTCAGGTGGTCATTTCCTTCTGCAGCTGCAGTGCGGAAAGGTTTATTTCGGGCCCTGTCACAGAAGCAATTTCCATAAAAATCTTTCAAAAATGTCTTCTCTCACCTTAAACCCAGGCTGCTCAGCATTCAGAAACTCAAATGCAAGACAAAAAAAAATAAAAATAAAAAAATCTCACGCACTTGAGAGTTAAACCGACTGTTCACGGAAGGAATTAGACTCCGTGGACAGCCTGGTGGAAGCTTTGACGTTGGGAAAGCAACCGGTTTCCTAGCACCAGCTGGACTTTTTTTAGCCAGCAAATTTGCAGCTAATTCAGTAGTTCAAGACATCAGCAAGAGCTTCATGTTTCTTGCTTTCCCTCCGGCACATCACAATTTTTTCCACTTTTGTGCTAAAGGTCCCAGGTTTGTCACCGTGCCCACACCAGGTTTATGGCATGGCTTACCGGGTGAGAGTCAGAGGTTTTCTGGAATCTTCTGGACTGGTTTTAAGGGATTAAATGGTCTACTTCGGTCCCAAATTTTTACCAACATTTTATCATTGCCAGTTACTTCTCTGCATACCCCTACTTTTCTAGAAGAATGAAGAATATCTGCATTCCTCAGCCGCAAGTGACTGGTAAATCGTCCCGGCTTCTGCTGTTGCAGCTTTATTTTCCCACCTTGATTAACTGAGCCTTATTTTCTCAAAGCTGCTTAGTGAGATACCTGATTCCCCAGAATCCTAAATTGTTGCTCAGAAATGAGC
This sequence comes from Anser brachyrhynchus, assembly GCF_964034855.1. Lineage (NCBI taxonomy): Eukaryota > Metazoa > Chordata > Aves > Anseriformes > Anatidae > Anser > Anser brachyrhynchus. The sequence continues at coordinate 3,797,652 of NC_137705.1, forward strand.
GCAGATTATTTGGCCTGTCTACTTATCAGCTTTTGAATGCTAATCTGAAGTGATGACTACCTCACGTTTTTATGTTTTGTCTTAGCCAAGATTGTAATTTCAAATATTATCTGATTATATTCCTCCCCTGATGAGTTCAAAAGAAACAAAAGGCAGTAACCAAGACACAAGCTTTAATTGCAGGAGGAAGAAAAGGCTCTGCACAAGTTTCATGTGGCAAAATCAGCAATAAATGTCATTTGTCACGAAATAGGTTGTCATGTCAAAGAGTATGTGCAAATGAGGACTGAGCATCTTCCAGAGCAAGAAAGCACTTGCACACTGTCTGCGAGATCCTGAACTCGTTATAAAGAATTGCAATACACACAGAAAATAGCAGTCATTATTGGAACGCCGGGTATTCACAAGACAAACAGTGAAAAGAGGTTGGGAAAGGTAAAGGAGGTAGGGAAATGTCAGTTAATAAAGGTCAAAGACTGAAGCCGCTTGGGTCCAAATCACTGGGAAAAAATAGTAAGATTGGATATTCTTAAAGCCTGCTTTAGAAACCCAATATCATTTTTAAACGTACATTCATTCCCAAATTAATTCAGTATTCGGTTTAATTTTATCCGTGACTTTTGTCACTATGGAATACCAATCTCCCAGTTACAGGAAAAAACATTTTGCTAACAGTACTTGTTTACTTTAAGCTTGATAGCAAACATATTTCAAACACCGCTGCTGAACCAAAAATTGGTGGTGGATGTTATTTTAGATGTCTGAGAAAGATACTCTGGATCAAGAGAGATACAAACCAACTGGAGAGAGTAACAGGAGCGCAATGAGGCTAATCAGAGATTCACAAAGCATGACATGAAGGAAGATTAAAAACATTTAGAGCTGTGTACCCTAAAGAGAAGGCAGCTCACGGGGAGAACCTCAAAGTCTTCATATACATAGAGGGGAATATAACCTTTTTTTCATACCTGTGACAGATAAGACAAGTTACTCAGTTTTTCTGACTCATTACAAAAGGAAAGATTTAGGGAAAACATTAAGAAAATCTTTCTAATGGCAGGGATGAGGAAGCAGAATAAATTAGCTGAGTCTTTAACATTGGAGATCTTTCAGAACGCATTGAAAAAATATCTGACAGGATTAATATAGTTGATCCTGCCATGGGGCTGATGGATGAGTTACATGACTTCTCCAACTCCCTTCCAGATTTTTCTACCATAATTCTCTCATGCAGTTGCTCACAAGCATAGGAACCTGAGTTGATAACCAGAAATGCTGTTTCCAAGATCATTATTATTTTAGGAACTCACAACCAATACAAGATAAATCTCATTTTCAGGTACCACAGAGCTGCTGGTTTCCCTGCTGTAGTTATCACCATCTTTAAGTAGCTGGGAACATCCACAGAATTTGGGGTAATTTCCATTATTTGGTTTGCAAGCCAGTTCTGCAGGGTGGTTGATTAATTCCACTAGAAACGTGCTAAGGGGCATTTCAGCAAAGATGTTTCTGTTAAAATTACCCTTGAAATGAGAGATCTTTAAATATTTCAAGCTATCCACCTCAAAGCCTTTATTTTTGCAGAGGCAATAAAGGTCAAACATAGCTTGATACATAAATTGGGACATCTCTGGGAAAAAAAAAACAAAAGGTTTAGACAACATTTTGGAGGAGATCTTGCATTTGAATTCTCCAAGTCATTTTCTGGGAAGGCTCCTAAATCATTCATGCTTAGTATCTGGTTGAGTTAATTCTCACCTTTAATGCAGCCAGAAGGCTCCCGTGAACCAGATTACTGATAAATAGAATCGCCAGCATTTCTAAAATCTAGTTCATGGCAGTAAGAAGATTTAACATCTTTTCAATAAAGATTATCTCCACTTATGGGAGTCATTTTTTCTAGAGGAGTATTTTAAAAAATGCTGGCAATGACTTTAAAGAATCTATACTAATGATTCTTGTCCAGTATACTCTGAACACCTGTGCTTCTGCACATCTGCAATCTGAACACTGTTAATAAATCTTTCAGGCACTAGGAAGAGAGGGCTTTTATAGTTACTTAAATCAATGGCCATTTTGACTTAAATATATTCTATTTGGGGCATCGTCAAGAGGATTTTGAGTTTTGATTGTTAAGTGTGGCTAAAACTGACTTATGTTATGATAGCCCATGAGGGCGCTTCACGTTCAGCCAAATCAAAGCATCCTCTTGCTCCAGAGGTGTCTATTACCCCACGTGAGATCTCTCTATCTTGTGTAGCAGATAGTTGCCTCTCCACTACCTCTACCCCCAAGCAAAAATATAACGGAGCTGAATCGTCTGCAAGCTTTCAAAGCTCATGACTGAAGAGCAGAAGATGAAAAGCTGTCTGCATCATGCCCCACACTCTCTGTTAGAGGTTAGGACTAGGTTCTGTCTCTGAGCCTGTGAACTGAGCTCCATTCACTCAGCATCACTCAGGTTTTCTGTAAACCTATTTATGACACGATCTGTTTTGTTCGCACATGTAGTTCATCTAGATCCCATATAAATGAAATTAAAGCTTCAGCTTTAATCAAAGTAATCCTTTTTCGTGTTGCAAGTTGCGTATTTTGATCTCATTGGAGCCCAAGCCTTAAAATTTAGGGCCACTTCACCATGAGCAGTACCTGATTCTGCTCACCTGTTTACAGATAACTCCTGAAGCATCAAAAACACATTTGATTTTTTTTCCATCTTGGTCACTACTCCCTGAATCATGTGAAAAGCTGTGAGAGCATGGAAGACATGCTGTGCCCTGGGGCTTTCTGGGCATGCCTGGGGACAGAGTGCTGGAAGGAGACACACGCAAAGCACCAGGTTGGGCAGTCCAGGAGCAGCAGTGAGAGACTGCAGCACGGCAGAGCCTTTCCATCACCTTGGCAAAGGACTCTTCTAGAGGCAAGGAAAACCCGTGAGCTTGAAAGTGTACTTCCAGAGGAAAACAAGCCTCACTGGAAAAGCTTTACATTTCCCTGACAGAGTAAGGAGCAGAAAGTGTATTCTTCAAACAGACAGACAAAAAGAAAAAAACAAACCCTACAAACAACAAACAAGAGAAAACTGACTCATTTTAGGATGCTCACTTTAGGACTCTACGCATGCCATTTACTCTCCCCATGTCAACTGCCTATGTTGGTGAGGAAAAACTACCACAAATGAATTTAAATTGATCTGGCATTTCACAACTATTTGAGATTTGCAATAAAGGTAAGTGTTGCAAAACAAGGTGCCAGTAGCTTTTACAAGAATCAGCTGAAGCGGCAATGGCAAAAGTTCACGTTAAAAATTCAGTTCTTGCATCATTATGAGAAACTGGACAGTGAAAAGTATTGACTAGCATTGTACAGCAGAGGTAGATAAAATCTTCTCCCAAAACCTAGTTTTACAGCTTATTTTATCCTGCATTGCTCAACAGAAGGGAATGGTCACGTAAGCTGCTTTCCTGAGCAGTTTGTTGACTAACAGCTGTTTACAGAGGAGGTAATGCTGGGTAGCAGCTTTACCACTTCAATACACTGCTACAGGTTTCGTCTTAGTTACAAATCCCTTTCAGAAAGGGAATGAAAGAGGTTATTACCTCCACTAGTTCACTTACCTTGCTAAGATACTGCACTTTGTGTTTTCCATCCTCTCTTTCCAAGGAGAAAAACATCATGAAACACAATAACCATCCAAGTACTTAAAAGTATGTGTGAATTTGCATTATGGTTAACTTTTGCTTTAGTTAGGATTTTCAGAGCAACACAGCACTGTACTATACACCTCGTGGACTGAAATTATGCTTTTGAGGCTATTTTAGCTATCATTTAAATATGCATTGATTTTTTTATTTATTTTAAAGAGATGCATTATTAATTAACAGCAGAACAAAGAAGCTTCCCTGGAATTAATCCAGTCTGTCACTGAAAAGCACATGCAGGACGCCATCCTGAACAAAACCTCTTAGTAACCCAAGGGCAAGACTCCACGCAGCAAGCTCAATGGCCAGCCTTTCAAGAAAAGTCTGTTAGGACAAAATCTCTTCTGTCTGCAGTTTACATTAGACGCAACAGAGTAATTCAGTGAATGGACTAGGTATGGGTGACACTCAGCCTAGTCCCTACAAGTTAAAAGCAGCATGAGGACTGCTTGTGGGATTGCCCAAGCAAGTTCTATCCTTGCCTCTTCTCACATCCAAACCACTGACTTCTTTTGAGAGATTCATGGCCCACAGTGACACAAGAAAAACTAGCAAATACCACCCAACATCACCATTCTTGTTCAACAGCAGAATAATGTTACTACTCCAAATATCAAATCCATGGTCCAATTTGAGATGTTGAAAAAAGAAGAGTGTCTGTGAATTTAATAACTTCATTATAAATTTGCTCTCACTTACCTTGTAAGTCCCACTCTGATGTTGCTGGCCAAGTGCCTATGTGCGCTGCAGAACTGGAAACCAGGAGCACTCAGCTCAGTAGAGAAAGGACGTGTTTAAAGATGCTTTCTTATCCATAGAGCCAAAGACTGTCCCCAGCACAAATGAAAACAATCTGCATGCCATTCTGGCTTGTGCTTGCTGACAACACCAGTACAACAGGTCAGGGATGCAGAGAAAAGGTTTTTTCAGAGAAAACCCAGCATGGACCTGTAAATGAACAACAGAAAGGACAGTTAGCATAGTAGCCAATGAAGAAGTACTTCACCCTTCTTTAGAATATTACATTGGTTTTTATACTTAAGTGTAAAACAATATTCACTTATTTTTTTGCACGAGCATAAATGAGAACGCCGTTTCAGTTAATGGAGCATGAGCCATAGATTGCTCGATAGAGCACAAAGCAGAAGCCTATTAGAAAATTGTGCCTTTTCTGTTTGCACAAGACAGCTGGCAGGCCAGATTCAGCTAAGAAGTTGTGAGAGGGCAACCCAAACACGCACCTACAGCCCCACCTCGGAGCACCTCAGCACAGCTGTTGCTCACGACGCAGAAACAACTGGTTATTAACACCACTTATTTTGACGGATGCCTTTGGTGTGCGACCTCACACTCATGCACAGATCAGGCAGGCACCGCTAAGCAGCCGCTGCGCACCAGCTGTGTAGGTGCACAGTCTTCAGCTATTATAAACACCAGGGAACACGACTTGGCCCCACTGGCAATGAACGAGCATCAACTCGCTTGGATTACAAGTCACTCCAAAGACCAAGTGAGCCTGCCCACAGCCTCAGGTGCCTAAACGTGGCTGATACTCACCAGCCTCTCTCTTAAAACACATCAATATTCCGAAGAATTAGGGAGTTTACCACCCAATTTACCCACCACATCAGATGCCTGTGACAAAGAGCAGGCTGCACTCCAGATAAACATTTCCATGTGCAAACCTCTAACTTATGTTTCCAGCTGACTGGCCCACACAGAACCCAGACTCTCAGATGTGCTTTACAAATGCATTTGGATGCCACATCATTTTCTGACAGGTGTTGGAAGTAATTCAGGAAAGTTGCATTAATGCAACTTTAAAGGCAGAGGACCCCAGGCTAAATAGAAAAAAAAAAATCCAGAGGGAAGTACATACAAATTGACAGGGCTCTTATGTCAGGCTGGTCATTTTGCCTTTTCTCCTCTTCCTTTCTACTTTTCCCTTCCCGAGGGGCTCAGGCATTAGGCTGAGCGCAGAACTGTCAGTTCAGATTTTCAGCCTTAGGAGATGGATTTCCCCTATGACTTGAGTCATGCTCGTACTAACCTTTTGCAATTGTATATGTGTAGTTAATCATATGCAGCCACACTGAACCTGATTGTTAACAGGCTGAGTAAATATAACTACACCCTCGTTATCTTGTTTAAAGGTAGAAAGATTAATTTGAATTCTAACTGGAAATACTGATTCAATGAATAAGCCTGAAATGTAGTGGTTTTCAATTACACTAAGAAATTGGTCTTTTGAATTTCCAAATTATGCAAGGCAAAGCAGGTTCAATTTAATCTATACGCGGGGATATATTTGCCATCTTCATAGCGCCGTATGTCAGCGGGTGATAGCGAAGAGGCAAATAAAGGTCTGTAACGTTGGCTGTTGGTGCCCTCCAGGGGCCAGGCCGAGTATAGCTTTCAGCCAAAATAGTTTTTGAGCATTCCAGCATATACAATAAATATTGCATATTAGCCTGCTTTAAGAGTCCGACTGCCATTATTCACTTTCTCTCAGAGGACAAACTCCCTCCATGGTCCCACAGACACCGGGATGCTTAATCAAACAGGAGCAATCCAAGGGAAATATGTATCTATATTTGACTACTCCCATTCCCCTCGCCTAGATTCCTAAGAAAATAAGGTTTAGATATGTTCATGGTGTGCATCGGTCTGTCCTCTTCCCCAATCCTGGAAGCCTTTGCCTGGATTCCAGTAAGCCTGGAGGACAAGTAGAGATCGTGAATATACTCCGTGCTGACAGGATGTGTGAGAACAGACATCAGGAAATGAAAGCAGCTAGCCTCGATGCCCCGCATGCTGGGAGGCTCGGTCCTTATACCCACTACAGCCTGAACCTTAGGGTGCAAAATCCCAAGGGAACCCGATCTTGTAACTTCTATCCGTGGCATGAGCTATTACTTATGCCCATTGCTGGCTGCAGGCTTGCTCCAGCTTTACATCAAGCAACTGATACCCTCCGGTGTGCTTTGTAACCTTTGGAACAAGACAGGTGAATCCTTTACCCTTATAGATTGCAGATTGGTTCCTTTACATGTAGGGATTACTGATTCCCTTTTTCCCTTGCCATTCCATGCTATAGCTGCCACAAAGCTAGACTTCAGAAAGAGGAAGGAAAAAGCAGGACTATCACAGTAAAGACAGAATAAGTCCACACAAGTCCAGAAGATAAACTGTACATCCTATTCATAACATAGCTCCAGCAGAGATCCCTCTGATCCAGGATTTTCCTGGGATTAGTGGAACACTTCACTGCCTCCCTGCACACCATTCAGTAACCGCAGGACAGCATGACAGAGGAGATGTATCATCAGGGCATAGTTACACCAGCATTTCTCCTACATAACATGTGATAAAGATTCCCATACATCAAGAACGCATGCTGCCAGAACAAGGTTTTCTTTACTCTCCAGTCTCATGTGCAACAGTAACTACTCTTTAAAGATACCCTTTCTGCAAAATTAGAACTCAAACCCTTGGTATACCACAGGTGTCGGTGCCATATTCTCCCTTCCAGCCCACACAGCGTAAGTTATCTAGTAAAAAAAAAAAAAAAATCTTAGCTGCAGACTGCTCCTCTTTCACTGAGGCAGGTAGTGCACAACTACTGTGTTTCAGATGTTGAATTTTGAGTAGCTGCTAAGACTTTTCAGCCCACTGTGCATGAGCATGTAAACAAAAAGATTAGATTTCCTTACAGGCATAAGCAGGCAGGACTGTGCTGGACTCTGACCACCTAGCAGGGCGGCACATGCCCAGCTCTGAGCCCTGTGCTTTCTTCCCCAGACAGCCCAGCACCAAGCTCCAGGCCCAGCTGCTGCTGACCAACCAACACCTTACTTGGGGCTGCTGAGACTTCCAAAGCCAGCGCTGCCGAAGGAGGTTCTACCACACAAGATGCACAAATCAGCCTCTGACTACAGCTGCTGAAAGCCCACGTCACCTTCCCCTGCACACAGGTCTCTGGTCACGGCCAGAACTGAGGCTTTGAAGATGAGGAGAAGCCAAAAAGTCTTTGCCATAATTAATACCAGATAATTGTTCTGAGTCTTCTTTCTTCTGCCAGTTACAAGTGGAAATCGAGTCTGCAGAGCTAGTGCAGATCATCTTTATGCAATTACGATTTATGATGAACTATCCAGCCTCAGCGGCACTCCCCAAGCTCCAGCACAAAGATTCTAAACAGGAGACCTGTAGCAGCAACGACACAACGTCAATTCCCAGTAATTAACATGCCCACAAGCTAGAATGCACGCTCCTGGTTTGCTGCTACATTTGACCACATAGCTCATGGATGAAAAATTACTTCAGAAATCGGAATGGCAGGTAATTAGCAACACATGCTGTCTTCCATTGCTATGTTTTGTTCTCCTTAATTCATTGCCATCCATGCTCTCTCATTGTTTTCAGGGTTTATTTGTAGGCAGCTTCAAACTTGAAAAGCAACTTTGCTACTGGCAATGCTACTACATTATTTTTGCAACGTGACAAGTTTGGAGTTCAGACTGAGCATAGTCACAGACAGCTGAAAATGTGACAATGGGCAGTCAGGAACCTGAGCAGATTTCCTAACCTATGTACCAGTTCAACCTTGGTGGAAGAACAGCTCCATCTTTTTACCTCCCAGGCATACGGGAAGACATCAGACTTAAGAGAAGAGCGTCAGATAATACATAAACCGATACACCAAAGTATCTGAATTCTGGCCCATGGGGGACCTCAGACCTAGAGCTGCATGGGCTTTTTGTGAAGGCAACAAAAAGGAAAATCATACTTCACTGAGCCTGCCTCATCTGAGCCTTTTCACTTACCTTTAGTCAAGATTAACATGGAAGTTCTGGAAGACTGATCTCTAAGATATTTCATGCCTTTCACTTGCTGAAGAAAGGAGAAGAACTGAGCATATGTATCTTGATCACCTACAAACCAATGCGAGGGCCAGTTCAGCAGCTTTGCCAGTGCTGGACACTGTTGAGAAATGCACCCCCTCTCCAACACCTGCAGGTGGCATGGTTTTCTTGCCTATTTCTAATCTATGCTCTATAATCACATTCCTGGGAGAAAAAAAAAAATGTTCTAGATGAAAAGAGGTTTCAAAGATTAAGTACTGATTTATGATTTATTTTGTTCAAAGCCATCAATTTAAACAATTGCTTTATTTTCCACAGGCTGTGCTGGATTTGATTTAGAAAACATTGACAAGAAAAGATTAATGCTGGAGAGCAGAAAATGAATTAGAGGAGATTGACAATGAAATCCACAACACTGAGCTCTGAGCTGCACAATATGAAGGCTCATGAAAGCACGACTCATATTGATCATAACAGAAGCAAACATCTTCAAATAATGAAGCAGGGCCCATCTTTGGAATTAAAGTTCAGCTGGTATTTCTACCTAGATAGTATTTCACTACAAAGCTTTTGCAGAATGACTAATCTTTTCTTACAACAAAATATTTTATCTCAAATGCCAGGTACTCAAACAGTGCTGACATAGCCACTCATGCTCCCCCACCTCCAGGTGAAAGAAATTGAAAATCAGTGTTTCAGGTGGCTGAAATGGTGCACGGTCAGCTTGAAACAGCTTTTAAAGTTTTGTATCCACCTTCAGGAAATCAGAATTTGTATCATGTCTTTCTTCATGCACCAGCAACTTCAGAAAATTTAGTCCAACACGCAGTGAGGTCTCTGATGTTAGCACGCTGACAATACTGAGGACTTCACACTAAGCCTTTCAACTTGCCTTTGGCTTTACACAGTCCCATGCACTTTGGCTTGAGCCAGGCCCAGCGTAGCTAGCTACCTGACACAGATTAAATGTTAGAAATCTCACAGAGGACATTAAAAACATAGCAAAAACAAAAGTAGAAAGCGCCCCCATAGCTAGTACAGACTGAGGTACGTACGCACCGGATAGCTGACGTGTATCTGACTACTTCAGATCCACCAGAGATGATCACTGCTGCGTGTGCCAACACAGAGCAAACAAGGCAACAAGAAGTCACCACAAAGGGACAACCAACACCAAATAGGAGAGAAGCTGACTGAAATTTCACAGCATTTTTGCACCTTACCTCAGTGCACATTTCCATTCCTGCGGCCTGTCACAGCCCAGAAAACAGGCCCCAGCGCACTTCACCACAAACTAGCCACTGCTCCATAAGTTTCCCCAAAAAATTTATCACACAGCTCTTTGGAGACTCCTCCGACAAGAAGTCACACAGACTGACAACTTTGGGATGAAAAATCATCCTTGGCCCAGTGGCACCACTCCTTCGGCCCATGGCGCACTTCGTAGGGCCTGGAGATCCTGCACAGATCCACCCACGCCAAGCAGCACGTGGCACCAAAACCTCCAAAGAAGACTAGGCCCAAACAGTTATTGAGTGGCTTGGAACGAAGCACAGGCTAGTGAGAAGTACATGGGGTAGTTTAAGATGCCATATACCGCTGGCCTGGCAGAGGCATTAATGTAATGTACATTTAACTTGATGCTGTTGATGAAAAGAGTCCCTTTTTCTTAATGCCTGGCAGTTTGTTTCTGCCTTTCATGCAGTGCCATTTCAAGTGTTGGCAAATTTTTGTCACAGACAGGATCTCCAAAGTGATCCAACTAGGAAAAAGAAAAAAAAAAATGACTGTTTCAGGTCAGGTCCTCAGACCATCAGCCATCACCTCAGGACCATCAGGATGCATCAGCCAGCAGAGCCAAAAGGGATGGGAGATGGGGCAGCGTGGAGACAGACAAGAATGGCAGTCCCAAGCCCAACACTCCTGTATCAACGTGTCTCAGACTCCTTGCAGCATCCCCTTTACCAGCCCCATAGCCTATCAGATATAGGATCTCACAGTCTTTACATTGAAAGTACCGGGATGTGGATTGAAGTAGGAAAATATGCACAGATATGTTTATGCTTGGTCCAGTTGCCAAGCTGCCTCAAAATGGGAAAGAACATTTGAGGCCAAACCACTCAAATTAATGGCTTTGTAGCCAGCCTGCAATACCTTGGCCACAGAACTGAGACATTCATAGCATGTGACAATATTTCAGTAATCATAACTGCTTTTGAAAATAAAACTGCAGCTAATCAGGGTGGTCTTGTTTCTCTTAAGTACATTAAAAAGTCCTGAGTTCAAGCACTCGTTACATCAACACAGCACTTCTTAGACTGACAATATTAGACAACTTTGAAGGGCTTTCGAGATGCTGATACTCTGTCCTGTGGCCCTATTACCTCATTCAACAGCTAGAAATGGCAAGGTTCTCATTTCTCTGCTCAGAGCCCCTTCTTGCCCTTCCCTGGCACAGAGTCTTGCTGAGCTTGGAAAGCAAACAACATATATTAGAAATTTTAAGTTAGATTAGGTATTTTAGCACAGCACAGGAGTCTCCCAGAGTTTCCCTCCTCATGCTTCTGGCTTCATTAATCAACCCAGCCCTGACAAAGCATATTGTAGGAAGATGTCTGTAGCTACTGTGGTCTAGGGCATAATCATACCTCAGAGAGGAATACTTACAAGCCCATGTCTCCTCCTTAAACGAGGACACAAACAACCAAACTGCCTGGCAGTTGCACAATACCACAGTTAACTCCTCCAGCACTAGGATGATTCTTGTACTCAAAAGGGAGCAAAGCAAGGGAAGAGCAGTACACAGACTGGAAGAAGTGCTAGGAAAGATGCAGACCTTGAAAACAGCTTGTTTCAGAGAGAGGACTCTGGTGGAGAAGCCATGGTAGCTATCAGGGTCCCAGCCTGGCTCAGCAGTGGAAGGGGAGATCACATACATCTCCAGCAGTTAGAAGTACAGTAAACATTTCAGTGTTGGGAGCAACATAGCAGGACCCAACTCTTCTCCATCTTACCAAGCTCTTCATAACCTCTACATTACAGATCACGCTGTGAGATACTGCAGTCAAGCAGCAAAATCCTGCTGTGGTAACACAATACGCACCCCTCCCCACCACTCCAGACAAGATGACGGCTCCCACATTGAAGGGATGTATGACAAAGTTTGCTGTCACAGAGCCACAGGGAGGAAATAACAGAATAAAAACCGAGAAGCTCTTAAGATCAGCAGAATTTGAGCCAGAATAACATGGTCGTCATTTCTCTGCTCTCAAAGAGCACCCACAACAACACATCACAGCAAGCTATAAACACATGCCAGAAGCCTTCTCCCAAATGTAATCCTTCTCCAGAGCCCTGCCACCCACAAGATGTCACCCACAGCCAGCCCCTCTCACTGAGCTGCCCTCCATGCCCTCTGCAAGCTGCCCTCCAGGCCTTGTCCCTTTCTCACCTGTGCGTGTGGCACACCTGAGCTCTCCAAACATCCTGACGATCCTCATCTAGCTGATTAGGCTGAAAATAGGCACAACTGTCTTCTTGTTAGCTGCAAGCAGAGCATAGCTAACAAGCAAAAATCTCGTGGCATTTCAATTTGAAAAGGTTTCTTGGTACCTTATTTCCTTCTGGTTTACATCTCCCATGTTTATGGTGGAGGAGACAAGAGGGATTACGGAGCTGAGACATGGGTGGGACAGGGTGACAAAGCTGTTAGGTGTGAAATAAAGCTATTCACTACATTGCTATTGACCAGTCTGTAGCCATACAATTTAATTTTCCAGAAGATAAGTTACAGCTCCTCTCTTTGCTCCCCAGTTATCTAGCATCTCCACTTGTGTCAGGAGAGACCCGGTAACAATCTCTTTGCTTTGGCTGAAAGCAGAAAGAGCTGTAAACACTTGACTGCTTCCTTCCTATCCACTCTCCTGCATGCATCTCTGATGGTGTCTGTACCAAACCCCTGGCTTGCCTCTACCCGTTGTGCCCTCCCTCCTGCATGAGGCATCCCGCAGGGGCTGCATGGCACAAACAGAGCTTTGCACTTGCTGGCTGTGCCAGCGGGCACTGTCTGCCCTGGCACTTCCCAGCGCCCGACCCCTTGCACAGAACCAGCTCCCTCGCACACCCAAGCATGTTTTTTTTTTTTTGTACTCAAATTCCATCTTCCAAGAGCTGCGAGCACCACAGTAGAAGGGAAGAGCCATTTAGCAGTGTTAAGTCTCAAAATATCTTAAATTACCCCCCTCCTTCTGGATCAGTTTTTTCCATTTATATCATCATCCACCTGGGTAGTATGGAACGCTAGCAGAAAGCTGATAATTATGTTTTTATAGAGATTAGATGTTAAATGTTTTCTGATGATGTTTGGAGCTCAGACTTAGGCACACCAATTCAGCAAAGAAAATTATTCCCATTTTCCCCAGAGAAAAGCATTAGTGTTCATTGAATAGAACGAGTATTTCCCCTGCAAAAATCGCACTGGCTGAAGACCAAGAACAGTCAGATTTCAAGCCTGAACCAATAAGAGATTCACAACTCTAAACTCAGAAATTTCTCCTTTAAATACCTCTAGAAGAAAGGAAAGAGCTCCTATTGGAATTACTCCTAGAGCCGAAAGACCTTCGGATATCAAGCCCTAGAATTATTCAGTTACTCTGTGCTGAAAGAGCAATTTCAGAGTATTTGTGGAGGAACGTTTTTAAACATTAATTAGCAAGCTTCCCTCTTACTCCCCGGTCTGCGAGAACATATTATGCACAAGTGGAATCAAAGCCAGGCTTGTAGAAGAATTAATACTTGAAGCCTTTTGAGGATTCTTTTCCTTTTTCCCCCTAAAACAAAGACACTGCTAATTCTCACACTGCCATCTACACACCACCCCAAGACAGCCTGCCCGCAGAGACCAGGCACACAAAAGCCTTGCACTCACCCAGCCATAAGGACTCGAACAAGACCAGCATCCAGAAACAAAAAAGATCCTGCCATACTGGCAACAAAAACAGAGGTCAACCTTTCACAGCCCTCTAATAGAAGAGGAAAACCATGGAGCAGCTCAACTGCCCAGCCTCAGGTGGGGGCCAGCCCTGCTCCCACTCATCTCCTGCAGCTTCTCAGCCCACCTGTGCCTATCTGGGTCTGCACCTGAGCAGCCTCGTGCCCTGCAGGCTCCCAGGGCACGTCTCCCACAGCAGACAGGCTCAAGGGTGATCACCCGTCGTGTCTCCCTTTGGGAGGATCTCAGGGATACTGCGGTGCCCCCCGGGAGCTTGGTCCACAGGGTACACTGCTTGCACAACACCCGGATCGGGACACTTTGAAGGCCTCAGGACAGCACAGGTCAATGTTTCTAGAAAATTTTATTCTGTGAAAAAAATCTTTTACATTTCAAGTGTATTTCCAACTTAGGCAGCATTGCTTAAATACTGTATTCTTAACAAGTTAAAGCATTTAGGATTTTGAACACCTCAACTTTTTCATTGTGCCAGCACATATATGTAGTACTTGAACATATACAACAACAAAACACCTTAAGAAGTCCGTCACTTGCAAAGACTTACCTAAAGATTTGTGAAGTATGAGTATTTCCTTAGAGCAGTAAACACACATGGTGAGTACCACTGTTGTAATTTAACCAATGCCACAAAATGCTCAGCTGTGACTTAAATTCAGCAGCGCAGCTCAAGACTCACCACTGCGCCTGAAGCAAAATCTCCAAATATCTGTTCTGTCTCATGCTGTAGCAACTTCCCATCCTCATTGCTTCCACCCAGCATTCCCATCTTCAACTGCCTGAGGAGGAATCACCCACAAGGCAGGCTGATCAGTTATTTCTAAGAACTGGGCTAGAATCTTGGTGCTCTCTGTCTGATCTACAGAGCAGGAGGCATCTCATGAATACTGCTAATTTCCTCTCTTAAACAGCTTTAAGTCCTTCCAGGTTTCCTTCAGTAAATTGGAGACTATAATGTGCACGGAAAGAGTAAGATAAGAATCTGCTAGAATCAAACTTTTCAGTACTGCTAGTTTAGAACAAAAATGCATAAAGTGTACAACGCAATTGACATCAGATGCAAATTATGCTGACTTTTTAAAAAATAGTAGTTGAACCAAGTCCTTCCTTTACTGCTACATTTCCTGATATGTTTTTGAGTCACCTATAAACAACATTTAATTTGTGAGAAACAGTGAGAACTAATTCTGTATGCAGTATTACTGTAATTAATGTTACTCAATCTCTAGATACTATGCTCTCCTCTATCAGCACCAGCAGGCTCAATTCCTATTTGAAAAGTAATAGAGTGAAATCTTTAAGGAAGACATGTTTTTTCCAAGGACAAAACAGTTAAGCAGCCAAGATTTGTTTCTGTTTGTCTGGGAATCTCTTCCTTTGGAAATACAGTGAACAGTGCAAACTGGTTTACAGGTCTCAGTGAAGGTCCTGGGTGGTACCTGACATGCTCTTTCTTAAAAAAAAAAAAAAAAAAGAGACTGAAAGCAGCCCACTGAAACAATCCAACCACATTTGCTAACGGGCCACTTTATTGCTTTCAGCAAGGGAATGCTATTACATTCCTTAATCCACCTGCAAATCGATGATGATTTTAACTTGCTTTCAGCAAGCAGATACGTGTGCATGAACTATATTGTCTGACGAGCCAGCCACCCGTGCATGATTGATCAGCATCCTACCTCGGGTGTGTCAGAACCACAATAATATGACAAATTCTCTTCGTCATGCTTCAGCTTTTGCTGGTTGTTAACACAAAGCAGGTGTAAAGCAAAGGAATAAAAAACACCAGCCGTCATAGCAGATATTGGAGAAGAGGGCTGCGAACAAAGGGCTAACAGAAAGGATCCCGAGGGACTGGCATTCAGCAGGAAAGACCATCTGAAAGCCCTTCCCTGTACCCAGCAGACAGTCAATCACTCGATAATTCCCTCCAATTGTTCCACATTAAACTGTTAGTTGGGTTACACTCAGATCTGTGTTTCATTATTCTTTAACAAATTACAAGGAAACTGCCCAGGGTTAACTTTTCCTCATCCACGTTGCCATAGAGGCGCGTTAGCTGGGCTCTCTGCGGGATGATCTGTATTACTACAGAAATGACAGTCAGGCTCAAAAAGTTCTTCGGTCCTTGAAGCTGTGCATGCTTTTTGTTTGTTTGTTTTTACAGAATGTCTGTATCATGTATTTGATAGCTCATCTTTGGTAGTTTTTTTACACTGAATTTCTCCTCCCTTCCACTTTTCTACACAAAAGGACTTCTAGAGCGGAGTAGAATAGGAGCCTATTTTTGACGTAGTGCTCCATGCTTAATGTTATGAAGTGGCATGGTCGATTTGGATGCATTAAAACATTACGGTTAACTGGTTAAAATCCCATCCTGCCACCATTTACTGTAAGCTATCTCAGCTAATGCAGTGAATTGCACAGAGGAATAAAATTACATACATGCATACTTATGTGCTGATAATGACTTCAGTTTGCATCCAGCTGAGTGAAGGATGCAGCTGAAGTACAACTGTACCACACCTCTCCCACAAATTTCCCCACAAAATCACTGAGCTGTGAACTATGACTACAGAAATTCAGGGCCCCTTTGCTCAGGCGTGAGCACTGCTGTAAGATGCAACCTTCCCAAAAGTCAGGGCCACAGATCTTGCCTTCCTTGGCTCAAGCAAAGCTTCAAAAACACTCCTCTAGGTTGTCAAGACCTGAAGGTTAACATCCTGCTCAATATATCAGCTCTCTTTCAGAAATCACACAATGAAATCCTTTCTCCAGGCCAGTGCAGTCACTGACATGAAATTCAAGCAAAAAATGCAGGGCCTTTGCTTTTTTCTGAAATGAAAATTGGAAGGATTATCATTTCCTTAGGCAACCTATTATCTGGGTCAGCGCTACTTTATTGTGTAGCAGGCAATACTAACTGTTGTTGATTTGGCTTCAGCCTCACTAATAAAACCAGAAAATATTGCTGAGGTACCTTTTGCTGGCAGTTAGCTTTGGAATTTCCGATGGCCCCTGTGAATTAGCAGAATCTGAGAACTGTAACTGCTTCTCCATAAATCTTGCTCGGTGTAGTCCTGAACTGAAGTCCACTGAGGCTGATAGGAGCCCTTATTTTAACACATTTGGGAAAATATCTTCTATGAGTTCTCTGAAACCTACTAAAGTCCATAACAAAATATTCACTTACTACACTTGATCCCGAGTTTAGTTTTTCTTTCTCATGCCTGAACCATGACCTGTGCTTTCTTCTGAACATGAGAGCTTATCTGCAGCCACATCTTTCCCATTTTTGCTCTTAAGCTTTTACATAAAATGTTTTCAAATACAGACCACATGTTTTTTAATATACTGAACTTAAATTTCATTTTATGGAACCCAAGCAATCGTGCTTAGTAATTTCTTTCCCCTTAGATCTATGCATCTGATTCATTTATTAGTTTTTTTAATACCAGCCATGTATTTCCTACACTTCAATTTTCTGATGTGGCCTCACTTCAAGTTTTGACGTTTTGCTGAAAAGTTTCAACAGCAATTAGTCAAAACACGATGACGTTTTGGTTTTCAGTTTAATCCATACCAGAGCTTAGACCAAAGCAGTTTTCTTGTAGTGAACACAGACTTTCTAATTACGCTCACTAATCAGAGGAGTTGTAAGAGCTTTTTAGGAGGAGGAGTGCCTCTCTGAGTGCATGGTCTAGCCTAACAAGCATGATTTGATGCTCCTAAAAGCTAAATGGCAGTTCCCACCCCAGCAGCTGGGCACGAGGGCACGCAGAAAGTAGACTCCCCTGAGTCCCTTGAGAGGCCTTGGCTCCGTTTCACAGTTCTCATCAACTCCCCCTCTCTGCTCCTCTCTCTCCCCTAGAATCAGCCTTGGTGATCTCCCAACGCTTTCTGATTTAACCTTTTGGTACTTTTAAGAAATCTGCTGACTGTGACGAATTGCATTAACTTACCCAGAGCTAAGCAGTGCTCTTTCCAGCGGTTCTGGCACAGGCTGGGTGACCAGAAACTGAGACCGATGCTGCAGGGCTGTATCTCAAATCTCAAAGCTGAAGGAAAAGTAGGATATTTAACCCTACCTCTTAACTGGCTTTCAGTTAACTCTGGATCCTGAGCTGCTCCCCACCTCCCAGTGGAAACCAGTGAGTGCAGGGGAGCAGCTGACTGGGCCAGCCCCTCGCTTGCTTTCCCGAAGCCCCCCAGCTATCTCCAGGGGGTGCCTGGGGGATTTCTAAATTGCTGTTACTTGACTAAGGAAATCCAGATCGTTATCGTGAAGCACTTTTATATGCAAAAGATGTCATAGATTTAAAGTTTTCCAGCAGCAAAACGGATTTGTGTTGTTGCCCCAGAAACAGAAGTGGGTCCACACCGGCATATCCGGAGATGTGCTGGACCATTTGCCCTTTAACACATGAACCAGGACCAATTACAGCATTTTTCATAAAGGGAGGTACAGAGACAAACAATTTTGACTACATATTTAGAGAACTATACACCACTTGATACCATTGTCATAAAAGGCCTCCAAGTTTAAAAACCCCTGCAGCTGCCATCTGATTGCTAAACACAGAAAATGCCGTTTCTGTACCGCTGTTCAGTTCCTCCCGTTTTGGGAACATTGCAACTGCACGGGAGATGCACAAACACTGAAGACACAAGCACAGCTATTCACACAAAAGCTAAAGCCAGCCAGATTTCCAGGAGCCAGGCCACCAGGCAGATCAAGCCCTGGCACAGCCCGCTACGCTCCTCGTGCTGGGGGAAGACCAGCAGGAATCGCAGCTGCAGTGCCAGCAAGGTGTCAGCCAGGGGTGGTGCAGTTACAACTTCCCCGACGAGCCCGTTTTCCAGATGCCGAGCGCTATCAGCCAGCAGCAGGCACGGTGCCCAGGCCACATATGTACTAACGCAGTAAGACACGGCGATGGGAGCCAACGAGCTCGTGCAGTTAGCTACGAGGATACAAATCAAGAGCCATTCCATAGAATTACACGGCTTATATCCCCTCTATATTCATATATGCAGGGTAGCTAACTGCCTTTTAAAATAACCAGGCCCGGTGTGGATTGCATGCCCCAGGCTGCAGCAAGGTTGCCCGTGCCAGCACTGCCCTGAAAGCATCCCCAGGAGAACGTCTGTGAACGGTGGATAGCGAGGTGGGATAAAGCTCACGTCAAAGCGCGTGTTTGTTTCCAATCTAAAAAGATCTAAACTAGGAAAATCTGGAATTCTGGCTCTGTAACATAATCATTCACCTGAAAATGGGGGTGCAGATGTATATGGTTTTTAATCAGTTATAATGTGTAAGGCCCAGCTCAGCTCCCACTGAATCTAAGGAGAACCATCCTAACGAGACCCTAAAGGATGTATGGACCACATGTTGCAACAGAAAAGCTCCTCCAGGGCATAGCAGGGGCTGGAAAGTTTTACCAGAGAAACTCATCCATGAAATGCAATTCCTGATGCCCTTTGTATCAGATGCTGGCTCTGATTAGCTGGCAGGGAAGAGCTGAATTAAAAGTGATGACCAGAACGCAGGATAAGTAGTTGTTATCAGAAAATCACTAGCTAATTGCTTCCCAGTCCCATGAATTTATTTACTGATCTCATCATTTGACTGCTGAAATTTTTCCAGCATTGCTGGGTCTCATTGTGATAACATTGTATAACTACTAAAAAACTTAATAACGCAGCACACAAAAGAAGTGCTGCGTGCAGACAAGGAGACAAGCTTTAGAGGGCCAAGCAGTTGATGTAATACATGAAATTCATGTCATGAGGATGTCTTTTATCCATAACACTGAGTTCCCTTCATGTACTTCATGTTGCTGTATAGTCAGCAGCTGCTTAATAGTTAAATACTCAGATTATGTCATAAATCCTTATTTTTATGCATTTACAGTATGCCTCACAAAACTGAATTACAAAAACTGGCAGAAAAAAAAGGAAAAGGCAATGAAAATATTTTTTAAAAAAAGGAAAAAGAATAAAGAAAGAAAGAAAAAAAATCCTTGACTTGAAATCTTGTTCCTTACTCACCTAAAATGTTTTTTATTGGCTTTTTGCACTTGCCATAAAATTAAATCTCCTGCAATTTATACACAGCTTTTAATAATAAAAACAACAACAACATAGGTTGTATTTGTGTTTCTAGACAGAATTGTTTAAGATCATTCAGAATGGGACCACCCCTAGGAAAAAGAAAGGCCCAGGCATATTCTCACTGATGTCTACAGATGATTAATTCTGGTTGGCTTTCAGATGGGTGTGCCGGGATGTTTCACCGAGGCAGCTGCTGAGTGTAAAGCCTGATAGCAAGTAAAAGGATTCCTTCAGAAAATCGGGGGGGGGGGGGTTAAGTAAAATTTAAATACTATATTTTTTTATTATTTGGACTTTTTTGGGGAAATAGAGATTTGAGAGGAAGTCAAGACTGGCTTCTTCTCCATTGCCCAAAAAGACAGAACTTTTTGTAAAAGACACATAATTGTTAAAAACATTCATTGATGGAAAAAATCTTCTTCTTCAAAAGGCATACCGATAAAGAAGCTTTGTTCAGTCCCAATAGGTACATCTTAGATTCTTGCACAAATTGTACTGCAACAATTTTGGATTTTGATGTATCCTGTCTACCTCAGTTACTTGCTAATGTAAGCATAAAAAATTATCTGCTATCATCTAGCTGAAGCTACTAGACTGCGGTTAATAATTTACTGCTCATCTTTATTCTGAACATGCAAATTATTAATTGATTACAGGTTTTCCATAGTCATCTGTGTAAATGACTGCTCTTGCCTTTCATTACTGCCTCCTTTTCCACCTGTCCGTCAATCAGCTCTTCTTGGTGATGCCAAAATAACATTTCACGCTTGTGCTGCTTGCAGAATGCCAGAGCTCAAATGAAAGCAGAAAAGAGGAGCCCTCACAACAGGAACATAGCCTCTCAGGTGTGCTGCTGCCAGCTGGGATGCACGGTGTTCACTGGTTTTTCAGCACTTCTGGAAGAAACTAGGAAAAGTGCACAACACGAAACACTGCTTCTGTGCAGCATGAATAGAAGCTGTAAGCAAGAAGTCAAAAACTGGAATAAATTTCAAGTTCTTCACGTATCTGCTGTCATATTTGCAGGCACATAAGGTAAAAAGGACGGTCGTATCTCTGGAGATACGGAATTATTAAACATGAAGATTTTCACATACACTAGGCACAGAGCAATGTCCTTTTTGAGACCTGGGTATTTGGCATCTTCACATGTGCAACGCAGGGCCATTTTACACAGCACGGCTTTTGTACCAGGCTGTTATGTGAATCTGGATTGCTTTATCCTCAAGATGCCATAAACAAAGTGCTTCTGTGTCCTTGTGCAAAAGGTGATGGGTGCCATTCGGCTGCCCGGACTGTCAGCTTTCTCAGGCAAGTATTTTCTGGTGTAATCCTTACCCTGCGCTCTCTTAAAATAAATCTCATCGTATATGAAAAATGCTTATTGTTGATAAAGGAAGGAAAAAGAAAAAAAGAAAATACTGATAAAATACAGTGCCACCCTAAAGCTTTGGAAGGAAATGGAGCAGGAGCAGGTGCCTCCTCTGGCAAGGTAGATAGTAATGTATGAGTCCAGGTGAACTTCAAGAATTAGCTCTACTGCAGCTTCACCCATTTTTCTCTCATGCACCGACAGCAGGTTACTAATAGTTTCCTGCTAACTGCTAAACCAAGAGTTGGTTAGGTCATGGTAAAAAGCCAGGATATCTGGCTGTATTTGTTTTATTACAAGCTGTGGTTTTAATCCTGTAAGAAATCATGTGATGGCTTTATCTCTAGCTTTGAAGAGACCTACCTCCACAGAGCCCTGTGCTTGGCGTGGCTGTGTTAGAGGAGGGGAAGCAGGAAAAGCCTGGCTAACTTCAGAGCTCTGCCGACAAGATAGCACCAACACATCCCAGCCACAGGGCAAGCCAAGAGCTCTCTCAGGCTCTGCAGGAAAAATTATTTATACCAGTGCATACTGAACCATGATGAAGGCATGGGAAATGCACAATATTTGCATTCTGTTCTAAAGTTACAGATCGATCCACTAGAAAGAATGACCAGAAGTCAGAAAAACAGTCCTTTTTAGTTTGCTTTTAATATAACGATTCTGTTTTTTTCTTTGCTTTGTTTTGTTTTGGAGTGTTTTGTTGTTGTTGTTGTTTAATGATACATTTGCATTACATCTTCAATATTTTTCCTACCACCCTGATTAGAAAAATTGATTTTTCCCTTGGTGAGTCTCGTACAGCATCTTCATCCCAGAAACAAAGACTTTAAGAAAACACAGCGAGGCTCAGATACTCAAAAGGTATTTGGATGACTAATTCCCCTTGGTTTCAAGCACCACATCACCATTATTTTTCCTGAGTGCTCTTCCACTCTGCCAAGCACAAGAACAAGAGGTTGTTCTTTATGCTGGCTGCCTCCTGATCTCCTCATGCAGCTTTGAATCTTTTCCAAACCACATCCCCGATTTTAGCGAGGAAAGGAGACTGGGAGAAAGATGTTCACATCTGTGAAGAGTCACATCTGCAGGCAGCCCTCCTGCGTTCAATCCTCTGCTTTGGCTGTGGAGAAGGCGGCCTTGATTGCACAGACCTTTGAAGTTTAACAGTGATTTCAATGTGCTGACAGACAGTGTCATTGCCACATTTATATCAAAAGTTGATTATCTATTGAAAGGAAGTCTGTTTATATGTTTACTTCCACTTTTGTTAATATCGGGAAAGGAAAGGGAAATTAACATATGAAAATGCCAGATGTGACTAATAGCTATCAAAGTAAGACGGGACTGGGCTCCGATGAAATGTGTCTGCTAATTTGGAATAATCTGATATTGTCTTTTCTGCCTTGGAGTTACTTAGGCCCCCACAGTAAAAAGATTTATTGGGAAGCAGAAAACCTGAGTTCCTCCTCACCAAGATTTCACATTCGTCTGACGGTATTGTTTCTTGTACACAGTTGTAGGACAGCACCAAAAGAACAACATAAATTCTCCCGGGTACCTTTCAGTCCCTGTTCAAAGGCATGAAGTATTTGGCATACAAGATTTATGCACCAAGGTGATACTCTAATAAATTATGTCAAGACATCTGAAAGTCATCATTTCTGTGCACATGCATGCATTTTAAAAGAAAATCTACAAGAGGATCAAAAACAAGATTAAACCACATCTGTTTGGGTTTAAACTACATTGTCTGCAGAGTTCAAAGTTGTTTCCCTTCGTCTAAAAAAACTTACCCAGCTGTTTTTTATCTTAAATTCCTACCACTATCAAAGAAGTGTTTTCATTGGCCAACCGATGTTATTTCTAGAAGTTGAGCTAGTTAGGAATGGAGCTAAGTAACAAAATATGCTTTATTCATCAAAGGTCTACCCTCTGTGACTCGACTTGGCACACTGAGAAAATTAATAGAGAGGTTTCACCAGGTTCTAATGGGAGCCGTGTATCTACTGTATGTCATCATGCAATAAATTAGGTCCTCAATCTTTTTACGCAAGTAATTGACTACAACTGACACCGATAAGAAAAACATGAGACAGAATGAATTGGAAGAGGCACAAATTATACAATAAATAAACAAATACAACACAAATTCAATACGTGGGAAAGAGAAATGTTTTGAGAGCTGTCATCAATCAGTAAACATTCTGCATGAGTGCAGGTGTTGTGCGGTGGTGTTGTAATAGCCTGACTTGTTCAGCTACCACTGACAAATGTACACACCCAAGGACACGTGTCTGTGTACGTTTACATGCACACACACACACAGGAACACTAGAGCATGAACTCCTGATGTTCTGTGTTAAACACAGTGTAATAAATGGTACAACAAACTGCCTCCATCGCAATTACAGTGCTTTGTGTTAGAAAAGGAAAGAAATACAAAGTTAATCTAAAGGCATATGACATGACAGCTGCATCCCAAGCAATGAATTTCACATTTTTATGCGCCCTCTGCCTTTCTGAATGGCTGCAGTAGCACGTGAAGGCCTGTTTCACACATCAGGGCCACAATTTTTCTCCAGTGGGAACTGGCTGAAGCCTCTCACGCACCAGGCTACATCCTAACTCCCAGAGGCAAAGTTCCCTAAATCCTAAGGCCGGTCTAGATCCACAAACTGAGCAGCAGGACGGTTATGTTGGCCAAACGGATCTCGGAGCTGCCCTCTTGCCCCCTCCCCACACACACAGCCCAGGAAGGGAGCTGGCACCGCTCTTCCAGCCGGGAGCCCCGAGGCGGGGAAGCTGCAGACACCTGGGGAGCTGGAGCTGGAGGGCAGGCAGGTGAGGGCCTGGGGGTCCCACTCCTGGATCTTGGAACCTAAACACCCAGAAGTTTTCTTTACTTTGCAGATCCGGCCCTATTCTTCCTGAAAGCAGGGATATAACTTGCTTTTTTATGCAGCAAACAGGAAAACTGAACAGTTGGACACCCTACAGCTGGCCTACTAATGTCACAATCTTTTCAATATGTTCATTATTCAGTTGTCACAGATTCATACATTTGATAGCTCTTGATCTGCAGATCATTCACATCGTGGCCTAACAGCTGGCATTTCATGCCATAACACTGTAACTATGTACCCGTAATGTATAGAACATATGGGGCTAACTCTGCTCACCAACTGAGTACATATTATATGTTCCGCTGTCAAACGAAGTTTTACACATTTCCAATTTACATTTAACATTGTGTGGGATAAACCAATAAATCATTTGGCCTGGGAAGAGGAACAATACCAGCTAATCCATGCAACTAATCAGAAGCACATCATTTTTGTTATTGTGATTGTTTTCACTAAAATCTTGAACTTGAAAATGTTTTGGGTGGTCTTTGGTCTAAATACGCTCCCCTCCTCTTTCCAAAATCCAGCATTTCAGAGCAACCTCTGCTTGTCTTATCTGCTCCCCACAAATAGAAAAAAGCAGGGATTCAGCCTGCTGACACACACTTAGAGACCACTCACAGAAGGCTGGCCCTCGGTGTACAGCTCGGGAGGAAAACCTGTAAATGGATTCTCCAAAGCAGGAAAGTTCAAGAATGGAAATAAATCAAGATGAAGAACAATACAAAAATATGCTGTCAATTTATTCAAACACCTTCTGGCATGCAGTAAGAAAAATAGCCCCAGTGCCCCCATCACTACTTAATGCAATTCTCTTTTTCCTGGTCACGGTAATGCATGGTCCAACCTCTGCCCGAAAATGAAATACAAATCTGGCCAGACAAAATTCACACAGCTCCAAGGGAATGAGTTCAGTAATGCCCAAGTGGCTTAGTAATTTAAGTCACATTTTCAAAGTCCCAAAGCAGCATTTAGGCCCAATTCCTGTGTTTAAGTTTCGTGGCCTTCAGTACCTTTTCGCATCTGGCTTAGGCCAGCAAGCGCATTCAGCTGTAGTTACACCAACTTCTTAATTTTTATAGGAAAACCTTGCACCACTGTATCAGATCTTCCACTAAGCAGCCATAAGATGGTCTAGAAATTGCAAATACACAGCAAAACCCAAGCAGCTCAAAAATAAGCTCTCGTTGCCTGTCATTGATGCTCCACAGCCCTGCAGGGGAGGTGAGCTGAGGACAGAGTGAGCAGCAAGTACCCCAGCTCTACCCGCCACATGTAACAGCTCCTGGCAGTGCTAGGTCAGGGTATTTCTTTCCCCTTCCCACACCAATACACCCTTCATAATTTCAAAGATGGATGGATGCAGACTGGGGGGTTGAGGTTTTTGGCTGCCTAACAGCAGTAGGAGCCATCCAAGTGATTTGAATTTCAAATCTGTGGAGGAGCTGGAGGGCAGCCCTTGGTGGATGGCTGGTCACAACCGCCTGAGCAGCAAATACTGTGGTGGGATCACTTTCTAACTGCATTTCTACTTAGTAATAGACAAGCCTTATTTAGCAAAACCGTTCACAGTAATCACAGTAATCTTCATCTTCACTGCAAACCCTGAAAATTCAGCGTGAAAAGAAAAAATGTTTAGAAAAATTTGATGTGTAAATATTGTATAAATACGGACTAGATGTTTATAAGGCTCAAGTGTGTTTTGAGTCTCACAGACATGCTCAGAGACAGGTATCTTCCTAGGAGCCTTTCACACCACTGATAACACGAGGACAGATACACACACAACACACCCCTCACTCCTCCTGTGATATGCCAGAATCTCGATAGCCAGAAGCAACAGGCATCTCCTGCTGCAGGAAGAAAGGCTTTTTTAGATCATTGCCTAGTGGGGAGAGATCAGAATACTCCCTTGTGCTTGGGCAACTCATGTCAGATATAACATCAAATAGTCAGCTTAGAATAAACATCCCATCCTTGCCGTCCCACAGTCCTCCTACCAGCCCCACCGAGTCATTCAGTGACTATTTTCTAGCGCCAGAATATTTAAACCTCAACAAGATTATAGTGTTTGACATCACATTGGCTTTGCTAATATTGCTTCATATTATGCAAACTGTGAACACTGCAGTTATGGGAAGGCATTGTAACCTTCCTTGCCAGAGTGGTGAAAAACAAAATCTGAACCCTTTTTAAAATACAGGGCTGAACCATCCCTTGTCTTTTAAAACACACACCCAGGAGCCAGCTATTCAGTTTCAAACTCGCCTACAAAGCACTTCAAGGAGGAGGTGCAACACGTTACGGCTCTGCTTCTATCTGAGCTCTGCACTGCCTTCCTCGGTGATGTCTTGCCTTACACCAGCAGCTCCAATAACAGTGCTCTGGGGGGAGAAACAGACAAAACCCTATTGTTTAATCACTCAGCAATACAGTAAATATTTCAAAAGAGCTTAATGTTATAAAAGCAAACATGAGAGGCAAAATCCTGCTGATCTGAAAACAATTTTAGAGATATTTTCTGTCCAAAGAGACCCTTCCTCAGACCTCCAAAATGTTCTTATTTTTCCTCCTACCACAGGACCTGTGAGCTCTGGCCAAGTCCTTTGACTCTGGCTGTTCAAGGACATGAAGACACAACCCACCCCTAGACAGCTTGCAATTAAACCAGCACAAGAGACAATCTAGGGATACGGGCAAGCCTGGGGAGCTTTCCAGGCAAACATGATCATCTTGACAAACCTCAGTATAGTCTGCATTAAGATTTTTGATGGTTGTCAAACAACCACAGGGAGTTTTATGGAAATTTTGAAGGAAAATATGCACTTTGTGAATGCGCAAGAGACGTTCCTCCTATAAGAACGCTAAGTATAAATCTCATCAGCACAGAATGGAGACAGGCATCGTGGGACAGCTGCATTTGGGAAGCAACCTTTTGGTAATGAATGTTAAACAACCAGCTGGACAGGCTACAACAGGCCTCACAACACCTTGTAAGCAAAGCCAAGATGTTTACAGGTGATAGACGGGAAGGGGAAGTCAGTGAATGAACACCAATGGATGGACACGACGGAGAATGGCACAGGTACCTGTCAGGAAAACGTGAATAAAATGTGATGAAAAAGCTTGCTGAGGGTGCTGTTTGATTTCAGAGTTATAAATCAATTAATAGCTTATTTTGGCAGAGCAGCAGGGAGGGTCCTACTGTCGCTTGTGTGTTCTCTTCCTCCCCACATCCAGCCAGCACGGACAGACCATCACTACTCACTGAAAAGAGCAGAAAAGAGTGAACTGACTCAGTGCGCCATCCGACCGGGTCTGAAGCTGACACAGACCAGGAAGGTTGGGGGAGGAGGAAATAAAGAGAGGTCTCAGTGGCAGAGGACCCTTCCCAGGAAGAAAGGGAGCGTTATCCTTGGAGTCAGAGCAACGGGAGAGCCGGGGGAGAGCGGCGCGACACAAAGAGCAGCACCCGTCCCTCCCCGTTCCGCACGCTGCTCTGATCTCACTCGTAGGCTGAAGGCCTAATTAGCGCTGTACTAGCCTGATGTTAACAGAAGATAGCAAATGAATTGCTGTTCTTCAAACGGAAAGGAGATGTTTTAGTGGCTTGAATTTTCCTTGTGCGGCTGTAAAGAAAATATGCTTATTTTCCTTTTTATATACCGGGAAACATATGGAAGCTGGATTATATTTGTCCCAGTCTGCCAGCATTTTAAATTTATAGAACCCAAATCCTTTGGGGGACGTAATAAATTTACATACATTCTCAAGTGCTAATGCTTGCACAGGGATCTTTAGGTTAGCAGATCCATGTGCAAAAGCCCATATGTACAACCACCTCTGCAGAGGCCTCGCACACACGGAAGGCAATGCGGGTCGATGATTCGCATGGCGGCGCTGCTCAGGCCTGTGTCGGATCAGAAGCTCCTCACTCCGTGCAGGCACAGCTCCTCGGAGGACATCTCCTTTAGAATCTACCAGCCCCAGCAATATGAAGTTCTTTGTTTTATCAGCGTACATCACCTAGGATGCAACAAGGCTTTCCAGGCTCCATTAAGCTCCAAACATTTCTCGGTCTTTTTAGCTGATGTGAAGACTTAGCCCTAAGAAATACCAGCCACAGCCCACTCCGTCCTACAACTAAGCACTTCATCTTAACAGTGCATTTAAATTGACGAAAAATTCTCGCTTTCAACTATTTTACCCTTTTATTCTAATTGTTCTGTTTGGTTCAGTGACTGCCTGATGCAAGCCAAGCTGATTTATATGTTGAACTAGAATTTGTGTACCAGCAATACTCCCTGATAATGTTTTTCAACAGAAGCATTTGAAAGTATCCCTATTTCTATCATGTGAAGACTTAAAAATAATTTTCTTTATCCTCACAAGTTACCAGCAAATGTGTGCACACATCAACACGCTGTAGGAACTTAAGAAATCTCACATCTGCGCTGGGGAACTGCAGGAACAGGGGGATCCCACGGGGGCTGCCAGGGGAGCTCCCCCAAAGTGCGCAGCAGAGCCTGGGGCTGTGCTGGAGCAGCCGGGTGCCTGCAGCATTTCCCGGTGTATCTCAGCACCTAAAATCTGCAACCGCCAGACACGAACCCGTGCGTACCTTGGCGCTGAGCTAGCAGAAGGTGGCAGTGTTGGATCCACCATCTCCCTGAGCCGCAGCCGAGCCTCCAGCAGCGGCAGCAGCAGCTGGCAGCACAAATGCCTTTAATAATGACAAATTACACATCCGCTGCTCAATTAGTCATCAGTCACATTGTGATCCCCTCCTCTGTCAGGTGGCTGCAGTCAAAATCCTTAATTCGGAATTATCCGTTTTGTTTTTAAAATAATAATAATAATTAAACCCCCACCCCACTAACACAAGTGGGGAGGTGGGAGCCAGGGCGCCTGTGCCCACGCGCTCCCCAGGGCAGCCGGACCCGGGCTCCCCGCTTCTGCAGCTGAGGTTTTTTTGTGAGGGCAGCAGGAGCACCCCGCCAGCGCCCTTCCGTGCCATCATCCGGACCTAGCTACAGAACGAAGCACAAGAATTGCAGGACAGCAGCCCCAGGCCGTGCCCAACGGGGCGGTTTCACAGCAAACGCCAGGCAGTGACAGTGCCCGCAGCGTTGTACAGCGACCGCTCCTCAAAACGCAGGGTTCCGAGTCCCAGCGCAGAGCGCTGCGAGGTGCCGACCCTGCTCCATCCCCTGCCCGTACCCCAGCCCAGCCCGATGGGGCCAGCTCTGGCTGGGGACGCCGGTGAGCACAGGGAAGGGTGCCTTGCTGCAGGCCATGGCCCCGCGAAGGGGCAAGGGGCGTTATTTTGGGGCAGCCAGCTGGGACCCCAGCCGCTTCAGGGTGTGCGCAGGGCCCCGTGTGCCTCGGCACGGGGCTGCAGGGCCATTTGGGCCCCCGCACTCAGGAACTCCTTTTGCAAATGAGACGTGTGTTCCTTACTCAGTTAAGCCTTAGAACTGCAAATGGAGCCGTGTCCTTGAAAAGCCTTACTGTGAGCCCAGGGACCTCACCATCTGGCACAATCGGTCCCCAAACCACCACCGGATTCGGGGTTTGCACGGAAACACCCCAATTTCCCCTTCCACCACGGGACATCCCGGCCAGGTGGTGAACTTCTGCCTCGTGTCACATCTGAGAGCCTCAGGTGCTGAGGAGCAGCTTGCAGGCGCTCGCTCACCCGCTCCGGTGGGCTTCGGGGAAGGATCTGCTGCCAGTGAAAGTAGGAGGCAAACAGCCTGGCTCCGACAGGAAACATAACACCAGCTGATTCAGGGCTCTTTAGCATATGAATGTGTAAATTTGCTGTGACAGGTGGGATGTTTCAAGGACTTTCAATAGAAAGCCAACTGCGACTCGGTTATCATTAGAAATTCCTCGCTGCGATGCCAACGACTGGCAACCCGTGCTGGGGAACCCAGCTCCGAACCGGCTTCAGAAAGGGAGAGTGAGAGCGGCTCAGATCGATGCTCCTGCTGGGTGATTCCCTGATCGGAGCACAACTAGCAAAATATTTGTTCATGCAGATGTCTCCTGCCATGAGCAGCTTAACAATATCAATGTGTTTCATGCAGGCAAATAAACAGCAAATAATGGGAAGCATATGAGGCAAAGAGAAATACTCGGAATCCTCCGAATTACCAAACTCTTTGCTTTAAGGAGAGTCAGAGCCCAGCAGCCCAGCACTGACCCCACCCTGCAACGCAGCCAGGGCAGGAAGAGCCTGAGGAAGGGGTTCCCAAGAGCGCTGAGCCCTACACCTCTCGGCCAGCAGTCTTCCAGCAGCAGCTGCTGGATGCTGAGCCCCAGCGAGGGAGCTCGGGCGATCCCTCCCGTGCTCCAATGCAGCCTCCCTCCCCGGGCGGGCTGCCCCCGCACCAGCTCCTGTTCTGCCCCCGTGGGGACGCAGCGGGCGGCAGTGCCGCCCTCTGTCTGCAGGGCACTCCGTGGCACCGCTGGCAAGGACGAGTGGCAGAGGGTAATTTCTCCAGATGGGTCTCCTGGAAAGAATCAGTGAGACGGGGACACGTTTTAAGGACTTGCTCAGAGTTTTTGGTGGCTCCCGTCCAACGGCCAGCACACAGGAACAGCCTGCGTATTTTCACTCTCCTGGAATAACACAGAGAAAAGTTCCCATCTGCCTCCTGCAGCTCCGTTCCCTTTCCGAGCTGAGGGACAACAGATCTCCAGCTGGGTCTGCCCGGCCTCAGGAAGGGGCAAAACGGTCCCGCGGTCAGCTCAGCAGGTCAGGCCCGGATTTAAATCCTCATCTCGTCACATCCACGCCTCCTGCATCACCCCTCTCCACCTCAGTCCCCCCCCATCCCCCACGGTGTTTCGGTTGTGCTTCATTTTGTTTTTATCGACATAAACACCAACAGAGGTGCTCTGACACTGCAATACCGAAACGACCCCAGTGCAGGCAGATACATCGCAATGCCTGGGAGACCTGCAACAACAGCAGCTAGAAGGGAGCTTTTTTTTCTCCTCCTTCGTCAGGCAGAACCTGTATTCCAGGGACAGATGGGTTTTTTCTTAAAACTAGAAAAACACAGTTTGCAGTGACCTAGCAGAGCCATGCTCAGTGAACCAACTGTCATGCTCTACATACACCAAGAGCTACACTAAGTGAAACCAAACAAATGAATTAAAAAAGATTAACAGCTCCAAAGCTAAAAGACATGGAGCCTTTTATGTCTTTCTCTCCAGGATATCTGGGACATTTGTTGTGAACACAAGTACACTGCACATGATTACAATTTATTGAATTAAACCCAGAATAGTTTCTGTTGTGTAAAGTAGCACTTTCTTCCCTTATCTAACGCAGATGAAATGTTGAACTTCAATGCCCATCTGCAATACCGTGTTCCATTACAAATCTATTGAGCAAATTAAACTAAGTTCGTCTGGAATAGGTTTTTTTCTAGTTTGCTTTTTGAGGTTATGAGCAGGGCTTCAGGCAGCTGCTGCAATCAGTCTGCAAGTTAAATGTTGGTTTCATGGTGGCTGATGACCTAACAGAAACAGCAATTGTTGAACACTAGGGGAAAATAGTAGGATCCTTTTTAACCAAGTTACATTTCCTCTCTTTTTTTCTTTTTTTTTTTGTCTGAAGAAGTTACTTTTCTAAAAAGGGAAGGAAAACTTTTTGCTGCAAGAGCCCTTGGTTTCAACCCATAAAAGACACAGGGGGTGGGATTCATTTTGCTTAATAATCACCTTGAAATGTGTCCTTTAAACAAGACACACTGCGTTTAGCTTTGAAGTTCAGATGTTAGCTCCAGTTTGAATCTAACGTCGAAGGAAGTTTTGAGAAGCACGCTCGCACCTAAGCTTTGCCTGTGGAGGAGGATTTACACAGCGGGCCTTTAGCCACAAACCCCCGCGAGTACCACGGCCCATAAGCAACACCTCAGTGACTACACACAGGCTCCTGACACGCACCGAAGCTGCTGCTAACGTTTATATTAGTCCCAGGGCTGCATTTGCTGCCGTGCAGGCTAAGGGCTCAGCACACGACTGCACTTTATTCTGCAGGGGAGCACTTGCTAGCACTGACAGCGTGGACTGTGGTGCCAATGCGGCAGCAGGCTCGGAGGAGGCTGGTGCACAGGGGCTGCGTGGCTCCGATCAGGCAAACGGGGACCAGCTCAAACTGGGAAGAAGCACAGACCTGACACATCCTTGTGAGGGCCAGTAAGGGCCAAGCAAGCCCCAGACCTGCAGGGAAGCTGCAGCTGGAGATAGGGGCAGTGCAGCTCAGTGCTACACCACCACAGGCCACCCCGTGCAGGGGATGCATGCCAGAGACTCTGCAGCCTCTTTCATCCAAAATGTGTCGGGGCTGGGGTACAGCCTGCGCTCACACGGACACACCAGGCATTATAATTTCTATCAAGCAGTTTAGAAAGGCCTTGCAAGGCCTCTGCTCACCCAAAGGTCTCCAAAATGTATCAGCAAACAAAAAACATGGCGTCAAAGCTGCATAGAAAAAAATAAAAATAAAAAAAGGAAAACAAAACCAGAAAACAAACATCTAAAAGCCCAAATGGAGGCAGACAGCTAGAGCCAGTGCTCCAGGAAGTGTCACTTTACAATACGCAAAGTCTGTGGAGGTGATGACATTAACACTCACGGCAGAATTTCACTCCCAGTGCTGCTAAGAAGCAGCTGAGAAGCTCACA
Organism: Anser brachyrhynchus; assembly: GCF_964034855.1. Classification (NCBI taxonomy): domain Eukaryota; kingdom Metazoa; phylum Chordata; class Aves; order Anseriformes; family Anatidae; genus Anser; species Anser brachyrhynchus. The sequence goes on from NC_137705.1 coordinate 3,830,320, forward strand.
GCTCTGCCCCAAGGTGTCTCTTGAAGTCTCCTCTATTTCTTTGCACTTCCATGACAACAGCTTTCTGTCGCTCTCTCCTAGCACTGCATGTTGTGAAATCAGAGTTATTAGCTACGTTAGCCGAGGCAGGGTGCAAAATAACCCTGAGCCCTCTTCCTTAGATCTTGGAAAACCTTTTGACTCAGCTTGATTTCCTTACCACGAGTATAAAAAAATAGGCATTGAAAAAGTTTACAGACCCTTTTCATGTGGAGAGGATGAACGTGAGTTCCCTTTAATCTTTCATAGCTCGTGCGTGTTAATTGCACGCTTAGGGAGAGCCAGCTGACTTGCATTTCATGAGGGATGTGCGGGGACCGCTGAAGCCTCCGAAGGCTGCAGGAGCCAGAGGTGACTGGGGAACAACGTGCAGAGATCACAAGAGCGAGAGCTAGCTCAGAGACCTGCAGAATGGCATCCCACACTCACCTGCTCTTGTAGGAAAGGCAAACTTTCCTGTTCACCTCTGTTCATTCCAGATCTCCAACTTGCCAGGAAAGAGGAGAAAGATTTTCTCGCTCAGGCGTAGGTGTCTTTGCAGAGGGTGTGCTCTTTAGTGCACTGATGAGGATCAACGTTAGTTTGTGGGTCATTGTTAAGGCAAAAGTTTAATTATTTTTTAAGATATGAGATAGTCTAAGGATGGGAAAAAAAAAAAACAGGTGAAGAGAACACCCAACAGATCACACCAAGAGCACCAGGGCTGCTGCTGTTACAGAGTGACAAGATTTATGCTTTAGTGAATGTTTGACCACCTCCCTGAGTTGAAGTACCCACACTGCTGAAACTTTTTTTAAGTCCTTTCAAGACTTTCAGGTTATTCTGGATGTCCTACAAGCCTCCTTGCAATGACAGGATTGAAAAAAATACACAAAGAGCAGTACTGGAAGGACAGTGGGGTGCATAGTGTAGTGGTATGTAGTACGCTACGTCCTGTGGTATGTAGCTGTGTGCCATAAAACCCGCAGCTCGGGGTGTTGTGAGCTACCTGAAGGCTCCAGTCTTCCAGTTACGACTTGCCACAGACAAACTGACTGCATTCAGGAGGGTTTTTATTGGGCAGCATTGATGTGAATTTTATCACATTATAGTTCTCCCCATTTGGGTTGCAAAATTGGCCATACTTCCAAGAAAAGTATTAAATAGGGCTAAGAAAACAAGCAATATCTAGTGTGAAATCTGCCAAGTAATGTGAGATGGAGCTGGTGAGAAGTTTTCCAACAGGACCTTCTTCCAGGAGGAAATTTGGTTTCCTTGAATCCAAAATGTGTTCAGAAACGTGTCACGTTCAATGACACCATGTTTGAAAAAGAGCTGGAACAGGGCTTACGTTGAGGCTGAACATTCAAACTTTCCTGGAGTGGAACCTTTCTGTTTGGAAATGGATACTTTTGATCCTTTTAATCTGATGTTATGCAATATAAAATAGAAAAATCAAATTCAGACCATAATTATATTAAAGTAAGAAGTTTCTGTTGTCTTAAAATAATCCTTCCCCCACAAAAACTCATGCCACAAGAATCCAAAACTGTGTGTAAAACTCTCATTTTACAGTAGAAAGTGATTTGAAATCACAGTAAAATCCTGTGAAATGGATCCCTCTCTGTTCCTGCACAGGAAGAGCCTCTGCTTATGGCTCTTGGGTAAACTCAAAACTAGAGAAAAACGTGCAATTTCTCAGCTGGTCTGAAATGCCATTAGAGCTGTAGACTTCGGGTAGGCTATCTGTATAGAGGGTTAATTACAGATGATATGGCAGACTGCAGTGCTCAGACCCCTAGAGGTCTGAAAAGATCCTCAGACATTTCTGCCCCATTTCTGCTCCTCGCTCCGTTGGCTCTCACCTGGGAGGGCCGGTGAGCACAAGCCGTGCTTGCTAACAAATGGCTGTGTGCTTGCAATTACCCGGATTTCAAAGCCAGGAGGGATCACATAGACTCAACACCTGCGTAGCACAGTATCGGCGTTCTCCCTTTTAACACTTATGTCCCATGGCCCAGGTTGCCAAGTCCTGTGAATTTTTGGCAAGTGGTGGATTTTGTTCGGGGTGAGAGCTGCTCTCCCGACCACGTGAGAATCTCCAGCTTTCTCAGAAATTTTAGCCAAGCTAAGGGGAAATTTCAGCCAACCTTTCTGACAAGCTGTTTGTCCTAGTGTCTGCTTCCCAGGATGGATGCAGCTGCAAACTTCCCAAGAGCAGGCGATGCTCTCCTCACTCCCATCAGTAACCCAGCACTGGTCTGACAAGGAAGGAGGGGGGAATGGAGATGGAGAAAGATCAGCAGATAAATAGGATCAGATTTCAAGCACAAGAAGCGATTCCTCTGGACTCCCCCTCCACTCTTTCTTCCTCTTCTCCACCCTGGCTGGTTTGAAAGAATAGGAAGGGAATGGGGCTGCAGCTGTACCTGGAGAAAGAACGAATCCTTCCTGCTCCTCCAGCCCAGGAGCACCCCATAATGAGCCCAGTTACTGCTGCAGGAACAGGGAGGATGGTGATGAAGTCTGTAGTGGAAATAGGAACAGGCAGAATTGATAAGAGTGGAGAAAGCAGAGGGAACGCGAGTAGTTTGAAGGAGGCCAAACAGGCCGATTTGGAGATAAATAAACAGACCAAACCATTTTTCCCAGTGAATCTGAGGGAACAGACAGCACTGCCTCATATGCACACTGAAAAGGGCAGTAAAGTGGGGGAAAAGATTTTTTAAATATCATCCAGAAAACAGACCCCAAAACTTTCTCTTTAAAAATTGTACAGTTGGGGGTGGAAGAGGAAGGTGTGAAATCCCACCTAGCTTCAGATCTAGTCAGGTTAAAATTTCTGTATTGTAACACAGGTTTACCAAAATCAAGACCGGAGGAAGCGGAGACATCGGTGTAAGCTGGGTCAGCCACACGTAAAGCCCCGGGCTGGCACCTCGTACTGTGACCCGAACAAAAGTGCTGTAATGAATGGGTTGCTAACACCTCTTCCCTGGATTCAGCCTTGGCTCTTCCTCTAAACAAGAACCTGGGAGACTACGGCTCAGCTGGGGGAATACAAACCAATACAACAGCCTTCGGAAGACCTTCTCTAAGTTGTACAAAGCCACCGTGAAGCTGAAGGGCCTGTAGATCTGGAGGGTGAGCAAGGCTGTATCAAGTAACAACAGCGACTGAGCTAAACTAGCTATCGTAGCTCATCAAATCTGGTCTTCTTCTCTAATAATTTACAGCTGAATAGAAGGCTCGGTGGAAGTATTGGATAAGAAAATGCTGTGTGCAGTGCCCACTTTTAACAACTGCCTGGGAGTGATTATTTATGTGCGAGTGCCAGAGAATTCGACATGATGGATTAGAAAGTAAAGCCAAATTCTGCTGTCAAGGAAATACGAAGGAATGTACTGGATTTCAACAGAGCAACTGTGCATCTACAGTATTTTTTTCACAAGCACTGAACTTTGACATTTGGTCCTTTTGGAAGAGCTTGAGGTAAGAAAATGGGGGTGGAACTGACAGGGGGATATCTTAAATGATCATTGAATGAAAGAGTGGGAAAGGTCCGTGGTCTGCTATCCAAGCTCTTTTATTTTTGTTGGAAGAATCTTCCCCTATCAAGCCCAACTTCTAATTATTTGGAGATCTTGATGTTCATCCAAGACTCAGTTTAGCTAGCAAGAAATGAGCTTCAAAGGAAATTTGCTCTTTTAAAGTGTTTGATTGTGGTGTTGTTTTTTTGTTTTGCTTTGTTTTGTGGTTTTTTGTTTGGTTGGTTGGGTTGTATTTTTTTGTTGTTGTTTTTTCCCTCCAGTAGCTTTCATGGCATTTTCACTTCCTTCAGCATTTCAGATTTCAAACTTAAACAAGCGTTAAATCTTTACTCTATTGGAGCCAATGGCAAAATTCCCACTTGTTTGGATCATCCCACAATTTCATGCTATACATTTTGCCCAAGCTTTACTGCAGTCAAAGCTTCTTTGTTGCTCCGGTTAACAGCAGACTGCTTCCAGATTCTGGCACTACTAACGTAAAGATAAAGAGCTACAAAATTGAGGTAATACTGGAAAAGAAGGTACTGCTTGAGCAGAGGCAGTTGCTTTGACTGGAGGATTAAGAGAAGGAAAAGCCATGTAGGTGTATGAGGGCAATCTTTACAGCCCTACTACAACTCAGCCACACATTATCTATATGGCACCGGGGGCAGCCTGCTCAGAAAGATCTCGACAGAAAGCAATCGCTATCAGCTTGCTTTGTTGAGGCAGGCACATATGAGCTGACACCCTAAATTATGATAAAAGCAGAAGGAGTTGAAAAATGGCATCAATTACAAAAAGTATATGTAAATAATAATTCAGGGAAAATACTCCCCATTTCATGCCCAACCCAATAAAATGGTGAAATAAGCACGAGGGCAGGTGGGGAAAACTGGACACAGAGAAACACTGCACTTTGCTCAGGCTGCAGGAGAACAGCGAGGTGAGGGTATCTCACAAGCAGTGCACTGTCTCTTACTGATTTGCTTCCCCACGGAGCCCAGAAATCTTCCAGCAGACAAGAGCTGCAGGCCCAGCACCAAAAGAAGCCTGTTGACTTCCTTATTCCACAAGGGGCTTTGGGATCACAGCTAAATACAAAGGGTTTCTTCTTGGAAACACTGAGAGCCCTCGTGCCTTTTTTCGTGTACTGCGAGAATGTCTGGTCTCCCCACTTCTGCACGCCGCAATGACCCTGCCTGCTGTGTAATGAAAATTAGCCCCTTTGTTCTGAGAAATGGAAGAGGTTCGATTACAGACTCCAGGAAAGTATCAGAGCATCTATATTATGTTGACCGTAACATCAGCAATGCTTTTCCATCTATAGATAATATGCTAGTTAAAGATAAACCTTAAATTAATTGCTACATCATTAGGCAAAAACATTCAATAGGTAGCTAACAGCATAATGAAAAAAAAAAGGGGGGGGACTGGTCTGTGTTCAGTAACCTCTTCAGTTACTGTCTCAGCATTTGCAGAGTATTTTAGGAGGAATTGTAGCCCTGACTCCACGTGCCATATGAACCCAAACTCTAGGCTGTGCATACATCCAGAACAGAGAAGCACTGATCACATGGAAAACTTTAACTATGCTCTTTCTTCCTAGAATTTTCAGCATTTAGTTGTGGATTCGCAATACAGTCTTAGTACAGGTGTTTGTATGGGATTAATGACAGTGAGAATCCAGGGAGCCTATAAGAAAGGTATTCACTATTTAATGTTAGCACCCTGGTTGATCTTTAAGTCAAGTTCACCTACAAAGATATTCCTGTTATGTTTCTATCACTCCTAATAAAACACTACCTTTTTCAACAAATCTCCGCTCTGGAGGTCAGAATTCCTCACTGGTTTCACTCGAGTGCTGCAGGACCATGCTGCAGCAACACGGTGCTTTCTTACTGTCTGAGTCAGGCAATGGCTATTACCCACTCCTAACTTACAAGATGCACCCTTGAACGAGGGAAAAATGGAGAAAGCTTGAGACTGAGAGCCACAGCCTATTTCTGTTTGCTCATGGGGTAGCAGAGCCCCCTGCAAAGAGCTCATAGCAAAGCACTGAGTAAGTTCTGCAAGAACATAACTTCCCCTGAATTATGTAGGTCGTGTCTAGACACAACTACTTACATCCCACATAATCAAATAATTCTTAATAAGAAGTCGCCCAAGTAACGGACCCAGTTGTGGCACCTTGATTCAGATAAAATAATCCCTGACTCCAGAAGACACCTATGGATTTCAGCTGGAATAATTCACCGTCCAACAAGGCTGGCAGGGTCCGGTCCAATGTGGTTCCAATTATTGTTTAAAGTCAAGCACATTCTCATGACCGAGGTACATTTTAATAAATATATTCCCTTAAATGTCCACTAAGGCTCATGGTAATCTACTTAAGCATTATTTTCTGGAAGGTTTAAGATTCCTGTAAGCTGAATTACATGTGGAAAGTTACATTAATGTGTCTTCATATAAACTGAAAGTTTATTGTTTTATTATTATAGAAAAAACATAAAAAGATTTGTCTGAAGCTATTGGCTATTGTGCTACACATCTGGCGGAATGTTAGTTATTACAATAACTCCTTCAGCGCCCTCAAATGAAGCCCTAGGCTAAAAATGAAAATAAGTAATACGATAATACTGCAAAAAGATGTTACAGAATCATACCAAAATAGTGAGCCAAATCCAGCTGTCAAGGGAAAAAAAAATCTGGCTGAGTTTTAAAAATAGCAATAAATTAGGCAGAAAAAAAAAAGGTCAAAAACCTCATGACCAAGCCATATCCTCAGCCAAATCCTGGGTGCTGTTGTAGCACGCTGGCAAGATGAGCAGTGCTAGAGCCAAGCGCAGAAGGAGCCTTGGCTAGTCTGAAGTTGACACTGTTGTTTCTGTTCCCAGAGCTAATTAAAGGCTTCCCAGAAGTATTGGCTAAACTTAATTCTGTGCTGGTCACAGATCAGGTCTGGGGACAGCGTGAGGAAGAAGGAGAGACTGCAAAGAGCCAGCAGGAATCAAAGGAGGTGAAGATGGGCAGGAGAGGCTGAGAAATGTGATGTGTCAGGAGGTTGTGAGAAAAGAGGCTGTGAGCAGGCAATGGGCTTTTGAGGAGAGAAGCAGAGCAAAGGCTGCCAGCAGCACAGGCAAAATTCAGCCCAAATTCCAGGGTGGGTGATGGGAATAGAGGGCTTCAGGGAAGGAATCAGAAAGTCTCACTGGCGTGCGGTTTTGCTGGGGAAGGTAAAGGGGGTAAGGAAGGCTGGGGGAGGTCGGTGAGATGTGAGGTAGCCGGAGAGGCAGGGGATGTATAAGGGGAAAGGCACCAAGGAAGAACGAGCGGGTGCTAATGCTGGGAAGGAGACCGTGAAGCGTCAAGCGTTTTGTGAAGGCTGGAGGGTGAGCACAGGGAGGACGAGCCTATCCCATTTGCTCTTTCCTTCCCACCCTCCAGCTCTCTCCCCTTTCCCGTTCCCCTGATAACAGCGACAGCCCTTCCCGCTGCCTGGGACCCTCAGCCAGCGTGGGGCCCTGCAATAAGCCCCCCAGCACAGGGAAGGGCTCCGGAGCAGGACAGCAGAGGCAGTGACACAGATTTAAGCCTGCAACAGCTGATCCTCATCTCCCCGAGCAAAGGCAAAGTATGCAGTCTGTCATCCCTCCATCTGCTGCCTTAATCTCTTGTAACCTCTGTTGGAGGCAACATCCATTTTCTGGTGGAAAAGAAATGTAGACAGGACTGTACCAGTTGCCTAAAAAAAGGTGGCATAACTGAAAGCAGCCTTGAGTGCTTTTACTTCTGCAAAAGACCCAGACTGGTTCCAGCAACCAATGTCTATATTTATATTTATTGCTCTCCCGATCCAGAGCATATTTACCATGAGAGCTAATGGAGCAATATTTCTTCTCCTATCAGCACTGGCTGCTGCAGAGTCTGGGTCCTGTGGCAAAGCAGTGTCATGCTGCTGCGCAGCTTTCCTTCCCCTCATCTGAAGTCTGTATTGCTTTTACATCCAACCCGAGTTTGCCTCTTCCAAAAAACTAATCTATGTGCAATATATTTGGGGTTATGGCAGGGAATGAACTAAAAACAGTTCACAGAGACAAACTGCTCCACATATATTAATCTTGTTGTTTTATCTAAATCTTAAAACTCTTTCATGTCACTTACCTGAACATCCGTCTTCCCCAGATGTTTGGTTTTTCATACCAGTGGCATATTGCACATGTATCTAATAATGTTACTGATAATTGCTGCTATGAAGGAGATTTTTTTTGGATCCATCACAGTAATATTATTGGCTTTTCAAAAGGCCACATAATAATTTAATTAATAACGATATTAGGGAGAGGAAAGAAAATTGATAGTCTTATTCTGGAAAATATTTAACAACCAATGAGTTAATAAGCATGCTTTAGAAATGTGCTCTGTCTAGTCTAGACTTATCTCTCAAAAAAAAAATCAGGAAAATTGGTTAGGGATAAATAAGCTAACTAGAAACATCTGCCTTTAATATTCCATTTTGACGTCAGTGAATCTTTATTGGCCTCCCAAAATAGTCCTAGGTTTTGTGAAACAAGCAGCAAACAAAACATAATGTTGTCCAGTTTTTAAAAGATTTTCCATTGATGATAAAAGTAGAAGTCATCACTATTTCAATTTTAAAAACATGCTTTTGTTGCACTCATAGCAAAACTCAGGCCAATGCATGACCTCAAGGGTTATCCTGTTTCACATAATCTGAACGTTGCTTGCAACTTTCATTAAACCTACTCACAGTCTGTATAGGATAAATATTATTTTTGCTTTGGCTGTTTAGTTGCATCTGGAGGAGCACCAGCAGCCTGCAGCCCCTCTGCTGACACGCTACTCTCTACCTCACCTACAAGCCCAAATGCCTCCTTAACTGGAGATATGGCCTCATAAAGTGTTTGGGGGTTTTTTTGTGAAGAAAGAAGGAAAAGTCAACAAGGCTGTTGCTGTGGAGTCCGTGCGGAGCAAGCCCATGAGGCAGTCCTGCAGCCTCGGCGGTGATTTTGCTCAACTGACTTAGTCTTTGGAACAAATTGCACAGGGCAAAAGCTAATCCAAAGCCTTCCTGCCACTCGGGTCCAGCTCAGCTTCACACCAATTGAAGAGGGCTCCCGCATCCCACAGCTGGGACTCCACGTTGGCCCCAAACAGGCTGGCACAGACTGCCAATACGTACTTGAGACAGAAAAGCCACAGGCAGGCCAAGGGCTGTGGTTAGGCAGACCCAGTTACTCCAACTCCCTGTGCAAGCTGCATACCTCTCCTGTGACTAATGGTCTGGAGCTGGGGCAGAGGGAGTGCTGCGCAGCCAGCATTTCCTTCACCATTTCTCTAACCCCTCTGCAAAAGAAAGCGTTGGCACATAACTTAGGAAGGACAAATTTCAGCGAGCAAGAAGATTTGCCCTATTTCAGGGAAATATAAATCTTCTGACCCCTAAAAAAGACAGAGAGATGGAAGGAAGCCACTCTGATCATGACTTTCACTCCTGTATAAACATCTCCTTTTGAAAACCTCTTCATATCATTTCGAGCACATTTTCAATGGATTCAGAAAAATTGCCCCTCCTCTACACACAGAGCAGAAAACCGAGCACATTTCTGCAAGCCACAACACAAAGTTTAATGACATTCCAAGCCTGATGCACATCCAGGACTGATGATGTGGCAACAGCAGCCCCGCAACAACTGGAACCGATGTGAAGAAATGTAACTGCTCTCTAAACAAAACCCCTTTGATCTATTTTCCCTTGGACAGAAGTGTGATGTTGTTGTTCTCCTTGGGAATTATGAAATCACTTTCTAAAACTCAAGTTTTCTGTAAACAAGGAAAGTGTATTGCCAAAATCATTCAAAGGAAACCACACTTCAAAATAATACACAATTTTCATAACTCTTCCACTGTTCAAATACTGATAACTGTGGTAGGTCAATCAAGCTTTTTCTGATAAGACTACGACAACATGAATCTTCTGGGGTAAATACTTCTCATAATTCAATTCTTTGATATTTAATGTTAAAGAAGTAGGTTAAGATCGTGGAATTGAAGAATTAAGAATCGTGCCCTTTGCAGCAGCCAGCCCGGATTGCTCACAGCGATAGCTGTGTGGTAGCTGTAGCTCAGTCTGCTGGAACAAAGAGGACCCCACTGTTGACAGACGCTCACACCGAGATAACAATCAGTTCTGAATTTGGAAGCATGACCAAGCCATGGGTTGGCCCTCGTATAAGTATTTAATTAGATCCTTCTACATCAGCCCATACATTTTTCTCCTTTACCAACAAGCTAACCCTTCTCTTTCAAAGCTCTTTACCTCCATAGCTATTTCGCTGCTTTCTCAATCAATCAAGCTATTGAGCTTCAGGGATCGGAGCCATGCCTTCATCACGGCCTTCTAATTTGGATGCTCAGCTTGAGAGATGCCATCCACTTGCATCTCCCACGGCTTCAACTAGAGTTTGCCCCAGTTTCTTTCCCTTAATTACAGCTGAAAGCAAATATTCAGCAACATTTTGGTTTTCATTTTCAAAGGCAAAAGATAAGCTCCCTCAAGTTCTTTTCTCCCCCTTCCATTACTGTTTCTCAAATTTCAAATCACCCTTTTTCATGGCTTGTGCTGTGTGCCAAGCATCAGTTCAGCAGGCTGCCAGCAGACCCCCCAGAACAGAGCTCTCCTCAAAACCAAATTTATGTCCCTGTTTACAGCTGCCATTCTAACACAGCTTGAATGTCAGATACTGGCCATATTTATAATCACTTCTGTCCCAAAAGAGAAGGCTGTACCAGAGACCCGAGAGGATTTCTGACAAGTCTTCAACATTTCAATTGTGCCTGTGTCTGTCTCAAAGCAAAGCTCCCTCCCTGACCCTCTCAACATATTCGTGATGTATTGGCCTCACGCAGACAATGGTGGTGGTTGGAGGCTTTGTCTGCAAGGTGGTTCTCATATTCAGAACCAAACCGCAATGTCAGATGGAGCAGCAGGGAGTGGCGGTAGAAGAGGGAAGACGTGCACTAAAACCGACCCTGCTAACCTCACACCAGCCCACGAGGACACACAAGGTTACCGGCACGTTGCTCCGTGAGCTCTGCGCAACCTTCAGTCTGTGTGCTCAGACTTCAGTGAGAAATGGGCAAAAGCTAGAAATGGCACTTCTGGCACAGAGCTTGGGATTCCTGCCCAGCAGACCTTGTATGGGTCAAAGATAAAATCCATAACCAGTTGTGCCAGCCCTGAGCTGCCCATCCTCCCCGAGCACAGAGAGCACAAGCTATAAAATGGTTGCTGTTGCAAAATCCTTTGTTCCAGTCCGCTGGGTTTCCCACACTCCTTGAGCAGCCCGGAGCCTCACTTCAACTTCTTCTCAGCTCTCCCCTTTGCTTTCTGATCAGTGCCAGCCCTGGCCACCAACTTAAACTTAGTCCTTGGGCAACAAATGACATGAGTGACCTTTCTTTCTTCCGATTTAATTTACTCGTTATTTACTGTACATTATCTAGTGCCTCCCCTATGCAGGCCACACCATAAATACAGCCTAGATCTGCCAGCAAGCCTCCTGCTACTTTAATAACCCATCAGTACCTATTATATATAGCATAACACATAATGAAATCCAATAGCACATTAAAATAATTGGCAACCATGCACACCCTTATCTTTCACCTTCTTATACTGGAAACCTGCCCGTTTCACACATCTTATACTTCCTGAGACCAGTGCTTCCTTTCTCCTCACTGGAGTTTTATTGCTTTGTCCAGAAAGAAAAAAATATTCCCTTAACAAATCAGTTAGGCGTTTGTTTAAAGCCTACAAGGCTTATGAATCTCTTTTATCTCACTCAGTCTTTATCTCCCTCAGTGTTTTCTAATGAAAAACAAAATAATCATTGCCTTTCAGATGACCTAGCATGGGAAGTCAGGAACACATTACTAATTTTATGAACCTGAAGATTAAAGGGCAACAGTAGCTCAGGTTACATTCTCCAGTTGGGAGCGCATACCTTCCTCCAATTCATTAAGAGTTAATTCCATATTTCAACTCTTCCTATCGATGCAAAACATTTATAAAAATGCCATAATCAAAGAGTTGAGTCAGACATTATAAACCCTCTGCCTTGGAGCTTCTTCTTTCCCATGGAGTATTCCAAATGTCTATCATCCAGACACCTGGCTTATAGTCTTCTTATTTTTTTATTTTAATTAATTTCCATGATGATCCTTTTGAGCTGACAGTCTATTTTGGTCCTGATCACTGCTGAGTATACCTTGCAAGAGGTCGGATGGCTTAGTTCTCAGCAGTCAGTGGGAGAAACGGCAGAGATGAGGGCACCAAAGTGCAGACAGCACCGCAAAGAACAGAATTTATCCCACAAAGATTCTTCAGATTTTTCAGATAAGCGGAGGCTATAAAACAGTGCATATGCAAATGCAGAGGTATAAGTGCCCGAGAATAATTTCTGACAATTAAGATGATTGCCTGCAGTGCAAAGGCTGTGATGATACAAGGATAAAAGGACAAACGGCTGAAGTGGCGAGAAGTGTAATTTTAGCTACACTACACAAATGTGCCCTTTTACCCTTAAAACAGATTATCTGCAATTATCAGCGCTGTGGGGAAGGTATGCAGGGATATACATTCAGAGTGTAACTGTCACTGATGGCAAACCATTTTATGGATAGTGGGCTTAATTAACTGCTTGTGTAATTGTTCAAAATTTCAATAACTCAAAGAAGCTTCTTCTGTTTATAACAGCAAAGATTCTGATCCCCTCCTCTGTTTATCAAATGGTCTTTAAATAATAAGTGCATATACATATATGAACTTTTTCCTACAAGCAGACACTGTAATTAAGAAAGAGTAGGCATGCAGCTTTTTCCTCTGCAGGTCTTTACATTCGTTTCAAAAGAAGCTGGATATCATTCTGTCTTCATTTTAAACATGTCAAAGAAACATGAAACAATTTACTCGGCTCAACTGCCTGTAACTATAGAAGAAAAGGATGCTGTAGGTGTAGACATTCCCGGCCCTCCTGGTGGTAGAAAAAAACCTTTTCTTTAAAAAATGATACTGAAAACTAGAAGGTAAACACAAGCACAAGGGCTTTCAGAAACCTTCACTGTGTAACACTGCAGCACTTCAGGAAACCTTCAGAGCTGCTTCAAACATCCAGAGGAATTAAAGCACAATATTTTAGAAGACACCCAAGTCTTTATTACTGAGAAATCCCAGTCACTGACCATTAGACCCGATTGTCTATCATAGATACTAAAAAATGCATCAAGTGTGCAGAATCATCAGCCCATATGGATGCTTACAACCTCGCTCAAGACATATATTAGCCTTAATATCCTAGAAAACTGTGGCAGTCCAGCCATTAACTCTAGGGCAGGCCTTTCAGATCTCCTATCAGTCAAGCCAAATTTTTTCTCACTTGTTTGGAAAAGTACTTCCATCAGGATGTGAAGTGCCCGGTGATCTCTTCAGATCCTCCCATTCTCTCACACCTGTCCCGGCTGTTCAGGCCAGGCACTGAGCAGATGATTTCAGAAAAATCAAAGAGGACAAAAACAGATAGGTCAGATTTAAAAAAAAAAAAAAAAAAGAGAGAAAAAAAACATTTAGGGTTTAAGCCAATGACAGCAAAGAGAACTCATAAAGCAAGATGAAAAGATTGTGGGTTTCTCAACCCACAAAGTCCATTGCTATCCTACTAGTAATTTTTCTCCCTGGCTAAAACTTCCCAAGTTCCTGTGAATCAGAGCAGTGGGAACATCCAGGTACAGTGACACAACTGAAAATGTACATTGCTGAAATTCACAGTGTTGCAGAATGAGTGTAGAGTGAGCTAGATTGGGGTTGAGCTAGATATTAAGGATATTAGCAATATGTTTTAACAATTTCGCCATACCAGCTTGGACACTTAGTGTGGATTATTTCACAAGAGCAGGTAGCTACACGATAGACTCATCGGAGTTTAGATCTAACCAACAAAGAGAAATGAAACCACTTCAGTTATACCACTAAAGCTGAAGATACACAATGATGTTGCAGATAGAGCGAGAGTGATCTAGCAGTGCTTACCTTCATATAGCTATTCTCAAACAGAAATGGGAATAAATTAACGTGCAGCCATCTTTCTAGTGGCACAATAAAGACCACTTTCAAGGCTGTATAGTTTTTCCAGGAATTCCACTTAAAAACTACCTCTGCTATTCAACAAAATGCTAAAGAGCCATGCCTAGAACAGCTGTAGATTAGCCATGCATTGCAACCAGAAAACAAAACTTCACCAAACCATTGAGCATTTTTACCAGAACATTTTTTAACCGTTGTATGTTCCTTCTCACAGCTGCACAGCCTCCGATACAGCAACATGCTCTTCCCCCACCAAAATTCGGGACACAGGCAGGACTGTGAGGAAGCACGACACGTGGTGTAAGTGGAAGTCTCAGCTGGGGACTGTGACCAGGGAACAGAATGCCAGACAGAAACAACAGCTGAATGTCTGAGAAAATGAAAATGCAATACAGAAATAACTCTGCCAATAGCGATGCGTTTAGTAAGAGGAATTCACATAAGAAATGAGACTGTTCTGTCTCCAGCCAGCCACTAATTGCCCCTACTTACCTTTCTCTACTGTCACAGTCCTCCACATGCTATAGTTATGCCTCTGCCTAAAACCCCAACCTATTTTCTCTGTACCCAAAGTTCCATAGGAAGAGAGAAGGTGCTATGTACTGCATGTGACACAGCAAGCATTATGTAAGATAAAAATGACGTCCAGCCCAGGAATTAACTCTTTTCTTCCCCTCTCTAATTGTTTTAGAATATGCACTATATTAGAAAGCAATTTGTACGTATACAAATGTGGGTACCTAAGGCCTCTTTTCACCCAGGATGTCTGGAAGCTCTTCTAACAAAACATACAATATATGTTACAATGATTGAAGAGAATATTGAGGGAAATTTTTAAACTTTGCACGCACTGGGAATAATCGGTGAAATATGCTTATTCTCCATGAGTGGCGAAGCGCTTAATTCTGGCACAGTGCTGCTGAGAACTTGCAAACCGGTGTGGATTTTGTGCTAGCAGTGACAGATAGCTTCATACCCCAGTACGGAATAACAGAAGTTGAGACTCTGTATCCCGGTTCTCCTGTGGTTAAATAATGCCGGTTTTATTCTGTCATCCAGTCTCACTGAGGAACTGTAGCAAGAGAGATGAAACAGCAATTGGAACCATAAACCACGATTTTAGGCTAGGCAGGACGTTCCTGGTCAGAATTTTGGTATATGCTATTCCAGGAATAAATAAGCATCTTTTTCAGTAATGTAAGTCTTTAATTATAACATCTAGGACTTTAAGACCATGAAGCTTAAAAGCTGAGCTTTGAAAACGCAGAGAAACTGAATCTTCTAAAATGTTGTCTGACACCACAGGTAACCCTTTCATTCCTTCTAATTTTTTCTTGAACTAGGTAGTACCTCCTGTCATTAAGCTAAAGAATTTCTCACTGAATCATCTAAAGCATAACATTGATGAGACACAGTTAACCTGTATTCTTGTCTGCTGTGGAGTGGAGGAATAAAAGCTTTCTGGTATGTAAGTTCAAAGAAATGGACCTTTTACCAGATTTGAACAGTTGTCTTGGGAATGCAGATTTATGAAAATTGATACCCTGTCTTTGTCTGCTGAAACAATGTGCCTTTCTTTTCCACATTTGCCCCCTGACTATTCTACTGAGTCAGAACTTCAGAAAACTTTTTTAATTAATAGAGGATACCCTTGCAGACACAAGGTTTTAAGATGTCTCTGAAAAACCTTTGGATACAGTCAAAGAGGAGGATATTTAGGCTTCACATTCAATTTAAATTAGAGGTCAGAGTTCAAAAGTGTAGTTTGCCCTTGTCATGTTCTATCTGGAATTCAAATAGTCAGAAAAACAAAGGCAAAATGACACATCCCCACCATTGGTATTCTCCTGTCTGCTCCAAAACAGGCAGAAGGGTAAAAGAAAGAGCATTTTAAAAGGTATTTATTGAGCTACCCTATATATAAGCTCTACATTCTGAAATACAAAAAATAATCTGACTAAAAGAGTTGCGGGTATATACAGCTACTGACTATGACTGACATCAAAACTACTTCTCTCACGAGTGATAAACTTAATTAAGTTTATCAGAATAACTTGAAAACAGAATTTAGGGAAGATAAATTTTCAGATGTCCTTATACCAGCTGTTACCATATACAAAATTTTCTTCCCATTGCCGTTTATTCTGTTTCCTTATTCTCTCTGGGAGGAAATAATATCAACTTCACTTATTTTTTGCCATTTTTTCCTGAGATTAAACACTAAAAAGGGAAGAAAAAAAAAAGAAAAAAAACAGATTATATACATCAATGAAAAAGTGATGATAGATTTTTTCCAAATGTTTGATCATACAAATTTTGTTTAAAATTACAGCACTTTTGAGAAGCACTCCAGAAACAGTTTTTCCATACAGTGTACAGGCTGCAAACAAAGTCACAGAAAATAAAAAGTGGAGTTACGGAATGCGGCAGCAGCAGCTACAGAAGCCAAAGCAGCAGCTGAGACAATACAAAATGGACAAATCTCTCTCCTTTTTAAGTATCCGTACCATATGGAAGCTTCTATTTACACAAGTGCAAGCCTGCTTCTACCATAAATATTTTTCTATACAAATATAAGGACTACATATAATCTATAAGGACTTATCATTCATTTTCTTATTGTTCTTCACATAGTCACATACCTTCAGATCTCCTTTCAATTATACTCTTACTAAGAGCTCCTGGAGCTACAATTTATTTTTCTTCTAGCCATGCCAACTGCAGCTAAGCACTTTCCTAAATTCCACAGTTCTGGTCACAGGAGTTCCACGTAACTTCTCCCATCTCACAGTTTGAAGTCTAAAACATAATCCAGCCTGTGTTTTCGTTCATTCCCACATCTGTGTCAAGCCTACATATTGCACCCACCACCTGATGGCTGTGAAAAACACTTACACGTATCTGCAGATTTCATGCTGCCTTCACTTCTGCCTCTTTTCTATATACAAAATGCTCTGATATTATTTTTGGTTGATGACTGGACTGATTAGGCTTGTTTGAGTAAGATCATGCAGCTATAAGGGCTGCCTGTGTAAATAACGAGAAGGACAGTATAGAGAGGTAACACTTTTCACTAAGCTAATACATATAAAATGGACTGAAACCTTTGAGGAAGATGAGGGCAATAAGAAAAAAACATTTGTTTTTGTTTTACTGAGCTCAATAGTAAAACAAATAAATAAAATAAAATAAATCCAAGCCATAACACATATAGTGCAATATGCTACCAGCTGATGATGACCAAAAAAAATCCACCGACAAAAAGTCAGCCTCTCCGTAGACCGATCTAGGAGATGACTAATGATTTACTGGACAAATACAAGATTTTTAACATACAGGGCCCTGAAAAGTGCTTGCTTCTTTTCTATTGTAATCAAACTCTACACAGCCATTCTGCTCAGAGGCACGTTGTACGGTTAGTGTCAGGAAGACGGATGGAAATCTGAGGCTCATCAGAACATTCTGACAGGACTGGAGAAAAATGTAAAAACGTCACTTTCTGACATGAAAGAATCAATAAGCTGCACTTACATTTTAAGTTCTGAGTGATAAAAGTAGATAGACAGCATTTTAATGTTTGTTTCCCTTTTTATAACATATTTCTAATGAGCTTTTATTTTTTTCTTCCAGACAAAGCAAGTTGGAGGTATTTTCTCACAGCACAAGCTAATGTTCTCAATCTGTTTTTCCTTTCTAGGATCTGCATAGACAAATTCCACAGCAACCTCTGAAGATAAGATCAGACAGTAGTAGCAGAGACATCTTTAAATCATATTTACAATACGTCCCCTCTGGGCCAACCAAAGAGCAATGTTTTTTAGAACAATACATATTGGCAATTTTTTGTGCTCCATTTAAAGATAATTTTAGCTCTTCAGTGTCATGCGAATGCTCAAGGCTTTACTCAGATAAAACTGCTATCAGGGCGCTGGGAGCTCTGCCAGGAAAAGAGCAAACAAGTCTCCTAAGAGGAGTTCATCTTGAGAAACGCTTCAGGATTTACTCTACCGAGCACAAAGCGGTGCATTTTACCCGTCTTTAAAAGACAATGAAAATGTGTTTTTAAAAGGAAAAAAGAAAAGGCACCAAAACCTGTTAATTTCTGAAAGTCTAAATTTACTTTATACCCACAAAAATTTACGTACCTTTACATTAAAGCAGGGCATCATCCAGCCCCCCTGGCTGCCCAGGCCAGCTGTGGGCATCCCCCAGGACCCCCAGCCCCACCAGGGCTGCAGGCTGCGGTGGGACAGGCGGAGCCCAGACCTTCCTCCCTCTCCTTCCCTGAACCACGGCCAGGCTGCAAACACCTACCCTCAGTGCACCACACTGAGAAGCTTCTTTACTGACCCTACTAAACTGTTCTGAAACTTTTCTTGGTGATCCAACAGTTGCCCTGCTTGCCCAGGGAGCAGCAGATAAAGCCCACGGCCTCCAGAACAATTCCTTAAATACACCGCAGCTCAAGGGGATCTGGCAGATGAAAATGATGTAAATATGAGATTATATTATCTGGTATTGTTATTATAATTTTATGGTCCTGTCTGTATACAGCGTCTTGAAACCCTGCAAGTTCTTTTCTTGCTTGGCTTTCACTGCCTCTAAGCGTCCTGCTGAATTTATAATCCCTTTCCTTTAGCTTCTTTTTCTATCTCGTTACTTGAAGATCTGGCATGCAATGAATCAAAGAAGGGATATTTATACCCATACTGTGAGAATGTTTACAATATATAGAAAATTCTGTCTGTGGCTTGCTCTTTGTATATTTTCAGAATAAATGACAGTTTTCTAAATGTACTATATTACTGTTGAGTCCACAGAGTCTGTATTTATGTAACTAAAATGCTTTTATTTAGACCTTTGCAACATGCCAAAATTAAAAAATATTTTAATGAATGAATCAAAGTAGTTTAGCATAAAAAAAATCTGCAATGTATTACCATCTCAAAATAAAGGTCTCTGTGAAAAACCTCTCAGATACAAAGAGTCTGTTTGTTTTACAAAAAGTAGTTTTGTTATTTTTACACCCATTGTTTTAATAACAGAAACTTTGATCTCAAAAATATTTTAGCATGAAACGTGAATATGGTAATAGCCAAAGTTTCCATTTAGCTGCTGCTTCATGTTCCAAGAATATTGGGCTCCACTACAAGCAGTATTTAATAATTCTCATATGGACTCCAGGCAACCTTCTAGAGGTCTTGATGCAGACGCTGTTTAAGCTGTGAGAAGTTTCATTCAGGTATGCAGATTCTCAAACTTGAGAATATCAATAGCAACATGAAGGGCCTCGCTTAATTCTCCCAATACCAAAATCTGGTTTAATGAACCCGAATTTTATGGGAGAATGTTGCAATCAATCATGCTGACATTAAGCACTCCATGACTTCCCTGAATTTTATTTGCCGAGTTCCTTAGCAGAGCTAAGAAGTTGTTACATTACTCAAGCATCTTGTATTAAATTCAGTCCTCTGTGAAGTTCTGGAAACAAAGGAAGCAGCTACTAATACTCCATTTCCTTACTCCCCTTCAAAGCACTATGAAAACATTCAGAAAATATAGCTAAAATCTGTCTTATTCTAATGCATTTTCCTCCTCAGGCCTACTTCCAAGTGCAGGCAGGTATGAATGAATGAGGCAACATTCCACTTTCCTGCCCACAAATGTCATTGGGGAAAAAATGGAGGATTTTGTAAATTTGTCTGGCATTTCCAGATGTCAAGCAGCCCGGTCTGACCACATGTGGATCAGCTCTGCCATGCACCTGTAATGAGTCCAGCGCCTCTGGGACTGCCAGGCCTATGATGTATGCATGGGTAAACAGATACTGATGGATTTATTGAGCATGTGCAAATCATCTCTATAGCACACTGTATATCATAAGTATAACATTTACAGAAGCATCGGTTCTGGTGTATGTTCACCACCGAAATGAAGCAGAGAAGTTGCTGGGATTCCCAGAAGCGGATGCTGCCGGGATGTGAGCTACTCAGGTCAAGGCGGCGGTGGATCAAGTTTTGAGAAGAGATCCATCACAGAGAGATTAAAGACGTGCTGCTGGCAGCACTGGGGGTATTCTGAGCAACCTGGTGGCAACCAAATTTATTTTAAAAGCACTTGTATAAACATAGCTACATCAGGGCCAGCTAGAAGCTGCCTTAGAAGGAGACTGATGTTGGGTAGAATGGCACTGTGGGCTAACATTTATTCTTCATTAAGTAATCCTTCTGATAAGCTGAAGCCTTCATCACATCCCAAATCAAGTTATATGTGTGTTCTTTGAGCTTGCACACCTTTCCAAGATCCTTGAGGTGAACGAATAAATCTTACAAATGGTTATATGCCTCTAATGATACCTCTTGAAAGGAAGCTGAATATAATAAATTCTAGTTAATCTTGATGGATGGGTTAGAAGCAAGGCATGTAAGAGACAGCTAGCAAACGTACTAGTATTAGACATTTCCATTATCATTAAACATGCCGCTCTGCCCTTGAAAGCTGATTAACATCGACACCTCCGAAAAAATATTGGAAAATCTCCAGCATCAGATGTGACCTTGCAGTACTGCAGTACGCAGCAACTGCAGAAGGCAGCGAGTCCTCCGAGCAGGTCCTCTGATCTTCAGTTACGGTAGGAATATCATTCACTTTTTAGAGGGCTCCAAAATTAGGAAGCTACTTTCTTCGCTCCTGCCTCCCATCAGTAAAGAGGACACACTTGGGGTAACATGCCTATGAAAACAATGGTACACTCATTTCCCAGTTATAAGCAGAGCGCAGTTTGCCACTATGGATCAAGAGATCCACGTGTGCCGTGCACTTTGGTCAAGCCACCAATTCTGGCAATTGACCCCAATTTTGGGAAGCACAAAGACAGAACCTGCCCACTGATCCTTTGAATTCAATCCTGACAAATTCTGCACTTTGAGCGATGTTGGCTTAGTGTGGCTCAAAGTAAACAAAGAGGTTATAAACCAGTTCCTGACGCTGGGGAAGCCTGAATCATCTCCTTTTACATGTGAACTCCAAGTAAGCCGAATCATACTGGCAACATAGGAAACTTTATATTGCTACTGAATAGAAGAAGCCTTAGCAGAGCAAGGACATTTGCAGCTATTAAATAGCTGGAATATTTCAGTGTAGCTACTTTGAAAATATCAGAGTTCAGCATGTATTTCTGGTCCAGTACTCCTATACAACACATAGCAAAAAGAGCATCCAAGTTAGAGAAAGAGTGAATTACAATGCACTGCAAAAAAACCTCTAGAAGAGACGAGATGTTTGCAGTGTTTGTATTGCAAATGTTTTTGATGTTCCTCAGCAAACAACTTCCATGCTAAAGAAATTCCAGACTCAACTCCAGGGGTTGTCAAAGTTTTCTTCACAACATTATTTTTCCAAAAAGGTTTACCATAAAAACAGGCTAAAAATAACCTGATCTCAGCCACAAGCTAGTGCGTTTCGTAGAATCATGTTTCATGTGGATTTAAAATTCGTTTAAGGATTTATTTAGTTTTGCTAACTGAGAATTCACTACGTAAGTAACATATAACACATGGCCTATGAGATTATGATCACAGCGGCCCAGACCGGCTGAGGAAGGAGGCACCTCCGGGTGCCTCCAGGCCCCCCCAGCTCCAGCAGGGCCCCCCCGAGCAGGGTGCCCAGCCCCACGCTCGTGCCGGGGCTCAGGCACCCACCCAGCCCCGCGGCGCCTCCTGGTGCTCCAGGCTGTGCCCACCGCCCCTGGTCCTGGTGTCGGGCACCGCCGAGTATGGTCGGGCTCTGTCCTCTCCTCACCTCCCTTCAGGTGTTTACGGCCATGGGGGAGCCTCCCCGAGCCTCCTCTCGTGCAGGCCGAGCAGCCCCAGCTCTCCCGAGCTCTCCTTGCAGCAGAGACACCCCAGAGACACCCCACTTTCAGTATCTTGGTGGCCCTTCCTTAGGCTCTCACCGGTCTCTTGAGCTCCACGTCCCTGTTGTGCTGAGCATCACGGTGTGCTGGGGACGGCGGCACTGGAGCCAGCACTCCAGGAGCAGCCTCAGCAGTGCTGAGCAGCGGGGAAAGAGCGCCTCGACCTGCGGGCAGCGCTTCGCCTGGGGCAGCCCAGGGGAACGTCAGTCTCTGCGGTAATCAGTCATCTTTGTGGCAACGGCTCATGTTCAGTTGAACTTCCAATCAGACGTTATAAGGTATGCAATAAAGATCTCTGTTCACACACACATACTGAAGTGACGTATTTTTATGCATATTTACATTAAAAAACTTACTGTCAGGATCTTTACTGCAGGCTGGTTCTAAAAATCACTGGAAGAGACCTCATGGACGGCAGGCAGCTCTCACCACCGAGCAACTCCCCAGTATCACCGTTTCTCCCAGGACGTTCTGACAAAAGGGCAGGGTTCAAAACCCGCTTCTTTTTCCCGGTCCACAACAGCATCCTGGAAGGGGCTGAACGCGGGCGGACCAGCACAACGTTGGGGTGTGCCCCTGCTTTGGGGGCACAGGCAGCAACGCGCCAAATCCCATGCCCCACACTTCTCCTCCCGCAGCCGGCAGGCCCCAAGCCCAACCAGGACCCAGGTATCAGCGCCCGCAAGCCGCGGCCGGCCGAGCTGCGGCAGCGCTCCCCGTTCGGCAGGAGGAAAACCATCTGGATTTCACAGTTCACAACTGGGGCAGGCATTCCAGCGCAGGCAGGCTCCCACTGACTTTCACTTTGTTTTCGTTAAAACAGACCAAGTTGCTGTCAGCTTTCCTATGACTTTCTCCCGCTTTAATTTACGTCCCATGCTAACTCCGCAAGCTTTTTCCACTGGAATAAGCCAGGGAAAGAGTTTTTACCCTGCGGCATTTAGGGAAAACCAATCAAGTTATGCAAGGAGGTTGGGATTATTTCTAGTCTGGGGTTTTTGGTTTTGTTTATTTTTTTTTTGTTGTTATTTCTTTAACAAACTTGTTATTTTAATTTTCAGGTTTTATTTGGGCTGAAAATTTGGGCTACGATTCTATGAAAACTATTGTTACCAAGTAATAGGAAGGTTAAAATTGGAATATTTTTGAAATTGCTACTACATTTTTCAGGTCCCAGTCAGGCTTATGTACTAGACTTAGCTCAAGAGGAAATTAGCAGAACAAATATAATCGCTGGCTCATTGGTATAGTAACTATGAGGATGCAAACTATCCTGGCTACATAGTTTAGCACATATCTGGCTCCATATATATACTCGATTTTCTGATGCAAGGAACGTTCTCCAATAATTTGGTAAGTAACCTCTGCAGATCAATTCCATTTACTGTCGTACTATTTTTAAAAGGAATGTCCTTAAGTATCCCTGTAATTCCAGCTTTCTTCTAGCATTACTAACTTGGGAAACGGGTGACAGCTTTCTGTGACTTCAGTGGTCACAGCAGTTTGGCACACACGTCTCAGATTAAAAAACAAAAAAGAGCCATGTGACTATTTTAATGCAGTAAAGTATCACAAAGTCAAAATAAAATGTAATAAGCTTCCATACAAACTATGATGTTCTTTGCAACCATAAGATCTATCTCAGAATTTACCTATTGCTTGGGTTTTTGAAAGGAAAATTTTCTGAGCATAGCAAATTTAATATCCACTTTAATATAACCAGGTTCCACTTAACATAAAGTTGCTTTTTCCTCAACCATTTAACTGACCTCTTTTAAGATAAACTCCACACTGAGATGGATCTGTGCACTGTCAGAGACAGTCCCGATCCCAGTATTGGTGCCCCTAGAGAGCAACCTGCACTAAAAGCGCAATACTTGTGTATGTTCTCACCGTGGATATAGCCTAGGACTTTATCTAAAGGTAGATGGGAAGACCAAAGACAAGAATGCAATGAATTGTTTCTAAATTGTATTTTTTTCTGGATGTTTTTCAAACTCACATTATTCTTTAACCCATAAGCATGAATCTGTGTTATCCTAGGCACCTTCAGAGTAGCTCTGAGTCCAAAAAAAGTTTCAAATTACTGAAATACAGTTGAAAGGATAAAAACTTTTATTCCAAGACAGATTTTTAAGTATCAAATAGGGACTTTAAAAAAATGACCGGCAAATCAAATTGATCCTTTATGCTATATCTAATAACTGTGGTCACTAAACACCAGATTATAGTCTTGTTACCATGTTTGAGCTGAAGGCACTGTTGTTTGAAAGATCAGGCTCATGTCCAATCACAATTTTCTGTGTTTCTTATGTGGAAATATAGCAAATTCCAAGATGTATTTAAAAATAAATCCCTGGATCTTCTCTCCACCTAATTTAAAACTTCTTCAATTAAGCTTTGGAGACTTATACAACAAATCAGATATAAACATTATGAAAACATAGCAAGTAGGACTCCAGGGATTCTTTTAAAACTCTGCAATGAATAAGAGATGTAGTGTGAAGTTCTGTAATTCCCAAATGATGGTTTATGAGTTCAAATTGCAAAGTTTCCAAGTAAATATCACTGTAGGCATGACTGTCTAAGAATAGAAGGGAGGCAAGGTCTGTAGGATGTAATAACGTTTCGGAGACTAAATTATACAGAAAAAAAAAAAATTGGGGCACAATTCTTCATGTCATTGAAGAACCACTGAAGAATCCCACAAAAACTTTTTTAAAAGGGCGTGCGTGCCAGAGAACTTTATGCTCTTTCTAACTATCTAGTCTAATAAAAGACGGAAAATAACTTTGCCTTAAAAGACTTTGCCACTCTGAACAAACTGGTTACTTGGACAGTGATGACGTTCAACCCAATTTAAAGTCACTCCCTACTACACCACAAACAGTCCGAAAGGAATACATATATACTTATACAAAGCTGGTATACAACCACTGGACAAGATAAGCAGTATACATGCCATTTTCAAGTGTTTCACAAGTCACAGGGTATCTCAGTGAATACATTCAGAAGAAGCGATTAAGTGGACAGTTACCTGTGGTAAATGATAATGTATTCATTTCCTTCAGCAAAAGAAGGAGCTAAACTGCATTACAAACATCTAAGCAGAGCTGGTGCATCCTTTAAGAACCACAAGCATGCCTGCGTGAAAAATATTTGTCAGAAAACTTTAATGAGAAATTTCCATTGAATTATTGAAAGATACCTATCATGGCTTGCTATCCAGTTCTAGAAACAAAATTGTTTCTGAGTTCTCACTCTTCAGGTGCTGCTCTCCCATCCCAGTAAGCCATGTTCTCCAGGAGTACCACTGCACCCCAGTATGGTGCTTTTGGACTACCCTGCTAGAAAGTCCAATTATTCCATACACCAAAAATCCCCCAGTCTGTGAGGGTGCTCTGACCTTGATTCCAGTGAGTGAAACAAGATGTTAATTATTTTGCAGTGCTGAGATATGAACATAGCATCTGTTTGAAGGAACAATATCTTAGCTCTGGTAGAAATGTTAGAAGAATACTCAAAAATATCAAAATACTCATTTTGTGATGCATTTGTCACAAAATTCTTAGCTGACTCATATAGAGAACAAGAGATACTGTAGGAAGGCCTGCCTTGCTTAGGCTTTATCCTAAAAGTGCAAGGATTTCACAGAAGTAGAACAGTTCCTTCAAGCTTTGGTGGCAACCACTACCCAGGACTAACCACTCACAGACTCCCGCTCCGATTCTGCAATAACGTAATTTCTGCATGGTGATCTGTTCTTATTTATTTATTCTTATCCTCTTTCCTGCCTCCTGCTTTTCAAACCACCTAAAATACATCAGCTAGGGGCAGCCCCCCTCAAACTAATGCTGTCGTTTCTTGGTGACTGTATTTTTTTCCATTAAAATAATTAGTCATACAGGCTTTTTCCTTAGGGCAAGTCTAGCCAGTTAATTATTAAGTAACTAAATTGCTTAACTGGTTGCAGGAACCCTGACCCATCACCAGTCATCGTTTGGCCCCAGCCTATTCACAGTGAACGAGCAGTGGGAAGGCGCGGGCGGCTGCTACCCGCGAGGGCAGCAGCACAGATAACAGGAAAGCTGTACAGCTCTAGGCGAGGTGCAGAGGAGCTATACGGGGATGTAGGTCCTTCACACGGTTGTTTTGGACTTCCACAGATCGCATAAGATGCCTGCCAGGTTGGGATAGAAGCCCGTTCTGGGCAAGGAAGGCCTTGCTATTTACATAAGGATGCCAAACAGCTCCCTAAGGGAGGATCTAAA
Source organism: Anser brachyrhynchus (assembly GCF_964034855.1). Classification (NCBI taxonomy): domain Eukaryota; kingdom Metazoa; phylum Chordata; class Aves; order Anseriformes; family Anatidae; genus Anser; species Anser brachyrhynchus. The sequence goes on from NC_137705.1 coordinate 3,856,216, forward strand.
TGTGAACTCATTTATGTGAAATGTGAAAACCAACTGTGAACTCACAACGTTGCCATCGCCCTGTAGCTGTACAGAACAGATGCCTTCTTATTTAGGCATCCCAATATCATCTGCAACCTGGATCTTCCCAGCTGTACGTTCGCAATGAATAAATTAAAAAGTCGAAGCATGCAAACAGTAAACTAAGCTGGACTAAATCAACCTCGAACAAGAAATGCACAGTGACTGCTGCGGAATACATTGTGCTTCTTAAAGCCCAGGGACATTCAAACATTGTCAGTAGCACAAAAAGGTACTGCTTTCCTCGTTTTTTGCACAGCAGGAGACAAATGAACTTTCAAGTCTCATTTCAGCTCATCCCAGAACAAAGACAACAAAGGTGCTCCATGTGCTGGCATGGGTCATTCTTGCAACCACTGCTTCATCTAGTGAGGAGAAGGGCACCCCTCTCTATGAACCCTAAGTCTGGTTTGTATAAAGACTGATGTTTTCTTTCATAAGCCTGCCATTTCCAGAGACTAGTTTATTCTTGCTAGGATTAAGTAGATAGCAAGAAAACATGCTGCAGTAGATGTTGTCAGCCAATTAAAGTAAAGTGGATCATGGCCCGATACAGATAGTAGAAATTCTACAGAATATTGTTCAGATTCCCAGACAATAAATCTTAGAAGTAACGTCTGAGATATTGTTTCAGCCCAATAGTATCTCTCAAACATTTATACAACGATATATGTATACAGCTAGTTTTATTTGGAGCAATGGTCTCTCTCGATTGATTTACGGAACTCACATGTTGAGCCTTGAAGCCTGTCTTGTTATTATTTCTCTACTTAATCTGTGCTGAAAACAAAAAAAGAAAATCACCAAAATAAAGATGACTGCAAAAAGAGATCGTGCATTGGTACCAGTCGTTTTTAAAGTCAACATTAATTCTTCATCATAAAGATTTTTTTTATGAGTCTGCAGATACTACTCACAGCCAGGAATTCCACCCTGACCTCTCATTTTGTTTAAATACCGCATACAGTTATAATGGTTTGTAATTTTTCAGTCTCTATTTATTACCTCTGTATGTTGTATCCATAGAAGTCTTTATCTAGTTTCCCATCTGCGTAGTCCAAATAGAAGTGACATCTTTGAGTGAAGTACAAGTATTCTAGCAGGAAGAGCTCATTATACGTGTTAAGGGATAGTTCCTTATAATGTTGCATTAAGACCATATGAGATCTATCTGGAACACTTTTATGAGATCCACTAGCCCTATAAAAATGGTACAATAGTCAGTGAATAATTTCCTGAGACAGGTAAGATTTGAATGGCAACGTATGCAATGCATTTGGAGTAGTCTGAGTTATAATACTAGCTGTACCTTATTTCCTTTGGAGAAGCCACAGACAACCCCAAAGCCCCCCAAAACCCCAAATCCTTAAGAAGCACTGTGGAGCAGCAATTTTTGGTGGAGAGGAACAGTGGACCCTTATTTTCATCCGAAAGTCAGAGCAGTTACTTTATTCAACTGCAGAAACACAACCTCCCCCCTACATTTAATGTCACAAAAATGCTAACTGCTCATGGGGGAAATATTAGATCAATGCTAAAAAACAGCTGGGAAAGACCAGGGGAAACATTGCACAAGATCCGCAAGCACTTTGTGGAATATTTAGCTGGCACTTTTCTGGACTGTTTGTGAGCATTTTCTGATATTTCTGAAGGCACGCTGGGAAAATGGTATGGGAAAATAACAGTGGAGTAGTAGAGCCATATGAAAAAAATCAACAACAAATAATAATGAAAGAAGCTAATTTATTTCCCAGATAAATCAATGCTAAAGCAGGATTACACTGTCTGTAGCAGTATTTCTTGCTAGGAAAGCACAAGACTAAGCCGTGTGTTATTTCTATAATCAGTTCCCTTCCTCACTATTCCCACCAAGCTGCTAGCTTCCAGCTGCAAATGAGAGAGGCATCACCGCATGCACACATTCCAAGAACTCTGCCAGTATCCTACCTCCCTCTCTCCTGGCCTCTTGCTGACTAAATTCGGTTTTTGCTAATTTTCAAAAATGCACTCACTGTTTTTTATGAAAACTGCTTGCATTCTCTTGTGCAGAACTGAGCAGCACTTAATCAATTCATATTCACTAGATTTGCACTTGTCTCCTCAGATCATATCACCTGAGAAAGATTTCTTCTTCACAGCTACTTTAAATATAATTATACGCCTCTCTTCCCCAACACAGAACCTGCCTCTACCCCTCTCCCTTTCCCTGTTTTAAAGTTTTCTGTATAGTTTCACCACTTTCAAAGGTATGTAAGACCATTTGTTTCAGGCTCCTCTGCCCTACTTTTTCCCAGGTCACCTTGATTTTAGTCTCTTATGCAGAGAGTTCAGTGTCTGACATCAGACACAGCCTTTGCCTTTGTGGCAGACGTAAGTCAAGAGACCCAGAACTTCTGCAAAATGCCACCAACGGCGTGCAGACAGTTTGAGCATCAACATTTACCATCCAAGGCCCCAGAAGGGTGTATATTCCAGTAAGAAGCCAACCCCTTGAGCAATATAAAAGGCCTGCCAAGGACAGCCAAGTAAAACCAGATGCCGTGGGTTGGAAAGATACAGAATGCACTGGTAGACAGTGTGAGATGAGAAAACAAGGACAGGACAAGTAAAGGAGTGGACAAATAAAGGGAGAGAGAAAAGAAGAGCTACAAGGAGAGAAGTGACATTTTAGTGCATTATGGAAAAACATACTACAGGCAGGCTATACAGGAAGGTAAAGGAAGGCAGACATAAGCGTGTAAAAGGGAGAAAAATGCTTTTTAGATATATATGCCCAAATAATTGCTAGCTGTAATACTCTTTCCTACATGAGAAGTAATTTAGCGATTAGCTTCTGTGAGACAAGACCAAATGATCTCAAAAAATGCAGGCCTTATCAAATGTTGGGGAAAATATGGAAGTGTGAATCATAGTATTTGACTATATAAAAAATAAATCTATGACCTAAGGGTATGTTTTACCCTTACTTTTGCCATTGGTAAGGATGGTGCCATCCTACTTCAATTTGTCTGTCTCCAGTGAATTCCTGATAATTGCCCACGTGCTAACTTTACACAGTAGGGGTCAATACTGCACTGACTGAGCATAACACTAAGGGAATGGCAAACGTGCAACTTAAACAAATTTCAGTAACTTGAAATAATTCCTACCACCAGTTCAGTACACTAACCTTTGCCTTTAGAAAAGCTATAGTCAGATAAATCATTTAACTCTACCATCAAGGCTGTTACCTTTGGCTTTTTCCATTACTTTCTATCTTGTTATTCAATGACTTAAATCAGTCACTAGAGTCTACTTTGTCAAACTTAATCCATAAAGCAACTATTTATATCATGATTTTCTGATGATTTTTCCACAGTCAGTCCAATTTTTTGTACGAACTTTACTAAATTTATCCTTACATTAGAAAAAAAAAAAGTCAATTTCCACAGTGGCTAATGAAAAATGTATAGGAAGACCTAAAGCTATCGCAAAACAAAAACACATATTGAGATAATACCTGCCTTCAGAACCAAATAAATCCAGTCGTCACAGACTGGGGCTAAAGGGACAGGCTCTGGAGCTGAAGCTACTTGGGTCTGCAGCAGTATACATCCACCATGACTGCTTATAGCCAGAAACACAATGCAGAGCAACAAGTGGCTTTATATAAACATGTCTCAGGGAGACACAACCCGTCTGCTCTTCCCATAATGGTTCTCAGCTACGGTTCCGATGAGCAAACACCAGACGGGGATGGAAAAGCACCTCCCATCTCCAATATACAGCCGGTTAAGTAGCAAATGTCAAGAAGGTCCCCACAGCAAATTTTTGAATATGCAGGATGCTGGGTGTCACAGTCATGCTTGTAAATGGTACGAAGTTTTTGCCCTGGCCATGTGTACCATAGGTGAAGCCTCCCTGACTTCATTGCATAAGGTCCTCTCATAAGAACAGTTATTTAAAATAGAGTATGGAAAATTCTTGTTGTAGTCTTTATAAATGCTGTGTAATGGAAAATGAATTTGCGGAAAACAAAGAGTAGGTATGAGAGCAATCTCATAATGTCGTCATTGTTACAAAGCAATGTACAAACATACTGTGTTAGCCATTATATTGAAAACAATCATCTGCCTAAAATAGCCTGCAGCAGCAAACAGCTACGGAAAGGGATTTGTTACCAATCATATAACACTCTGTACTAGTTACTAGCTAGATCTTCTTCCAATATTTAGCAGGCTTCTCTGCAGTTTGTGAAGGAGCCTTTATCCTAAATAAAGTGCCAAGTTTTCAGCCTCCTAGTTGAGCTACAAGTGAAGAACACAAGCTGCAGGAGAGAAGGAAGACCTGTGGAAATGCTACGTAGACCATTTTCAAAATTTTGTTCCATTGTGATGTCGATGGAAATTTTCACAGATAAGTATAAAAGTGGGGCAATTCATTTTTGTAACTGATTAATTCTGGATACAGCCATGTCAACACATTTTTCTGGAGAACCTGGGGAGCAAAACTAAAAGGATTCACCCCCACAACCTCAAAGGAGGAAGGCTTGCTCCAAAGGAGGCACACAGTAGGCCTGGGAGATTGGCACTTTAGGACCATGGCTGCCAATCCCACTGACATGCCATGGATAGGGAAAACTAGTCACATGCTAAATGTGGAGCACAATCCTCATTTCAAAATTGACTTACTTGGTCATCCACTCCAGCCCTCTGCTCCAAACCAGCCTCTCTCTCTTCTGATATCAGAAATTTCAGCCTCATGCGTAAGTCCTCCTAAAAACACAAAAATAAGAAAACTGTTCCTTAACGCTCATGGTGACTTGTCCTTCCTACTACTAGACATGACTGAAAATGCTCAGACAATTTTTATCTTAATATCTTTGAAATTGTCCTTGTTTTGCTTTGCTTAATTAAAACATAGCGTTATCTTTATTATTATCATTAATTTGTTCATTCTCCGGATAAAATATTTTCCTTATGTTTTTACATAACATCCTGGGTAACAATACTTTAAAAAAACTAGTTACTCAGAAGGAAAAAATATAAGTAACTACCTCAATACAACTTTAAGAAAAAAATTAGAAATTGTAAAATAAACTGTCGGCAGTATCTACTCATAATGATTTGTATCTAACTTTTTACAGCGAGAACAGATTTGACATTTCAAGGAGCTTTCAGCAAATTCTGCCTTTATTTTTGAGTCAGATCTACTATTTATCTCTGAAACTGTTTTGCTGTGAGGCTCACATTCTGTCACTGGCAAACGAAGCAGAGACTGCCAAAACAGAAAGATACCACTCTTCTTCATTTTGAAACCTTTGTCAAAGTTCAGAAAATATCTTAGAAACACCAACTCCACTTTTAAACTGCTCTTGGTCTAAAACGTTAATGTAATTTCAGGGCATACTTAGTATTCTAAAACCACAAGGAGAAAAGAATAAAAGAAAGGACCTGGAAGTTGTCTATCTAGATCAAGACATTTGGAAAACAAAAATAAGGCTAAAACTGAAACAGTTACGAGGGCCACAGAAAATGTTTTGAAAATGTTTCTCATTACAGCTAGATTGCTATGAATATTAACATTTAACAGCATATTTGAATAGAGCTGGTGGCAGCATCTTGTGCAGTAAGATTACACTCAAGGTTGGTGATTTTCAGAGCACAAACACAGAAGTTTCTGACGCTCCACATTTTTGCACTATTAGAAAATTACATGAACCAGCCATACTGCAGAGGCCTTGGGGGTCCCTGTACCTACTCAGCCTTGCCTCTGCAAAACTTTTAGGGCTCCCAAAGGATTCTGATCATGCAAAGTGGAAAAATTTTCCGACCTTCAGGGCAGCAAACCCTTGAAAAACAAATCCTGTTTAAATAAGTACCTCTTGCCTCCTAGCAGCAAAACTGGGTCTGCTTAATAGATAAGATGTACCTGCTTCCTTCTTCTAAACTAAATGGTTGGTTTCCCGAATACACACAGCTCCCTTTGCTTGCGCCATTTTGAAATAAGGGTAAATGCTGACTTATTTTAATGAGAAAAAACATGTTAGTGTAGACAAACGTACATCAGTCTCAGCCCCATGTTTTGTGAGCGTGTGTATTTCCACATGAAACAACACAATACACACTTCATGTGCCTGAAAGTGTTTTTTTGTTCGTTTGTTTTTCTTTAAAACTGGTTTTCATGTTTCTGGAAGTAAAGATTTACAATTCCAGGATGTTCTGGCTTTCTCTGCAATTCTGCAGTATGGAATCAGCTCCATGTGAAAATCAGCAAGGAAAACTTTACATTTTGAAAATCGTAACTTGCATCCAGGGGTTTCCACAATGGCTTAACAGTTGTCTGATTTCAGCACTTCCCTGGCAAGAATGTCACTGATGTAAGATCTCCGAAATACAAACATTAGTTTTTGGGATGAGAGCCCTTGCCATATTCAGGTTTTCTGGTGTGGGAAGTTTCCTACAGACGTCTTCAGTTTATATCACGTAAAATCTGTGATCTTTCAAGTTCACTATTTCTCCAGAGTGTCATCATGAAGTTATTGTGCAACTCTGCATAGGCAGAGATAAGCAGTTGGAATGCACCACGCAGAAGTCATGTAAAATCTTTTCATATGAAATCTTTTAACATTTAAATGATGTAACTTTTCTGAGCTCTCATTCAGCAGCCAAATAAAACTGAATGACGATTACACATACTAGAGAGCAGCTCTTAACCTTTCCCAGACCACAACAAGCCATTTTTGACCTGCACAGGCAATTTGATGCTCATCCTAGCCTGACTGTACAAGGTTTCTTTTTAAAAAGAGTAAACTTATTTTTATTACAGTATTTAAAAACATGTACGTTAATTCTAAGTAATTTTCTAAAAGTGCACGTGATTTTTTTCAAGTGGTATATTCCAGGTACTCACCACATTTGCTCCTTTTCACTGGGTAAACTTTGTCATGCCCTTGCTCTAACTTCGCAAATGCCTGTTACCCCTCTCTGCCCATGGCCTCATTTTATCCCAACTCCATTCCCAACGAAGTAACTCTTTGAAATCTGTACTGGGTATTTCTCAGTATTAGAACCTCCTTTTTAGAAATGCGTGTTCTAAAGCAACATAAAATCCATAAAAAACACAAGAGCCCTGAAACTAAAAGGCTTCTGTAAGTGACCACCACCTTTAAAAAGACCTTTACTATAATTAAAAAAAAAAAAAAAAAAAAAAAAAAAAAAAAAGGTCAATTAGGATCAAATTAAAGCCCAGAATCCTGTCTCTAAGAGCGCTCAGCTGGGGTTACTCATCTTACACAGATAAGAGCATGGTCTGTTTGCAGGGGCTCTCTCCTAGCTCCTGACAATCGGTAATTTGGAAACTTCTGAGACAGAGGCCAGTAACTACAGCTGGGCTCAGCATCCAGAGATGCTCTGCCCCCTTCCTGAACCCACACAGAGCTTCGGTCTCTACAACACCCTGCAGCAGTGCTCAGCAGGGAAAACAACATTCTCACAACCCTTTTTTTCTTTTATTTCTTGGGGTTCATCTGACCCAGAAGTGAAGAATATTTTACTTAACAGACTGGGATTTCCAGAAGGCTTCTGGTTTTGAACTAACGCATATGTTTTAAATGGGAATTATTCCTTGGCTTATAAAAATTTAAACGGTGCTGTAAATATATAAACAGGGCAGCTGCTTACCTAACAAATAGTGGATGATCACAAAAGCCTGCTTGTCAAATACACCTTGTGCGAGCATTAAGAACTGTTTGTTTTGGAAGCTGTACAAAAGCATCTTGCAATGATCCAGTGTTGCTAAAGTGGAGAGAACGGAACGCTCCACATTATTCACACTCGTTCTGCCAGTATGAAAAGTAAATCCATTTCCATTCCCCCTACTGAAAATAGGAATATTTTTCTCATTTTTAAGAGCAAATGGTTCAACTTCAGGACTTTCAGAAATGGAAGAAAATGCGTAGAAAGGCTCTTGGATTTGCCACCTCAATCGGTCCAAAACGCACCCGTGCAAAATGCCACGCATTAGTTCTACCTGGCAGGTTCGCAACATCCGTGAGCACGGAAGAAAGGGAAATGAAGCTGAGCGATCACTAGCACTGCAGGACGCCCATTCTCCGAGACGCTGGCTGACCTCCACTACCACTGCACTCACTGTACGAACTCCTCCAGAACATGCCTTTTAATTACAGCTTGTGTTTTACGTCCCACCCATTACCATTGAGTTAACTACAGGCTGGATTTAAACATTATCATTAGCTACAGCGTCTAAGATGTGTGAAAGGGAATTAGGCATATATAATGACAGTTCTCTCTCTCTAAATGTTTAAATAAGGGAGGAAAAGACAAAGAAATTATATAGTACTGAATGTGGTGTCTACATCATAATTTGATACCTGCTGCACGTTTTTGTATTGCTGGGGAATTTCAAAGATGCAGCATTTGTGGTCACAGGCCAGAGCACAGGACTGGATGCTTTCTGGGATGTAGCCTCCTCCGAAATTTGGAATCCTTTTGTAGCTTCAGGCGAGCAGCAGCCACATCTGGGCCTCGGTCATGTACTCAGATCACAGGCTTGCACATAAAAAAGCAACTGCTCACCAAAGCTAGCTCAACATCAAGTGAAGAATGGCCCAGAAAAAAGCCATTAAAACACAGCTAGTTCTCCCTTACCACACAGAGGAGTGTTCATAATAAAAAGGACAATAAATAACTTCAAAACTCTCAGATATTGTAGTGGTGAGTTAAGATAACTATGTGGACAGAGAGCACTGAACATGACTGATTGAACGAATTTCCTAAAAAGCCCCAGAAATAAGAGCATTATCTTGTATTTCTCTTTTTCCATTTTAATTTAGGAATGTGTTCTTATAGCCAGCATTCTTCTGGGTCTTGTCTGTGTATTATTCATGAATAAAATACAAACATTACTATGACTTTAGTTATGCAAAGAGATGATGAGGAGGAAGCAAGTTATGAGATTGGCTCAAATGATGCCAGTCTTTCACATATGTGTCTGAAAACAGCCAGATCTCTGAGGCAGGTAAGTAGCTGCTAATCAGCTACACAAAAGAATGTATAGAACCTCAGGAAAGGATGTTTGTGTTTCTGTTGGGTGCTATCTTTTACTTCTTACTCAAACATTCCTTCTGAAAGACGGGGATTGATTCAAATTTTTGGTGCAGCACGATCTGTTGCTGGTCTACAATTACCTTCTAAGCATCCGCTCTATTGTTCCATCAACCTTCTGCTTGTACATGCAGAACTGTGAAATCCTAGCTCAACCGCCAAGGCAGAGTCTACCCTCTTGCAAAATACTTAATGTTAGTGCCATCTCAGTCATTATCATTATGCACCATCTATACGGTGGTTGATACCGACATTTTAAGACTGACATTTTGCTTGGTCCACTCTCACCAGCTGTTCTGCTATCTTCTGTTAATGCAAACTCACATTGCTACCAGCAGTAAAAATAAAGGACTGAGGCGGGTTTATTTGGTTTCTACTTTTTTAAAGGCAAACTGATGTAAAAAAAACACCCAGTTTCTTACAAAGATCTCATAACCAAGAGTAAAATGATGCTAATCTTTATGAACAACAACAGAATCAGTATCTCCAAATGATTTGATTTTCTATCAGACTGGAAAGTTCACAGCAGCAGAAAAAAAATGCAGACTGAATGAAACCTGCTGAAAAAAAAAAAAAAAAAGAGTTTTGCAGACCTTCCAGAGTTGTCATTGTGTCCATGCTACATCCCAAAGTACAAAAATGCTGTGTCCTTACCCTTCCTATGACAGGCCAGCAAATTTAAGAGGCAGAGCCTGAACGCCCACTAAGTGCTCCCACCCCAGCACTGCCCTGGTGATGGGAGAGCTGACTGAACGCGAACGACCTTCCTTGGCTGTGGCAATGTAATTTCAGCCCCGTTGGCAATATACTGGAAACCAACGCGCCTTTCAGCTTCAAACCTCAGCCTTTGAAAATAACTTTAAAGGCTCCTGTGGAGAGACTGCTTCTTAAAATTTCTTTTTTCCAAGGGGGAACTGAAATGTGCCTCCAGTAGGGAAAGCTCCATTTGTGCCTTCTCCTGTGGGTAGTGGCAGCAGGAGAGGGAACTTCAGTTCCCTGTCAGTGTTCCCAGCTCCTGCCCAACTGCACGACTGCAGAGGCCTTCAAAGGCTTCCACCACAATTGATTTGTAAGTAATCAGTTCCTACATAAACGTCCCACTAAAGTCTGTCACAGAATTCAGCGCAGCATCTGCCTAGCCATGACTTCAAATGAAAACATCACAAAAGGTCTCGTCTGTGTTTTCCATCCAAATATTTGCAGAGCTCCAAATAGCGTAAGGACCCCGGTACGGACATCACTGAAATCAGCGGAAGCCCTGCCTCTGGCTTCGGCAGGAATGGCCTCGTGCATCCTGTACCGACAGATCTGAAACACTAAGCCTCACCTGCAACAGTTATCGTTGAAGACAGCACCGTATTATCATTGCTATGTACTCCAGCACGGTCCTGAGCGCACGAGGCACTTCACAAGCTCACGTAAGGAAGGCGGTGTGATGGTGGTCACAAGGGGCTCCAACCCGGAGCAGATATCTCCGAGCAGCCCCTCCAGGAACCACTGCACTGCTGGATTGCCCCATCACACGAGGCCACGGACAGCGCCTACTGAATGGGTGGTAGCGCTCAGGTCGCTCCGTGCACCCTCAGACCGCGACGCCTGGGGCTTTATTTCAGATGAGGTGTTCGTGGACAGTTCATGGCCTGGTTATGGCCACCAGAGCATGGGTGCCCAGGAGAGCGGCGTGTGGCCTGGTGAGGGGTGGAGGACAGGGCACTGCGGCACGGCGAGGGGCACAAACACAAATGTTTTGTCCCTGAGGCTTGGGGAGCACACGGAGGACGCCTGGGCACCGCTTGTACCAGACAAGCGTGGCACCACAACCGGCAAGTCCCACGGTGAGAGGCGCTAACCAGCCTGCAGCGCCACGGCCAGGGGCTGCGCGTGGTGTCCAGATGCAGCTAACCAACAACGTGCGTGCGCAATCCCCGATTCTGCCATAATTCTTTTTAAAAAGGGCAAAAATCCCTTAAGGATGCGCGCAGCCAAGCCGTGAAGTGATCTGCTGCGGGGGGGGGGGGGCTCGGAGGGAGGGGGCTCGGCGGTGGGAGGGGCCCGGCGGGGAGGGGCCCCGAGGGGCGGGGCTCGGGTGGGTGCGGCCTCGAGGGGGCGGGGCCTGCGGGGCGGGGCTGCGCGCAGGCGGCGCCCGGGAGCGCGGCGGCGGCAGCGGCGGGGCCGGGCCGGGCGCTGCCCGGGAGCGGCGGGGGCAGCGCGGCGGCGGGCCGGGCGTCGTGTCCGGGAGTTGTGCCGGGGCTGCCCGGGCGGCCGCAGCGGGTTTTGCGTCCCGTCCCCGCGCTCGGGCCACTTCGGGCGGGCTCGCGCCCGTACGTCTGCTCGTTGCTGCCGTTCGCTCGCTTCCCGGCGGAGCGGAAGGAGGATGGGGTTCGAGCTGGATCGCTTCAGCGGGGACGTGGACCCCGACTTCAAGTGCAACCTGTGCAACAAGGTCCTGGAGGACCCGCTGACCACCCCCTGCGGCCATGTGTTCTGCGCCGGCTGCGTGCTGCCCTGGGTGGTGCAGCAGGGCAGCTGCCCCGTCAACTGCCAGCGCATCTCCACCAAGGAGCTCAACCACGTCCTGCCCCTCAAGAGCCTCATCCTCAAGCTGGACATCAAGTGCGACAACCACGCGCGGGGCTGCGAGGCGGTGGTGCCGCTGCAGCAGCTGGGCGAGCACGCCGAGACGTGCGACTTCTCGCCGGCCAAGTGCCGCAACCGCGGCTGCCGCCAGGTGCTCAACCTCCGCGACGTGGAGGCGCACATGCGGGAGCGCTGCGAGGCGCGGCCGGCCGGGCTGTGCGAGCAGGGCTGCGGCTTGGTGCTCACCCACGGCGAGCGCCGGGCCGGCGGCCACGGCTGCCTGCGGGCCCTGCGAGCCCACGGCGCCGCGCTGCAGGCGCGGGCGGCGGCGCTGGAGAAGGCGCTGAAGAAGGAGGCGCTGCGCGCCGGCAAGCGGGAGCAGTCGCTGCTGTCGCGACTGGCGGCGGCGCAGCTGGAGCTGCAGGTGACGGCGCTGCGCTACCAGAAGCGCTTCACGCAGTACAGCGCCCGCCTCGACGCCCTGGCCCGCGCCCGCGCTGCGTCGCCCGGCAAGGTAAGGGGGGCACAGCCCGGGAGGGGGGGGGTGTGTGTGACGGGGGTGCTGTCGGGGAGCCCGCCCGCCCCGTCGCGACACCGGGGGGTGAGGTGCGGAGCCTCCCCGCGGGGCCGCGCGCTCCCTCAGGGGGTCTCGAGGGGCTGGAGGGGGCTGAGCCGCCGTGAGGAGCCTCCCCGGGGTCACACCGGGCGGTGGGAGGCGGCCGGCTGAGGCTGTGCCTCCACGGCCCCCGAGCCACCCCTGTGGGGTCCCCCGTGCCCCCCGCCAGCCGTTTCAGGCTCCGGAGCAGCCACGTCGCGGTGCGAGGCTTGGGGTTTTTTCCAGACCCCCACTGGGTTCTTTACTCGGTTTAGGAGGAGAAAAACTACCTTGATTTCAGGCGGACAGAAATAAACTGTTTATAAAGTGGCCAGAACCAAAAGGCAGAGCTGCCGCGGCCCCGAGCTCTGACGGGGACGAGGCTCCCCAGCGAGGGCAGCGCTGGAAGCCAGTTCTCTTTTAAATGAAGACATTCGGAGTCCTCCCCGTGACCTGGAATGTGCCAGCACAGACCCAGCAGTAGTAGACTGCCTGAGACTGTCAGACATCTGTAGGCACACCTCGAGAAACGCTGGGGCTCCAAAAGCTGTGTAATGGAAACAAAACTTCAGCTTTCTCTCTTTTTTTTTTTTCCTTTAAAGAAATCCAGGGCCACACAACCCACCGTGTTTCGCTAGCTCCAAGCAGAAAGTATCCCAATACTGACAGTACTGTTCTGACTTCTGCGTGTGATGCAAGCTAAAAACCTCAGTAAAGCTGCTAAAAAAGATCAGGGCCTTCACATACGTTGCCGTCAAGGTTCAGGGCCGTTCTCTGCCTCCTGTTTCCCTGCAGCCGCAGAGCTTGCGGCCCCCAGGGCTTAGCGGGTGGCAGCGCAGTCCTCTGCACGGTCCCACTGCTGGAATCGTCCCCTGCATCTCCCCCTCCTCACCTCTGACCTGATGCCAACAGCACACCTCTGTTCGTGCCCTGCCCCTCCGTCACTGCTGTGTGGCTGGGGTTGGTAACCTTTGCGTTATTTTGCTTCATGAAGCGTAGTCAGCTGCTATTAGCACGAAAGGCGCTCCTACAAAACGTTGCAAGCGTGCAGGGGAGATAGTTTCCAGCCATACTTTTTATCAGATTTATGGACGCAGCTGCCCAAGACGCCTGCGTTGGTTTCCAGCCGCGTTACAAAAGGCTGTTATGCAGCTTTCTGAGGCAGTGCCTGATCTGAAGAAAGCTGGAAGGTGTCATGTCACCACAGCCTTGTGGTCTAGCGGTCAATCAATTACATGTCTTTCACAGCATTTCGGGCAGCTTTCCAACACCAACAGCTTTAGTCTGCCCAGCTCCCAAAGAAGTACAATCAGGAAACTTGCATCTTTGTGCACCGGAGAGTTTTTTAAAAAGACCTTCGGTAATCACCTAGCGCAGGGGATGCTTTACCAATTTGGGGATGTGGCTCGCTTCCAAGTTTTTACTCGGGGGTTGTTTTCTCAGAGGCGCTAGCACAGGCTGTGCAGTGCAGGATGCAGATTATAAACACTCAGCGGGGCGTTATGTGCTTGCCTAAGGATTAGGTCTCTCAATGCCTGGATTACACATATGGTAATACAGAATAACAGATTTCAGTTTCAGAAGTGATTGCTTATTCAAAGCATGCAGCGCCATTGCTATCGTTATTTTACCGTCATCGATAGTCGTACTTCGTAGGTTCTGTTATAAGCTGTAATTGTTTGTTCCCTGGTAAAACACAGACCTAGCACTAATGAACTGAGTTTGTTGGCTAAAAGTGATGATTCCAGAACTCACTGTAGGATGTTCTGGGTTCTCTGTAAGCAAAGAAGAAAGATCTTCTGACCTACCTGATGGGTGGTTGCTTGTTGCTGCAGATGTAGAGCCAGTCTAGAATAAATCAGAGGGCGTATACCCCAGTCAAAACAGACAAAGTGCCCACTTACAGTTCTGTTTAAATGCTTAGGTACAGGGGAAACGTGATAGTGATGGATGTAAGGCCATTTCCATCGCGAAGGACCGAAACTTGTGGTCTTTTGGCTGGGGCAACTGTTTTTGAGCAACTTTGGAAAAGCCTGGTCTGGGTTTGTTTTAGCATAGACTCCCTTTGTGGGACCAGATGAATCACTTCGCTTTTCTGTGCTTCCATCTCCCATTTCTGAAGTGAGTTTATAACACTGCCACAGCTATATAAAGACACACGTAAAATATATATTTTATACACACAGAGTTATCTGAAAATACCTCACAATTTTGTAAGTCCATTAAACAGCTAGATTTGCATTAAGTGATTCCAGTTGTGTTTTCCATATGTACTCTTCCCCATCTTCTTAGCCACTGAGGGAATGCTTTAATTTTACAGTGTATTTACTGGATGTCTGATCCGTGCTTGTTCCAAAAGACGAGTTTGAAGGTTTATTTAGAGGGCAACTTTACTCCTTGGTTGAGAGGTGAGGCTTATTGTAGGCAAGCTTGAGGAGGGAGTGGTAGGGAAGGCAGTGTGTCTTTCTCAAAATTAGTATTGCCTTTGATCAGCCCTGTCAATCCTGAAACATCAAAGTCTAAATAAGCAAGAAAAACCTCATGCTATTCAAACAATGCTTAATCCTTGCTGAAACATACCACTGTTCACACCTATTGATAAGCTGATCTAGTCGGTCCTTTATGTACACAGCCATCAAAGTCCTTCGGGAAGAAGTGAGTAGGGGGGAATCAAAACCAATTTATGGAGCTGGTTCCAGCCCAGGGGGAGCAGACGGCACAGCGCGGTGTAAAGGCCGTGCGTGGCAATGTCCGCTCTCAGGATGGCATTTTTAACTGTACGGATGTCAGTCTACAAAGGGCGAGTAGAGGCTTCAAGGCCTGCCAAAGCAAGATCTTCGGAAGTCTGGTCTTAGGCCCTTCTGCTTTCCTGATGACCAAAGGCAGGGACAGACTTCCAGTAAATACATCAGACAGATCCGGGAACTAGTTCACGATCTGGTGTTTAGGACCCGAGGTTTAATGCCTCCGTGGAGGTGGCGACACAAGTTCTAGTTGCGTAAAAGCCAAACGAAGCCCTTTAAAACAAGATTGCATTTTTTCTCAGGCTGTCCCCGACCAGGCTCAGCTGGGCTTCGGTCAGTAAACAAGGCGCTGGAGTGCTTCCTGGAACAGGCAGCGCGGCTTCGCCACGCGATTACCAAACAAATCGGCCTTCCAATAGAGGAAGCAAAAGGCAGCCTTTTAGCACCGCATTACCCAGCTGGGAAGCAGACTCATCTCAAGAATTACTTGTAAGAGTCCTGCTCGGCTGCGGGAACGCACCGTGCCGGTAACCCTCGGGTTTGCTGCAGAGCCAGGCGTGGGGCAGGGCTGGGGGCAGGCCGCGGCATCTCCAGTTACTCACTGCTTGATGGTGGCTGCACTGGAAGGCCAGAAATGGCAGAGGAGAAAAGAAAGGCAGAGCCCAGGACGTTGCTGAGGCTGAGAGGTGACTCTGCAAAAGTTCCCAAGCGTTGGAGCGACGCGCCGCCGCCTGCCCTGTGCCTGGGTGAGTTAGCCCAGATGGCGGAGGTCTCGCTGGGCGGTGACGTGGGGCTGTGCCCTGCAACGCTGCTCTGCAGCCACAGAGGGGACGGAGACAGCGCACAGACCTGTCAGGACTGACTGGAAAGTTTCTTAAAACCCCCGTGGTCATTTCTCAGGAGTGCTTCAGAAAGGCACTGCATTAGGGTGGGTTTTTCCCACAACCTTTGACTGGTTCAAACTTACCTGCTTTAATGCTTGTTCTGCGAGGCGTACACCATCAAATCAGAGCCACGTAAGGAAGCTTTAATGAAAGCATTCAGCTTTAATTACGGAAGTGTCTTGAGAGCAATGTTGTAATTGTTTCTTGATTGTTCTAATTGATTTGCCTTCTTAAAAAGGCATGACAGGGGAAGCCAACAGTGACACTAGCATGTCCTTGTCCTTCAAATGCTGAATTACCAGGCCCTGAAAGTGGCCTCCCAGGACTGGAAATCTGCTCCTTGAAATCCTGCCTGATGTCTGGGTTTGAAGACTTGCAGGGCAATAGCCTTTACATCATTTTCCAGCCCTCCTCTGGGTACCTGATTCTTCCTGGTGGAGAGCGTAGGCAAATTCAAATAAAATTGGTTGGGACGCATTCCTATTTCTCTTTAACAGGTCCAAGTCTGCTTATGGGACCTACAGGAAAGAAAAGATCACAAACTGACCAGAAAATTGCAAACCAAAATTTCAGGTGGAGGCCGCTGGTGCAGCAGCCCCGTGGTGGAGCCTTGGGCATGCGGTCAGTGGGGCTCTGCTGGTTTACACCGGGAGGGAACTGGTCTTCGTTATCACCCCCAAATCTGAGAGTAATTCAGTAATCCAGGATCACTTCGACATTTTTTGTGAGTTTAATTGACATTAGTATTTGATTGGCAACTTCAAATTGATACGTTAGAAGAAAAATGCACAAACTAGAAACATCTGCATCAAATTACAGTGTAACTGTTGTAATTTTTGTCATTAATCAGTTATGAAAACCAGACTCATAAGATAACTTCCTCAAACTTTCTTGTGTTCGTAACTTTTTCACCCTTTCCATAAAAGAAAGAAAAAAATCTTGGAAGTGGGAATGTTCAGAGAAATCTGGAGATGTACCACATGCAGTTCTGACTATCCTATTCTTATTTCTAAAACGAAGATTTATTCAAATGGCTTTTGTAATGGCGTACTGTTGTATAGCTTTGTAGTGTAGTGTTATGAATGATGGCCACTTGATTGCAATTGAAATTAGCGTATTGTGAGGATTTAGTTGTATTCAACAGTGCATGCACTAAACTTTGTCGTAGTGAGACATACAGAGCTGAGTAGCATCACAGTGTCACAAAGGATATTGTTGTGTACGTTTTTATAGAAGTTGTACTTTACATGAGCAAATGTGCAGTTAGGAGCAAGCTTGGGTAGGCCAGGATAACGGAGCACAGCTGCTCCAGTATTACCAGTCTGTCCTGTCTGTCTTTGTGGTGCATTTTTTACCTAATCAGAGAACTGTTCACTGCAGAATTTCATCTTTTAGGGAATTACCATAATGATTTTCAGTCCTGGAGGATTTCTGTTTTGCTAGTGTTAAAATTCGCTAGTGTTTTTTTTCCAAAGAAAAATGTATTAGGAATCTCTTCACAGCAGGCACTGTGGATAGCCATTAGCGTCGCAGGCCTTTTGCAGGATTTGTAGCAGTTTTCTTTAAAGCTGTTTTCTAAAACTCACCAGAGAATTGCTGTTGTATAGCAGTTCATAGTTGATACTTTTTCAAACAATGTACTGCAGCTAGCACTGGAGAGAAACAACAAAAATGCAGTCCTTCAGACACCCTCAAGCACTGGAAAAGTCAAGAATCCGACTACTGGAAACATGGAGTATTTTACATAACACATCACGTATGACTGGGTCAAGTAGTTGCAGGAACAGTATTGCATATAAATATCTTCTGTTGCTGTTAAGTGTCTCTGTGGATCTCAATAAAAAATATGCATAAATCTCGGAGGGCGGCTTTCGCAGAGGCGCACCGCGGCGGAGGCTGGAGCGCTCCCGCAGATGTGGTGTTTCTCCAGACTTCATGGGAAAAGAAAGTAACAAAGCAACCCAGCAGACCCGGATGGAAGTGTTATCTGCCCTGCTCACCGATGCGCACAAATGTTTTGAATACGTTTATCTGTTCTTTGCAGGGCGAGGAAACCAAAGCGCTGACTCTTGTCCTCCATCGTGACTCAGGCTCGCTTGGATTTAATATTATTGGTGGCCGACCATGCGTGGTATGTTAATTGTTAAAATATGTTTGCCCTTTCCAGTTGGGAAAAGCACGTAGGTCAACACTTAGAGGAAAAATGCTGCTGACAAGCATTTGGTTCTCTTGGGATTCTTTCAGAGCAAATTTTATGGTCAGGGTTGTATTGGAAGTGTACGATGGCTGTTACGTCTGTACTGTCTCTTCCCTCACACCACGTTTAATCTTGCATGTGGCCACCGCTAGGAACATGAACGTAGGTGGAGTGTAACTCCCCAAATGGGGAAGGAACCCTTTGCTATCTCCTTCTCAGACCATTCAGCTTTGAAGATAGTGCACAAGTTCAGGACCCGCAGCTTTGGGCCCTTTACAGTTCGTTAGGAAAACATTACTCTCCTCTCTACTCAAGATTAGGCAGCCCTCCGTGCAGGTGAAGGGATGTAACTTAACCAACCTACTTTTGAATTCCACGATTTCAGCAGATGTTTCCTGCACCACACACTCGCAAATGTATTTTTTCTTGATGCTTGTTGGCTGGGGCTGCTGCATATGACTTTAATTAGATCAAGGAGTAGATTATACCTTGTCCTAGTAATTTAGAAAGTATTCAGAAGTACTTCTTGGCCTCTTGGAAATGTGACATTAATCACGATTTATTCCTAGTAAATTCACTTGAAAGTTATTCTTTATAGTTAACGTTTCTCAGTTACTTTTCTGAGACATGGTTCTGCACCGATAGAAGCTGATTTTGCAGTAGGCAGAATACGAAGACCCCTTGTTAGGTAGAAGTTGTTTTCCACAGTTTTATTTGTAAGCCTCCAGAGGAAGCGCCGTGCAGCTAAAAATAAAAATGCACCGTTGCCTTACGTTTGATGTGCAAGCAGGCTGCCGTCTCACTGGATTTTACATTAAGAATAATTATAATGACAGTTACTACTGAGCTGGCCTAAGTCAGAGGAAAATGATTACCATGCAGCTAATGAACCTAATGAAAGTCCATTCCTGGTTGTACAGTTTTTCAGAATGGGAGTATCAGGTGTTCTCATTAGCACAAAGAACCCCATATTAAGACATCCCTAAGAATATTTCTTCTAAATTGCATACACTGTTATGACACAGACAAGTTTTAGCTGAGGGAAAGTGAGAGTTAGTTCAAGGTATGATGTTATATTTTTCTTTTCCTCCCTAAAGGACAATCAAGACGGTTCATCCAGCGAAGGAATTTTTGTATCGAAAATAGTCGACACAGGGCCTGCTGCTAAGGAAGGAGGGCTGCAAATTCATGACAGGATTATTGAGGTATGTGAATACGCTGTCCAGTCTCTTTTAATAGTATGAGTTCCGTGTCAGGGCTTCAAATGGCATGATGTTTTAGTGTGGGTTTGGGAGAAATGTGCCGTGGTAAACACTGTCTAGAAGACATGTCTGTTAAAATATGCTTGACTTGACTCAGTGCTGACCTTTATGGCTTTAGGTATAGTCCTTACCTAAATATAGAAACCAGATTATGGATGGCATGTGCATGTCCTGACTTTCTGAGGAGCTAGCATCTATCTGGTATGCCATAGATATTTCTTTTTAAAGCTATTGGAAACTTGTAAGTTATTTAGTTAAAACCATATGTGAAATAGCTGTAGCGTAAACCATGATTTTATTTATCTTGGTTTCTAAGACCAAGGATAATGTTTTGAACAGTCAGAAAAAAATCTACTCTGAAGTTTCCCTAGGGTTTATCGTAAACCTGTCCGAGTAACTCCCATAATGTTGTTTGTAAGTCCTTCTGTTATTCAGATTGCAGTCTGAATTTCTTCTCGTTTTGCCAAAGTCTTGACCTCAATAAAAAGTCCTTTCTGTGAAAGAGATGGTTGCTTGAAATGTTTGTCGTAATTTGCAGCGAGTAAACTTCTTTTTTTGAGAGAGAAGGAAAGGTTCGTTTTCATGAAACGCAGCTGATTGTGAGTCAGTTTCCATTGTTTAGCATTTTACAGTTCGGAAAAGTATTCTTCACTGCCTTATTTTTGTAGGCTGGAGAAACTTTGAGAGTCTATTGTTCAAAAAGATAAGTGCGGTGTTTGTTGCCAAGGATATCATGGAACAGCCAGTTTCTCTAAGTAATGGAATTCCATTGCTCTTATGTTTTGCAAATGAGCAATAAACAGCTGTTAAGGATTTTCTGTTGGCAGGAGACAATGTGTATTTGCTATTTTCTGTACTGTTATGGTAAATTGTATTCACAATTTAGTAAGGATATAAAATATTAATTAAGTTTCTTCATATGGAAAAGAGTGGAGCCACAGTAGCAGAACTATAAAAAGATAAGAAGCTGAGCTGTGAAATGATCCAGGGTTGCTTAGACTATATATATGATATAACAATTCTGAAAAGGTCTGGACAATTTTGTGAGAACTACGCAATTTTGTTTGAACTGAAAATTTTCCCATAGGCATACACTTCCCTAAAGCGTATTTGAAAAGCTGACATCTGCTTCTGAAGCAGTGTTTGGTCACACAAATGAAACGACCATGGAAAACAAAACTTTGGAAAAAATAAAACACCCCAAAGTTAGGAGATGTCTTGGTATCTTTATGCAAGCTCAGCTCAGTCTGCTTGAGCATGAGCACTGTAACTCGGGCTGCAACTGCAGGCGTGCAGCATTTTGTCGGTAGGATTTGGCGGGGAAGAACAGGGATGGCTGACCTCCACGGGCTCTACAGCATCTGCTCTCTTACGAGAGACCTCCCTCCTTACTGCTTTTCTTTGCTCCATTTTTCCACAAGTTCAGCATTTGGCAGTGGTAGCACAGGGCAGGCTAAGCAGCTAAATACCGCTGTGCTGTACGGCCACTAGGAACCCGAGAAGAACTCAGAAGAAAGCAGGCAGGGTGGGATTTCATGCTGTGATGCCTTTATGAGTAGCATTTGTGCAGGCTCTTTCCCTCAATTCGTAGTTACATTTTAATGTAAGAGAAGACTCCAGAATAAAGACACAAGGGGAATCTGTCCTGTTTATCACACACCAAGAGTAGCAAGAAGCCTTGTGCAGGAACCTCTGTGTTGACAACTCTTGTTGTGCTGCCACAAATGCATTTTCATGTGCACTCTTCTCACCTTTAAATATCTGCAAAATGCTGATGAAAAATTAGCAAAATTATTACTGAATTGTTGACCTTGAGAGCATGAGTTTGGATTAGGAATGTCATCTCAAAGAAAATCTCTGCTTGGTGCCCAGCTGATGTGTTCTGGTTCCCCCTGTGGAGTATTCTCTGCGTGTTCTAACTGGGATCTTACAAAGCCCTAAAAATATGTGCACTGGGGACATCAGGACCTGAGAAGAACTGTTTCATTCTGTACTCTGTGCAATTTGTATTTAATGCACTTTAACTCTTGTCCAGGTAAGGAAAAAAGAGGATAGCTCCTGCACCATGGCATCTAAATCAGCTTTATCGTACTATTAATTATATTAGATAATTGAAATATCCGGTAAATTTTCTAGATGAAAATTAGGTGATATCCAGTGATAATGTCCTTCTAGAGGCATATGTTTTTATTGCCTTTCCAAAAGGAAACTTTTTAACCCAAGTTTGATTTTTCAGTTGAATTGCCAGACTCATTTACAGATATAGGTGTAGCTGTGGACTCCGATGGAATTCAGCATAGAGATTAAAGCATACTAGTGGGTCACATTTGCTTTGAGAAGCATGAAAGATGGTAAAGATAGATAACGTAACTATCTAGAACAGAGTTTGGCTGTCAGGGACATATGTGACTTGCTCATTTATTATTAGGGTTGTAAGTATCACCAGCATGATTTTAAATAGACCCTTTCACAAAGAACTGTTGCTGTAGTATAAGCTGCTGAGCATAACATCTCCAAAATTAATTCCAGAATCCATGACAGTGAACATAAAATGCAGTAAAATGTAAATTTGATTTCCTTTTGAAAATGTTTCTCTATCATAGATCTTACAGTAGATGTGTTTTGGAGCATGTATAAAATAAGAGCATTGTTTTTCATTTTCACAAATGTCAAAACATTTCTTACTACTTAACAGGATTAGGCAGTATAAAATTGAGATGCATGGTGCTGTTCATAGCTGATAGCAAATGCTGCTTGCAAATTCTATCCCCCTGACAAATTGATACTGAGATAAACTTTGAATTATGTCAGAGATAGTTTTTAAACATTTTCCCACTCTAACACAGGTTTGGATTTTCTGCTTTATACCTTTTAAAAGGTTAAATGCAAAGAAGTAAATCAAGTTTAAGAATTGTCTTGAATTTTCAGTAAAAGCATTTTTTTTGGCCCTTTGTATATCAGTAACATAAGCAGTGCCACTGTGAGGTGTGTTCCTACTGCGAAATGACATACATCATCAAGATGAATGATGCATGGTTCGTGCTACTCAGCCTGCAAAGCACGCAACAGAAATAAAGTCTTTTTCCCTTGTACTTCATTTTACTAAATCTGTTAGATAAAGATATTTAGTGTTTACGTAGGACTATGAAGAATGCATTATGGCTGTTAACCATTCAATTATTTCCCTTTGCTGTTGTATATTATCCTTATTTTGCAAATGAGTAATCTGAGGTATACAGGAAGATATCTTGAGAAGCTCTTGTCAGGTCAGGGTTAAAGACTCGGATCTCAGTCTGTTCATTATTGCTTTATGTAAACCAATGCTTCATACCTATGTCCGTTTCCAGGTCTTTCACAATTACTGTAGAAGCAAAGAAGTAATGATGTTATGAGATGTTCTCTGATCTGACTGCAGGTTTTTCATGCACTGCTCTGACTTACACACTTCAAAGCAAACAGCTGATCTAATCCATTACTAGTAATTTACTGAATTATTGTTAAGATGTTCCATAGCAAATCGCTGTATTAAAAACATGCTGAAACTATTGATTTTAATGCAGAGGAATTACTGTTCTCACAGATTACATTTTTGTCAGGGTAACAAAATGGTCCTAATTTCCTCTTATAACAGAAGTTGGTTCAAGTCCCAGACATGAATGACTCCTCTACGCAGCTGCCTGGCATTTCTTAAGACAAAATTAGATTTCCAGAGTTTTTATTTTTAAGCAGATTGTAAATTAAATATGGCATTCTCTTCTCACTAACTAGTAAACTTGTTTGTTTAGCTTCAGGACTGTTTAGAAAGAAGGAGACTTTTGAAATGCTGACTGCTTGCCACCTTAAAACGTTTTAAGTACAATTAGGGTACTGTTGAGGTAGTATAAACTGTCATAGCCGCACTGAAACCTCCAGGATTTATGCCACCTGGGACTTGCCCCCTGTTTCATGCTGCTCACAGGAAGGATCATTAGTTTAGGAGTTGAGAACATGTCTTAGTGCATTTGATTGATTTTCCCCAATGCACGCTCATTTGCTACAAGTTATAGGCTGCTTTTCTATTACGTGCATTTCTTCACAGGTTACGCATAGGAACAATGAAACTTTTTAGCAAATGTTCTACTGTATACTAGTAATTAAAGTTTACAATTTGCTCTGGGTTCTCCGTTTGCCCTGTAGCATATAGGCTGCTTTAGCAGAGCCACTTTCTGCTCGCATGAGGTGGCTTTTGGCAAACCATGCATGGTTTCTGAATTAATGGCATAGCCTCCAAAAAGCCGAGTTTGCACAGAGAAAGCACATCAGCCAGGCAGGAAGGGCAACGAGAGGAGCACTCACAGGAGCGTGGCGTACGTTTCCGTGTCGGTGAAATATAGATGCTAAGAAAGATCTGCTGCTTTGAAATGGAGTAAATGGAGAAACAGTTCATGTGGTCTGCCGGTATGTGATGGGGTCTAGTTTTTCCATGTGGTTGAGTCTCTGGACTGATTCCGTGTTGCCAGCCCAGCTTTCTTGCTAGCATGCAGTTATCCCTAAGCAGTATGCCCAGCTCAACTTACCACTGCTCACAGGAGACTTCCACAAATAATCAGTAAATAAAATTGTTAACTGAACTTGGCCTTCAATTTCTCATTTGCTGGTGAGCAATTTTTAAAATCACACTAGCTTTAATATGGGAAACCTATGCCTATATAGCTACTTACAGAAATCATACTGCACGCATTAGCTGAACTGTGATAGGCAGAGAGGTTAAACTGAATTTTTTTCATCATTGTGAATGGCAGAGTTCAGCTCCCCAAACAAGGTTTACTATGCAGATACATACACTTACTTGGTAATTAATTTTCTGGAAGAAAACGTTTTCAGACAGCAACTTAAAATTGAATGTTCGTGTTCCTGCCAGGACATGCAAGAACACTGGAGAATTTGTGGAGAGGGAACACAACGGGGCAGTGAGTGCAGCTGTAGCAAAGCCAGCTTTTTTTTGGAGATCGTACTCCTGGAAGATTTTCCAAGTCCTTTGTCCGTATCTGTTAATGGTATCACGAAGCGGCATTACGTCTGTGCTAAAACATAGGTCTTGCAGCTTGGTCACTGCTAAAAGGCAGTAATAATAACCTTAAGAGGAAAATGTAAATGAAAACAGAAGGTCTTGGTTATCGCTGCATTTTTTCATCTCAAATGCATTTGCCTGATTCCACACCAGCGCTCCAGCCTGAGCTGTGGCAGGGAGGTGGGGAAGCAGGGGGATGAGCCAGACAGCAAACAGAGGGAACCGAAGAGGTGTAACAGACATTTACGCTAAATACTGAACTGCTGTGCTCCGCCCAGACAACAAAAAAAGAGAAATCCATTGGATGGGATGAAAATCTGAAGTGCTACAAAGAAATAAACAACTGTTTCTAGTCTTAGGGACCTCTGGGCCCTGTCTCTTCACTGAAGCAGAGCTACAGTTCTAAGCACATTTCATGTTGTAACCTCTGAAAAGGTCCTGCACGTTCCCCTCAGCTATGCCCACCATTTTATTGCCTTCCTGTCACTAGAAGCCCACAGCATGCTGACCCTAACCTTAAATTATCCAAAAAAGCTCCCTAAGCTCAGGAATAGACCCCCCCCTGTGTCACACTTTAAATTAACGGGATTACAGCATCCATGCCCCTTTCTGCCTTTGATACAAACACAAGCACTATGGTAGCTTTTCATAACACTTTAAAAACCAAACAGCATAAGGCCAAGATTGTACAGCACCTGCCCCATGCCCTAAAATTGTTTTGTTCTGGTTATCAGCTTGCTTAGTATCGCAAGGATCGGGACTCAGAAAGGAAATGCGAAGAGCTCTGATAACTCCCAGGCCTTTCACACCTCCAGACTCGCATGGGCGACTCGCGTATCGCCGATCACAAGGCTCGCCAAGCAGCTCCTCCATTCTCCCCCAGTTGTATTTCCCATTTCCCAGTAAACAAATCCACGCTTGGGGTGGTTTCACCCTGATAACATCTCATGTGGAGACGAGCCTGGAGTGTCACCTCGTGGGCCGCAGGAGCCATGGTGCTGCTGCATGCCCACATTGGGCCAGGACACGTGCACCGAGGAGAAAATACAACTTGAGAGATCCAGATTTTGGCCTTATGAACCATCACCCTTTCGAAGTGAAATATAGCCATTTCGTATTCTCTTTAACTAAGCACACAGCAGCATGTCAGACTCCAGCAACTCTTTTAGAAGAATGCACATAGAACATGTAACAATGAGACAATTTAATCTTTTCACATGTGGTACAATTTTTTGCATTTCAAATCATCTCCTGCTCGGTTTTCCACATTTGAAGCCAAACCGTTGTGATTAACTGTTACATTTTATTTTTAGATTTCTGAATGCTCTGAGCCTTTTTAGAGAAAACACACAGAACGTCCTATCAACTATTTTCACACATTTTGTTCATATCACAATAATTGAGCAATCAGATGCAATCATCCCTAATTTAGGACATATGTAGTACATTACCATGTCAGTTGTACTAAAAGATAGACACAAAGTGAGAGCAAATTAACTAGAAAAAAAGCAAGCTCAGACCATTGCTATTCAAAAATGCACTCAAGTAAAATTTGTATAACTATTCATTTGAAATTAAAAGAACAATGGAATTTGTCCAGCAAACATGAATAAAGCAGAATGTGTGAGGGTGACCAGATCTTCCCAAGATCCTGAATCTAGAGCTGCTGATCCTGCAGCTCTAACCCAGTTTGTACTGGTGGGGGGATTTTTCTCCAGAACAAGATTGCTTCATGCAAACCTGCCTGTCTCGCCTGCAAGCCTCACTTGTCTGTTTTTCACAGTATCACATTTCCTCTTTTTCCCCCCACATGTACAATATGGAAATTGAAATAAAATCCTGGAATCTGTTCTGGTAACAAATACAGTGCAAAGTTGCTTCTGAACAATGGCATTTGTAGTGTTTAAATACTATTTTTACTGCTTGATAGTAAACAAAACATCTTCCAATATGAGGTATGGTTTTAGTTTTGTTCCCTTTACTCATCCTTTACACCATGAAAAATGTAAAACTGTTCACAAGTAACTGCAGTTCTGTGCTTTAAACACTAAGAGATGACAACTTATCAGCATTGTGTTACTAATTACAACATTGTTGACTGCTTTTCACATGATGTTTTGTTATTTAAAATAGTATAATTTTACTGTTTTATATTTCACTACAAAGTGCAACTACAGGACTTGTAAGGTTTTTAGAGTGAGCATCCAGAACCCCAGTGTATTATCCACAGTTTACTTATGATTCATTTACTAGCAGTACAAAATTTATCCTGTTTAAACTGGGGCATGACTGGTCTTTTTATTGTAATGAAAATTATCTGGAAGCACTTGTCTCTAGTCTATTTTTTTTTTCTTTCTGCCAAAATCCCAATAACTTTTGGACAAGTGTGCAACACTGACAGCAAGTAAAAGCTCTGGTCATCAAATCTGGCCCACGTTCCCATTCAGTTCATGCACAGATTGCCAAAGAGGTGACCCACACGAACTCAGCCCTATAAAATATCACAGGGATATGGGTAATTTTGAAACCCCGTCTTCAAGTTTAACACAGTGAAATCTCACCTCCCAGGAGCAGGGAATGGCTGAGGCTGGAGAGGACCTCTGCAGCTCATCCAGTCCAAGCCCCATGCTCAGAGCAGGGTCACCTCCCTCCTCGGGAGGATAAAAGCAAGAACACGTTGTACCTATGAATAGTCCCTCTGGGCCATGGCGTTGAGCAGGAATTTGAGCTGAAAACTAGTAAACATTATGTTTGATTGATTGGATGAACATGAGAAAGAAACCAGCAACAGGAAGGGAGAGCGAAAATATTTCCTAAATCATTTAAAAAAAGAATTTAATGCTTTTTTTCATCTCTCTCAGTTCTGCAGGCTTCCCAGCCCAGGAAGACTTAGTTTATTTCTTAAAAGGTCTTGCTTATAAAGCAGACCTTTCTCTGGCTCTGGCCAGCTCTAATAAAAATTAGCAGTAACTTTAGCAGCTGCCATACCACATGACTGCTTGGAATTGCATAACTTTTTTCCTTCTAAAGAAGCACACAAAGAGATCATCTGATCCCCTCCCTTGCAGTGTTCTCTGTGAAGTATATTTCTCTAACTTGATTTCTAAACAAAAATCTTTTTCTGTTTTCCTTTAACAGTCTTCTCTTTTTAAGACTCAAATGTGGCCGTAAATAGCAACGAGCCCTAGGCAGAGCTTTCTTGAGTTAAGCTCATGAATAAATAGGGTGGTTTATTTATTTAATTTTTTTGCTACTCAAACTATTACTGTTCATCAGTAACAAGGCATGTCATGGTGGAAAGCTAATGTCAGCCCGAAGTCATTCAAAGAAATATTTTGTTGCAGAAATTGTGGCTATTTAGGGCTAGCGGTATTTCTGAGAGTCTGCTTTTGGATGGAGATACACTGTGGTTTGACAAGGAGAAGATAACAGAAAGAAAAGACTCAGAAGAGACTCCTGTGGCCATAACAGATGTAAACTGAACAGACTGTTGGCTCAGTCCGGGTCCCATTTAATTCGCTGGAAATCCCAGAGTATTTGACCTGATCCACAAATACAGAACAGTTGGAAGTTTAAATTACTCTTCCTGTGTGGCATGTGGAAATGGACCATTGTTTTCTGGCTAATTGGTTTTCCCTCTAGCAAAAAGGGAAAAAAATTAAATGCTGAGTTAGTGCAGCAGCATGGCACTGCTTATGCAGACTGCTGCGGAGCGTAAAAGGGGGAACTGATCCGAAAGCAGGCGGCGTGCTGCTCCGCGCGAGGATGTGGGCTAACCTGCTGGGTAATGGGTAAGTGTGGTGAAGGGCACGACTTTGCTCCGTTCCTCCACGATGGGACTTTCTGCTGACCCCGCTGGGCGCAGGGCAGGCACATCAGTGCAGTTCGGTCACACCGAACAAGAACTTCCTGACACCGGGATTCTCTCACAAACGTTTAGGTGCTTTACTTCTTTATAAAGAAATACCTGATGGACCTACGGAGGCCTCTAAGCCTATACTGGGCATAGATGTTTGTAATCATTTGCCAAAACCTAAGAAGAAATAAACCCCTTTCCTGTACAGTGCTTTTCCTGATGCAGATTTCTCACAAAGAAAGAAGTCTTTGTTTTATGAGGAGACCTCACCAACTGCATATTTGTCTCTCCTTTAGTGCATTCAGAATTAAGGCTAACATTCATATATTGCAAGCGTTAAGGAGATCTCATGTCTATAGTTAGAAAGGATTAAATCATTCAGTGTTCTTTGAAAAGACTGCAAACTCTTCAAAGCTTAGTTCATCCCAAATGTGAACAAGCAAAAGCAAGGCAGTGGTAATGTCACAGAATATGAGATGTTGCTAAAAATAATGGGCAAGTTCTCATGCAAGGGAGCCCTGGGACCTGCACTTCACAAGGGCACTGTCACTGCCTTGCACCACTTAGATCCCTTTCCCTACTTGAGCTGAAGCAGTTGCCTGAACCACAGGCTTGCAATGAAAATTACAAATTCAGTTTTTACTTGTGCGTTTTCCCTTTTTCTCTGCCAGTAGGACTTTCCTTTTCTTGCTAGTTTGTCAAGAATCCCTAGCTCTTGTTTCGGAGTAAAAGTTCTTGCGTCTGCGTTATGAAAGGTGCCAGAACAGCTAGCTTCTAAAAGCATTTCCTTAGCAGTGGTAAGCATCAAATAATTTGGAACAAAGCAACAAGCAGTCTTCAGATGCAGTTACAGTTGATAAATGTCCTGCTAGCAACTCTTGTTTTAATCTAAAAGTTCACACAGCCAGCTCTGATTCCTTCCTGTATCTGAAGGAGCCAGTACATACCAATGCCTTTTTTTTTTTAATATAACCTTTCATTGTTTTTCCTTCATTTTGGCCTCCCTCTTTTCTCTTGTTTTTTAGGCGGTTTCCTCTGCGGCAGGGGAATTGCTGTTTCTATCACAAACCTTTCTCTAGCAACTGGAACCTTTTCTTTCAGTTTTAGCCAGTTTTACCCCCTGCTGGTAATTAAAATATTCTCTCGCTTTGCGTCGCATTCAGTAAAAAGCAAGTTTGTTTGCCCTCCGTATGGATTTCACATTGCAGAAGACTTCTGCAGACTTTCAGAGCTGCTGACTTGAAGCAAGTAATAAACATAGGAATGAGCAGGGGTGTCGGAGAGTGATAGATAATACGTTAGCCTCCTGTCAGGCCTAGCAAGTCTCCACGTTTTATAGACTATTAGAGGCTACTTTCACTGGGCCGATGCTGTGCATTTCAGCTACAGTTTCCCCAGCTTCTTTTCCACAGACTCTCTGCTGCAGTTAGATACCCGAATTCCTTAGATTTATGAGAAGCATTTTAGTAACATATTTCATGCAGAAATAGGGAAGTTTGGGGGGCTGGGAGGCTCATGGAGACGCTGGGAAGTTTCTGTTGGGATGAAATGAATTTCATGTATAAGCCAAGAAATCAGGATAAGCAGCATCCCTGACAGTCTTCTGTGTTTGCATGACTTGCTCTTAGCCAGCACTGGTCTTTTGATGAGGCTTTATGCTTCTTTTTGCATAATGAGTTATATTGTGAATAGCTTTATAGAACAAAGGAACCAAAACCCCACAGTAAGGGCCAAGATGATACATGTATCCCTAATTCTGTCCCTTTGCCCTGAATAATAGTTGACTCTAAATGTAATTTCTTTACTATTGCTTTATTCCATACCCTGAGGTTCTCTCTAAAAATAATTTCTTTACTATTGGTTTATTCCATACCCCGAGGTTCTGTTCCATATGAACAAAGATTGCAGAGTCTGGCCCATTCTGCTTGCGTCCGATTGCAACCCTTTAATTCCCCTCCTTTAAAAAAGCTTTGAAAAAAACATAAGCCCAAAAGCTTTTAACTACTTAGAAAGTGTTTTCCTGTAGTTTCAGGAAGAAATGCAATTATCATGGCTGCTTAATTAAAGTGAGCTGTCAATGAAGCGATAAACCATGGTAGGATTTACTTATCCTTGTAGGAGAATGCAAATTAAGGCTGTAAATGGAGGTCTTGGGAAAGGTCTCGACTGCTTTCTGCCACCGAACTAATAATCATACTTAGCCATTCATATTCTCAGGCAATCAGATGAAGTACATCTTTTGCAGGGAAAGTAGTACTATGGGAATAACTATACACTTACACCATCAAACAGATGCTAAAACAATAAATGCCTTTGTTTATATCCATTGTTGATGCAGTACCTGGTAAGTTAACTTTTAAGTCACAACATTTCAAACCATGCAAGTCCTTTCCCAAAGGGAATTGTCTTTAAGTAGCCCAAAGATAGTAAGACAGTATTTTTAAAAGCTGACAAAAATCAAAAGACAAATCCTGGCTTGAAAGTACAAGCGTATTGCCCAGTGAATTTGATCTCCTCTAGGGCAGGAGTCGTGGCCAGCTGAAGTCAGTGACGAAGATTCCACTGAGGGAGGTTTTGGACCAAGCGGAGATCCATAACGAAGAGGTTATGCCCACTTGCAATAGTGAGTTTACAGGAATTGATGGCCACATTTGGCTACATCTGTCCTAATCAGATGATAGAAATTTAGAAGTCTTCATTCTGTTACTGTAAGTTCAGTGCAAGCCTATAGTACAATCTGTAAGTGAATAGGAATCCACTGGGATAAAAACGAGCATTGCCATAAGCTGTCTACTGCAGAAAAACTGAACATGTATGGGAATGCTTAACTTTAAGTATGGAATTTGCTTTACTAAAGCCAAAGGGACTACTCATCTGCTTAAAATTAAGCATATACATTTGAATAAGAAAAAATGGGGTCTTAGTACTCAGGAGTGTCAGAGTCTACAAGCATATGAAAACAATCAACAAATGGCATATCCACTGATACAGGAGACAAATTCATCTTACATTTCCTTTTGTTATGTAAAACCTTAGCTAGTCATTCAAGAATCCAAATTATGGTATTTATGATACTTGAGGAAGAATTTATAAAGCAAATTGTTACTTAACTCCTTCATAACCACCCAATTATTATAAACTGCTTGAGTTTTGCTTCCTTTAGTTAGTAACATCTAGCTTAGCTAGCAGATTCCGAACTGCTTTTATTCTCCAGAGAACTTAAATTTCTGACAAGATAGTGAACCACCACATACTGATGTTTTTGTTACCTACATATTTACAGTAAAAATGCAGTACTGGCTTTCAGTTTGTAAAGAAAATTTTTTCCATGTTCACAGCATTTGTTACAGTACACTCATCTTCTATTCCTTGCTTTAGAGTTTTTACCATTAATTCTGGAGTAGATACAGGATTGGAACCTGAAATGATGACTTGACAAACACTTGGACTTCTACCACTACTTTTTGTGATTTAGAGACATCATACCTTGTATATTGTTGAGTGTTTGAGTTGTTTAAAATGGCTTTTCTTCTGAGAAAGAAGAAAACTCAGGTGGTGGTGGTGGTTTTCTGTTTGTCACAATAACTAGGTTTATTATGTAAAAGCTTATGGTTCAGCTCCACAGATAAAAGTCTCCTTTTGGTTGGATGTACAGATTAGACAAACTCTAGATCAGTTCTAAAGTTACTTTGTTGGGAAAACCCTTATAGCTGTTGTCAGAGCCATTTTGTTGTCTGAATAGCCTTGGGATTACTGTTACATTTTAGAAAATGTAACATTTAGAGCATTAAAAGGACTAAGTGTGTCTTAAATCACAAGTGAGCCTGATTTTTGTTTTCCTTTATCCTTTACTATGTCAGACAGAGGATTTCCTACCATTGCTTGTGAAAAGAAAGCTGGGGCTGGAATTAGAAAGGAAAGCATAAAACTAATTGTTTGATGGTTTAATGTTACAGACCACCTACTCTGAGAAGGCTGAGAGTTTGTTAAATTGAAATTCTAAAGAATACAAAAGCTGAACACCAGCAACAAACAAATAGGTAATACTTAGCAGAAAATTAGAGGGACAATAGAGTAATATAATTGCATTGTTAGTAGTTGGGTTCTTAACTTTACATGTAAGAAGATATAAAGCTAAAGGAGGAGTCACTTAGACTAAAAGTGGCTAAATCCATTCCACATCCTGTGGGCTTCCACTGTAATGCTATTCAGATTAAATATTATATTATTTAGAAAATAAACTTAAAGATTCCATAGAGCTGATACGTTTAACATTCCTAACAATCTTGTGATAAAAGCTATATATATTCAGGTGTTGCTTTAATGCCTTTATTTTAAAATTAAAAGAGATAATTATATAGTAAGCATGTAAGGAAGAACAAGAAAAAAATGTGTGCATCCCAGGAGGTGGCTCTTTTTTTTGTTTAAAGAAAGCAGAAGGCAAGAAGATTTTTGTAGTTCTTTTGGGAACTCAATTTACTTAGAAAGTATTTTACCCGGATAAAATGTGGAAGTTAGCTACAAAGAATAGACAGATCCTTCAGTGCATTGCATACAATTTGAGATAATGTAATTCTCATCCTCCTTATAAGATTTAAAAACATCTTCAGTGAAATTAAATTTAATATTTACTTCTGGGTGAAATATTTCCTTACTTAGTCACCCTTAAATAGTTTACTTCAGGAGCATTGTTCAGCACTTAACTTCTTGTTAACTTCTTCCTTGTCTATGAGGATTTTAAACATGAAAAGAGATTGTCAAAGTCAGAGAATCTGACTGCACGGCTATGGATTCCTATGGAGTACCCAACTCAAAGCCAGCACAACCACAGATTAGTTTACAGGAGTTTAGCTTAGTGTAAGTGAAAAACTTTAAACAACGAAGAAGTTAAAAATCTGTCAGCTGAAGTTTAATTTTACTCTGAATATTTTCCAGAGACAACGGTTACATTTCACTGCTCTTTGTCTGGCTCTTTGGCTTCCCTGATGATAACATTGTATAGGAATTTACACGGAGCGGGCTAAAACCTTTCATTCCCAAACACATTTATCTTTGCCTCGATCACTCGGGAGCCTCAACAGCACAAGCGCAGGAGGCCAGGAGATACATCCTACGTGCTGCAAACCTGCAAGAAGCCAAGCAGTCTTCCTGCTTTGGTAAACCTGGGAGCAATGTAATTTTTACTCCTGCTCTCTCCTTTTGGGGTGAGTCTGAATCGATCTATTGTTTTGTCAAAGGACAGCTGCAGAGGACACGAGGGAAGTCGGATTGAGAAAGATGGAACTAGGAGTTTTCTTGGTCCACAGATGTTTGTGGCAGCAGCTCCCTGCAGACATCAGTGATTAGCTCTGAAAGGCCAATAGGTTCAGTAAAGCAGAGCAACGCCAGGCACATTTTAACAGGTGCCAGGGGAAGCTTTCTCACCTCGCACACTTAAACCGAAGTAAGATTTTGGTTATGACCTGACACAGCCATTTTCCCCCTATCAGCAGAGGAAGAATTTCACATCAGCAGCTGCCGGGCTGCCGAGCAGGCTGACACTGCCTTTCCTTTCCAGGTGGGGAGTGTTATTGTTTCCAGTGCCCCTTTTAGAGACCTCTCGCACAGAGCCCGGGGATGTGGAAAGACGCTGGAAGCTGGTCTGAATCCTTGCAACAGGTGGTTAGAGTCAAACTGCACTGCATAAAAGTTGTAGTCCTTCCAAGACTTCCATTTCAGCTGCATGAATTATGGCTTATGTAGCTAGATAGGAGACTCAGTAAGTTGCACTCAATTTTCGTGTGCTTTTTATAGCAAGCAACCAGGACAAATGTTAGTTTAGTTTTCTGCTTCAAAATGCACGTGGACAAACAAACAGCTCATCTAATATGCAATAGCAGCTCAATAACCAGTTGACTTATTTAAGCTTTAAAGTACATTTTTCAAGCCCATGGGACAAAAGTTCTTTCCACTTAAAAGTGGTTGGGCTCGCACTTGGGCAGTTAAAAGGCTGCTAATGATAGAGCTGGATGAGCCATCATCTCATACAGCTGGTTACTAACAGTTAGCAAGGCATTACATGGACTTCTTTTCTTTGTATTTGCATCAAAGAAATCAATTTATTTCATGGCCTGGTGTGATAGCAGATGATTTTCTAAGGACAGCTCCCATGTCTGTTGGCTTTCTTCTTCCTCTGAATGGGAACATAATTTGGGCCCCAAGATGCAGCAAGAGCACAAGCGTTGTATAAAAGCTGAACCAAGCGTGCCTCTCAGCTCCGCAGCATCAGGATGGTCTGAAGCATTTCCATTCCTATTTCTTAAGTGTAACAAAAAGCATCAGAGACCTTCAAGTAAGAAGGGTTCACGGCTCTCATTTGCAGTGTCCACTGTAAGTTCTGAGAGCGCTCAACCCTGAAATCCTTATCAGCAGAGTTGTACTTATTTAGGTAATTGTTTACGTAGCAATGCCTGCATGGAGTACTTTTAGTGCCTTCACATGTTCTCTGCTGCAGTCAGCATGGGGTCATACTGACACTATTTTTTCCCCATGGTAAGAGGCCTTAGATAGGAGACCAAAGGAAAATGATCAAATATGGTGATAACAAGAACCTACTAAAACTAATTGTTACTACAGCCAGTACTAAACAGAAGTTAGTTGAGTGTCATCAACAAAACAGACTTTAGCAACAGAAGGTAAATAATGCAAGACTGTTTTACATAAGCACCAAATATTTGACAGTTTTACAACTGGCTTGTTATTTCCAACAACTGCTGCATTAGGATAAAGAGCATTTGCTCTTTCCATTTCTGGCCTTCTCACATCCTCAAAACTACTCATGCCTGGAGGATGTGCTAAGGAACCGAGGCTGTGTGTTAATTCCACTTTGTCCTCTGAAAGGCTACTTATTCATTCAGCTATCACAGTCGATCCCAAAGGTTTATTTAAGCAGTTTGCCAGAAAGAAAAGGAAGCTGTCCATTAAGGTAGGGGCTTGTATTGGCTCCAGTGGGCTTATTTCACATGTAATCAGGACTAATTTTTTCTCCTTGCACTGCAGAAGATAGGCATC
This sequence comes from Anser brachyrhynchus, assembly GCF_964034855.1. Classification (NCBI taxonomy): domain Eukaryota; kingdom Metazoa; phylum Chordata; class Aves; order Anseriformes; family Anatidae; genus Anser; species Anser brachyrhynchus. Next base: position 3,891,595 of record NC_137705.1, read on the forward strand.
TTCTTCCCTACTCAACCTTTAACTCCGTGTGAAAGCTAGATGAGATCAAAGGCTGTAGGTCATCCTTTATTATTACCACCCTCGTAATGCCTGGGGATCCAACCTGAAACTGAATCCCCAATGGCAATAGCACCATCTCCAAAAACGTATGGCACAAATATTCAAAACGCACAGAAAGAATAAAGAGGTTTTATCATCACTGCCACCAGGGAACCAAGACACAGGGGGTACCGCACCCAACTTCATGGCTAAATCAGATGTGGATCCCAGGCCTTTCATGTACTTAACCACTATAGTACTGTTTATGTTGAACTAGTCAGGGGGAAGTTTAGGGAAGCTTCACTTCTAACGTAACCAGGTGAGCCTATATTAAAGTATACAGCACCATGTCTACACTACATTTTTTGGCTATGCTCAGACTAAGTAACAAATTTTAACAGATTTTAAGTCAGAAGCATTGTGGCAGAAGCATGAAGTGACAGAAATGATCAGATAGGAAAATTATCGAAACTGATACTGGACAAAATACTCTGTGGGATTTTACTAAACAATAGAATACAAATTGGCTAAGACTAAGAAGAACATAAGAAATCTGAGACAAAATAGGAGTCTTTTCAGAAAAAAGTCCTAAAAACAAAGGCTCAAATTGTTAGAATGCTTCCTAAGCCATAGCTACACCACCTGCACTCATACACCATATAAACAAGCTGTACCTACACTTTCATGATGAATAGAAAGCATCCATAAGTGAGAAAAATTAATTTTGATATGCTATAATATTTGACCATTTCTAACAGCAATTAATACCCTTTTGAAGAAGAGCAACATGTGAATCAGTTTACAGATAAAGCCTTCATTTTTGGTATACTTAAGGCTCCCGGGGGAGATTTGAGTGTTCGAGGAATGTAGGGTGGGGTAGACTGTGGCTTCCCTTCAGCCCACGATATTAGATTAGCCCCAAATTACTGGTCCTGCTGCCATTTTTAGTGATTTGGTATCAGCAGCTACAGACTCTTCCGAGATAAGTCGAGGGCATGTAGGCTCTGAAGGGTTCTCATTCTGGTGCAGGACTATATCAGTCTGGCAGCTGTTGCTTTGATTGAAAAGGTATGCTGACAGTTCAGGGCAAGCTCCAACAAATGGCACCAGCTTCTGAAAAATGCACTTTAACTGAACTACCCCCAAAAGAGTGTTTAAGGGTTTCAGTGTTATGTCTAACATTTGTGCTGAAACATGAGTTTTTACAGTGCAAAATGAACCAACATTAAAATGCTTGTAGAAATATTTAGGGATGTATAATAAACACTAAACCATTACTCAGTGAGGACCTGTTGACATATATAATCTATAGCACTCACACATTATTGCTAGTTTTAACCAGAGATAGTACACTTACAGAGTACGTGGTATTTATACTTGAGAAGGCGGCTTGCAGAAGAGTGACAAGGTGGTAGCTAAAATGCACATGAATCCAGGGCCTGAAGTTCCTAACTAGTCCCCCATTCTGGGACGGTACTGGTTCCCGAGAGCAGAAACCGGCTGAGAAATTGAGATCCAGACCAGACACTTCTACAAGTCTGGGAGTCATTAAATTGAAGTCTAACTCTCAGACCATCTCAACAATTTTCAAGCGCAGAAGAAACCATTATTTCAGATAAATTTCCCCATGGGCCATATTCTCCACTACTGTGCCCCTTGTGTGGTCATTTTATTTAATGTGAAAAGCATGTAAAACAATTGTTCTCACTGATGGTGTTTCACACTCGCTGTAATTTATGTGACTGCACACAGTACAGGGTAGGAGGAGAGAGACCCAAAGGAGAGGGAAAATCCGCGCAGAGAAGATGCTGGTGGATTTTCTGCCCCTGGGTACTTCACCTTTTTGTCTCACAATTAAACCCAACAATTCACACTCATGCTGTTTTGCAACAGCGGAAAAACATTGTTATTCAGTGTTTTGACTTGTGTCACTACAAAACCTGGGAGCTGACTCATTACTCCAGTCTGCCTACTAATAATAGCGCTGACGGAGCTAGACATCATATCTGCAAAGATTTGTATATATAGCAAGTCTAAACTGTAAGGACTTACTACCATTCCTGCGTGATAGCTGGAAATGCCATCCTAAACTGGGGGGCAGAGAGCCACCTATTTCATTTTAACTTTTTTGGAAAGAGACATCATTTTTGCAGGTGGCCCATCTGAAACTGGTGTCAGAGGGAGGACAGATAGCTGCTGTGGGGTCACAGAAGTAACCTGGGGTAGGAGCATCCCAGAAGCAGTGTTATCCAACCGAGGTGCACCTGGGCACCTGCGGGTGTGTTTCTCCAAGCCACAAAGGGAATCAGGAACAGAGATGGAAGCTCAACTGAATTCTGAACCCCCAGATCCCAGCTATTTTCCTTTCTGACAAACTTGAGATATTTTCTATTTTAAATAATTCAATATGGCAGTATTATATTCAGAACTTTCCAACCCATTTCATCCCAAACTATTAGGCAGTCATTGAACAGGGAGTCAAGGTAACAAATTCAGGTTAAAACTTCCTTTTTGGGTCATTTCCCCCCTCCTTCAGTGTGCTGAAATCATCACTTCCAGGGTGATTTTGGCTCAGGTACTTTCACATCATACTTGGTGAATGCAAGGAGTACACATGCAGGCAGTTACCATGGCTTTGCAGTGATATGGCTGTAAGTAACTTGGGGTAACAAGCAGATGTACTCCAGATCCTAGCTTTGTGAGAAGTTTCACAGTCCACTGCTAGCCCCACCTTCAGTTCCTCAAGCTTATGTGCAGCAAAAACTGAGCCCCTCGTTCTCAGTGGGTGAAAAGGAAAAACAGGGCAACTGTTCACAAGTTGGAAATAATGCTTTGACTTGGGGAGATGTCTGTTAAACCAGGTATAACTTTGTAAAGAATCTATGTATTATGAATACTATGTTAAGATACATGGAGAGAGATGGTTTGCTTATTGTTAATTCTGCATGACAAAGGTTACATGGAAAAAGTGGTGTTAGTGTGGGTATATACAGTTCGGTGCAGAACATTTACTGTAAAACTGATGCAATCGTGTGGCTCAAATATTCTCCCTAAAATCCTAATTACTAACAGGTTAAGTGTATAAGAACTTGCAAATGGGACTTGATTAATACCAGAAAATCCCCATAGAGTACCACATGTCGTCATATCAAGTGATTCACGCTGAATTCCAGTGCCTGAAGGAAACCGCCTGTAGGTGCTGTCACCATAAGGGACAGAGACACAGACTATCCTATACCGTATTTACTCATCACAAAACCACTCCTTCATTCCTTTCCCCCCCCAAAAAGAGGGCATAAGATTTGTAGTCCCTGTTGTTGAAACACTACAAGAAGTCACAAGGAGACTCAAAATAAAGAGTTTTCTAAAAAATTTTTCCTTGAACTTGTTGCACAGTTTCAAGCCTTTCTCCTTATCATGAGGGCTAAAAAGTCTGTCATGAAAGCTGATGTTCCCACTTAAGACCGCTGTTCTTAGAAGCAAGGCCTTAGAAACAGGAACTGTGAGGAGGCCTGTGGGCATGTAGGCCTGAGCAAGGCCCCTGGGGTAGGACTCAGGGAGTCTGCTTTGGTAAGGGAGAGACAGACAGACGTCAGGCGTGAGGACAGACTTCACCCACGACAGGCAGATGGGTGCCCAGGTCACTGCCCAGACAGATCTCGTCTTTGTGCAGTGAGCCTGCCTGATGTGCTTGGATGCCAAGGGGGTTGTCATCCACAGTTGCACTGTTATCAAAACTAGGGATTTCCCAAAAATATGGTAAAGAAGCTTAAGAGGTTTCTTTATCCATGAAGTGGAATGTAGTAGAGGGTTGCCCATCCCTATCATGGCCCAGGTGAAGCGCATGTTGACAGAGTGAGGGGCAGCTCCTTTTGACACAAGGGGCTTTGGCAGGAATGCACGTGACAGGTCCAAAAGGAGAAGAGGGAGTAGTTCTGCTGCCTGACTTGCGTGCATAGTCAGTGAAAGCTTTGTGATCTGAATCTGCCCTTGAAGTTTCTGTGCCCCATTTCCCTGAGCTAAGTACCACGAGGCAAATTAATTTGCCTGTGTGACTTCCATGCTGTTTGGGGACTACTATTATGTGCATCCACATACGCAACTTTTACCCATATCATTTATCTTGTTGGGCCCCTAATCGTGGTGATGTCTCAGGTGTTACAATAAATACAGCAAGCACTTTTTCCCCACTCTAAATGTATAAACTCTTCTTGAGCCATCACTGCTCTGCTGCTGAGTGGCAATATGAACTTCTAAGCACCAAGGACTGTCCGCAGCTTGAAGACCTACCAGATACTCTCATGAAGCTATCTTTTTCAGAGGTACAGTGGATAAAAACAAAGCTATACTGCTGAATTTAAAATATATAATCAATTCACAGTGCAAACATTCAAAGATATAATGAAAAGCTGCTGTAACAACAGCTCTCCCTGCATAACTACTGTTACGGGGTTGAATATGCCATTTGTAAGGTTTAAATTGCTTTTGCAGTCAAGTGTTGTAATCCATTAGTGATAAGAAAAGGTATTTGTCTATCGGTCGTGGTTTACTACATTCCTTGTATTAGAAACAATTTAGTCTCTTAGGTGAACCCAGTGCAGGAAATTGTTTAGAGAGAGTCTGGCTGCAGAGCTGGAAAAATAGAGTAGTTAGTGCTCCCTTCCCCCAGCAGTAACGTGATGTGTAACCCAACAGTGACAGCGAACAACTTCACCTTTCAGAGTTTTGCACAGAGCAGCACTGCATACTTTTACTGAAGTATTTCAACTGCTTCACTCATAACTCCTCCTAAGCAAAGCTGTGTTGGAAAAAGTCATGCTCTCCAACTCTTCCTGGAGTTTTTTCTTTAAGGATAGTTAAGTTTCTGCTTTGCTTTCTGTTAATCATGTTAATTGATGGTTTTAGATAGTATCATTACTCTTACAACAAACAAATCTTAAATCTCCGGACAAATGGAGGAAAAGTAAGATTTGGTTCTTGTAAATGGAAATTGCAACTTCTCTGTAAAAATAAGCTTTCAGATCAGATTTGCTACCAACCGCATTGCTTTCCTTTGGGTGTTGGAATAGTGCTTGCTAAATGTTACCGGCTTTGCATGTTTGGCTAGCCATTCGTTGGGAATCAGTACATTTCCTAGGGTTTCTTTTTCCTCTATAAAGATGCTGACAAGTGTTGCAACAGCCCTCTAACATATGATCTAACACAGTGAAGCATGACACATATTACATGTCACAGACTCATCGAAATCAGAGATGGGAAAAGCGTATCAGATAACATCAGCCCCATACTGGCTCTGAACTGGTATACTAATAGTCTTGGCCACTGCCTTGTATCCCGTTTATCAGTATCTGATAACAGAATGTAGAATTAGAAAATAGGTTTGGATCTATAATATACTGCATGTGTACAAAACAAGATCCTTTCTAAATTTTAAAAAAGTAATAATTCAAAAGCACTGCAACCTCAAGTCTGATTGTAATGTAATCATCCCCATATATGTTTATTATTACAAATAAGTTTCATTTTTGAGAAGGAGTAGGTCTCACAGGAAAGCAGGTCAACAGCCTGTTCGAGTCTGGTCTCAAACTATCCTGAAACCCAAAAGCAGCCTTCCTGTGGGATTTAAGAGCTGCGGCTGTTCGAGCAAATTCAAGATGTGTCAACAAAAGCTTAGCACCTAGACAAAAGCTGCAGTCATTGGGCTGGACAACACTTGATCTTGTACATAGGATCTCTATTCTACTGTTTTAAATAATCCATGCCAAGTACAAGGTTTCTAGGTTTCAAGATGCTCACTGTTTGCTGGCAGTCTTTGCTTTGTCCCACAAAACACCCGAATTCCATTTTTGGCAGAGGAATTGGAACACCAATACTGCAGAGAAGTCAGCTCTCCCAGTTAATGCGTTTGGCAGGAGGAGCTCTGAACCAGAAGGCAGGCTGACTATACCTCCCAGAGAGGTATGGCTTACAGTCTTAGAAAAGCAAGCAGTGAAGGCGGAAATTCAACAAAATGCTTGATTCAGGATTTACTTGTTTATCGGGAGTGCTGCACAACTTAAGCTACCAAATTCTGCAGAGCACAGGCTGCCAGCACCACATCTTCCTGACAAAGGCAAGGCATCTAGCCATGTGGCGATAGCCTATTATTCACAGCAAATAAGCACGTTAATACTGGATTCTTTCTTGTGGAAAGCATTTGGAAATCATACATTATTATTAGCACAAATGTTTCCTGATATCCCACTGCCAGCGTGCTTCTAGCAGAGCCTTCAAGCAGCAGAGCGAGGCTTTTAGTGACGGTGGTGCCTGCAGCTGAGTGGGAGGGCACCAGTGCCACAGCATCTGAGCAGGTCAGATTTCTCTTATGGTTTTAATCTGTGTTCATCTGACAGTGATTCTGACTTGTTTGCATTGAATGTAACCATATGTTCTGTTTTCAACAACACGAAAAAGTAAGGGCACTGTTCATAAGCTGAAAGGCCTCAACAGAGAGCGAAAGGATAGCGCTGCATGTGCACCACCCTTAGCTCTTGATCTTCAAAGGCTGGCTTAGATTTACTGCATCTGTCAATCATCTCCAAGCACTTACTCCATTTTTCCCTCTCTGCAAGTCACATCCATCAAACCGACTTCTGTCAAGCAGACAGTAAAAGGCATCAGCCCCTCTGAAGGGCCTCTCAGGCTGAAAGCAAAACAAGCACCTGATAATCCACTGGCAACCCTGCGGGATATAAATATACCTGCAGCCCGTCAGGTCAGCCACAGGGAAGCTAAAGGCCGAAACCCCAGGCTGCTCTGCCCAGCCTCGTCAAAACGAGCATGCCTTCTTGTACCTTTCCAATTCTCCTCAAATGGGCAAGGTCTGTCCAGACCGAAGGCCCAGACCCTGCAGGACGGGACTCCTGGAGCCATCTGATGGCACAGTTTCCACTCTACTTTGGATTACATTTTTCTCTCCCATCACACAAAGGCTGAGTGGAATTGGGTGCTTACCTGAACAGATAAATATCCTGTATTATTTAGCTGTAAACAGGAATCCTGTTCAGTGTTAGGCCATAAACATTGTTGTATGAAATAGTAACTATAGGAGGGCAGACTTCAGGCTCCGTGTTGTAAACACTGTCAGATGCAGAAAATAGTTTCTGGTTTTTATACAAGGTATTAGACTATCAAGATGTGATTACAAGGCATACGTTTTTCTGGAAGCCTATTTATATGCAGCTGAACACTGCTTTTGATTCATGAAGCTCCTTTTTTTTAATATAAAATGCAGTTTGGCAAGTTTTAGCACTTAGTTAACTAATTCCCACCAGAAATTCTGAAAGCATGGTTTCCATTTATAGCAAAATGGATTAAGCTGATTTAGAAATACAGTATGTTGACAGTACTATTTAAAAGCATATGGACAATTTGCTCCTTTCTTCTTCAGGACAAAAATGAGTGGTAACCATCAAATGCTGTGCATCAGAATACTATCCTCTCTTTTTCGTGAAGATCAGCATAATCTCTTCCAGTTGTAAAGCAGAATCCAAAGCAGCCTGACTTATTGGTCTTCACTATCCTCAAAAGTCACTGAGGCATCTATACAGCCCTTTCTAGGCTAAGTTAGTGTAAATCTGTGTGAAGTTCTACAGAACATGCCTGTGATTGGTACAATAGTTCAAAAGACTAGATATTAGTTAATTGTAAATATTTGGTTATCTTTTTTTCCTATTGCAAGTGTTTATGCTAGCATAACTCCAAGCTTCAAAAGTTCTATGACAATGTAAAACTGATGCAAGAGGAGAAGAGTTAGGTTTGGTTTGTTATTAGCATGGGCCTTGTTGGAGCCTCTATAATTAAGCATCCTATTTGTGTTTTATGAAAAAAGTCTCACAGAGCCCTTCAGGAGAACAGAAAATCCCAGAGTAGGAGACGTGCACCTTTGTCTCTAGCAATGCCACCTGCTAATCCTGAAGGTCAGAGGCCTGTGAGAGAAGCACAGTTCATCCCTTCACCACTCTAACACTGCGTGCAGCAGTACAGGGAAAGCTGCTGCTGTGCCACTGGACAGCTGGCATCAGCTGTGCCCATCCTCTCGGGCTGCTAAGTGACATCTACCAAAGGATACAGGTGGTAGCGAAGCTCCCTATTTTCATATAGGCACTTGAAAAGAGGGAATCAGAGCAAGAAATGATGCTATGGGACATTTAGATTCGTCTGAAAAATCTGCACAAGTCTGTGTTCATAGAGCCCAGGAAAAATATTATAGACTGTGCAGCAGGAGAGTAGAAGAAAGAAGTGGGAAGATCAATGCGCAAATCCATGTAACAAGTCCTGTCCTCAAGCATAGAAGTGAGCAGGAATATTTTTATTTACAGTAAGTGCACTGAGCTGGAAAATACAAATCCTCTGACTTCCAACAAGCAGGGACTGAAAGCATTTTCAGTTAAGTCAGTGAAGCTGTGCCCCCACATGGTCTGATACTCAGCTCAATCTGTAGTCACTGTCCATTTGCTGACTGCAGTATATTGGAGTGAATGAGTAACCCCGCAATACTTTCTTACGAGTATGTTATGCTGATGCCATGAATACTTTGTTAGTGATCTAGAACATTCAGTCTATTTTAATTATTTCACCTCAACTATTCTTAAAAAGAGCAAAGTTACAAAAAAAGTGCTAGGTACAAAGTTGGACCTGTGAAAAATAGCATTACAAAAGATTGTAAACAACAAGCTGCAGTCCTCTCTGAGGAACTGTTTGCTATCAATAAAACTTTTAAAATAAAATAAATGGTTCACTACAGTGTACCAATTCATGAAAATCACACTTGCATCTGAAGTCATCCGTATCTGGATGAGGTACCAGCATCCTGAGTGTTCCAGGAAGGTGGTAGCAAGCTGTCAGGGTTAGCACAGTAACTACAGAGCACTTCAGGAAAGCAAGGTTTTAAATGTAACAGGCCAATGGGTTTTTGCTCATCTTCAGGTGTACAGTCAGGTGTACAGGTGTACAGTCTAGATTTTTGAACTGTAGTGACCAAAGATACTGGTTTTAGTTTTATAGCTGCCCTTCTGAACACAAGACTTAAGTATTTGGGGAAAGAAGGAATATAGCAACAGACGAAAAGAGCAAGTTTGTGATTACCACTGCATGCTGCAAATTATGGTACTATTTAATGAGTATAAAAAACTGGAAATACCAAATGATTGAGCCAATGAAGAAAACATGTCAGGAAAAAAGTCCTCCTGACATGTATACACCAAAGTTATTCTAATCTTCTCTTGCTATCAAACATCAAATGAAGTAAATTTACAATCCCTTCAAGCAAAGCCATCAGATGTTTCAGGCTTTAAGAACAGCCAGTTGTTGGCCTTTTTTATTGGAAAGTTGACGAAATATTCAATACAATAATACTGTGCACCCATAATGCTCCATGGAAATGCCCCATGCATGACAATAAGCATCCTAATGTTCACACTGCACACTTCTCATGGAAGACCAAGAGTCAAGTTCAGGTCTGTATTAATAAAGATTAGTCTGGTTGCTGTCCCTTCTGGAGTCCCTCAACTGCTTGCATGACTGTCCCTAGATAAGCCAGCTATTGACCAGATATATTACATTAACTTTTAAATATATTTACATACACACATCAAAACGGTTGTGTACACATTTTGAATGAGATTTTCAGAACAACCTTTTTATGATTTAGTGCCTTCACACACAGATACATATATCTAGATTTGAAGTATCTTACCCTTAGGAGATTTAAAAAATATAATCGCGCCACATTTTTGAGAAAGAGCCATTCCTGTTCTGGGATCTCATTGCACTCAACTTTGCTATGGATACAACAATGTCTCCAGGGCTAAGCGCATTGAAATTATTGTAATCCAATTGTGCTGAAATATTTAAGGGAGTTCGTTGCTGTAAGAACATTCCATTTGACTCAATCAAGACACAGCCAGAATGTTTTCAGAAATAAAAATCATGGCTTTTATCCAACTTCTATGAAAGCAAATGGCAAGGCTATCATGTTTAAGTCAGGCTTGGATTGGACTCTGCATTGCACTGCCTGGTTCATGTAACAGTTGTTAGTGTTGAACAAAATGATTTACCAATTTTAACAGCAGCTTACACAAGGTATGTGGCTAGATACAATAATCAGCTGTTTTACCTTGCCAGGTAGGTATCTGAGAAAAGCACAGAAGGCCACATTTCAGTCTTACCTTTCATTAACTGCCCGACATGCTGTACTTGCAATCTAGCTTTTATCACCTGTGTAGTATTTCATCCTACCGTTGGCTAAACATACTCCCCTACATGTGCTGTATTACTCATTAATTTAAAAACATGTAAGATATAAAATTTGTGTAATTTCATACAAATCACTTCAGATTTTCCAAAATTTTGAGATTTAGAGAAACTGATTGCATTAATTTTTCTAGCACACGAAGCTCCTGTCAAGTAATGCAAGTCAGAACTTCTCATTTTAAGTTCCACATGTGCACAGCAAATACATGGCCTAACTCTAAAAACACAACTCTGAAATTTTCAAACATTTTAATGGAAATAATCACTGCAACTGTCTCTTCGGACTTTGAGCATAGAAACCTCTCTATGATACTTGTTTTAAGTCCACTCAGTTCCTTATGCCTGTAAGGAATCATCTTGCAGGCAGAGGTCCGTCGCTTGCACCATATATACTTTAAGGCTCAGTTGCAGTGTACTTGCAAAATCCCCAAGAAAATCTTCCCAGTTTATGTTTGAGAAACAGGTTTGCTTAATCTCACCGGTAAGCACACCAGTTTTAGCATAAGATGGGATTTACACTACTAGCAATTTTTATTGATCATGGTAGCCTGATAAAGCCCTGAGAGTGCACATCCTACCGGGGCATAGTCTGACATCTTTAAGTAGTTCCAGAGAGCTTTTTGAACTCAGTTCTGCTGCTTCATTTATGCAGCCACTGATTTTAATGGGACCATTTACAAACCTCAGTGTCATCAGCATAACCTTAGATTGTATTAAACTGTATTTGAGCCTTGATGGGGTTGCCATTAGGTGTTGGTGTTGATTAACACATTGCATGATTGCACAGAACAGTAATCTGAAGAATGCAGACCTCAGCGTGTGTTTCTCATGCTTCCATGTAAATGTTTTTCCTTCCAACACTCAAAGCCTGTAAGAGGCTAACCCGTGACTCATACAGGGGCACAGAGGAGTCAGAAGACTGGAGTCCTGTTTTTATACAACAGCCCTCTCAGTCCGTGGCTCGCAACATTGCATTGATATTGCAATGATATAAAATGTACATTTTCAGCCTTTTAACATTAATCTCCTGATTTAAGGATATTTCACTTTACAACAGGCTGCGTTTTGTCTTTTTAGCTCTTCTATTTTTAATCCAAAGGCAAACTAAGAAAAAAGAAAAAAAAGATGCACGGAAAAATCATATTTATGCTTTGCAGTTAAATCTGCAGTGTGCTACCTGCTGGGTGCTGTGTCTCAGGGGAGCGGTTCTCTTCTGATGAAGCTACGCAGAGTTGCTTTATTTTGGTGAACACCCATGGCTGTTCTGCACTAGGTGAAGCTGTGGCCTGCAGTTCTGGCCTGAGAGCACACTATTTTCATTGGTAACAACTGATATTTCTAGTGAGCAACCTGCATCAATGGGAGAATGAGAGGGGCAGTTAGGACAGCACAGCAGGAATTCTTAAGAGGGGAAAGGGACCCTTGTTAGCGAAATGTTATGAAATAAAAACAGCAAGAGAAAGATCTACAGCAAAAACACAAGTAAATAAAAAGTTAAATGTTTTCTAAATGTAATATAAGGCATTTTATGTGACATTGAACACTTCGTTAGTTAATACTTGAGAATTGTCTTGAACCTTTTCAGATGAAGTCCTGCTTTCAGTATTCACCCCTACTAATAGAAATTGAGGAGAAATTGTGACCACATGGTCAATTTTATTACCGAAGTCAGAATGAGGAAACATGCTGACGGAAATCAGTTCAGAAATATTTACTGAAATATTTCCAGATTTCCTAACCCAAGGCTGATGACCCAGTTCCAAGAAAAGATAATGCAAATTTTATAAATACAAAACAGCTGCTTTCTTTAAATCAGCATGTTTTCTTTCAGAAATGGGCCAGAGAGCTTAGCATACTGAGGAATGAGTTTGCATTGTTAGTTTTGAAGTGACTAATTTATCTGTAGTGAACTTGTTATTTAAAAATCACTGCAGCTTAAGGCTTAAGATCTTTTGAATCTACTCATTGAAAGCTCTGTTAAATGGAATTGTGTGCTATCATTAGTGCACACACAGTTGTGTATGTTCTAACGAAAACCACCAACACTCCTTGACATCTCAATTATTTTGCTTTCACACAAGATAGGGCTGTTAAAAAATGTAATCATTATTACTAACCCTAACATGTTTTTTCAACTTCTTCTGATTTCCGAGATACAGATTACTTTAGGCAATGCAAAACTTTTTTCCACTGCTGGTATGTCTCCCTTCTTCCTGTATCAGTTTATCTTACAAGTTTCTTTGTAAGGAAAGAATTGCCAGCTACACAACCCTAAAAAAAGAGCCCTTCTAGTCCGTCCTCAGACTCTCCATTAGCAGTGAAGCTTTGAACCACTGTGCTGCTCTGCATGAGTAGAGCTCCATTCAGCTTGCCATTCAACTCCGCTTTTCCACTGCCAGCACTGGGTGACATCTTCTGATGCAAGCTACTGTTTGTAGTTGAGATCTGTATCTTATTTTACTTCAAGGAACTAGTCAAATTAGCATTTTTTGTACACTGTTTTAGTCAAATACATAGGTATGTCCCAGTTCCTTGCACTTCCCTTAGGCTAGACACCATACATGTAATCTAGTCAAAGCTCCTTCTGAGTTTGCATTGGTCTGTGATAGGAGGAAGAGATTTTTAACCCTTTTAAAGAGATTTAGAACTGAGATATATGCACCTCCAGGTGACCCAAACAATCTAGTAGACGTGGAAAGTTAGCCCAGAGCTCTGAAGTCCTGTGCCAGCATGGCAAGCTTAGGAACAGTTATTTGTAATGTAGCTTGTTCCGAAAATATCATTGTCTTTCCACCTTTTCAGTAAAATAGTTGAATTAATACTATTTTACAATAAAAAAATTATTTCCTGAAGTCTTTTATTACTGCTTTTCCACTCACCTCTAAGAGCTTCTTTAATGAGTTATTTCTAAGGTACTGTTTCATGTTTCCTGACCTACACAGCTTCATAGTCCTAGTGTTACTACACGAATTCATTACATGGTCACCGACCGTATTCTAGTGGTTGAAGAACTGCCATTGGAACATAGCAAAGCACAGACAGCTCTGGCTGAACGAAAGGCATGAATATAGAAGCAGCACTGATGTTGTTATTAATGATAAAGAAATGATATTTAAGACACTTGATTGGTATAGCAAGCCTTATTTTCCTCTTTGTTCAAAGATCTATCAATGCTTGTGCCTGCTCATGGTAGCTTAGTAACTCAGTGAGGATTCTAAAAATGCAGGCAATGTTTCCAACTGTTTGTCATTCAAGTTTCAAAATGGCTTTACTGAACAATACATAGAATAGAAACTAACACAGCCATTCAGAGGCAAACCCAGTGTGAGGCAATATTTTACTATGGAAAGCAATAAACCTCTTGAAATATTGACTAAGAAACAGCATGAATAATACTGATACAGAGAGGATCATTGGTACAGAGTTAAAAATACTGAGATTCACTGCTAAATTATGCTTATACATGCAGCATGGTTTTACTTTTCTTCCCTCTAACTAATAGTTTCATATTCAAACCACTGAAGAGTTTTCATAGGTGATCATTTTAAACATTCCTAAGCAGAGGCATGCTACCCATTGTTACAGAGCAGAAAATATCCCTTATATGTTAATATCACTAGTAAGAATGAAAAGCTGACTTCAACAAGTCTTTGCTGTTGTAGAACAGTATACAGCACTGGAACACATATACACCTCATTAACAGACCACACTGTTTTAATTTAGACACATGTAAATATCACTGGAGTAGTTCCAGATTCATATTGGTGTAATTGATAGCAAATTTGGAGAGAGTATACACACACACAGACAATAAGCTTTCCTCATACTACTGTATAGAAGGTTTTTAAAATAGAAAAGCTCCTTTAAAAAATAAAAAATTGCATTTTGTATTACAGATTTCTGTCAGAATACTCTTGCTTATTTGATCCTGATGTTTAGTAACTTTTAAAATTCCAAATAATTGATTCTTCCTTGATAATAAGGGTTCAGCTTTATGTTTCTGGACTGTTTTTCATGACATTTTGTACCTTGTCTTGGAAAGTACTGTGTGAGAAGGCCAGCAGCAAGTAATTACAGTTTATTGTATTTCAGAATGAATCATGGCATAAGCTGGATATTTGGCTGGTATCTTTAACTCTCTATGCAATTATATTAATGTCTTGCATATGTAAAGAACTCTTTCCATCAGAACATTTCAGCGGTTTGTAAAGGTGGGTGAGTGCTGTTGCCTGGGATTTTACAGATTGAGATCTATAGGTGCAGAGAGGCTACATATGTGCGAGAAGACAGCACTAGAAGCCATTTTCTTGGACCTTATTTCCATACACCAACCACCGGATTCTGCTGTCTCCATATAGATTTAAAGGATTACACATAGAATAAGTCCATTTCATAAAATGCATTTACATTGCACTTTTGGTTTTTTTTTTTTTTTGCTATGTTCAGAAATAAGTGACAATGTAATGACATGGAAACCACAATAAAGATTCTTGTGCGTTCAGACTAGGCTGTGCTACCTAGATACTCCAGGGAATATTTGGCAATGCTGTCAGTAATCCACAAAATAGTTCATCTAGAAGTCAGTGACAAGGGCCACGTAATGTTTCCCCTCATTCAAATGGAAGAGGGGAAGAGAATGCGTTTAGCAGTTTCCAAGGAGCAACTGGTAGCGTGGAACCTCACAGAAGTGCCTTCAGCAAGTTATCACTCATCCTTCCACAGCAATCTGGCAACTTGAGTGGCCCCCTGAAACTGTGGGCAGCTGGACACAAGTAAGAGCAAACCTGAATTGCTCCACGGATCTCAGTCTTCTCAACCAAAGAATACGAAAAGACATGCTTAGCCTCCACCTCTAGGAGGTCTTCAATCTCTTAGACATAAGAATCAACATCTACTAAAGACTTTGACAAGACTCAACTGTAGACCCTGAACTAGGTCAAAACAAGCAAGCCTCTTCACCCCCCCCCCAAAATGCAACCTTTCCCAAGTCAGTTTTATGCCTATTGTTTGCCTTCCTTAACAGAGATGTTCACTGGGGTGCAACTACCCTAACAGGCAAAGAGCCCAAACCTAGAGATCTAACCAGTGACAACAATTCTTAACCTACTACACATAAAAGGTAACTGTAATAGCAATATAAAAGTCTATTAAAAACAAAAATATTAGTGATAAAGCAGGCCAGTGATGGCAACATGTCCTACCAGCAGTCCAGTGATCACCAGACAAAGCCAAGAGAGCAAGCAAGGTCCATGGTCAAGTCAGGAAACAAGTTGGGGACTGGTACCCCTCCAGTATGGCTCAAGAAGGGTCAGGGTCCCCAGGGCTGAGCTTAAGAGGGCTTCTGGGCCCATGGGTGGGGTGGGTGGAGGCCCCAGCTGAGGCTGGTCAGGGCCGTCAAGGCCTCTGGGCATCCTAGGCTTCTCACTGTTTCTCCCAGAGCAGGACAAAGATCTCCTCTTGTTGTTTAGTTGGGATAACTTCACAGTCCCCAAGCCATATTCAGCTCTCGCAGGTCTTGCAGTAAAAATCTGGAGTGAATTTGTTGCAGTTGTAATACCCTTGAAGTGCCACATGTTTTGTGCACTCTCAAGAAGCTGCACAGCTTTACTTCCCTAGTTCTCCCTCTTCTTAAGCACTCCTTGAAGGTGGCAATCTTTCTGAAAGGGACCTGTGCCATCGGCGGTGTCACAGCCCGTGCAGTTTCCGTGTCACCAGGAGATGGGCAGTTCCTCCTCAGAAATGGAGGACAGCACCAGCAGGGTGGCTGCAGGGCACCCCAGCACCATGAAAGTTCACACACCACCTGGATTGCCCTACAACGGCCAGCGTAATGAAATATTATTTGGAAAACATCTAAGGCCTAGCTCAGCTGCCTGGGCTCACAGGCCTGCAGCTCTCTCCCCATTTCACTGACAGTATGTGGCAAAAGCACATCCAATGAGATTGCTTATAACAGTTCCACAAGTTTTGCTTTTTAAGTTGACTCCTGCCACCGTATATTCCCTCTTACAATAGACCCAGACTTCACGTGCAGCTTGAGCAAAGGTTCCTCCTTGTCTGAGAAAAGCGTGGGGGAAAAGCCTGGTGTTGACCCGTGGCAGTTTGTGCTGATTCAGATGTGCTCCGTGCATTTCTCTTTGCCTGCCTGGAAGGGCTATTAGCCCTGCTTTCCTCTTAAAAGGGTGATAAAGTGGAGCTTTGTTTGCCCCAGTTCCATGTACCAGTTTGTAGAAGTTGCTGACTTGTCCTTAATAAAGTAATATGCAACAATATATACCCTAACAAAGCTTGCTTTCTGAAGTTGGACTAATAAATATAACCAGAAGAGAAAATACATAGAAATTCTGGAGGGTTGTTGTTTTTCCCTCCCTTGCTGTAAGCTCCTTGGTGAAGCTCTAAAATCCAGTGGCCACAGTGACCACGTTTGTGCTCACACGTGCGCGTTCACCTCCGCTGGTAGCTCGCGGCTCTGCCCGTTCCCATTTACCCGTCCCTTAGCGCAGTTCTCCTGCCAGCCCAGGCCTGGCTTGTGCTGCCTGTATGAATGATCCCACTGATTTCAGACCGGACGAGGGCAGGCAGCAGAATGGGTGCCTTGTCGCGGACCTGCACAAGCGTGCGGTTGCCGG
Source organism: Anser brachyrhynchus (assembly GCF_964034855.1). Lineage (NCBI taxonomy): Eukaryota > Metazoa > Chordata > Aves > Anseriformes > Anatidae > Anser > Anser brachyrhynchus. Next base: position 3,908,557 of record NC_137705.1, read on the forward strand.
CAGCGTGGGCCCGCTCCCCGCTTCTCGCTTTCTTCCCCTTCCCCTTCCCCCTGCCCGAGGCGGCCGTCTCTCGACGTGCTCGACGGCTGTAATCGGAGCTCCTCGCTGCTCGCTGCGCTGGACTTTGTTTTTCTTGGCACGCCGCTCGCTGAGACACTTTAAAACAGAAAGCAAGTCAAAGCACTCTTGGCTTACTTCCTCGCCTCTTCTCCCCCTTTCCTTTCTTGAAACAGTTTATGAATAAAATGGCAATACTCTCTCCTAAAAGCGTTCAGCTACAATGCTGAGATCGGAGTTGCGAAGTACTCTTTTCAGCGCTCAAAAGTGGCAGATGTTTGCAACAGGCACAGCGGGATAAACCCATCCAGGATTCCTGCGTGGGGACGTGAAGGTGCAGGCTCGATTTTTGGTGGAAATATGAATCCCTGTAGATCACTTGCTGCATATTTTCATGACATTTAAACATAACCAGATACAATTAATATTTGAGAAGTGGGGAGCTATTCTAAGCAATGGGATCTGAAAGTGCTGTGTTCAACTGAGGACTTATTCACCATTCACTTAGAAATGTGCTGAAAACAGTCTGTAGGAAATTAACTAAAATAACATTTTTCCCAAGTGGAATATTTTAATTTATGCTCATATGAAATGCAAAGAAAACACGTGTATCTGTAAAGTATTCTTGTAAGCATAAAACAAATGCTCCTTCCTGCGCTTCTTCCTCGGTACGGCCGATGCTTCTAGAAAATGTGCAGGAATTTTAATCTCTCGTAACTCTGTAGCACAGCGCTCGAGTCTATATGGGGGATGGAAAATTTACATGTACCTGGAAGCAGACATAAATCACAGTCAGCCCAAGCACTTTGCAGGCTCCACAGACCCCTCCAGCCAGCCAGCCATACATTTCAGCTCATTCCAGACATTTTGAAGACCAGAATATCTGCTGCATTTTTTTACACAGCAGCCCTGCACCTTTTGCATTCACACAGCACCCAGGGAGTTGAAGTGCTGGACTGTGTCAGTTGGCATAGTTGTGATTCAGCCCAGTCTTCCCTGAGCAGTTTAAAAATGGGCTGTCTTGCTCTAATGCATTCTTCTATTCTTTTGTTTCAAAGCTACTAGCTTACCCACTTTTTAAAGTATTTTGTTACGTAGATAGTAAGAATACTTTCCTGGCTAGTTCTTTTGAAGAGATTCTTCTGCTGGAAAAATATGCAACAGCTGATGATCATTTCCATGTAAAGCAGATACAGTTGCTATTCCAGAGCACAGTGAATAGTGAGCAATAATGTTTTTCCATTTTTTTTGTAAGTTTGTATTAAAGAACAGAAATAAAATTAAATTGTATAATACACCTTGAAGACTGTAAGCTTTTCTTGTTGCAGCTGTGATGCCAAGAAAATTCAATAGCCGAGGACCTAGATAGATTTTCCATCATTTAGATTCACAGGCAGAGATTTACACAGCCCTGACAAGTAAGGTAGCCAAGAGCGTGGCTGTGTTGGTCTGGCACACTAAGCTGGTCTCTTGCTGGAAGCGGTTAGGCTAGGCTTCACGGCACAGCTCAGGCCGGCTTACTTCTGCTGACAGGTAATTTCAGTCACTGAGGTAATAAATTGGATTATGAGCAGACAGAACCAGAATCCAGGAGACAGAGCAGCCTGAGGACGTGGTGCTGCTGAGCTTGTAGCCCTTGCCGCAGGTGAACCCAGCCCCTGCTGAGCAGCAGAGCCCTGGTAGCAGGGACGGGCGAGGGATGGAGGTGGGGACACCGATGTCCCTCTCCAGAGCAGGCGTGTAAAATGGGCAGCTGCTGCTGCTGAATCTCTTTAGGACCAGTACAGTTAGGAACAGTCAAAATGTTAGAAAACGCTATGTTTGGTAAGAAGATAGTGACTTTTAAGTCTAAGCACCCATACAAACTGGTGTGGGTGGTATTGCAAAATAGCCTATCATTTGTATAGCTTGAAATCAATATAGTGTTAATAAATGTAAACATTTGCCTTTTATTAGTTAGAAAATAATTTTAATGGCTTGTGCCTCTGCTTAATTTAATGAAACTGTTTTACATCTCTGGTATGTGTGCTTAGTGGATGGTACTTATTAAAGAAGTAAGTGTATGCCAATGGATGGTAGTTATTAAAAAATCAGTGTGTGCCAAAAGCTGTCAGACTAGCTTACTGTTGAATAAGGGGTGGCATAAACATTTGTGTTTAACAAACAGAAGAGAATTAAGGCAAAAGCAATAACGTTAAGACTACCACACAATGTATGTTTCCTGTATAAAATTGGTCTTCAGGAATATAATATTGACTGTTTAAGGACACATTTTCTTCTAGAGTCTCTCCTAAGAATGCAAGATTGTACTGCCTAGGAGCAGCACTCTCGTACGTAATACTACGGAGTTAATCTCATTAACAAGGGTAGCATGCAATGTATGATGTGTGCACATATGTGTTCTAGCATGCACTGGTGTGCCAGAAAGCATTTTAGCTGCATGAACTGAGACACCTTCCATCAGTGAAATCCTGCCAGTGGCTGCAACAGTTAGGACAACAATTCAAAATGAATCCCCGATGAAAAGGAGTATTTTGAGCTATCGTCTACTCCGGTATTTCTCCTGCAACTGTGTTGTCTTCTTTTGCACAAACCTTTTTCTGCTCCTCTGAAATTCTCAGCAGCTTCTCCTCCTGCTATTGCTAGTGCCGCGCTGTGAGTTACACCATCTTCTGTAGCTAAAAGGAGGGAACCACTCACTTCCAGATGTGAAGATAGAGTACCTCTGGCTCAGAATATTATCGAATACCATGATGACAACTCATTTTATGGATCCGATTGCCGTAGGAAGACGCAGATGTGAAACAGGAATCTGACTGCTTTGTATGATCCTGGCTACTTAACAGAGACGTGGGAGAGCTTGTAGGGGAATGAGACACAGGAGAATACAATTCTGTACAAAAAACTGGAGGAGGGTCACACCCTGCACTGTCCTTTTGCCAATTTAGAAGACAATTACAGAGAAGAGGCTTTGCTCAAGCCACACACATTGAAAAAAGTGGAATTAGAGGGAAGTGATTAAGAGAAGGGTTAAGAGGGGGAAGATGTAAAATCCAGTCTCCTGGGCTTTATTTAGAAATGTCTGGCAAGCAAGACTTCCATAACAAGTCAAAAAGCACATTTGCATTTTGAAGCCATGACAAAATACATGTTATGCTCAGTAATGTTACACTTCTGCAGATACAATTGGTTTTAATTAAGTTTATACGTTACATATATACATACAGATGCCCAAACGGATGGCTCTGAGTTAACTGTTTATTGCCTGACTTCCAGGAGGGCCACAAAGAAATGACATTATGGCATTGGATATTTTACCACTGAAACTTTGGTAACCACATTTTGGCCTCTCCCTTCGTTTTGTCTCAGGACAATCTTACATTGTGTACTGCACTGCATATGAGCCAAGGAAAATCATTTCAGAAGAATGGAAACTATCCTTCATCTTAGGTTAATCAGAGAGGCAATAAAAATTGCAGATCCTATAACATTTTTTCAGACCACTGGATAAAATGAGATCAGTGAAAGTTAGCAGAATTTATTAGACAGCCAAAGGTAAAAAAAAGGATGGAGAATTAACAAGTGCTTAACTTTCACTGAAGTAGTCGTGTATCTTGTGAATCCAAAAGAATAGCTACTTCAGCAGCTATAAATATCCAATGATAGTTTTATGTATTCATTTATCTTTCATATATTTCCACATTTGCCTTGCCCGTTTCCTTTCTCCACGTAGGCTGAGTGTCCTGTAACACTTCCCTCCTCCTTGGAGGGTCTGAAGAAGAAGGACCGATTCTGTAGGTGCTCCTTTCTTGAGGGGCATTGCCTATGAGGGGTCCATTCCTGCGTGCAAAGCTTTGAGGCTTTATGAGGCCCAGTAGTTCTGATGCCTTCCCTTGGTGATATAGCGAAGTAGCAGTGACCATTTACTATTAAGTTTTCTCAGCATTTTTTCGACACCGATAAAGCAGCCACAGAAATGGAAATAACTGTTTTGTGGGAATAACTTTACGCTGTTGTTTGGTGGGTGCCTGTACGGACAGGGGATGTGGGGACACCCTACTGCAGGTGTCCTGCACCAGAAGGCCAGCAGGCCGCGAGGCCTTGCCGTCACCCCTAGCGATGTGGCCTCCTGGGATATAGGAACAGAAAAGGAAAAGAGTAGTTACTAAAGAGTTGCTGAAAAGACCTTCACTTTCTAAAACAGGAAATTAAGCTAAATACTTCAAAATGGAAACCTTAAAATACAGTCAAAGTAAGTGAAAAAATGTCTTCGAGTTAAAGTGAGCTACTTTGGCATAGGCCTCTGAGCATTAATTTCTGCCAGCAATACTTAGAAAAAATATAAGCCTAATTAGGACAGAAGGACTGATGTGGGTATTGGCCTTACTTTTATAAATCCTTCAATGTTGCTCCATTTAACCCTGCCAATGAATCTTTTTCTTTGATCTTACACTAACAGGATTAAAATCAACTTGTTAAAATTGAATCCTGAGGTCATAGTGAAGATTCACTGAGGCAGAACTTTGTTAGTTACTGTTTTCTTTTAGCAAAACGAAAAAGCTTGTCTGTGGATTTTCTTATCCCAGCAAAGTTTTTGTCTGGAGTTCTTTAATTACAATGCTTGATACTACTAATAATTGTACAGTCAGATATTTCTTAGTTATAACTAGAAGCTATTTGTTATCCATCATCCCTCCTGTCTGGGACTAGAAGGGCTATGTTCTGTCACGGCATCTTTGTGTTCGGGAGGACTGACAGCTCCTATGGCATCTTCTCTGGGGCTCCTACGCTGTTCTTAATGGAAATAATTGGAAGTTTAGGAATAAATCCTCACAATCTTGATACTTCCTTGCATTGCATGTATACTGGAAAGGTAAAGCTAAATTGCTTAACAGAGTTAATCCAGAAGCAAGTTGTCTGCATGGCGAAAACACGTGGAAGTGACACCTGAGATCATCTAGCAGGTGGGATCAGCTTTCTGTCCTTTGCCCCGTTCCTGTGCCGTACATACTGTTACTGGCAATCTCATAGAATTACTGGGAGTCTTACCCCGATTTTGTAAAGTGCAGTAAGTTGTTAGGCACTATATCATTTGATTCCAACATCTATGCAGAAATTTTATGTTTGAAGTGTTGGCAGCAATCTTGAGGTTACTCACATTAATAACTCTATAACAACGTTTACTGCTACAGAATTTAATAGGGAAATTAAGCATAGTAGTGGTTTCATTATTTAGTAGTGGCCTTACGTAACAATTTTATTTTTATTAGCAGGGGCGTTATATTGTAAAAATTGCCTATGTTATGAACTACAGAACTACGCTATAAACCTTAGTAAAGAGGCCAGTCAACCACGTGCAACTGCTGCATTCCAGAATCAACATACTAACTTAGTCTCATGTCTAACATCATTTAGTATACAGCTAATGCAAGTAAGTCATGAGAGACATAAAGGGTACATATTTATGTAGAAAACATGAACCCTATTCCTTTACAACAAGTAGTCATGGAATATATGTGCACAGAAGTAATGGTAAATGAGTAAAGCACAGCCATGAGATTAATTCATAGCGATTAATTCATATGGATGAAATAATATAATTGTTCAGCACTGTGTTAGGAAAATGCTGAAGAAATTTCATTTGTGTCATTTGTGGGAAAGCCTTGAAAAGCTGTCATCATGTCATCAGTTTGCTGGAAAAAAATATGGTCAGTTTACAAAATTATGGGTTCGGTTTTTAGTTGTTGTAAATCTTTGCTTTTTCTGTCCAGTGGAAAAGGAGCAGTCAAACCAGAAGATCTGTCCTAATCTTTCTTTTGCTTTGGCTTCCTCTTTTCCTTTTTGTTATAACGAAATTAAAAGAGATTTCTCATTTCTCACATTACTTAGTTTAATTTGTTTGAAAGCTGCTTGAGTGTTTACTTTCTTATTCCAATAAAGGATCTGTGGAGTTATGGGTACTGTTTATTTGCCTAGTCAATTGGCTAGTTTTTTGATCTGCTTTACTATTATATGCTAAATTCCTCTGAAGTCATATAATATTTACTTGTGGCCTTGCTTGGGTGCAAAAGAAAATATAAATTCACATTTGTGACTTATTGGAGACTAATCAAATCCCATAAACAATTCTGAGCAGGCTAGATTGGCTTCCCATATGATTTTGTTAGAAGAACTGATTACAGACTTAAGTAGGAAAAGTAGCATTAGTTTACCTTCTAATTGCATTAATGTGTTCTGCATACCTTCAAAACTCTTCATTACTGGTTATTTATACCAATAGTATAAATATTAGTGAATATATTAGTGGAGTACAAAGCGATAAAAGCTATTGACTGGTAATGAGAAAATTCCCTTAGAACTAGAAAATACGCTATCTCTAATCAGCACAAGTTATAAATAGTTCAAGTTGCACTTTGAAGAAGAAAAAAGATGCTAGTGTAGAAAATGAGAAGTGTGTTTCATCAAAAAATATTTACATTGTGAAAGACATTTTCTACTAAGATGGAAAAATACTTCAAGTTGTAAAAAAACATGCTGTCATCTTTTCACACTTTCAAAATAATGGCCAATGTGTTGGTAAGAAGTTGGCTTATTTCTCTGGACCACGTACAAATATGTATGAATAAGCAAGCTGTAAAACTTCCAAGCTCACATCAAAATACCAGTAACAGTTTAGGGCAGAGATTCCAAGTGACTTTCCAATACCCGCGTGTCCCTGAGACAGCCATTCATTCCAGTGCAGAAAAGCACAGCAACATTCAGAAGTTACGCGCTCACGTCTTGGAAGCGGCATTGGGATTAAAACAGCAGCACATCTAAGTGTTCTGCTAAACCCATAAGAAAGTGTGTGCCCCAAAATTTCATACAGTAACCCTGAAGAGCAACCCTGAACCTGCAGTTTTGATCAGTGGAAGTGCTTTCGCTATGAATCTTAAAATGTTGTAAAGCATGAACTTAAAAGTATAACTGAAAGCATAAACTACCAGAATAAAACATATTAAGCAGTTTTGTGATGAGGATAATTGCAGGTTGTATCCCTTCAAAATGCATGTTTTTCTGATATTCTGTATCCGATCTGACTGAAGACCCCCACAATAAAGAGAAAGACTGTGCAAGAAACCACAGATGGAAAGTGCAGAGCCCATTATCTTGAAGTTTATTAAGAACATAATTACACCTTTTGATTTGTATTACTTAATTTACTCTGTACGCTATCCCACTGATTGAAGTAATCAGGATGCAGAGAGAGGATTACAAAGAATGGAAAGTTCAGGAACATGTTTTTCCTGCAGTTACTTCTAACTCCCAAGTCTAGTAGCAAAAAGTGTTTGGATTAACGGGAGAATTGAAGAATGCGAATAAGGTATTTTAGCTCTTGGTCATCATAAGAAATGGTGACACAAAGAACGTGTTTATCTGTACGGAAAAAAAGATTACCCAAATTACGTTTACAGCAGATCACATGGAATGCAGCTACAGACGAGGGGAGACAGTACACAAAACCTAGTGGTACTTTTTAGATTAGACAGAATATCCCCACAGCTGGGGCCAAATTCTCTTTTAGCTCCCAAAACAGATCTCAAGTGCTGCAAAACTGAGCTCTGCCGCCCCTAATGAAGGTCCTTGCTGTCTAATGAAACCCAGACCCCACTGCGGGCACCCAGCTACCTTTTCCACGCGGTGAGAAGACAGAAGCATCAGGGCATTCTGCAGAGCCTAGCGCTGACGGGCAGGCCGCCTTCTGGCACCTCGTGATTTCGGTCTTTAATACATGTGAACGTGACTTCCACTGCTGAGGTCAAAATTATAAACGTCACAGTCAGCATTCGGTTTATAAAAGTTTGAAGGAGAAAGTGTTGTTTCGTGCTGAATATTAGCTTCTTCGTGAAAAGGCAATGATAAAAGTGTCAGATGTTACCCTGTAATATGTTTAGGCATGCCAGCTTTCTGTAGGGAATATGAAAGCTTGACTAAGGAGAAGAAACACTTTGAATATCAGACCGGCCTTTTCCTCCTAGCTTTGTGGTGCTACCCCATCTGTAGAAGAGATACAATCTATACTGTCCTAATGCCTTGTATAATTCTTGTTAAAATAATCACTTGAAACTTCTCTGGAAGTCATGAAACTCTTGTGTCCACATTCTTCCTATGTCTATTTCTCCTTCAAATGCATCTTCAGTGCTCTTACAGGCTGAAATCGGCAGTTTCCTGTGAACTTCAGGGGGAAAAAAAAAATCAGGCAGTTTTAATCTTCCCTGTATACTTCATGAAAGCAGTCACCGGGCCGTTTGAGGGATTAACTAACAGGAGCTTGAAAGCAGCCACTCGTGTAAGCAGCGTCCCAGGCAGCTTCCAGCAGAGCATGAACGGCCGCGGCCTTCACGGCCGCATCACATGCTGCTTCCTTCGGGCCTTGGTGGAAGGCCCTCGGCATCAGACGGAGCTGAACTCTGACCTTGGCCCTTGCAACCTTGATTATCAGCAAGAGCAGTTTGTTAAGGGTTATTGTGTGCGCGGGTCCGAGTCAGCTGGGCGGTCAGGAATTCCTAAAGCAAACAGCAAGAAGCTGCAGATGTGCTACATATACAGAGGGCTTTCACCTTTAATTCATACACCGCACATTGCACACACAAATTTCTGTAAGAGATGCTTAAACTGTACATGGAAAGGCTCACCAGCCAGGAGAGCTGTGTATACTTTTCTTTATTCCTGTGATCAGGCTGAAATCCCCACGCAGGGCACGCAGCTGGCGGCACTGGCCGGAGTGAGCGGCTGCTCAGCGCTGCTGTATTGTTCAGGCAGAGTTTCACAGGGTTGGCTTACTGACAGGCTGAACTTCGCTTCACGTGCAGAATGGCTAATTTCACCACGGTTGTTCCTTTTTGTGTCTTTTCCCCAAACCTTAATTAACCTTCCCAGCTGCAAAGTGAGAGGATACCAGGAGGCAGGAACCTGAAATACAGGAAAAAAGTCATCCTGCGTCGGGTGACAGGCCAGAGCTGACAGCTCTTAAGTATTAGACCCGATCTCGGGGGTTTTTAGGGTTTCACAGTCGGTTTGAATGTTCGAGCAGGGACACTAATGTGAAGTGAAGTTGTGGGGTGCCAGCCCTCCCGCAGGTCAGCCAGATTAGGTGCCTGCAGTTGGGCATTAGCACATCAGGGAACGCTCAGCTTGCGGCCACCTGTGGAAAGCTCATTTTGAGTGATATGCATAGCAGCAGACCAGAACCAGCACAGCAGTGCTCAACTGTTTGAAAAAAAACAGGCTGTATTCCCCCCAAACCTACCCCATCGCAGTCCTCTGTCTTGCTGCCTTCTCGTGCAGCCTGTTTCCCCCAGCTCCTTCCCTGTTCCTGGACGCCCAGCTCAGATCACCTTTCAGTTACAGACGTCTCCCTGCGTGCCACGTACCCCAGGCTACGCTGCTGCCCTGTGCTTTTAGCTGGGCTGCTTCGTTCTTGTGCTCTCAGCCACCTTGTCACCTGTCTGCAGTGCATAAGCGAGGAGCTGCGAGCTCCTGGCCGCAGCAGCCCTGGGCACTGGGGATGTGCCGAGCACAGCTGGAGCCTCTGCCCCCGAAGAGAGAGTCCTAAAACTTATGGAAAACAGCATATTTTCCCCTGCATTCCTTCTCAGAAACATCTCAGAGATCTCTTTTTTTTTTTTTTCTTGAAAATTTCTCCTCAAAATCAAACGTGAAGCAGAGACCCTGTGTGGTAATTTCAATTTACTGGATTAAACTGGAAAAGTACAATTAATCGTAAAATGATCTGAAAAGGTGTCAAGGATAACTAACTGCAGATATCTTTACCAATCCCACCTAAAATATGTAAAGTACAAAAGGGCGGTGTGAAATGTTGTTTTCGAAAGCTCCCTAATTCATGTTGTGTATGTAGGAAGGGTGGAAACTCTGCTCGGTAATGCACATCCTGCAGCCAGGCATCGGACAAAGCACATTTATGTTGAGAAATGCTCCTACAGTCTGTATTTCAGTGATCCAGAAAGTGGTGGGGATGAAGTAAGAGGGATATCAAACCCATTAATTACAGCGGTAAACTGAGACTGGAGGGCGACCAGCAGAGAGATACCCAGACAGAAATGGGATTTGGGATGTGACACAGAAGAGGAAACCCGCAGGCTGGTGCTGAAGCCAAGTGGGAGCGCCGGCAGAAGAGGCAGAATGAGGCCCACCAGAGCGTGCCACAGAGCCGAGATGGGCAGTGAGGGGCTGTTCCTGGTGCGGGGCCCTGCCAGAAACTGAGACCCCCACCGGTGATTTCAGTAGCTGGAAAAAACAAATAGATCTGCAATAGATTTTTATGCTTCATTCTGTGTTGTCGTTGTTGTTTTTAATTTGATACTGACAATTTTCACTTATGAGCTGATGAACCGAGGACTTTCATTTAGCAGGACAGGTTTCTTTAAATAATCTACTTAGGACAGAAATGCATATTTTGGCATGAAAAACTATTTCTGTTCCCCGGCGTCTCTGGAACACCACAGACTTGAAAGCAAAAGTTTTTTGTTGCATAAGCAAAAAAAATGTGCATGTCAAAGCTGAATTTTCTTGATTGTTTTCCTTGAAAATATCAGCTAAACCTTCCAAGGGAATACATTTTAAAAATCCACATCGGTTGATTAGAAACAAATCAAACCAGATGCACTAACAGCCTTCATATGAAAACTCCCAAGCTAGACTAGATCATACTTTGGAACCAAAATCCTGTAGCAGCTTGAAACCTAAAGACTGAGAAAATAAGTTCTGTCCTCTTGTCTGTAAGCATTACCCTTGAAAAAACTCACGGATTTCGTGGAGTATGCTGCCCATCCTAGGTGTGTTCTGGCATGTGTGGGCGACAGAAGTGAACTCTGGACATGTTTCCAGCTTTAAGACCAGTGGGTCCGTCATGTGCCGCCCTTCCCTAGTTATGGTATTTACTGACAAACCAGTCTCTTAATTCTCGGAGAAAGTCATTCTGGATTTCCAGAGCTATATGTGCAGTGCATTTGCTCAGATGTATAAAGTTACTCCCATGTGAAAGTACCCCCAAGGTCAGGACCTATGTTGTCTCCAAGTAGCAAATAAGAGCTGCATGTTAATAGTGCAACTGTCTTCATGAGTTCATGTTAGAGCATTTGATAGCGCAGCACGAGAAGAGGAATGCCATTTCGGCAGGGAATCTGTAATGAATGAGACAGATAATGAGCAGGAATCACGGTAACAGCTGTAAGTTTCGTATGTGGAATCATTTGTTGAACCGCCTTATTAGTCTTACTCTGCCAAAGAATTTTTGATAAATACTGTCACTGAAATGGTTTGTTAGGTACTTTATTTATTAATGCTGGACTGTCAAGGTAATGCAGTGTGTGAGATCCCACCTAAATCATACCTGTTTAAATCTGTCCAGGAGAACACACTTGAGCACATAAATACATTGAGCAGGTCCTCGATTATACTGATTTACACCAGCAGAGGAATCATTTTCCTTTCTGACAAATAACACCTGTAAATACTGAACAGAAGCTGAAGCATTTAGCATTTGAATATTTGAGAGAATTTCTTGAAGAAACCAAAGAATTAAAAGGAAAATTCTTCATTATTCAGGGTGCTTTTGCCAAACTTGGTACCCATTGGAGTCCAAGGAAAAGCTCCTATGAACATCAGTTTAGATCCACGCAGCAGTTAGCAAAAGCTTTCAAGAAGGGTCTCACCCATTATGAAAAAATAATTACTCGGCATTAAACATCATATTTTCTGATATGGTGGCTTTTAAAGTATTGGCCCCTTTTTACAAATTTCATTTGATTACAAACTCTTTTTTAATTTTGTATTTCCTATTATGACTACCACTAAAGGTAGATCTTCTCCTTATAAATCTGAGTTAATTAAATTGCAGAATGCCAGTGAAAGCAATCTCCTTCTAAATACAGACTCTTTGGGTCCTGAAAATCCCTCTTATTACAAATAACTGCTGTTACTTCAAAGCAGCTAGTGAAAACCAAGTGCTCTTTCATTTTTTAATAAAGAGATTTTCGGGTCCAAGGGGGCACACCTGATATTGTTTGCATGCAAAGCAAGTGGTCTGTAATAAGTGGCCCAATGAAAGTTTAAGCTTGCCTTCAAGGGTCATCGGCTTTTCTGACTGTTACTTGATCTGTTTAGAGCTGGCTAATTTGTTAATCAGAGCAAAGCTTCAGACTTGCTGTGATCACCTCCTGAATGCTGTTTTCACACACTAATCATTAAAGCAAAAATTCTATACAGGGTTGTCATATGCTTTCCTAAAACACAAAATACATTCACATCTGGTGTGAGGATAAATCATGCTTCAGATGTCAGAAGTTTGGTCTGTTCACACAGGGCTTTAAAATCTATTTTCTCCTAATATTTTGCATCAGTGATTTTGCTTTTCCTGTTACTTACTACGTATCAGACTGAGTCGATTTTCATCTCTGACTGCTTTCTGCCTACGTGTTTTAGTGGAATTAGTGCCTATTCAGACAGTGTCTAATGCAAAACAGACTTACTGTCTCTTTGTATCCTAAAACCAATCAGTTTGGTTGCAGGAAGCATAGGATCTCAAAACGACACAGAATTTATGGGTTTGTCCATATGAAAAAGTCACAGTGACAGAATTTGAATGTTTTTGTGTTGTTTTTTTTTTTTTTTTTTTTTTAAATCATAGTTAATTGGTGCCAAACTCCAACTTTCTCATTTAGTGGAGGTGAATCCTTTCCTGGTAGCTTTACATTAAATCTAAATATTCCGATCTTCAACAAAATAGAGTGTCTGCACAGGTTTTGCCTCAAGTTTTGCTAAAAGAAACTAAGTTGTACCAGTTTAATTTTCTCATATAAACTACTTCCCGTACAACAATATGGGCTCTCTATGTATGGAAAACAGAGTGAAAATAGCAGAATACAAAATGTATGTCAGTTAGAAAATAAGTGACCTGCTTCTGAGAATATTTATGCGTTTTCTCCTGACTTGGCTTGGGGAAGAAAACAGCTTGACAAAACATCAGCTGTGAGCAGGATGTTTCTGCCATTGAAAATCCACATGGTCATACTTGAGAGGCTTCTGGAAAAATGAAATGCCGTAGTTGAGAGTCTGGAGAGTTTATTGGAAAGGCATTTACCCTAACATCCGCCAAGCAGGGTCTGCTTTCCAGCGCAGTTATCATGTTTTGCCTGTTTGAACCGGTCACTTAGGAGTTACCATAATAATGCGTGCTTTGAGTTGTTCTGTGCATAACTAGTCAGCTAGAGCAATGCACAGTGAAGTCTTTCATAAAAAATGCCTCCACAGTTACACCTATTTGCAATTTTTTTAGACCCCCCTGCCAGGCAAATGGTTCAAAAGGAAGATGTATTCACATCTGAGCTTGTTAGAGCATAAAATCTTCATCTGCCTTACTCTGTGTGCATATAAGTCACTGAAAAAATGCCGTAAAGTTCAGAACCATTGTTCTTTATAGTCTTTCCAGTCTGGAAGTCAGATACATGACTGTAGGCCAGTCTCGTTGCATGAAATAAAATATTTCTCCGGAACACCACGGTTAGTCTTTAACTGATTTACTATAGTTAAACAGTAACAGTGAGAGTGTTCATAGTACCAAGACTGGTGGCAAAACCGCCCGTACAAACAAGCCATTCATGAGAGCCGGGGAGCTCTCGAACAGTCTGAGCTTTTTCTCAACATTGCAATGTGGGGCAGGACTACCGAGGAAGTGTCAGCCCAGCTCTGCAGTCCAGCTGGAATAAATTCTAAAATGAATGGTCTCAAGATAGTGAGTAAGACCATTCGTGTTTTGAACATTACAGAGAATAAGATCGGTCTGGGCATGAACGCCTGTAGTGTGTGAAGTCACCGCAGTGCCCTGGCAGCCGTCCTCTGCAGGAGGTTAAAAACCAGAGAATCCCCAGCACCGGTGTTGGTCGGCATGGCTGCACCAGGGCGTTAGGAGGTCTGTTACTAGCAGGAGCTTCTCTTTCTTAACTGGCTAGAGGAGGGAGCTGACAAAAAAATATGATGAGGATTATTAAGTCTGTTTATCGTGCATGAGCCAATCTTCCATTCCATCCATTTCCCCTGCACTGGTCAAAAAAAAAGAAGGAAGGCTACTGAATGCTTTGCTAAGCTGCCACTTCACAACCCAATCTTCCTGTCAGCTCAGCAATGGAGGATTCAATACAGGAAAAATGCTTCAGTTCAGTTTGGGGAATAGCATCTCATCCGCTTACGCCCTGCCACCTTTCTCTGTCCATCCGAGTATCCCTTCCATGCTGCTTGGTATCTGCTGTTGTTACTCTACGCTACTAGTTCATAGGCAGTGCTGATAAACAGGTTTACAAACTTCCAGCTAATGCTTTACATGCACCTTTCTGGCTGTTGAGCCACTCGTTATAATCATTTATTGGGTATCTCACACAGCGTTTGTATTCTGTCATTTAAATACCAGACTGCGTGATTACTCGTGGACATACGAACATCTGCCACACACAATGGCCTTCCAAAATGCATGCAATTTTGCAAGACCGCTTGTGCTGACACAAAAGAGAAACTTCAGCGTGGCAGCGGCTGGGGGCTGTTCCTCGGAGGTGAGCAGGAGGGGAACACAGCGCCCCAAAAGCAGGGCTAGAAAAAGTCACTGCTGTGTTTGTTGAAAGGAGACGATGGTTCGGAGACGGTTTGCAAACCAGATGTTGCACTAAGTGCGGTTCCGTTTATTTATTATATTATTGGGTATTCTGACATGGCAATCATTCAGCTCGGCACACAGGGTGTGTTCCCACAGGGTGACTGAGCGGTGTTTACAAGGGCTGGGAGCCTGTCAGCAGTGCCCAGCTCTCCGGTTCCAGCTGTCCTGCGTACCCTCGAGAGGCAAGTACAGGTGAAGGAAGCAAAGAAACCCCAGAGCCCAGCCAGAGGGCCAGCTCCAGAAGGAGCCTGGTGTCACCAGCTCCTCCGGCTGTCCCCACAGCTCAGCAGCAACTGCGGAGGCTGAAATTGCTGCTTGCACATCGTAAAGAAATGCTCCTTTTTACAGCAGTGATGATAGCGCGGAATAGATGTCCTACCTGGGGCGTGACGAACAAAGCCGCAGAGATTTAATAATGCAGTGCTGTGTGCACAGGAAAATCTCAGCTAGAACCCCCTTGCTTTTTGGCTCCCGTAAATATTCTCCAACACTTTCCCTTTGGAGAGGCATTCTGCGCAGCTGAAGTCTGCTCAAAACAGGTGGTCAGGGTTGTTTTGGTGTTTGTTTGGGGGAGCTTTACAGCAGAACTACAGCTGCCATGTTTTAGTTTTCAACACATTCAGAAAATAGAAACAAGTAGTCTTCTTTGTAGAGCTACAGACAGACACAATAAGCCAAGTTTTAGGGCAGCTTCAGTGTTTGTGTAGTTCTCACCAAGGGAAATTTTTCTTGTATGAGCAGTGAGATTTTTCTGATTGCTTTTTGTGCTCAGATCGCAGCTTTGAAAGCTGTTGACACACATGCACAACA
The DNA here is from genome assembly GCF_964034855.1 of Anser brachyrhynchus. Lineage (NCBI taxonomy): Eukaryota > Metazoa > Chordata > Aves > Anseriformes > Anatidae > Anser > Anser brachyrhynchus. The sequence goes on from NC_137705.1 coordinate 3,924,128, forward strand.
GACTTTGCCTTTTATTTTTTTTCTGCTCAATTGAAAGCAGCTTTTCTTCCCTTAGATTTATGATATCTTGTTTTCCTGAGTATTAAAATACTTTGAGAAAAAACAGAAAAGTATATTAATTTTCCAAGGGCAATATATTTTAGTAGAAAATTGGTGAATGCTTATGTTAAACCTAAACAATGAAAGCTGTTAGGACACAGAACTGCAGTGTTAGCAAGCCAGCTTCACAAAAGATAGCTAGGCAAGAGAAACATGGAAACAGCTCCCAACCCTGAGCAAATTACCTGTAAAGGATAAACCTCGCTTCTAAGCAATGCAGCAGGATACACGCAGGATTTGTTTATGATGACCTTTAACGGATCTGGTATGATTTGGAAATGAGTCTGAGCTGCATCTTCTGTCCCTGTAAATGCAACAGACCCCAAAGCCTGCAGGGGAGTTGGAGAGCCCCCATCGTGTAAGGGCTGACAGAATTATCCGGCACCCCAGGGCAGCGGCCCCTCTTCAGAGATGCGCCCGAGTGCAACCACGAGCACCTGTGCTGGGTTTTTTGAGGTGCACGGTTTGTGCTTTTAGTGTGGTGTTTGCCAAAAATGGAACAAAATACGCAGGTTTCCGATCACAGGTAGCTCAGTATGTTCAAGTATTGTTTTATCAGCAGGTCAGTAATGCTGTGTTTGTTCTTTACATGATTTAGGAACAAATGTAGTGGCCTTCCTTAGAATTCCCTGTTTCCAAATACGCTAAGTTAGATAGTCACAACATAGCAGAAAGTTCAGGTCTTCACTCAGCTCAGGACCGATTTGCAACAATTAAATTTTTATTCCTAAAATTAGGAAATTCTTCCCAATTCAGGGCATGGCCCCGGGGCTCTTCATCACAAAAGTAAGCTCTACCAATGTAGCAAAAATTGATAGGCACATTTTGTGCAGTTTCTTGGAAAAAGCTTGAGGATTTGTATACAATTTGCATTTTGCCCCTTGGCTTTCACATAATTAGGGACATCTCTAGGTTTGTTTCTCAAACTGAGGCCATTAGGGGAGTGCCAGTGAATTCCTGTATGAGCCTACAGGGCTGCGTCTGCCAAGGTGCAAGGCTTTTCCCGGGAAAGGAAACAAAGCCTTCATTTTAGTTAACTTAATAGTGAGCCATTTAGAAAAGATGGGGGAATGTGCTAACAAAGAATAAATATAACAGAAACTGAGATATTTAATTTGTATATTCGATAGAATTATCTTCTTGGGTTTTAAGCTTTTAAAACTTAAGATGTTCTTGGAGGGGAAGTCAAGTTCTTATTTTAGGGAAAAAAATCAAGATGACTAAGATTGCATGTATTTAATTTAGCTCCACCACTGTTTATAGCACTGGACACACAGTGTTTTACTGCAGTAAGATGAATATTTATTAACAATTCAAAATGATCTGTTCCAAAATGTACAATGCACTCACAGTGATGTTTTACCACAGAAGTCCAGGTGTTTCCTGTCTCAGTTTGGAAAGGCTGCGAGCTTCTGATAGGTTTACTGAGCAACGCTGTTGTAAGCTTAATGTGCAGCAAAATAATATTTTACTCTGTCTCATCCCTGGAAATGCAAATGGTTAAAATTTTTAAATGCTGGTATTGCCTAATCTAGTGTGGAGGATGGACTTGAGAAAATTTACTTAATATGCGCAAGGAACAGCCATTGCACTTTATTTCAACATCGCTGCTGTATTTATGTAAAGGGTTTCACTAACATGGAATGGGAAAGTGGAGAACTCAGTGGAAATCAAGTTTTTCGGCGTTGTACCTCCATCAACATGTATGCTTACATTATAACAATTGCTTACCGTTATGTTGATGGTAATTCCACAGAAGATTTGGTGCTTTGTTCTTTTTTGAACTGTCCAGCTGAGTGTACCGGACTGTTCAGTTGCTTGCATTTCAGCAAAGTATTTCTCCACTATTAAGACGGCCTGCCTGAACCGTAAAATACACACTTCCCACGTAGCCACAAAGAATTTTAGCTATAACTGTACTTGTAGGAGATTGCAGCTACGCACTTCTAACCCAGAGAGCTGTGCAATTGCAATTCATGGATTCCTGGCAGCAGAGGTGAGCTGAACAGGCCATGGCCGTACGCTGCGGTCCTGCTGCCAGCCCAGCACCGGGCCCCTCTGCCCACACAAGCAGCTTTCCTGTTCCTTCCAGGAGAAGCCGGGAGGCAGGGACAGAAACACGCACTGAGATGATACACATGCTGTCCTGACATTCAGCAGCCGGAGCATCCACGCTCCGGGAGCAGAAAAGCTCCCATGGCCAACAGTTGTCATGTAGCTGTCATTAAGGGGTTGGAAACTTCAGTTTTCGCAGTGATTCTAATCTTAATAGAATTTTACTTACATCTGAAACCTGTCATTATAGAACTTGAACTCTGGAGTGTAGTGCGCCAGCATTTCCTCATTACCAGTGTATGTGTCCAAGCCACTGAATACATATCCAACGATAAGCAAACTGACCTACTTTTCCATGTTTCCCAGATGGAAAGCTTTACCTTAGGATTATAAGTGCGTGCCGTGTTTAGAAAGTATGCTCCCCTGTCTGTTGGTTTACAGAGAGGAAATTAGGTTTTTGTTTATTTCTGTTTACCGCAGATAGGCTAGTAAATCTCTCAATCTGTAGGTTTCCTAAGGAACTCAGAGCTGTACTTCTGTCAACAGTTGTACTGCTGTGTGATCACCACATCACAAGAAGGAGAAGATTTCAAGAGCATTCAATTGCTTACAAAGTCTGTTTCTTTTGAAGGGCTAGCCTTGATGATAGCTGTTGGCCTTCTAAAAATGTTCATTGGGATGACTAGGTAAGGGCAATGGAAAGTGGTTTCCTTTAGGGTGCTTCCCTGGGAGGCGAACATCAGCAGGGAAACTGTTGAAAGACATTGGCCATCATTCTACGTTCATTCTAATAAGAAGAAATTAAAAGAACATCAACAATCTGCCTTCATCGACTCGGCTCTTTACTGGGGTCAGGGCACCGTGGCCTCAGCCAGCAGGCAGGTCCTCCAGAGGAGCACCCTGCTGTCACCTCTGCCTTTCAGAGCAGACATCCACCAGCCTGAGCATTTGTCTTGTGGTATAAAAGCCAGGCCTGCTCCCCTTGTTTCACATATTCCAGACAAGGCTTTACAGGTTAACCTGTTCTAACTCCACCAAAACTCACTGAAAACTACCATAATGTCTACTCTCCGCTAAACGATTTACCTCTTACATTCTGGTACGATCTGGTGCCTCCAGACAGTCACACACAGAGGCTGATGAAGAGCACGGGCCCGAGGACATCGCACCGTGAGGCTAGGACACGCTCCTGACAGGCTGGCAGCAGAGGGGCCAGGCGTTTGCTGAGATTGCTGTCGCTTTCTCAGAAGGACCAGATATAAGTGCTTCTCCTTGAAAAGCAGCATGAAGATGCCTTTCAAAGAGACATGACCAGCCGAGGGAAACCAATTAGTGCCAATTAAGCTGGCTCTGTTCTGCAAGTCTTTGTGAATGCTTTGATGGAAGTCAGGAGACGCTTCCGTCTTCCGCAGCTGTCCTGTGACTGCAGTGCCGGCTGTTCCAGCCAGTTCCTCTTAAGCCCTACGGCAGGAGCACCCCAGAGTCCTGTTTTCTCCCTTCTGCTTCAAAAAACAGCAACCTACATAGTGCTGTGAAGGTAGAGCTGAACTGTAAAAAACACCATGTGAGTAGGAGGGAACAAAAAGCTTGGGCAAAATCCTTGGCCAGGAAGTGAAGATGTTATTAGAAAGCTCAATTACAAAAATACAAAACAAACAAGCAAACAAAAAACCAAACCAAACCAACCAACCAAACAAACAAACACCATATTTCTTCAGACACCTAGTGAAAATAAAATTGCAAAGCTGGGTGGACTGACCTGGAGCAAAGTTTTCTGTGGTGTTCTTGTTATGTGATAAGAAAAGTTGTTGCTCTGAGGACACACTTATGCAGAGGGCTGTTAAGTCCTTTTGAAATTATACAGTGCACCCAGCACAGTGTCTTTTCTGTGGCATCAATCCGCAGGGCTATGATAACTTCAAATCCCAATTCTAAAAAGTGCATTAAATTTTATTGTTAATACCATTTCTAGCCTAAAGATTCCTTCCCTCCTGTTCCCCTCAATATTCATAGCAGTGCATCAAGTGCTCCCTGTGCACTGGGCAGAAGAAAACATGGAAGATTTCTTCCGGAAGACTTTTTGGCACTGCAAGAGCTGAGTTTTCTTCCAGCGAGGCTGGCGGCTGAAGGCCGCGGCTCGGAAGCCATCTAGCGGCCTCCTCTCCTCGGGCACAAGCACACCCTGCGGGTACGCCACGATTTCAGACTGGATGTGGCACACGGAAGTAAGCAAAGGGACCCCTAATGCGCCAAGTCGACTCTTTGGTTGCCTGGAAGCCTACGTTCATGTAAATGTAGGGGTTTTTGGTTCTTTTGATTATTGGCATGTGTCAGTGCTCACAGAATTTGATGTTTGTTTTGCTTAGTAATTAGCACACTGAATAAGAATACTAATCAAAGACTAGAGAATAGTGAAACAGAAGATGCTTTCTGCTTAGGTTCGTGTGATGTTTGGATAGGTGCAGCAGGAAGGAGAAGGAGGGCGTATCTCAGCCTAAGAACTTGTCTCTCATTTATTGCTGTTCCAATCTGAAAGATGTGCTTTGAGGGTAGGAGGCAACATGTGAAGTTTGAGCATGCTGGAGTTTTCCTAACTTCTACCAGCTCTCCCCTCTTACTTCTTCTTTTTCAGTCATTGTAGTCCTGGATTTGTTGTTCTTTCTTCATTTAGGAATAGTGGATCTTGGGAGCAGTATTATATACAGCATAGTCCTCCTATTATCAAGGAATATATATATCAAGGAATATATTTCTATTGAAGTTTCTATTGAAGAAGTTATACGAATTAAAAGGTGTTTGATACAGCTGCCTGTCACTCCCAACAGAATGATCTGCTTTTGAATGATAGCCTGGGAGGTGATCGTTACACTTCAGTTTTCAAAGTGAGCATAAAACAGTTAGGCAGCTCCCAGCTGGGGCTCTAGTCCAGTCCAGCCTGCTCTGCTTCGTCCTCAAGCATCCTTACATCCAGCCGATACCTCGCAGGAGGAGGCCTGGTGTGCCACCTTACACAGCAAATGGCCCCTGGAAACCACAAGGCCCTGAGGTGCGCGGCGCACGATGCCCTTCAGCCAATTAAAGCATTTTTCTCCACGTTGAAGCCCTTTTTCCTACAGGATTTTCCTAAATCCTTTGTTTCCCTCTACCACAAGAGCCCAGCCTTCCCTCGTGTCGCTGGGACCCACACCCCAGGCACCACTAGGCCGAGCTGCAGCGCGCGGGCCTGCGGGCCCTGGCTCCTGCCCTCCTGTCCCCGCCAGCTTCCATGTGGCGGTGGCCTCGGGCCGCCCTCGTCCCACTCTTGGGAACGAAACCCCTCATTACTTCAGGGGCTTGCTGATTGTTTCTTTCGATTCGGAACACTGGAAATGAGAACACCTATTTTTCTGTTTTCGCTGACTCCAGCTCTTTTTGGCCTGGGCACCCTGGGGAAGCGGGGATGCAGTCATCCAACCACGTAACGACGTGGGCCCTAATGAGTAACACATTTGTACTTTCCATTCTCAGTCTGAGAAAAAGGCCTATAAATAAAGCGTATTTGCCCTCAGATCAAGAAAACCTTTTTCTTACATAATGCCATTAAATTTTAAATTAGATGTACAGGCAATTACTGGTGAAAATGTTAAATACTGTATAACCTATGAATATGACCTAATTTAATATAATTTTATAAATGCTTGAATTCAATTAAATAAAAACTTTTGTATAACATTTAAACGGTTTGCTTAGTTCTCCCCAGAGCTCACAGTAGGTTACTGTGAGCCAAACAGCATTACAGCATTTGTTTAAAATGCCAAAAGGCTTAGGATAGATCCCATACACTTCTAGCTGAATCCCTAGTCACTGAACAGCAATTTCTGGGCAGAAGCTGCTGTATTAAATAATTGCTAGCTAATAAATATATTTTAGACACATTATAAACCTGGATGTTAAACCTGCTAGAGTAAATGAAATGTTTATTGCAGAAAAAGATACAATTTGCTGTTTTGACCTAGGTGCGTTGTCATGGAAACCGAAATCTTTCTTGTGCAATAAAAAATCTGCTTGTCATCTGATTTGAGCCAGTTATTTGCACAGGTGGTTTTCTTAGCAGACAAGTACTTAGTAAAAACAAATCTATTCTTTCTCAATAGTTCCATTATGTGTTCCCACAACAATGTGTTTCATTTCACTGGCTTTGTAATTAATGATCCATTATCAACTAATTAAATCACATTTAGATTTTATATGAGTTCATCTGTTACACAACACTTGCTCACCAATCCTATTTCCTGGGTGTGTGAACCTTGGAAGAGTTTTAATTAATGGTGAGAATGAAGTACTGTAGGTTGCACGGTTCTTCAGACAGACTAACCTAAGGACAAATGGGGACACATAAATATATCCAACAATTTAATACCAATTTCCTTAAATGAAATAAAGCAGCAGTAGGAGTAACTGAAATCAGATTTCCAATCTGTACGTAAAACTGTTGTAAAATATCAAGTTCATATGGTTGCAGACAATGGAAACTGAAATGTGAACTATGCTAACAGTTCCAAAATGTCATCCAAAAGAAAATTTAACTTAATAGACAACATCTTTGCTGTTAGGCCTGCTCCAGACCTCACTGAGATCAGTGAAAAGATGTTCATTAACTGTTTTTTGCATCAAACCCTTGATTTGCAGTCCTTAGGGCAGAGGTTGCCTCTGTCTGTGACAGCACACCACACAGTAGAGCTGATTTCTAATTCCTGCTTTGGCTTTTCTACGGTATCATAAAAACAAGTAGTAGTAGAAGGCAGTTGGAAGTGGCTATTAAGACAAAAGAAAGCACTTTTGTTCACGTGCTCTATTTTCTACAGGAATGTTAAGCAAGGCTAGGAGGGCATGGTGAAGGAGTTTTCAAAGCAATCCCCATACGATTTCCTTGGCATCTTACAAACTACTTGTACTTGAGACTATTGACATCCATAATCGAACGGAGCCAAGGGGACACTGTTCTTTCACTTTTTTCTTAAGTTGATTAGTGGATAGCAGTGTCACCTCCACACAGAGTTATCAAGACTGGCAAGGTATTGGCAGTTCCTACCCTAGGCGTCTCAGTGCTCAGTGGCGAAACGTCAGAAGCTCTCCACCACAAGGTGGGCTGGGCACAGTCCTGAGCACGAGGCTACAGCTCAGCAGCCCAGGCTGTGCAAAGTGCTGCCCCGTGGTACCATTCACTTCAAAAGGTTTCAAAAGCCCTAAAGAAAGAAATTCTGAATCCTATTTGGAGGGGAGTGAAAGGGTTAAACGTGAAATTTCCCATTCGAAGCCACTGGCTCTTGAGCTGCTTTTTCAGGCAGTTTTGAGCATCTGCTACAAATAACAAACTGCAGGATTTAAGATTTCGAGAAAATATTCTAGGTAAATAACAGGCCCTTACACATTCCTCTGCAAATGTGGCAAATAGTGTAAACAGATTTTTGAGACCGATTATACAAGTTATATGTTTAGTCTACAAACTGGATACAGTTAACTAAAGCTCCTTTGTTTCTACTTGGAAAGGATTTATCAAAGATTTAAGAAACAGGTTTTATACGTGAAATGGAATGTTAAATCACGTGCAACCCGAGTGCCTTGGAAACACAACGCTTTGGGGTACTTTAAGAAACCACCCTAGTTAAAAAAGCACTTTATATGTTCTTACACTATTTGTCAGTGAATTGTGCACACTTGCAGAGAAAAACAGTATATCTATTCAGCAATATATTTAGAAATGTATTTATCAATGAACTTTTATCTCATTATTATAATACTTACCGTATGTATTTCGCTAGATGGCACTAGAGTACTATAAACATTGGAAGAACATGTAATTCAGTTCCCGCATGTGAGTGTTTATCTATACTTCAGTTTACTTTTATAATACTTATTAGGTGCGATGGTGATGAGCATTAGCATAAAGTAAGCCAGTGTTGAGATCTAAACTCATACACACTGTTTTTCTCTCTCCCACACATGGACACAAACACGTACACACTGCACAGAGAAGGTCAAAGGCTGAAATGCAATGGAGACTTGAGGGGAACTGTAGTGGAGGAAGAATTTCAGTTCACAAAAGAAAACGAGAGAAGAAGCATCTATAAAGAATGAAAGGAGCAGCAAAAGAACAGGCTTCAAAAGTTTTGAGAGGAGTCAGAAAAAGAGGGGACTGTGCCCAAAAATGGAACAACAGCTTTAATGCATTAAAAATATCAGTAAACAGGGAAAGGCTATGTTTATAGAACTGAACTTCTACAAAAGGCTTAGGAAAGAAGAAAGACTTTCCAGATTGAATTTGAGGGTAGATAAGAGATACTCTAGGGATATTATATTTCCTTGTTTTGGAGAAAGAAAATGTTCTGTCCATAATCTTATGACTTTCCTGAAGATTAGTGAATAGCAAACTAGGGCCCACTCTTCATCTGCTGTTGGCTTTTGTGGCTCCTCTGACTTAAGTGAAGTCTCTCTGACTCAAAACAGATGAAGATCAGAGCTCTGTATGTTTGAAGCATTTATCAAGCAAGCACATAACATCTTCTATTGAAAGTTTGTTGTGTTTTTTTGTTTGTTTTTAGTTTTTGGGTTTTATCCAAAGAACAGTATTAAATTATGTGCAAAGTTTAGGATCTGATATTTTCTCTAAATTGTATTAACAATATGCTTTTCATGGAAGCATTTGGATGTTCTAGTTGTTACTTGCATTTTTTCTTTAATTGATCTCATCCAGGCTAATGCATTGTAGTTAAAGTAATAATTTGGTAATCCTATGGTTCCACACACATGAGGCTAAAAGTACAAACTGCATACTCTGACAGATGAGATTTGGCAGGTTTAGCTGCAGTGGCTTAAGACGTGACCACCTCCAGCTGTTCACCTAACACCACTGCCTTCCAGCATCATCGTCCCCTAGAAGGGGTGACAGAATGGGACATGTGTCAGCACTTCCAGTGCCCCAGTTCACAGCCTGGCATTTCAGCCTAAAGCATCGGTGAGGGTGGTGTGAAACACAGGAGTGAACTGGACCAACATACAGACACTACAGCGATCATCATCAACACAGAGGAGGCAGGTGGGGACAGGAGCTGCCACAGCTGCATCTGCCAGAGCTCGATAGTGGGAGCCAAAGGCATCAGCAGACCTACAAACCTGCGTGCTTAAATCCAGCCCTGTTAACAAAACCCTTGAGCACCTTCTCAACTGTGCTGACATCTCAGAGCTAAACTAAAGCCTGTTAAAATTCACCAACTGAATTTTGGTCAGTTCTGAATTAGGAGTTAAAATAATTTTCTTCTGATGTATTATTAAAATTATTTATAATTCTGTAGCTTTTGACATTATTGCAGTATGTCATATTCTGTGGTGCAGTAGTATTAATTTACAGTGGTAAAGACCTACCTCTTGAGGGCATGCATCCTTTTGCACTGACAAGAAAGTGTCGGTAGGGTGGGCTGTAGATGACTCTGAAGCATAGTCTTCCTATTCTTAGAAGTATATTATTTACTGAACACTTCCGAGCCTGGTAATCATGTTTTTCCTGTTAATTCAGTGAAAAAGAGTATTAATTTGACATTCAGGTTTAATTGTATGATGCGTGCTTTTAGCCTTTTAACCGATGTTATTACCAACAGTAAGTCTCAGTAACTACTGAATACAAATATTCAATTTATGTCACACGACTGTCACACGACTCTTGATTTCAGTACTGTAGGGTTCAGAGAGAAGTGAAAGTTTTCTCAAATTCCACAGATCTGGGCCCAATAGTATCATGTTTGTCCGTCTCCAGTCTCAATTCCCAGCAGGCCCTGAAACGTGTGAAGGGTTGGAGCCTTCAAACGCCGTGATCTCAGGAGAAAATAAAGCTTGAATTCTTTGTGGTTCAGATTGTTCGGTTTAATCTGGCTATCCTTCAGCTGCTGGTGCAAAGCAATTGAAAGACTTGCAGAGAGCACGTGCGATGTTAGTTGGTGAGCAGTGAAGTTCCCAATTAGTTCATGTCCAGTTCAGACAGCTGAGACATGCATCCAGGCTCCCCCAGACAACTTGTCTTTTACAAGCAGAAGCATTGACAGGTGGAGGAAGAGTAATTTAGCCATTTGGCCAGGATTTAAAGACATTGTTTTGCAAACGTGCCTGGCGTGTAGCCGCGCTGGACGAATGGCTCGCGCTCCTCACAGAGCCGCGCGGCTCCTGGGCCTAGTGCTGCAGGCTCCTCGCTACGGCAAAGCTGGCGTGATGAAACCTCTGTTTCAGGCCTAAGCTGGATATCGGCCCATTTCGGACAAGAGGCTGATGTAGCTTTGGCTCAGGGGAAGAGGCAGTCTGCGGACGTGACCGAAGTGGCTCGGCTTTTGGCTGCCTCGGGAGCGGGTTCAGTCAGCCGGTGAGACACGGACGTACATCAGTGGCGCGGTGCCGCGGCGTGGGCCGGGGGCAGCTCCCACAGCGCGTCCAGTCGGATTAATTGGGGTCCTGTGGAAGTCAAAAGGAGCTCGGTCGCTGCTGTCACAGGGAGCAGTGCTAGTTAGGCGGAAAGCACTTCTGTGCTGCCATCGCCTTCCTGCGTGTGACATACAATTACTTCAAGGTGAGAAGGAGCTCCTGTAATTGAGGTATTTGAATACTAAGCCTCATTGACTTGGCGCTGTTAACAGGGCTGTAACCCCGGGCAGTGTGGCCTGTGCTTCGTGGCACGTGAGGCATGTCTGTGCGTTTCCCCTCACAGTGATACGTACAGTGTTGTTTCTTAAAATGTTGCTGAAATATCCAAAAATGGCTGGGACAGTTGTGTTTCTTTAAAAATATTGTAATAGAATTTGTTATTAGAATTTATTGCTGTGTACCCATGAATATTTGCCTATTTCTATTGGCGTACTCACTGGCCATCACAGATTCAAAAGCAGCCTGATGCTTGAAAGTGTCAGGAAATAGCAACAGTTACGTGGTTCCCATCTTTTCATAACTGTGTTTATTTAACCTATTTCTGAATGATCATTCTGGAGGTTGTCTCTCCTGACAGATACATTAAAATGTATCTGACCCACTTGTTATATATTGGATTTTTCTTAATAATCTCATTTAAAAGTATGCAGTGAACACAAAAGCATAATTTACCTGCTGTTGTAGTTTCATTAGACATCAAAAGGGTGCTTGATGGAGTAGAATAATCCTATTCTGCATCCTTCATTGAATGTCTTTCAGAATAAGTTTATTCATTTAATTAGAAGGCATCTCTAAGTGAAGGTTGAGCTGGTTTTACTAGTCTGACCGAATTTGCATTTGTTATCCAAAGCACCCTCTATTTCACTGTACTTACGATAAGTGTATTAGAACACATGCTGGAAAATATCTCCACAAATTGGTACTTATTTTCAAAATTGTGTTAGTACTAATTCAAAAGTGAAGGAACAGAGGAGCTCCGTTACATTTTAAAGTGGAATTTTCCCTTCAAATCTGTGGATTAGTCATGGCAAACAATGAAATGTTTAACTCAACATTAAATGGGATTATTAAATATCTTTTCAAAGTGGAAAATCACATGCATTATTCTATTTCCAGTACAAAAGGACAGTGAATTAGTTTCTCTCTTCATTCTGTATAAAACAATGAATAATACCATGGGCATACTTCAGCCTCAGAGGACTTTGCTGATTCACATACATTGAAAAATATCTGGATCATTTCAACATGAAGGTGACATTCTCTGTGATTAAAACCTGCTATTGTTACAATGATGGTGAGGCTTGTAGTAGTTGGGTTGTTGCAAACTGGGATATTGTAGCTAAGGCTCATTTTAACTCCCCATCGTAGTCCTGTATGCAGACAAACATAGTTTTGGAAAGATGCCGTGCATAGTCCTTTGCAGCTCAGCAGCCATAACATACAGTTGGAAGTGTAAAGCTATTTCATTTCCATTTTTCTCTTTTATGTCTCTGGCTTTTGGGAGTGTGACCTTTCTCACATCTAGATCGATATGTCTGTAACCATTAATTCTAGGAAAACCAGGACCTGCTTGTAACACTAGAGATTAGGATATATCAGACAGTCAAGTCTCTCCCTGCTCAAGAATGGATAGGTGGCTAACTAGGCAGTTCTCTTCTTAATCGATGCCATTGGCTTCCCAGGAAAAGGGATGCTCGCAGGCCAGAGAAGTGCAAAGATAGATAGCTCTACAGCATCCAAAACAGCAAGAAGGGAATGAAGGTGGAATACCTAGCCCAAAAAGTAATGTATCACATTAAAGCAAATGTTTTCTTACATAATATACGACTCTCTGACGCCTGTACTGGGTTAGGTGCAAGTTTATTTCATGCACAATATCAAATAAATTGCAGGTATTTTCTAAAATTAGGTATCTTTTCTCATGTCAGTAATAGTCATAATGAGCATCAATAGCTAGCAAAAGCATCACTGAGCTCCGAATTTATGGTACTCGGAATTCTTCCTGCTAAGTAAGCACAAGAAGCTCTCGGCCAACTGTGTAAACTTCTTTTTAAGGAAAAAAAATCAGATGGAAATTATGTCAGCCTAACAGGAACCATTGTCTTTGTACGGGCACGTGAAAGGATCTCTGGAAGCAGGGCTGTTAGTTAATGAGATCATTTGAATAGTCTTTGTAAGTGGCTGGCAATCCCACGAGGCCGAGGGAAGTACTAGTCTTTCACCTTTTGGCCCATTTCACATTGAGCAATGACAAGGTTGCCTGAAATGTATTCTTTGGAGACTGCTTTAGAGAAAACGAAGTGAAAGGCATTTACTAGGTTTTCTCACTACCTCTCATTTGTTAAGGAGTACCCCTCTGGAAAACCTTTCCTTTGCCCACAGCTGGAGTCCCTGCAGTCCACACAGGACACTGCATTTATTCTTTGAATGCAGAACGCCTGTTTACTTTGCTTCAAAATCGTTTCAAAACTCTGGGCATTTTTGTACTGAACTATTCTTGGCCAGGCAAGTCTGACGAAGAGCACCAAGTCTGCTGTGAGTGGGCTAAAAGATTCATTATGAGCTGCAACAGAGGAGTGCTCAGAAGTGACAAGCGACTTTGCTCTGGGCTTTTTTTGGGAGGGAGATGCTGGTGAACAGGGCGAGACAGCAAAGGTAGCCAGTTGTGTCCAGGTGCTTGATTCTTTTCTTACTGTAATTACTACTTGCAGGCAGGTTAGTGTTTAAAATAACCTGATGCTTTTGTTACACAAATCCATGTTAACCCAACAGAATGACCACATAGTTTGAGGGGATAACTTACACATCAGGGAGGCATAAGCCCGGTGGCTGAGGCACATCCCTCTGTGAGGAGCTCCCAGCAGTCAGTGACAAGTCAGTGCTCATCCCGAACCCACCAGCACGGTTCTGCAGAAAGGAAATAAACAGAGAAAAACAGTTGAGTCTGTATACAAAATATTTTGAACATGGGAGATGCTGCTGAGCATTTTCAGCTAGTTTTTATTACCTTTTCAAAATTGTATCTTTTCATGGACTGAAATAAAGTTTAATGAATTGATCTTGTTCTGAATTTTTTAAGGCAGGAAATAAATCTTCCAGTTGCTTCCAGTCACCTCTTGTCCTGCCACTATCCCGTGTCCTGGCTGTTCTGTAATCTTCTTTTCATGTTTGTTAGACAATTCGTCTCACTTAGCTTGTGTCCAATCCCTGCTTAAGGCTGTGGCAAATAAAACAAGAGTAGGTACAAAGTCATGCCAAAAACTTGAGCTAGGAACAGGTTTCGGGTTGAGTCAGCATGTGTCGGGGTTCAGCAAGCTGGTGTTTTTCTGGGGTGGCTGCCATCCTGTGCCTCAGCAGCTAAGCATTTGCTTTTCAGACAGTGCAGGTGTAAACCCGTCTCCATTAATTCAGTGGCAAAATTCCCATCACCTTCAAGGAGACCACGGTGCCTTCTCGAGTCTCTGGGCTCACTGGTATTTCTTCTGTCTGGTGTGCTGTGCCAGCGCTTGGCGTTTCTTTGTTCGCTGGGGCTTATTTGATACAACAGCTATTGTTCTATGTTAAGCCCTTCTTTTTTTTCCACTTTTATGGTGCTTCCATCCATACCAAAGGGGTACCTTTACTAAAAAAAAAAATAAAATAACACATTTACCATGAAGACAAAGTAGGTCTCTAGTCCCTTTTGATATGAAGTAAAACTTCGACATATAAATTGAAGGGCAGGCGCTCGAAGCCGTATCTAGAAGACACCAAGGTGAAATAAGCTTTCAGAGCGATGAGGAATGGCACAATTCCTCACGACGGCACGGTGACTCTGAGGCACAGCGGTGGTTCAAAGGGCACGAACACGTTCAGTGTCGCTGTTATTCTTTCTCTGCCGCGCGGGTAAAAATGAGACAAGCTGCACGCATTTCTGTCAGTGGTCATGAAGGAAGGCTGAGTGAAGAGCGTGCCTTCTGAAGCACTGATAAAAGGACTTGTTTGATGTTTTTTCTATATGATGGCTTCCTATATTTTTATCAGTGCTGTTTCTTAGCCAGATCCACTCTGTTCTTACAAATGACTTAGTTTTCTTTGTCCCTGCATGCTTGAGGTAGATGCTGATGACACATGAAGAATAAATGTATAAGCTGAATTCACTAACAATTACCTTCTTTTTCTACATTTAATGTTTTATGTTGCCGTGCTGATAAAAAGTACCTAAATATTTGCCTTACCAAATCACAGCCGAGTAGATTTTGAGGTAAGCCAGTCAGCACTGCAGCCTCATCCCATGGCGTGGGATGTCCACCTCTGCGGGCTGGGAGTGCAGACCCCTGGGCAATGAGATGTGCCGAGCCTGAAGCAGTTGAGCCCATCCCAGAGTTACCTACACTGAGGGAAACAAACGCAAGTTTGTTTTAAATGGATTAGTTGAACTTCACTAAATGCTTGTGTCGACATTCTCATCTGGAATTAAAGCAGCCTTAATTCAGTTTCATTCACTTAGAAAATTGATTAACTGTAGGGACAGAGCATTGCAAGCAATAATATTACCAGAGCTTAATGAGTGACCATTCATCAGCTGCCCCTCGATAACTTCTCGCCTGTAAGCTCCCCTTCTGCACAGTTGCAGAGTTTTGCCATGTAATTGCTACGGGCTGCCAGCCCGCGCAGCGCCAGGACAAGCAGTCCGGCTGGCAGGCAGGCATCTGTACATCTCGATTACCTTGACATCACACCCGTCCTTCTGAGGTTGAGACAAGCCCTGACTCTGGCTTAGCCCCGTAGCTTGGTCTTCGGGAAGGAAGCTGCAGGACCTTGGGGCGTGCTCGCTCCAGCCCTGCGTGACTCTGGAGATGCAGAGGCTCTGGAGACAGCGGTGGCACATTTTGGGTAGATGGCACGTAGCTGCACCTATAGGGACAGTCTAGCTTGGCAAGCAAGGTGCTGTTTTCCTGTAATTTAAAATCTCTACAAGTTGACTACACAATGAAACAACCGTTCTTGAGTTATACAATTTAACGTAATTATCAGCCTAGGCGAGGGAATTAAGATGAACAAGTAACAAGCAAGCACTCTGCAGGGTTTTTCAAATCATTGTAAAGTTTGGAAAATTGGGCCCACTGTGTCTATTACCCACTCCATAACACAGTCGTAACTAGCTTGTTTGGTTTGTTACACTGCTGGATACTCTCATGGATCTTAAAGCCTGGCCAATTGTTTTATTTATTGGTTATTTTGTTGAATGCCACAGTAAAATGGAATAACTGGACTTTGTTTATAGTGCCAAAATATGTTTTCCTGAATGGCTGTTTTCAGCAGCCAGTGCAGTTAAGTAAACCCATGGTCTATATACCATGGAGAGATTTAGGATTGGTATTAGTTATTTGCTTCCCACATCCTCTTCACGTTTAAAGCAAGTGAGGCACAATGGCTTTCAGATTTCACCACTTTCCTTTGCACTTACATTAAGATAGACTCCTTGTGCAGGGTTTTCTCCTCCTCGTGGTCAGCCAGACTCGCCAAGATACCCACCTTTTTGGCATAAGCTTGCTGATACAAGAGCAAGCGAGCTCTTTAGGAAGGCATTGTGGGGTTTGGAGAACCATTTGAGCTGCGCTAGCCTGTAGATTAAAAGATGCTCTGTCAATCTGTACATTGAACCAACTTTTCACTTCACGTGGTAGTGTCCAGCTTCAGATAAGCTGAAGAGGTCTGAATTCCAGAGATTGCTGATATCTAATGTACATGAACAAGTCTCTCTAAGTTGCTGAGCACAAGTGCTCTGTCTCTTTCTGATGCTCTTTCCCAGACTTTCTGCAAACATCACAAGTAAACCAATTCAAGAAATGGAGGTTCTTTGATCGGTAAGATACAGCCATACAAAATCACATTCACACATGCAACAGAGGCAATTTAGAGGAAAAACAAGAACAACATAGTTAGGAGTAGCTGACATGGCGGAGGCATAGGATGTAGATGTGAAAGGCACATGAGGAGAGAAGGGGGATTATAAGCAGAGAAGCAGTAATGTAGGTTGTGGAAGAAGCAAGGACACTGGTGTTTTAATTAGGTAAAACTGACAGAATTAGTTGCTTCTTATGAAAGCCACCATAGGATTCATTTTTTTTTAAATTTATTCAGCTCTCCTTTCATGCACCAAAAACCTGCTTCTAGTTAGGCTGTATGAAATTTATCATTTTAAGTGAAAACATTCCAGTAAATCACCTCTTTCCCAAGCTTGCCCCTTCCCCAGAACTCACCAAACATCAAAACACAAACGAGGGGGAGAAAAATGAATCTAACAAGAAGCCTGCTAATGTGTTCGTGTGTGTTGCTTTAAAACAGCCACTGTGGGGTCTTTGCCATTATCTGTGGAAGGCATATAATTGTGGAAATTTTTAAAGGTCCCATCTGGCTCCCCAATACATTTACTCTTAATTGTGAAAAAGCAGGGGTATTCTTGCCTCTCATTAGTATAAGCCTACTTGCCGTAGTTTCTTTCTCGTAACAACATAGGTCAAAGAGGAGGCTCCTTAATGAGAATCTTGGTAACATAAACAGGAAATATAGATCATTTTATCTTCCTTTGCTACTCAAAACTTCATACTCAAAATGAAAACACTAATTTTTATTTTTATTTGTCTTTCTCTTGGGCCTTTAATCTATTAAGCAGGGCAATTATAGAATGCATTTTCATCATAAGTACTCCCATTTATGAATTAATTTACCAGCATAGGAGCCAGGAACTAAAGGACAATATAATTTTAATTCTTTGGTTTTATCTCTGGAAACAGTTGTTTTCACTTCTTCAGCCCTCAAATTAGGTGGAAAGGAAGAATTGTGTTAAGTTAAAACTTAGATGATCAAAAAGAAGAGCAGGGCACTTCAAATTTCTGTCAACATGTATTTTATGCATCGTCTTCATATAGTCATACTGAAGCCAAAATATAACAAATAGCTGCATTTCCACTGTATGCTGGGAAAGAAGAAAAAGAAAATCTGTTTCAAGATTGCTCTTTTATTTCATACATCCTCAAAAGCACACATGTTTAGGAGGTGCTTATCAATTGTGCCATGCAATTACTAAGCTAGGTTATGTGGGAGAAATAGAAATAAAATCAAATAATCCCTCTTCTAGCTTACTTATGCTGCAATTCAACCTACATTTCTTGGCTAGCAAAACCTGGCGCCAGATGGAGTGAGCTGCAAAGTCAGCTGAGAACCGGGGAAGAGCGTTCAAGTTGAAGCTGGAAGACTCGGGCAAGGTTAGCTGGTTTAGGCGCATTGCTCTTCTCTCACGCAACCCCACGTGGCATGTTGGTTAGAGCTCGGCTGCTCAAATTGAAGCTCAGGTGTTTGCTGTCCCGTCTCAGTTTCGTGCACACACTCATTTGCAATCCGAGCGCAGCACTGTTTGTCTGGTGTCACAAGCAGCAGCTTGCGTTGGCGAGGCTCACAAGCTGCTTGCGCAATCCTTTCCTTCAGCTCAGGTGCTGTTGCCATCGTAGGGCTGCTTTCCTTCAAACCGAGAGTTAAAGAAGAGTTCTTTAACTAAAACTGACTCTCCTGTGAGGACATGCCAGAATGCTGCCTATCGTGAAAAGTTTAATACGAAAAGTTTCCATATGTTTCTTATGCTTTTGTTGATCCTAGGATATGAAGCAATTGAAATAATATATATTGAGTTGTTGCATGTTTATTACTCAGTGTAGAGGTGTTTTTTGTTTGTTTGTTTCTTTTTAAGTGCTGAAGGTGAGAGAATTAATCCACTAGCATCTGGGGAATATGAAGTTTCACAAACAGGATTGCACACATGTTCCTCCATTGTGCTGCATTTCAGTTTAACTGATTGAGAATGCTTTAAACGCAGCACGTTAGTTACAGAAAGCTTATCTGAGGACGATCAGGCGTGCTATGGAAGCCACTTGCTAAAGCAAGCAACTGAAGTGAAAGGTTAGAGAATGGCCAAAACCAGCACTGCAGCTGTCAACTTCTAGCTTTAGAAATATAGATCTGGATCCAAAAATTACAATTAAAGCTGATGTCTTCACAACATGTATCTTTATAGGTACATCTAGTTTGTAGAATACAAAGTACCTCACTATGTAAAACTGTCTTGTCTTCACTATGTACATTGACTTGGAAATAACTACAAAAGTGATTAAGTCTACGTACACTACATCGCTCTTAATTTGTCAGGATCGAACTAACTCAAAGCACGTATTTTCTGCATACCTCATGTATGTGTGCTATGAAAATTCAAACCTGAAGGTTGCCTGTGGCTTGATAGCAGAGAAGGTAAAATTTTGCATGAAAAGCAGTCTTCCTTTTGGATGAAAAAATTGTCTTTGAATGTTCTCATTTGGATATTTAAAACAAATGTGTTCCCAATCAAATGGCAATTTAATTGAGTTGAAATTAAATGCTAAATACAACAGCTATAGATTTTTAATATTCTCCTTCATATCACTGCCCTTTAGCATAAAAGTAGGTTATTACCACTTTGGGGAATGGGATCATCCCAAGAAATCAAGTGGCAAAATCTTACCAAAGTCACTTCTTCTCGGGCATTAATTGAAGAACTAAGTACACAATCACTGCATGCATTTTCATAAAGCTACTCCAGGGATGGTATGTGAAAATAATTTATGTCTGCTTTATGCAAGGTCATTAGTGCTCATACAGAACACTAATAATGACACTAAATCGTCTCATATAACATTTAGCTTGTTAGCATAATGGAGTGTTTTGGTGAAAAAAAATAATTTAATGGCAAAGGCTGTATCTTTGGAAACAGTACTTAAAGGTTGCTGATGTTTTGACAGAATTATTTTTTGTGGGATGTTTAGCCTGTAAGTGAACTGTAAAAAAAAATATATATATATATATAAGTTAAATTTCTGTACAGTTTTGAGCAATTTTTCTTTTGGAAATAAAAACAACTGTACCCATTAAGTGAAACAGCTGTGCACTATAAGTTTGTTTCACCTCATGAGGAGGACTTTTTTTTTTTTTTTTTTGTCATTCTTTGATTTTGTGCTGCAACATTCTTTACGGATGATTAGAGCATGCAGCTGAAACACAAAACTTTATCATGCATACCTTCACAAACACAGAATAAGAACCAGACTTTGCCCTGAAGGATTAAAATCTAGGCAGATAAGTAGGATGAAATCTTAAAATTGAGGCAGAATGATCTCTTCCTAAAATATGAGGAAGAAGTAGAACTGATGCAGAACTTGGTATTAAAAGAACAAACTTTGTAAAATAGAAATGGCTAATTTCATTCGTTCAATTTAAAACTCCCCAGAAGCTTTAACTTCTTTTTGCACATAGCCATCAGTGCCCCAAGTAATTCAGCATTTTCCTTCTACTTAAGTTGCAAAAGCAAAGTGTTGCTTGCTTGACTGGCCCAACCTGAGCAGTTCGGTCTGGTAGGTAGACTCATTGCATCCCCACACATACAGACAGCATTACTTGCTTTGAAATGCGTAATGGAATTGGTCTAGTCTAAAAATACTGCAGCTAATACTTGCATAATAATCTAGCCTTTAGGGTACTCAGAAAGAAACCTAAGTGCAGTACTCTCCTCAAGTCTACACTATCCACCTAATAAGTGCCTTATCCTGTTGTACAGGTCAAGGGAAAGAAAACGCATTTACTCTCCGTCCTGTTGAACTTGTGACTGTCACTGGGTCAGATTCTTCCTAGTCTGGATCTTCTTGCATCTCTCTCATGGTTATACTCATCATCATTTGTATTTATTCTTCAAGAAAAAATAATGTAGCATAATGGCGTGAGTGTTGCACTGAACCTGTTGGGGAGCACGGATAGCGTACAGACATCTTCAGTTAAGCTTTGCTCGCTCAGCCCCATGCACATGGTGGAATGTCCTCCCACCCCCTCCTGTGCTTGCAGGACAGAAACGGCAATTACAGGGTGTTTGCGACATGCACTCACTGGGCCTGTCTTACTCATATTAGACTGGCTGTAAAAAGACATCATCTGCTAGTTATATTCATACAACGCAAGTAGTAGTAACACCGTTAATATGCAAGGCTCTGTGTCTTCTTATCCATTATCTCAGCCGTTTTCTTATAAGCATACATATCCGTCACTACCTGGCAGCTGTATCCGCTCATCCGCTCTTCCTTAAGACTATCCATATTCACTGATTAAGATAAAATTTTGTGGACAAAAGCTGCAAAGCAGCATCTCACATGCTGTTTATTGTTAAGGGGATATTTAATAGCTTTTAAATTCATTTAAGAAAATGGGAGCAGTGAGTCACATGTAATTATTCCCAGATAGATCATTAATTACTCGATAAAGTTTCTACATAATGCTGCCTTTTGCTTTTTTTGCCATAATGATGGGCTATTTCTCATTTATCTCAGTTTGCTTGTCAGTTATTCCAGTTCCCTTTCATCCCCTATCTGTGATATGTATGTAAATATTACAGATTGAGATTGATAAAGGTTTAAGAAAAGGCTGTTGCTTTATTGGATTACAGAAGAGTTTATGAGAAACTCATTTGATTATTGTGTTACAATGGTATCATTTGCACCAACACACGTATGGCTGTTTTGGTACCTAAATGGTAACTGCATTTTTCGTAGGTTTGTAATTCAGCTTTAGAAATTTTAGTTTGAAAATGCCAAACATAGACACCAATTAAAAAGTACATTTGAAACTAAAATTGCTCCTTTTAAAAGTTCACCTGATGACACGAGGCTTGTCTTCATTTAATCACAACTTTAGATGAAGTCCTCTGAACTTTAATGTACTGGAAAGAAAGTGAGGTTGCGTGTACCACTGACCATATATGTTCTTAAAGAGCACTCAGTAAATAGGCTCTAGCAAATCAAGGAGTTGGATTTGCCAATTTACATGACATCTAAATTGACTTGTTCTCCTTCCTCTCTTTTGAGACCCAGCCTTAAATGCTCAGAAGGAAGGAGAAACATGAGAGGCTGAAATTCAAGGAAAGGTCATTGTTCTCCCTCTGTTTCCATTACTTTTACTGTTGAACTGATGGGGCTATCCCGTGGCAACGTGTACCTTTTGGTGCTGCCTGATCTGGCGGTCAGAGGGCTGACAGCTTGATGATGCTCTGTAACCAGCACGCGGTGTCTTCGTCCCAGCCCTCTGGTGCGCCCCGAGGATGTAATGCCTTACTAGGCACAGCTCCCAGCAGCAAATACCTGGAGAAAACCTGAAACAGAGTAGTGATAACTTGCTCAGTAGCAGCTGGTGAACTCTGGGAATAAATTTATCCTCCTCCATAAACACTTGGACATTTATGAGCGTAGGCTGTGTTCATTCTCTCGTACACCCAGTGCTGTTGTGAGGTTATTACTAAGTTATTATTATCCTGCCAACTAAAACACATCTAGCTGAAACATTTTAGATTAGCTTTACTCTTCCACATTACACTCTTTATTTCTCCATAAATAAACAAAAATAAAAGCACTACCACAGGAAAGTGTAGAGAGCTGAACTCACATCCCTGTGTTTGAGTCCTGGCTGTTCTCAGTGTCCCAAAGATTGCGTGCTTGCCCTGCAGCAGTAGATCATTACAGCCTTACCATGAGGGACACGTTGCATTTCACAGTGTTTTTCCTCAAAGAAGATAGAAAGGATCATCTGCTGTCTTGTGAACTGATAACAAGACAATCCTGTTTGTTCCATTATTGCCCTACATCTGCTCTCAATTATTCTGCAGTTAACTTAGTGCAAAACTTGGTGGGATGTATGTCAGCAGCAAGTCTTAAAACTGTCTGCAGAAGCTAAACAAAGCTTAACAAAGTTAAACACTTGAAAAGATGCCCAGTCATCGTCACCAAGAACCAAGCTCAGCTGTCTGTCCAAGCATCGGGCATCTCAGGACTGAACGAGAAGCCGGAGCAGGCAGTGACTGTCCCAGCACCTTCCAGGCAGAGCGGAGAAGGAATACATACGGTTACAGGGCTTGTGATGAGGTCAGCTATTCAGTCTGTAGTCTTGGTTGTAGCACTTCTGCAATCTTGGTTAAAAAGTAGCTGCCTGCTTCTCCGTGGTTGTTTTAAGTGCCAGAATTGTTGGGTAGATGCCCTGGTACCGGGGGATTTATAACGTCTTGCAAATGTGTTGGTCAAAATGAAGATTCAGAAAGTCAGATACAAAATTAATTCTTTCTGCAGCACAGGTGTATGGTATAATGGTGAATTTATATAGCCATATAAATGGAATACAGCATCAACCCTAGATAATGGAGCTAGAAATATTTCTTGTTTGCATCACTGATGTTCAAATACTGAGGAACATTGGCAGTAAAATGGGAATTAGCTCAGACCACCAGCTGAACCCTAAATTTGTATTCTTGCTTGGCGAGTTAATGCAAATACACCTCACCAGGCTACCCAAGATTAAAGTATATTTCATATTTCCTGGTCAAAGTAATGTTATTTGGAAAAATAATGAAAAAGGAATTTGTCTCACAGGGGGCTGAGGAACTCGCCGGCCTGGGGAAGCAATCTGCTCAGGCTGTGGCACTGAGGATGTTAACCCAGCCCTCCACAAATTACGTTCCTATCAGCCGCGGAGATAATCTATGATGTAGTGTGGTGTGGTCACAAAATAAACCGAGGGGAACATCTGAATTTCTAGACTCTTTGATATTTTCTTCAGGTTCTCATGGGATGCGTGTGCTCCCTAGAGCCTGATGTGAAGGCGTTTGAAGTCTACAGAAATCTTTCTATTGACTTCATAAAGCTTTGGACTAGGCTTCTAAGGGGATGGGTGTAGAAATGTGCTTCATATCTCTGGATCAATGTCATAAGCTTTCCTTGCCTTTAAAGGAAAAGCTCTGTTTTTAGAGAAACACAGTACAATATAGAACAGCCAGAAACACAGCAAACGTTCTCCCTTATCACTCCATACAACTTGGAAACGTGTTGTTTTGGAGCAACAGGCTAATACTGCCACACTTTGTTTAGCATCTTGGCTATGTTTTAGGATACTGATTGCTGTGGGATTTTAATGCCATTCCCAGATCCTGATCTAGGCCCACCCACCGCCGTCCCACAGGACAGTCAGTGACTGGCTCAGCAGCTGGAATGCTGACCTGGGATAAATCAAACCCAGAGCCCTGAGATAAAACACCTTTTCCAGCTGCTGGCCTACCAATCAATACATGTTTTTATTGCCGTTGCATTTAACATGTGGGACTTCACAACTGATTAGCAAAACTCTCTTGTAAGAGGAGCAGAACTTTCCAAAATCATATTTATGGAACTTGTGTAACATAGCCCTTTTGTACATGGGAAGATGTGTGGTACACACCTCCATCTGTAGGGGGAAAGTGTTTTATATATTTCATGTTAATGACTGCAATACACCTAGTAACAACTTATACAAATTTCACCTTTAAATGTTCTAAATATGTCATTGTAAAAAACCTACTTTGGAAATATAGAAAGGGTCTAAACGTTTTATTGTAACAATATATCTGTCATTTTATGAAATGAGCTGTTTTAGTCCTGATTCGGTACACTCAGAAGGCAATGAACATAATAATGGCATTTGCTACATGCTTGAGACTGGAAGAAAAGCATAGGGTTGAGCCATTTTGACGCAGCCATCTTTTCTCTTGATTCATTTCCAAAAAATAAGCAAGGGACTATATTTACCATTGTCAATAATATATGATATATTATTTCTTATATGTCATTGTATAGAAAGTGGGTTTGGTGACTTAAATTTACATTCCAGTTTTAACAGGAGGAGAGTTGTGATATAAAATATTTTTCATTGAAATGGTAATGGTTGATGTGTTAGAAAACAGTCCGTGTTGTATAACCCTTTCTAAATAGTGCAATAATATTTGATAAATATTTGTTAAATCTTTTTAATTGCAGTTTTGTCTTAACTTCATTAGTTCTTCAGAACCAGGCTTACTACTACTTCTTTCTTTTTCACCTCCTAGAAGAGATGGCAGTAGGAAATGAAAGAAAAGGCTGCTTTCTTTTTTTGAACCTGAGTGTAAAGGTAGAGGCTATTTACATTTTACTGATGGAGATTAAAGCTTTGGTGTTGGAACTTTCTGGCCCACGTTCTCCAATACCAGGCAAGCTGAATTTGGCATAAGCCCAAAGAGGGAAGAGCAAATAGGGGTTACAGCTACCTGGAAGTCCTCTCTGATCTCAGCGTGGTCCTGCTGACAGTGCAAAAGGCTTTTGTACCCACCGGCTTCTTTCACACCCCCCGACTCATCACTCTTCCTAGAATAGATCAAAAAAAATTTCCGTTTTAGTGTTTCATAAATAAGTACATAACCATAGCAATCCCCAGACCAAACGTATCTATTTAATAGCTAGCCAGTGTAATTTTTAAAGGAATGATTTGATTCCATGTAGCAATAACAGTATTTGAACCTCTCAGAATACATATTTATACACAGAATGGTTTGCCCAAACATTGCTAGCACTGAACCCACAAACTGTATGGACTTACAGTCTGTATATATATATTATATATATATTGAGAGCTGCTGGTTACGCTAAGGGCAGAGCAGGCGGCTACGAGAGCAGATGAAAGTTTGTCCCTGTTTAGGGACAGCAAGAGAAGACCCGACTGGCCTTGGGTAGCGGGATGATTGTGGGAAAGTCAGGGTTTGAACAAAGCCGTTAGGAAAATATTTGGAAGATTTTTAGAGACATTTCAAAACTATTTTTAAAATTAACTACTTAAAATGTTGAGTGTTTTGGTCCCGAAAGAGGAAAAGAAAAGGGCCGCCTGGATACCTGAAGGAGCAGGTGGAACTAGAAACTCACCACACTTCAGACAAAGGACGAGGGTGTGGGAGCCCACGAGGAGGACCTGGGATCCAGGCTGCTCGTCAAGGAAGCGTTTCTTCTGCTTTAGAGGAGGATGCAGGGGGTGACCCGTTAGTCATCTCTAGCCCTCGGGCTGCTGGCTCTGCCACTAAATTAGGCCTTTTAAAATAAAGGAGTTCAATGTAGATACCTGGGAGGGGGATAGGGGTAAAGGAGGGCTGGGCTTTTTCACATTTTTTCAGTCTTAAAACTTCTCCAAACCTCAGTATGGCCGATCTACTAATAATGCCACAATATATGTATTCCTATCAGACTTCCTATTGAACACTAGTCTAATACCTTTGCTTTCTTTATTTATGATGAGATTGTTTCCAGCTACTGTTAATTTATTTTACACAGCCCATGATGTAATCGTTAAGCAGTTGTAATGAAGATTGAAGGTTTAATAATGCCAAGTGTTACAAATTTCTATTTAATCATTCCTAAATCGATTAGTTACTTTCACCCAAATGCCGTGCCACTGAAACACAGAGAGCTAAAGATACAAACCGCTGTGGCCAGTGTTTGATAAATGTTATTTTGGTGCGGTGGTAATTGAGTTATTGAATTTACTCATCTTCCAAATGATGTTTGCATTGTCTCAGCCATATGTGTTTAGGGCCAGGGGAAGGTCATTAGGAGCTTCAGACCGGGGGCATGTTTGGGTTAAAGTGATTTTGAACAGCCAGTGTTGAGGTTAGTCAATTAAAAGAAATAGCACAGTGAGATGCTACAGAAGGGCATGTTATGGGCTGGTCAGCAGGGAGGTCCCAAAGGCCTGTTTAAAATAGTCCTAAGAATCTGTAAGTGAATGTCTACTCCTAGCCCCGGGCTCTTTAGCCCCTGACAAATTGCTGTGTGAGATGCCCTTCACTTAAAGCAGGTTTCAGCTATAAACAAATGTCACACTCTCGTGGCTACGTATAGGACAAGCCGATAAAGGCCAAGATAATATATTAAATGATAATACCTTTTGTATATAAACACACCCTTAAATGAACTTCCTTACGAGAAGATGAAGGCTGCAGATGGGAAGCAGCAAATTCTTCAGGCCTGACTTTGGTGGCAGGGACAGTCCTGGGCTGGGCCAGTGGCTCGTGTGGCTCGTCACGGCTGAGCCCTGCGTGAAGATCGACACCACGTTCAGGGGATTATTACTTCGATAAGATAAAGCTGTTTCAGAGAGAGAATTCAACAGCTAATGTATTTATATCTACATCCTTGGACATAGAGCATGTGAGTGCTTTGTTCCCCCCAAAGAGTGCGTCACTTCGATTAAAGACTGCATGCTGATGAACGCATCTCTGCTGATCAGCTTTGGCTGCAGTAGGTGGAAAGTTTCCCCTCAGAATTAGATAACCCTTCTTCTGAGTGACCAAATACCATTTTCAGCAGAGTTCAAATATCCCGTGATTGCTGCCTGCATTTGGAAACAGCGTAGGATTAAAAAGGAAGGAGTTTTGTCATTTTTTGGATGTTTATCAACAATCAGACTGTCAGAACCAAATAAGCAGGAGAAGCAGCCCTCCATGCTTCTCGCGTAACTGCAAACATTTTCAGGGACCTGATATCCTCTCCTGTGAGCAGTCACTGGGAAGAGCAAAGTCTCACTTAAGGTGAAAAATGGGCCCACTTTATTTCTAATAGTCGGCTAGTGGCTGTATAGAGACCCTTCTTCAGCTCCAAACACTGGAGAGAGGCTCCTGCTCTCCAATTTTCTGGTGTGCATTCCTTAAAAAATCTATTGTTTTATAAATAGTGTTTTGTGTTTTATTTCTGTCCTCTAAACACTATTTAAATCAGAAGTAATAATTTCTAATCCTGTAAAATGCCCAAAGCTTAAATCAATAAACATTTGATGAATATATAGCTCGAGGACGTTCTGCGTGGCTGATAAATGCTCATTGTGGGAGTGTCTGGCAGCTTTTGTGGTTAAACCTTTGCTTTTATACAATTAAATGGGCGACTCTTTCAACCACTGGACACACTCTTAAATGCTAATTGCACGAGGAGTCGGAGAGCTTGTTGTAGGCAAATGAAACAAAGACCTTTTCCTTGGTGCCAGTAAATGAGCAGCTAGAGCCGGGGTCATCGGGCTCTGGTTCACCAGGGGTCCCAGGAGCAGAGGGCTGTTAGGGCACGCTGCCCAGGTCCCCTGCGACTTTTGGGGTCCCCCCCCAGGCTGGGTGTGAGGTGCCCCTCTGATTGTCCACCCAGCTGCCTGGCCGAGGGTGCTGCCCCGCAGCCAGCCGCTGTGGTGGCCGCGGAGGGAAGGGAAGGGACGGGATGGGATGGGACGGGATGGGACGGGACGGGACAGCCACCTACTGCTGCCCACCCCAGAAGGGTGTTCTCTGTCCAGTGCTGTGTAGCAGCTGAGACGTTTTCAGCCTCCTCAGTTACTCTACCATATGCCAAATTTGTAAAATCTTGTTCATTTTTTTTTTCTCCCTTTAGCCAAAGACAGCTCTTTAGGAGAGAAATATGGAGCTGACAATTACACCGCTTCCTGCTGTGAATAAACTGTAGGACATCCCTAGCCATCAGGCTTTACAGGGAGACCTAAGAAGTATCTTTAGCCTTTCTTCCCTGTGTTGATGAAGTTACAAAGTGAGGCACAAGCAGTTTGACTGTAGCATTAGAAATCAACCAGGGAGAATATCCCGTTTTAATGTACCGTAGGTCTTGTGTGCTGACTTCTGCATCGCTCAGGCAGAAATGATGGAAACAAAGTGGGAGAAAAGGAAACACTAATTGTTATCTCTAATGATCACTGGTAAACAAAGCATTTAGAGATTCTGGGTATTTATTTTCTGTATTGCTCTAGCCACAAATGTCACCCAGGACCGCATCTCACATGACAAGGAACAATTAAATGAAAATGTGTCCAGGCTATGCCCCTGCCAAACTGAATCATGACCCTTCTTTTGGCAGCCTCGTGCATGAATCCACCCCTTGGGGAATACCAGGCAGTAGCTGATTTGCCAACTGACGTGACACATACATTTTTTTGTGCATGTATGTCATGTCAGTGACATTACGCAGTCACTGAAAACAGAGCTTATGTCTCAGCATAATGCTCTATTTTTAATATTGCTTAAACGTTCAGAGATGAACAGCAAGGTCCAAGGAGAAAGGCAGCATCTCTTCGTAGGCATTTGCTTTGTTCCAAATCAAAATTCATAGCCATTTGATTTTAAAATACACTGTACAATATACACAGATGTAAGTGTATTAAATTACCTAGTTTGAATATAAACAGCTGCGGATATAGTAGCTGAGAGCACCTGGGGAGTTGTATTCTACAGACATAGGATTTTCTGTACAATTCATTCAATTATAGCGTGAAATGTGTCTAAAAGAGTTATTTGAAGGGCTTTTGTTCTCCTGCACAATATCTGCCTCCCACTCCCTTCTTTCTTTTGTACGGAAGCCCCAGAACACAGTCCAGAAAGGGAAGAAGACGTAAGAAGCATCTTCTGCCGAGGAAGGCCACGCGGCTGCACAGCCAAACAAACTTAGCACGCCACTTCCAGTACGCTGGTGCGTTAGAGGAGGTTTGAATAACTGTCTTGTCTATGTAACATACAGCTATTCATTTGAATTCAGCTTGTTTATATTTCCTCCATAGCAAATATTTTCTTTATTTCAAATAAAGACAACTCACTAGCTAAAGGAACATCGCAATGATTTATGGATGAAAGCAGAATAAAGCCAGTGAGAAGCTTTGTACAGAATCACATCTAATCTATGGAAATGCCTACTTCATTTATCTAGCTGTAGCTACAGGTTAGCTTGTTCCAACTGCCTGATCAGCTTGGCATCAGCTTGCATTTATACCACACCTGAACTGGGGTTCGGTGGCCTGAGCATGGAAGTTTAGTGGCATTTAGGCACTGTGGAGTATCTGGCCTGGTCTCCAGGTACTGCTTGAAAGGGCTGCAGATCCTCCTACGTCCTGCATCCTATCTGTCAGCTCAGTCCTTCGTTTGTAGTATGGCTGTTATATCAGCTGAAGATCAGATTTTAAGCATTTGCTTTATTTAAAGATCATCTCAGATCTTTAAATCTCCCCCTTTTTTTTCTGCCTTTACAGAAAGGTACTTTCTGAAACCAGATCTGAGTCAGTGGGATAGCATTTTCCAGGCATCCTATGTCTCTCCTTGCTAAAGGATGCTTGCAGCACAAGTAAGGCCAATAAATGCAGATTCGGGTTTTGAAAAATACAATCGTCAACTACTTCAGACAAGAGAGGAATCATAATATATTCTCAAATTTATAATTTGTCATTACAACCATTAAAGTCCAACATAATTCCTTTAAGATAATCCATCTATTTTTAAGCGAACTGTTGCTGATATTAATCAGCAAGGAAGGTGCAATAATCAGCTGGGATCATTCTACAGACATGAAAACTCCTACTGTTGATTAAGCATAATGTTTACCATAAAAAGTCCCAAGCCCTAGTACTTCAGTACTCAAATGTATCGCTGCTATTTGCAGTTGTTCCAGAGTAACCTTTTGTCCATCTAATACAGTGGCTGGGTCTGTATCTTTCTACAGTTATAGTGCAAGACAACATTAATTTTAACAAAATCCTAATATGAATAATCCTAATAAGAAATGTTTCTTCTTTTCAACAGAAGTTCATTTCTGCAGTTGTTGATGACATAGCTTAGGACTTTCCAGGACAAACTCCTCAAAGCTGAACGGTTTTTCAAAGCCAAATACAACTCAAAGAATTTAATACAAGCAGTTGTTCAATTTATCGTATCTTGGAGTACCAACACTTTTAATAAAATTAATAAATAGGCACCCCATGGCAAGCAGGATTAAATTACCTCTTTTTTTCCCCCTAATTAGACTTCAGACAATGTTATATTATGTGGTTAAGGGAAAGGAACTTTGCTTCAGATTTCAAAGTGGTGAATCTCAGTTTAATTCTGCTAATGGCAGCTAACACAGATGGCTAAAAAGAGTAATTATCTTCTTTAGCTTTCTGCCACCTGCCACAAGTGAACTGTTTTCTTTAATTGCTCAGAATTACTCTTAATCACTCAAAACAGATACTTAAATCCTAGTCACATATTGCAACTCAAGAGCAAGATTTTAACCCTAAGCATGTGACTTAAGAAATTACCATCATGACCAGGAGTACAATGCTGGCTATGTGCTGTGACAGTTGAAAAGATTAATCCTTTGTCTTCCAGGTAGGAGGAAAGTTTGCAGGCTAATCATAAAAGTCCTGTAGTCTGATCCAAGTAATTACTAGAGCAACCAAAAGGCTATATCCGCAGTAGCAGGAAAAAAAAAAAATCACACAATTTCTTCCTGCTGATATGCTTTCTCTAACAAATGGTTACTTGTAAAAGCCACAAAATCAAATAGACTTATCTTAAAAATGACTTGCTCAACAACTTAAAGATGTAACGTTAAGTATATCTGAGTGATGAGTCAAAGCTTTTTTAGGTTCTTGACGACATATTTTAACAGAGATAATAATCCTATTTCCATTGGGGCAGCATTTTGAGTTAAATTGATGTTGGGCATTTAAAAATCCCAACACGACACCTCTTGGAAGTTTCTGACAATATTGTATTTTATAATAGCAATTCCTGCCCCCCCACCATTCAGAGATGATGTATTTTTTGGAAGAACAGCAAGTCTTCCCTTTCTTCTTTATTTCTCCTCCTGATAACTAAACAAGGACAAATTCAGACTCTGCAGAAGATCTGAGAAGTCATCTCTTTAATTCTGCTCACCGACAGCAAAAATCATCTTTAAGCTGAATTACCACCCTAAGCTGAAAAAGCACTAATGCAAATCCTGAGTTCTAGATAAAGGGATTGTAAGAGAAAGGAAAAAACATCAAACTCACTGTTCCATGAATTGCAAAGTCAGTAACTCTCCATCACCATTTCTCCGAAATTTGCTGGAGAAAGTTCACAACAGAGTTTATACACAAGGAGATAAGAGGAAAATAAATTCTTTGATTTTAAATGAAAGCCAAAACCAGGAGCAAAGTTTCACTTCTCAATATAAAACCATTTTACTCCGTAGACGTTATCTGTACTGTATGTATTACAACTTTTTGAGAACACACAATTTGTTTTTCAAAAATTATTCCATGATTTTGAAATGAGATAGACTTACAAAGACTGCAGTTTAGCATCTTTGTGCTGTTACAGCTTTGTGTCTTTAAAGGTGTGAGTGGCAGGGGGAAAGGAAGGCCATTGGAACCACAGACCTGGAACACAGCCTTTAGAAGTTTGCATTTTTCACCAGCCTATGGAGAAACAGAGCCCTAGAATATGAAATTAGCACTGGCTGATGAACTCCATAGAAAAGTATTTCTGAACTTGATCTTTATGGATTTTCATTATCTATGGCACTAATGTTGTATCCCAGAGCCTGGCGCTGTGCTCCAACTTAGTGAGATTTTCTGTATAAGTGCCTCTGACTGCTCCGACTGCCGCTTCTGAGACAGCCTCAGCTGTATAAAGAGCCCATGAGTAGGTGTGTGAAAAAAAAGGGTCTGACTGCATCATTTCCCCTGTGTATTTATAACCACAGCAGTGAAAGTTAGAGTAATAATAGTATTTACCTTTGTTACTTGGTAAATAACAAACTATTATTGGACAATTATAGTAAAGGTCAAAGTCGGCTTTCTTTTTTTCCCCTTTAAGAAACATGCTCGCGCTGGTTTTAGCTTCAGTTAAAAAGTGCTTTTCATAAAGTCGTGTAATATATCAAACAGTTGAATGGATCAAAGCTTATGACACTAACTTAATTTAACTGTAAAAGATAAGAGTTCTCCAGTGGAGCTTGCTCAAGTATCCTTGTTATCATCTGGCTCCAGCTTTCATGTTTGTTACAATAGTAATAATAAGAATCGTTCATAAAATGCAGATATTTTCTTATAAATATCGTCGCGGTGACAATAGGTTTTTTTAATCAACTCTAGCAGTGGCCAGCGAATGCTCGCAGTGTTTTGTTGCCAGTAGCACACGCTGCTCACAGGAAATGAAAATAACAGCAGAAGGAGGAAAGATTAAATGCAATCAATGCTTCACTGTACAATAAGTAACAGGCTTTCGGAGTTTTAATGGACTAAATAGTGTAATGTGTTTGGTTTGGTAACCGCAGAGTTTAATCAAGTATTTTTAAATTTTTAAACAGGAAATGGCCTTTTCTCAAAAGGATATACATATTTGCAGTCCATAAATCAGCTCCTGAGTCACAAGGACCCTGAGCTCATAGTCTTGACCGTGCAATTAACTTGAACTCTTTTTCTGAAGAAAGTCCCAGTCGTTCTGGTAGTGTAACAGGATTTGATGAGTTCCTGCTGCTTTTCCAGCGTTTTGTCCCTTTCAAGGTCCCTTAATGCTGTTTCTCCAAGCCATGTTCAGGCTGTGGAGTGTCCCAGACTGCTTCCCAGGGGTTAGCTTCAGTCACTGGGTGCTACCTGGAGGACCCAGCACTGACACGGGGATTTGCCCCAAGGCCTCATGCGCCGTGGCCTGGCAGACAGACTGCCGTCTCCACCAGCAGTGCAGCAGGCACAGCAAGCAATGCTGTAAAGACTCATGGTTTCTCACCTTTCGTTTCTAAACCTTCCCCAAAGCACGACTGGATTTGGTTTTAGCCAAACGTGCAAGGTTTTGAGCACCACTGCCATGCAGAGGTGTCCCCGGCTCCAGCTGATGTTGAGGGGAATGGACACGCTCACGTGTAGAGTACTGAGCACAGTAGGTGGCTTTTTTAACACTGTACAAATGTCAGATTTTAGACAAGATAGCATGTAGCTGTGACAGCTGTCTTTTAAATTATGCAGAAGAAGCAGCTTGGGACAAATGTAAGTGAACAGTAGCTTGTTAAAGGAATCTACCTAATACGGCAATGTTTATTCCTCCAGAAAACACAAATATAGTATCATTTTGCAATGAGATCAGGTAAAAGTGGAGGTGCAGGTATTTTCTGACGTGCCTGCTAGATATCGTGATATAAATATGTATTACCGAACATAAAATATGCACATACATTCACATACACTCTCTATCTAAGATTACTGATAACTTACCCTTTGCCAAAATGAGACAGAAAATTTACAAAACGTGTATAGTTAATATACCCGCTCAATGAATACCTTTGAAAAACCTAATTCATAAATTATGCATTAAGTTAGCAACTATACATGCATGCATTGACAGGATATTATTATGACAAAGGCAGCTATCTTTTCAAAAAGTCGGGGACACATTAAAACACTACTGAATGACAAGCAGAATGGGGAGCCTTTCAACAGAGCTTAATCAGAGACTATTCTGGAAGCAAAAGACAAGTGCTGGGAGTCCCATTCTCTCCAAAGAATCAGATGCCTCTGAGTATAATCTGTGTACAAATCCCCTGGTTTACAAGCAGAGGATCCCCACAGCCTCTTGGCCTTGGTACCTCATGCGCAAGAAATATTTTCAATATTAAAGCTTGAATTTAGGGAAGACTTTTTATCCAAAGCTTTTTTAAATTAAACTTACAGTAAGGAAGAAATAAGTGCAGAGATGGAGAATGTTTGAAACACTTTTAAGGAAACACTGAAACTAAATGAAAAATATTTGAAATGTT
This sequence comes from Anser brachyrhynchus, assembly GCF_964034855.1. NCBI lineage: Eukaryota > Metazoa > Chordata > Aves > Anseriformes > Anatidae > Anser > Anser brachyrhynchus. Next base: position 3,958,189 of record NC_137705.1, read on the forward strand.
CCTATGTAAGTTATGGGAAAGGATTTCTGAAACATGCGTTGGGGAAGCCATGCCAGACAGGGAAATGTTCGTGACTATACTTGTGATGCTGTATGGAAAAATATTGGAAATTACTAAAAAAATATTGAGTGGCTGCTGTTTTATGCAGTGACGTTTGAGGCACTACTTCAGAGAGCGGTGTTGTAGAGTAGTGATAAATGTGGAAATAAAGCGCAGGCAGACAGGGCTGTCTTCAACCCTACCTTGCTGTAGGCTTGTATCAAGCGCAGCCACCCTGCCACGGTCGGCCTTCCCTTCTTCCTGCTGACAGGATTTCACAACACAGCAATTTCAGGTTCCTGAAAAAAGGTTCCCGGGCAGCTCCCTAGAAAGAAAAGGTGCCATTATCTTCCTCTCCTTTAAAGTAGATTTAAAGTTTTCTTAACTCGGTCAGATGAGGAAACCCTGTAAAGCTGCACACGGACAAGACACTACCCTACTTAAAGGTTTGACAGTAATGCAAAATAAACCATTAAAACTACTGAGGAGAAACAACCTAGCTCTGAATACAGAATTGCTGTGGTTCTGAATTCTTGTTTCCTAATGCCACACCAATGTACATAGCTCCATGTAGTCAGCTTTCACTATAAAAATTATAAACTGCTTGAATAGATTCAAAATAAATCGTAGCACGGAAACATATGCATTAATGTACACAAAATTCTTAAGAATTTTATGATTTTTAAAAAGCAGGACATGTTGAACTGAAAAAAAGAGCACCCATGAGTGGAAATATTTGAGCTAGTAGAACTGGGAGATTATGAGTAGGTATTCTGGGAGATTACCTTTTGGAGCTATTTTATTCATTGGCATTTGTTTTCTGTTCATTTGCTTCCTTAGCTCTGTCTGCTGTGTCATCATGCCACCATGACCAAAGTGACAGACTTTTGTCTCTGCTGGATTAATCAGTGTGTTCTTTGATCCATAACATATGCTCCTGGTAGACATTTCGAGTCAACATATTCAAGATTTGTGGTCTGGCAGTTCAGTGCCTGATGTTAACCTAGCTGACAGACAGTTTAAAGTATTCAATTTTTTCTTTTTTCTTTTTTTTTTGTTTTTGTTTTATTTGAGCCTGTCTTTCATACATAATAGAATTTAAGGCAATAAAATATCTGATGTTATATCTTTGGGTTAATATCTTTGCTCAGATTCCTTTTTTCTGGCACTGAGAGGCCACTCAGAGAAATCTCAGGCCTTCATAGGCACAGTATGGATGTTTTTATGTACGTTTTAGGCACAGGGTTTCTGTGTTCATTGGTCTGGGAAGTCTGTCTTTACAACAGAGGACTTCAGAGGCCCTCAGAGCCTGTTAAGGGCCTTGCATGGCTACGCTGGCACGGCATCAGGCTTAGCGGTGGCACCAGGGGCCTGGCCAGGTGATGCAGGCGTGGGTCCCAGGGGCAGTTAGTTAACTCACTAAAAATCGCTCTGCTGTGACTCAGGCTTTAGAGGACTTTGTGGTGAGAGCCCAAAATCAGTCCTCTGGGATGGTGTGGGATGCAGGAGGCGCAGGGCTCCTGCCTTTGGGGCTCCGCTGGGAGCACCGCTCGTGGCCCTGCTTGTTCGTGGGGGATGAGGGCATACAGCGAGTTGCAAAAGTGGCTGGTACAAAGTCTTATTTCCTCTAGGAGCTGTGTGAACTTCTAAAAAGTTCTATCTGAAACTGGTAACGGGGACAGAAGGAGTAGGGTGGTAACCTAAGATATTTTTCTTTAGTATCTCAATTAAATACATTGATGAGATTCAAAGTATTTAATTATTTTTTCATTGGGAGGTATAGCATGTGATTTATGGCCCTGCTACTCCTTTACTGATCATACTGCTATAAAGTGCTGCATAATATATTGCTTTCTACTATGCCATGCACAGATAGAAATGGCAAGTGTAAAATGGGATTAACTATCCTCAAAATAGTCTGGTCTTGAAATTACTTACACAAGGCCAGTGCAGAAACTCCCCCTGACTTCAGCGGGTGCTGCTGATGGGTGTCCCCATCCCCATCTTCTGCTGCAGACAGGAACATCCCGGTCAGTGGCCAGCCTGTACTGGGCCCCAACGCATACTACCTAGTACAGAGAAAACAGGATTTTTTTTTTTTTAATTAAAAAATTTTATTAAAAAAATAAAACCATTGCCCTGCCATGAGGAATTAAACAGAAAATGAATGGAGAAACCAAATGTCAGCTGCTCCCTTAGACTTCAAGGTTCAGGAAACTCTACTTAGTGGGAGTGGGAAAAGACTGGCAGGCTGAAACGTAAGAGAATAATTGTATTATAAGAAGATTATAGAAGATTATTTTTCTTGCGGGCCCCAGATTTCTGCAAAAACAATCCTGAAGTGCATCCTACAAGGCAAAATGAATTCAGCCATTCCTCTAAGTGACAGGGTTTTATTAACTGCGTATTCATTTGGTGTGCTCAAAATTAAAAATGGGCTCGTATTACAAAACGTTACATGCATCTTTCTTTCATTTGACAACATGGAGCTCAATGTGATTAACAATGTGGCAGCTCGTAGCAAGAAAAAAATAATTGTTTTTTCAATATACAACCCCCATAATAATTCAGAAATCAATATGCATCCTCAGAGAATTTCCCCCAGCAGAGGTTTGTAGAAAGCAGGGTGGCCTGCCTTCATTTCCTTATGAATGTGGAGCTGTTGAAGCCTTGGCTAGCCTGGCTTTTTTTTTAAATGTTTGACTATAACCACTGGGACTGGAATCATAGCTTCTAGTGGCCTAGTATGAATATTAATAAGACACTGGGCCATGGAGTTCCTTGCTGATTTTGACAGTTTAAAGGATCAGTTAGTTAATTAGAAGATGACATGGCACATCGCATCCCTTGGCTCCATCCTGCCTTCTGTCTCCTCTTTTCATTTTCTTTTTTGACATGTTAGATTACATCATTACTTGTAGTTTCACTTGTTAGCCACACCATGAAACGAGAATATTTTAAGCTTTAATTATTGTGATTTTTCTCTTCTGCTAAGAACATGAAACTCAAAAAAAGCATACAGAAACTTGAATTTCAAAGACTTAGGAGTACATGTTTGGCAGTTTATAACCTGCTAAATACGGCTAATAAACAGAACAGGATTTTAAGTAGCACAGAAAATCATGCTGATCATCATATTGGCAACTAAGCTATTATTTTAAGTAGGTGCCCCCATTGTCTGTGCTTTATTTGTGAGTTATTTAATGCTCTCATAGGTGCATTTCTCAGAAATCTAAAGTCTCTTCCCCCCAGCCATGAATTGATTGTGCCTGTAGACATGTACATGCAATCCAGTACGTTCATTGCACTGCACTGTCCTTAAAAAAAATATGAGTTTTCTATCATTATCATAGCCAGACAAAAATAAATTGAACAGAAAGCGTGGTACTATGCATCAGCCCTCTCATTCTGGGGGAACAGCAAAAGGTAACAAAGATGGACAGTGGATAATAAATTTCACTAAAATTTCACATATTTCTTGACTATACCTGATACCCCAAAATAGACGAAAAACAGTAATCTGCAAACAATACAGAAACTTCAGCATTTTAGAGCCCAGCGTCCTACTGCAGTTAGCCATCGGGACAAAAATTCTGGATGTGTAATAATACTTTGGCCAACAAAAAACACTTATTGTGCTTATGACTAGGCAATCTAATTAAGTAATACTTGTCTTCTAAGTTACATTCTGTCTGTAAAATCCTTATCGAGGATGTTGGTTCGTTTCTGCAGTGTAAGTGGATCAAACACGCATGCATCTTACTTCCTTGGTAGACTTGCCAGTCTAAAGAAGAAGAGTCTGCAGGAAAATCTGAATTCAGTTTCTGCACTGTCGAAAGCCTGCAGCTATGGGACTTCATTGTGAATTACAAGATCAGTGGGTAAATGTGTGTTCCGATAGGAATGAGCATTTCTGGGTTATTATTGGTATTTATCATTGTGTCTGCCTGTGTACTTTCACATTTCTTTTATCAAATGTTTATATTTTTGTATTCATTTCAATACTGCTTAATCAATAGTGGTTCTCAGAATATGTTATTTGAGGGAAGAAATTACAGAGGAGGTATATCTACATAATAATTCTACGTAGTTAGCCAATACAATAACCTGTGTATGTAATTTATTTTTTTCATTAAAGTAAACATGTAACGTACCATTGATTCACAGTGCTGCACAAAAATACAGCACTAATAACAAGTAGAAATAGCTTCCATCACCAGTTAAGGTAGAGCAAGATCAAGTTAATTAACTGTGGAAGGACCAAAGCGGTGAGTTCTGTTGTTTCCAGCAATGGGCTTTACCCCCTGGACTAGAATTCCTTGTTCAAAGTGAACCACGTTAGATGCGAGAAGTGTCCTTCCTGCGGCAGAAAAGGGACTGTGGCCTTAGACTGTCTTTTATCAAATCAGTGCTATCACAATAGTGTTGATTTTATAATGAAACAAGAAATGAACCGGTGTAGCCGCGATTTCATAAGCTGGTAAGGCTGTAAGATATTGGGACCAGGATAAGTGGAAACCAAACACCAGGCTACGCCGTTGGTGTGTTTTATACACTGGACAATAGATAACCGAGCGCACCAGAGCGCTCTGTAGGACTTAACATCCTCGGTGTTCTGCCGTATTCAGAAGAAGGTAATTCCAAGATTATGTCTTGGTTGGCAGCAGAAAAACGCAGGTGAAGTCCCCAGCACTGGCACAGCCTGTCTCTGTGCCTGTAAACCAGTGGGAGTCACCGTGTGCCTCTGGTACTCCTCTCCTACCCCGTACGTTTGGTCTGTTTGGACTGTACTTTGCTGAAGCAGAGACGACTGTTGCTTCACGTGTGCCTGACCCTCAGTCACTGCTGGGCTCTCTGTGTGCCCACACTGGAATTAATCACACAGAGCAGCTCTGGAAATAACGCCTGTCACCTTCAGTAGAAGTGCAGCTTTCCCAACTTCAAAGACAGAAATGAACACTTACGTTTCCTTTGTTCCTAGAAGTCTTAAATCCCATTTCATTCAAGGTCTGCTCATCTTCTGGGTCGTTTTTGCTCAGGAGTTCTCTCTGAGAGTTAGAAATCAGATTCTTAGTGTGCACCTGAACCTAGAAATGATTACAAAGGCAAACATATCAGCAACTTTTTTCATATTGACTGCCATTTACTGTTAATACTTAATATTCCCACATATCCTTTTCATCAGATGGTTAATGTAAAACCTAATGAACCATAGATGGCATTCCTGTTTTGCTCTGTCTCAAATTAAGTGTGGAGCAGTAAAAACTGAGAAATTAAGATTAAAATATTTTCATATAGAAATGGCTTAAAATTCATAATATGAATGAAGTAGCTAAAATACAAAACTAGGTGAAGACTGTAATACTTAGCAGGTCTTGGCAGTTTCTGACCATATATTATTAAGTATTATTCTGCTAACCCTAAGGGGAGTTCATCTGGAGACGTTAAGGTCAAAGCGTAGAAGCATTTGGACACAGCCAAATGGATTTTACACCTTTGTATCTTTCTGACATTACTGTTTTGCTTCAGCAAACTGCCTAATATCAGATATATCCTATTTGCTGCCTTTCTAAATCACTTCAATTTTCTTTGTCCCTGGGCTACAGTTATATGATCGGGATCCAAAGCTCTCACAGGCTGTGATATACTATTTTACTTGCTCATTTGTATTAGAATGAACTTTATTAGCTTTTGGGCACGTGTCTATCAGTTTCAAAGATTAAGTATTATGTCAATAGTTTTTATGCTGCATTCGAGTACTCTGAGTCATTTTGCTTGCTCTGAGATTATTAAAAGAGTATTATCGCTTTTACAGAAAACATTTTTATTTTTAAATGAACCATCACTCACCACAGTCTGTGCTTACCAGCACTATCCCTCTAAAGTGACACTTCACTGCAAAAGCAAAATGGGGATGGGAGCTCTGTAAGTAATTTTACATTGGACAGCACATGAACCTTATAAACACAAGTGTATAACATTTGACTCTACACTCATATTCTTTCATGATCTGCTTTCTTCCTTTAAATATTCTTAATTTTCTATTTAACGTTTTTCTAACTGTGCTAGCAATGAGCATGGTGCTCTTACCATGTAAAAACTGACAATTTGTGCATCCTTATATGTCATTCTTCTGAAGTAGAAAGTATTTAGTTAAATCATCTGTAAAAAATTAGAGAGACAAACTTGGCTGTTCCAGTATCAAACCCAGGAAATCAAAGATGCTTTTTGAGAGGAAGCTGAGGTTTCTTCTAAGATGGAAGAAGCTTTTAGAGCACAAATCCAGCCTATAATCAGATTTTCTCATTTCCTTGCCAATCTTCTATACTTTGGGGTTTGTGGTTCTTAGTGGCTGAATACATTTTGTCACACTTTCAAAAATGGACAAGGATAAGCGTGTCAAGGATTGGAGCTAAAGAACAACTGCTTAGAGTGTTATCTGCCTCCAGGTCCCTCACTCAGGCATTGCTAGGTCTGAGTATTGCAGATGGTGATTTTGGAACTGGTTTATTAAAAGGTGAAAGAGCACTTCTTTTTTAATTTGGTCAGTCTCTGTCCTCAGTAGTTAAAACCCTGTTTCTCCCACTCCCACGCTGTGTGACTGTAAATCCAGCATGTACATCTCTGGTTTAGGGAGCGCCTTTTATCTTAATCGTTGGCCAAGACCTCTTGGCACTGCAGTAACAGACACCCAGACAGGCAGCCCCCAGGAGGAGGAGTTTTGTAGTCCATAGGTCAGCTCTTAGCATCCTCATTCTCTCCATCACGAGGTCTCAGTGGCATATTAAACAGTTATTTACCCTGTTCTGACGTCATCATTTCTGCTTCATGAAAGACTGAATTAACACGGTAGCGTTCTCGTATGTGCTGGCCTTGCAGTGCCTACAGTGATGTTGCTCTAATTTTTCTGTAACGTTACTGTTTTTCTCAAGTGGCATGAATTAAGAAGATATCAGACTCTTTAAAGAGCTTAGAGGACAGAACAGTTCTTTCAATGGTTTAACAATAAATATCATTTCATTTAAGTTACTTCTGAGAATTGGAACTCTTTCAGAGAAGCTAAGTGGAGCAAATAAGGATCTCAAGACATCAACATTAACTGATGGGAATAAAGCCAACGTTTTACATTTGCTTTCACATCCTCTCTTGTGGTATGTTTTAGTTTAAATATTTTGGCTCCAGTCTTGAAGCTTCCAGTGCATGGGCAGATTGCTATGCCCATATGCAAAGCGTTGCAGAATTGAGATCTTTTTGCTATTACATTTTGAGTATGTATTCAATTTTTGTGCCTGCACAATGCCATCGAAAATCCTAGTCTGCTTTCAAGTATTCAACAAAGGACTTCTTAGAAAGGTGTTTTTAAAGTAGATCCACGTTAATTAAATGTAGTATTAAGAATCAAACACTTCACAGCTATCAGTGGATTGTGGTATTTAAAATTTGCAAATAAACACAGGGAAACAGAACTTCAACACATTCTCAACAAAAAGGCACTCAAGCTTTAATAGAGGTAACCCAGTGGCTATAATTAAAAAGCACCCTAAAACTCTGAAAATTTCCAGATACTTGCTTTAAAGTCCAGTTGTGTAGCACAAACAGTTTTCTTTCACACCACCCTATGTAATCAGAATCCGTACAGTTTCCTGACTTCTGTTTATATAACACGTGAATGCGAGAATTATTTATAAAGTCACAGCTGTTCTCTTTCCTAGCCTTTGCTTCTCTCAAGTCTTAAATATTTGTAAAAATAAGAAAAGTAATTAAAGTATTGATACATTTAGCAAACATTTCCACAATCACACTGCTTAAATAGGAATCATTTGTTGAAACAGAATTTGCTAAGTATATGTACAAAAACACAATGTTAAATAGTTACTACATGCTAACAAAGCCAACTTGCATTTAAAGAAACAAAATAAACAATGCCAAACCATTACTAATATTGCAGTCAACCGCTCAAACATTAGGAACTCCCAGAACTGAGTGCAACGGCTTGGTGTTTGCCCAGATCTGGGGAGTAGCTATGTGCCATCTGCTCCTCGCACAAAGGACGTGAGTTTATTCTTGCTGGTGGGAACTGCTGTCTAGGAGCCAGCACTTGGCAGCGTAAGTCCTTACCCTTGAAAAGCTGGCAGAGAGTGCTTTTTAGCCTTTGAGTTCCCTCATAATGTTCCCCTCCAGGGTGCCGGTCCCCCGTGAGTGCTTTATTTCCCTCTTTATTCTGATTCAGCAACCCGTGCAGACAGAGCACCTCAAGTGCACAGGCTGTGTGCGTTCCCTTTACCTGCCAACACCTGACAGGCTTAATTAAAAAATAAATCAAACATTTAAGTAGCAAGATTTAAACTAGGTTTGTCGTTATGAGCTGAGGGATTGCAGGTTGCAGCTAAGACAAACGCAAAAAGCAAAACGGGTCTGTATGCTGGGACAGGATTCCCTCCCGGCCGCCACCCGCACCCCGTTGAGGACACCCCGCCGCTCCTGCTGGGCCAGGCGCTCGGGATGCTTGCTGTCCCCAGTTCCTTGGAAACTGGCTCTTGGACACCAAGGCAAATGCCTGATAGTTGGAGCCAGGTATCGTGGTAAAAAGGATTTTGCAGCGCTGGGCACATGTAATCAGTCAGGGAGCAAGTAATCTAGATAAATGCTAATGAAAGCTCTTCCTGGCACCCTGCGCATTCAGAGGCTATTTACTATTGTTCCTAGTCAGCTGGCTTGCTAACTTCCCATTCAGTCTGGATTGCTCGGGTTCAGCTGGGACCACTGTAATATTTATATTGTATGTGATATAAGACGTCCCCTCTGCATCCCCATTTTGTTAAGCTCATTATCTGTGGCACACTGGCGAGACCACACATGACACGTTGTTAACGCAGATGACAGATCCAGTGACAGGCTGCCTCATCCGGACAAACCGAAGGAGGCCAGTTTACCTCCATTGCATACAGCACGTGTTTACTGGTTTTCTGTAACCCCCAGACGTGCCCAGTTATGTATGTTATAAAGCACCTGCACCCACCTTGTGCAGTTCATGTGGCTCTGTCAGGCTGCCTGGGTCCAGCCGTGAGGGACACCGAAAAGACCTTTTGTGGTTTTGGTGTCAGCTCCTGAATGCTCCTGAACTGCAGTGCCAGGGCCTCTTTGTATCTCCTGGCGTTTTCCGTAGAGTTGGTTCATCATCGAAGAAGTCTCATAAAAGTTAAACTGAAAAGTTGTAGCAACATTTTTACCGAGAACATGCACGGTGCGGCAGCTGAAAAGCTGACCAAATTTAGCAGCTTTCAACAAGGACAACACAAACCATCCCTGTGCCAGACTTCAAGTTCTTGTTTCAAATTACATCGATACTAAAACCTTCTCAAAGGAAACGTATCCAGAATTTCTTAACATGGGCAGGCAATGTATTTCTTTCTGTACTCTTACTCTTGGAAATGACTAAAGCACTACGGCTGAAGCAAAAATCTGCCTTGGCCAATGCCCAGAATAGAAGTTTTCAGCCCAAATGTTAGAAGTTTGGCAAAGTACCATAAAAAACTAGGCTACACTAACATGAGGCAGTGCCACAATTTCTGTCTATGAGATGAACAGAGAAACATGAATTAGATTTCGATAATGAAAAACATCTTTGTTGAGCTAAATGCTGGCCTGACTGTCAGGCTGGCTTATTTACCAGAGCAACAGTGCTACAAAGCCAGCCACACCACTGAGCCACCCTGCTTGCTGCTCAGCAACGTGCTTGCTCTGTTAGCTGAGGAACCCGAAGCATCACTTACAGGGGAGAGCTCCACACGGTCATCAAAACAGTCTTCTGCTGGACTTGCTCTCCTGGCCTGATGTACAGATTATCTTTTTGAATCAGACGAATCTTTCTGCAAACAGATTATTACTGGTCTCAGTGGCATTTACTAGATACAATGGAACATTATCTCTTATAGCCCATTACATCACCACAGAAAAATAATAAAAGAGTGCATTTCAATTGAAATTGCAATTGAGGTATCATGCGTGTTTGTTTTATTTTTTAACGTATCCAGCTACATGCTGTTTCTGAGAAAAACTCCTGACTGAACCCAGCCACCTGAACTACAGTTTAACATTTAAATAGCAACTAGTATTTAAGAAGAAACAAAATTGCATGGAAAAAAAAAAAAAACATAGGCAACATCTTTGAAAATTTGACCTTAAGTTACTTTGTCAAATTGCATAACCAAAAGTTATCTAATCAAAGCCATAAACTTCTTTGCAATTATGCTAGGGTCCTTATTTTCTTTATTCAGTTATCGTTATTTTTTCTGCTTTTAGGGAGCACTAATTCCCTTATGCAGGAGCCTTCCAGTTGTTTGAAATCCACAGTTGCTGGCTGTAGACCAACTTTGAGAAAGCCCTTAGTATGTAGCTGAACAGAAGTATATCTAACAGCAGGAGCCTGAATCCTCCTCCAGCACAGAGAGCCAGCAGCAGGATCTGGGCAACCTCTGTCTTGCTCTAACCTTGGAAGTTATTGCATCAGGAACCTCGTGTGAGAAACATCCCAGTCACAGCACAGGCCTGGAGTCCTCAGCTGCTTTCCGATGTTTCCCTTCTTTGTTTCCCTGAGGTGGGAAGGCTGCTACCAAAACACTTTCTAGAGTGCAAGGATGTCTAGGATCCTTCCTGGCACAGTCTCTAGTTAGTCAAGTCTAGCACAGCCTAAACTGCATTTCAGTAGCTGATCATTTCAATGCAAATTGAGAGTGAGTGCAATTGTAGCAATAGCAAGATACCTATGGATCGTTGGGACATAAAGCTGCACGTGTCCTCACACAAAATCTCCGTTGTCATTTACAGAAATGTGCTAAGCCAACAGTTAGAAATCAGGTAGACAACCACAGTCTGAGATCCAGGCCCTCTGCCATAAACACCCATGTCTGAATTTATACTCTTTGTCTCATTCTTGTGCTATTCTGGCTTCATCATTTCTTCATAGCAGAATAGATTGAAATAAGGATTATAAAAATGCATGTTTTCTGAATGTTTAAAAAAAAATGAAACAGTATGGTCCATCCGACTCATAAGACAATGTAGTGTTTTCTACAGACTGGGAAATATCCATAAAGCTTACACTTGTGAGTACTTTTCTAGTTCGTTAGGCAGTTCACTGTTCTTTTATCCTTTTACATCTATGGCGCCGTTATAATGAGGATCGAGGCACTCAAATACTGAACAGTCACACATACCACACTTATTGTCTATCTTTTTTATAATCTGGTAACATTTAGATACTTAATAAGACAAATAATATGCAGACCTGTCATTTGCACTCTTCAGATAGAGAAAGTCAGCAGCATGGATGGCCATTTTTCAGTTGATATAAATTTACTCTAAAGCTAACCTGTAACTATTAATCTAAGGCTCTCTTTTTTTCTTCTAAATCCACATACATCCACCAGTAACATCTCTATCGCTTTGTAGCAAAGTCCTGAGGCTGTGCATAGGCTTTAGGGATAGAGATGGCCTTTCTGTGTTGTGTTTGGTAAATTCCTAGTTCAGTCATCTCCTGCTACAAAACTGAGCCTCTCAGATGCCACCGCAGTATGAGAGAAAAATAAATGCTACTGGGCATATTCAACTCTGCCACAGCCACTGCCGAGTTCTGTGCTATTAGATTCATTGCCTTGTGACTTACATTTAAAACGTACTTCTAGTCTGCTTAAATATGTTAAGAATTATCCTGAGGGACCATGGTAAAATGTAGTCATGTTTATTTGTAATTGCTACAAAATGGTTTACAAAATTGTTAGTGTCTTTTATTATGCCTGCTACTGAAGCACTTGCCTGTTAATTAGAGAAATTTCAGCTGTCATAGTTGGCAATTATAGCTTCTGTATCACTGTCTGTTATGAATAGTCAATGAGAGCTGATTAATATGCATGAGGAGCAGTATATAGCGTGCGCATTGGAGCACAGCACAGCAGCCGGAGTGGAGCAGCAGAGGGAGTGTTGTGTACTGCCAGGGAAGAGGGAAAGCTCTAAAGAAAAGAGCACAGTTGCTGCGCAGCACCCTGCGCGATAGCACTGTGAACTGTTCCAGGCCAGCCGACTCACCTGGGTGTTCCAAAGGATATCTGCATGCATGCTTGTTAACAGACTTCTGTGGCTGCACTGCTGAATAAGGAAGATTATTTCTGCCACTTGTTTAAACATGGGATGCAGTTTGTGCACTCTGCAGAAGCAAGAAGAACAGTACAAATTACTGTATGAAGTTTGTCAGGTAAAGCATTAGATTTCATTTCTAAAAGCAAATGTTCTCTGTTAGGCTTGTGACCACTGTTGATGACAGGGAAAATGGAATAGCAAAAAGTGCTTATACAAATGGAAATGAAAGTGTCTGTTGCCTTATTTGATATGTGTGAGATAATTATTATGTTTTTACCTTCCCATTTACACTTGCAGAACATCAAATATGTAAATGCATGCTATTATATGTCAAACTTCACAAAACTTTGTGGCATGAAATAGGACACTGTGCTTTATTTCTCTAGCATGCATTAGTAAAATTTCTTGACAAGGGTCATGGCTTGGTCACACACTCTTTGAACAAGTTAGGAAAGACATGGGCAATGATTAATGCTCAAAAGGTTTTGTCTCTGTTTACAAGTACACATAGGCACTTCTTTCTGTGCGATGCCTTCATTCAGTGCTGAATCCAGTCTTTAAGGGACTGCTCCTGTCAGGGTAAGTTTTAATGTCCAGTTCTTGCACCTCTGTGTGTAGAAATATCAGCTAACAAACAGCTAGAATTGACAGCAGATTAAAACTAATACACTACAGATCTGATCTGGGTGGTCCTCTGGGGACCCAGGAGTTGGACTTGATGATCCTTGTGGGTCCCTTCCAGCTCGGGATAATCTGTGATTCTGTGATGAAGCATCTGATAAGTTTTCAAAAAGTGTGGTAACACACCAACTTCTGTTACAGAAACCCCATTTCCTATGTTTCGGGGTTTCTTTCTGTAATTTCTTATTCTGTCACATCTAAATATAATTTGGACCCAAAAAGCGTGATGGAACCAAGTAAAGTGATGGCCAGGTATTTAAGGGACATATGCTTACTGGTCTCCTGAAATAAACATAGGCAGGTAGTAAATCTCTGAAGATTGAAGCAAGTTGAACGCTCCAGACAAGCAGAAAACACCCAGCTCTCTCGAAGTGCACTTCACTACTGTGCCATTCCTAATGTGGGTTAGAGTGTGTGACAATTACCAAGTGACACGAGGACTGAGGCGGGTGACACGTCCCAGCGCTGTCATGTTTTCCGCTTGCCGGCAGAGGGTATTGCTCAGCATCGCTGCGCGGCGAAACCCGGGGCTCTTCGCTGTGCTACCTGCGTTTGATCACAGATCCTGATGTCACTGACAACACAGTGAATAATATATGTGTTTTGTGTGTAATGCTGGTAGGGAAGTGATTAAATTTTAAACACGCAGTTTTGATCTAATTCTCGCTCACTCACCCGAAGGACACTGTTGCTTTGTGGAAGGGAAAAAAATACTTGTGAGAACAAATCGGAAGACACGCTTACTGTCATTTCTATTTATACTGACTCACTTCCACTTGCTAAGCTGCTATGCATGTGATGATGGCAAGAATTTTAGAGAGAGATAATCAGATTTCTCGGACATGGCTCCGTACTGGGAACGGGCTTCAGATGCTGCCCACAATAGCAGACTTGGTGCCAGTTAGCGTTTGTGTGAGCCCTCCGTTCGGATCCTGCTGGGGCTGTTGGAATAGTCACTTAGCCCCCAAGGTCACCAAGTTTTCATGCAGTCTGGGTTTGATGACTATCAGTGAATCACATTCAGAAGTGCAGCAACCAGAGCAGAGACAGTAACAAATTATGAATATTTTAATTGTTTAGGAAGCTTGCACAAGTTCTGTTGCGAAATGAAGGAAGCAGGGAACCTTTGGAAGTTACTAACATCTCCTAACAGATGCAGGGCACTATTCTTTAAATACGTGCCCTTAAAATCCATCGCAGGAACAGTCCTAGTGATATCTGAGATGGCTAAACTATCTGGTGCTGACTGCAGGTGCAGCTCCCTGGCCGGAGTTTGGATTTAGAAACCAACCTGCAAAGTCCTGCAGCCTCGTTTCTGCAGCGGAGGTGGCTCAGTGCACAGCAGCAGCGATTAACGTTAAGCATGAGAAAGAGAGAGGGAGAGAGAGAGCCCTTGGGGAAACATGGTCGGAGTACCCTCAGCTCCCACAGAAGTGAAAGGTGCATGTAATCCTATAAAATCAGGATTTCTAACGTAGGAAAATCTGAATTATTTAAGACTATAATCCCTGATTATTCCAAAATACAAATTATTGTGCAAAATTATTTTAACAGAGTACTACTTTGATTTCTCTGTCTCACAAGATAGGTGGGAGGGAATGCTATAGCTTAGGGATTATGTCCAGATAATTAAATGTCACTGTAACTACAGAAAGCATCCTCATACAACTTAAGAACAATTGGTAAAAATTTAATGGTAAAGGAGATGAAGCATCATCTTCATTTAAAATAACAGGATATAAGAGATGAAAGTTTTAAAACATGTTAGCAGTGATAAATACCTCTTACAGTAGGTTTTATTCCGTATCATCCATGTAACCCTAACATCATGGGATAAGCTGATATTGCTGTTCCGGAGAAAACTAAAAGAAGCTTTTTTCCAAGTCTGATGTAGAGAAAATCTACATAATTTGGTTCTAGGAAATACTGAGCATTGTTACAGATAAATCCTCTTAGCCTTATTTTTAAAAGGTTAATGACTGCAAGGTGTAGGAATTCAGAAAACACTTGCAAGAATTAATAATAGTACATAACTGCACTTTCTCTATTAGGCCAAGAGCTTTAGTGTGGCTGGGAAAATAATGCTTCAATAAATTACAATTCCAGAAGGTCTGGTACGTCTGGCTCCGTAAGTCCTCATAACAGAGAGCACAAAGAGGATCAAATATACCAGGGCTCAGGCTTTATCCCTTCCTCATCCATAGATAATTCAAAGAGATCCTCTTCATTAAGGGCTTTGGCACATTGCCTACAATTTCTTTTTGGGCTGCTGTGAGCTTAATGATGCAGAACAATGGTCTTCCCTCTTGTTGAACACATACCTTATTGGACCTTTAATCACATAATAAAAAGCAAATTAAGACACCTAGTCATTAAAGGCTATTGTAGCCGTGCATATCAATGCTTTGTATTGTGAACACAAAGGGGACTGGGGCAGCTTGGATTCCTAGTGCAGAAGAGCGTCACTGCGCTAAGCGCGTGTATCGGCGACGTATCCTGAGGTTCACTTCCCAGTTGCATGCAGCATATGAAGTGATTATGTGCCATGAGAGTTTGGTTTTCTAGTTCAATGGGAATTTTCTTCCGAACATTTTTAAGTTTGTGAAAGTAGAGAAGGGGAAAGAATTTTCTTAAGAGTGAAACCATAGAATCAGGAAGGTGTTTGAGACCAGTTTTCCAGTTGGCCTTTGTCAATGTCTTTAGCTCAGATACAAACAGTAGCAGAAATAAGGGCTGTTCCCTTTGTAGGGAAATTCCTTGGGGAACAGGAAGTAATCCCACTGAAGGAAACTTACAGAAGAGTGAGTTGTCTGAGGCAGAGCTTTAGAGTTTGTAAAATAAAAAACAGTGATTAGGACCTCAATTTTCTGAGTACCTATTTCACCCTAAGCACGCATTTACACACAGTTTGGGAGGTAAGCACACAGCGAAATCATTTCCTAAATAAACACTTAACATTTCCACGGATAAAGACTTAGGATTTTAACTCACATGCCTCTAGTTGGACAGGCAGTGTTTAAAGGTGTTCCCTGGGATTCAAGATGATGGAGTTCATCCAGTTCTCAGGGTGGGAGGGTGTCATAGAAACAGCCCATCAAAACTGACAATTCCAGCTGAGAAATCATGGGTTAAGTGAGCACGGTGACCAAATCCTTCCGCCAGGCTGTCCCTGCAGAATAAGGATAGAAACACTGGCAGGAAACAAGCTCACATTGCCACTGCCCTTGCTTCAAATGATCTGAGGTCAGAAGACTTCTGCCTCCGTGATTGTTGAGCTGGCACCTTCCACAAATACTAAAGTTCATATATAAATAAACAGTTGATGCAATGACCTTTTAGTGTTTCAGTAACTTGAAAGCTCTGCTCACATGCTCTTGGCCTGGCACAAATCTGAGACAAGTGAACGACAGCATTGGTAATAACAATAGCGGGCAAACTGGGTTTGTCCTTTAAACATGACTAAGATATTATGTGGCCAAAGTAATATAAACACTAAGGTCAAATTGCTGTGCTAATGAGAAGATGGTAGTGGTGAAGAAATAACCAACACTGTATTTCAGCAGCAGCATCCAGCAGCAGCACTTGCAAGGAGACTTCCTTCAGCAGCACTAAGACACAAGGCAGTTGCACTGAGCTATCACTGATGCAGCTCCCTTTGCCATTACAATTCCACTCACACACTTGGAATTGCAAAAATTAAACTAAAGCAATCAGTTGTTAAGAAAGACTGATTCAAGGACACAGTCTAACGAGACTTCAACCTCACTGAGCTATGATGATATCCCAAATCAGAGCCAAACTGGAGCCTGCCAAAGCAACTACCCGTCTCAAAGAAAATCCTAATAACAACTGTAAGATTCAGGAAACAAAAATAATTGCATCTGTACATATGCTTTTCACACCCTCAGATTTAATTGCACAGCCAGAGAATTATCCAGGCTACATTTCAGTGGTTTTCAACGTTAAAACTGAACTGGTTGCGCCAACTATAGTAAACTGGTCTACTTGAAATACACGGTATGGCTTCAAGTACTCTGTATGTACACTTTCTGTACTGCAGCTGAAATTAAGGATAGTGTTGAAGTTATATTCTGTCACTTTGCTACCATTAAACTTGACCTCAATAACAGTTGTGAACCTATCACACTTACTTCAAAGTAGGCATGTGTTTGCTTAAACAAGATGTTAATTCCAAGGGCTTTGTTCTAGACAGGGTTTTCTACTGCTGAATTAGTTCAGCTGTAGAAAAACTCTGCTTGACAGACTGGAGACTCATAATCTTCAGAAAACTGCCCTTTAATGATTGTGGCGCCTGTCTGTGGCTCAGAAGTCCCCTTTCTTAATTAGACATTTACCAGAAACTGGCAATTGAAATTTTCCTCTTCACTTGACGATGAATAATGCAATGCCTCTGTTAGGATTTCTCTGGAAGATACTCTTTATTGCATATTAGAGGAATATTTTGATCATTAAAGGAACATAAACAAGACGCGATAAGAAATAAAATGCCTTTGATATAAATGGTGAATTTGACCTACTGTGCACCTGAAATATCTTACTGCTACATAATCTTCCTGAAATCTACAGTGCCTTTCTTCGTTACATTTAGCAGATAAAATGCTTAACCACAGCATAGCTCTATTTAGATTTTTTTATTATTATTAAGTGATAAATGATTGAAGAGATGGGTTTTGTAATGCTTTACACTTATACATCTGTTTAATGCTATGAAGCAGGTGGCAAGAAACCACAAGGGAGAAGGCACCAGGGACAATCGTTCTGTGCCTTACTGTCACATGTCAGGCATGGGCTGGGAAAGAGGAAACATATGGAGTAATGAAGAAGTGCAGATTCAATAAATGTGTTTTGTTGTGTTCATTAATAATGAAACAAAAGGTCATGCTTCATTTTCACTAGGACAGTACAACTCCACATTTTTACAGAAATGGGACTGTTCCCTCTCAGAGACTGGGCGGGTACGTGGAGGCAGAGCCATCTAGTCCTCCCGAAGCAGGTAGCCACGCAGGCATTTGACGGGAAGGTGGCAGAATAAATAATGTAAAATATGCTTATACTTCCCTGTATATGTACATATACAGCCCTTCAATGGTCTCTAAACAGTGACTATTGAAGCAAGATGATAACTCTGGACACGGCCTTGTTGGAGGTGATGGGACACATGCTCCACTGGCACAGGACCTGGGCACTTGCTGATTTCATTTCTAATTGCTGAAATTTCACCTGGCTTTACCCCAAGACACCACCTTAGCTGTGCTCAGTAGCATTTTCCAAACAGCACCATCAGACTCCTTGGGAACACTTGAGAAATGAAATGCTTCACAGAAAGGCGAACTGCACGGTCAGACTAAACCAGCACTTGGCTTATGCATTTTCATGGATCACATTCATTTACACTGACTGAATTAGACCTAACAGCACCATTTCTGAGAAATTTAGCATCCAAACATTAAAAGATCACAGCTGATAAAGAAAGCCTTGTTGAATTTAGCAGACTTGCTTGCAGGGTGCAACAGAAGCCCTTGTACTTGACCTCACTGTAGCTGTATAACTGCTGTCAATTTTAGCCAAATAAAGGAAATTTGAGGTGTTTTTCTTCCATACACTAGTAGCACACTACGGAAGTTCTAGGTCATGGTCAAGCAGCATGGACTGAAAGGGCAGAGGTGAGTTGGTGGTGGTGGGACTTAAACCTACACTGCGGCTTCGGAGGTTTGTGTTCTCAGCTGAACGCACGGCTCTGCCTCTGCAGGCAGATGGCACAAGATTACAAAGCCTGCCCTGCAGACACCAGGTAGCCACTGAAAGAGCAGGCCCCCAGCTGCCCCCAGATGGATCTGTCACTCCTGCTGGGTTCCCAGATAGCGGCACTGGGCATTTTTTCCATCTCATCCTGGCAGCAACTTCCATAACAAGATAAGCAACCTCAAGACAGCTCTCTTCAGAGCTATCCTCAAGTGCTCCTTGCCCCGTCTTACATCAGTGGGACATTCGTGGAAGAAGGGGGGGGAGTGGGAGGATGGACTCAGAAACTACAAATGGTCAGCAGCAGTGCAGAAATGGGAACGCTGACAATCTGAATGTTCTCAAGCAGGGTCTCTTTAATTTCAGTGTGCAGGTTTTGGTTCTGGTGTACTCTGGTGACTTTGGGTAAAACACTGACTTGTTTTGTGTTTCATCTTCTCATCCGCACAATGCTCCTTGTGACTTGTTGCTCAGAGCAGGCTCTCCAGAGGAGGCACTGCTTTTTGTTCTGTGCTTGCATATTCTGATACGCTAATAAAATAATGCTAGTGTTATTTTAAGGCCTAAGCTATATGCTAGCTTGCACTACTCTGATTTTAATTGAGGTATTTTTAATTGCTACACTAATAGCTGTAGACACTGGGAGGACATAACAGGGGAAAGGTCCCTCCGAGTACACCTTACATGGTTCTCAAAGCACCCTCAACATGCCACTGTTGGGGAAAAGTTACTGGTCTACAGGGACTTTTGACCTGATTCAGTAACACAACTGGTTTCTTACGTTACTCTGATTGAGCTGAAATCTGTGCAACATTATAATGTAACCAGATTAATGCTTTGATGCTATTTACTATCATTGTGCAATATACTTGGTGTACACCCGTGCTGACTGCAATTAGGTTGTGCTGGAATGACAGGAGACAACCCGGGACATCAGTCAGACACCTCTGGGTCTTGTACCTGCATGGGGACCCTTGTTACGGGAGTCTGTTTTAAAGGTAAATATAGAAGCGCACAGTTTTTTTTAGAAGGAAATTCTCATTCACAAAAAAGGTGTAATTTGCTGTACTAGACAAGTGCACAGATGTAGTTTTTGCCTCCTGTGAAAGCACGTTTGAGGAGGGAAGCAGCATTTCCAAGTAACAGCACTGCACAAGCATAGTTCTTTGAACATTTGCCCATGTTTGCCACAACCATGGGCAAATCCAGAGAATGAGAGAAAATGGGTAATTGCAGTCACTGAATTCTGCTCATTAGCAAGTCATGAGTATTTACGGCTGTCATTTGTACCTCGCTCATAAATGTAATTGATTGGCTCCCTCTGGGTCATGCGACTGAGACGGCAGAAAGAGGCATTGAAAAGGAAGGGCCTGTAAACTTGTCTCCATGTTTTATACTGACCAGGGCTATTACGCCATGAACAGATAGGCAAAAGATTGCATTTTTAATGGTGACAAAAGACGTTAAAGTATTTCTACCCTCACATAAGATCATTTCACAAGATAAATGCATATGTAAGAAAAAGGGCTCCAAGTAAACTTTGTATGTAGAGAAAGTCCAAGAGTTTCAGACACCTCAGCAATGGTCTAAAACTGTTTTCATTGAAGCAACTGATAAAATTTCCCTGTGGCTTTATTTTGAGTTGTGATACATAGGAGCAGAGCCTGAGAGTCCAACCAGAAGCGAGCAGAGTTCAGTATGCAGCATGCAGTACTGGTGCTGTAGTGTTAATTTGTAAATGTGCTAATTACTAACGGAATAAAAATTCCTTTATTTCAATGGTCTTTTTCCCAAGATTTTCCATTTGGAAGTTAACAGTTCAGAGAACAAATGTATTCTGTACTCTTAAGTAAAGAATTTTTCTTTGGTCTTAACTATTTTGTCATGGATGGCTCACAAGGCAGAGGGGAAATGCACACACATGGAAACAGTCTATTACTAAACAATATAATTCTTTTTTTTTTTTTTGAAAAGGAGAGACTGTCCATATGAGGGAAATAAAAGAGGGATTAGATGGAGCCGCAAGAAGAATTAACCTATATTTTGAACCTTCCTTTTCCAATTCCTGAGGAAAAGGAGGTTTAGAAAATAGGCTTTTTGCTGCTCTAGTTTCTATAAAATCTTTAAAGTTCTGCTGCTTTTTCTTAATATGCAGACTTCTTAAGAACTTTCTAAAGAAGTGAATCAGACCATAAAGAGCGTTTTAAATGGAACACAGACGTCTGTAGTTTAACAGAACTAGCATTTTTATAGTGCACTTCCCAAGGATTTGCATGAATTTCTACAAAGAAAAGCTGCTTACTCATTCTTAAGCAAAAAAGTTTTCTTCTGTGACATTTGTGAAGCAGAGAACCAACAAGCTGTACAATGCATACAAATGTTTGCCATTCATGACATTAAACCCATAAAAATCAGTCTAACTTGATGGATGGAAAAATACTCTCCTGTTACAGAAACCTTTCTAGTTTCTGTAGTATAACTCCAAAACCCATCAAACATTACACATTATTTAAGCAAAAGTGAGGTACGAAATAATTATAAGTATGCCAGTAAACTCTTATACTAAGGGATTTTCTGGCTTTCTCACCTTTCAGTTAACTACTAGTTGCCAACATCCAGAGCTACTTCATCTATACTATTGTAACTGGTATTTGTACATGCTTGAGTGCAAGGCTCCTTACCTGCATTCTCTGAGTGTCCGGCCTCATTCACCTCGGCAGATCTCCTTCTGGCATGGCCCTGTCCTGGAGCCCTCGCATTGTCTCTTCAGGTCTGCACAGCTCCCAGCCGCTCGTGGCCATGGTGTCCTTGTGGCTGCAAGAGGGGAAACAGGGAATCATTTTCAAGAACATGTCACCTTAAACATTTTTCTTGTGTAAATAACCCAGGGGTGTAAATTCTGTCACAGGAAAAGAAAAAGAATAAAAGCTGTTTGTTTTTTTTTTTTTCATAAGCATTATATCAGAAAAATAAAATAAGAACTGGTTGTCTATATAAACAAGTGGCGCATTTTGATATACCTAGGAAGCCCCCAGTTTATGTCTGCCATCAACCAAGTAGCAACTAGCCTGCTTTACCCCCCCGACAAAACAGCACTAGTGGCCATCTATACTCTGTCTAGTGTCCCACACTCCACGAGAATGCTATGTTTGCATCCAACATTGAATGATGTGCGTTCATGAATCTTGTAGCTGACAAACTATTAAATAAGTAGTTACCCAAGCAACAGAGATTTGAAAACACTCAGGAATCCCCTTGGGTCTTACCAAGACTACAGCCAGCAAAGTCCTACTGCACATTGTTATGCATTTATCTCCTCCAAGGTAGCATTCAAAAATTTCTAGCCTTTTTCATGGCTCTTAGAAGTTTGATCTTGAAGTACAGTTGCATTATACTTGTTGCTTTCACATCTCCTGTCATGTGCTGTGCTGATGCTTAGGGTTCAGCCTTACAGTTAAGATCATCAGCTGCTTCTGGTTTGGGCCAGATACAGCATATTGACATCTTTTTTTTTTTTTTCCTTTTATGAATTAGTGTTTATTTTTTATCACAATTTACTTCTTGGAAATAGAAATTGATAAAAGCCCCATGACTGAAATGAGAGTTTGCAACGCCGTTTCCATTTATTTGGCTGGTGTGACATTTGTATTTGCGTCAGGTCTCCTTTGTTGCATCTTGTTTATCAGATCTCCTTTCTTGATTACAAATATACATCATGTGTACTGTAATGGACCTTGACAGCATTTTCCTTTACACTGTCAGACTTTGGCCATGCCTGTCGAATGCCGGTGGCTTACTTGGCTTTGTAACATTTTGCTTTGTTTTGCTGTAGTACTTTGCTTCAGTCAGCGCTTAACGCATTGCAAAGGCAAAGCTCCCAGTGACTTTAGTGATCATCAAATGGAACTCAATGACTAAATGACTATTTTATTGTCATTCCAAGTGTTGAAAGAAAACTTTTAGGAGATGCTGACCTTCCAGACAGGATTATACCATGTGTATCTATAGATTTCTTGCTGCCTTTACAATGCAGATTTTAGCTAGCATGCCCTCTGCAGCCTACTCTTGTACAGAACAGTACAAAATAGAGCATACACTATAAATGTTCTAGTGCATAATCATCACATAATTTCTATTTTAAAAAGTCTATCCTCCCTTCCTTCTTTGGTGTGTAGTCTTAATTCACATTATCTATCTCTGCATCTCATGCAGTTGTTGAGCCTACTGTCTGGCTCCACCACAAATTTCATCAAGGTCCATTCCTTACACTTGAGTTTAACTGCAGCTTTCTCCATATTCAATTTAATTCCAATGCAAAGAAGGCCCAAAAGCTAAGCATTTCAACATTTCAGACAAGTTAATTTATCCATCTTTTTTTGCCATGAAAGATCCCATTGTCTCTGTCACATGGCATGTAAGGTTCTTAAGAAATTATGCATATTTGTAGGTTTTTGGCAGTCTTCTGAAGCATTCATATGCATGGATTTTTTCCTTCTGTGTTATTTCAGATGTAACTATTTATAAGGAAGAATTTTGCTGAGTATAATTCAGCAGCATTAGGAATAACGTTTATGATTACAGAACCACTTTTTTAACAAAGTGAAACTGTACAGATATATTCATATATTCAGTGGCTTTTAAGCACCAGGAATAATTATTTGTCAATTGCGACAAATCTTCCGGATAGCAGTACTTTATCAGTATGATCTATTTGCTGAAGTTTCAGAAGAACTCAAAAGTAACCACGAGGGCTAATTCCACACAGACATCGAAATCAGGCCATTGAGATATTTGTCAAGATTGTTGTGCCACTAGAAATCACATACCAACACCTGCTGCCTTTTCTGGACCAAAAAGCAACTTGGCCATGTACACATAAGCAGACTTGAGAATTACTAGTTTCTGTTATCCAGGTTTTTAAGGGCCTGTGCATAAACAGTGTAATTTCCCTATTGCAAATTGCTTTAAAACATACTTCTCCATCACTGCTTCCTCTTCCATCACTCTCCATTCAGAACCCAAACGGCTAGGAGCGATAGCTCTGTGCAGCCACTACCTCTGACTTTGTTAGCGCAGTTCTCGATACGCCTGTTAGGTCAGCAGTCCACCACCCTGGCTACGACTGCAGATGAAAACAGAAACCTGCAGAGTTGAGAGGATTCTACCCAGTCTGAGTTAAGAAATCAGTCTCTTTTATAAGGGATCCTCAGACTGACCAGAAACCATTCGTTGTGTGCATGGCTCCTGGCCAGAGAATTGCTTGCCAGCATGATGAGGATGCTGCCATATATCAGAGAAATACTTGGAAAGAACTCCTATAGTAACAATTTATGATACAGTCCAACTACCACCTCTTCCCTACATTATATCAATCTGATTTTGAAGTCTGACTATTTAAATAACAACCACATATGAAAGCACGAAGGGGTACCAGTCCTTGGATCTGCTGCAATGAAGTGCCCTAAGGATTCTTAACGGGCCTGTACTAAAAGGCACATAATCCAAGTCAGTTACAACACCAGGGGATAACCTGGAAGCTATCCTTTGCATGAGTTTACCAGCATTTAACATAAAGACATAGAAAGCAGCTCACATGAAAAGTTTCTTGCTCAAGAGTTATTCTTAGCACATTTCTGGAAAGCATTATGCTTGCTGCAATTTAGATTCTTTTCCTTTGATTGCTTGTTGTATTTAGTTGTACCAAATAATTAGGATGCACACAGTAAAATGTGCTACATTTAATTTGTGGCAAATAATAAAACTGGAACCATAATCAGCATTTCCTTTTTCAAGAGAAAACATTACGCTGAACTTAATTTTACAGCTGTACAAATTGTTTTAAAGTAATCTGCTCAATTGGGCAAGTTAATGATGTTTAATTTGACCAGGCCAAACTTTACATGCTGTGCGTTACTGTGAGCGATTGCGGTCAATACGACTGTTTGTGTGATGCAAATGCAATGCTAACACCTCCCCTTCTCAGCTGGCCCAACAAAAAAACTGGTGTCATCGCCCCTCTAAGATAAACCAAAGATGACAGCATAATAAGTGTTACGTGCACAAGGTAATTCAGAAGGAATTTAGCCTTTTCAATCGATTCTGCACTCAAGTTAACCCTCTTTATTATTGCCCAGCTTCTTGCTGCAAGCAATACATTAAGTGTGGGCTAAATTCAGTTAGTGCACTGGGTAATGGTACTCTGTGGGCGGTCCCACTTACTGTAATGGGACTAAACGTGGCAGAGCACAGTGTGAACTAAGTGCTCTCTGATACAAGCAAAGATACCAGCAGCAGGATATTTGGTTTAGAGTCTTAAATCGTATTCTAGAAGCTGGTGTGGCATAGTGCTCAGGACCTCTGTCTGGATCAGGAATCTGGATCTGGATCAGGAAAGATCTCTCTGCTTGCCAAGCATTTGCAGCTGTGACCCTGATCTGGGTTTGGTGCAATGAACAGGACCTTCACTACCCCTTTGAAATACGAGCGGTCTGTGTTCAAATTCTCGTCTCAGACCCCCATCTTCCAGAATCTGGCATGCCTAGCATTGGTACTTCTGGGTTGGGTCTCTCAGGCTGCTTAGTAAAGGTGTTCTGTTTTGTGTGAGTGTTCACTCAACCAGGTAATGGTGGTAAGACCTGCGGATGGGAAATGGCCAAGCTACAGAGACAAAAAGTGATTTTGAAAAAGCATCCATGATTGGGTCTTTCTTATTTTTTGTATTGCCTCTCGCAGTATGATGTCCAAGCCCACCCTACAATGCAGGTTTTATTGTAGTGACACTGGGTACCACTATCACATTTCATCTGAAAAGGTGTTTATCATACACTGGTACACACTGATAACCTGACTCTGTAATTGCGATTCTTATCCCAACAGTTCTGTAACAAGGTTAAATGATTTTAAAAAAATAACAATAGTAATTTAAAAGAAAAAATACAGGAGAATCAATAACATGTTTTGTTTGAGCAAGGGCTGAGGGATTTCTAATCTGCAAGAAACAAACGGGTTGTCGGTCTGTACTTTAGCTCAAAGAGCGTGCCCAGTAAAATCTACCAATTAAAACAAAAAGCAGAGCACAGGATTTGTTAAGCCATTCCTGTGACAAGGGAAAAAGAGAGATGCATAACATTGCATAAATAGTTCCTAGTACTTGCTGAATGTAAGTTTAGATAAAGCTGAGCCTTTTAAACTAACAGAACTGACAAAGCTATCCTCCACTTGCTGACTGTTTCTCTCCGTGTTTTGCTCTCTTCTCTCCCATAGGTCAATGGGAAGGATTTATCTAAGGCAACACATGAGCAGGCAGTGGAAGCGTTCAAAACCGCCAAGGAGCCCATTGTGGTGCAGGTCCTGAGGAGATCCCCACGCACCAAGATCTTCACTCCTCACGAGTCCCAGCTGGTAGATGTGGGCACACAGACGGATATCACTTTTGAACACATCATGGCTCTAAGCAAGATGGGCTCACCTACACCACCCGTCTCTGTGCTGGACCCATACCTCCTACCTGAAGAGTAAGTAACGGTTCATGAAGCACTTGAAAATCCTTGCATTCCTTAACGTGGCATGTTAGAAGCAGTGCGCAAACTCACCTTTACTTGCTGGTGATCGTGTACTCCCAGAAGTAGCCAGGATTGATGCACCAATGAGCCATAACTCAAAACATTTTCACTTTTTCCACACATTAGCCAGCCATTACTCACATGAGTAGTGCCACTGAGTCACAACACGGCCTCATAAAGCTCATTTTTTGTTGGCGTTTGATGGATAAAGTTATTGCTTCTTGTAATTCCTCTCTCTGCCTCTTTGGGTTGCTTATGTTTTAACTTTATTTTTTATGGCTGCCATAAATTGTGTAATGCTAAGAGTCGCTACATTCTGTTCCAGTGTATTAATTACTTTATTATAACCCTGCAGCAATGTTACTCAAATAAATTATTTTCTAGGACTAAAATTACTTACCAGTGCTGTCATGGATGTTTTAGAATCAAATTTTAATTATTGTTAATGGTAGCTTGATGCTTTTGTACGTACAAATAAAAATGACAATTATCTCCTGGCGCACACACACCACGCCCTCACATGCTGTTCCAGAGGAAAACAGCTCCCCAAGGAATCCATGCAAATTGCCTGTTGTCTTGCCACATACCTCCACAAAGTCAAAAGTAATTGAAAAGATTCTCAACGTCTCAGTTGTTGTGTGTGGCAGACTGTGAGCCGTGCACGTCCTGGCTCTGAACAGGAGCCCCACCGGGAGCCTGAGCTGTGAGCAGCAGCACACAAACACACCCCAGCACGCCCCTCCGGACATCGCTGTCAGTGCTCCTAGGAAATAGGATCTGACTACAAACAGGCACCGACCCTGTGCTGCTCCTGGGTGACTTTTATGGCATGTTAACATCCTCACGTTCAGCCGGGAACTGAGCCGCTGTGTGCAGCGTGTATTCCTTTCATGACTCCCAGCGCTGATTACTTGAAAGGTGGTTCAATCGCATTACTGCATTGCCACCTATTCCCAGCCCATTGAAAATTCAAGTACAGCTGCATGTATTAGTAGAAACGCGTGACAAAAGGCTAGACTTGAGCTTGTTTGCAGAGAACAGGCAGTGCAGCTTAGGGCACTGCGGAGAGGACACTTATTCTTGGAGCACCTACCCTGCAGACCCCCGGACATATTTGCAGGACGGGTTTTCGGTACCTTGTCAGCTACCTGTGACTTTCCAGCTGTGAAACCAAGCACATTAGGAACATGGCAAAGATCAATTCATGAGAAATCATTTAGGTTGCAACATGCATGCATAATACCAGCTCAGTCCTGTCAAGTAGCTTCATATTGCCCCATGATCATTAGACACAGGTTCCAAATGCTGGCCTCACTTTGAGCTCCAGGTGTTGGTCTTAACCACGCAGCCTGCCTCACTGCCATCCCTACATCCCAGGGCAGTCAGACAGCTTTTAAAGCATGCTCTTACCCAGCACGTGCAAGCAAACAAAAAGTAATGCAGGTTTATGGGATGTGCCTAAAGCTTTCTTAACATTTCCTGTAATTTTTTTCCAAATTCCATTTAAATAAATGTAGCCTGCAAAGAACAACTTGGGTAACTTAACCACTTAGCAGATGCTGTTACTTAAATAGCCTCACACTTACACAGAAACATGTATCTAGTTAACAGAGAATTAAAGGGAGATATAAAATTGCAGCATATAAAAGAGTGATCACAAAAGAATTACACTGCTTAAACTTGCAAAGTGTAGATAGTGAAGCTGTCGGAGAGCTCAAGTTGTAAAAAGCATCACGCCAATAGTGAATGGCAGCATGAAAAGAGTGGTGCATATTTAAGTACTATTTAAATCATTATGCACAGCCTGTTGCATTCAAGTCAATCAACAAATGCTGTTGATTTAAATCCAAATAGTTGGGTGGCAAATTATTTTTATAATACTTGATTTGATACAATTTTGTCTCTTTGAGGCAAAGAAAAAATACCAAGCGGGCAGGCAAGGATGATTCTATGTGCACCTCTGTAAATAACCTGAGCTCACAAATAATCCAGTTGCACCCTGGCAAATATCTGCCCACTTGGCTGTGTCACCTCATACCCATTTATCCTGTTTTGCCACCATTCTCTCTATATTTTTTCCCCATGTCAGCTCTATATTTGGAGAAAAATCACTAAGCAACTGTTAAGACTCCTTACAAGTTTCTCACTCATCATCAGGTGTCAAATGTTTTAGATACTTCTTATAATAGTTTTCTCTAATGCATTTATTGGTATAAAAGTTATATAGTATATATAATTAACCACATGCAACTTCTTGGTTTAGTCGTTAGTCTGTTTCCTGACGACTTGCTATAAGCTTGGAAGGGATTATTATCCTAGCTAAAGTGTTGAGTGCTATCCTAAAACATTTCTTTTTTTTTTTTTCCAGCCATCCATCAGTACATGAGTACTATGATCCAAATGACTACATGGGAGGAATTCATCAAGAAATGGACCGAGATGAGTTAGAACTGGAGGTACTTCATGTTTAGTAACCATTTCATTTACTGAAAGTAAAAGGTCTTTATATCTTTATATAAGTGAAGAGACATTTTAAAGCAGTTATTTGTAGTAACATTACTCCCCAGTTACTTTGCAGACTGCAAACCGTACTGATACCTTTAGCAATGTATTTAACTGTGCGCTATGGAGTGCTGAGACAGATCTTCAGCTAACAAACTGAAATAATGAATTCATTAATTCCATCAGTTAAATTCTGTATAACTATACAGATTTAGACTTTCCAAAAATCTCAAAGACTTTGCAAGTTCGCAGAATGGCAGGACCTATTCCACACACTCACAGTAAAAATCTGTGAGTTTCCCTTAAATATTCCCTAGCTGAGAAATATGTTCTTGATCATACTATTGAAAAGTATTTTAAGTTTACAAGACAAGACCAGAATAGATCTGACACTATACTAACCTGTTCCTCCCTTTTTCATTACAAAAGTTACATAAGGATACATATAAAACTATAGATAATAAAAGAACCAGACACGAAAGCATGCAAGTCCATTTTCCTACCAAATTTTTAAGAATCACTTGTGTTTTTAGTACTTCCATATCCCACCAGAAGTTCATTTTCAGTTTTCTTATTCTTAATTTTAATAACCTGTCCCCAGCCGTTCAGAGTACAACACAAATTGTTGGCTTTATTTCTGCAACTAGTGCTGCAACTTTAGCAGCACTGACCCACTGAGATGCTTTTATTTGTTTATAATAAATAGCAGTAAAGTGTCTCATTACTTCTATATACTGCCAGCAATGTCTGATCCAGATAATGCATTCATGATTATCAGTAAGTGAACAGTTTACTCCTAGCTTGCTTGCACTACTGATTTCTTAGATCCTGGTCCGGCTAAGGACGCTGTCAGAGTGAGTGATGCTGACCTATCTGTAGTCGTGTTTAAATCAGCAATACATTTATCAACAGCTTCAATGGGAGCAAGGTTCGGTCATTCTATGAGCATGAAGTTGTTCCCTTCTGTAAAAATGTTTGCAGGATCAAGGCCTCAGTCCTCACAAACAGTTTGCAAGCTGCCTTCAAATTCTGCAGATCTGGTAGTAATTCATCTCTGTATAAAAACCCAAATAGAAGTCAGGACAAAATCAACGTGCCAGTAAAACAAACCCTGTTCAAGGCTTTCCTTTACAAACAAGTTTTTTTTTTTCCTTAAATAAAAACAAATACAATATAGATTTCAGTCTTAAGGGAAAATGTAGAACAAATGAGTATTTTCTGGCAGTGTCTTTTCAAAATCTATCTTTTAGGAAATTTAGTATTGTGGATAAATTGCATTGCCTCCATTAGAAGGTCAACCAGTTGAGCTGAAAACAGTTTAAACACATGCACTTCAGTAGCCAGACGTTAATATGGCCTAAACCACAACATTAATAATTTTGACATTGATATAGTACTTGATGGCAAAAGGTGATCAGCTCAGTAACACGGGGAGATGAACATTAGAAAAGTCTCTGTAGCCTAATAGTATTTCTTAAAAACCACTAAAGATTCTTGTTCAAATTGTAGCGACTATGATCAATGGTAAGGTCAAAGTGCTAACAGGGACTCAACTGGCTAGTTGCTTTTTTGTTTGCCTTTTGATAGATATGCTTTAAAAGACCACAAAGGCACTGTTTCATTGACTGCAGCAGGAATGCCTGAAGTAAGAAAGCCATCAAGGCAGCCTTCTGGGTTTCTATGTCCATAAAATGTGCTCTGAATTTAAATCAGGAACTCCTCATCTAAACTTATATGATCTACAACTGACTGGTTGGTGATTTGTACCGAATAAACAAGACAAAAAACAGCGAAACACCCGAGTTCACAACAAGCTGCTAATGTAAATAGTCTGTAGGAAGGAATTTATGCTGGTAGTATTGCCAAGGCACCAAATTGTGTTCTCAGTTTTCTCTCAACATTTATCTTAGAACCGAGGACTCAGAGGTAACTGCCATATATTCCCTACTCCAAAAAATAAATAAATACTTTTTTTTTTTTCCAAGTTTATATGCCACAAGGAAAGAAGGACTAACTCCTGAATTCTATTCCATCCCTGGATTCTATTATAAATTAAAAGTACATTCGTTTTTCACAGAGGCCCAGACAGAAGTCATTTTGGGTTCATAAAGGAAGAATAATATCACTCCAGGCTTCCCCAGCAGCATTATGCGTTAATATTTTTTATTCAAACAAGCATATGGCCTAAGTGAGGGCTTTCTCAGTGTGCTCATTTTCTGACATTACAAAGAACGTTCTAAATCAAAAAGAGGACTCGTCCTCTCACATCGTACTTCCTGCCTTCACCCCCCTGATACCCAAGCAGCCTATCAGTCCCATTTCCTTTCTGAGCAGAGAACTGATTCAAGACAAGATTTTTCCTTCTGCTGTAAAAGCGTCAGTTACCAAAAGAAGCCCCCACACAGTATAAAAGGAAATAGTGGAATATTTATTTCTCTGTCATTCTTTCCTCGGTGAAACCTATTGATGGAGTAACAGAAAAGTAGGCCCTGTGGGCCAGGTATCTCAGAAGTCAGCACAGGAGAAAAAAAATAAAATAAAATAAAAAAAAAAGCTTTTTACAGAGAGAGACAAAAGGGCAAAGTACTTACTGTGCAAGCTTTGGACAATGCTTGCTGAATGTTTGAACTCTTTTTTTTTTTTTACCCATCATCGTCCACTCATTCCACTTTTCTACTGCTCATTTTTGCCTTGTTAGAGAAAGGACTGTGATTTTTATGAATTTACAGGCAGGCCATAATTTTAAATCATCAGTACAATAATTTAATAATCTGTTGCAAATGAAGGATCTTTTGAGTTTATAGAGGTTAATTTACTATCACCACTTACTCCTAATCTATTATCGTGAGCAGTTGCAGGTATAATGTCACAGCGCACACTCATTTCTTCTTGCCTCCCTACAAATGCCGTATGGATTTCAGCTGCTAACTCTTCGAGCCCTCTTGGCCCTGCATTTAATATGCAGCTGAGAATCAAACAACTCTCCTGCACACACTCGTTTCTGGAATAGCATACAAATATTTCTCTTGGACGTCTCTCAAAATGACACTTTTACCTGATCTAAAGAAGCAGAAGATTTTAAGTATTTGTGTGTGTAGAAGCTATATCATATATGAAGTTTTCACATCAGTCGCATTAGCACAGCCCCTGACACGGCCACACTTTGTGCACACCACCGTTGTCTGCTAACTAATTTCTGCAGATCGAGACCAGGTGTTGACAAACTTCAGTGTGTCCCTCCTGCGAGGTAGGTGGCTGACGCATTTAATAATGTGGTCAGGATCCTATACAGGGCTCATTACGATAGTTTTGGAGCCCCAGCGGAGCACTAATATTCCTTCACCTCATGCCGGATGGATGGCGCAGCAGACTAACCTGACAGAGCAGGTGCTGAGCAGGGGCTTTGGACGCAGCCCGGCCGCTGCTGTGCGCGTGGTGCCTTCGCCTGCAGCAGGAGCACATAAGGCTGCGGGCTCACAGGATCAGGCCCTTGGGCTGTCCTGGAGTGCAACACCGAAGAGTGAGGAGTAACAAATGGCAAGCCTGGTGCCATTGTAAGAACTTGAACTTACGCCTTCAAAGGTTTTTAGGCCCACATTAATTCCTAGAGCTTAATTAATTCCTGGTGCAATTACACAAGCTACCACGGTAGCTGTACTTGCAGATGCCAATTGTCTGTTCTAGTTTTCCCTTTCATGTATCTGTGCATTATACAAATTCCACTCTGAACATGGGAAATAACCTTTGCTTTGAAGACTCTGGAGCTGATTCTTCAACTCCAACTGGAATTGCTCACTTTTATCTCTCAAATATTTCAAACCTTTATGATTATATTAAAACGGTATTGACGCAAAGACCTGTAGAAAGCAGCTGTTCCTACCTTCAAGTACACAAAATTATCATATTAGGGTAGTATCAAATCAAGTTATTCTGTTCCTACCCAAGGACTGTACCCAAGGGTAAGTATGTCAACGAATTACTCATAAAAATTCAGGTTCTAACCACCTGCTCTAAGAATTTTTTATTTGCTTTAGTTTTTTGGTGCTTCATTTGAGCATGTTCTTAAAGCATACGTATCTCTTTTCCTTTTAAAACATATGCTATTTAATTTACCACATAGTTCATTACCTTCCAGTGTATTACAGATGATGTCTTGGATAATGCATTTTAAATGTAAACCCATACTTATTTTTTAATTATTATAACACTCTTCATACTTGTGCACTGTTGGAAAAAACACCTATTGTTTTTCAAAACATTCTGCAGGTAGGTATGAATTAATAGTCTGCTCCCTCCTCTCCAAGTGTTTGTGTTTAAACAGGATCTGTTTCAACAACGACCAAAGCCACCATACCTTTTTTTTTTTAAACACTATCACCACCAGTCTGACAAACATCATAATGAGCTACAGCGTTAGTTTCTTGCCATTATTTCACCGTCATGCTTTCAAATGATTAATCTATACAAAAACCCTCCTTAAGACCCAAAATCTTCTTGTTAAAGCATGCAGGAAATGCAGGATTCTTTCTAGGCCTGAATTAGGCCCAACTCACCACACTCCCAAGTCGTCCCTAATTCACACCATGATTACATTCGGAATAAACGCATTGATTGCAGTGGTACTCCCAAGGATTAACCACAACTGAGATCAGAATCGCTTTGTCAATCCACTTTGTCTCATCTTTTCTACTGAAGAGTTTTTAAACCTCCTCTCTAGAAAGCCCCAAAAGCTTTAGAAATCTGGAAAGAAAAAAAAAAACCTCACTACTAAAGCATTGTGTTCAAGCAGTAAGTAACAAAAGAGGGAGAAAAAGAGCAGCAGTTCACCATGGATACTATTGATTGAAACCATTTAAATACCATCTGAAATGTCACTGACATTTACAGCTACGTTTCTTGGAAAAAAAGAAATTACACATGTTGACAAGTAAATAACATGAGATTGCTGATCTTGGCAGCTGTCATCTAGACATGCCAATAAATTATTCATATCAGCTTGTTTTATTGTCTCGCCCCGTACAAATGGCACAGCTCGGGTCAAAACAGAGGAGACGTTCAGAAATAATGAATCGTGTTATCGGGACTTCTCCACTGCAGCAGAGGCCCAAGCACAAGCGCTCGGTGCCTCGCAGTGCAGCAGGGTCTGTCCCCAGCAGGGATGGCCCCGGGCTCGCTCAGGGACTGTGCCCTCTTTCTCAACACGTGTCCCTCTGCCCCACCTGCCTGGTCCCACTCCGTCCCTTCCCAGCAATGTGTTCTGACAGGTGTGAGGCACAGCGTGGGCCCTTTTCAAAGCTTCGCTCACTGCCAGGCGCTCCTTAAGGGGAGTAAAAAACACTACTACTCTTGCTACAACTCCTCTACCTGTGACAAACCATACTTCTTCCCCAAGGAAGCATCCTCAGGACCTATGCAATAAGCCGGTTAAGTGTGTTGGGCTCCCGAGGGTCTTTAGGGTGCCGGGATGTCCCTCAGAAGGGAAGAGCAGAGCTGAGAGCTGCTTGTGTGGATGGGCGCGCGGACTGCACGCCAGCCAGGAGCATCCCACAGCTTGGTGGGGCATCTCCAGGGTTTTTACATCCCCTTTATGCCAACCAGTAACACAGAGCAGCAGGAAACAGGAAAAAAAAGTAACCCAGCTAAAGTCTTTGTGGCAAACAAAAGTGTAGAGGAAAACCATGTATTTTTAAGATGGCTTAAATGTCTCCAAGGCTAACATGACCACAAAAGAGCAGTGGAATGATAAAACATGACCTGCTCGAACCACACCCTTGCAAGATACTGAAGCACTTACTGTATTTCTCTTACAATGCTGAATCCTTTGCTGACAATATATTGATCTTCAGTCACACCTCAGAGAAACTTATTACAGCATTTCATGAAAATTACACAAGTTAAGGTAATCCAGTATTATATTTCTCTCTGAAAAGCAAGAAAATTTCCCTGCTTATAAGAAAATATATATCAGCTGTGGCAAATATTGAAATCATACTTTATAAGTATTTTAGCATTTGAAGTCTTACCACTACATGAAATATAGGTAATTTTTCTTCTTTAAAATCAATAAAAGGTCTATTTTCGAAATGACTTTATATTGATTGAAGGGTCAAAAAAGCCCCAAGCATTGATTATCTGCATATAATCACGTTTTGCTCAGTAAGTTAACCTGGTCTACACAGTAAAATGAAAAGAGATCTACTATATCACTTAAAATATTTTCATTGTATTTGAAAAATTGCTTCCATCAGTCACCAGTGTCTCACTGACAATGTCTTTTTCTTTTCTTTTTTATTTTTTTTAACCTCAGGAAGTAGATTTGCATAGAGTGAACAGCCAGGACAAGCTTGGCCTTACTGTATGTTACCGAACGGACGATGAGGATGATATTGGTATTTATGTGAGCGAGGTAAGACTGAGCTGATTTCCATAAGATAAAATTTGTCTTCTAAACTGAAGTGCTGGGCATTTGAGACAAATCCCTGCTTCTGTTTGTACCATAGTCAAAAAAACAGCCAGAATGCGGTACTTGGAAGAAATCTAATTATTTTTCCCTTCCTCCAAACTGAGTGAAAGCCTGCATCCATTGAAGTCAAACTCCTACTGACTTCAATGAGAAGGTGGAGAGAGCAAAGACAGAGGAAGCAGGGTGAACATGTTGGTTTTTTTCCTAGATTTCAGTGCAGAGCACATCAAAAGATAAGTTTGACCCCTGAAATAGCAAGTATTTTCCTATAGTGTTTCCCATTTCTTTCTCTTCTCACCATTATTCTCTAAGAGTGACATAGTGTGATAGGTTTAAGGGTGATGTAATGCATATTGGCATGATTTTTCCTTAATTACAACCTATCTTCCAATGGCATTAAGAAACTCTGCACCAGTTTATAATGCTAGAACCAAAGAAAATTAAAAATTGTCCCTGCTTCTTAAGAAATACAGTGGAAACAATGTTGAAGCACACAACCTTCAGAAGGCTCAAGAAGAAATGTTTTGATTTTGATTTAACCGTTTTAACCTGCATTTCATTTTGTCTTACATAAGCAAGGAAAAGTCTTGTAATCACTAATGAGTTTATCACATCAGTCATAGTACCAATACTGGGTTTACAATGGGAAGTAAGAGATGGAGGCTCTAAAACCTCCAAAATGTTTACATTTCTCTTATTTTGTAGATTGATCCCAACAGTATTGCTGCAAAAGACGGTCGGCTCCGAGAAGGGGATCGCATTATTCAAGTATGTGTGTAAATGATCAAAAGCCTGCTAACGCACTACAACCTGCTGCAACCGTTTCAATTCCATGACTTTATTTTAGTGTATTTTAACAAATCATTCCTTTCAAATTGGTATTCATGGAGTGGTTTGGGTTGGAAGGGACCTTAAAGACCATCTGGTTCTAACCCCCCTGCCATGGGTAGGGACACCTCCCACCAGAGCAGGTTGCTCCTACAGTTCCTTTCAAAATTAATACAATTCCTTTTAACCTTTTGAAGACATTTCCCTTTCCTTTGCTATAGATCAGTCAGATTTTGATATTCCTGGCCAGGTAGAGCCCTACATTAGCCCTGCTCTTGTGATAGCCTTCCCTCTACCACAGAAAAACTCCATTCCGGCCCAAGCAATTGCTCGCCTTTGCAGAATCTCTCTGGGCAGCCCAATTAACGGGGCTGCTGATACTTGTTCAGCAGGCTGAGCCCCACTCCTGTATGCCAGGACGAGGAGCCTTCCCAGTGCAGCCCTACACCACGGGGCTTTTGTCAGAAGCAGTCTGTCTTCTGCACAGAGACTAACACAAGCAGAGGTCCACATCCCACGTAGTCTTTGGGAAGGGGGTTCACAGCCCACCTGCCCCACTCGAGGATCTTCCTTTCCACCCAGAGCTGACTCTGCTCCCTCTCTATCCACATGAAATGATTTCACTCTGCTGCTCTTTTCTTTAAAGATCAATGGCATAGAGGTACAGAACCGAGAAGAAGCTGTGGCACTTCTCACCAGTGAAGAGAGCAAGAATATCTCCTTGCTTGTTGCAAGACCAGAAATTCAGGTACTGTAGCGACAGCAGTAAGTAAATAAATAAAACGTCTTGAGTCTTAAAGACTTGCTCTTTTATACAAAGTGGTTCCCATCTTTTGAAGAATTTTAACCTACCTAAATCTACCAGGTCTACCTAAAACCCTATTATACAGTTTGACTAAACATATATATGGTCTAAAATAATGGAATTCAGCAGTCACAATACTTCTATATACGTTTTGTATTAAAATCCAATTTATAAGAAGTTCAGTGATTTATGTATGCTGCAATGCTATTACAAACATCGGTGTACGATATTATGGATGGTCTCAAGCCATAGCTATGAAGAATATACTGAACTCTAAATCCTATAGCTATTGATTATTCATTCATTAAAACACCTTTTATTTAGCCCTTTATAACACCGTCTCTTAATGTAGTAAAAGACTGTCAAGAAGCATCCTCAGCTGTAATAAAAGGTTGAATCGGATCCCTTTATCAAGCTGGGATTAGCACAACAAAGATGCTGAACAAACAGCCACAAGCGCTGTTGTTTGATCTGTCTCTTGCTCCATGTGCTGGGAGCAGCCCTCGCCAGTGCACCCAGAGACACGGGTCGTGCTCATGACTGTCTCGTTAGCCTCGATGTTTCTGATCTTTCCCTTGGAGATGGCTGAGGTTGGGAGAAAAAAGTCTCGCAGACCCACAGCAAGCATTTTCCACTCTGGCCCTTTATGCTGCCTCACAAGTGGTGCATTCAAAGCTTTGGGCCCTGGAGTATTTTATACATCCTAATCATGTGCAAACCAAAACAGCCCCAATGCTTAGAAGTGTTTCCAGGGATGAAAGGGCTGGTTTTGTTTCATATAAAGGGCTACTGAAGATAAAACCATGCTGTTGGAAGTCAAGGTGGCTGTGGGGGGCGGTAGGGCAGTCAATGCCCACACTTCGTACAAGGGGATGTGTGCTTCCTCGCAGGACGCAGCAGCGCTGTCACAGGAAGGAATCTCCTAAGCTTTTCCAATCACCTTCCACAAAAAGGAACATAAATTATATCAGTCTTCATTCTTTTGATAACATTTGGTTTGTTTTTCCCTCCCTTTTCACATAGCTGGATGAAGGATGGATGGATGATGACAGAAATGATTTTCTGGATGACTTGCACATGGACATGTTAGAGGAGCAGCACCACCAGGCAATGCAATTTACTGCCAGCATGCTCCAGCAGGTACTGCTGTTCTGTTGTGCAATGGTGTCACAACTGCACCTTGCACTCAATATTCTGATATTGAGCTTGACTGAATATACTTAGTGTCCCAAATGATGATCAAGGCAAAAAGACTTACTGCAAAAATCAAGATATTACTTAACTATCCACAAACACCTTCTTGGGGATCCAATTGTTTTAAAATGTTACCTTTTTTATTTTGTCTATTAAGATGATATGATCACAGTTCTTAGAAATCCACCATCTGGCTGTGGTCAGTGACAGAAGCAGCTAGGTATAAGAAAAATAAAGCAGGCATAGAGCTGACTTCTAGAATATCCCATTTGATATGCACGCACATACTGAAAACAGCCTGCCTCCCAAAACCATAAAATCCAAATGGAGAACTCAGGCAAATGACTGAAATGAGGTATATATATATGAGGAGAAAGGCAAAGAAAAAGTTTTTGCATAGCAAAGTTTATGCAGGGCCACAGATTTGGACCCAGATTCCCTGTTGTTCTGCCATGATCTATGCAATCATACAAGCTCATTAGTAGGTCTTCAGTTTTTGTCTAGAGTTTCCTAAATCTACATCTGCTGTGGGAGCCTCATTTTTTGAAGAGAGAGATTCTCACCTCGGCACCACAATAGAACTGGATCCTTTTGTGCACCTAAATGGGAACAGTACCATTTTGAACATTTGAATTCTAGTGTTGTTGCTAAATAACTGAAAAACAGACCTCAAATTCTTCTGAAAAGGCCATCCACAGCATGCTGTGTTTTCAGGCACCATTTCTGTGTGTTCTTATGAAAATGGAGCTTGTTTTCCGTACAAGTAAAAGCCAAAGATACGCAAAGTCTAACAGGTGACAGATAAAGAAAACTCTTTAATAAGCACCCTGAGATATATTATGTCCTTGAGATAATTTCTCTTTGTCTTTTGATCTTTACTGCTAGAAGAAGCATGAGGAAGATGGCGGTACCACAGACACAGCCACCATTTTATCTAACCAGCACGAGAAGGACAGTGGTGTGGGGCGCACAGACGACAGCACTCGGAACGATGAGAGCTCTGAGCAGGAAAACAATGCCGATGATCACACCACTTCCTCCAACACTTTAGGGAGCCAGAAGAAGCTGACTTACAGTCATGACACCCTCGGAAGCGGCGATATGCAGTTCAGCAACGAGTCGTTCATCTCAGCCGACTGCACAGACGTCGACTTCCTTGGCATCCCCGTAGATGAATGTGAGCGATTCCGGGAACTGCTGGAGCTGAAGTGCCAGGTGAAGTCTGCCAGCCCTTACAGCCTGTACTATCATAACAGCACTCTGGATATGAGCAAAAGCGACCAAGAAAGCGTTGACAAAGAGCTGGAGATGCTGAATGAGGAGCTGCGCAATATCGAGCTGGAGTGCCTGAATATTGTGAGAGCTCATAAAATGCAGCAGCTGAAAGATCAGTACCGGGAGCCCTGGATGCTGCACAACAGCGGGTTCCGCAACTATAACACCAGCATCGATGTTCGCAGGCACGAGCTCTCAGACATTACAGAGCTCCCTGAGAAGTCTGACAAGGATAGCTCGAGTGCGTACAACACAGGGGAAAGCTGCCGAAGCACACCACTCACGCTGGAGATTTCTCCTGACAATTCACTGCGCAGAACTGCAGAAGGCGTCAACTGTCAAGGTAACGAGGGGGCAGTGGCGTACAACGTCTCCCAAAAGAATTTATTGGCTGGCTCAGAAAGCCATGAATCCAGCACTGGTAAATGCCATTCCTCTGCTAAAGATCCCGACCTTGGCAAGCAGCTGGAAAGCAAGGAGAGAAAAGCCAGTGATGGAAGCAAAAGCCCTACGCATGGTCAAAAACCTTCTGGCTCCTACGTCTCCCCGTACCATCACTCTCCATATAAGCATGCTCATATTCCTGCCCACGCGCAGCACTACCAGAGCTACATGCAGCTGATCCAACAGAAATCAGCGGTGGAGTACGCACAGAGCCAAATGAGCCTGGTGAGTATGTGTAAAGACTTTAACGCGAGCCAGAGCGAACCGAGGATGGAGTGGAAAGTCAAAGTGCGAAGCGATGGAACACGGTACATCACAAAGAGGCCAGTCAGGGACAGGCTGCTGAGAGAACGTGCCATCAAGATCAAGGAAGAGCGCAGCGGAATGACTACCGATGACGATGCCATAAGTGAAATGAAGATGGGCCGGTACTGGAGTAAGGAAGAGCGGAAGCAGCATTTAGTGAAGGCGAAGGAGCAGAGGAGGAGGCGTGAGTTCATGATGCAGAGCAGGCTAGATTGTTTAAAGGAACAGCAAGGTGCAGAAGAAAAGAAAGAGATGAATATCATTGAACTGAGCCACAAAAAAATGATGAAGAAGAGAAATAAAAAAATATTTGACAACTGGATGACAATCCAGGAACTCCTTACCCATGGAACAAAGTCACCAGACGGCACACGAGTGTACAATTCCTTCCTGTCAGTGACTACTGTATAATCGCCATTGCTAAGTTATGTACATAAAACACTACCATTGGGGTAGAAATCAATGCCTCGTTCAATGTGGCAAGATTTTTGTATATAAGATACGGTCATCGAGTTTATAGTTCAAATACTGAACTCTACAACTGTGGGTGCCAGGATCTCCACCGTGAAGTGGAG
This sequence comes from Anser brachyrhynchus, assembly GCF_964034855.1. Lineage (NCBI taxonomy): Eukaryota > Metazoa > Chordata > Aves > Anseriformes > Anatidae > Anser > Anser brachyrhynchus. The sequence goes on from NC_137705.1 coordinate 3,998,761, forward strand.
AGAAAGTTTGCCCATCTCTTTCAAAGGCAATACTAGCAGTGCTTTTTGGAATACTGATTGTACTTTTTTACTTGTTACCTTTTACATAAAGCGTTTAACTATCAGAAATGTATTAACCATACTTACACAGGTAATTTGCTTAAACTATATTCATATAAAAGGTACCCATGCTTTTCTTTGCCTAAAAAAACGCAAAAACCCCACAAGAGCAACTGCACATATGTATTTTTTGTGAAACCATATTTTGTGATACTATTTTGCTGTTGTTCACTTCTACACCAAGTGCTGTTTATCAATATTTAGCTCAAGGTTTAAACTCAGAATTATTGAATTCCTAACGGAGTCAGTCTCTTGTAATATTTAACATTTATCAAACAGCAGTCTTTAGAGTTATGATCAACATTTAAACATTTTTCCTTTTAAGGTTTCTAAAGAAAGTATATAGGTTTCATCTGAAAAGCCTGAAGCAAAGTACAGTATCCTGCAGCTTTAAAGGATTTTAAAGCATGTTTGCAAATGTTGCAACCTATTGAAAAATGTGCATGTACAGCTAATTTGTTTATATAAGACAGTTTGTGGAATTTGAAAAGCCCATGGTAGTAACTGTTTGCTTTATAGATTTGAATGTATTGAATTATAAAAGCAGTTTCATGAAATCATCATTAGCTACAAACGTTAACAAGTAAAATGAAGTAAAATAAATTATTGTTTTATATTTCAAACAATTTTAAATTCTTTTGACTCCCTTCTGGTTTTGCCATGCTGAGTATTCATTCCTGGAGCGTAGCTCCTGTGCTGCCAGGACTGCCTACCTGAGTCACGCCTAGCAGGAAAATTGCATCCTGACCCTGGGGGGATTTTGGATGGAGGTGTTCTCGAGGGAAGGAGACATGGAGGGAAGAAGCAAGAGAGAAGTAAGAGGAACATGAAAAGTAGAATCAAGCAATGCAGATAATGAACTCACAAGGCACTTAAGATGACCTGCAAGTGAGAAAAAAACAGGACTTCTACTCTCCTGTTTTGTTTTGTTTCATAATTTGTAAAACTGACCTACATACATAAGCATGGGTTTGCATTAAATACAGACAAATAATTATATAAATTAAATATATGAGTTCAAACAAATACATAAATTAAAACAAAAGAGATAGGGAAAAGGACAAAGAGTAAATGTCAGAAAGGTATCTCACTCTTTTTCTGTTTTTCTATTTCTAATTAAGAATTCAAATATAAATTAGAATTTTTGCTGGATAAGTGGTAAACTAGACTCATGATGAATAGCTCCCAGATTCTTCATCCCCCTCTTCCTTTTTGCTCGCTGCCACAAAAAACTCTCACCCAAACCCTTCTAAATCTCTGTTCTGAACTCTTCCACCATAACTATACAGAGTAAAAAAATATAACCTGAATGATAGAGGTTAAAAACTGGAAGGGGAGAAATTAACAGCTTCTCAGTGCCTATTTTATCAGTTATCACGGAGCAAGCAATAGACCTGTGGTTTTTTTCCCCCCATTCTCTTTGTGGATTAGCATCGAATTAGCATTGAATGTATGTCTACCATATTCTACAGTGAGCTATTTTACATACTGGAAAATACGTCGTAAGCCAATGTAAATCATCACTGCCCCTTGAAATCTGACACTCATATCAGTAATCCTCTGTACATTTACCTTCAAATGATATTTACCTTTGGGATAACGTACCGGTCTTGCTGTAGTGTGTGGAAGATTTTCTATTGACTTTGCTAGAGCCAGGAATTCACTTGACATACTAGAAGCTGGTTACCATCACAAGTTGCACAGAAGGAAAAGCATAATGTATGATTTTCACAACACACTGCCTTCAACATAAGGTGCTTCCTATCTCTGTCTCACATCTGCTTTACTCTGATTTTTTGTTCGGTTCATCCCAATTGCAAGGAGCGCGCCATAGCAGGATATTGCCTCTTCTAAAGCTCAGAAATCCACATGGACGGGCAGAGCTATAATTAGTGTGGAATCACAGTCCCTAAACAGGCATGAAAAGGCATTTAAGCTGTCTTTATTCTACCTGGAAATGTTAGAGTAGGATTTGAAATGCTCTAATGAGGAAAAATTATCAAGTTGTTCCTCATACAAATAGGCTCCTCTGGAAAAACTTCACAGGTGACGGGTTTTTAAGGCATCAGTCAGATAAATGCTGAGCATTATGTGCATGTGTGTAACAGCAGGAACGTACCTGGGAATTCACGTGTGATGTGCAGAAATTATACCAAAGTATCAACAGTATAAAATTTGCATTCTTCTAAGATGCTGAAATAAAATTATTGGCCAAGAATTACTCTGATACCTTTTGAGTTTTTCCTCTCTGATCATTTGTTCTTTTGGTCACCTGAAAATCACCTGTCTGCTGTACTATTATGATTTGTTAATTAACGTAATTTCACAGAATCCATCAGTTATCCTGCAAATCTGGCCAAAAGCTATGCAAAACTTTTTCTAGCACCATTAGTTACCTTATCGCACACACTTTTTCACTGCCTTATGGAAGTACTTAATGCCGTGCTGAAAAGGGCGATTTGGGTTCTTTTTATAGATTGCAAGGAAATAGTGGAAATTCCCATAAAGTTAGTCCAAACCTGACCTCATTACAGTGAAATGAATCAGACCAGAAAGCAGCCTTTGATGCCTAAGGGGAAATATGCCATATAACAGCTTTTCTAAAACCCTGTATTATAGTAGGTACCTCAGTGCTTAAAAGATAACAACTCCTGACTTACCTGAGGCTTCACCTGGCAGCCTCTCAGCCACCTCTGCAGAGCAGCAGAGCCAGCCTCAGCGGGGCTGACCCTCGGCAGGAGGCTGACCCTTAGCTTCAGCCCCGGTTGCTCTGACTGCTGCAGGGACCGGCACTCCCAGGTGTGTTCCTTGCGCTGGGGAGGCTGGTTTGAAGCACCTTCTGAACTTCGTTTGAGCCTGGAACGAGCTAAAGGGAGTGTTTCTCATTTACACCTAGAAGTACAAATACTCATTTCCATCCTCCTCCTTTTCCCTTCCTCCCTGGCGGCTCCATTGAGTGTAATATCCTCCTGGGTGGTAGCCAAGCCCAGAGTAGGACGGGGAGAGAGCCTAAATACACGAAGGGAGAACGAGCAATTGCCAAGCAGCTGGGGAGATTTTAAGTCTCCTTACAGAGCCCGCGTGCACAGCTCCCGGAGGCTCTCCTGCACGCAGCCTTCATTCACTCCTGCCACCCACACCCGTCCCTGCTTTGGCTGACATGCTGCTGTCACACACCTGGTGCCTCCTACCTGTCCCCATCCTACACCAACACCCCCTCGGCAAACCAGAGATTTGAACAGGAATCCCTGCGTACAGCTCGGTGCCGGATCTGGCCTGATTCTTCCCAGAAAAACAGGCTCCGTGTCAAACTCGGGGCAGTTTCCCTAAATTGCAGAATGTCTCCCAGATGTAAGATCTATAAAAATGTAAAATACTTGTTTGCAAGTAGGGTTTAAATCAGCGTGGAATCACCCAGCTTAGATGTGCACTGAAATGGGAAAGCCCTGAACCAAACCTAACAGCGTTTTTTTTGTAAATTAAAAGAAGAGAACTTGCACATTAGGGATGGCAAATAAAATGAGGTAAGACTCCAAATTGCCTAGGGAATACTGGTTGGAGAACTAATTAGGATTATAAACTGAAAGTATGTAAATTAACCAAATATAATTATCTACTAGTGGCCTTTGGAAATAGGTTACAGGATACTTGTTAGCAAAATTGCTCAAATGCCTGGAAGCCACACAAAGCAAGCCATAAGCGATTTAAACTCCTATTTTTGCTTGATTTTCAATTCTTTTTAAATCAGTTGTTGTATTAAGGATGTCTTGGAACATAAACTAATTAGAGAGAAGTCAAAAAACAAAAGGCAGAAACCGTCACAGCAGATGCTGTACCTCCAGCCCAAGGTAGAGAGGAGGTACCTTTAATAAAACCAAGAGGTCTCCGGTTTTATTAAATGTAAATTCTTTACTGTAACAAAATAGCAAAGATTCTGCTTGGGTCTTCATCCCAGCAGCTTTTCTCTTCATCAGAACAGCTTCTGTGAGCCTCCAGCCAGAGTTAATCTGGAAGAGTGGTAGCTTTTTTGCGCAAGCACAGCTCAGCAGCACAAGGTTTAAGTGAAGATGAGTTCGCTGTTCAAATGCAGACATGCAGAATTAATGCCACTTTTCTCTGAGCGTCCTCATGACACAAAGCAGTACTAGATTCAGGGGCTTCTATGGGGAAAGCTACCTAAATACCTTTTAATTGTCACTGCTTAAAAGACATTAATCATCCCGCAGCCCTGCTAACATAATGCCCTCCCAAGCTGTGCCTGCCCAAAAAACTCCAGCAGATCCATGTTAATAAATTATGCAACTATTTCTGTTGCAGGACTGGTCATAAACCCTCTAATGGCCACGTTTGCAAGTTAGCATGCAATGCCCAGAAGAGTTCTTGCGTTAACTCTTCTCAGTTGGGTCCTAAACCTTCTTCCTGGAATCATAAAATGCCCAAAACACTGGAAAAACCCTCATTTCTGTAACATAAAAAGACGTAAGGGCCTACTCTGAAAACTAGCTGGAAAACACAGTAACAAAAGGAATTGAAACGCCACTTGCTTACTCTACTGGATCCAATCTGCCAGTTTTGAATATTTCATCCAAGTTCTGTTACCTAAATGAATATATTAACGTTGTGGATCTAAACATAGTCACAATGCTCTTTACTGATGGAGTGCAAAATGGGAACAAAGTTCCACCACTTTATTATGAAAAACTGTGTCATCTTCTGCAACACAGAATGTTTCTTGGATAAGATATAATCAAATCAATGAATAATGCAAACAACCTGATAACAATGCTCCAATTAGTGGTTCAATTTACAGAAATACAATGCCAATATTATAATAGTCAGTGTAGCTCCACCAAAGTCAAAGCCCAAATAAAAATCTGGTCTGATATTCTTATTTTTTTAGTAATTTTAAAAAGATAACTAAAATTCTCCAGTATCTTCTCCCAGCACCTGCATTTACACATGAAAAGTCAAGTTGAAATAAGCCCCAACAGCTTACCTATTCCTCCCAGCAGATGATGTTGGCCTTAGGTCATGCATTTCTCACGTCCTACTTCCATGTCTCCTCTTTCTGGGGAAAATGAGTCAGCTACGTCGGAAAGGGACCAGAAAGAATAATCACTGCAGTTTTTCAGTTGGGCCTGGGCCCAGCTATGACTAGGGATCACTTACATATGCAGGAAATTACATACATAAAGCACACACACAAAAAGCCAAATCTGGCTCTGCCTGTATGTTTTGAATTTGTGTTTAGATCTTAAGGACCAAAAAGTCCATTTCACGTATGATATAATCAGCATATAATATTTCACATCAAATTATAATTCTGCTCTTTTGGAACTAGAAAAATCCCCAAAGGACTGGAAATCTCTTCATTTCCACGGCTTAAAAGATTATATGGCTTGCTCTGAAAGCCAGGTAGGAGATTCTATTATAAAATGCAACCCTAAAGGACAGTACATGCCCAGAACAAAGGTTTGAAACCAAACTGCTGACAAATCCTACGCTGCAGAAGTGCAAAAGGGCACAATAGCTTGGGTGGCTGGGTCGTGGGCCGCTCATTTTGGCCAGGAGAGCACTTGGTCTGTCCTTTCAGATAAGTTTGCCAGGGAGGAGCTTTACAAGTAATTTCTTTGACAATCCATCCTTTTTATGTTAGGCAACTGCGGGACCATGCAACAGGGAGCCCCATTAACCGAGAATAAGAACTTCTCTGTAAAAGTGAACTTTTGGTGACCTTCTCTCAAAGAAAATACTTTATCATATTGGAGCGCGGGCCTCCCAGGTGTCACAGCGCGGCTCGCACCGGGCGGGATTCCATTGTCCCCATTAGGAGAGCTAGCTTTGATTTTCGATAATCCACCCTTTGGCTTAGCTGGTCTTTGTTAGCTTAGAATGCCATAAACAAAGACTCCCCAAAAGGCAAATCCAACTATAATTGTTTAATAAAAGTAAATCGAAAGGCTGCAAATTGAAGGGACCCAAGTTTTGTCAAATTTCTGCTTAGCTCCAGTTCAATGTAAGCATCCACCATTTACTAGTCCTCAGGGCCTGAGGTAGCAGCCAAAATAAAAGCAGGAAGGTCACATCCAAATAATTTCCACAAGAAACAAGTCTCAGTTACGCCATAAGGTCCAGCAAGCACTGATGCCAAATGTAACAAAAAGCAAAGCCAGTTTTTCAAAGCTATTCCAGAAAAGGCTTCTCTGCTCTACTGCATTTAAGCTCTCATTCAAAGAAACTCCACGGGCTTCTCTCCACAACCCGAACTCAAGGCAGAGGCAAGCACTACGTGGTGGTTGGTAATAACCTGATGAGCCTTTTTCAGCATTTACATTCCAAAGTCATCAAAAGCTATCTCTAGGAAGGAAAGACAACTCCTACATAGACAACTCCTACATAGACAACTCCTACATAGACAACCGCAGGGCTCTCTCCTGCCAGTGTTTATCAGTGCAACTACACGTTCTGCTTCATTTAGTCTTTCCAGAAGTCTTTGTAGGCACCTCTCTGTGCCTTCATACTACAGAATAACTGATGCAGGAAGGAACCTCTGGAGATCATCTAATGCAATCTCCCACTCAAATACAAATTTATCAAGCGTTGCTAAACACAACCTAAACAAATAACATCCCGCAGAATGCAAGGGCCAGAAGCACAAAGCAGCAGCCACTAAAAGGGGGGTCAAGAGTTTCAGCACAGGTCCTGCTTCTCTTCTCCACAAGCATCATTGTGACACACACTACAGCCTTTTACGTCCTAGCCTTGCAAGTCTTGAGACTTGTCTTTAAGCACCCTGACCACCATCTCCCAATGCAAACCATGGCAGCACCTCAGTTTGTGTGGGAGGCGGTCCTTGGGGTGCAGGACCAGGCAGTGCCTGCATGAGCAGGGTCCTGTGGGCCCCAGGGCCCTGGTGAGCAGCCGAGTGGCACAGTCCCTGTCCCCTCCAGTGCCCTGAGCACAGCTGGTTCACGAGGTCAAGGTGGATCTAGCGCCACGCTGCAGCTCTGTGACACAGCCCCAGACCCGAGCAGGCATCAGATTGAATCAGTTGTGCAAGGCTCATGCTTCATACGCGAGGCTTAGCAGATGTTTTTGTATTTCTGCCCTTAAAAATATCGGCAGTGGAAGCAGAACACATACCACACACCTAGAGGATGGAGAAGGTTACATGCCTTTAGGCATGCTCACAACAGTATTGTTCATTTGAATTATTCAGGCTAGGGAAAAAGTCACATTATTAAGAAAAAGTAATAACCACCACGTAACACATCTGCGCATATTTGTGAGTCACGCGTGCCAACTCTTCTCCTTCCTGAGTCCCAGTGCAGTTTCTAAGTCCTTTGCCTAAGCACAAATGGCACTAGTCCCCCCGTGGAAGTTTTGCTTGACTTTAGAGGAGAAGGAGCAGACCTCGCTGAAGAAAAGCAGCTTCACTCATCAGCATTAATGGCTTGTATATCAAACATTCACAGACAAATGAGAAACAAAAGCAAAGCTAGAAAACCCTTTCACCATGTTTTACAGTAATGTAGCATCTGTCGTTTTCAAAACTAAGTCAGAATGAATGTGGCAATTTCGGTTGCCTGCATGTGGCTGTTGATGAGTGCAGAGAAATATTTCCAAATTAAATGGATGAACATCCATGTGGCTAAAATAGTACAAACAGGACCAGGCACAGCTGGTACTTTGTCTCCTAGCATGGAGATTAGTGCCATCAGCAGGGGCACACAAGCCCAAAATGCAGTAATTCTGCTAAATAACAAGTGCCTGCCAAAGGGCTTGTATATTCCCAGCTCAGCTTTAAACCTCAAGTCATCACCAACATCTGAGACAAGGTTGCCTTAAAACTGCAGTTCAGAGTTTTGCCCTCTCCACTGCAGGAAGAGGAGACCTACTTCAGACCCAGATTCCCCATTCTGCCAGCCCGCAGTAGCAACGGACCCCAGCAAACTACCTCATAGCATTCGCCTTTGTCTTTTCACTTTTTATTTGACCAGCACCTCAAACTCTCTCAGGCCTCTCTCACTCTCCTGGTTGCTCCAGAGCAATTTGTGCCCAGTGAGGCTATACCACGTGGAAGGGTTATCAGGGATTAGAAATGAGCAGCCGCAGTGAGAGGGAACATCTCTGTTCCCTCTTTGTGAGGACATTCAAGTCGGTCAGTCGCAGGGGAGCAGTGCTGAAGGACACATGTACGGAAGGCAGTGACTGCAAGCCTCTCGCAGGGTCGGTATTGCGGCTTGTGATCCTTCCCCATCGTGGGCCGACTGAAGGCTGTTGCTGACAGGAGCGGCAGTGCTGCGGGAGGTCTCGGCGCAGAAGGCAGATCTCAGGAGCGTCAGCGAGCGGTCAGATGGCAAGAGGAGCTCCGCCAGGACAGGAGGCGGCCAGCTACAAAAACACTGCCGTTGGCTGAGGCATCTGCAGCCTTCCCGTGCTGCCAGTGACTGCCGTGCTCCGGGCGCTGTCTGCACCTCCCTGCACAACCAAACATCTCCTTCGCACACAGGGCTACAGAAATAAGATTGTTTAAACTGTGACACAAAGGCCTTTACTCACAGAGACCATATGGAAACACTACAGCGGTTATTTTACAAGGCCACCACAGGTTCCACCCTTTCACTGCTTTCTTAGGAATGAAGAGAGGAGCAAAGAGAAGGGCACTGCTGACACATCAGACCCCCAGGCATACCGCCACGCGTGCCAGGACACACAACGAGGTGTTTCATCTCCCTTCTGAGACATTGCTAGTGTCTTTCAAAGCAAACGTTGTCCTCTGCGCGGTACTGAAACACAAATCCTGCAGTAACACCGCGGGTGAGCGTATGAAAAGCAGTGGGGAGCCCCTGGCCTGCAGCTGTGCGGCACATCACAGAGCCGAGGGCCCTCCAGAACGGGTGAATCCGCCCAGAGCTCCGGTCCTGCTGGAAGAAAATGGAAATGGGAAAGAAAAGTGGGTTTGGGGGTTTTGTTGTTCTCATTTTTACATTAACGGCACCTGCTGAACCAGGTATGTGCCGAGCATGAGTAAGCTAAGGAGAAGGGAAGGGCCCCTGAGGGGCTCCAGGTCAGTGGCCAAAGCAGACAGAACTTGGCTGAGCAGGGATTTAAACCAGATCTGTACCACGAGTCCTCTCCCTACAGGACTGCTGTATATTCCCTCTGCCCAAACAGCATTAGCTCTTTGTATGAAAGGAGCCTGTCCGCACAGAGTCTGCGCAGGGGCTGCAGGATCCCCCTCGGATGCCTCATTCAGAACCTGAACTGGAAATTCAGACTTCAGTTTTCAGATTTCTCAGGCTCTTCAAAGGTCATCCTCCCCTCCTCTCCAGCTAGAAAGTCCTTCCTGAATCTTAAAACATTCAGAGTGAAAGCCGGGGACAGCTGTGCCTCCCTCCCCAGCCTAAAGCTTCAGTTTTGCCATTTATGTGAGAAAACCATTTTGCTGAAAAGCGCTGTTCACGTCAGTACTCATGCTATAGATATACGTAAATACACTTCCACAGATTTGAGCTGACAATGTCCACTCTCACCCACCACAGGCACAGGGAACCCAGCAAGTTTCAGCGGGCAGTTATTAGAAGAGAAGGTGAACCATTCAGCAAGTGAACAGCCAGAAAGAGAGATGGGAAATGCGTTCACTTCTGGCTCGTTTTTCTGAAGGAGAGTTACTACAAGCATTTAGTAGCTTACAATGAATAATACCCTACCTGAGAACAAAATCAAACTTGTTCTGTGCCACTTCTTTGGAGAGGAATACAATCAGATTTGTATAAAGCCTTCTTTTTAAGGATGTTGTATTTTGTTTGATAGTCACGTGAAAACTTAGAGACTAAAACAAATCCTAAAATACTCTGACAGAATTGGGCTATTTAAAGATAAGCCTGGAAAGCAGAAAGCTGGAAAAACCCAGCAAAAATAAGTCTCTGCCGACATCTGAGTGAACAGTTCAGAAGGGGAGCAGATGAAAGAGCATTTCTACTCTTTGTAATTTTGCGTTCTAGGAATTAGCGGGTGAACAGAAATTTAAACCGATACAGAGTATGAAATAGCTAGGAGTCCCTAGGACTTAATTCAAAACCCACTAAAGGTAGTGGATTTTTGATCAGGCTCACGTAATTGAGGATTCTTCCCAGTATGTTAGAAAGTTTAGTACGTATCCTAAAGGAGCCCAGCAGCACCACAAGATTCGGCATAGTTACAAGTCAGACCACAATTTGATCTAGAATTTCTTGCTGGTAATTTCAAGACATAGCTGAAGGAAAGTTTTTCTGCCAGAAGATGAATGATTTATACTCATGAAGTCACCGTCTCAGATATTTTCTATCCTGACAAGTCTCAACTGAGGCTTTATTTTCTCATTGGCCATCTTTAACTAGCAGACAAGTTTTATTGCTTCATTGTCTTTCTACCCACTCACTTGTGAACAGGCCAAAGTATTGACAGCGAGGAGTGCTCCAAATGCAGATAAAAAGCTCATGGGTAGGGACCCACTGGAGGAATTTCCCAGCCAATGCTGACTATAGGGAGATGGAAAGCTTCCCTGTGAAGATTTTCCATTGGAGAATGTCCTCGTAAACAAAAGCTCCATGGGATCCTTGCTCTCACAGCCCAGAATTGGGGTGGGCACCACAATGACTCATGGCAACCACAGCTTCAAGTCAGCTCTTCTTTGAGCCCTAATCAAGTTCCTTCTTTTGTCTGATAGAAATACAAACATCCTTTGCTTAGTAATACTTGGCCGTAATGAGCCAAACATCTTCCTGCACTTGCAATGGCAAACATGACTTTAGTTTAATTGAAGAAAAGAAATTTTCCTGGGGGGTGGAGGTGTGCAGGATAAAGAAGGAAGAAGGTTTAAAGTACAAGCTACCAGGATTAGATTTGCTGTTATGTGAATAGTGAGAAAATGACCAATAGTGCCTAATAGTTGAATCTCAATCTATTTTTCCCCCCACTTTTATGGCTCTCTGTCTGCTTCATGCCAGTGTGAGCTACAAACCATAACTTTAATAGCTTCAACCAAAGAGTTATGATAATATCAGATACTGCGGATGATGAGCAAATAACAGCAAAACTGTAATGAAAAGTATATATTTATGTCCTTGCTATTAAACCCCAAGCTATAAACACTGACAGCCCTAAGAGTAGCAGTTTCTATTGTCATTGATTAATGCCTTGTTTTGAAGAACAAGGAGAAGGTGAAAATGAAAAAGAAACAAAGAGATTGTTTGCTTCTCTCAATCTGAAGAATTACACTGACTATTTTAGGTGGAACCTGCATTTCTGGAACATTTTCATATGAGGCAAAATGCCTACCAGTGGAAGTACTCTTAGAGGGAGACCTTCTAAGGGCTTTGAATTGTACCACCGTGCACGTTAACACACCAATTAGCCAATGACCATGCTCGCTAATGTACATGCTTCAAATTTGCTTCTTATGTCCTTTCCATTAGCATAACTCTCCGCTGACAGTGCAGCCATACCCACCATGTATTCACTGCAAAATAGAGCTCTTTTAACTCTTAGGTGACTGTCGCCTCAAAAACCTAGAGGAGGAAAAGTCAACCCAATACCTTCCAGGCAAAACAAGGCAAAAACTTGCAATCAATGAAACACATCGTGATAATTACTGATGCAAAAATAGCTTATGCCTATGATGGCATCACAGATGCAGATGACAGCTTAAAACTTAAATCAGAAGATGTTTTCATGTCCCACCTAGCTGCATATTCAGAGGATTACATTTTTCCAGTACAAGCCTTATGCCCACATCTGGTTCTGAATGGAAAAAATAAGGTCACACACTCAACAGTTCTGCAATGCTACCACCCTCATCCAATCTGATAAGAGAGAAGTTTCACTTCTGCTGTTTCTGCTCTGATGAAATGTACACACAAACTTATGCTGAGAGAGCACAAAAGATTTACCCAATTCTTCCCTCCGGCACTGCTCCCCATCTACTGAACTCTTCTTTTAACCTCCTCTCTCTCACCAGACAACCACAACACCTGATAACCACCTAGCAAATCCAAAATCATATCCTCTTGAGATTCCAGCACAAAAGAGCCTAAAGGTTCTCTTTTTAATCATTTTAGATTAAAAAAGAAATATAGAAAGAAAGAAAGTTTCTAACTAAATATATATAACATGGCATGCCTGAGACTCACTCAGCAGAGAGGTAAGCCTTTGCCAGTTCCTGAGGACAGGCACCATGCTCCTAGAACACAGCGCATGGCATAGCCTCGGTGTTACACGCAGCATATTACACTGGCAGTTCATCAATTCTGCTGCCAACCCACTGACCCTTCTCCCATTAAAAAGGCATCAGCTGTTCCCTCCATTGACACTTCCCATTCCTCTTTCTCAAGCCTCCAAGCCCATAACTTCGGGTTAGACCTATCCAGCCCCCATGGCACAACTTGCTGCTTTTTTCCAGGCAGCCACCCCGGGCTGACACTGCAATTCCACGAGTTCTCTCAACACTTGTCCTAACAAGCTCAGGTAAAAATGAGTTTTCTTACATTGGCAAGGGTAGAGAAGAGACCTTTCTGATCAAAAGCCTAATATTTTTCCTTACCTGAACAAAAAACTTCTCTCTCCTCAACATCAGAAATGGTAATCATGCAACACTGTTGTATATTGCTATTTACGTGCACTGCTCTTACACTGGGAGCAGAGGTGCCCCATCCTAGGGACCTTCACTATGGACCTATGGCTTTGTGCTACTCCTTAAGGGAACTGTTCAGACGGTTTTTTCTTCCCTTTTTTTTTTTTTTTTTTTTTAATAACCCAGATTGTTATTATTATTGCTGCTGTAGTTGCTAAAGAGCTCTAGGGGGAGATGTGGAAATAGTCTATTCCCTTGTGTAATGCCTGAAATCAAACCAGAATATATCAGCCTGACACTGTGTGCCTGTTATTGCTTTAAAGCTGGTTATTAAAAACAAACAAAAACAATTGCTGCACCACACCAGATTCCTCCTCCTCCAGAATGGAGGGGCAATTTAATCTAGTGGTGAAAGACACACGCAGAATTCAGGCTTCCTTCACAACTTTACAACAACTCAGGCAAGCACAGATCATCTGCATGGATAGCCTAACCTCTTAACTAACTCTAGCAGGCAGCCTCACTAAGAGGCAGGTGACCAAGACAGTGACATGCAGTAACTACTTGACACATTTGTCCACAATTTGGTGCTATGCTCCTTTCAGAAGAGCTGGGCAGGTCCAGTGGTTGGTTACCTCTGGAGTGAAAGGAAGATCTGTGCTTGCTTTGTCAGCAACTGAGGGCACTTACCAGGGGCAGCAGGACAGGCTGCAGGAGGTCCATCTCGTGAGAAGCTCGCTGTTGGGATTATATTGCAGGAGATACCTGACTTCTTTGAGTACAAAAACCTTTCAGCCTTCTCTGGAGAGCTTGCTATAGTAGAAGGTCAATACGTGCCTACCTCCAAAACTCTGGCACCTCAGGATCTCCAGGACTTTGCTGGTGATTTTAGAGGAGCTACACAGATAAACGCAACCACCTCACTGGGCCCTGCTGCACCGTGCTCCGTCTCCTCCTGAAAGGGAGGAAATAGCAGAAGGCAGGGGAGGGGGGACGTTCTGAGGAAAAGGGGATTTAAAAAGCTGGAAATTAAGCAGTTTCCTTGCTTACACAAAGAAATCAAGCATGCAGTCATTTTTAAATACTTTGAGCACACCAGCAGCTCCCCGAGCATGTGACATGGTTAGGCTGGCAATAAATGGAGTGAACAAGAGAGAGGGTATATAAAAATAATCAAGTGAAGTACTAAGGATAATAGCAGGCAAACACAAATCTCTGCAAACTTTAAAGAGATTGCTTCTCTTGAAGCACATATAAAGAACACAAAGCTAATCAGCCATTTAATGGACAATCCTATAAATTAAGGGACTACGGAAAGCTGGTGTCTGCAGATAAATGGATTTTCTTTTCTTTAAGTGTTTGTAAATTTAGGAAAGATGCAGCTGGCCTTTGTTTTCTTGAAAATAAATCATTTGGAGAGATATTACTCTTCTACCAGCAATGAAATTTAGAAGAAAAACACAAGCAAACAAATCCTATACACGACACACTAGCTGCAGTTTAGGAGGGTTTGGACAAGGGTCTGGACTTCTCAAGCAGTTTCTCTCAGACTGACTTTAATAAGTTTTGCCTCCTAGAACGCTGTGTTGACAGGCTCATCACGCTGATGCTACTATATGCTGCAAACCTGTTTTTATTTATATTTCATGTACATTATAAATCTTTCAGCTGAATGGTGTATACGCTTGCGCCACAACTACAGAATTCGCACTCTGTACTACCCCTACCTGCATTCCTAACAGCAACGCTACCCCCAGCCCTGTCAGCTCTCTAACGTTGCCCTAATGGTAGTTTTGACAGAGACTTTTAATTTGTCTTCTGTTCTTCTTCTGGAGGTCTGAGTGCCAGTATTAAAACAGAGAAATATCTTGTTTGCCACATTCTCTTTTCTGTTTTGTGATTATAATTTGTGTTGAAGAAAATTTTAAAAATAAATGTTAAGTGCGGTGCTTCCTCTGAAGGCAGCTGAAGGCCCGTCATCCTCCCAGCAGATGCTGCGGTTGTTGGGCACTCCCAAAGACATGCTACTGCTTAAGCGACAGCTGAAGAATTAATACAAAACAACTTCAGGAAACGTGTATACAAATTCTTTGAGCAGAATAGCTGCACAAGGATAATTTCTGAGCTTTGAAACGTGTTTTCAAACCAGAGTACAACTCTCCTCTAGCACCATGACAGCCAAACCACTGTTGTATAACGGGCTGTAAACGTCTGGGAACACGTAGCTGAAAGCACCATGTGGAAGATGACGTTCAAATCCAAAATCTGGTGGTGTAATTATTTGTGCGCTGTTTAAAGAAGGGCAAGCTCGCCACCCACCACGACGAGGCTTTGACCACCATCCCTCTGTCAAGGAGCACACGAACACGGCCTGTGGACAGCCTCACGCTGCTCGCAGGGCTCTCGGGGCACCCAGAAACACCCCACAGGCCACTGATGCAGCTCCTTTGAGCAGAAGGAGTTTGATCCACAGTTCGGCCTCTTAAAAGAAAAACATGAATCTTTGCTCTTTGGACCTTACACAAACGCCGCTGTTTGTCTGAAAGCTCTAGAAGTTGTTCTGTACTTTCACCTGCAATTTTCTGAAGACTTCCCTTTTTTTCCCCGTGGCTTGGAAGGAGCGGTGTCCAGCTAATGAGAAGTCTGAGGAGCTGCATTAATCTCTGGGAGTCACTATCTCAGCTGCAACTACTGTTCAATATTCTTAACTGCCAGGACCACAAATATAGGTTTTCTCCACAATAAATGCTTTTTATAATACCAGTAAGGCAGCTCTAGGGAGAACTGTTATCATGAAATAATTATGCCCTTTTGGGATATGAGCACATGGCCGTGCTTTATGGCTTCAGAGCAACACCCCACATGAATTACAGCCACATGGCTCCTGTTGTGCTTTTCTCTTAAAGGCAGGAGGTTTCCTGTCCTCCCCCTCCCGTATTTTTAGAAGAAGGTTCAGGCACCTCAGCTAAAAATGTGCTCGCAAGAATCGTACGAGAACGAACAGCTGTGACTTTCTTACTTTACAGCCATCTGCATTCATGTATTTTTAATGAATCGCTTTGGCTATTCAGTCACACAAAAGTTCCCTTGGATTTGGTATTTGTAGATTACCTCATTATCAGACAACCCGTTCGCTGCTGAGAGGATAACTAACGCGGCAGGATCCTTACTACAGCTCGCGTGCGCTGCTTTTCTCGGGTGAAGAGGAGTACCAGGACTTTGCTGGGGAAAGAGGGACGAACCTTTCACAGCTATGCCATCCCTTCCGACAGCTGGGTTTCACGGAGGCAAGTAACTCAATCTCCCTTGAGACTACCAAAATAGGCCCCCAGACATTCTCAGCTGTATGCGAGGAAAGCAGAATTGCAAGGCTTCCTCGCTCGCACTTGTCTTTACTCCTTAATCATCTGTAGCTCACATACACACACACAATGACGCCAGATGCATCTTGTTGTGCGTGCGTGTATGAATTAGTGCTCCACTTATTGCTCATCATAAAGCAAGACTAGATATCATAGCACTTAAAGGCCCATAGAAGGGGCTATTTAAAGCATTAGAAAAGGCATACAGAAAAGCAAGATATTAAAACAGACTCACAGGAATACAAAAGAGCTGCATGTCTGCAGTGGCGAGGTGAAGAGGTCTGGGCAAGGCAGGGTCAGATTTAGGGACTGAGGCCACCTCTAACCTGGTGCTCACAGCTGGCAGCGCCAACCCCTCGCTGCCTGGCCACGGGGAGGAGAGGAACACGGCAAACACGTCAGTCTGATACATCAAAACTTTATCTTTGCTAGTGCAATAACAGCCATGGGTTTATGAACCACTGGATAAAAACAAACCAACAGAAAAATTAGATCACTTTGGCTCTGGCTGCTGGAATGTAATAGATGGCTCTTCAGCCGGGGCAACCGAGCACAGGCTGCAGTGATTAATGGGAAAAGCCTGATGGTGTAAAAACTGTTTAACAGAAGAGAGCAATATGGCATGCAAACCAAACTAAACCAACCATAAATAATGTAGGCACCCTTACAAAGATTTACGAATATTTATTTCACATATAAATCTCTTTGCAGTAATATCAGAAAGGGAATATGTATTTCTTTGGCCTATTTATACAGAACAGAATGGAAACATCACTTCAGAAAAGTTCCACTTCCCCCCCTTCCTCTCAAGATGTAATATAGCAGCGTCTTGGCTAAATGTTTCCTGAAAACTTTGACATGAAAATTACATTCATTGGCACTGATATAATTATACAGTAAATAAGTATTTACTGTATAATTGCGATTAATACAGTAGTAGAGCATGAAGAACATGGAACTGGGCCTCGCTCATAGCTGCTGAGGGAGGTGTCCCATAGAGAGCCCCAGCATTTAGCACCATGCCCGCAGCGCAGGTTGGAGTGTGTTCATGGAAAACTTTACGTGTGCTAAGCCCTAAGCAGCGCGGGGACTCTCTCAGTCAGAAGAACAGTTTATTATCTGCTCCTAAGAGATGAATACAGAACTTTTTGCATTCCAGCAGGCCCGATTTTATAAGCAGTCTTTGATCAGGCAAGAAATTGTTATTTCTTCATTGCTCAGGCTTCGTTCGAGGGCAGAACGTGCTGTGGGATGCCTCTCCCTAACATGACAATACCTGCTGTTTTCTGTTCCAGTCTAGTAACCAAATAGCACAGCTAAATAGGGAAGCACTGGGCCAAACCTTCTTGTTAATGCTCTGGTGATTAAATCAAAGGCTGTGAAAATTTGTCTAGCAGTTAAACACAATTGAATTTATCTTTCCAGCCGTATGTACCCGTGCCAAGCACCACATATTCCTTAATTTGAACTTCAATTGCGAAGTCTTTGGAATCTCATCATGCACGAATCCATCCACGAGCTGAAGACCAGAAAGCACGTAATGGCTTTTCCCTGGGCCTGGAGGTGAAAGTCAGGCCAACTTCAAAACGAATCATCAAGAAAGAGAACGGCTGCATCCGAACCTTATGCCACCACGTCACTCGTGACAGGGAGAGCCCCCACCTCTGGCAGAAGGGGGGGAATGGGGATGTGGCACATCACGGGACACGAAGCACAACCCTCTCCCAGCTGGGGCTGCTCACCGAGGCCACATCCTTGTCACCCCATTGCACAGAAGTGCCGGGGCCTGCAGCCAACGCACGTTCGTGGGCTGCTACGCAGCACAGGGGGCTGCAGCTAAAACCACAAAGCAGCACTAAGACCACACGTGGCCAGTTTCACAAGAGGAGTTTGGAAGGTAGATTTTTATATAGCGATCTTGAACAGTTGCCTCTGTTGATCCACAGTGGGCAGGCTCTGTATGAGTTCACCAGACAATGCCTTCAGCCAGCAGCGTCCCCACGCTTCCATATATTTGTAAGAGCTCCCAGCTGTCTCCGAAGGCAGGATGGGCCTAAGCCTCATTTCAAGTCTGAAGGCTTGGTTCGTAAGCACAAAGCCACATAAGAAAAAAGCCTCAGGATTTTTGCCCTTTTTATTGCTCCAAATGCCAAGAAAAGATTAAAATTAATATCAACCAGAATAAAGCAGGATAAGAAATAAAAGAAACATTTACTGCCTTAGATACGGGTCTATGCCCCTGACATTTCCATATCAGGGCAGTATTCTCTCTGCTTTAGCAGCAGGCAAGCATAAAACATGCTCTTATTGCAAACACCATGAATTTTTCTGTCCTTTTAAACTTAGCTGTGGAAGGTTGCATACTATAAAAAAAGAGAGAGAGAATGGAAGACTTTCATACTACATAAAGCAATTACCACGGCTGTCAGCAAGAACACGATTTACTACGTGGAAAGGGTAAAGAGAAAGGAATGTGCCAAACAGTTCAGAGGGGAAAAAAAAAGAAATGGAAAGGAAAAAAAATACAAAAAATACAAGGTTACAAGATACTTTCCCAACCCCAAATTTGGCAGAGGCCATGCAGATGTAGAGCAGCCTCCAGAGCCTCAGTTACCCCACAGGCCTTTATCTGTACAGGATTTTGATCCCATCAAAACCAGAACAGCTACCTGTGGGTGTGTGGCTCTTTGGAAGACGCTTCTCTGATGGAAAACGTGTGGCCACAGAAACAGATTTCTGTGCGGTTCTGAGGTTACCCCAAATAGTCATCTGCAAAACTGGAAGCTGTGATTTGGCCAGGAGACTTCTCAGCAAATTGTGCCAACCCTACAGACTTGTGGGAGATGAACCACACGTGTCACCCAGCGCTGCTGCCACCCCTGGAAGCATTTACAGGACAGTCAAGGCAAAGCAGACCATTTTCTTCAAAATAACAAGAGATCGAAAGATTAGAATTTTTGTAAAAAATACTGAAAAAACACTGCAGATTTGACATGAAATGACAGCCAGTCAGTGTTACCAACTTGGAGAAGGCATTGCAAACTAAGGAATAAGTACAGAGGCCTCTGGCAAACTCCCAAGAAAAGCAAATCTCAGTTTCAGCTAAAATTCTCACTGGAGCAAAAAAGGGGATAGCTAGGGATTTATTCCATGGAGCACGTGCTCGTGTTGTTTGTGTTTATGTTTTGTTTTCTACGGACCCTCATTGAGTCACAGCAGGAAGATACAGCAGTGATAAAGGCTACAAGAAGTCGTAACACCGAACTGTTAATTATTGCTGTGACTGCTGGCGTCCGTAATTTGGGATTCTCAGCTAATTCAGACGATGGCCCCCTGTAGACAGATTGTCATGCTTAGCACAAAACAAACCTGGTGCCTGCATAGCCAGTAGGAAAAACAAGCTTCTGAAGTGCAGTCAAACACAGGAGCTAAGCTCAAATCGCTTCTGAATTGCTAAACCATTGGTATGAGAGATTGCACATAAATATTAACACCACTACTAAGCACTTGTATTTCATATTCCTGCTTGAAGCAAGTTTTTATTGCTGAGTTGTAATTGCCTGAAATTAACACCTTTTCCCGAAAATGCTGACAGATCATTCATTGTAACAGTGCTACCAGGCACAAAACACGGCCATAACACTAATACCAGTCTATTTAAACGGGAAAACAAAGGAAAATAGAGCTCTGGGTGTTAATATCAGCCAGCAAGCCCTAGAGCAGCCCGTCCCCTTTACAGCCCTATGAACCTCTCCAGGGGGATCAGCTCAACTGCCAAAGGGGGGCAAGGAGCCCACCAGCTGCCACCACCTGAAAAATGATCTGCCACAGCCTGGCATCGCTGCTTGGTGCCTGCTCCTGACCCGAGACACGGGTGCTGCTGCGGGGGGATGGCAGGTCAGTAAGAGGCCAGAATTGAACTGGATGCTGCAGATCAATCAGACAAGCTGCCAAGGACCATCTCGCTTTGACTGCTTTCGTTTTCCAGGAAAGGCGATGACATGAGGTGACACGATCGCCCTGACCTGGCACCAGCTGGTTATTTTGTAGGTGCTCATTTTTTTCCCCTTGATTCATTACAAAAAAAGCAGCCAACATGAGGCATCTCCCACCCCAAAACAAATGGAAGGATGAAGGCAGGTAAGGAAGGGATGGAGAGAGTAGGGGTTGATGAAGCTATTTTACTCTCTTTATACCTCTTGGCTTTCCTTTCTACATAAGCACAGTTGCAAGGAAATATTTATCTTTTCTAATTTCAAAATTTTAATATTTCTCTTTTAAAAAAATGATGGCAGATGTCTAAAAAAGTGAATTTCCAAATACATTGCTTCATATATATACATATATATATAAAAGGATCTACTTTTCCATGATTTTTTTTCTCCCACAAGACATTTCAAGCAGACGACACTGTTGAAGTTAGATACACAGCTTTTATTTCCTCTGCAGCAAAACGCCCCCAAAGCAATCCAAATCTTTCCTGTCGATCCCCAGTGAAACCCTCCTGCTGGTACGCTCTGCTGCAAACCCCAAACTGAGGTAAGATTTGTGCAGTGGAACCCTGGCCATCCTTCTGACAAACCACGTTCGTGCCTCACGTCAGCCAGTTTGGACGTGGCCCAAGGTACAGTCCCAGGAGGATAACCCTCCTGCCACATCCCTGACACCTCGCAGGCAGAGCTCTAACAGCTCTCACCTCAGCAGGGCAAGCAGCACACTTTTTTCCTGCTTGCAGCAACAAAAAAAGCTCGTAAAGCTGTTGGTTGCCTGATTTCTTGCCATGAACAACCCCTCATGCAGCCTCACAGAAAATTATGACACTGCACTGCTACAGTGCTTTCTCCCATTGCGTTTTGCTGGGCCAGGGTTTCTTTCCCTACTGCCAAGCTGGCATTGGTCATTCACCTCATTTTGAGGCCTCACAGCATCAAACACAGCACGAAGCCCACCATTCTGAAATTTCTGGTCTGCCTTCCTTCCTTTTTTCTGCAGGTAAATTGGTCAAAATAACGTATTTATTCCGTGGCTTGCAGAGTCAATGAAAATAATTTGCCCAAATTACCTTGAAAACACCAAAACTGGAATCATTTGTCTACTCTGATAGCTAAAGTGAACCTAACATCTCTTCTCAGCAGTACTAGCACGCTGCTTTTCTGTAACACACTATCCAACCACCAGTTCCAGGTGAGCTGCCCATCATAAGCACGATGGCTCTCTTTTTGCAGGTGGGTGGAGGCAGGAGGAGCCCAGCAGTGAATTTTTCAAAAGACACGTAGCTTTGGCCTACCCCTCTTGATTTCAGCAGGAACAGAGAAGTCAGTGTTGTGAGTTACTTTGATAATCCAGGCCTAAATTAGCTCCGCAAGTACTGGCAAACTCAGAAGGCTGTTGACTCCCAGGCATCTGTGAAGCTTCCTTGAGTCAAAAAGTAATGCCATGCAGAAGAGCTTATTTATTCTGATGGGTCATTCTGCATCAGATTTGGATAAAGGCTTCGATTAACCCTCCTCACAATTGCTATAGTCTAATTGCGTCCCAAAACATACAACCCCCTGTACACACAGCATTGTTTTAAATGAGCAGATTTCCTCATCAGTAATCTTCAAGTTGGATTTCGGCTTTTAAAGTCCTCTCTAAAATACCTGGTTAAAATGATGAGCTGAAAGAGATTTTTCAGACATACACTTTAAGAGTTTAGTGTTAGGGTTCATCTGATATTTTTTTTTTAGCTTCTGAAAGAGAAGAAGGGAGGAAGAGCTTAAAATTTCAATGAAATATATAATCCACCCTTTGCCTAAACCCTCCAAGTCACAGCATGCTCACCACCTGCTTTACTTTTACACACGCAGCCTGGGCTCAGCAGGGAACAGTCTGTTGCAGTGAGGATTTCAATACAATTGCAAGGGCAAATGCTACAACTCAATCTGAAGTGAAGAGGGAGAAATATAAACAAGATCTACTGAGAAGCAAGCTTACAGCCATTAGCGGCACATTGCACGTACGTGCACCTGTGAGTTTGCACACATAGCAAGAGCTCGGGGACTTGCCTTGTGGCACTGGTTACAACTGGGGGAACAAGCCAGTTAGACAGCAACACTCTTCAACAAATTTCTGCAACCAAAGTTAGGAAACCAAAAAAATCTGATATAGATATACAGATATATACACACACACATGCAGAAAGCCCTCCTTTGCCCTATCTCCTGTATTGCCTTGTTGCTAAAGGTATGCAACACCGCCTCGCTGCCCCACACTTTGACAATAACCCGATGAAAAACTGTGTAATCACAAAAAGTGACAAAAGTAATCCACGAGGATCTGCAAAAGACATTATTTATATGGGAAAGGCTTGGCAAATACTGACCTTCCCTTGTGTTCCCAACGGCAGGTAATCTGCACTGTAGTTATTAACAAAGACAGTCACATAAGCCTGATACGGTCAAATGATTTAGCACATCCAGGTAAAACTTTTATACTGCCCCTTAATTTACTACCCACTAGCGACCCTTCTTTTTATCGGACGGAACAGGATAGATTAGATCTTCCATGTAAATTTTATGTTTTGTCATCTAGGAGATTTACAACCATATTGCACCTCCTGCATTCAATGAGGTAAAGCAATGTAACAGTTTTCTTACAGCGCGTGACGCCGTAGAGCCTGATGCTTCTGAAAAGCACTGAGTACCAGAGGATGCATCAGCCAGAAAAACGTTCAGGCGTGGAGAAATTCAAGAGGCAAACAAGGGGCACATTACAACAGCAAGGCTCAGTCAGACCCTACCACTACCCTGAAAAGAGCTGGTTTGGAATTTTTTGAGCGTAAATATCATTTCTATAAAAAACAATCCCATAGTACTCAGCCCCTCAACTCAATTAGGAACCGTAGTGCTGAGTAACTCACATGTTTTGGTCCACAACAGCACTGGAAATAAAATATTGCAGAAATATGCTACTTGCAGGAACAAATTCCCCAGATTTGTATATAAAAACTTCCATTACCAACAATAAAAATGGCTGGGTTAAAAATCCCATACTGTATCTCCCTAAGCAGTTGCTTTAAAAAAAATAAAATAAATAGCCTAATACAGATGATGATCCATTTGTGTATATGGTGACTATAACAACAACTTCAATAGCCACCAAAGCACAAAACCAAATTACCCTTCATTTCAGAAGATAACCTGCATGTCTTGTGCCATGGCCCCATGTTTGTGAAGATCTCCAAAGCACAGTATTTTGATCAGCTGGCTGGCACGCCATCTATTAATGGGTTAATAAAAAGATTAGCACATGCTGCCCTCCCCTCCTTGCACTGCAGCGCCAACATTTTCCATACAAGGGCTGAAAAATATGACAAGTGACAGCTGTAATGGGATGGACAGGTGTCTGATTGCAGAAAATGTTGTCATTGTTTACCAAGCCACATCTGAGCTTCCTTCAAATGAGAACGTAAAGAAAACAGCTAAGTAGGTTGTAATTCAGAAAGACAGATCTTTGTTAAAAGAGAACTCTTGACTCCACATTTAATCAAGATAAGCTAGATTATGAGCAGTTGGGCAGCCTAGCCTGCAATATGTGCTATTAATAATACATCAAATAAGCTCTGGGAACTTCCTACTAAAATCACTATTCACAAGCAGGTTTATTGGAAATTTAATCAAAATAAAGAACAAGTATGTAGCTTAAGAATGTGTTACATGAAACATTAAGGCTAAGTATAGTACCTGAAGCATCGACTCTTACATATGCCCATAATATCTGATACATCAAGAGCCCATTTTTCAGAACACAGATATGATGCATCAACATTAGCTCTTACATCTGAAAAGTAAAGGTTAGACAAATATCTTATAACTCATATCTCAAAACCAGCTGAAATTAAATGAGAGTACTTTAATAGTTACCCCACATTTCCCAATTGCTTAAAAATCAAAAGCAGAGCATTTGTTTGGTTTGGAACACCAGTACCGTTCCGAGCAGGAAACTCATCATAATCTGATTTTAGAGTTGTGCTCTTGTTTTGATGGATATGCTTCTTGAAATTATTGTCAGCATCCCAAATGCTGCAGGGGAGTAATGAGTTTTATTTGATTTCAGTCAGAAGTGAGATTTGTGTATATCATTCTCCTGACTAGACAGAAATAAATTAACTTATCACAGTACTTGGGAGTCTACAAAACTAGCTTCTGTAGAACTGCTGATTCCCCACGTGAGCATTAGGTCTGTCTATCCCAAAGAGAAGCGTGTTATCAAAACACCCGACCCAGCTGGCTCTGCACCAGCGCAGGGCAATCCCATCAGAGTGCACTGAAGCTGGAGGCAGGACACAAATGCAGCCCTTCTGTTACGAGCCCAGAGCCCTCCGGGCCCCCTCCTCGCGCCCCTGGGTGCACCCTGCCAGTCCCTGGTGCTCAGCCCCGACTCGGTGCTCAGCTCACGTGCACATCATGCTACGGGCACAGGCAGAGCACTTCACTGCTCTTAACTCATAAATATCGCAGCTTTGTTTTATTGGGTTTTTAAGTTAAATTGGAATTGGTAAATACTTCTTGTTTAAAAGTGAGTACCTTCACACCTTGCTGTCTCACATCACTTTAAGCCTCCAGCTCGTGGCTGCAGACCATAGAAACACTGCTGGGAGTGGGGTCTCTGGGGAGGGACTGGAGCTCTGAAGCTAGAAGGACAAATCTCTGGAAAACAGCGGCACTAAACCCATTTCCAAAATCTCACCGTTACTCAACAGCTTCCTCCACCTTAATCCCTGCACAGCGATCAGAACTCCCCTTATCTTTAGTCTTCACACAAGCTCTGACTCTGCCTGGGACTATTCTCAGTTCTTGGTGCTGAACCGAGGACTCAGGCTGCTAACTGGGGCTGGAGCGCACACACACACACAATCTTCTCTGCACAGCTCTTCGAGTAAGGCCAGCTAGTTCTGCCTGACAGAAAACACACGTACACAGACATCAGTGCTGAAGGTACCGTGCAGGCAGTCCCTTGATGCGACTGAGGGACTGCTTCCAGTAATGGCTCTGAACAAAGTCAGAAAAATAACCCTGCCGTATGAATTAAGAATAACCCTCGGCAAATATCCACTCCATTTCGCTCCTTCCCCTGATACTGTCCTGCCTTAACACTGTACCTCAGCACGAGCACCAGGTAGCAAACTGTCCCTTGATAAGCTGCTATTCGAATCTAGCTTTCTTCTATATACAGACACCTTAGTGATTAATCTTAGTGATTAAATGAGATGGGCACCTTTTTACTGCAGAAATCCCTGTACAATCGCATGGGTACAGAATTGCCAAGAAATGGAAAATTCCAGAGGAAACACAGCCCCGGGCCACCGACGTGCTGAACCAGGAGGGCTGTCTAAAGCGAGAGAAGCAGTTCGGTATTTTTTTTTGTTGAGCCTCCCAGCTCTGATGCCAGGGGTCAAACCCCTTTTGGTTCTGCACCCAGCTGTGAGGGACCAAACTAAAGGCACTGGCTTACTGTATAAATATCATGGTAACGGTGCATTTCAGCCATTATTCACCAGGATCAGATCTCAAGTGAGAGAAAAAAAAAAGCTCTAAATTTCTTTGCCAATTGCCAGAGATATCAAGGACCTTTTTCACACATTGATTGTTTGGTGTTATTTACTTTACAACAGTAGGAATATCCCTTTGCATGTTCCAGATATAAGGAAGCTAAAGAAGTAATCTATATAAGCGTAAGATAGGATATTGAACTAGATTCCCTGAAGCAGAAGTCACTGGCATAGAGGTAATATTTCAGAAGGATGGAATTGATTTCTGACCTAGTACTTCAGCATCCCGCATTCATGAGCGCTCATATTGGATGAAAACAAGTCGATACGAGAGGCATATGAGATTTAAAAGGCTACAGAGTACAGTAGGATAACAATGGATAATTTACGCATGATGCTTAATAAGCAACTGCAGAAAAGCCAGAAAAGCTAGCCTTTCCTTTCGCCTGTGCCCAGTGTGGCTTTTCTTTTTCTTTACAGGTATGAAGTGAATTTTATAGGGTGATCTCAATAAAGCTAAGTCAGGCCACCACCTAACTGTCAGGCACACACCTCTGGTTGTGAGCCATGAGACTTCCTAGCAGGACAGGATATTTATTCTCACAAGTGCATTTTATTAGCCAGTAACAGCAGCAACTAAGGGGGTATTCAAGAGAATATTTGTAAAGCTTGCTTTTGCCAATTTGGGCGGGTTGGGTTAGTCTGACGGCTTCCTCTTTAGGGAAGGGCTGTATTTCCTTCGGTTCAGCATCCCTATTTAAAGAACAGATTCCTCCGTGCCCAAATGGAAAAGTTGTGGGGAAGTTGTGCACCACAGTGAGGCTTGTTTCAACTGAGCAATGAGAACACACGCTAAATGGGAACAGCACTACCCGACCATTTTATTGCTTTCTGTGGTACTCAACAACACTTCTGCTCCTGGTTCTTCCTCAGTAAATCTTGATCAATGACAGCCTTTTCAGTTTTGTCTCAGTCTCTGAGGATTTGTAAATAAAAAGAAATAAATTAAAAACACACACACACCCCGCTAAAAGAACAGTCTGACTTAGTTACCTTTCTCTGATTTGTCAGAAAAATCAAGAGAGCTCATAAAAATATGAGTAAAAGGACGGTTCTGAGTAACGTCAGTTGCTATTCAGCACTAATAGTTCACTTAAATCAAATCCCAATCTTACACTAAAAAGCTTCATTTTACTTCTTTAAGTAAACCTATATAGTAACAATGCCAAGTATTGTCAGATTAAAATATGAGACAAATTAACCCTCATTAAGAAAATGCACCTGCAACACAGCCTACCAACTGTGAAAAAGCAACTGTTCATGAGATTTGCATTCGTATTGTCTTCACCCCTCATTAAACAGCCCCGCTGAATTTCGCTGATCAGCCACTGGCTGCTCTACGTTCAGCAGGAGACATCTCTTTGGAATCGTGACAATTATGGAAAATCAAATGATTTGCTCAAAACAAAAAAAGCCAGTCTTTTATAAAAGTCATCCTTCCTTCCTGCTTTTTAAATGAAAACTTTACACAAGAAGTGTCTCTAGCTACAAAGAATATTTTCAAAGTTACGATAATAACTTTCTAAATTTCTGTTATTTTATTTTTGTGTAAGGAGAAGCCAAAAAAATACATAAAATACTAGATAGAAATATCACTACGACTCAACATAAGGGGCTGTATAAGAAAAACCACAAACTCCAAGACCTAATCCAGACAGAAGTGTTTTCAAGCTGCTTTCACAAAGACTAATACATAAACTTTATATTGGCTTAAACATTGCCCTGCACACCATTCACTTTCACCAGTTTCTAAAGGCATGAAGGTACAAATAAAGTAATAAAAGCAAAGGTGAAGCAGCCTAGGCTTTGCTTCTCATTTAAACTGTGCAGTTAGCAGCATAGTAATGAAAAGGCTATGAAACCATTTG
This sequence comes from Anser brachyrhynchus, assembly GCF_964034855.1. Classification (NCBI taxonomy): domain Eukaryota; kingdom Metazoa; phylum Chordata; class Aves; order Anseriformes; family Anatidae; genus Anser; species Anser brachyrhynchus. The sequence continues at coordinate 4,026,295 of NC_137705.1, forward strand.
AATGCTTCCAACTATAATAATCTGAAGGACACAATTATCTATAATATATTTAAACAAAAATAATTTGATCAGATGCTCTATTTGTTTCTACTACATTTTGTACATATTGAGAGCACCAAATTTTAATTCGTGGTTCGAGAAATACAGAATCAGGACCCAACCAAGAAACATGGATATCAGACAACAAAGTGATCGGTGCTAGGAGAAATTAGGTAAAAAAATCTCAACAGGTTACTTGAAGTACAGGAGCAGTTCCACTTCAGTGAGAACAGAAACAGTTATCTTTCAACTTCATATTTAATTCAGAACTTTAAAAACATTTCGTTTGGTTGTTTTTGAGCATTCCTCCCCATCCCCAGCATCCTTTCCAATCTCAGTTCAGAGTTAAAATGTTGCGTTCATCTGTTTGAGGCACTTGCAAGTAAGACACTTGCATTACCAGCTCCAAGTTTACAACCTCTTTGAGCACAGAAATGTGATTATGTGGTGAATAAGTGGTCACCAACATTTGAAACAACACCTACAAAAATTGCAGCCAGGCCTGAAGTTCGTAGCCACACAAAGAAGACACCTGGGAATAGGTGAAAGAGCAGTGGGAGGAAACGAGGAGGCTTAGCTATGATATTCACATCTCACCTGCTCCGACAGCCCAGCCTAAGTCAAGCAACTGGCACACGGCAAAATTGTGCAGATGGCCAGACATCCGTATCTGGCCCGTAGCACTTCCATTCCACCCTTGCCAAAAACCCAGCCAAAGAAGTCAGTGTCCTTCAGCCAAACTCCTGCACAGAGCACAGTTCAGTTGTAGTAATTCTCCGCAAGAGACTCGTTGCTTCAATCTGAGCCATCCTACTCAGTGCGTCAACCAAACCTGAGCCATTCGGCTTATTTTTTGTGGTCTACTGTATAACTGGCATTAGACTAATAGCTGGAATTATTTTGGCACAGACCCTCTAGAGATGGGGCTGCTAAGCATCACTGTTCTCTGTTGGCTGCACATCACCGAGGTCTCTCCTGCGATGCTCAGCTTCAGGTAAGCCAAGTTCTGAAGCCACGTCTGGATCTGAGCCTTCCCCAGGTATTTCAAGCAAGTGTCCAGCTACAGAAATCCAGCGTAGAGTCTGACATTAGCTAATTTAAGGCCTTAAAATATAATGATAACAAATAAAGGCCTGGCTAGATGTGTTATGGCCATTTCATTGTGCTATGCCTGTCCTTCTGTAGCATCCCCAGGGCCCTGGTAATATGCTTTCTCTCCCCAGGGAAATCTCACTGCCAAGGTGATTTTGCAATGACAAAGCACAATGAAAGCCAAACGCAGACATCCTCTCTAACTAGGCTCAGTAATGCCTTTGTTGCACTGAGTAAGAGGAGGAAAAGTTTCTCTTTATTGCAAACGTAGCTTGGTCTGCCAGAGTGGTCTAATCCTCTGACTGACTGAGGACCTTCCAAAACTGTGATTTAGAAAGAACAGAAGGCTACCGGTGTTATATAAGAATGGCTAGAGGGGGTGAGGCAAGAGTCCACTGAGTCCTCTGCCCTGCCCATCAACAGACATTGAGGAAAGAGAAAAGTGTACGACGTGTGTGTAGTGATACTTCTGGTTACCTCACTCCATGGCTCAGGTACGCCAGACCCAGCCTCTCTGTACCTCACAGCCCACCACATTTTCTTTTTTTTGCTGCCTTCCACACGTCGTATGAAACACGAAGTTAGCCTTTGGACACAGGCTGCTAAACATCTACATACTCCTGCAAGCACGCGTACCTACGTCCTTCTGTGACAAACGCAGCACAGAGAGCCTCCTTCACTGACTGCCAACGGAAAGATAATGCCTCACAGACCTCATTTGATTTCTTTGTGTGCATTTTCTCCCTTCAACTCATAGCATAATTAAACCGAAAGATTTAATACTCATGGATCATTGGGTGGGGGGAATTATTGCTCGTTGATTTTCAACTTACTCAACAAACCCTGCTAACCCTAAGGTCATCCATCAACTGAATGGTTATGTTATACATTATCCAGGACAGACAAAGGAAAATTCTTATGTAATTCTCCATCAAGAAGTGCTGTATTCTCTGTAGTTTTTAGATATATTATTCATGTACATCTCATATGGCAGAGTCACAAAGATAATGCATCAGGCATGAAAAATGTATCACTGTCCATGTGATACATCTATGCTGGAATCAAATGTGAATTATTTTTTTATTTAAATAAAAGATGTTATACAGACATTTTATATCTCTCTAGTAATACTGAGATATTATATTTATACAGCCAAAACCTGCTGTTGCCACGTATTAGGCCGTTCCAAATAACTTGCAGTCATGTCTGTTCCAGACCTGCAAATTACATCTAAGCAATTATTTAGGAAAACCTTGTCTTGAACTAAAGCCCTCACATGAACACGTTACCTGATTGTTCCAGTGTTTAATTACCTGCACGTTTTCCTACATGATCGACCATGGTGGAAGCATACCAGATTAAGAGAAGCCACCACACTTTTCTCCATCAGAAAGGCACTTTTGTGGAGGAGACGCAAATGTATTTTCATATTTCTAGAAGGGGTCAGTTTTTGCAAAACCAAATGCCACTAGGAAACATAACAGTCTGCACTTCAAAGACAAGGTGAACATCCCTGATACTGCTTCTCACAACAGAAATACAGACTAGACCATGCCTATGTAAAAGAATACGACGCATGGCTCCAGGAAAGAGTGAGAACTACCTCTGTCAGACGCCCCTCACAAAGCCAGACCACGCTACCGCAAAGCACACGGTAACAGCACAGCCAGGTGCAGTAAGAAGCTCAAGGGACCAAGAAGCTGAAGAGTGAAGGTTTGGCAGGTACTTAGAAGCTGCAGTTACCACGAAAGCCTCTCCAAAGGTCAAGTATGATGTTGCAAGGACAGCCAAGCCACATCTGTCATTCTCCTACTAGAGGAGTAGGAATCCTTCGAGGGGAAAGGATCCTAATTACTGAAGAGCAGAACAAACCACTTGACAAGAAGTAACATCTCAAACAATCTTCAGCCTTTGAAGAGACTAGATAAATAAACCTGAAGGAAAGACATGTCAGTTGGCACATCGCACCAAAATTCTGTAGTGAGCTTCTAGTAAACTTCTCCCCCTCCCCAGCACACACGCTTTTTTTTTTTTTTAAAGCACTTCGGTCAAGGCTTTGCTAAACTACCTACTTGTTCTTACCTTGAAAACTCTTGCTTTCCTTCAGTTCTGCCAATTTCCTGTGGCAGTCCTGCTTGGACAAGGTCACATCCTAATTCTACTGTTGCACTGCTGTTACTTCTGTTACCTCAGTGCCTACTTGAGTGACTTTGAGTGCTTGTCTCTGTTCCTTCACAGGTGGTTTTGGACTACATCTGTATGAACCTAAAGATTTTAAGAGTGAAAATAACACACCTAAGAATGCAGTAATCTCTATTTCCTTGGCAGTCTTGAATGTGAGGCTGGATTCTAAAATGGCATGCCAGAGCCCAAAGGCAACCTGTGCTAGGAACACTGCAGTTATATGCAGATTTTAACTTTCCTATTACCAATCAGTGAAGCAAAATTTTTTAGCAGAGGCCACATGTACGTGGTTGTCTTGGCCAAAATGAAGGTGTAATGAAGCTATGGGGTAAGTAATAAGACATTCAAAGACAAGAGGTATTCAAAGAGCGAACAAGATGTAAACAAGTAAACACTCTCAGACCTCTGAACTGACACAAAAAGTAGTCTACACAAGTTCTTTAAAAAAATCAGTTGAACTATCAAGAAAATTAAATTAGAGGTCAGCAAATGAACTTAGTACAGGAGAAATCCACAGCTAGTGGAGAATACATACTGTGATGTTATGTCTCATAGGACAGTGATTGTTCAAAGAAGTCTGATTTTTGTCCAAGATCCTAAGCAGAGCTGCAGAAGCAGTAAAACACACACTGCAGCTAAGTACCTGCTGATGGGCATAATTAGATATGTCTCACTCTGCACATTCTCTTTTCAAAATGCTGTACTGGCAATCTCATCTTAATAACTCTACTCTTTGTTCAGCAGCACCTTTGGCATGCAGCCCAGCAAAAAGTGGGAAATAACTTGGAAAAAATGTTAACAAAACAGAAAAACACAGCTATAAAACCATTCATCTCCCTCTCCCAAGTGCCATGGTGACCTGCTGCATGTGCACAGCTTGAATGTTTCTACTCCCCTCCTGGAAAACCATGACAGATAAAAGCGGTTCTTTTGCCTTTGCAGGAGCCCAAGTGGCTGGTGTAGTTTTAGTTTGTTCTGGAACTAACATCCCTTTTTACAGGTTATTCCTCCTCCAAGACTGCATTTGAACCTCTTTGTGAAATTCTAACCTTTCTGAAACATCCTTGGATGCCATAAATTGAGTAATTGCATTGTGCAACCCATGACCCGGATCTACACAGAATTTGATGATTCACAGGACAAAATGATTTGACACGTAACCCGAATCCTCCCTTCGCCTGCTGAGATCACAGATCAGCAGTTCACCTTGTGTTTTCAGCAGCGTCAGAAATAGAACCAAATATTCAGGTACCCGGTATGAAATCCCAGTTCTGGAGCTGTTTAGAGAAGCTAGCTTTTGCAGCCTCTTGTGTACAGCTACAACCCTAGTATTGAGAAACATCACCCCTGAGTTTAGCTTGCTAAGCCTAACACCCACAACTAGCAGGTTCTTACTGTAAACAAAACCCAGATTATGTGGAGCATACTTCAACACTTAAGTCGATGCAATTTTCTATTGTATGTATCATGGTTATTTGCATAAAGAGAAAAAGTGCAAATCTTTTTGTTTTTCCAAAGATCTCATTCTGGCCCCATCACGGCCTTTCTAAACTAATCTGCTGTTTGTGTTTGCCAAGAATAATTTAAAAAAACTGTAAATTGTGAAATAAGGCACTATGGAATGAATGACAGATCGTACCATTTTACCACTCTGGTGAAAACTAAACTTCCTCAAGATCACATTGACAGCCATGGAAGCTGTGCAAACACTGCAGTTTGAAAATGAATAGCCTCTACATATCAACCCGTAGACGTGTGCTCCTCTGTACGGAAACTTACCATTAGATTATTTGTTTTCTCACACAAGCTATTCCTTGCTGATATCCATGAAAGTTATAGGGTGTTTTGTTGTTGTTGTTGTTGTGTTTTTTTTTTCTCCTCACCTTTTTAAGTCCTGGTTTCTTTTCTCTAAAGCGCTCCAAAAAACAAGACTCTCACATATATCTATCCTCCCCTACAACCACAACCTTAATAGTCATCTCCCTGGTGCTGCAACCCATAAAACTTTTTCACACCTTGCAGGTGACAACAAACTGGTTTGTCCAAGTGACCCATCTGGACAGATTTGCAGCCTCAAAACAGATTGCAGCTAGAACCCAGAGAATGGACAAAGAAATGGTTATTTATTCTTTGTAACTTGAAAAAGTAGCTCTAGGAAAAGGAGAGCTGATAATGTAGTTCATGCTATGACTCCCATAACGAAAACAGCCAAACCACCATTAAGTTATCCTCCACAATTAATTTTTCTCTGTATCCAAGCAAAGCTCTGCTGAGCTTGATCTGAAGGTACAGAGACAGGTGGCTGCCAATGAAAAAATCACCCATGGCAATCGTGCTACCATGATCACATCCAAGATTGTGATACTGAAAACTAGCACGAAATCACCATTTTGTCACTCAGAGGTCAGAAGATAACAGGTGAATAGTTGGTGCAGTTGTAAGTGACTTCCCAAGCTTTCCTGATTAGCTTTTTCCAGAGAGCGCAACCATAATACTCATTACAAAAAAGCCAGGATGATGAAATAAAGTTTGTAGGTTATAACAGCTCTGAAGAGATGGCAGAGTCAGATGATTATGTAAGAAATATAACATTGGAGATGCTTAATTGCACTGGCTTCATTCCCACAGCCCACTCTGCCAACGGAGGAGTAAATCACCTGAAAAGTATGAAAACACCAAAGACACAGAACCACCACTCCGTGACAAACTCAGACCTTTTTCTATCTTACCTCATCCTCAATGACATTGCTACAGACAGCCACAACGTGACTCATTCTACCCAGGAAAAATTTCTTAACACCAGTGTGTATTCTAATATGGCTGAATTTTTTTTAAATAACAACTGAGTTATCAACAGCACCGAAGTAATTAGCCATAGATTAGGTTTTCCTAGTACCTTAGAGCACCCAACTCTTACTGAATTTCAGGGGGATGTGATTACCTCAAGCACTTTTGAGAATATCAGTCTTCACTCTGGCTGTATTCCTAATATGATTTGAGGAGGAAAATCATCTTCACCGACAATGCTGTCCAGGTTTCTAAGTGTTCTACAGTATTTAGATGAGTTTTGAGTTTTGATTTCATGTTCTTAAAAAACACAGTTTTGAAAATCATTTCAGTAGCTTGGGAATTGAAACCCTGTTTTCAGGAGTTATCCGGCAGCTAAAAGCCTAAAACTAATTAAAAGTCAATACAACTCAAGTATTATTGAACGTTTCATTCACATGTCAGTAACATCCCAAGTCGGATTTGGAACACAATGATCTTCAATTTCATACTCAAAGACTGAGAACATTTAGTAAATTAATCTTCACTCAGGACATTACTAAAATTACCAAAAATACATCGAGACACAGATTTAGATACTATTATCTGAAAGGAAAATGTGCAAGCCAGATAACACTATTCTCTTACAAAATTTCATAATTCCCTTTAGCTTGTGTGTTGTTTCTGTGCTAATTGTGCTAGTTCTTGGTGCAGAGATGGTTTATAGCAAGAGATGCTTTTAGCAAATTTCAAGGTACAATTTGCTACAGTAATTGCAGGACAGCAAATTGGTAACAAAGATTAAGTTAAGCAAAACATGCTAGTAAGAGGTCTTTTAGAGAGCAAAGCTCTCCCCAGCATTAAATAATAGCAGCAAGAACTATTATCTCAGACACCTACAGGAGGAACATCCTTCACATGTAATTATACGTTTAGCAGCACTGTGGGTAACAGAAAGCAGACCCTTGGAGCCTGCAAGTGCCACAAAAAGCAAAGATAAAACATTACCAGTCTTCATAATCCTTCCCAATATGACAATCTGTCTTACCCTAATTCCACATATTTCCTCACGACAGTGTTTTGTTTTGTGTGATTTTTTTTTCATTTGTTTGTTTTTTAAAGCCACCACTGGTATTATGCTTCCCCATCATGTCTGGCAGACTCCTAAAACTTAGTTTCCAAGAAGCACTTTCCTAATATCAGATTCAACCATTTCAGTTAGCGTTTGATTAAGGATCACTCCCTAACCACATTCAAAGGCTTGAACATCACTTTTTGTTCTCACTTTATATCTGATCTTGGGGAATGATCAACAGAATGATCATTAGAATGCGAACAGCGCCAGAAGAGTAACAAATGCAGTCAATGACAGACAGGAAAGTGAACAAGCCTGCTGGATGCAGAGATACTATCACATCTGTGCGTCTAGGGGTTGGCAGAGCTCAGCTACATGGTGAGGAACAGTCTCTGGCTTTTGCTGTGCTGGCTTTCTTTGTTCCTTCTTGCCCAAACCATTACGCTGCTTCTGTATTCTTTGAGCATTATAATTGGCACAGATACCCGAATCTGTTTTCTCTCAGTTATTACTCTTAGCATTACTTTAGTGCCCAGGAGCTCTGTTCTGACTCAGTGTTTCCACTGAGCGGGACCCTGCACAAAAAAGGCAGAGCGCAACCACCGTGCGTACCCCACAAAGCGGCACCATTTCAAATGCAAGTTAGGAGTCAGCAGATGTTCAGGGTGCAGCAATCCATAGCCCAGGAGCACACTAAATCTGATCTCATGTTTCTAAACCTATTACCTGTACGGTAAGTGGCAAGTGTGCATGCACCAGGAACGAGAGTACCTGAACTGGGCAGCTAGCTTAGCTCACAGGCTGAAAAACTTGCCAGAAGTAGAGGCGTTGGCTGATCAGGTGTCCAGGGTGCTGAAAAGGCTTGTACAGCAAGGAGTAAGAAAGCTCCAACAGTTTGTAGAACATTAAATGAAGTAAATCTAGAGAGAAATATTTTTAATCATGGAATGAAAATTCAAATTGTATCCTTCGTGCTTTTGTGTCACGCTACTTTTTCACTCTCCTTAGATACCCTTCCTCACCTTCGGTTTTATAGATACATAAAAGATGAAGAATACCATTTAATTACCAATTTTGATAACAGGAACTGAAAATATTCAGGTTGAAAACACCCTAAATGCTTTTGAAGCCCAAAAAGTGAACCTGAAAAATTCTACAAGGAAAAAAAGTACAAAAAAATACACAGAATATAGAAGCAAGTCCAGGCTACTAAGTTAACAGCTTTTTCCTTCAGTTTCAGAAGGATGATTTTTTTTCTTTGCATTCATTATACACAGTATTATCAAGTACTTTCCAGCACACACTAGAAATAATCCAGCTGCTTTTTATCTATTCAAAGGACAAAAGCCCAACAGCATACAGCAATAACACAGGAAAGTGGTATTGATTGATGGCACAATATACTAAATTCAAAAAATGCCCTCATTTGGCTATATCCCATTCCCCTCTGACATAAAAATGAAGAAGGAGCCAAGCCAAAGGAATCATGAAGGACAACAAAAGATTTCTTGACTGAACTCAGACACTGGCACCGCATTAGTCCAACAGACATGAATAGTTACTTGCAAAGTCTACGGCAGGCAGGGATGGGAAAGCCACAGGTCAGCCTTCGGCATTTCTTGCTCTTCACTGGTTTGTATAGAAGCCCTGGTTGCTCGCATTTTGCCAGTTTAAAGGAATGCCTGTCAAGTCTGGTAGATTTTACAAAGGAGTCACAAGAGAAGCTCTTGGATTTTGTAACTTGGAGGGGAAAAAGTTCCAAGGGTAGGATTTAAGGAATACCAAACTCAGCCACAGCCAGCATTTCTAACTCGAGTTCAGTTTCTCAGGGAGGTACCAAATGATGTAGCTAGCATTGAGAACGTTAGCATTGCAGTGGGACATGGTGGCTGCTGAACATTAGAATAAGTGTTCCTATGTTCTTCTATATCCAAAAAGTCACAAGTTTCTTCATTATTTTACATGGGGGAAAGTGTCATCCACAGGTTACTTTGGAAAACAAACACTTTCAGACTTTGGAATGGGTGAAACTCCAGTGTCCGCTTTAGATTTAAGTTATTACTCTTTAAAAGGAAATCCAATACAAGCACAGACATTTAATTACTTGTGAATCAGTTCTATATAAATATTAGACCATAAATTAGGCTCTTTGAAAGCAATTCTTCTGCTTCCTGAGGTCTAGTGAAGAATAACTTGCAATAAAACAGCAGTGTGCCACAGCATAAAGGCCTTCATATTTTACCAGAGCTAAGAGAATGAAAGATTCAGATGCTTTAAATCCTCCTTGAGATTAAAAATCTTGGGAAAGAAATCTATATAGAGACCAATATACAAACTCCTTTATGATAAGAGCTCTGCTGCTTTCAGACCACTATTATACTAAGTTTAGTACTCAAAGTCTCCTAGCAGGGGACAAAGCCTCTCTCTCCAAACTTAAACATTTTAAATTTAAATCCCAGAAGAGTTCTGATAAGCTCTAGACAGGTCAGACTAGATTCAGACCCTTGTTATTTTCAATGTGCCACTTAATAACTACCGAAGCATCAGTGACAGATGGAACGAGCTGCATCAGCAGGGTAGCAACTGGACTGCCAGCCTCCAGAGGGATATTTAGCTACAGACGGGCACATGTGTAGCAGGAGACTTCAAGTACCCTTTGCACCACACTATGAATCTTCATCTTGTAGGGGATCTGAACAAAACTGACACTTGGCATTTCACCATTCTCCGAAGACTTAGGTGTTCTCTCACAAGACACTATAAATCTCCAGCAATGGAAGAAACATATTTAGTAATTAACCTCCACTGGGATTTTAACATTGACCACTAGCAAACTCCGCAAAGCGCTGGAGATTGATCAACACAACTGCCTTGGTGACAGGTGGGCTTGCCTAGGGACAGCCCAAGCAACAACAGCCCACGGGACTCAGCGTAACGTTCTTTAACGCCGCATTTACTTGGTCGAGTGGCAACAGCCTTCGTTTCTATGGCTCTCATGGCATCCAGCTGGCAAAAAGGTACGCGTCTAGTTACTACTGAACTTGTATGTCCAGTACTCATACCATGTTCTTATGCTGATAGCTTGAGTTTCCCTATAAGACCTAAATAAGACTGGCCATGAAATCATCATCATAAATTACAGATTATCACAAATCAAAGAACGTGTATAATTATCCTTCCCCCGTTATCCATGCAGAACTGTGCTCATCTCACAAGCGTCTCCTTCATCTACATGAGAAAATAATCCCATTCAAAAATGTAAATAAAAAACCCTACCTATGATATCTTCTAAGATGAACAAACATGAGCTGTGATCATCTTTCTTTAATTCTACCTGAAACCGTATACTTCAGTTGTAGTGATACTGAATTTGATCTTACGGCATCCTGTTAAAAGAATAAAGGTTACGAAAAAAAGAATAAAGGTTACGAAAGTAGTTAAACACACCCCTTTATAGCTCATCATCAAACCACTGCCAGTTATTTTAATCACAGTTAATGTCAGCTGCTGTCAGAAGAGATTTTTATAATGTGCTGTCACCAAGATTAGAAGTGTAGCAGCAATTTTATATTTGTGTTTAGGCTATGGAGGAAATTTTTATCACATGAAAACATCCAAGAAAATTACTAGGTTGTGTGTGTGTGCTTACAAAGGAGTGAAATGAAATATTTCAGTTTCCTCAGTGGTGGGGTGGAAAGGTAAAGGAACAGTTGCATATTTTTGTCCATTTCAATGAAAAATGAATTTTAATGTGTTCTGTACAAACAGCCTGAGTGCTTCTACTAGATAATCTTGCCTTGGAATTAGGGACCTGTTAAAGTGAGGCACAGCAACATTCTTAATAAAACCATTGTCTTGGAGGAGAGAGAAGCTTTAGTGCAATTCAGGACTTCATCAATGCATTCTCAAAAAAAGCAGCAAATTAACGCACATGGGAATTTTTTGTTTTTCCAGGCTACTTTCAGAAAACAATTTTTATTTAGCTGGATTGTCTGTCAAGATTCCTGGGCAAAGGTCACTTTCACTGTTACCAAGCATCGGTCACGTCCTGCCACGTCCCACTGATAACAAAATGCAGAGCGAGTAGTAGAGAATACAGGGCAGAACTTCTCAGGTTCTGCTGCGACAAGGTACGTCATTTGCTAACAAGTGCACGTTTACCAATCACTTGTCTTGGTCAAACAGCAGCAGCATCATGTTGGTTTTACCACAAATAGCACATACAAGTACTCCTCAATCAGCTGAGTTCATGATATGCTGATTTTTTTCATTTATGGTGATCTCACTAATTTTCAACAAAGTTACTCCCACTAACAAAGTTAAAATCTTGCAGGTATTTGCAGAATCTGGACACTAGACTAAACTCATGGGATAGGGGATGATTTTTTTTTTAATTGTGTGAACAGTGCAATGAAACCTCAATTAAGATCTCTAGAGACCAGAAACATCCAAGTAATAAAGCCTCAATGGTGATGTAGCTTGCCATGTGCAGTTGGCACGTTAGATCCCAGCACACCAGTTAATTATTTTGATTTACAAGAACACACATGCTCACTACTGGGAAGGGGTTTGAGCTGCCCTTATTGAATGAATGGTAGTCTGCGCACTTCACAGGCTGTGGCACTATTCAAATCAAATTTCAAATGAATTATCATACGGTAGCATTTTGGTCTGCCTTCCCCTCTCCGCTCCCATTTTCTCCCCCACTCCATGTTCCATTGATTAGAAGTTAACGAAGCTCTGACTCTACGGAGCTCACCTCTACAGTTCAAGTCTGAAATATGACCAGGCAAAATTTCTGTGACAAATTCTAAATAAGCATCACACACTTTCACTACAGCTACAAACCTGACACTCAGGCCATGTCCACTCTAGTTTATGAATCTTTGAGTAAACTATGGCCAAGTTTCAAACAAACATGGACTAAAGCTGTCCTGAAATCCCAGTGCAAGGGATTTCAAGTGTTTTGGGCAGAAGGCACAAAACTAAATCAGAATCCATGCTTTTTTTTTTTTTGCCTTTTTTTTTTTTTTGACCCAGCAAGTTCCACTAAATTTTAGTTTGGATAAAACCTTGAGCCCAAAAATGAGGGTCTGGAACAATCTCACCAAAACCAGGGCAAAAATACCTTGTCCCAGATCGAGCAGACATCTGAAGACTCGGTTTCACAAAGCCCCATTAACCATATTAAGGCAGAAACTAACAGACCCTTGCTGGGTAAATTGCTGCTGACAGTTGGAGCTTTTCCAATGAAAATGTCTTATAAGCAATAGGGACATCTCAAATGAGAAGGATATTGGAAATCCTGCGCTGAAACAGCTGCTATTTCTCATGTTATCACCCACTTGGGAACTCATGTCCTTGCACAAAACAGATTTTGCATGAGTAAGCCACGGAGCTGGGCCTGGAGCACTCAGAACAGTGGAAGTGACTCACAGTCTAGGCTCAGATGTGACCCATTTGGTTTCCCCAGGAAGAACCCATGCCAGCCACGGATTTGGCATGAAACTGCCCGCAGCCCGGCTATCAAACACTGTAATGATTTACAATGAACCTATAAAGGCCTAAGTTCCTCCATGCCATTCATCATCTCTGCTTTTGTGCACAACAGAATTGGGATAACAGGATCAGAGAGGCCTTTGGGAAGCAGGCAGGATTTTTTTCCTTCCCGATGAAGTAATCGCTAGGAATACCAGCACGTGCTTACGTCCATCATCCTGTAAACAGCTTCCAAACTGAAGTGCGAAGCTTTCTGTGGATAATCACACATTTTAAATTTTGTCCTTTCTGTAACTGAGGTATTTTTTCTCTGTTTTCCTGGGTTAGTAGCTTAGGAAACTGTATATTTAGCTCTTCTTATTATAGAGGCACAATGGAATGGAAGTCTCATTCCTATTTCTCTCTCACCCACAGCTTAAACACAATTAACTTTTCATTTGATGCATTCTTCCTGTCTGCACTCATAACGCTCCCCCAGGAAATGAGAACCAATAAGTCCTCCACAAGAGTAGAAGAGCAGGGTACTGACCAAATATTGTATAATGATATATTATAGGCATATGGGAAAAAAAGTTAATTAAAGACCACAGCTATCCTTTGGGAAAATGTTTAATATATTAGGCTCTCAGAGCAGAACAATGCAACATAAACAAACCCTCCCTTTTCAGAAACTGTGAATACACACATCTGGGAAAAAAACAACAACAAAATCTAGCACTATTATTATTGGTCATAGGCTATGTTTACGTCTAATAAGATACGCAAAGAACACACCTTCATGAACACAATCATGACACATTTTTCCACACAGAAGAAAAATGGAAGTTTGTCTGGCAACTCATTAGCATCCATTTTCAAAGGAACAAGCCTTGTTTCTAAGATAATATCAAGCAATCCTTAAGGTTAGATTTTCATTTACTTATGTAAATCCATTGGAGCAGATGCTGATTTTAAGCACCTGCAACAGGTTTACAAAAATGTTAGCATTTGCACTTGAATGTAAGTAGGACGTTTGCTTGAAATTTGAGTGCAATTTTTGTGCAACAGGCTCCAATAAAAGCCCAAATGAGTTAATCCCAATCTTTCCAGTTCCACCATCTTTGACGAAGCGTAGGCACATTGGTGCCCAGTCTCCTTGGACTTCCCACTGGTGTCAGCAGGAAAATAGCTATTCAGATTTGGTCTGAAAAATCCCGTCCTTGCTTTGCACTGAAATAACGAATCACATGAAGGGAAACCCTAAACATATAGGCTATGTGACAGCATATTTGATGACAAGAGGGAAATGCCTTACCCAAACCACAAAACAGCAGGAACATGCTTTGCAGCAGGGTCTGAGACCCTGGCTGGAAGAGAACAGTCCAAACTTCCTGCACAGTTTCACAGCAACCCAGGCGTCCCTGCTCAGTGGGCCAGTGGCTATGTCTGACACACAGATCCCAGCCAGAAAAAAAAAAAAAGAGAGAAAAAAGACTACACACTCAAAAGCAGAAAGCATGGCAGAGACCTGTGAGGATGCAGGTTACAGCGAAATGCACCTGCTTCCAGCCTTGGGGAGGGCACACAACATGAGTAATTTACAGCATTTACATTTTACCTTCAGTTTCAAAATTCAAGCCAGAAACATCACAGAACTCTGAAGTTGTTTGTTCAGTGTAAACAAAGAATAAATACAGTTAGAGAATGGCTGCAGGTACACAGTTAAACCGTGAGCTTTTTCTTTAATTCACATTAACATTTTAAAATCTCATGTAATATGCAGCTTGCTGTACTTATGCACTTACTTAACTAGGACACCTGGCACTTTTTAGATCCTGCCATAAAAATTAAGTGATGTGTACAGCTTCGCCCCCAAATACTTATTTTCACCAACAGATATTAGAATACTTTATTTGAATGGGTATTTTACAGGAGGGAGAATGATGACGTAGCCCACTGGGGTACTGCCAAAGCTGTCATGCTTGCATAAATCATAATTCAGTGCTGTATCCTATATGCAATGCTACCAGCTCTAATGAAGAGGTCAACCTCTAAGTAGGGTACTCGTGGTACTAACAGCAGTGTTAGGCAGGCACCTCAAAGGAATGTCCTTCTTGGTATTTGTTTGGGGACTTTAAAAAAAATCTACCCACACACAAACTCTACAATCCGTACATGTACCATTTTTTCTTGGTTCTTAAAAATAAACGCATACATTTGCAACTGGGCCACCCACAATCTGAAACAAGAGTCATTTGTCTGAATACACAGCAAGAAAAACAGTCTCTGTGTTAAAAACATGCATGTATATTCCATATGTTTAAAGTTTTAAGCCAGAGCTCCTCTCTGAATAGAGCTATTGTACCTATGATTTATCAGACAACGTATTGGTATTTACTTTTGCAATTACAAGCACCTTTTCCAATAACACTCAGATGATTGTTTCTTAAAAACAACCTCACATGAAAGGAATAATAAGCACAAAATGATGTTTCATTAAGACCACTAAAGAAATTTTATTAGCAGTTCCATCAGATTTAACTAGCATCTTTAGTATATGCACGTGGGTATGTATAATCTTTGTCAGATTTGTCAGCTTTTGATGGATGTTTTCACTCTCACAGTGTTATTATTACTCTTATAGAGTAATACCGGCAGCAGGGACCTATAGTTCATTAGACCTTGTGTTGCATCTGCCACAGTGCCCTGGGGCTGGCGTATACTCATCTAATCCAAATAATATTCCTTGCAATTACACTTGATTGTTAACTGTATATATTCAGTTCCACTTACGTTTGACTGTTGTTGTTCTCTGAGGTTTTCTTCAGACGAGCCATGCTTGAGCTCCCAGACAGTAGGTGGGATAATCCAGATAATTAGAACTGAAATGCAAAGTAAAAATGATATTAATTGAAATAGCTACTAGTGGGTTAAAACGTCATTGACAACACAGACCAACAGCATGGCTTTGAAACTTTTTGGTCACATATCCTAAAGGCAGCAGGTTAAAAAAACTTAACTTGGTACCACATGCTAACGCCAACCCAGTACAGCAGTCCTTCAAGAATTAAACCAAGGCAAGAGTACATACTGTTCCACGGTGCAATTAGCCTCTTATTGCAGAGTAGGGGAGATAACTAAGAAGAGGAACCAACCCATCCACAGCATTTGAATGGAGGTTGCAGAGCTGCTTTGAGGCAGCAGAAAGAATTCCCTCACTTGCCACTAAATCTGGCTGCTCAGTCTGAATGCATAAGAATCAAAATGCAGTTTTGTACAAAGTAGAAAGAAGAATTCACATTCTTTTATTTGCAGCAAAGTGACAACATGCAAGCCAAAAGGCAGGAACACAGAAGAGGGGAACTAATGACAACATTTGCTTTCATTATCACGTCAGAAAGCTCTTTGCCACAAGCTAGGTAAGCTTCTGCCTCAGGTACGGCAAAGAATCAACAAAAGCCAGAGACAGGAAAACAAGCATTTACCACTATCAAATTATTTTGTCAAGTTATGCTTAAGGGTTGATTGATGCACTTTAACATCAAATAGCATTAAGTTTGGAAGCTCTCTGAGATGCACAGTTATCATTCATCAGTAAAGCTTAAATTTTCAGATCAACCAGGGTGAGAGAAATTAATTTAGAAGCTGTCAAGATTTCTTTGTATAATTATGGTTCTGCAGCAATTAGGAAGTAAGTTTACGTTATTTGTTAAGATAATTGCTAAGCCTGCTATCAATAACAAGTTTTCCCTTCAACAATGTGTTAATCTTGAAGATAGACACCTAAATAGACATATTTATTCACATAAACATTCTCATTTTTCTGAATAACCCTGCCTAGTTCAACACCACGAGCCTTACACACACAGTTTGAATTACTTTATATTCAGGAAAAAAATATATATATTTTGTAGTTGTACCAGAAGGATCACTGTGGCCTCCTAAAAACAAATAGAATAATTAAATAATTAGTCATACCAGCAGACAAGCAAAGATGGTCTAAAAAATATCAGAAGACTGAAAGCATAAATCATGAATACAACCCATATAATCTTTGACCTACACACAAGCTACAAGGTTCAAAGGTGGCATTGCATTATGTATTTATTGCTTGGCTAAGCCATTATTCACCAGGCTTGATTTTAAGAGGTAGGTATGATGGGAGTCTTGTATGGGGAAGAATATATCATGAAATCTTCCATATACAGGATGGTACAGCTAATTTATCTTTGGTTGCCTTCTTCTCAATTTATGGCATGGCAGCTTTCTACAAAATGAAGATTCACAATCTGATGCAAGAGGAGAACAAAGTGCAGCCATTCACAGAGCAGCTTTCATATTCACCATCGTCCTCAGAAGATCTACTCGTCATATTGATGGATGAAAAAAGGCAAACCACACGGTAAGGCTGGAGGAGACAAGAACAGCAAAGCACAAATCTATTTCTACCCCAGCACACCACCACACACAGACATGTCTACAGAGATAAAGACAGGACTGAAGCAACCCATCTGCCCCTTTGGGCATCAGGATCAGGTTGCCCAGCACTCCCAGTAGCACCTACTGGGGTGTGAGAACAACTACACCCCAGATCACCTCCAGCCTTTTAGCCGCAGTCACACTCCGCTATCTTGTTCCCCTTTCCCTGGGCCTTTCCGATGGTACCCTGCCTTCAGTGGACAGAGTGCAGTAGGGCTGAAACTCCCTATACACTGGTAGGGAACCCATGATTTGGACTGCACTGTTTTTGCCCAATTTCTTCCACAGTTCTTAAATTCTCAAAGGTCTTTGCTGGGCATTTCTACAGAGAAACAACACTTTTGTCATGCATTAAAAAAACAATGTAAGATCAAGAGTGGATCTTCACAGCATCCATGCAGATTTAGAAAGACAGGAACTCCACTAGATCCACACAGTCCAAGAGAACAGCTTCAGGGTCCCGCTGACAGCGACTTTTCCAAGGCTGTGATAACAGATAAAAGCCTTCTGTGAATCTCCTGTGGAAAATTTTACTAGTCTGAAATGTTATAAAACTGTAGAGAGCCAAGCACCACTTAGAAGTAGCTATAAACCCTAAAAAAAAAAAAGACCATAACGATGTGAAAAGACATTAAATTCACAGTACCACTATGTTCTACGTGGAAACAAATTTGAAAATCTGGGTGTTTGTCTTTCTTAGCAACCCTTTGAGAAGTTGATTCTTTCTGGTTTCAATTTAAAATGATGATCACGCATTACTCAAAAAAATATTTTTTTCTCATTTCACTCTGTATTTAAGGCTTATTTTAATTGCTTCATGAACTGGTATTCTATTCTTAAGGAAGGTTTTCAATTTCCGTGGAAAGTATACCAAACCCTTGTAAATATCTTGCTTTTGTTCCACTGGAGGATCACCACCAATACCACAGAAAGCCTGCAGAACAGCTGCAACAGGTAACCAAAAAAAGAGTCCAGGGAAGAAGGGCTAAAATAAGATTTATCAGAAAGCGAAAAATCGTTAGACTGGTGTCAAAAGAAAGTGCTCAGAAAATACCATCCTCCAAGCATTAATTGCTTCCAGTCAAAATAAGAATATCTGCTTCAGTAATGTATCTTTTTTATTGTGGATTCACAAAATCCCGGGGGTGCCGTTTGCACATTTTAGTTGACAAGCATCAGCCAACTAAGGTAGGGTGAACACAAAAGCCCCGCTTCATACAGCCTACATTACACTGCAGTCCCTGCGTTTCACATTTCCTGTTGGCTGAATGGCCTTGGAGGTCTGAAACGGGGCCCAAGGGCCTACGGTGAGACGCCGTGCTAAGGGGCCGCACAAAGCACCAGCTGAGAACAGTAACTGTGCACAGTGACTGCATCGTGAACGGGCAGAGGGTGAGCAAACGAGAACTGCAGGGAGAAGACTTACAGAGAACCACTTCCCCCATCACACAGAGCCCTGCTGCTCATGCAACACACGGCCTCGTCACCTTCCAGCAAGCTGCCAGGGTCACAGTGCTTTGAATGTTCCAGTTATTAATGATTTGACTCTCTAGGACCAATTCTTGGAGCTCATAAGCTGTCATTTTTCCTCCCTTTAAACACATTAAGAAATTTTATCTGCTCAAAGATGTTTGAGCTAAAACCAGGAGCTGGGGTCAACACACAGTCCTTTCATTGTGGGGGGGAAATCCCGTTCTTGATTCATTGAAAGTAAATCCCAAATCAAAGTGTCACGTTTGCTAGATAGAACTACTTGTCCCAGCGTTTACCCAGTGGAACTGTTCGCGCTCTTGAAAATCAAGAGCAGTGTTAATTCAGCTTCTGCTAACTCATTTGAAAAACTGGGATCTTGGCTGGTGGCATTTGCAGCCAGCAAGGGGCACGATTTGCTTCTCATAGAGCTCGTGAAATGAAAAGGCAAATTTTTCTTTTCTCTGTTGATCACAAGAGATTTCTTAGGAGTTGCTTCACGCTGGAAGAACAAGACTACTGGTTTTGACTCTACCCTGTGCAACGCAGGGTTGGTTTAACGGCCTGAAGGCAAGGGGTTGTCTCTTACTAGGGAAAACTGCATCCTAACCACTGCTGTGCCAATATTCTGCCCTTGTCAGCAAGAAAACTATGTTTCAGACACCTTAATGTAAAGTGTTCATAAAGAATGAAGAAAAAAAAGGAAAGAAAAAAAAGGGTATTACAACTCATGCATGAATGGGCGTTCAGTTTCCACTGCATTCAACTCTAACAGAGAGAAAGCAATTTCTGTAAAAAACGTTTTTGGTGCATGCTTCCTGGTATTGCCTGTGGGCATATTAGATAGCAGTTATTTGCAGTATTTACATTTTTTACCAACTTATCAAGAGAAAATCCAATTGTTCTTAATGACAGTCACTCTGTGCATCTCCTATTCTCATATAAGGGGAAGCGTTTATTATCCATTTGTAGTAATTAAGGCACCGATGTTATATGGGTCCATAAAACCAACTTCATTTAGCAAACAAAGGCTTTTTTCGAACTTGCAACATCAAAAATATTTATTTAAAAATAAAAGCTGAATTATAACATATAGCATATTTTGAATGACAAACTGATATCAGAAAATCCAAAGTAATCCTAGATTTGGAAAAATAAAACCATATTCTCTAAGATAACTCTTTTTCCAAAATTAGCTAGGAAGTGAAATAATTAACCAGCAGAAAATGACAGTGAGATATATTTTACATCATCTGCCTTTCTTTATTCAAGCTTCTTACTTACAAAACAGTTGGGCAAACTGTTTTTAACAAGTACAGGGCCATGTATTACCAGGGGGAGCTGGAATCTTCCCTATCCCTTCACAGACTTCACCATTTGTTTCTGATGCACAAAATACTCAAAACGAGTCAACGTTCTGTGTGCCTTGGTGGTGAAAATGGCCAGCCGTGCCTGGGGCGCATCAATGCCTCTGCCACAATGTCTGTATGTACTTCAGAAGACTACTGGGTCCTCTGAACGTCAGCACAACATCATCACAAGACCATGAGTTGCTAGGTGAAATCCCGAAGCAGTGAAGCCCATGGGAACACCTGCATTAAATTTTGGGTTCCTTCTACGTCTTCATTCTCTCTGTAGAAGCACTGCACAACCACAGCATGAAATCAAACTGAGGTTTACATTACTTAATTGTAAATCTTCTTACTCCTGTGGAGGGACCCCCAGTCCACAGGCATTCCTCCAGAAGAAACACAGCTCTTCATTTCTTGAAACGCTATCTAGCTCTACATCAAGTCCTATTAAATTCTCTCTCTTGGCAGTGCTGTATTTATCCACTGCAACACATGTGAAATTAGAACTGGAATACTTTACAAGTGTTTTCTTCCTCCAGCCATGAGGTAAAACAAACCGTGCTCCTCTGTAAATCCCTCCCGTAAGTGCACATCCAATTCCAAACACCACAATAGCTGCGGTGTTTTTTTCCTGGAGAAAGACAGAGCTCAGGTCTTCTCATGGCATAGAGTTTAAATGAAATGTTTGACAGAGGTGTCTCACTGGAGCTTTACAAAGTTTTTGCAAAGATGCCCAAATCCTAGCAAGTTTAGATTTCAATATAATATATAAAACTTGGACTGTGTTTTCTAAGGTTAGCAAATTCTCCAGGCAGATTTGGGCTTCAGTTCAAGCAGATCTGGACTGATTTATACTTTATTTGATATTATGCCCAAAACTATAATTAAGAAAGGTTTTCACCAAAACTAAGTGCAACTCAATGAAGCGGTCTCGTTTTTCCAGTGAGATGAGTCCCAATGCGTTCACCCTGTAAAAGGAAGCAGGGGTGAAGAGAGCTTCCCCACTGCATATTGAGATGACTGAAAAGAGAATCCAAAGACAATAAAGAATAACATGGCGCTCAGCCCAAGTGTCAAGATATGACACAGAAAACCAGCTTTGCATACATTTCTCCTGATTAATATTCCAACTTCAGAGAAGCGCACATTTCAGTCTTCAGATTTAAGCACAGCACAGTGGGATAAAGAGGTTTGGTACCTGGGAAGGCAGCTTCCCAGCAACTTTCCTATTTTATTTTTCCCCTTTGATAACGAGGGGTGCAACTCACAGGAAACCAGATGCTCAGCTGGAACAGTCAATAGAGCACGGAAGTGAGCACTAACCTAAACCAATGGAGAGCTGTTGAACAGGAGTTTACCCCTACTGCACAGGTGGTCTTACATCTTCTGACTGCCTCTCCAGCCCTCAGTTAGTGCCACAGTGAATCAAACCTGAAGGAGACTGAGTATAACAACTTTCATCTGAGTCACGAAAACAGTCCCTCCAGGGGTCCATGGGACCCTCCAGACTGAAAGAGACAAGACAGGATGCACTAAGGGCATTCGTATCAGTTCAATATGCGCTGTAGAAACAGCAGCACACTACTAGCTCCTGTGCAGATTTTACTTTAGCAGCTTTGGTAATACCTCAGCTTTTATCCCCAACTTCAGGTACCACACAGTACACTGACAGACATAAAAATATCATATTGTTCTCATGTTTGACTTTAGCATGTAAATTACAGCTAATCACATGTTCAAACCTTCCAGTAAAGTATCCCAAAGGAGTTTAAGACCAGCCAGCAAGTTTTAGGGGTGATGGTATACATAACCCGGTTTTAGGGCCTGCTCCAATCATTACAAAAAAATGTCAGTATGAATTGGACTGTATGGTTAAGATGTACTGATTCTTCACTATACTGCTTCACAGCATGCTGCCAGCAGTTGTAGTCTTTATTGTTTTTTCAAACCAAAATCTGTTTAGCAGTTCAATGTCATAATGTATTACATAGCAGAAGTTGAATTACTAATTATATATTTAATTTATACAAAATTCTACCTCTGTGAAAAAGGCTATTTGCATGTATATTGAGTATAGTTGGCATCTAAAACTGCAGTCGAAGATACATATTAATGTTCTGTAACAAAGAACATAAATACATAGGGGAAAAGGGAACTGAAACTGAACTTCTTCAATACCTAAAATAACAGGTTCTTCAATCCTGACCAAAGTCTATAAACACATACTAAATGCAGATAAATAATACAGTTACAAGATGTTATTACAGTATTTCAACTTCACATTTTAAAGCACTACATTGCAGTAGACCAGGGTGAATTAGTTTAAGTCAGGTTTGCCTTCAGAAGACAGTCACTCCCAAGCAAGATGGGCTATACAGCAAGGACTGCTTTGTACTGACTCCCACCATGAAGACGTGGACCCCACGTGCACGAATACTGAACATCTTGGTGCACTGTACCAAGATGGTCAGGTAAGTGATATTGGTTACTCCTGCACAACAAACTAGAGAAGTTAACCTCAGTAACCAAACTAACACACAACAATGCACTTAAATAAATTAAATGTACTTAATGTAATGTACTTAAATGTACTACTTAAATGTAGTTTGCTTCTGGTCAAAGGAATGCACACCTGGGAGACAGCCACACAGCACACAACGCAGTCGAGTCAAACCACAGGTTTTTCTGTGCTCCTCTCTCTACAGTGTCAGCTCTAAACCTGTGGGGTACGTACTGTGAACTAAGCGTCCAAACAAGTAATTTTCTGGATAGGACAGTGGCTCAGCAAGTACAACCGAAAGTCTCTCTCATTGCATCTCAGCTTCAGTACTAAAAGGAATTGCAATTCCAGACAAGAACTTCTTGAATATTTAGTTAGAATCATAAAATTGGTCCCTCAAAAAGCTCATAATCTCTGCAGGTGAGCAAAGCTTACGGTACAAAACAGAACACACATCAGAATCAACGTTATCAAAAATGTTAAGATACATCCAGTAGTAACTGAGTAGTAACATTTTAATTGCTGCATGCTTCCTAGGGAGCAGTCAGAGGTTCCTGGGGAGCAGAGTCAGTACAGTTGCTCTACAACCAGGACGTCACTGCAGTGAACATCTTTGCTAGTCTTCAGCAAGCCACTTAGGAGGGAAAATAAATAAATATACAAAATGGTTGTTTCTACCTGTTCTCATTGCTCAGGATGGACATTCCTCTCTGCAAAAGCCTTAAGAGTTCACATTCATACTAGCAGCACACTGACTGATAGTCATTATCAGTGCCACCTATCTCATGATATCCTGGGGTTTGGTTGCACAGTTCTACTTCTCGCATGAAGAGATGGGAGCTTCCTACGTCACCTTCTTTCTCCCTTTACAAATAGAGGGGTGCCTTAAAAGTGCAACACAAAACTACACTGGAATCAGGGGACACCGTCCTATGGTAGGCTTTCAATCAAGACTTGACTCTAAATCCACACTGAAATAAAGCTGAAGTTGTTTATTCTATCTTCAGTGGACTTCCTTTCAATTTAAATCCTTGCTAAGGAGATAATATTAGAGAGAAACTGTCTTACACTGAACACACACACACAATTGCATTCAAGGTTAGACAAAACCCTGATTTATTTATTTATTAAACCAACCTTCACTTAGATATATTTACATAGTAGGTCCTGATTGAGTCTTATCTTTATAAAACAAAAAGAAACACTCTTATTCTTAAACCAGAGATTAAAAAACACACCTGCTTTGCCTGAAATGCTCAGCATGGTATTGCCAGTAACAGTACTTAGAAACATAACTGCTCAAATTATTTGCTATAATGGTGCCACGCTACAGTTCCCAGCAGAATTGGAATTGCTGAATGCTACAGCCTCCACAAGGAGCAAAATGGTAGCGTGGTACTTATGTGAAAATTCACTAGGTTTCTGCTATCAAGGGAATAGTTCCCTCCTGTGATAATGCTAAACATAAAACACACTGAGTTTTAAAGCTGCTGAAAATAAAATTGGTGTGAATTAATGATTATTTATATAAAAAATGCACAGTCAAGACATCTGCTACCATCTCACTACTTTGCTACAGCAGGCTTCTGCAAACTATTGTCCATTTGTGCTTGTATTTGTCCTGATATATTTGTCCTTTATCATCTAGAAGGACCACTGTCTGCACAGCGTTCGTATTTCATTATTTAAGAGAAAGTGAGATACAACTACTTTCAGAGTAAGCTGTCCATTTGCAGTAAGTACAGTGAGAAGACCTGCTCCAAACATTGGAATTTTGTTTATTTTTCCTTTGCATTTGAAGACCACGTTTCCCAGTCATTACTTGCAGCATTACCACGAATTTAGAACAAAGGAAACGTCTGCTGTAGCAGAAAATGGATTGAGTTTAATTTTCACTCTGTAAGTGGCCTCTTGTGCAAGTCATTGCAGCTCCCCATCCTCACAATCTCTGCTTCAACTGAAAATTCTTCAGAGGTAATGGCCACGTGAGAGATGATGCAGATATTAAGAGGCAATCTGCTTTGGGGATGCAAGGTGATGTTTTATACAAACACTAATGACACAGACTGTTCCTTTAACATGACACAAGGGCTTTATATTAATTTTAATAAAGGATCTGGTACGTTGTTATTTTTCTAGGAAAGCAGTATCAATTTAAAAGTCATAAATGGGAAAATGAGTTTTGCTTAACTTGGGGTCTACTGCTGAAAAACATTATGAAACCTTCCCTCAAATTGTGAGTTGCTATCAGAAAATATATCTTACACAGAAGTTTCTGGAAGGCTTAAGAATAGCATGACAGTTACATGGATAGATGTAAAATACTTTTGACATGCTTCTCTGCTAGAGCTTGATTCAGGAAAGCACTTCAGCATATGCTTGTGAGCTTTGCTGAAACAGAGCCCAGAAATGACACCCCTTTTGACAGCTTCCTTATAACTGAAGCAAATTAACCCTCTTGTGGGGCCCTCTCCCTGCCCTTGGCTACTCACACACAAGATGGAACAGATACAGGGTATGACACAGCCTTGCAGTGCTGGGGGACTTGCACCTTACTGGAGGACAGCATCTACTTGCAAATGGCATAAGGGAGCAGATGCATGTGGCTCTTCCCCTTTGTTTCAAGCAGCACAGTCTGACCCAGCTGAAAACAAACATGATTCTTACTGGTAAACAGTGATTTCAAACAGTAGCCCCATACACAACAGCCTTAAAAATGAAAGCTGTCTAATTCTCCCTTAATAGCATTTCAATAACACCACTATTGACTTGCCTACCCTATTGCATGCTGACAGAAGGAGTTATTTTGACAAGCAGAAAGAGAAACTTCAACTAGCTGCCTACTGACTGCAAGTTATTTGTATTCTCTGATGTGTTATCTACTGGAAGTATGTGCTGAGAGTGTTCATCTGGTAGAACAGACTCCCAGGAACTTAAGTTCTCCACAGTGTTCAAACGAATCAGCCCTAGTATCAGAATTTTTCATTTTAAAAATATCCCATTTCAAGACACACATTGTCTGTGAACTCTGTGCCGCTCATGCATGTAGACAGATTCAGATTTCCCCTCTGTCTCCTCATTTCTGTCATCCCAATAATTTGAGTCTATTCCCTCTTTCTTATTATTCCTTCTTTCCTGAAAAGAGCTACTGAACTTGCATCACTTGCTTACCCCAGTGCAAAAGTCAGAGCCTGTGTGGGGGGAGGTGGGACAGCATTTCTGCATTTTCTAGAGCTGCTCCATACATAAAAAGTCACCAGCCTTTCTTTTTCCTTGCTGTTGTCCCAATCTCCAAGCATCCCCAGAAACCCATAACGATTCAATGAGTTTGAGCATCGCTTCCATCCACAGAAACACGGAAAAGGCTACGCACAGTTGTCTTTTCCTTGTGCTTTCAGGATTAGGAATTTAGTCTACGCTGACGCAGTCTATAAGTAACAGCAATTAGGGTCTGCTTCTTAAAGAGAAAAAACAAGAGCTGTTGGAGGATGTGCTTTATGCTCCCCAAAGCAAAACTTAAAAATCTCTATTGAACAAAGAGTTAACCATCAAATATTACATTTTACACTGTAAAGGGGTGATTTATAAGAGACCTAAAGAAACTATAAAAGGAAATAATACTATGACCTATTGCTTAACATGGGCAAGTCAACACACATAATACTTGTTTAAAGCCCTGGTTCATTCGATTCACGACAGCAGCCCTTACTGAGTGGCTGAAGCCCTCAGGTACAGACTGCAGTCTTATTCCCCAGCACTATCCCTTAATACCTGGCTAGATATAACACTCTTTTTGTGCTATCGTTTTAATTGAATACTAAAAAATAATAGTTCACTGAATGCAAGATTTACTATAACACATAAAAATAAAATGACAATAAAGTCATACACATAAATTAGGCGAGAAGCCCTGTAATCTAGTCTGTATCAATGCTGTATTTTCTTTCATGTCAATGTCTCATTCTTCGTCTCCTTTGAAGTGCAATAAATTACCAGTATTGGTAAATATTTATATTCAGTTCTGCAGCACTGAGATACTGACAGTTAATATAAGTCTTCTAAAAAAAACCTTCCCATCTTCCCAAGACAACACAAATGTTTATCACATATGCCTTTGCGATCGTTTACATCTTTTGGGGAATGAGTTTTAGGATTATCTTTACTCTTGTCTCAACAACTTTAGCTAAGAAAACTACAACAAATTAGGACTCTGATAGCCGCATACATACTAGCTAAAATCAATAGCTTTAATTTTCACATTTAAACCTACAATTTTCATCTGACAGGCTCAGCAGGTTTTAATGCACACAACAATTTACTTTTACTGTTTTAATTGTTTTTAGTCAATCACTTTTATTGCTTCTCTGCATCTGACTAAACAAATTAATAGAGCTATGTTCATAAATGATTACTTTGTGAAATGGCTTAGTAGATACATTTGCCAGTTTCACCTTCGATTACTGCCAACATTAGTAATATTTATACCAAAAGGTACATTTATTCAGGTTCTATAATTAAGTGAGCAACAGGAACAGAAATAGCCAAAAAATCTATTTTGTGAGCTCCACAGTACCAAATTCCATCTTTCTAACAGCATTCTCTCCAGGACAAATGAAAACCAGCAAGACGTGCCTGCAGAGTGGGCCAAAAAGCTCTTCGTGGATCACAGAAAGACTCCTGCTTATATTCTTGCATCACCTTTTGGTTGAGAAAAAATGGTGCACGTACTCGCTGAAGCAGGAGATCCTGATGCACTGAACGAAACCCAGAGTCAATCTGATGGATCCTCAGCTTTTCTGTCTAAATTTAGAGAGGTAAGGCTCACTTGACCAAAGAGAACACACAACCTTTCCACACACATGAGACAAATTACCCTAGCCAGTCAGCTAGAACAACCTTCACCTGAGATGTTCAAACCCTGAGCTCTAGATCTTGTTCCTTAACTCCTATTTTATTTTAATCTAACGGGACAGACCACCATAGAAACAGAAGCTAAAGCCAAAGCACCTTTCATCACAAGCTCCAAAGTCAGGGCCCCTCTGGCCAGAGACATTTTGTTGTGTTTCAAGAGGCAGGCAGGAGACTACCACTGAGAACAGACTCCAGCCCGGGCTCAGGTCTTTCACCAGCAGTACAAGGGCTTCAACACCTTTAAAAGTTGAGAAAAATAGATTTTCTTCTACTTTCTGGAAATCTAATTGAATTTAACCATTAAAATAGCTTGCCACTTGTGTGAAGGACACTCTCCTTACAAAATGGGAGGCTCTGGGTTTGACCCAGTCAGCCAGGGGAAGCCTGAAAGCAGTTTTTCTGCTCCTGGACGTGAGCGGTGTTTTCACTCGTTCCTTCTCCGAACACAGAACTGCCGTACAGATCTCCGCTCTCCCTCCGCAGCCTGCACCCAGTTGTTCACAAGCAGGGAGGAATGAAGCGCCCACCACAGAACACGACTAGGCCACAAACACCATGAGGGAGAGGCCCTGAGCGGCGGGGAAGGGAGGCGCGTGGCGTGCTGGGCCTCAGCACCCTGGGGCACCCCGGAGCACACCACGCTGGGCACGGGCCCACATGCCTGGCTCTCCAGAAGCACCCAGACATGCTCCTCCAGCCACAAGTAACATGCCCATTTCTCCTTCTGCCCACACCTACGTTATCACCGCTTCTGTGGTATGTTGAGGATTAAGCAAACACATCTCCTGATTTTGGGAGAGTCAGTCCTTTCCTGTCATTATGTTTGTTAAACATCTTGCCTTGTGAGAGAGGAAATATTTACTTACAAAGCTCTCCTTCCCACGTTTACTGAGTGTGTTCTGTCTTCCGATTAGCCCCAGAGTACTAAACCAGCTGCTGCTTTTGTAGAAAAGCTAAAATGATTCCACATTGGTCAAAACTGCTGACATCAAACTAGTTTTTCATTTAATATTCCTACATTATATCACTCATATTTGATTTAAACCCTCATTGAACACATGCCCTCAGAACCATTCTGGGTTTAAAGCTGTAGGAAACTGATAAACTGCATAGCGTGGTCAAAAGGCTTTTTACTATTCTTTTAGAAACCTGCATAATGTTATATGAAAGAGCCCTGATTGCTAGCTAAGGCTGCTAGGTACCTCATGAATATAAACCAAATATATTAATTCTTTCAGTCCTTAAGCTACCAAGCCAACACTCTACTGCAATAAGAAAATCATAAAAAGTATGTATCGCATCAGGAATGTGTCTTACTACACATGTAAACTGCAAAGAATGAATCTTTACCTCCTGTTGAGGTCCGTGCAAAAATACAGTTCGGATTTGTTTCAGGGCTCTCCATTTTCTTTGAATCAGTTCCTTAGTGTAAATAGATATCACTCTTATTTTAAGTTGCTTGGGATTAAACAGTTTCAGGCCCACATGCAGTTTTCACAAACATACCCCTTACTTCCCTCTCCACAGCGAGGAAACAGAGAATTAGTGGTAGAATATGATTTTAAAGGCCAGTTTTCAAACAAGACAAGACCTGTTGAAACTCTGTTCTTGATCACTTGTCCTATGATACCAGAAGACCCCAACCTGAAATCAGGCTACACTGCCCTAGCCATACCATGCAGAAAAGCCTTTAGGTCCCTGTCAATACAGACTAAATAAATAGGACAAGCAGGAAGCAGGCAACTAAAATAAATAGCTTGCCCCAGGACACACAGAAAGTTTATGTCCTAACAAAGAAGCAGATACAGATTTCTTGATTCCCAGTCCCTTACATTCAATGCCATCCCTTCTCACTCTAAAAAATAAATACATAAGAGGCAAGGCATCAGCCTACAGCATTACTGTCAGACAGCTCTCCCAGGAAGGCAGAGCTACACCAAAGACCAACCTGGACCATGGGACTGAGCTGGGGACAGAAGCCAAGGCTAAAACTTGCTCGAGTTTTTGAGAAGTTCACTGCTTGGCAAGATCCCTCCTTCTGTCTCATCTACCTGAAATGGAAAAGATTTGACATCGCATACCGTGCCAAGCCCCCCCCCCAGAACATTCAATAAACTTTTACAGAGACATTACAGGGTGCATTCCTAACACACACATTAATATATTAGGAACACATTGTTTTCTTCCCCCCACCAAACTCCCTCTAGCATAGCAACTCATATGCAACACAGAGCTCACTAGAAAGTAGCCAAAATAGACGAAGAAAAGCACATCCAAGCTGTAAATCATATCAGCCCATTGCAATTAAACACATTCAAACTCTAAATCCCAGAAAACAGACTTTGTAATGATACAATTGCTGACTGCATCTACCAAAAACTCTATTGCTGCCCTTCAAACGTGCTCTCCATGGCTAAGCACGCAGAAGCTACTTTACTGCCAATTCTTCCACTGATGGCACATTTTATTGACAAAATACAGCTGAGCCACCTAAAGCAATTTCAGCTACAGAATAACCTTTCACACAAGAAGCTCACCAGCTCTTTCATCCATTTGCAGTAGGTTTAGATTAGCAAACAACACACAAATTCAGATCCTTTGAACAGCCTCGTGTCAGTTGACGGTTAAGGACAGGGTAATGTAACAGTGTTTTTTTCTCTGAGTTCTGGGAAGCAAAGCCTTCTTTCCTCAAAAGTAAGAGGTTTGGATTCCCACTCCACCACAAACCATTTGATCTACCTATACATTTTCTCCCCTTTTCCAGTTTCCCCTTTCCTTTGTCTTACTGCTTTCCACATCATAAGTTTCTCTTACACTTCTTAGTTTAAATAATGCCACTAGGAAAAAAAAAAAAAAGAAAAAAAAAAAAGTTGCACGGTCTTTCCACAGGCTTAAAAAGTACCAGATGTACACAAGTCCATCACAAGCACAACCCCGGCATTGGTGTTGCTGTGCGTAACAACTAGCTAGCAAAAATGAGGCTACACAGCCACAGTCAGCCAAGTTCCCCATCAAATAAATATTATCACTTCTAAAACCAGGAGGCTGCAGCATAAAATTCTCTTAAATACAGCTGTATAAAGGGGGAAAGAATTTGCTCTGTATTACAGAACAAATCACAAATCATAAAACATGTCAAGGCTCGGAGCTCTGCATTAGAGAAGTTTGCTAGGAAGAGAAAGTTTTAGAAGCTACTTTTACTCGGCTTAATCCTGCATTTCTGTCAAGTGTGTCCTTCTTGTGAGTGTCTGATCAAAGATCTTACGGTTGACCTCTCAGATTCTGTCCATCGATCGCTCAAAGTGCTAGTTTACTACCAGCTGCCCTTAACAGCTGTCCAGTGCTGACTGTCCTGCCCTCTCCAGCTCTGTGTACGTGGAGAACTCCAGGGCTTGGTGGGAAAGGGCAGAGACCTTGCAGCAGCACCTGCTCCCGCGGACTCCTGCCTAAAGCACTCACTCTACCATGCAGCCTGATGGAAGAAGATAAATTCACTAATGCATTTGTACCAGCGTAAGCCCCAAGCAGACTGCTACAGAAGTGCAGCTGAGTAGTGCCTGGCATCACCCTGCAAGTTTCCACAGCAGCATTAGGCACCCACGAGTGCAAATACCTACCGCATGAAAGCGGCCAGAGCCTCGCATGAGCAGCTCCTGTGGTTCAGCTCCATTCTCAGATGGAGAGCACGCACAGGAGTGCCAGACACAGCAGCTAGCAATCTGCCACTAATTGCAGAAGAATGATACATCTGCAACAGAGATTTATCCCTGCAGAAGGTGCTACATGGGGAAATCACTTCAGCCACAGGAGGTTGGCTGACTTTTCTCAGACTTTTAATTAACCCCACGAAAAAGAATTCAGGACTCACACCTAAGACCCCTCTAAGGGTTCACAGATCAAACCCAGTTTGTTTCAGGATGTACAAGCAAGCTGAAGCTGCTGCTATCCCAGATGAGCTGTTTTATTCACAGCTCAGTTGGAAAGAGCAAAATCTGGTTATTTATTCCTACATGTTAGGAACTGACCAAAGTCACAGTTAAAAATAACACTAAAATCAAAGCCAGGTCTGACAGCAAAATGCCACATAAAAAGAACGAATCCATACAGTACTTGCCCAGGCCAGGAAGGCACACAGAGCAGCAGAAGTCGAGGAGCACACAGGGTAGGTCGTGCTATCACGCCTGATGGCCGGATGCTTGTTTCTCCTGGCTGTGCAGCCATACCAGGTCACATACAGCGAGCTCAGACACTTGTTGCACGGCTCTTTTGGAGATCACAGATGTACCAGATGGCTGGCAAGAGAGCTCACCTGTTCCTCTGCCTACGCTTTTCAGTTCACCTGCACAACATCAAAACATTTATTTTAAGCTCCATGGTAGCCACATGGTTCATACTTTTTTTTTTTTTTAAATGCACTCCACTTCCCCAAGGTCACCTTGTTACTTTCTGCATAACCCAATGGTAACACAACAGTCCCGCACTGGGCCTGAGAAACCACTGCAAAATTGCTTGCTAATGTCTCATGAGGAAAACATACTTCTGTTTGGAAGCAAGTGTATTGGTTGTGTTCCTTCTCTCATTAACAAAAGCTGATCAAAGCCATACTGCTCCCTCAAGATGTTGCACTCTTTAAACTATTGCAGCTTCCTAAAAGACAGCAGCGGCTTAAGCCCAAACAGCTAACACCCACGACGGGCCATTTTCAAACAACACTGAGGGGAGGGCTGTTGATCTTTCCACGATCTGAAGGTCTGGCCGGACCAGAACTACTCAGCCCAAATTCAGCTGGAGTAATT
The DNA here is from genome assembly GCF_964034855.1 of Anser brachyrhynchus. Taxonomy (NCBI): domain Eukaryota; kingdom Metazoa; phylum Chordata; class Aves; order Anseriformes; family Anatidae; genus Anser; species Anser brachyrhynchus. Next base: position 4,058,437 of record NC_137705.1, read on the forward strand.
TCAGAGTCTTACTTCTTTTCTCCTCCCCATTAGAGTGGGGTGCACCACCCCAGCCCCACTGAAGAGCAGATGCTCTTCATCAGACTACCTCCACAGTCCTTTCCTCTTATTTCCCACAGGGTGCCCCATGACCAAGGAGAGGAGGCTTAAAAATCCCCCCTTTGTCACCAGGCACCCAACCCTGTGCCCAGGATTACAAAGTATTCTTATTAGAAGCCTCCCTCCCACCTCTCCTCCCAAACCCACTGCTCAGTTAGTGTCCCAGCCGGTTTATTAATGCATCACGTCTCACCGCATCACATAGCTTTCATTCCGGCAAAAGCAGAAAAGGCAGGTTTCACTGAATGAAAAACAGTAGCTTGATTTTCACTAAGGACAAGCTCAAGGAGAAGACATTATCATCGTTACCCCTACAGAAACAACAGAAATTGTTGTTTTTTGTAGAAGCCCAGCCTCTTTCTATCCTTCTCCAGTACTGCGAGGCTGATGAGTTTCTACTGCTACCAGCTGGCAGGCACACTCCCAGCTGATGGAAATTAGATGGTAACAGCGAAGACCCTCACTACATGCTCACCTGAAGAAAAGGGTTGCTTTCAAAGTCTTTGCTTTCTCATTGACAAATTGTTTTTTATTTCTAGTTTTGTGTTAACTGTAGAAAGTTGTGACTATTTTAAAAGTGTCTGAGGATACACTGCTAGGCATTACAAAAGGAACATCTATATACTGACCCTTTTACAAAGATGTAGAAAAAAATGCAAAGATTAAGTTAATGTTTTTCATTATGTTCCTAAATTGGAAGTTAATTTTATTATTTAAAAATCCTGCAAGAATGTAGTAATATTAAAGTTGAAATTTCCACTGTAAACATTTTAAATGGACGGGAAGAAAAAAATCATGTTTAAAAGCTAGCAACTTAGCAACTACAGAATAACTTAGCTCTCAAACTTGATAATTCTCCAGGTTCAGACACAAAGACATGAGACAACTATATGGGCCTACAGAGAGTATTTACTCTGAGAAAGCCTGCCCAAGGGTTGTGAAACAACGGAGTCCTGCAAGAGTACCTCAGTGATGCAGAACTGCTGTGTTTAGAGAACAACGCGCGGATCACATAGCCAAGACTTCTATTTTAGCAGCGTAACTGCCAGATCTCCAAACAAAGGCTCTGCACCTAGTTCTAGTCCTTGCCACACACAGACCCCTCTGAGTACATATATTTAAACAAGACAGCCAAGACCTGCAGTTAGAAAGAGAGATCTGAAGAGGAGGGCCTTTGGTACATGAAGCACAGCTCTTTGACTGAGTTGAAAGTCAAAGAGAATGTAGAAAGGAATAAATAATCAAAGGAACAGAAGTAGAAAGAAGCTGATAAGACTCTGAGAGGTACAGAGGTATTCTGATATTCCTAGAGCACCAAGAAAGCAAGACATTTCTTCTGTTGTTGAAAGTAGATGTTGTTGTAAACTACAGTATTACATAGAAAGAAGTGCCTCATAGTAACAAAAGTTTTGTATTGTCCACATGATTTTTTAATTTATTCCCTATACAACAGGAGAATCAGAGTTGTATGCGTTCAGAGAAAAAAAAAAAAGGGAGTAAGTTTGGGCATCACCCAAAAGCCCAGTGATCAGAGCAGTTACTTCAGCTGGGAAACGACGTATGTCAACATCCTGCTCCCAGGTTGTTCGGGAACTTACATGAATCACTCCTAGAATAAAACGTGGAGTGCAGTCATTTACCTGGGACTGGTGTGGGATGAGGGGGCCCTGGCACCATCACATCTGAAGGCAAGGTCCTGGGTGTGGAAACTGCATGGAGCGAGGCCCATGTAAACACAGACAGTCCTTCCTCGCTCAGGTTCCCAAGGAGATAACCGGTGCCAGCAGAAAGTAGAAGTCTCTCTGTCTCACACATAAACAGTCATTTACCTTGACAGAGAAGCTAGCCTGCCTCCTTAGCATCTGTACAAGTTATTATTAAAACAGAACACAGACCCACAAGCTCAGAAAAGAGCACCCAAACTAATTGGGACTGATTTATAAGCAAAGATAAAAGTAAATATGAAACAGGTGAGGGGAGTGGCTCCAATGGGAAAGATTTGGCCCCTAAAAACGTATGCTAGAAGAACCAGGAAACTTTTAAGTATATCTTGGGGAAATGGGATGAAATAAAGTTTATGAAGAACATCAGGAAAAGAAAAAAACAATCCTGACAGGCAAATACCCGAGAGAGCAGAATTGTCTAAAACATCTCAAGCAACTGAGCTTTATCACATCTCTTCTGAAACTAGAGTTGAAAATGCTTTAGGTAATGAAAATAAGAGATAAAAAAGAAACTATCTAGGGGTAGCATCAGCTGCATCACTTACAACTGCCCTGACACCTGGCCTCTTTCTCAATTGTCTTCTAAATCCATAACTCCTTTTCCTAAGCACTACGGGCAGAAAGAATAGATCATAACCTTCTTTTGGCAGCACATCGCGCTGAAAAGCTTTCTGTTATTCAAAGTGATTTCACGAGACCCCTTCCACTTGCTGCAACGGTTTGCGTAATTTGGGGGACTGTCAAGAGGAAGACCCCAGGTGCGGATGTGGTGCACCGTGTCCCTTCCCTCAATTTCTTGTAGCACACTTGCTGCTGAATCCTTGCCAGGACTGGTCCAGCTTGAAGAAACAGGAATTTAACTTCCACCCTGCTGTAACCTGCAGACACAGCACCTTCCACCTGTGGGCCAGGAAGCAGCAAAGCCTCCCGAAATACTCAGCTCCCAGGGTGGTACCCCTATACCATTGCCAGGGCCCGTTCTGTGTTGTAAATGCTGTATCGGAGCGTTTATTTACTCTAAAGCTCCACCTCCTGGAGGCATGGGTTAATACCGAGGCCGCCTATCTTTCACTTGCAGGCTAAAAGTTTGCAAAAGCGTGAAACTTAAAGTTTGGGGCAAGATTTAAAACGGTGCGAGCAGCCCAGGTTTGTGAGGCCAAAAACAAGCAAAGCCACATAAATAAATAAACGAGACAAGCTCAGAAGCCGACCTCCTGGCCTGGGGGAGGTCAGTTTAATTACTCAGCGGGTAATTTTTGACAGGGTCGCTGCGGCGGCTGCCTTCGGCGCCGCGCTGGAGCCCCCCAGGGCCCGGCTGCCCCCCGTCAGGAAATGGCGGCGCCGCGCCCGGCCCGCAGCGCCCTCTGGCGGCAGCGCCGCCCCGGGCCGGGCCGGGTGTAAGGGTAACGGCAGAAACGGAGGGCTGAGTTGCAACTGCACAAGAAAACCCCTCTTCCCCACCCTGCTTTTGAGCTCCCTTCCCTCGTCCCTCTTCTGTGATCAGTGTTCAGAGGCATGTGAACAAGTGGACCTGGAAGACTTTTGGGACACCTCTGGAAGGACCATGGAGCCCATGGCAAGAGAGGCAGCTGCTGACACGTATTTGTGTTGCCTTTGACGTATTTCTAGTGGCTACCTCTGTTCATTTGATGTCACATCACCAAGCACATTGCAAAGGCCCGTTTCACAAGCATTGGTAGATCTGCTGCCAAGCAGTCCCAGGGCATCTCTCTACCAGATTACTGCAATAGACTAGTGACAGTGAGAGGTGAATGGAGCTAAAACTGTCTGAAAACGTAACGGTCATGGTGAGGGATCAGACCAGCCTGGGCAGCAGGAGCGACACGGCTGTAGTTGGAGCTGTTGGCTACCACAGCTTGCACGTAGCCCACCAGCATGAGCCCTCCTTCTGCTACACAAATACACTTCTGGCACTGAAGGCCCTAACACAACCTACTGTGCTTTTTGACTAAATACAAACTAATGATGCAAAAGTAGAGCTCGATTGTTAAGATAAAGATCAGGCCTTCTGCTTTCATTAGCCCCCTTCATTGTCCTTATTCCCAGCACGGTTTAAGGTCAGTTTGATTCCTGCAGGTATCTGCTCTGGGTCCAGCTGTGTTACAGACAAGACAGCATGGTAGCATAAATATCCCAGAGAGCAGGCAGAGCACAATGAGGTGAGAGGCACTTATGAAGACCTTATGAAACAAGAATTCAAAGAAATCTAAAAAAAATAGAAAGGGTACAAAAAATTGGAAAACGTAGCTGAAGGGAGACAAGAGCAGAACAGGGCTCTTAAGGCAAAATCAAATACACACCACAGGACATCATGGCTCAGAAGTAACTTGGGCAGAAAATGACTTGGAGATTATGGTGGACCACAAATTGAATACAGTCAAATATCACTTTGAGACATATATACAACACAGGGGAGGCATTATTCCACAGTGCTTGGGAGGCCCCAGCTGGCATACTGTGCCCTGATTTGGATTTGGCAATTTAAGGAAGAGGGAGACAAACGGGAGAAGAGCAATGGCTCAGAACAACACATAATATCAGGGAAGGTTGGAAGGATGGGGTTTGTTTAGTCTTGCAGGCAGAAAACTGGGGTGGCAGGCTAAACTAACAGGATTTCCAGCGCACAGGGGAACTGTTGGAAGTCTGTCAGAAGGCTTGTTCCTGCTAGTGTGGGAGAGGAATATCAGCTTGATTTGCTGCCAAGGTAATTTATCTTAAATATTCAGTGAAATCCTCGCTGCAGGGTCCCAGGGGCTGCCTTTTCCCTGTGGAGGTCCGCAGGGACTCACTGATTATTCTGTGATCCTGTCCTATGACCGGGCTTGTGAGGGCCCCGAGCAGCGGCCGCTGCGGGCCGCCCCGTACCGCCAGGTGGCGCCGGCCATGGCTGCAGCCGGCGGGGCCCTGCCCGGGCCCGTCCCTGCCCGGGCCCATCCGGAGGGTACACAGCAATACACGTAAAATTTCTCACAGACTGACTGAAGCAGAACAGGAAATATTTTTCAGGTCGTAGTTTTCTGCATCCCTTAGGCTATGCATAAACTGAAGTGCAATTCCAAGTCTGTTTTCCAGCTAGGAATGTTTCCTGCTAAAAGGTTTTAAAAAGTAACAGAGACTTTTGCTACAGGTGGAGGTTATCTTAGCCTTAAAAATTTCCTATACACAGTTAATTATTATATATATATATATAGTATTTCGTTCAAGCTAGCAGCAGATCCAAGGGGATGTAAAAAAGCAATCCAAATTTGTCCAGGACCTGTTCAGCAATACAAAAAAGCAGCGATAATCCTGGCCTCAAAGCTTCACGCAAACTCAGACAGCCGTACCCAAGAACACAAATCTTTGTTCTGACCTCAGTCTGTGAGATTCTCCTGCAGCCCCACGGCCCCAGCAGGAGCCCTGGCCACCTCCAGGATGGGTGCCAGGCAGCGGCGGGGCAGCAGCCACCAGCAGGCTGGGTGCTGGGCCCAGCAGAGGTGGCTGCATACAAATTAGCCCCAAATTGCAGCAACTTCTGCTTCGCCCACTGAAGGAGTCGGACTCCAGGACTTCTTTGAACATTTTAACTTCAACGTGCTAGTATCTACAACACCATAAGCATCCTAATACTTAAAACACCGAATACATGCTCTAGTGGGAAGCTATGAGTATTGAAAAGTTCAAAGTGGTTCGTGGAGTTTAAAAATCAAGGCTGACGGAGAAATCACAGATACTTTCAGGAAATGAACTTCTCTAAGTTGCTGTGGTTTTGTTTTCTACTGTCAAGAGCAGAGGTTAGGGCTGACTTTTACCTTGCAGTCTGAAAAGTAAACTCCATCACATTTATATTCTAACTCCATGTAATAGTTTTGTTTGTTTTAAAATAGGAAATACACCTGTGAACAATATAAAACACCTGCTCCACGGTTTCTCGGGTTTAACCACACACTTCCTTCATGAATGGAAACAGAATGACCAAATCTGTCTAAATCTCTGTATACAGAAACATGCTGTGGCACACGTAGTTACAAAACTCAAAGCACCCAGATTTAGAAAACAGATTCAACAGCATGGCTCCACTCACCCTGAGAAGCAGCTGCCTGTATATTCGGTGGCACACAGTGCTTCTGACAAATCGGGGAAAAAAATAGTACATGCAGCCTTTAAATGTAGGTACGTATTTAGTATTAAGATGCTTACTGTGACATTAAATCACTATTTCAGTTTTTATTAGCTATTGAAAAAAAAAAAATTATTGGCAGATATACAAATGGATCCATACCTCAAAGTTCTTCCAGTCTTTATTACTGTGGCACTAGTGCTGCTGAAACAAATTTATCAGTGGGTCACAGGTGCTTTAAGAACAAGTTTATTGACAGTATCTCCACAAATAAACATTCTAAAGAAAAACTCAGAAATCTCTAAACTTAGAAAATTTAAAATTTTGTTCTCATTGGCAAAATACTCCCCGCCAAAAAATGAACGAGAAATGCAAAATGTCACTACATTCTTAAACTTCCCTAATTCCAACATTTTGGTTCAGTCCTTTCATTTTATAATACACATCCAATCCTTCAGCACAGTGAAAATGACTCAAAGTACAATTTTCCTTCTGTAAGGGAATCTCAATAGGATTTTATTATTATTTTTTTGGCAAGCATCTCCCTGAATCCTCTGTTTGCTTAGAACTTGATAGGTAAAGTCAGCAAGAAATGACTTTATACTATTCCAACTGAGCCAAATTATGCTGGTAACAATTGAAACCTAGATTTCTCCTAAATGATACAAAGCATACCATGTAGTACAAGAAACTATCAGCATGCATTTTAGAGGTCATTTTTGTACTTCAGGTGTATGAGTTTAAAACCAAAAAGGGACAATTCTGATAAAAATGTACTCAGGTATTTCATAACATTAATATTTATTGCTTTATATGAATACTGTATTGAAAGCCCAAGCATTCAGTTTACACACAGAAATTATACAATTATATACCGTTTCACAATGGCAGTGAGCACTCATTACAATCTACAAAAATCTACTTTACAGAAATTTAAAAATCCTAAATATCAAAAAGGTACAGTTGAAGAAACAGGTATAAATTTGGCAGCCAGTAATTGTGACTGGGAGGTTGCAGCTTGCATGTCTTTAAATATGGGAACTGGAAAATATCGAGAGTAAAGCAGTAGTTGTGCTTTGAGCTGGTTTGAAAAAAATGTAACACTGGCTGTCAAAGTAGCATGTTCAAAAATATTTAGTTCACTTCCAAAATGTTATACAAATCATGGCGATTTCTATGCACCTCTACACCTTTTAGTTTTTTAGCTCAGGTACATAACTACTGTCATATATTAATTCTTCCAATACAGTGATGTGATCATACCAATGCCATCTGCATACCTTAGAATAATTCTGAGACTTCTCTATAATATTCACAATGCTTTGAGAAGCACTCAAGAAGGCAAGTACCTGTTAATTTCTTCCGAGATACTTTCTTACCATACTTTCAAACATTTCTTCTACAAAAAGTTTAAGCTAATGTTTTGATTACAACGTTCTCAACATAAAGCACATTTTCTCATAAATAAATGAAATCCTTTCACTCAGGCACCTCAGAAGTATACAAAAGTGTTGTAATCTGAACAGTTCTCTTGGAATGTGTTTACTCTGGTGTTTTCAACAACGTTCATATTTCCAGGGTTTCATATGGGCCAGATTTCATTTGCCTTTTTTCTTCCCCAGAGGCAAAACAAAGTGCCTTGAGAGGTGAACTTAGTCTTTTCCTATAGAAAAAGTATTTGCTGTATTTATCTTTTATAGAAACAGAAAAATATAACATTTCCCCCTTAGAACAGTGAGGGTACACATACGTGTGCATGCGTGCATATGTGTGTGAGAAATGTAACACATTTTAAACACACAACATAAGGTTTCATAGTGTGTATTCAAATAAAAATCTGGAAACCAGCATGAAACCCCGTAATTCACATGTTAAATGTTGAAACTGTAACCAAAATATGAAGTAACTGCTATAGCTGTCAGAAAAAGACAAGACAAAAAGCTTTCTTGCTTACATACAACTAGGTGTGGTAATTTCCAAAAAAGTTGTCAAAATTATAATTACCTTCCAGTTTAAAAACTTTTATTCTAAATAAAAAAAACTATACACAAACCACTGATTTGACCAAACGAAAGTTCAGCGGTAAGCAGGACCTGAAGGAGCTGGTATTCACAGTTCTTATCATGTACAACTCTTTCAAGGTTCGATCCATGGAGAAGTTTATTTTACAACCTGCTTCTTTTTGTAAAACTAAAGGTCCACTTTATTACATAAAATTATTTATACAGTGTAAAACCGGAGCCTTATGGAAAATACTGCATCTAAGTGTATTTAAATTAGTCTTGCTCCATAGGTTCATCTGCAACTTCTGTGGCTTCCTCACTGTTTTCCATAGGGGTCTCTGATGAATTTTCTGGAGTTTCACTAGCATATGACCCTAACTCTTCAGTTTCACTGCAGTCAGCTCCACTACTGCCAGATCCACTAATTTCACTGTTGTCTGAATGTGAATCCTTCTCTGACCGAGACTGATCAGACTCCTCCATCTGATTGCTCTCCTCAGAGGTCTCTTCATTCACAGGTGAGGATTCAGTGTCTTTTTCTTGATCTTTTCTGTCTGGACCAGTGTTTCTGGGAGACATGAAGGACTCTAGAACAGTGAAAGGACAGTATTACTAAGGCTGTTTTTAATCCTGAAAATTTTAACCCTGCTACTTTCTATTCCTGGCTATGCTGAGCAAAGTTTCTACAACACAGACAAGGACAAGAAAAAGTGACAATCCCAGCTTTTATTAAAAGATTTAAAATATTAGCCGACCTCATCAGGATAGCCACACTGTAGTAATAAACCATAAAATAAAGTCATATTTTGGATTAAATAGGTAGCTTCACTTAATAAAACGTCAGTGGAGACAGTCTAAAAAGTCTAAAAGTCTAAAAAGACAGTCTAAAAAACAACAAATAACTTCTTGCTTCCACACATTTCCTCATTTGTCCTCAGAATTAGTCTTCTGGAAATGTGGAAATCATTACTGTTTCAAGTATACATCAGTCATCATCTAAAGGAACACGTTACAAATACAGGATCCACAAAAATAACTATTAAAAGGAATCCTGGGAGAATATGTAAAAAAACAAAGCAGAATCCAGAACAGGAGACGTTCAACAATCCCAACAGTATTACAGGCTTCCTGCAAAAAAAAATCCAACCTTCTTGGAAAATGCACCAAACAAATATAACAAAAAATCTGAAATACCTTCCTCCTCTTCCTCTGTACAGTGCTGTCTGGCACAAGTAGCATCTTTTTCTTTATCCTGAGATGTAGAGGATGTTTCTGTCTCTTCCCCCATGCCTAAAGAAACTTCACTGGAAGCAGTTTGATTAGGTGCATCTCTGGCTTCCCCTTCCTTGTCAAATTTAAGTCTTTTTACCTCATGCTCTTCTGCTTCTGCAGGATCATCTTCAGAGTGCTTATTTTTTACAGGGCTGCTCTGAGCACCTTCTGATTCAGATGCTGGTGATTCACTATAAACAACAAAAGCAGCTGTAGGGTGTTTGGTTTTCTTTTTTTGTTAGTTTGTTTTAGAAAAACATTCTGTAGCTTGTTACATTTCTTTTTAAAAGTAGCCATTTCAAACTAAACACTTTACAAGAAAACAGTAAAACTTGCTTCTTTCATTACAAGACAAAACCTCAAAATCATCACTCCAGCTTCACCTGATTGTTGATGAAAACAACAATCACACTGCTCTGGCGAGTCTAAATTACACGCCGTTCCTACTGTCAGCATTAATGGCAAGCATTTATGAAATGTCGTGTCTGGTTATACTTCATCATCCTGGCACAAATATGGTAACTGTGGATTTCTGAACTCTATTATTCGCTCTACATTTTTACTACACATGCCGTACACTTACAAGATGTGTTAATACAACTTTGAAAACTTCAGCTACTATTTACCTAGACAGCCCAAACAGCAGTAAGCACACAAGGGAATCCTCCTGCAGACATTCTTCTGTTAAGGCTTAACTATGCATAGTTAAGCCATTCCCTTTTAAAATGCTTAAACTTGGAAGGCTGTTCCCTTTTAAAATGTTTTTCAAATGCAGGTGAAAAAACATGAGAATAAAAAAGAATTGAAATGCATTAGTCCTCACAAACCTGTGTTTCTTATCTTCCGTTTGCTGCAAGCTCGATTCTTTATGTTCCGTGCTGTCTGGCAAACCGTTTGTTGTCATAGGAGATGACAAAGAAACCTTCGGTCGATTTACTGGCCTGGGAGTTCCAGGGCCATTTACATTAGATCTTTAAAAAATAATAATAATAAAATTAATAACAACAACAACAACAATAATAAACCCCAAGGAATTTGTTCCTAACAGAGAGCAGCTATAATCTAGTCCTTAAAAGAACTGGGTGGGGGAGTGTAACTTCCTATTTTGCAATAAATAAAATTCCTTGCCTCCAATGGAACCAGTATCACCAAAACTTTTCTGTAAAGAAAATTCTAAACGAGGTTACAAAAAATGTTAAAAAAGAACATGACGTATCCCGATGACTCCTCTTCTCTCCCTCACCCGTATTCCATATCATATTCCATTTTTGAGGCTACCTATTCAGGATCAGAATAGGCAAAGATAAGGGATCTGAGCCAGCTATTTCCATAACAACCTTGCTTTTATCCTGAATAATTTAGCTCCTGAAGCTGAACTTACCTGTCAGAGTAGCCTGGTGAATTTCCTGGGAACATTACACCATTCATCCGGTTTAAACTATTGGAATTATTTTTCCTAATAAAGAGAGTAAGAATCAGAATGTTAGGAATAAAGGAATGTTTCCAAACTGCTATACGTAACACTTACTTGCAGATCACTATCACTACTGTTGGCTTAACTATTGATACTGAAAACTGAACTCTGCACGTCGTACTTTGGGATTCAACTACTGTCAGGAAGCAAAATACATTACACACGCAGACACACGTCCTCCTGTCTACTAATGCAATCCTGAAGTTTCAAGAAACTGAAGATTTTACTTACTCTGAAGATGGATATACACAGCTGACAACCATGACATTCTGTAATACACAAAAACACATGTATTAAGAGTTCAGAAACAGAAACTTGGGCACCTGACAACAGTCCACAACTTGAAGGGTTACAGGATATTGGTCATATCTGCTGAAGTAGCTTTCAGATAAATTTTCTTTAGAGGTATCAACACATTGAAAACACAAAAACCATCCTGGCTTCCCTTCAACAAGATCAGACCACAATTACATTAAAAGCCAGTATTTTCTAAGTGGGTCAAAACAAGACAACCACACTAAACCCCAGGCCCAAGTGTTTTTAATTTCTAATTGAAGCATCCTTGGAAATCAGAACAAAATGTTCTCAAATGCTGAAAAACTCCTGAACTTGTGAAGAAATGTTCTATTTGTACGTATGAGTCCTATATTGAGAAGCATGCAAGCATTATTAGCTATTTTTGGCACAGCCATATTTCATCTGCTAAATTATTTTGGCCCCTGCATTAAAAAAAGGGCAGAAATAATGACTAATTCAACATGTTTTGCTTAGCCCCCTCTCCCTCTTGAATGGCACTGCAAACTAAATCCATTTTAATATCTAGAAACCTCACTTTAAAAGGAGCCAAGTTTCTTTTTTCTTATCAATGCTTAGTCAAATTATAAATGCAGCCTTTTCTGCAGGACTTAAATTAACCCAGACTAACTTTAATGAAAGATCTCCATAAAGCTTGAAGTACTGTTTCACAGATCTCACTCTGGCTGATTTTTGCTTTGTGAAATTTCTGTTTCATCCTTTATTGCTGACTTCCTTTTCTAAACTTGCAAGAATGTATCTGACTGTATGTGCTCTAACAGTGAAATCAGCTGCATTTAAAAGTTACACTTTGGGGGCGGGGGGGGGACTGAGTAGCCTAAGTAGGAACCTCAAGCTAATTTTGCTATCAAGAAAATCCTATGTGGAACTGCATTCTAATGTAAACACCATTTACTGACATCTGTATGCTTTTATGAAGATTCATTCCTCTATACAAGAGGATTTAAATACTGACACAAAAGACACTGGGGGGAAGGGAGGTTTCCTCTCTTCCTCATCTAATCTGAACCCAAAAGAAGAAGGAAGCATCAAACCAAAAAATTCAAATTATTTCAGGTGATTATTTGATCAGTTTTAGTTAGGACTCAGTATTACGAATGATATTATACCCTCCAGAAACTAGTTTGAGTACTGCACAGTAATTAGGAAACAACAGTTACATTCCTGAAATTTACTTTCAAGTTTTAAGTAAGTTCTTTCAAACTGCTCTTACAACATTAAAAATAAAGGAAGAAACTCAAGAGTTGAGAGTAGCTATTAGCTACTACATGACTGTGAACCATAATGAAACCAACAGACTTTTGGTAGCAATTCAAAAGTTATTTAAATAGTTATTTAAATGGTGACTGTTGAGCTGCATGTTCTCAGCAAAATACATACCTTTTCCACACCTCTTAGAAATTTGTCTGTTCCTGTGTAATTCCTCCTAGGATCTGTCAGCAACTCACAGAGTCGCTGAATAGTGAAGGGGATGCTGCAATGAAATAGATTTATAACAATTTAATTTGGTTTTTATGAGTATGACTGCTAGGAAGCAAAAATTTATTGCTTTCCTCCCCTTACTGAGAGGACAGAAAGAAAATAGTACAGAAATCTGTTGTTATTAGCAATATAGGGTAGTAACTTAAAGCCTTATTTATTTCCCTTATTTCACACACTGAGATAAGGCACTGTCTTTTGTGCTCACCATGACAACTCTTAAGTAGCATCCTAAACGCATCATCCCGCAACTCAATCCACTAAAATGATGAAAGGGAAAGTGGTATTTAAATTCAGAAACCAGATCATCAACAGTAAAATAGTTTAAGACTGCATTTATTAGATAACTCGAATAGAACAGAAATGGGAAGTGATTCAAAACAAATTTGAGTCATACACACTAGATCTAAAAAAAAATCTCAACTCGTAGTTTATTTCATGTTTTACAAAATACATTTACAGAAAAAGCATTAAATGGTGGAATTACTAACTTTAGCTGTTACACACACTGTATTTTGCCACACCTGGACAGTACTTATCTATCATGGAACACCTCGGTAAAATCATTATTAAACTTAGATGTTACACAGATCCATAGCATCACATTCACACTGTTTTCTGACAATTTTGCACTCGGTTTCATCCTACTTAAATGAGAAACTGACCTTTCAAGCAAGCGATATTTTACATACGTCGATCAGTTACCTGAGTTGTCATACACTTTCACTGAAAATTCATGTACAATGTCACAATGTAACACATTTCTATGACTTTTGACAAAATAATGAAATACTTCAGGTTGATTCAATAAAATAATGAACATTTACATATTTTTACAGTTGACTATTTGAAATTGAAGCCATTAACATTTCAAAAATACACCTAAAAGAATATTTGATACAATGATACTTAAGAACCAGTTCTTGATTGAGGATATGACTGACACACCAAATCCAGAGCATTATCAATACACATTTGCATACATATACAGCACTACGCTGGATTATTATTTTTTTTAATTTAACTTTTATTATTTTCTAAGGACCTTGGTACACAGTATCTTTAGCCTATTTCATTAGCTAACACAGTACCTAAAAGCTAAAAAGCCACGTTTTAAAGATGCGCAGATCTACCACCGGGTCAGCAAAGACGTCAGCACCCTGTGCTTACTCACACTACGTGACAATTCACTTCAGCGCAAGCAGCGAGCAGAAATAGAGTGACCAAGCATCAACAATCTAATCGTGTTTTCCAGCACTGTGCGGTATGTCACTGAGGAAGTTACAACCCTCAACTTGAAAACGGAAAGGATATACGCTACCGTACAACCACCCTCAGCCCTAGCTCAAACGCTGCCACCGAAAAAAAACCACAGACTGCCTATCGCGTTTACCCTGCCAAGGAGTTAATGCCTTGCGCTCAGCCTGAATTACACCATACCAGCTTATCTGTACTTGACTTCTAGGAATAGGAAGACGGTCAGGTTAATTTCCATCAGTCAGCTGCGGCGAGTTAGAATACAGCTGACAAAGCATTAAATACGTTCAATATTTGCAAAAAGTAATGCTAAAAGAGGGCGATTTCTAAAGCATTTGTTTTGACACGATTGCTTAAAAGCAAGTAAAACAAATGGCAGAAATTTAATGTTTTGGCACACAGGCAAAATACACCTCACCTCCCTATCTGACCCAGAATTATCTCTTTCCCAACCCCAAAGTTTGATAAGAACAAGCTAGGAACAAACGTTCTTTTTCATTCAGTTTATTACATGAAAGCTCTTGGGCTTGACAATGCTTCTCTCATTCTGAATTTCACTAAAGCTGCCTTACTGTTCATCACATATTGCTGCTCTTTAGCAGCGTTTGGTCAGCTAGCAATCCTTCTGACACCCAAGTTCTTCATAATGCTCAGCTTCTTTTCACCAACTTCCCACCTCTGTGACTCAGTCACACAGAAGAATTTACCTGATCTGTTAATCTCTCCCCGTAGGCATAGCACTAGCTGTTACTACTGTTTCTCATCAATGGCTATTTCACTTTGGGGTTTAAAAGTCCCTAATTACAGTCTCTTTGTAAAGTTGTAACAGACTAAAATGTCCATGCAAAATCAAATTATTTCAGAGAAACAACAATACACGTAATTTTAAATTATTTTTCATCAACCAAACGTATGAAACATTCTGAAGAATCATTCCCAGGCTAATTCCTATTTAGCTGCATCTAAGTGGGCACTTGGAGAACAAAGACAAGGACACGAAGTAGTTTTGTGCGCCAACAGAGTTCTGGTTACTTGAGAAATACTCAAGAAAATGCGTAGCCTGAAGTCGCACTCCTATTTTACTCTCAGTTCAAAAATGTTTAAACAGAAGTTAAAACCAGTTTTCCTCCAAAATTTTCCATAGTAAACTGAACTTTGTTTACTGAGCAGTAGATGGCACCAAGTGTCACGGTATCACCTCCTCTGCATATCATTTGTTCAACATTTGTATGTGCTTTAGTTTGCAAAACCCAACCAAAGTTAACTTCACCTCTGGTTAATTATAAACTCTTTCACGTAACTACAAATTTTAAAAAGTTTAACAATATGATGTTAAAATAAAAGTAACCGAAATCGGTGCAAATCCGTATGTAAACACCAACGTGAAAGATTGTGGGCAATGAGAACTGATCTTTCCAAATGCTTAGGAAGACGGCTAGTGCAGCACACGAACTGCGTGACAGTCAGTCCTTATCTGCCTTCCTAAGGTAACCGCCTAAAATTCCCCACAAAGACATTCGGAATTGCACTTCCTAGTGCTATTGTTCAGAATGAATGTCAACCCAAAAATTCTTCATGTAGACAGCAGTCAAAAAGTAACAGGGGAAATAGAAAGGAAAGGCATGGATCGCCTTAAGTTTAAGATCCTTCTAAACCCAGTTGTTATAACTAAAAGGTTAAGTGCTGTTCAAAATGAAGAGCGATTATTGGACATACCATGAATTTTAAATGTGATACTGAGGAAACACAGAAAGCAGAATGAACAAGCCAGAACGCAAAGCATTTAACTGAGCATTTGGATTATAGTTATAAATACGTATTTTTTTTATTTTTTTTTGGTGCTGTGAAGACTCCTCTGTCACCTGAGATCTCGGGTAACCTACCTTGGAACTTTCTGCTTCAGGAGCAAAAGATAAAGAGAAGAGCACGTCTTTCAAGACCCTCCTACTCCAAAGCAATTCTAAAGCCTAGCACAAGAACCTGGCTCTAGAAGCACATTACGCAAAGTACGGTAAGACACAGTAAGGCTACAACAGCCAGTCTGAGCTTTCTTCAAAAGTCACTTCACCTAGGAAGACCCATAGGACACTTCTCCATGGGATTCAACTTTCACATTCATATCCTCCCTGTAGGAGCTGTGGTGTTTACTAATGGACTATTCTACAACCCCAGACTCTGGAACATCCTAATTTATGACTTTCTTAAAGGTAGCTGATGTGCACAGCTTGCTCCCTCAAAGACCAGGTGGTTCAGCTGAAAGAACGAGGAAGTGGCACACTTCTCAAGCGCTCAGCACCAGCTGAGAACAGCACAGCCACAGAGCGAGCTGCACGCTTGGGTCACCCACAGGTTTGTTTAGTGCTCTTCAGAAAAACAGCAGATAACAGCAGCCCATTCATTAGCTGTCTCAACGTGAGAACATTACAGATTTTGGGGCAGCGAAGCATTAACAAAAAGCTGGCAGAGGTAGGAGAGAGACAGACTGGCATAAAGGACAGGTTTATTTTTAAATTCCTCCCGTGAAGCAGCCTGGTATAAATATTGGGCAGCAGAGAACACACTGAATTTTACATTCTTCGGATTGTCTTATGTAAGAGCAATCTGAAGCTTTTTTATTTTTTTAAAGGGAACCAGGCCTGACTTATAAAAGACACTTACGTTGTATGTATGTAACATTGCATGGAACAATGACAGTAAAAATTATTAAGCTAACATCAAAATAACATGCTATGGACATGTCAGCAGTACCTCCAAAACTGAAATCAGGAAGTGACAGGGAGCTAAGCCTTACAGTATGCCCATTTACTGACAAGCTGAGAAAAAGGCTGAATAAGTCTCTCATAAGCAAATATCGAGACTCGAACAGAATGACTCAGCTTATGTAAGTACGTAATGCAGTTTAGAAACAAGAAAAATAACTATACAGGCCATTAAAACAATACAGCAAATAAAAGACACCCTTGACAAAAAAATAAATCAGGAGCTTTATTTAAAATGAAACAAAACTTCCAGAATTACAAAACCAACAAAGGGTACACACTTAAGACACAGTCAGCAACAGATTGAATATCACACATCTCTCGACTAGCATCACCTGAACTATCAGTCTGAAACCAGCAGAATTTGACACTTCAAAACCAGGTTCACTTCGCCTCCTTGTCACACCGTGTCTACCACAGCATTAGCTGTTCAAAGCCTACTGAACTGCCACAGAGCTATTAAGAACTGAACACCTAAAGAGTTCTTTCAGCTAGGTATTTCAAAATACATTGAAAGAAATCTGACTTTAATGGCTATTTTACCTGTTACGTGCTGGTAACGCTACCGTGCTTCATTGAAGGGTATTAATACAAACCTACCTACGTACTGAAAAAACTGAGATGACTGACATGTCACAAGACATCAGTATTTTCATTCAAATATTATATTGCAAATTATTCTTATATATATATGTATATATTATTAAGTATATTAAGAGAAACTTCTGAAACTGCTGCAATACATTTCCAAGGTATAAATTTGTTTCTGCTCATCGATTTAAGGAATTAGAATAAACGGTCACCAAGCAGATTACTAAGGTTAAAAACTGAGTATTTCTCTTATCCTGATTTTAGGCAACAAATGTTACATACCCATTAAATCCAGTGACAATTTTCAGGATTCTTTCTTTCATCTCTTCGAAGGGAATATACTCCACGTTTGGGTTGGGGGGCCCTCTTGGCTCAGGAGCTGAGGTTCTGAAATCATCCATTACTTTCTCCAGTTTGAAAATAAAATAACCTTTAAATTGAGACCACTGAACCCTGCATAGGACACAAGAAATAAGAGATACACAAGTCAGCCCCAAAACCACAGAAAAACAGTGTAATTTTATGATTGTAAAAACAAAATTCGGGCTGGTATGCCAATCCTAAGATAAATGCAGCAACTAAGGAAGTATTATTTTTCTTTCTGAATTTAAAGCACGATAACTATTTAAATAATTACAGTAAAACATTATTATACGAGTTAATTGCCATTAACAAGGTAACAGGATAAGCCTGTTCCTTCACAAACCATTACAATTCCAACCTAAAATTGCACAGGATGTATGCACGTCACATTACCAGAGAGCCTACACGCAGCCTGAACTTCTCACTGAGGTTACAGAAGAAAAAAAAGAAGTTTCAAGTCTGGAAACCACACAGCATTGTCTGTCTTCTGTTATAATGCCCTTCTGGTTTGGGCCTTTTGTAATTAACTGTTGGGTATCCACACACCTCCAAAGCACTTCATGGGACCTCTTGTTCTCAGAAAGGCAAATACATTTTGTATCACAGTTAGCACCTGATGAATATTTGAGCAAAACAATTCTGAAATTCTGAAAAACACGGCCACAGCAGTAAGTAATCTAAAAATATCGATTACCTTCTGCCTTACAACTTCCAGTTTTGCCATTTATAGAATTCTATACAATGAAATTTGCAAGAAAACAGGTTTCCTAAGCAGCATACAATGGATATCGGAGCCCCTCCTGCACCGACCAGCCCGCAGCAGCCCCCGAAGTGACTCTGGGCTTCCTCCCACTGACGCACATCTCAGCAGCGCGGGGAGCAACCTGCAAACAACTCACTTCCTTCAGTCACTACCAATTGTAGTCCGTCCGCGCTGACGCAACGCAGGAGCTCTCGCAGCTACCGGATGGCATTTATCCGCAGCATGTGGGATCTGAAACCAACAGGCTCCGACCACACGGGCACTGCATCTGCGGGAATCCAGCGAAGTCGCAGCAGGCTGCTTTCACAACAGCGCCCTGTTACCTCCACCTGAATCTTCCCCTTGCTCACAAGATGAAAACGGGAAAATTTAGCTCTGATTTGTCTAGAGGTGGAAAGACAAAGCCTTGGTCTTTCATTAGGAGCAATACATTGGCAAGAACGGGGGAAGAAAATCTGGAGAGGAAAGGCAAACCTTCCTTCTCCTTCCAGGAAATCATTAAGCACTTTGCTGCAGAGGGGAACGCAGGACTTGGAGGCAAACTATAAAACCAGAACGCAAAATAGAAGGAAATAAGGTCCCAAAAGGGAATGTCCTGGACAGATTAAACAGAACCACTGGTTCTCATGGGATTATTGCTCCAATTAGCATTACAGAGAAAAATACAAAATACAGTAACATTTCTAACGTACAGTATGAGACACGACTCCTGCAAAGCTGAAATGAGAAAGCTCTCCAACTACGCCGTGCTACCGCCGTGAGACCAAAGCTTTCACAACAAAGCACACATTTAATACCTAGGCACATCACAAAGCACAGGCAGAACAAACCCGTCAATAACCTCACACCAAGGAAGGATTACTTCCTGCGGAGCACCCCAGTTTTACTTGCCTCATGAAAAGGGATTCCACTATTCTGCTAAAGCTTCTGATGAGCCTGTTTAGATATTTTTTTCAGTTTCAACTTAAGCCGCACTTTATTTTTATTTATTTCTTGCTGAATAGTAACACCTCTTTCCATAGATGATTAACCCATCAGTATCGTGTTGCTGAAATAACCCAACACAAAACAGCAAATATGTTTTAAATGTGAATCCACTGCCTGCAGGCACTATCCACCACCTCCTCTTCCCAGTGCTGAAGCTCTATGAAAACAAAGCAACCTTTTACCCCTTTACAGAAGCCTAGAAAAACGTTATTTTTTCTAAATTCAAGTATTTTAATTAGTATTTCTTCTATTACATAGAAAGGCTAAGAACCCGCAGCTGCAATGCGCTGTGATTTGAATGTTGCAACACTGACCTAAAAAAGCATCTTTTGTCCTGTATTTCAGACCAAACAAATAAATGATAAACGCCAGCCGATGAGGTGACATGGCCCAGCTTACAGCCAGGAGCAGCACGGGTTAAGGATCAGCTCACCCGGCAGTCACAGCGTGCCCACAGCTGCCCCAGCCATTGCAACCCCAACTTTCCATCGACCAAACGAGCTGTGGGTAGAAGCAGGGCAGCCACAGCGGCAGAAGCTCCGGGCGGACTCGCAGCAGCCACGTACTCAGCCTCCTCAAACAGGGTTTTCTTCAATGCTGCTGAATTCCACGCCGCCGCGGCTGCGCTGCTAGCAGCAGGAGAGCTAACTGCTTAAATCCAGTGGCACAAACCGCGGCTGCTGCTGTGATCACAAGGCAAGAGCAATGTAACGCGCTGCTCTGCAGGCCCCGAACTCCCCCTCGCTTCTGGAGCATCGCCTCCTGAGCTCAGGGTTGCACCTTGGACTTTCAGGGAACCCCAGGATGGTCCCACGGACACCGAAACAAGCTCCCACCGAAAATCATCTCGACGCACTTTCAGTCTATGCCAACTGGTTTCCGATGAGCGTTTTTATCCCAGTACCAGCAAGTTACAGGGGAGCTCTGCCCACTCAGTAGGAAGTACCATCCACACCACAAATAACAGAGCTCCAGAGCCTTCAACTGCACAGACAGAATCCAGTCCTGCAGGGGCAGCACACTGCATTCCTAGAAGGTAGGAAGATGGTTCCTGAGGGATGCAGTGCAGGTCACTGGTTTCTTTTAGGCTCTGCTCTTCTATCCTTATCCTAGGACAAGCAATGTCCAGAACTCAGTCAGCAGCAGCCCCTTTCCCCCCTTTCTTACCTCATCCAGCCTAACATTGCGTCTGCCAGGCCGCTAGGAAGGGGTCAGCACTACGCACTGCTCTTACAGGAGGAAGAAAATACTTTAAAGGCAAGGGAGCCTGAACCCAGGTGTTTTGTTTTTTGTAATTGTTTATGAAAAATTCTCCTCCAACTATAAAACTCGAGAATGCCTGGCTGTGCATCTGAAGAAAGAAATTGTTAGAATAATGAACTTCCTTTTGACAAAAATACCATCTCTGCACAGGCAATAAGGTTTTTTTTCCTACCACCTATTTATTTCCGTGAAAGTGATCGAAAATGAGTGTCAGAGGAGAAAAGTCAGCTTTCCTGCTTCCCCGGTCTATGAAACTGACAAGCAGAAGTCGGTGCCAGCTGCTCCTAACCTCCTGAAACTCACCTGCAGCTCACACATGGAGGAAAACAACTGGTCCACAAGTGATGGGTAGAAGTCTGTTACCTAATACAACACAACTGTGAAGATCACAAATGGCTTATCCTAGCACTTTGCAAAGCAATCTATAGCTACACCTCTGGGTATTTTAAGTTATCAGCACATGCTGAAAGACTAGGCACTTAGCCAGACAACGGTAATGAGAAGAGATAAAGAGGGAATATCTGTTTTCAAGGAAAAAAGAATATATATTCCACGTTTCCCGTGCTCCCTGAGAATAACTCTGGCATTAGTGCACAAGAAGTCTATTATAGCTGCTTTGTTAAAATGGGAGACACTAAAAATGAGCAAAGTTTGCTAAATGCCTTCTGGAGTTAATGGCCAAATGGAAGTGAAAAACTTCCATAGAGCTTTATGTACAACCTCGTTAAGCTTTATACACTGGAAAATAACTGGCAAACAATTTAAGCTCTGTCAAGAAAGCAAACTGAAGGAATTCCATGGCAGAAATACTATTCATGCATTCTTCTGAGCAGACTTGTTTATAAAAACTTGTTCTTCCCACTCAGCATTGTACAGAAACAGCCTTTGCTAAACGCACACCCAGCCTTCTAAACCATGTTTTTCCTGTCCACTAACCTGTGATTTTGTGCTACCAACTCTTCTGAGAGCTTTTACAGCAACTCACAAACACAAAAATCCCCGTGAGCACTGAAGGATCTGTAGAAACACCTTCAGGAGGAATACTTCAAAAAACTGGCTTATCCTAAGATGCTTTGGTACAGCTTATTTGCGTTGTAGAGAACGAACAACTTTTAAGATATATTCATCTTATGTACATCTAAAGCATCCTTCGCTACAATATCTGGGTCATCCGGTGTGATTATATCTGTACAAAGACAGCTCCCCTAGGCTAATGAGCCTGGAACTTCACAGGTACTCTAAATCATTGTGAACTGGCATTTCTGCTCAAAGGAAGAATCCTCCTGCTTCCCTCCCACCCGCTCCTGCACCAGCCTTCCCTTACGTCAGCCGAAAGGTTTTGCTCTGACACATAGAAAATAAGAGGGGAAAAAAGGAAAGTGATTTTATTAAACAAAACGCACAGCCAGGAAAGAAGCCACCATAAGCAGGAGTGAGCGGCCGAGAGGAAGCAATCCCAGGCTGCTTCCAGAACTACGGCTTGTACCGTACCCGCATCACAGCAGGGCCACGCATCTCAAACCCTCCCAGGAGGGAAGCAAATGCTGACATTATATACTCAAAAATTTTAAGTTTTAAAAAAAAAAGTGTAATAGTCAGGTCACAGATGAAAGCATAGAAATTAACTCAGTGCAACAGTTTAGTTTGTCCTTGTGAATCTCTTAAATACCCGATACTCTGTCCTAGGTTTGCTGGTAATTACACTACGAGGTGTTACCAGATGTTTAACACCGTAATATTGTACCATTACGGAGCCCCAGACCTTGCAGTTTACATTAGAAAGATAACAGAAATGTGGATGGAAAAGACTTCTGTGTTTGAAGCTACTCAGCTGTGTTTCACAGAAATTAAACAGGGAAGTAGGCAGCAACTGATCCGACAGGCAATAATACGAAAAACAGAAGCAACATTTGAGAATATTTGTGTGTGACTCGAGAGGAAGCATGAGAAAAGGCTAAAAATCAGTGGGGGAGAGAAAGATCAAATACAGAAGACATGAAATGAGCACACAGAGGTGAAATGAAATGACACGCAAAAAGAGACACATGAAATAAAAAAAATATACTTAAAAAATCCACTCCCCATACCCCTGCAAACACAGCCAGCCCCTGGATACGGACAGAAGTATGTGAAGATAAGAAGTTTAAGCGCCATGAAGAAAGCCACAAAGGAGCATAAGCCAACCCTACAGTTAGGAGGACAATTACATACTTGTTCACTGCAAGTTGATGAGGCAGCAGAAGATGTTCATTGCATGGAGAAGGAAGAATTACAGAAAGACACACCTTCGCAGCACCAGATCTTAAACGAGGGAGAACACAACCCCAAATAGCATTTCTCTAATAAAAGCAAGCTATTTCACACCTGGCCTTAAACTACGTGATTATCTGCTGGAAGTAACCCGTTACTACAGAGCAACACAAGTTTGCCAAGCAACATCACGCAGCTTTAGAAATCCACCAAACCTATTTGATAAATAGCACAAGGGACAGAGGTGACCTTCGACAGAAAGCAGCTCAAGTAATCCGATGCTGGGCCTTGATTTAAAAGAATTACTAGCACAAAGTTCCTTGCAAGATAAGATTGCTTCTCTGCTAACATGATTTGTGCAGAACTCATCCTTCCAAACATGCACAGCAAAAACAAAATTGCATTTTACACGGAAATAATCTAATCCCATCACTCCCACTCTCTGGGAACGGGGAAAGGGAAGCAGTCAAAATGCAGAAAGACTTCCCCCGATTCCCTCACCTCCTGCGTACTTAAGTTATTTGTACTGATCAAACTGAGAAAGCAGCCTTCTCCCGTACTGCCCTGCTTACTGCGAGACAGGAGAACCACCTATCAATACCCTGCACCATTAAGATAGGTTTTGGGGGTGGGAGTATGAGCTGCTATTTGCTTCCTACCGCTGGACAAGCTTTTGTCATCGATTCTGCTGCCCTCTGGCATAGGCGCTTCAGGAGACTTGAAATTTCAACAAAAAAGAGCAGGAAGACTGAAACGTTCAGCAGAGTTGTTCAGGCAAGATTTGACAAATGCTGAAAAGCAAGTAGCAAGTAAATCTGAAAGGCTGCTAGGGAAACTGAAAGGGAGAGGCAGGAGCCTGGCAGTGCGGAGGCTGACAAACACTCACGGACTGACAGGGAACAGACCACACCAAGGAGGACAGCTGCACCTGCACTGCCCCTGCCTCTTTCAGGCACACAAAGCTCTCCCTGCCGCTTCCAGGAAAACCTGTCCATGTCCAACGCACGATAGTAGTTTTTTCCTCGTGTATTTAGTACTGCACTGCTTTGCTACAACACGAGGATCCCTAGCGGTGCTACATGCCTTGGATATTACACGGAGATTGGAGCGCGAGCTCCCAGAAGTGCCTACGAAAACTGCAGAAAGTTACTCATCTCCCTTTTCCGCACCTGTTTTAAAGCATCAGATTTAATACACACTTTATCTAAGCTCTACAGGATTTTAAGTCACAGGTTTCTGTAAGACCCATGGAAGGTAAGTCAGGACAACACCTAAAATTAACTAGAAGAGCAGGAGGAAGAACTCAGTATGCCTGAAATAGGGCTACCCCCAGAATGAAGGTACTGCAATTATTTCATAAACCTTTCTGGAATTGTTTCACAGATTATAGGTGTAATTAAGAACAACATTATATTGGAGGGATGT
The DNA here is from genome assembly GCF_964034855.1 of Anser brachyrhynchus. Lineage (NCBI taxonomy): Eukaryota > Metazoa > Chordata > Aves > Anseriformes > Anatidae > Anser > Anser brachyrhynchus. The sequence continues at coordinate 4,082,581 of NC_137705.1, forward strand.
TAAGCTTCTAGAGACTTAACTATGTACTTAAAACATTAAGAGTCCCGATGGGATGGCTGTCCTCACATTTCACAGTGTTGAAGTTCATTACAAATTCACTTGGTTTAAATTTTAAGAGGATGCCATCTGTTTTGGAGAGATGCTATATACCAGAAAGTACATAATATGAGTAGGAAAAGCAAAGCAGGTCCACTACTGATTCTGTTAACTGAACAGGCCATGAAGAAACATCACAACCTAGTATCAGGCAAAAGCAAGGAGCACTTCCCTCTCCTCCCTTCTTCTATTATTGGCATCCTAAATATGGTGTATTTAGATGCACTCAAACCCATCATGTTCAGCTAAACTGATTTCAGCATAAAGTCCCCAAGCTACAGAATGAAAGAACCGTCAGACAACCTCAGAGGACTTCTCTTAACTTCTAACAAGAGACATATCTCTCATATTAGCTTCCCCCAATTATTGTTGATTTAGATTACATTCCCACAGGGATTTCCTAGTAGGAAACAGGTGTTTTCTGAAGTGAAATAACTTGCCAACTTCAATAATTTTCTTCTCTTTTATGCTTTGCTCCAGAGCTCATAAATGAAGATACCCTGCAGAACACAATAATCTTCCCGTGCTGTCAGAAGTAAAATTAAATTCTCATCCAAGACAAGTTAATTCCTTTCCTATTCCGGTCTAGGAAACTATCTGATAAGCCAAAAAGGCACAGAAAATGAAGTGCACCCAGCAATCACGTACCCAGTTCAAATTCCCTGTGCCACCAGCAAACTTGATGGCGTGCTGTCCCACAGCCTTGAGGACACGTGCACCAAAACAGAAACACCGTGAGCAGAAGGAACAAGGCAGTTCCCAAAGTGCTAGGTTATTTTTCGGTGTTCCTGAATGAGCGGTAGGTTTTAAACTGTAGGTGATAGGGCCCTGTGAATTTACTGGAACATTGTGCTTTGTTGCACACTGCTGTTAGGAAAACATGCTGGCAAACGCTCTTCCTGGGGGAGTGTCCGGCCAGCACCCTCACCTCCTAACTCATGTAAAATTAAAATGCTCTCACGTTATCTTCAGTAGCGTTTGACCTCATTTTACCTTTCATTTTAAAGGAAAAAAAAAATACTGAAGAGCTCAAAAGAGGAAAAACTGGTATTTCCCACAAGCACAAAAGGTATTGTTCTGTTTCCATTCACTCACTGCTGTCAGCCTAAATCAAGTCCTTGCTTTCTTTCTTGGTGAGCAGGACAAGCTCACTCCAGAACCACAGAAACGGGAATACATTAGAGGTGCATCTGCTGTGGTGGTGAGTGCCCACCTCTCCACTACTTGCAAATTACCACTATTATTGCCAGGAACAACAAAGACTAAAACTTAGCTATGGAAACAGACAGCTGAGAAAGGCATTAAACTACTATCTGTAATCATCAAGGGACTAATTCTGATCTCTCCTGATAAATATTCAACTGACTCCAACAGAATACAGCTGCTGTGCAGAACAGAAAGACTCTGAACTGACTGAACGTCTCAGGAAAGTATATTTCGCAATATAGTTATCTAAACACAAACAAAACCTTTTATTTTCTTTTATTTTAAAGGCAAAACCTGACCACGGAACAAGAGGACAAAAATGTGATTGACTCTTCTTCATTTGGGAAATAAATTCCTTAGAGCAGAGTTGAAAGCAGTGCGTACACACGTACTCCAAAACTTCCACAACCACAGGCAGTGGCTTATCTATGAATATAAAAGTAAAAGTAGATGATATTTCCATTAAATTTCCCTCTTTCACTTGAAAATTTAAGTATTCTTTGGCTGATAGGAATAAACCGATACGTTTACTAAAATATTCCACGTACTGGGCTTCTGCACTGTGTAAATTCCTACCTTACTTTGATTTCTCCTTCGTGTAATTTCAGTTACGCACATATTCAAAAAAAAATTATTATAAATCTCAAGTTTTATTACAAGTAGAACAGTTACCTTGGATATCGAAGTTCCTATAAAGTACACACCAACTACACAGTGCTGCAAGCCTTCTGCATGCAGACTTTCGGATGAGCATCAAAAACCAGCAAAGTCCTGCCATCTCAGCAACGCTGACTGTATATTAACATATTTATGGCTTAGTTACTTTTTTTTCAAGACTTGGACTCTGTTATTACTACAACAAACTACCCCAGGAATAATTACTTCAAAAAGGCACGATTTCAGTGACCACGTTTTGAACTTTCGTTGTTATTCTTTAACCTTCAAGCGAGGGACAATCACACCAACCTTAGGACTGTGAACACCAAGGCACTAGGCACAGAAGCTGGCGGTAGGGGCGTACCTGACTTCTCCCTCTCACAAGTGCCAGTCCCACGCAGCCCAAGAACACCGACATTCAGCTGCTTTCCACAGGTAACCGCGGCTGCATGTGAGCAGCGCTGGCCGAGCAGAGCGGCAGCAGCAGCCAGGCTTTGTCCGTGTGTGTCAAAACGCCCCCCGAGAACCGTTTACGCGGTGCTCAGAGCTGCCTTTAACACGACTGGACATTCTGTTTAAATTTAGACAACCCTAATTATGTCAACGCTAACAATTCTTTGCATTGTTCCTTGCTTTTACTCATTTCTATTTCAAGTAAAATTTCACTGAAGATTAACGTTCACTAAGGCACGCTCTGAAAGTGATGCTGGGCATTGTATCATCGAGATTCTGCGGGAATTCCAGAGCCTAATTCAGAGTGCATCCCATACAGTAGATATTCTGCAAGAAAATGATCCACCAGGCAAAGGCACAATACACTGACAGTAGTCTAGAGCTGACGCAGGGAGTACAGAAACATAAGAGAGACTGCACTTTCTCAATAAACTTGTTTAGCAGAAGGCCAGGAGTGAAATTTAAGCAAACTATTATGCAACAACCAAAGTGTACTTTAATGTCTTCCTGAATTTGCACCTAAAATTACTATCTCTGTAGAAGCTGCCTCCTAAGTAAAATCATTCTGAGTAACGTAACTTTAATGTCTGGATAATCACATAAACATCACCCCTTCCACATACAAACTAAATTCCACATATCTGGTAATAGAGGGCACTGAAATTGTTCCAGTTTCACCAGTTTGTGTAGAATGAACAAATAAAACATTCTGTAACTCATCCAGTAAGTGTACCTTTTAAATGACCGGCATGTAGAGATCCACAGGTTACTGCTCACAAGAGCAGCAGATCCCACTGAGATACTACTATCAAAATTGTACTGTATTGAGCACTAAAGCTCGGAAAACGGATAAAGGAAAGGTGCCCTGTACAACCGCTTTTGGATCTGAACCTACTTTGCACTGTAGCGCAGTGCTCGTCAGGTCGTGCTTCATCCCACAAAAACACAGACCTCACTCAGGCCTGGCAGTAGTGTGAGTGAGTTGTGCTTCCGGTCCTAATTCCTTCCAAAACCAGGAACAAGACACCCAAACGACTTCTACACAAGGCACTTTGGCTCCCACACACCAAGCCTAGGCTGAGCCAGCGTACGCCATCTCCGTCTGGCCTGGTAAACAGCCATCAGGTGTTTCTGCACCACCACAGTGCTGCTTTACCACTTCTAAGCACAAAGCCTCGCCAGGTGCAGCCATCGTACCAGGGTGCTGCTCTTACTGCTCCTGCACCTCGGCTACCACTGAAATCTTGTAGCTGTCTTCAGGCACCATTAGTTCTGAACCTGTGAGACCTGCCAGACACATCAGCTTTGCAGAAAAGCAGTATCAGCCCCGTTTCGGCACAAACCAGGTAAACCACCACAGCACCAGGCCGCCCGACTGCTCTGCACCCTCCCTCCTGCAGGCTCCAGCACCTTGCTCCCTCCCAACGGGTGCCATCCGGAAGGAACCTTCCCAAAACCTGCAGGAAGAACAAGGCTCATCGGTTACAGGACCAAAGCAGAAACAAACATCCTTGCTTCTGTAAAACGTAATATGGAGTAGGACAACACCCAGTGGTCTGGGGAAGTGCTTACATTAAATAACAACGAGCAAAGCCACCACAGAACGGTCGACTTGAGGCCCACTGGAAAACAAAGATAAAACTGAGGCAGCGCAGATGTGATGAAACAGCACTAAGTGGTAAGGGTAAGAACTGATAGAGGAATAAGGAGTGTGGAACTGAGCTTGAGTAGAAGGACAACAGAAGAAAATTAAAGGTGATGGTCAAAAGCACATGCAGCTACGCTAAGTGGTGCAGAATAACGGCGGGGTGGCTTCCTGTGCAAAGCAGCAGCGAACTGCCTGCACAACGCCTGCTGCTAAGCACACGACGACGTATGCACCAAGGAAAACCTGCATGCACGTAGCTACATCTGCAGTTACAACAGCCCAGCCACTGCAAAAAGTCAGCACCATCAGGATCTCGCCTTCCGTTCCTCCTTTCACGTCTAGTTCATAGAGAGACTAAATTTGTTAGGATCAGTTCATCATGCGCATCTGACACTGGGAGTCTGACCTTTGCACCACAAACCCCACTCCCAACAGATAAGGAGTGGCAGCATTTAAATTAAAACAGAACAGCAGCACGCAGTCCCTGAAGGTAAACCAGCAGGCTTTTCAACTGGGTTTCCAGTCCGTTGGGGGCACGAGTGGGTTCCGAGGCAGAAAACGCAGTGTGAGTGGAGTGGGAGTTGGTGGGGAATAACAGCAGGAAGCAACACAAGGAAGTTTACTCACTCCTCTATCACTTCACTGATGACCATGGAAATGGAAGAGGCCTATGCTAACAAAGGCACACAGGCTCCTTTCAGAACACACTAGATTGTTTATTATGGCAGGAAACTGAGAATCGCCTTATTTCATTTTTAAAAGTTCATAAGGAATTACATTCCTCCACTACTTCTAAAGATTTCTAGATAATGATTTGCCTCCAAATCAGAGCAAGATTTCCAAACTATTAAAAAAAAAAACCCTATCATTCACATGTTAAGCAACAAAACTGAGAGTCAAATAAAGCCCAACAACATTCTTCACAGAAAAAACAGACTTACATTTCAGCACGCTAAATAAGCTAAAAGAAATATAGCTATAAACATTTACATGCTTGTAACAAATTACTGCGCAGAAGGTCAGAACACATCCCTAAAACACTGAAGCTGAGAGCAGGAATTTATTCCCATGTGCACTCCCTGCTACCATCTCCACTCAAACCTCTTCAGCAGACGACCAACTATTTCACCGCTGTAACAAAATAAAAGCTGGAGGGATCCAAGTCGAAGACCTGCACTCAGAAGGAACAGGCAGAAAATTCACTCTGCGACGCAGGGTACGTGAAACAGCATCAAAAGGCCTGAAAACGCCTTTTGCTGTTATCTTGGAGAGAACCGTGGTTATGTAACTGAGAGTTACGGTTATGTAATTTAGCAACAGCAAATCACGCCCGAGCAAGCGCCCTGCCTTCTGTGACGGAACCGCTCGGGGCGGCCGGGGGCAGGCCAGCGAACCCTGCTTCACGGGACACCAGCAGAACGCACAGCTCTGCCCCCCGCAGCACCTCGGCAGCTTCACTGCACGGCTACAGGCTCGGCGGGCAGCCAGCCCCCAGAGCAGCGGTCAGGGGTGTCTGAACCCGAAGTCCTGCCCCTAGAACGGAGTAAGGCCATGCCACGTCAGGGGCAGGTGGCAGCGAGGTAACAGCTCCACGGGACGGAGTTGGGGTGCTGGGACAGCAGGCTGAACGTCACTTGGTGCATCTGCAAGCCAGGTGCTGCGAGGAGAATCCCAGCCGGTTAGGAGGGGAGCCACGAGCACCGGGACAAACGGTGAGCGGTCAAACAGCGAGTCAACAAACGCAGGCCGTGGAACTGCCATCACTGGAGACCTTCCTGAGAAAACGGAACCTGAGCCACCCAATCTGACTTGGGAGTTTGCTCCCCTTGGTCAGCCTGGCCACCCTCCAGGAGTCCTCTCCAATTTCCGTTACTCCACGGTGACGCTGAAGGTGCTCCTCTTTGCTCCACAACCACACGTATTTCCAAGACGCTTTGCAGAACTGTAGTTACGTTGATCCTCCAGGGAACCAGTGAAGTGACAACTTCTGCCCTCAGCCTTAGAGGAGGTACGGACTAGCATTTCAGATCTTCTAGGAAAACTCGGAGGAAAGAATTTGTCTACACAAAGGAATGTGCAGTCAGTGTGTTTGAACGGCTCTTTATTCTGCATCCAGGGCACAAACTGGTGTCACTACCTTACGCCCTGGCCAGGCCGAGTATTCTCTGCTGAAGCAGAGAACTATGTTAGTTCATCACTTCTGCATATATACTGTCCTCCTCTGTATTTTGGTACCTTACTACACATCTCTGCATTCCTTCACTGTCAGTAAGGACCTGTATTATACCCTGCATTACAGGAAGACGTTAAAACTGTGCTTTGGAAGTTGCCTGCCCTAGGGCAGGAACAGGGAAAACTCGGAAAGAATTGACGAATGATTATTTGATCTCATTTGTTTTCTACATATTATTTTTAACTTTAGTACCAAAGGAAAATTCCAGTAAGAAACAAATTGGATCTTCTTCATGAAGAACCAAAATAAATGGGATTTTTGCTACTGAAGGGGCAGAGTGATTTTACATCCAAGATAACTTCCTAAAAGGTAAGAGAAAACTTTAAAGGCAAGACACTGGTGATTTCCGTTTCTATTTCTGTAATTCTTTATAAAAACTGTACTTCACTTTTGTATTCTGCTCCTAGCATTGCAGCGTTGTGAATTTTTGTACCGCCTTTTAAATCTGTTTATACCTTCGAAATAATAGATAAAAAGATAAAAAGTAATTTTTATGCAAAAAATAAAAGCACAAAAATATATCCTATTTTTAAAGAAGTCTTTTAGATGCAGTGAAGTATTAAGAATAACAAATTTCGTCTCTTCCCCTTATTCAGTTTTGCAAGTCATGCTGATCCTTTACGATCTATAGAAAAACACATTGTAACGATCCTCCCCTGACTCTCCTTGGTCTCGCCAAGGAAAACCCATGTTAATGTCTTAGTAAAGTCAGATCAATTAAGGAATATATAACTCCCTTAAAAAAAAAATATATATATATATATATATCCTAAAACTCAACACAGGATTAAAAAGGTTTGAGCCATATACTTTACATCCCACCTGAGGCTAAAGTCTTACCATATTAACTGTTAAGAAACCAAACTTTCAAAGTAGTCAAGCAGTCAACTATTGCAAAGCAGTCAAGCAATCCATTTGTTGCTCCTGTTGAGATATACCAAAGGACGTTTAGACCGGCTTTTGTAAATGCTGCTCATAATCTCGCAAATTAAGTGAATGGTTAACTATGCACATGAAGATAGTCTTAGACTCCAAATGGATGAATTTAACACAGGTGGTTGCATGATTGCGCTTTTACTGCGAGGTACTGACAAAACATCCAAATTTCCGCTGGTGACCAAATTTAGCAACATTTTTATTCCAAATCTTCAGTGTAAATGGAAAAGACTTTATTACTAAAGATACTCTGGAGGGCCTTATCACGGTTGCGCTGCTGGCTCACACGGCTCTCACCCTTTGTCCCTCCCCTGCACCGCCTCGGCAGCCACGGTGTTGACATAGCTGCAGCTACCACGGGCACGGCGAGCTGGGTCTGGGAACTGATCCCTGCTAAAAGCACCAGTGCCAAGGAGAAAGTTACAACTGCGAGCACTTTCCTGCTCTAGGTTACCACGCAGCTACATAAACAGTTGAACAAGCACAAGTGAAGCAGCGATACAAGGGCTGTATTCGCCAAGACCGCTGCCAAGAGAAACAAGGGTAAAATTACAGCCTAACCTGAACCTGCATGTACCTGTTCTTAACTCCCGGAGATGAATAAGCACATTGAAACAAACAGGGGCAGGGAGGCACCCGATGGCCTTACAGGAGAGAGACTGTGCTTCCAGTCTGTCGAGCAAGTTAGGTCTGCCACGATCGCTCTGCTGGGAGAACCTTCAAAATCACGTTTGTTTACTTTATTAGCATCCTTTCAAACTGATTTTATCAATTATTTTACAAGGTCTGCTGCAACCACGTCAGGAAGAGGTATGAGGGGCGAGAACGTTGCATTTTAACCCAGGATGGAGACCGCAGAACACAACCAGCAGTCGTCAGAGCAAGTTACAGAGCAGAGCGAACCTCCACAAGCACTACGTGACGCCACCAGAAACAATAACTCAAAGCAAAAATACTTCACGTTTCACTTGTCCTTATTTGCCTTGGTCCTCACTTGTGCGGGTACTTTTTGTTTGTTACTCTAGGAACAGGCTGTGGCTGAATAAGACCCATTGTTTTTCAGTAAGTCTGCAAACTGTGCAATTACCCAACTTAATCACCTTTTTTTTTTTTTCAAACTGAGCTCTGAACTTCATAAAAATCCTAACTAACATTACTATAAATCATGTTCTTAGACTTCAGCTTCCCAGACAATCCATGTCTTACTGTTTTGGATTTCTATTAAAATTATTTTTGCACAACATGAAATAAAGAATATTTAGCTCATTTTAAATTGACACATTTAGTAGGTCTGTATTCAGGAACACTTACAACACTTCTATCACAGTGGTCAAGAGGTACTAGCCTAAATATACACCAGGCTCTTATAAATGTGTATTACCAGCCACCAGTCTTTACATGAATGTCCACAATGACATTTTAATTTTTACTAATTTCCTCCTGTTACTTAGACGCACAACATGTTACTGAAAACAGAAGCATATTATCTGAAGAAATAGAAGTTAATAGGTAATGGGAAGCAAATCAGATGTACTGGAACAGCATTTCCATGTCTGTCTCCAGCTTACATTGAACACTGCTGATGCTCATGTCTGACGCTTTTTAGAAACAATGTAATGTAACTGAAAGGTTTGAGAATGCTGCAAAAATGGTACAGACTTAAAAAAAAAAAAAAAAAAAAGGAAACAAATCCAAATAAAACCCTGAAAACACAAAAGGCCAGAGCCTGCGTGGAGTTCCTCTGACTCCTGCTGAGGTTTAAGCCACAGTTTGTAATAATCAAACAGTATTTTTAAGAAAATCCAGATTTTCCCAATGGAAATAAAACGAAGTTTATTCAAACTCCAAGTTTCACTTGGGGAGGAATTTTCTAAAGGACGTGCTCCTTTACACTCACTTTTTAAAAATGCTTTGGAATACGTGTGTTGGTGGCAGAAACAAGGAAAACAGCCTGAAAAATATTTCTGAGCAGGATAAAAATCCTGCATGTGACACAGACCCAAAGGAGGCAGCGGAGCAGGCGCACGCTGGGAGCACAGCACACCACCAGGCCTGGCGGCCGGGCCAGAGCCTCCTGCTCCAGGAGCAAAGTGCACCTCAGGGCTCGGTGTTCGCTCACAACCAGCGATTGTACAGGGCTAGCAAAAAAAAACAATGCTGTTACAGGCTGGAGGGGCTGAAGGAGCCACAGCACAGCCCTCCCCCGGCGGGGGGAGGCGGCGCAGGGCCCTGTCCCTGTCCCTGGCCCTGGCCCCGGCCCCGGCCCCAGGCCGCGGGGGCAGAGGCAGGCCGGGTGCCACAAAGTGAGCACACGCACGCCGCACCCGGCGGGGCCCGCCCGCTTCCTGCCAAATAGTGAGCTACAGGAAGTGGGCCGGGGCGGCCCGGGGCGAACACGGCGCGGCGGGGGGGGGGGGAAGGGGGAAAGGGAAGGGGAAAGGGAAAAGGAGGGGAAGGGGAAGGGGAAGGCCCCGCAAAGGGTCGCGGCAGGCTGGAAAGCGAACGAGCGCCAGCACTAAGCGGGGAGCGAGTTTTGTGCCTCCCCGGCAGAAAACACCTCCTGGTCTCCCCTCCTGGCGGTTCCCCCCTTGGCCAAAGGGGCTCAGATGATGGCCAGCACTGCGTGTCCGTCACGCGAAGCGGCGATGGAACAGCTGAGCCGTGCCTGTGGTCACGCAGACCGTGCTGCTGGCCGCTGCGCACAGCAGGCGTTACCGCAGCCCCGACAACAAGCGGCTAACTTCCCACCTGAACCCCCCTGCCCATCACACAAACACAGCGAGCAGCAGCTGTGCTGTGTGGGGCAGGATCAGTAAAACCTGACCGATACCCCCAGCACGGCCTGCACAAAAGTCCCCTCCATCGGATAAAGCCACCTACCAGCACACGAAGCTAGCCCGTCCAAAGTTAGTGTGAGAACCAAGGTGAGCTTGTTTAGCTCAAAAATCACGCTGCAGACACAAAAAGGAGAATCCAGGTAGCCCCTCACTCAAAAGTCAGGAATCCTACAAGGTACAGCTGAGGATCACCAAAAAGTCGCACTTACATGGTCTCTCCAGTCTTAGCAACATGACAAAGAAACTGATCCAGTATTGGACACACTTCCTTCTTCCCTCTCTTCTCAAAGTCTGTCGGCACGAGGATGACACAAGAAGAACAGAGAAAGAAAACAGAACAAAAAAAAAATCACAGTTAAAAACCACAATAACTGCTTTAACAACTGGCACAACTCCCACCAAAATACCCCCACGTTTCACAACGCCAGCAGCTCCACCAACTCCCCAAGCCCGCACAGCGCTCGGTGTTCTCATGAGGAGAAGCTGCGCGCATCCGAGCAGCAGAAGTTGGTCGGCAACTTCTCTGGAGCGGCCCCCGCGGAGAAGGAAGGGCCCCAGGTCTCCTCGGGGGGCTGCCGGCGAGGGGCGAGGGGCTGGGGGTGCCGAGGGGCTGCGCACAGGGACGGGGGGGCGCAGGGCACGGCCCCAGGCGGGGGCAGCCCCGGGCCTGCCGGGGGGAGCCGCAACGGGCCCCCGGCCTCCCCCTGCTGCCGCTCGCCCCTCGCACAGCCCGGGGGGCTTCGGGGGGGGCTCCAGGGCAGGATATCGGCCCCCCCCTTCCCCACAGGCCGCCCCTGGGCTCCCGTCTCCCCCCCCCAGGAGCAGCCCCCGGCCCTCACCCCGGGGAAGGGGAGAAGGAGCAGGGGCTCCCCCGGGGCTCAGCTCCCGCCTCCCGTCACCGTGAGGACCCCGCTCCGCCCGCCCCAAGCCCCGGCGGCACCTTTGAGAGCCTCCTGCAGCCTCTCGACATCCATGATCCGCGCTGGGCTTCTCCCCGGCCGCGCTCGGCGCCGCTGCCCTCCGGCGGCCCCGCCGCACCCCGCGCAGGAGCCGGGTCTCTCACACGGCCTTACACACGCTCGCACACCCGCACACACACACACACTCACCCGCCCTTACACACCCGCACACACACACACACAGAGAGAACCCGGGCTCAGCAAGCCTCCAACATGGCGCCCGGGCCGTCCCCGTGCGCGGCCCCGCCAGCCCGCCCTCCGCCTCCTCCTCCTCCTCCTCCTCCCGCCGCCAGGCGGGGCCGCCGCGGCCCTGAGGGAGGGAACCGGCTCCCGGCCGGCCTCGCCTCACGCCGGTGCCCTGCCGGGGGCTCCTCCTTCGTCCTCACCGAGGCCGGGGTCCCCGCGGGAGGAGGGAGCCCTGCGGGAGGCCGGGGGCTGCGGGCGGCTGCCTCCAGCCCCGGGGCTGGGGTGAGGCCGGTGGGGAGCGGGGCTGTGCCAGGAGGGAAAGGGGAAAACTCATTTTTGAAAAAAAAGTTGTAAGTAAGGTAGCCAAAGAGCAATCCCGGCTGTTTTTCTAGGCGTACGGCAGCTGGGGTGGTTTGCTGTGAGGTAAAATCCTGGTACAGAGCTGGGCTGGGTCTGGGGGCACAGAGGTTTCCTGCTCCAACCCCACAGCCTCAACCCAAAGGGATCCTAATGCCCAAGGGGCTCCCAAGGCCTGAAGGGGTCCCCATGTTGTCTCTAGGTCAAGGCCTGTGCCACCTTCTCCTCCCTTTCAGGTGCAGCACAACAACGAGGCAGAAAGCCTCTGACACAGCTGCCCTGGGTGGAAACGCAGCTAGCATCCATCGCAGCACGATGACCTGGCTCAGGGACCACCACAAGGGCTAAAAGCCCATGGCAAGCACAGCCCTGCTGCGAGCAACTTTCTGTGATGCCTTGTCTTGATTTCAGCATGCAGGAATGAGCACAGATGTGGAATGAGTGGTCTCTGCTGGCAATTTCATCATATAGAAGCATACATTAAGAGTATGCCTTCTAAAATCAAGAACCTTTCAGGTCTCTTTGACTGTAGGAAGCCTACATAAAATACTAATCCAAGTTATTTATGGTTTCATACTCACAACTGTGCTGTACAAAATCCTTGGTTCATACTATTGTGAAAACACACATACCTTACAAAAAGTTTGGGGCTCTTGGTGAAGGCTTTGGTCAGGCAGAGGGGAGTTACTGCAGTCCCCTGGGCCTCTGGCCCAAAGGAGGGAGAAGCAGCAGCAGTGGAACAAGCCAGCCGCAGGGGATGGGCCCTATCGCTCAAGGCACCTCGAGGAGCATGGAGCTGCTGCCCTTGAGCACTGTGCTGCCACAGGGAGCTTAGGAAAAGTCTCTTCTATTGACTCCAAAAATGGCTTGGGGTAGGTACGGATAGGTCAGATTTAGTATTTCGGGGCTCTCTCTGACCAACATGCCATAGCTCAAAGCTTTCTAAAGCGCTGCTTTCAAGCCCTAAGTGTTTTACAAAGGAATTGTCCCTTTGATGCCATGGATCAATTGTCAGCTTCTAAAAAGGAAAATGGTATTCCCCACTGGACGTCAATTACATGAAAAGTCCCAACAATACTTAAGATTTGGCACTTTTACTTACTTTTATGTCCGTTGTGTTGCCTATTTCCCTAGCAGCCAGGCAGCATCATTAACTCACTCTGTTAAGCAAACAAATGATCAGAGACAAAGATATGACTGAAACCCTAGGCCAGACAAACAAACAGCACACTGCATGAGATGGCATTAAAACCATATTGAATTTAGCTGTCATTTTTCTTCTGACCACTTTGCTCATCACAGAGATACAATGAAAGAATTAGTAAGGGCAGAGTTAGGGAGAAGGCAAATGAACCTAGAGTTGTTTGTCCCTAAGTTAGCCAACAAGGATACTGTTACCAGTTTTATTATTGGCTATCTTGCCCTTGCAGCTCTTCTACTGTGACTCCTTCTGCGTCATACCCTCGGTGGTATGCTCGCCTTTCCAGCGTTAGAAGTCTCTGTCAACTGAAACTACATTAATCTGCTTTGATACTTAGACAATAATATCCTCCCTACAGTATTAACAACATTCTCCCCTAAAACATCAGTTGGTACTCCACATGGTAAGCAAGTGAAAAATCTCTTCAACATGGAATATGCTGCGTTGAGAAGAGTTGACAGGACAGGGGAAGGTTTCAAAGCAAATACTGGATATTGGCCTGAAAAACAGAAGTGCTAAGTGCACGCAGGTACACTGATGATAGAAAAGGACAATACAACTCAGATTACAAGTTACTCTGTGCTCTTTTCCTTGAGGTCCCCTTTATTTTAAAAGAGGTGTCAAAGTCCAATTAAAGCAGCAAAAATAACAGCTTACCTTTGCAACCTTAACTACAACAAAAGAGTGGAGAACATACCTTTCCTAAAACACAGCTTCTCTTAAATAACTTCTACACCCCAGCTGACCGCAGTTCCGCTCAGATACCACATCAGCTCACATCCACAGCCCGGCTTGCTCTCTGTAATAATTCTTGGAGGTGGTCACGTGCTCTCAATTTTCAGTTTTTCCCAAGAAACTGCATTTCCCAGCACGATTGCTCTTAAAGAATTCCACCAGCCAAAACAAGCCTAGAGAGGCATAAACATACATTTTAAAGACCAGTGCACTTCTACAACCTACTTAAAAACCCTAGGATACAAATTAGAGTGTCCTAAACTGGTAAAACATTGCATTTCTTCACTAAAGTTGAAAAAAAACTTTTATCTAAATTCTTGTTCTATGTTCTGCACAGGAACATGGAACTAAGTACTAACTTTGTAATAGAATAAAACACACTCGACCTATTTACTAAGCACTTTAGAGTTACTTCTTTGCATGCAGAAAGTAAAAAGCAGTAGCAGAACGTTTGATTCTAATGCTGCACAATGTGGTAGGCATGCTTGCAGCCCTCCAACTTTCTGTGCCACTGCTGTCAAGTTATGAATTTCATTGGCACTGCGCTGTAACAGATGCTGCTCTGAGGATAGGTAAACCCAACAGGGGCCACCACGCTCAGATCTTGTCTCTAAAAGTGAGATACAAGTTAATATAATACTTTTGGCAGGATTCAATCAATAGGGAATGGTTTCACTGGTTTCACTCCAATCCTTTTAACTTCTGTTTTGAAAAAAGTGGACTTGTATTATAAGAGCGTAGCACTTACATGTCATATAATTTTATTTAATAGCAAGGTACATTAAATAAGATGTTGGGGAATGACACTGAAGGAAGATCTTTATTTCATAGTGCGAGAGAATCCCAAGAGTCAAACCAACTGTATGCTAACACTGACTCCTCATTATCAATGAACTTCCTTTCCACTTGCTCAGACTAGAAAGCAAATCTATTCTAGTTCCAAATCTATTTTTACCAAGTAAGAATGACAACATTTTGTATTTTCACAGATACGTAAGTCACACATAAGGAACACTGAACGATGGCCTGCCATTTAGGCAGTAGCTCCATTCGATAAGCTTAATTAAACCACTGCCGTTGGTGAGATCATGCCCACTTCCTTACTGTTAGCCAGACAAAACCAAATTTTTTGGAAGACTGACAAAATGTGCTGGTTACAAGTATCTTTGGACTGAAAGCAATTTTTATTAAAATGACAAAGCATAGACATTTGACTAGATTAGGCCCTCTTCAGAATCATTTAAAAAGTTGACTATGTTCTGAAGATACCAGTAGACTGTGGAAAGCAATGCTTATTAAGATCTGGAAAAACAGTTTATGGAGAAATTTCAGTTATACAGTTCAATATGCCTTTGAATCCTTGCAGGCACTGCCACAACAGAAAATGTCTAATTTCTGTCATTTTTTTTTTTAGTCCTCTTTTCCATACTGCTCACTGATATAGAATGTGTACATAAATCTATAAAAACTTGCTTTTTCAGTGCAAAGGGTATTTCAAAGAGACAGCAATCTTTCATTTTTAAAAGTGTCATTCCCCAACTTGTAGAAAATAAATAGTAAAGCCATATTCCCTGTCGTTTCTCCTCCTTCCTCTTACCACAGGAACAGTAAGAGAAAATGCTTTCTGTTTTTCAGCCCTCTCCTCCTTCCTTCCTCCACTAGAATTAATAAAAGACCGTTTTTTTAAAGTATATACTTCCAACAGCTTTTTGTTTCCTATAGGAAAGACATTTTCATTGAAATAGATTTTTTTTAGAAACAAAAAATAAAAACATTGAACTATGGCATCAAGAAGTCTTGGAAATTTAACCACAGACTTGCAAATTAAATGAAAACACTGTGGGTTTTTTGTTTGTTTTGTGTTTCAGGGAAAATGTTTAAAGATATACAAATAGTGTCTACCTCTTTCTTAGAGGACAATCATTTCCTCTGGAGCAGGAACAAAATAAAAACCATAATTATTTCTCTGGAAATAAGGCAGAGAGAGCACACAAATGACTTTGCATGTTTGGGTGGTAACAAAGATTATTTCAAATGCATTTTAGGATGAAGCTCACATTAGGGGAGGCCTGCATGTTTTGAAACCCACATCCCCACAGCTAACTGAAAAATATTTCGATTCACAGCAATTCATTATTTCCCTTCTATTTTCAAAGGAGAAACATTCAAATATAATCCTGGAAGACAAAAAAAACTTGTGTGTGGTTTCATCATTAATACATTGTGTGATCTCAACCAAATGAGTTAGGCAATCATACCTGAGTTTCTTCATTAATGAAACAGAAATGTTAATTACTCTTTGAAAGGTATTTGGCACGCCTTGTAATAAAGCATACACAGAGAGCACGATTTCATTTTGTGTAAATCCCCAATGCTGCTTGTGGAGTATTTACTGAGAATCAACAATGAAAAAACTCACGTTAGCAAAGGAGATGTGGTGCTTTTAAACTTATAACAACAGAATGATGAGAAATCATTTTCCAATCCAGATTTTTTCTTTTGGCACTAAGTTTATATAAAGCCTATTTTAGATTTATTTATTTATTTATTTAGAATTTTTAGAGAGCAGGACCGGGTCTAATATCTTAGCGATATGAATCCAGTTCTGCCTGATGCAGTTGGACAAATCTCATTTAAAAATAAAAAATAAAAAAAACCTTACACTTGAGAAGCTCAGATCAAGCATTGATTTGATAAGAATTATGTTCATACTCATCAGTACTGAAGGAAGAGAGACGTAACATACAAATTATATGGCATTATCATGTGCTTCCACGTTCTCATCTTCCTAAAATACCAACAGAAATTAGAACTAACTGGAAACCAAGTTACAGCAACATAACCGTGACACACTATGCAGACAAAAGACAGAAGCCAATGTTGCCAGTTCTGATGGATCTTTAAGAGATTAACGCGCACTCCCCAAAAAGAGCATTCTTGCATTTCCAGTTCTTTCCTTTGCACTGAGCCAGCTGAAAACTATTCCTTTTGCAAGGTTAACTCAACACCATCAGCAGCTCTCGTGCAGCAGCGTGGCCGGACTGCTAACACCGGGGAAGCAGCAGCGGCACTCGGGGGAAGAAGGGGAAGGGAGGATTACTGCCCGCGGCAGCAGCAGGGGCTCAGGTGCGCTGCTTTTCCTCACTGCCCTGGAAGGTCTTTCCAACAACCAAAACCTGATTCTTGAGCTTTAGGTCTCTAACAGTCCTGAAAATTTCCACGGAATTATACAGCATCAAAGCCCTGGGCACAGATCAATAGCTGTAATGCTGAATGCAACAACGTAAGACGTACGATCAGCAGATACCTTTACTTTCAGTAATGAAGCTTACATTAGGTATCTAGAGATTCCTGACCGAACCTGGCTTAATTTCATTCACTGATGTGTGACAGCAATTTGTAAGGTTTTTTAACTCAGTTTGAACCGAAATTGATTAGCACGCTTTGAAATAATCTGTAGCAATTCAATATCAAGTGCAATGCAGCAGAATATGAAGAGTGAGCCTAAGAAAATCTGAAGAACCCTGTTTCAAGACCCATTTAAGATCTTCAGAAAAGAATTATATATCAATATACATCATAGGATTTACATGAGGAGGTTAGGGTTTGGGTGTTTTTATTAAGTTAATAGTTGCAGGAACACCAGCACGATACAAAAAAAAAAAAGACACTAAAAAGTTGTGTATTTATTATTTAATTTAAAAGTACTTCATAGCCACTTCAAGACAAATCACATCCCTCCTCTGAGGAAATCGCTGAAGATCATTTAATAGATCCGGAAGGCCTGGGAATATCAAAAGATGAGAATAGCTCAGTTGGGGTGCCTGAAATCTAGAAAAGGCTGAAAACAAAAACTGTATTTGTGGGAGTTGGGTTTTTATGTTAAAAGTACCAACAGCAAGATGAAAAAAGAAAAAAAAAGCTACATTTGGTAAATATTCCAGGCTTTAGCAAAGTTAGCCACTGGCCCCAAAACTAACTCGGATCAAGTCCCCCTGATTCTCTGGAACTATGAGAGCCTGCGGCAACTCAGGGCCAGTGTAGTACTCATTCCAAGCTGCCTTTCTCACACCTTCCTCCCAGTACACCCCTAGGACACGAGGCTGCTTTTACACCACCCCACAAACTAACAGATCGTTCAGATTACCAGCAGACTTGTTTTTTCACCTGGAGCCTAAGGTGTGAGGAAGCTGGTATTCAAAACAACTTGCCCTTCAGAAGAGCCAAGCAGAACAGGAAGGAGATCTTTGAAAAGCGCGTACACCAAGAAGGCACCAGCTTTGTACAACCCGAACCAGTAGAGCAGGTAATTAGAAGGCCTCAGGAACAACAAAGGATTCAGGAACAGCCTCCCTTTCATGGAAAGACATTTCTGCAGGAGCAGATCAATCAATGACCCTTTTTTTTAAAAAAAAAAGTTTGTTTTTTAAAAAAGTGCATCATTTATGACCAAAATATTTTGGTTTTCAGACATTTTTGGACTATACTATAATCTTTACAAAATAACATAAGCAATTATGGTGTATTTATAGAAATATAAAAGCAAAATGTTTTACCTCCAAACATTAACCAAGTGCTTTGTTAATCTTAAACGATGATTCTTGTTTTGTCTCAATTTTTGTTTTCACTTCAAAGGAGGTGTTGACAGGTTGTTTTTTATTCCAGTCCAGAATGAAAGCAAAATTTCCAAACATTGCTGTGTCTTTTGAAGCACAAACAATTCCTTATCTCACAGCAACTACCGGTCTTTAGGAGGCTGTAGTCCTCGTAGATCCCAGTACAGATAGGCATTTGCCACAAGAGCCCAGCATTGGAACGCTTCCAGCCTCCCTGGGGGCTCCCTGTAGCTGTGCTGTCCCATCTAGATGGGTCCGTGGTGTCTATTTGCCAGGAAAATATTTGACTATATCCGACAGAAAGGTGCAAAACATTCTCTGAGAGTTAGCTTCTTCATGGTTACAGGTGCCTGATCATTAGGAGAGGAATCTCTTCTTGAAGCACTGGGAAGGAAACCACTTGAAATTAAATGATCAATGGTTTGTGTTAAAGCTGATAATATGTCAAGATTTACTGCAGTATGAAAGTCCCACATTTTTTTTTCCATTACTGGTACTTCATTCTCAGCTATAAATGTCACAGACATGCAGAGTTATCTCTACTAGGATCATACTTACAACGATGAACGTAAAATCTTATTTGAGCTCCATTTATACTCAGCGCTCCATGTGAACACGACGGGGATGTCTCCTAGCGTCAGTCGTGGCTGCAGCCAACAAGGTTCATACTGATCTAACAGACCCAGCAGGATGGCAATGAGGACATGGAAATCACGGTTCAGGTCCCTTCCTCTGAATCACCAGCAAGGGCTAAATGCCCATCTGGTTTGTTGTCGTGCCCCTCTTACTTCTGCCCGCCCTGTATTTAGGAAATTTTGGGCATGTTCTCCCCACAAGTTTCAATACTGACTGAAGCCATGCTTGCTAGTAAAAATTCTTGGATGAGGACAGCACTGCCCAGGCTGAGTATGGGGCATGTAATGAACCACCACCCAACTACACACTTCCCAGGCCAGAAATGAAGAAACACCATATAGAGTGCTACTGGTTTACAGCCGGCCTTACCTTTCCTCATGAATATCAATGGGAGTTTTATTCTTGACTTCAAAGAGAGTGTGACTGAGCCCAACATACCACACAGTTGAGCAATTTGAGCAAATGAGAAAACAATTTCATCACCAGGCATTCAACTGGTTTGGCTGCAGAGCCAGCTCACAAGCTCCTGTCACACACAGGTGTTGCCGCAAAACCACAGACACTGCAGCAGTGACCACACCGGAGTGTCAAAAAACAAAACAACAATACAAAACAAACCAGAAGGAAAGAAGGGAAGGCAAATGATGCTAAATGCCCAAATCCTTGAAGTGCTGCAGAAGGTAGTAACCTCAGTTTCCTCTGAGACTAGGTTCCCAACTCTGTCACCACAAAACAACTCGAGTGGAGCAGGACTCATTACCACTTTGATGAAAGTTAAACGTATGTATTTGTCTCATTCAATGATACATCCAATCTAATACTCCTTCACTATGGTAAGAGTAATATGGTAAAAGAGGAACGGTAAGCCCAGTTTTCTCTGCTCGATGCAGACAGACCATATATATGCATGGAGACATTTCAACCAGTGTTGCATCTCCATCTCCACTTTGCTCTCCATTACTTCATCAAAAGCCACGCGGCCAAGTACCTTACCTTGCTGGTGGATTTTTGTGCTGTACTGCAAAAGCCATACATTTTAAATGCAACGGCGGGTGAAGAGAAGACAACAACTCCCTGAGGCCATACCCCTTTTACCCTGAACAAGAAAAAGAAAGGCTACAACAAAGAATAGAGCCGCATTGAAAGCAAATTTTAAAACAGACATCACTGAATTCTAGTGTCAACCACAGATAAAGTAACCAACTCTTCAAAATGGGCATGGACAGAAACGCTACAATGGACAGTTAACAGCACTAGTACTGAGCTCCATCCCAACGAGACCCAGTACACGCACACACTTAAAAATATATATAAATAAAAATACAGAGCTTGCTTAAAATTTCATTTATTTGTACGGTAAGCCAGAGGATCTTAATCAACACAGAAATGCACTGCTATGCCTCCTTGGGAGCTATAAACAATTGGTGCACTTGTCAAATAAAAATACACAAGAACCCGATGATACAGAAAAGGTACACAGCTCTGTACACACACACTCCTGCTGTGGAGGTAAGCACGCACACACAGCAGTTTCCAGTTTCCTCTTGTAAGAAAAAAGAACTGATAACAAAGCTATCTAAGCCTCCTTTGTAAAATGCAGGCAAATAACCTAGAAAAGCTCTCACGTTATATAAATGATGCAACCAAGTGCTTCCCACTCTGGCAGTTCTTTGTTCTACAACGTGCATTTGTAACCTGACACTTTCTTAAATGGCTTTGGGCGAAAAGGAGGTGCTCAGCAGCTCTTAATATAAAGCCCCTATTTATCTATCTTCAGCAAGTTCAAGTATAATATAGCAAATTTAAAACCTGAATATTTGACGCTGATACAGCAAGGACTTGGTTACACACTTAACTTTATGCACTGCATATAAGCCTACTGACTACAGGCAGAATTCAGAGTATCAAACGCTCGCTGGGTCCGGGCTTACCTTCACCTAACCAGGGCACGGCTCCGCGGGCTGCACCCTATTGCTTCCTTCTCCATGTTAAAGGTGATTCTTTGTTATCAACACATGCAGCGTGCTGGAGCATCTGCTCCTTTACAGAAAACTATTTTGGTTTTCCCTTCTATGTTATGACACACCGCTAAACGTGTTACATTAACAAAGGTGTTTTGGTTACATTATACCGCTGGAAATAACTAAAATATGAGAGGAAGCAGAAAAGAGGATACAAGGTCTATGTAAGTATTTACATATCCCATTATTAAAATAAATGAAGGCTAATTTACATGAATTAGCCACAAGTACGAAATACGAAATGAATGAAAAATGGTTTCTAAATAAGATTAATACTAGAACCAACTACTGTTAAAACCAAAATACAATATGGTTTTGAAAGCTGTAATAGAATATAAATTAATAATTCTAACAACAGCAGAATCAAAGTTACATAATTGTTTTAATACACTTTGGAGAGTTCAAATTATAGCTTTTTTTTTCCCCCTCAGAAAAAGCTCAGCGGGGGGAACTCCCCCATTCTTCCTGCACGCTGATACCGTATGAACAGACTTCTCCATGTTAAAGCATATACTTCATACATTTTAATAGCTGTTGCGAACATAACACAGTTCTTTCTAAAAATAATGTAGCACCTCCTGTAAACATAAAAAGCAGTTTTAAAGTCTAATCATTTTATATGTAATTACGCCTTTGTTTTGTGATTAATTCCATTCCTTCATTTTAACGCAGGGTTTTGCTGAATCATGGCTTACACAATCACAGCCTCCTAAACTTCAGAGACTTACCATCGGTATTGCAACTGTCTGGGCAACAAGACTTTTGCTCTGCAACTTTCTGTGGCTTCTAGATACCATGGAAATGAGAAATTCAGAGAGCCCAGCATGCATCTCATCTATCCTCATTTGACCTACAGGCAGCTTTACCCTGATACTCAAAAATAAAGATCAAAAAGCAAGCTAAGATTTCTACAAGTTCTCAGTATTGCTAGCCTAAAAGGTTTGCTTATGTTAGCCTTACATTAATTTAAACTTTTTAAAACAGCATGCTGAGTTTTCCTTTCATTGCCTTCTGGTTTTGAAGTCTTAAAGGTCCATTTGCATTATGTTTTCAAGCTTTGCTCTATCTAGGAATGTAGTGTTTTTTAATGGCAACTAGAATTTCAGTTGAAATAGAAAATACTGAGGCGAGTTGTGTGAGAGAGCAACATCTAAGCTGAAGCTTCAATGCCTCTCTGGTTCCCATTAGGAAATTCTGAGCTTTCCATCAGAGCAGATGCAGAAGGGCCTCTGTCCTTTACAAGTCAATTTACACTTATGTGGCAAAGACTGTAAGATAATGTCTCTGACTCACAAAACATGCACAAATTGTGGACTGGAATTTGCAGCACAGAAGCGCGAACAGCAGACACGTCTGCGTGTCAGGCCCGCTTAGGGCTAGCACAGGCCTGCAGCGAAATTGCCAGGACTGCACACCCCCTGCTTTAACACCCCCTCTGCTCAGACGATTGGGTAGCGATGCAGTTTGCCACGCCGTGTCATTCACACATCACGCTCAGGGATGTGTCACAGCCACTTTCACACCCCGTGCATTCGGAAAAAGTTTGTCAGCACTTAATCCCGCGTGCAGCCTATCTGGCAGCCTGAGATGCCAGCAAGGTCTGTGTTTTCTCTCCTCTTGTGAGCTGCCACACAAGGAGAGGTATGTGCGCGCTACGAGTACCTTCTGCTGGAGGCTGGTTTTTATGAAGCTGTGCATCTGTCCTGCCTGGATAGGGCAGCAACCTCCAGAAGTACAGCTCTTCAGAAATCCTACTTTTTAACTTCAGAAACACATCCTACCCCTCTTCCACACACAACAGATATTTATCTCTAATAAATGCGTGTTACGTATACAGGATATGCAAACTGTATCCGTTTTCTTTTCCTTAGAGGAAAGCTTCATGCATCTCACCTTCCTCACCCCTCTCCTACTTGGCCTGTGAGACATAAAATGCAGTAATTTCAAGGGTGAATTTCTTTTGCTAAACAGACTTGGAAAGTAAGATAATTTTCTGCTGTTTTCTGCATGCTCCCACCTACATGCACCCATTAGGGCTTGCTTACACTTAAAAGATGCTCTCTGAAAGTCTGCTCCTGTATCACTGCTCCTGAGGAATGTCCTTACTTTCTGTTCCCCAGTAACTTCTCCCTATCACCCCTCGGCCACTGCAAGTTTTAATAAGTTCTTGTCTGTGCATATCGTACGATGATCATCATACTTTTGACATCTAAACTAAATGAAGTACTTTAAATAGACATCAAAGCCTTCTTGTATCCCCTTTTCACTTTGAAGCTATCCATTATGATCCTAGCATAGAACCGTACCTCCAGGAGGGAAAGTGCCAGGCAGTCACATTTCTATGGCCCGGGCTTCTGGCAATGCCGAAAGCAGAGGTCACAGCCGGCATTCTGTCTCCCAACCTAGGTACAGAACAAAGGTTCTCCGTGGCATAGCATTGTTACTGCGCAGTAAATAGCGATTAAAGAGGATTAATTAAAGAGGATTGATTAATTAAAAGCAGATCAATAATACCTGATTTTGGACTCTTCATTCACAATATTCTTGTACTGCATCTAAAGCAATGAGCATTACCGAGTTAGGGCATACATTCTTAAATCTGTAGGAGAGTGGAGGGGAAGACCAGGCCTGTACTCCATGCAAGAAAGGATTCTCTTTCTGTTGTGCATTACCTGTGCAGGTGCCACAGCTTCCACTGCATCACCTTCCCATTGCTTGTATGCTGCTTTGCTGTTTATGCTGTAATTATTTTCCATCTATTTCCATTGTGAGAAGCCCTCATAAAACTACTGAATAGCAAAGGGTAAAATTGACAATCACTAGACAAGAAGTGCTGTAAAATAAAGAGGACACTTCTATTCCCCTAATCTTTGTAAGAGAAATCTCAGGTCCTACGTGTGAAGAACAGCAAGTAATATACCTTCAGACAGAACTTCAATTTTAAGCAAATGCTTTCCCTATACTACAGTAAATTTTAACTCATCATGTGACAAGAGTGACCTTTGCTGTAATTTAGCATTTTCATGACAGCCAAGATTATTTGCCTTATCATTTCAAGAGTTATATCCCATACATATTAAATAGCTCAAATTGTCACTTCTTTGTTGAGCTTAAGTTCAGTACAAACTTCTGCACAACTTTAAAAAAAAAAAAAAGTACAGTGAATACAGCTGTTCTTAAACAAATAACCAAACTCACTGAACAAAAATGAGAATCACCAACTCTCTGTGTGGCAACCAAGAGCAATGTAGGAAGACAACAGAATGCCTAAAAAAGGACAGTTTAGGTGGATCTCTAGGATTTCTTCTGTTTTTGTAGTTTGAGAGTTATTAAGAAATTGGATATGGAAAATAATACATTTTTTTCTGAGTAAAAGAGGTCATATTCTTCATTTAAATGCTTCATGATGTCTGAGTGCAAGAATGAAATACTCCAAGTAAAAAACACAGCTACGTTTAGTATCTGTGGTTGGCCCCCAGGTAGACAATGACACGATTTTCGTACACCTTCTTCATAGTTTTCTCAATTTGCTTCAAAAATACTTGTGGAATTCTCCCACATAACGTGTGCACTGTGTCCAGAAACTTAGACTGAAGAGGATAGTACAAAGACTGGAAGAGATTGTCTTCAAATGGAAACTAAAGAAAAGAGAAAGAGAATTGTTAGTTTTCAGTAGCTATAAAATAGCTTTTTAGAAGTTGCTGTAAGACCTTTTATAGGGTGGGTGATGACCTGCACCTCACCCTTCCAATGTGCCATTAAACTTCAAACATCTGAAGTCTGGTCCGCTTTAGAGTGCTCGTTTTCAGAAAAGTTTGTCTGGGCATAATACCCGAAACAGTCAGCTTCCCAAAACTGCATTTCTAGAGTCCGTACTTCAAGGAAGGTCGCTAACAAGGCACACTGTTATGAAACACGTTTTAGAGTAGAGTTGTACATGTACAAGTGAGGCAGTTACTTAAAGAAGCTTATTTGGAAAGCAAGAGCTGAAATCCTTTTGGATGGAACTAAAACAGGATGAAAACATCCTGCAGGAACATGCTTTACACATTCCAACTGCTAACAGGCTTCCAAGCCCATAGGACCAGTCCCAAGGCAGACTGAAACAAAACCTCTGAACACTCAGACTGCCAATACCAGGTCGTCAAAAACAGTTTGACTTCACAAGTGTGCTCTTATTGTGCAGAGCAACTTGCTGATACAGGCATGGCCTAAATCAACTCAGTCCTCTCCAACTCTCCTTACAAGACAGCAATGGATGGCTATTGCAGTGTTCTTCAGCAGAATTAGGGAACTTCAGCACAAATCCACATGTCCATGCACATGCAGGTTATGCGTAACTACATTAGTTGGTAACTGTAAGTCTGTTATTTTCTATATGGCCCAGGCAGTCTACAACTTAAACTTTTCCTAATCAAAGACAAAATAGGGACCTGCGTGTCTGTACATAAGCCACTGAAATACTCTTCTGCATTCCCTGTGCCTTGAGGTTCCAGGTACTCAGGGAGTACAAGCTTTGGGCATTGGCATTTATGGACCAGATGTGCCGTGCCAGCAGAAAGAACTCCATTCAAACACTACTTCTACCTCCAGTATCACAGAAAAGCAATTTACTAGACGTTTTGATCAGAAGTTTGCTGTAACATGAGGGAAGATTATTCAAATCATCTCAGTAAAACAGGACAGGCCACAGCAACCTTATTATCTGTGACCAAAGGGTATTCATGAATCACAGCTCTGCTCAGCCTGATCTGCTGCAATAGCAATCTGAGTGAGCTGCTTAAAGCCAAAATCTACATGGAAAAAAAAGGACTGCCTCTATCAAAAGAAAGAACTTACATCACGTATCACTTCATAGAGTGCCTTGAACGTAGGCTGTTTGTCATCATGGTAGACACCTCTATTTCCATGCAAAATAGAGACACCTTCTTCTTCTGCACCTTTGCAGTTACTTCCATACATACAGTGGTCAGGCCGGTAGTTCCACTGACACGGAAACACGTAGAGACACTCTGCCAGTGTCAGTTGGGGGATTGGGAGGAAAAAAAGGAAAAAGAAAAAAAAAGACACATTAAATGAGTTACAACTTAAGCCACATTTCTGTGGAGAAGCTGGGACTGATGATCAGAAAAAATCAGTTACTTCTTTTACAAAGATCCAAAGCAAAACTAGACACAGAAGCTTCCCTTCCTCAGAGGATGGCTACGCCCCTCTCAGCACTGCTAGACTGGAACTGATCAGAAAAGAGGGGAGAGCAACGAAAAGGCTGGGTGCAAATATAAACCAAGAGTATATTTACAAGGTTAGAAATGACAGAATCAAACCCAGAGAGTATGAGATATGTGGCACTATTCACGCTCTTCTGCCACGGGAGGAAGTTTCCAGAGTTCGAGAAACGATGGGGGAAGAGCACAGAGCACAGATAGGTATGCAAAATCCTGAATCCTTCTGGAGACAGCAGGGGAAGCTTGTAAAGTATATCCAGTGTTTGCTGCTGAAGCTTTCATTGAGGCTATGGCAATTTGTTAAGCTGAGACACAGCAGAGCGTAAGAGGCACTGTATTTTATCCATAGTCTTCCTAAGAGTTGTCATCCATTAATTTCAAAGGTCCGGATTATTTTAAAGATCAGATGAATTTCTCAGAAGGGCTTCTAACCTCATTTCCCCTACTGACTTTTTTTTAAGCTTTCTCCATACACCCACAGTATTTGTAACACGCTTACAATGAATCATGCCACTGCCTGTGACCTTTCTGCTACAGAAATGGAGCACAATGAATCATTCCACTACGCTGGCAGGTCGTGTCAGAAGCGCTGAAGATTGAAGTTTCCACTTGGCCTTTCCTAGCTTCCCAAGAAATGTGCAGCAGGTCCTGCATGGTTCTTGAGGAAGTGCGAGAAAATGTTTTTGAAACAGCTCTTCCCTAAGGGCGTCTCTAGCAGGAGATTGCTCAAGAGAGGGTAGATTATAAACGGTCTCCTTTCAGTCTGACCTACCACACATCCAAAATCACTCCCTGGTGTTGCTGGAAGGACAGGGAGGGCTGTGATTCCCCAATTCAAACTCTGATCCAGTTAACGGGGACTTTCCAGGAAGCCTGAGCAGATGTTTGCAAGTACAACCGCTCAGCAGGTCACTATGGGGAGAGGATGTCATCAGGTGCTTATCAGCTTCTGTACATGTTACTTGAGTATTCTCGATCTTCTCACCATGATGCTTTTGCACATTTTTTGCTGTCACAGCTGGGCTTGACCTCCAGCTGCTCTACGAGCCTTCAGATACATTAATCATCAGAACAGCCTTGGGAGAAAGGAAGGGGGCAGCTTTCCAGGCCCCAGGTAGCACAGTTCTGTGCAGTTTTAAGCCAATGCATCTATAGAAAGCCATCTGCGACAGTCTCAACTGATTCCTTCTTAGGTCAGTTTCAACAATCCAGCAGTTTAAAACCTCAGGAAAGTCTAGTTTTCTGTTTTAGTTGTTTCCAGTTATTTTGTTTTCTTTTCCTTGTGCAGTCTGATGTTACTTGATTTGTAAAAAGTTATTTACCAGTTACAAGGAAAAGGCAGATTATGGTGCAGAACAGAGTCTCAACATATGGATCTGATAGAGAACACTCATTGTGCTTTTTTTTTTTTCTCTCCACACTTAAATTAGCGACTTGAGTTTGACTTTACGACCAATCTGGCTTCATCTTTCTCCAGAAGACCCTATTCCCGTAATATTTATGTCTTTCTGGAAATTAATTTATAATTTCTTTATGAAGATTTCTTCCACGTTGTATTTCCCTAGGATTGAGTCTAATGCACAGTGTATCAAGGACGCTGATGCTTGACATCTGTCTGCAATAAACAGATGTTAACTTCCCGCTTTGCTTTTGCTCTCCTGTATTTTTGGCTGGATTTGAGTACATCCAATTACCTCCACTATGACTCCTTAGAGTAAAAGGAAAGGGGACAGAATAAAGAAAGATAAATCCAAACTTCTGTTGTTCTGATTTCAAGCTCACTTAAGGGAATACAAGGTCACACAGGAAATGAGGAAAAGCAAATAAGGATGGATGCTTAGCACATTCCGAAGTGTGAAATAAGGTTCTCAGCTTCTTTGGAAAGGACCTACTATGCTGCAGTTTTGAAATCCTTGCATTTCTCAGATGTTACTGTTTTTGGAAGAGCTTGAAGTCATTTCTGTGTGATCTTCAAGGGAGCTGAACTTCCAGAAACTGCCTCAGCAGTTGTGGAAAAAAGACACGCCCTTTTAACATGAAGAAGCTTTCAGCTGCCAGTTCCTTGGAAATGTACACTCATGCAAGTAAGACTGAAAATCAAGAGGACAGTAAGGAGAAGCCAGAAATGTTGCAAATTGTTTATGGAGACATTGTGCAAGAGTGACAGGAATCTGATATATTATTTTGCTGTGCTTACAAGTATATACTGATTGGTCATGCTAACCCTCTGTTTGAGCCTGGATAGGTGGGGTATGCCATCTGACCTCTGATAATACCTTGAGAGACAGGAGGTCCTCTAGAGCTCCTCATAGCACCAGAGCAAGCAGAATGTAGGGGGAGTAGAAAACACACAGCTAAACAGCAGAATATAAATGACACCATTCTGGGGCTTGCTGAGGCTGAGTCATTCAGTTGAGAGGCTAGAAGCACGTTTCTCAAAACGTAACTTTCAGTGAAGGAGGGCAGCAGGTTTTAAAGGAGGTATTTCAATGGCTGTTTCTGTTTTCTGTTTATAGGAACACAGTTAGTTATTTGCATAAGTGTCAGAATTCAGCTGGATTTCAGAAAAATAGACCATAATTCTGAAGAATGTTTGGCAACCTCATGCTCAGATAAACATCTGAAACAAAAATATTTTTCAGCTAGGCCCTGGTCCAGTGAAGCTCTTAAGCACATATGCAACTTAATCTTTATTTCTGCATTTGATCATGAAACTAACGTTATACTTATTTTCTCACAATCTCCAGAAGACAAATTTACATATTCATTAGAGCCAAGTATGAGCCTCATTATCCGCACCACTTTCAGAAGTATTTTTATAGGTGGTAAATCCTACATGCACGTTAACATGATCTTCATGGCAGAGTACACTATGCATATCAAAAGTCACAAACAGATATTTTTTTTTTTAATTTAGTGAAGTCAATAAATTTTCTCAGCACAGATAATCATGACTCCAAGAATCCTTACTTACCTGGGTTAAAGTAAAAAATAATATTTAGTAGATCCTGGTCTCCCCACGTAATGTAATTTTTGTACTTTTGGTATAGTGGATACAGCATTTCCTCCCAAGTCAAACCACTTGGTATCATGCTGTTCTGCAGGAAGAAAAACAGAAGCAATGGGTTAATCCTGGGTACAGTGATGTGATGTGTGACTCAGAGCGTGGCACCCACATATTCTTAAGTCTGCTAAGCCATGTCAGATACCTAGAAAAATGACGAACTGCTAGGAAACATTGACCCGGATAGGGTTGGAAGAGCGGAGCTGACTGTGCTCTGTTAATCTAACTGAACAGGAAAGCAAGGTCTCCTGGGTCTAGCTCTGATGTCAGCTCCTGCTATTGAGAATCTTCCTATTCTGAGCAACAGAAGGGAGAAAATGTGGAAAAATGTAAAAATGCAGGGATGAGGTGAAAATTGAGGTATAGAAGTGAGGAAAACGCAAACTGAAAATGATCTTCCCTTCCCAGGGATTTTGATATTAAAAGGAAGTTTGTTTATTTTCTTAAACAAGCTGTTCCTGTAATAGTATGAGTAACCCCTGGCCGTGACTGAAGAACAAGACCACTCAGGGGGTAAATAATGTTTTTAAAGAGATTACAGAATACATGCTCAACAGAGCAAACAAAATTTAACATGTCAGGCCTTTCACAAAATTGGAAAGATGTCAGTTTAAAGAGGGAAAACGTTCCCTTTTCATTTATATCGATTCACAGAATCACTTTATCTGCAGCAGGATACAAAATTTTATTTTCAGCAGATGCAAACAGTTACAAATATAACTGGATATTTACATCAAGCTTCTCAATTTTAAAACAACATAGTGACCACACTGAAGGTCCTTGAATTTCTCCTTTTATGTACCTGCAAAGGGAGAGCGTGAACTGTTGAAGATGATGTTTTCTCTACTGCTAACAGACTGCTTCATCTGCAAGTTTTCAGTGCTCCAGCCCCATGTAGATATTTCACTTGTTTTAGTGATCATTTTCACAATAATTGGGTTTAGTACCCACGTATGCATTCCATATTTTTTAGATTCTTAATAATATAAACTTTATATAATTACCTACTAATATTAATTCTCAATATATCTCTGTTTCACTAAAAGACGTGACAAATCCGTAAATCACTACTTTCTGCAACAGCTGCCTTTCTTCTCACCTTGAACTGAGTGTTGCGTATCCGCGTTAAATTCATTAGCATCACTCCAGAATTGACTCCAGTTGTCCCGTAATACGGGTGACGCGCAAATCGACTGTACCAGCCAATCTTTGGTATTTCGTGTTCTGGGGCCATAGCAGCTAGCTGCGTTGAGTTAAATTCTTTCAGGATGTGCCAGATGTCATCGATGGGCCTCAGGAAGAGAACATCAGTGTCCACATAAAGGAGAGAATCCACATCCTTTAAAATAACCTTTTGGGTTTGCACAGTGAGGAGAGGAAGACAGGAACCAAATAGACAATAAAAATGAAGATTATTGGCAAAAGGTCAGTACTTCAAACTGATCATTTAAAAGAGCTGATTTATCAGCTAAATGCAGTTACATACAGGAACAACAGTTATAACTTGTTTGTTTGTTTCAACTGCAAAGCAAAAGAGCTACCAGACCACAAACGCTGGACTCTAAACTTCATATCCAACAATAATCCACTTACCTCTCAAAAATATCTGCAAGGCCTAATTAGTATCAGTTCAGAAATGAAATGCAAAGACTATATATTTACATAATTTTGTTAGCTCTTTTAAAGAACTGTGCTATGCCTGTACAAAAAAAAATCCTACAAATACATTAACCAGTTTTAGAAAACATGTCATTTTTGCACACTGTATGACAAGGATTCTGAAAGGATTAGTATTGAAAATTATATACCATACAGTATAACATACATCTGCTACTCTGTATGTATGGAAAAGATGCTTTCAGAATCAGTCACAAAACCTAATTTGGATGGTCATCATGCAGTCAGATTGGCTACCACGGACCTTGATGAAACATATAAGCTTCCACCACAGACAGCTCATGTAAAAGAAAGCTTTTCATCTCCATTTGGGATTATGTTTTTCCTATTACAACCTTGTGTTCCTACACAAGGAGAATTACATTCAATATTAGTACATAAAAACGTTTTACGTTAAGACTACTAATCACAGAAATGCATACACATCCTCCTGAAGAACAAAAAATTGCCTGGTGAATAGAAATGTCCTCTTAAGACTTAGCAGGTCACATTCTGATCTCTGTTATCAGACTCTACACCAGGAATAAGCACAGTACAGTTAGTCAAGTCACAGGGGTGTAAATTGTAAATTAGATCCAGGATATTTAATCTATTCTTGTTGACAATGTTCCCCCTTGTGGCTGTCCAAGTGCTTACACGCTCATTCATTAATTTTTGTAGGGCAAATTATATAGTGCTTCAACAGCCTGAGAAAACTCCCTGGCTGTTTGCACCAGCTATTTGTAATGCTGTTTGTTAGGTAGCAAATACCATTAGCTAAGGTTCACCATCAGGTCCAACTGAATTTTTGTTGCTCTTCTTCATTAATTGCTAAAACTGTCCAAGGATTCCTCAAGGACTCAAATTTTCTTACTGTGGTCTCAGCCAAAAAGGCCACTTCTCTCCCTCTCTTTACTTGAAAGGCAAATCCAAAGGGCTATTGATTTACACCAGGCTGTGGAATGGAACCACCAGTCACTCGTCCAACTGCAAGGATACTAACATCAAATTCTCATATTTATGCAGATGTCTTAATACTACCAAAGAAATTGAATTTTACATGAATTGAAACGTATCACAATTAAAGATTACCTGTGAAAGACAGAGGGAACAACAGGATTTTGAAAAAGTGAAAAAAACCTGCTTTTAAGTATGCTCAGCAGGCATCCATTGAGATGCCAAACATGCAAGTACAGATTTGAGTGAGATTTTTCACCTGACTGCACACTTTGGGACTCCGACGGACATTTAGCCAAGTCTAACAAATTCCTGACATAACTGTATGTTCTTCCCACATAGCAGGACAAGCAGGAGAAGGCAAACGTCTGTACATCTGCTTACAAGAAACTGCACGTCAACAAGTCCAACAGTCAGAGCACTCTGCTGTACGGAAGGTTGTAACAATACACCTTCAGGACTTCTTTTTCCACATAAAACAGCATGTGAAGGTACCAATAATGAATGACACTAGCAGCCCAATAACACACTACAGAGCTGAAGTCCAATACTATAAAAAAAAAGATAAATCCCAAAAAGATAGCTACTTTAAATCAACAGAAGACAGGTAGTTGAAAAGATGAAAAGGATGTTTAGCTTAAGGACATTCTGGATATTGCATGCTATTCTGTAGCACTGACACGCCCTAATTCATAGGGACCCAGTATGTGAATTCAAATAAAGATGAAAATACTAAAAATAAAAATTCCCTCCAAATTTAGTGTGAGACGGGTGATAACATTCAAATATGAAGAGCACGGTAAGAAGCTATTTGCCTGATGGACCCACGGCACACTGCAGACCAAATCAGGATTTTTATTTTTTTTTAATATATATATATATATAATATATATATATGGCAGAGAGACAAGTTGAGGCATTTCCTAGCAGAGGGTTAAGGGGGGAGTTTAAAGGGTGCATATAGGAACTCCTCTCAAGCATAACTGACAGTGTCAGCACTGCCTCTGCCAGCAGAAAATATTCTTTCAGTAACTGCAAACATACACAGAAATTTAAGCCTGTGGAAGGCTTAAACGGACTGTAACAATTTTCCAATATATAAACGGATTCAAGCAAGTATTCCAGTTCTTTGTCAAGCGGGTGCCTACAGGCATTCGACCCCATGCCTTCCGCCTTGTCTTCCTCCACTTAGATTCACAAGCTTTTCTTTCCTCATCTGTCAAAAGATTGCTGCCTCTCTGCAGTCTGAGGTGCTGCCCTGCAGGGACACCCAACAGGCTGAAAGAAAAGCTGCTCTCCTCCTTCCAAGCCCTTCACACTTTCCTCTTTCGCATGCGAAGTGTTAAGACTTATTTAAAACCTACACATGTCAGTCTGAATTGATCACATCCCTGTCTGGCTGTGCCTTGGGTAGAGGAATTTAATTTCAGAAATCACGTTTGTAGAGTTCCTTGCATAGCTCCCTGGATATTAATGGAGCTACACTGCGAATCAAACTTCATTTAAATACCTCTGGCATTCCCAACATCCCATAGGTTTCAGGCAGCTCTGTACCCAAGCTAAATAAGAGTTTTCAGAAAAATATGTTGTGCTTTACACAGACCTTAAAACAGTATTTATCCTTTACTTATTCAAAAGCAAAGGAGAGGACAACACGCATTTTTGACTGCTGCTTTTCAACATCAAAAGCAGGTGAGCAGCAGGAGGCAGGCAGCGGTAGGAGACCCTGCTCCAGCCGGCTCTGCCAGAGCAGAGCAGCACTGAGCCTGCTGGGGGCTCACCGGGGGACACGCTGGAGAAGATGCACACCCGACCTGCAGCATAAGCAGCACAAGATTGTGTCTGGTACTCCGAGTTTACGCTTGCTAGCACGCACCATGTAGACATACCTGACAGACTGTGATTTTTGAAACGAATGGTCAGGAATATGGGTTGACTGCCTTGTCTTCTTCCTCGCTCTGCTGGCACTTGCAGCTCAGAAGAACTGTGATTATTTTTTTTCTTATTTGCAGCTATACAGTATTCTTAGTAAATCTGTCAAAAAGTTCTGCACAGAACTTGCTATATTTAGCCTGACACTTCACTTAAACACTCAATTAACTGCAATTTGATTTCACAACTTCTGTCTCTGTAGTTAGCAAGGTTGGCAAGTAATAACACATGACTGTGTAAACACATATTGGCGTATCGAGAAGCTGCGTTACCTAATGGTTTGCAACAGCCAGCGTGTCAATTTAGCAGAGCTTTATGCAAAATTAGGGACGAATCACAATTAAGCTCGCATCTCCATGCTAATGTAGCAGTACCATAAAGTTGAGTTACTAAACTTAATTGTAATTAGCAATTAACTCAAGCTACAAGAGAGAATTTTGTCTACATAAAGCCCTGGCCTCTATTCCCAGCACTGTCACAGATCCACTGGGGAGGTGTCCTGGTTCCAGTTAGGACAGAGTTAAGTAGCTCATAGTAGCTGGTAGGGTGCTATGTTTTGGATTAGGATGAGAAGAGCGCTGATAACATGCTGATGTTTTAATTGTTGCAGAGCAGTGTTTACACCAGGCCAAGGACTTTTCGGCTTCTCGCTCTGTCCTGCCAGCGAGCAGGCTGGGGGTGCAGCAGGAGCTGGGAGGGGACAGACCCAGGACAGCTGACCCAAACTGGCCAAAGGGGTATTCCATACCATCTGACGTCATGCTAAACAATATATAGGGGTGGCTGGCCGGGGTGGGGGGGCCGGCTGCTCGGGAATAGGCTGGGCATCGGTCAGCGGGTGGTGAGCAATTGCATTGTGCATCACTTGTTTTCTTACACATTATTATTGTTAATACTATTACCATTATCACTATTATTATTATTATTGTTATTATTATTTTCCTGTCTTAATAAACTGTCTTTATCTCAACTCACAGGCTTCACTTTCCCGTTTCTCTCCCCCCATCCCAGAGAGGGAGGGGGGAGGGTGAGCGAACGGCTGTGTGGTGTTTAGCTGCCAGCCGGGTTAAACCACAACAGTCTTTTTGGCGCCCAACGTGGGGCCCGAAGGGTTGAGATATCGACAAATCTGACCAGAGTGTGTTAAACTAAAATTGGTATAAGTATTGGACCTGCTTAATAGTTGCTAGTCACGATGTTGATTGCCTTAATCTCCAGTCTGCTGTACCTGTATTCCAAATTGAGTTTTATGGTGCGTTACTTTCTGTATGTGCTCCCTGTTGCACTGTTTATCCTTTCCGGGCCCTGGTTTAAGATTGTTATGGTACTGTGCGGTGTAACAATGGCTTATGAAATGATGAAATATCTGGTCACGACTTTAACCTGGTATTTGTACTCAGCACTGACGTCGACTCTATACTTTGGAACCCATATCTCGGAAACTATTAGCAATTACACCTATTGCCTGTTTTCGTTAGGGAGCCAATCTGTGAAGGGGACAGGGGAAGACATGTTTCCCTACCTGTTCACTCTCCCTTTCTCCTTCACCACCACCCTCTTATCCCCCGAGTTAGTTACGGTGGTTCTCCGAGATGTTGAATATCCTTGGGATACTCAGACCAGCCTGCTCTTGTTGTTATGTCTCCTGAATGCGCTTCAGATTTTGTGGAGGGTTAAACAACTACTTAGGAATCTCATCCGGAGATCTGTCTTGAGGCGGGATAGTTGCGAGTGGCAGGGAGTGTGGGAGGATATGGGCAGGTTTCTAGAGCAGTGGTCACCTCCAGTGTTTTGGACATTCACCCCTGAACAACTGCAAAATCCTAAAAAGCTGGCAGAATGCTTGAAAAAAAGGTGTCATGACTCTGGCAGTTCCAAAGTGACACAAATCACTGTAGCGTGCTGGGGTCTGGCTTGTGCCTATCGAGCTGCAATTGATGTTATTAGCAACCTAGCTCCAGCTCCTGCAGCCGCTCCAGTTCCAGCTCCTGCAGCTACTCCAGCTGCAGCTCCTGCAGCCGCTCCAGTTCCAGCTCCTGCAGCTACTCCAGCTGCAGCTCCTGCAGCCGCTCCAGTTCCAGCTCCTGCAGCTACTCCAGCTCCAGCTCCTGCAGCCGCTCCAGCTCCTGCAGCCGCTCCAGTTCCAGCTCCTGCAGCTACTCCAGCTCCAGCTCCTGCAGCCGCTCCAGCTCCAGCTCCAGCTCCTGCAGCCGCTCCAGTTCCAGCTCCTGCAGCTACTCCAGCTCCAGCTCCTGCAGCCGCTCCAGCTCCTGCAGCCGCTCCAGTTCCAGCTCCTGCAGCTACTCCAGCTCCAGCTCCTGCAGCCGTTCCAGTTCCAGCTCCTGCAGCCGCTCCAGCTCCTGCAGCCGCTCCAGCTCCAGCTCCTGCAGCTACTCCAGCTCCAGCTCCTGCAGCCGCTCCAGCTCCTGCAGCTGCTCCAGCTCCAGCTCCTGCAGCTGTTCCGGCTCCTGCAGCCGCTCCAGCTCCAGCCCCTGCAGCCGCTCCAGCTCCTGCAGCTGCCCCAGCTCCTGCAGCTGCCCCAGCTCGTGCAGCTGCTCCCACTCCTGTGGCTGGGTCAGAGAAACGAGCTGTAGCAGTGCAAGTTGACCCCGCAGAGGGTATCCCAACCCCTGTGGCAGACCCTGTGTCTGGGTCAGAGAAACGAGCTGTAGCAGTGCAAGTTGACCCCGCAGAGTGTATTCCAAGCCCTGTGGCAGACCCTGTGGCTGGGTCAGAGAAACGAGCTGTAGCAGTGCAAGTTGCCCCTGTAGACAAGGTGAAAAAATGGTATAGAGGCTCAGGTCGTTTAAAACGCAGACAGTCTTCTGCTAAGTCTGGGCGAAGTGAAGACGAGGCTGGGCCATCAAAGGTGCAGGAGACTGAAGATGAGGATGAGGATGGCGAAAAATCAACAGTAACTACCCGGACTCCATACCAGCCATCAAAGGTGCAGGAGACTGAAGATGAGGATGAGGATGTCGGAAAATCAACAGTAATTACCCGGACTCTATACCAGCGTGAGCTACGAGATGTGCGAAAAGATTTTGGTCGCTGTATAGGCGAGCAGCTTGTCACCTGGCTGCTCCGGTGCTGGGACACGGGAGCCAATTATGTGGAATTGGAGGGCAAGGAAGCCAGGCGGCTGGGATCCCTTGCTAGGGACGCATGCATTGACAAAGCAATTGGAGATGGAGCACAATCTCGCAGCCTCTGGAGGCGTCTCCTGTCAGCTGTGAAGGAAAGGTATCTCTTCAAGGAAGAACTTGTATGTTTACCAAGCAAATGGACCACCATGGAGAAGGGAATTCAGTACCTGAGGGAATTGGCCGTACGGGAAGTAATTTATAAGGACCTAGATGACGCACAAACATCCACAGATCCAGATGCAGTCCAGTGTACACCACCCATGTGGCGGAAGTTTGTACGGAGTGCCCCATCATCATATGCCAACTCATTGGCAATACTAACCTGGAAAACGGAGGAGAATCCCACAGTGAATGAAGTGACTAAAATACTCCGGCAGTACGAAG
Organism: Anser brachyrhynchus; assembly: GCF_964034855.1. Lineage (NCBI taxonomy): Eukaryota > Metazoa > Chordata > Aves > Anseriformes > Anatidae > Anser > Anser brachyrhynchus. The sequence continues at coordinate 4,119,722 of NC_137705.1, forward strand.
GAAATCTCTCCTCTTCCCTAAAGGCCTGTGTCTCAGCTGTGGAGAAACTCTCTGAAGAGGTCCACCAACTTAAAGAGAATTTATCTTCCCCTCCACCTGAACGAACCAGTGTCCACCAGCTAAAAGAGAATGCTTTAGAGAAACTTTCTGAAAAGATCCACCAACTTGAAGAAAGATTATCTTCCCCTTCACCTGAACGAACCAGTGTCCACCAGCTAAAAGAGAATGCTTTGGAGAAACTTTCTGAAAAGATCCACCAACTTGAAGAAAGATTATCTTCCCCTTCACCTGAACGAACTAGTGTTCACCAGCTAAAAGAGAATACCTTGGAGAAACTTTCTGAAGAGATCCACCAACTTAAAGAGAGTTTATTTTCCTCCCCACCTGTACAAACCAGTGTCTCAGCTATTAGGGGTAAACGTTCATCTATGCAAGGAAGACAATATGGTGGGCACACACACCGCGCCACCCTGTGGTTTTACCTACGTGACCATGGAGAGGACATGAGAAAATGGGATGGAAAATCTACTGCGACCCTAGAGGCACGGGTACGTGAATTGCAAAGGAAAACAATTGGGAAAAAGGAGTTCTCTGAAAGGTTTGCTGCTCCAACTTCCAGCAGGCAGTCCTTTAAACACAGAAATGAAGATTCTGACCAGGACTAGAGGGGCCCTGCCTCCAGCCAGGGGGAGGAAAGGGACAATCGAGTTTATTGGACTGTGTGGATTCGATGGCCTGGCACGTCAGACGCACAGAAGTATAAGGCTTTGGTAGACACCGGTGCACAATGTACTCTAATGCCATCAAGCTATAAAGGGCCAGAGCCCATCTGTATTTATGGTGTGACGGGGGGATCCCAGCAGTTAACTGTATTGGAGGCTGAAGTGAGTCTAACCGGTAATGAGTGGCAAAAGCACCGTATTGTGACTGGCCCAGATGCTCCGTGCATCCTTGGCATAGACTATCTTAGAAGAGGATATTTCAAGGACCCAAAAGGGTTCCGCTGGGCTTTTGGCATAGCTGCTTTGGAGACAGAGGACATTAAACAGTTGTCTACCTTGCCTGGTCTCTCAGAGGACCCTTCTGTTGTGGGGTTGCTGAGGGTTGAAGAACAGCAAGTGCCGATCGCTACCACAACTGTGCACCGGCGGCAATATCGCACCAACCGAGACTCCCTGAGTCCCATCCATAAGCTAATTCGTCAACTGGAGAGCCAAGGAGTGATCAGCAAGACTCATTCACCTTTTAATAGTCCCATATGGCCAGTGCGAAAGTCTAATGGTGAGTGGAGACTAACAGTGGACTATCGTGGCCTGAACGAAGTCACGCCACCACTGAGTGCTGCAGTGCCGGACATGCTAGAACTCCAGTATGAACTGGAATCAAAGGCAGCCAAGTGGTATGCCACAATTGATATCGCTAATGCATTTTTCTCCATCCCTCTAGCAGCACAGTGCAGGCCACAGTTTGCTTTCACTTGGAGGGGAGTCCAATATACTTGGAATCGGCTGCCCCAGGGGTGGAAACACAGCCCTACCATTTGCCATGGACTGATCCAGTCTGCGCTGGAGCAGGGGGAAGCTCCTGAACACCTGCAGTACATCGATGACATCATTGTGTGGGGTGACACTGCAGAAGAAGTTTTCGAGAAAGGGAAGAAAATAGTCCAAATCCTTCTGAAGGCCGGTTTTGCCATAAAACAGAATAAAGTTAAAGGACCTGCACGAGAGATCCAGTTTTTAGGAATAAAATGGCAAGATGGACGCCGTCAAATCCCAATGGATGTGATCAACAAAATAACAGCTATGTCTCCACCAACTAGCAAAAAAGAAACACAAACTTTCCTAGGTGTCGTGGGGTTTTGGAGAATGCATATTCCAAATTACAGTCTGATTGTAAACCCGCTCTACCAAGTAACCCGTAAGAAGAATGCTTTTGAATGGGGCCCTGAGCAACGACAAGCCTTTGAACAAATTAAGCAGGAAATAGTTCATGCAGTAGCCCTCGGGCCAGTCCGAACAGGACCAGATGTAAAGAATGTGCTCTACACCGCAGCCGGAGAGAATGGTCCCACCTGGAGCCTCTGGCAGAAAGAACCTGGGGAAACTCGAGGTCGACCCCTGGGGTTTTGGAGTCGGGGATACAGAGGATCTGAAGCCCGCTATACTCCAACTGAAAAGGAGATATTGGCAGCATATGAAGGAGTTCGATCTGCTTCGGAAGTGGTCGGTACTGAAGCGCAGCTCCTCCTGGCACCCCGACTGCCGGTACTAGGCTGGATGTTCAAAGGAAGGGTCCCCTCTACGCATCATGCAACTGATGCTACATGGAGCAAGTGGGTTGCACTGATTACTCAGCGGGCTCGAATAGGAAACCCCAGTCGCCCAGGAATCTTGGAGGTGATTATGGACTGGCCAGAAGGCAAATACTTTGGGATATCACCAGAGGAGGAGGTGGTTCGTGCTGAAGAAGCCCCCCTGTACAACAAGCTACCGGAAAATGAGAAGAAATATGCCTTGTTCACTGACGGGTCCTGTCGTATTGTGGGAAAGCATCGGAGATGGAAAGCTGCTGTATGGAGTCCTACACGACGAGTTGCAGAAGCTGCTGAGGGAGAAGGTGAATCGAGTCAGTTTGCAGAAGTAAAAGCCATTCAGCTGGCTTTAGATATTGCTGAACGAGAAAAGTGGCCAGTTCTCTATCTCTATACTGATTCATGGATGGTAGCAAATGCCCTGTGGGGGTGGTTACAGCAATGGAAGCAGAACAACTGGCAGCGCAGGGGCAAGCCCATCTGGGCTGCGGCATTGTGGCAAGATATTGCTGCCCGGGTAGAGAACCTGGTTGTAAAGGTACGCCATGTAGATGCTCATGTGCCCAAGAATCGGGCTACTGAAGAACACCAAAACAACCAGCAGGTGGATCAGGCTGCTAAGATTGAAGTGGCTCAGGTGGACCTGGACTGGCAACATAAAGGTGAATTATTTATAGCCCGATGGGCCCATGACACCTCAGGCCATCAAGGTAGAGATGCAACCTACAGATGGGCTCGTGATCGAGGGGTGGACCTGACCATGGACACTATAGCACAGGTTATTCATGACTGTGAAACATGTGCTGCAATCAAGCAAGCCAAACGGTCAAAACCTCTTTGGTATGGAGGACGATGGCTGAAATATAAATATGGAGAGGCCTGGCAGATTGATTACATCACACTCCCTCAAACCCGCAACGGCAAGCGCCACGTACTTACAATGGTGGAAGCAACCACCGGATGGCTGGAAACATATCCTGTGCCCCATGCCACCGCCCGGAACACTATCCTGGGCCTTGAAAAGCAAGTCTTATGGCGACATGGCACCCCAGAGAGAATTGAGTCAGACAACGGGACTCATTTCCGAAACAACCTTATAGACACTTGGGCCAAAGAACATGGTATTGAGTGGGTGTATCACATCCCCTATCATGCACCAGCCTCTGGAAAAGTTGAACGATACAATGGATTGTTGAAGACTACACTGAAAGCAATGGGTGCTGGGACATTCAAAAATTGGGATACACATTTGGCAAAGGCCACCTGGTTAGTCAATACCAGGGGATCTGCCAACCGAGCTGGACCTGCCCAATCAAACCTGTTACGCACTGTAGAAGGGGATAAAGTTCCTGTAGTGCACGTAAGAAACATGCTGGGTAAAACAGTCTGGGCTACTCCTGCCTCAGGAAAAGGCAAACCCATTCGTGGAATTGCTTTTGCTCAGGGACCTGGATGCACTTGGTGGGTAATGCAAAAGAATGGGGAGGTCCGGTGTGTACCTCAAGGGGATTTGATACTGGGTGAGAATAGCCCATGAGTTGAATTGTAGTATGTTAATTATTATATAATAATGTATGTCATCACTACCATGATTGCTATATATCATAGATGAAAATGGTGATTAATTAGAATGTATTGGACAGAGTGTAACCTGAGCATGACATAAATGGTATGGAATAAGGGGTGGATATCTGTCCTGGTTCCAGTTAGGACAGAGTTAAGTAGCTCATAGTAGCTGGTAGGGTGCTATGTTTTGGATTAGGATGAGAAGAGCGCTGATAACATGCTGATGTTTTAATTGTTGCAGAGCAGTGTTTACACCAGGCCAAGGACTTTTCGGCTTCTTGCTCTGTCCTGCCAGCGAGCAGGCTGGGGGTGCAGCAGGAGCTGGGAGGGGACAGACCCAGGACAGCTGACCCAAACTGGCCAAAGGGGTATTCCATACCATCTGACGTCATGCTAAACAATATATAGGGGTGGCTGGCCGGGGTGGGGGGGCCGGCTGCTCGGGAATAGGCTGGGCATCGGTCAGCGGGTGGTGAGCAATTGCATTGTGCATCACTTGTTTTCTTACACATTATTATTGTTAATACTATTACCATTATCACTATTATTATTATTATTGTTATTATTATTTTCCTGTCTTAATAAACTGTCTTTATCTCAACTCACAGGCTTCACTTTCCCGTTTCTCTCCCCCCATCCCAGAGAGGGAGGGGGGAGGGTGAGCGAACGGCTGTGTGGTGTTTAGCTGCCAGCCGGGTTAAACCACAACAGGAGGTTACTTCAGCATCCTCCAGAGGACATCTATAGAACAAGGATAATGTTAACCTGCCTTAAAAGCTCTTAAGTAGATTCAGTGTTTTGAGAAAGGTCGTAAATGTTAGTTACTATTCGAATTAAAATCATCCAAAAATCCCTTAAGCATTTTATGATACTTCAGCCGGTTGTTTGGGTAGCTCCAAAGCAGCAATGCAGAGCCAGCTGAAAGCCAGCTCTGTGGCACACAGCATTCATGAGAACAGACCACAGTTTTTCACCCCGTTTTAACATCCATGTCAATACCACCAAACGCTTTCAATGTAGCGATTGTGCTCTCAAAGGGGAAAAAAAACCACACAGATATTTAGGATTATCCTCAGTGATCCTATGGTCCAGTCGGACTAACAACCCCCACAGACATCCAGAACACAGAATAAAAACTGGCTTTGGGTGATGATTTATTTATTGGGAGGAAGGGGGGGAAGGCAGGAAGGAGAAGAGAATATAACCAACTTGGCTTACAAAGGTGATAGAAGTCTTAGCCCTCACACTTCCTGTGTGACTTTTGGAACAGAGCATTTCAGGGAATTTTTCAGTTTCCACATCTGCGAACCACACACAGCACTGAGCTGTATCACAGGGCTGTGTTCTGCCAATCTTCCTAACATTGCACAATAGCTGTCTCGGTTTGTATATAGCTGCCAACTGCCACAATGTCCGGGTACCTGGAATTTGATGGCACATGGACAAAAATTCTACTTGGTAATGAAGATTTTACCACCCTACCTTCCTGTTACCAGAGATGTCAGGTAGTGACTGCTGAGAGCATTATCCTCCTAGTTTATTTTTAAGGTTTCATCCTGTGCTGATGATGATCCACATCTTTATTCTGCCTTTGCAGAACCCATTGATGGTTTTTTTGAAATACACTGCAGGAAAAGATTTAGACTTGTGAGATCACATGGAGCCTCTGTGAGATTACACAGCAGCCACTTCCCCTGCCTCTATGTAGCAAACATAAGATCAGATGTCACAGAATGCCTCTATAAAATGTAGGATGCCATATGATCTTCCTTAATATTTTAGTAACCCAAATAGATTCAACAAATTGAGAATGCGTCCTTCAACCTGTTACCCAGGGCAGAACACTTCATTACTGCAAGCTGTAGGATCACATCCCATAGGCTCTAGCTTTATCAGCCAGTAAAACCACCGAAAGATTTTCACACAGTTTTCCTTTAACACATTCCTCGCTCCCTCCTGTCCACTTTCACATGCCTGCTGTCGCTGCCAAAGAGACTGCTTTGGCAGGAGAGGCACTTGTGAATCAAAGGCTCACATTCCACTCAGGCTTCGCATTATCAGGAACAAGACAATTTGCACAACTGAGGGCTCAACAGCTGATCAACTCAACCACTGCTCTCCTGGGGTCCTCCCGAAATCCAGGCACATTTAGAAATGTAGAAAATGCTTAGGGCCGGGAAGGAAGGGAGGGGGATAAAAAGGATATTGACATCCTGTTGATATATTTAAAAAGTCAAAATATTTCACTACACAACAACACTAGATACCCTCTGCTCCCGCTGCGTGCGGACTGGACTTCTACAGCTCTGTCTCATCCAAAGGGGACATCAGAACCTAGTCATGGAGTAACAATAAACGTAACAGTGGCTGAAATTACCCAGAATAAGGTTCTGGCAGGTTGTGAACTTGAGTGCAGAAGGCCAAGTGGACACTTGCCACCTCCACTCTCAGCACAACTTACTTTCCTCACTACCTCCACATCAACGTAGTGTCAGCTGCAACTGTTCTGGGACAACCCAACCTCCTGAGGGTCAGACACCTTGGCCTGGCCACACATAACACCTTACAATTGCCCTGAGAGAAACAAACATTTACAGTTCAGGCTGCCTCATAGTTTTCCCAAGAAAACACCCAACAGTCTAATCATCCCCTGCAAGAAGTCGCTGGGGACACCAAACTTCAGCAACACGCAAGTGACAAAAAAGGAACCGAGAAAGCACTGCCCAGCCTCGAGGAATTGTCATCGATACATAACCCTTTTCCTGTCTTCAGGCGGCTGATGACAAATATAAGCCAGGCCATTTCTGTGACAAGTGTCTCTACCAAAGTGACAAAAAATACCACAGTCACAGGAAGAGCAGAGAATTGTGTTTTCCTAGTGAAAACATCCCCATGGGAGTAAATCCTTACAACTGATCTGTATAGAACAAGACACTTGGGGATTATTTTCCAGGTGATCTAAATATTTACTCAGGGAGCAGAGGATCCCTGCTGAAGCTGGAGTTACTTCCAGCCCATCTGGCCTTTGTGCATTTGAAAATCTACCCCTAAATGGCAGATAAACAGAACTGCTGACAGCACATATTTTCTCACATATGTATTCATAGGCTAACGTATCCGGACGTGCAGCTGTCTCCTGATAGTTTCCATCTGAGAAAGTAGAGATTTCTTTGTCCCCCCATTTCTCATTAGACAGCAATGAAGAAATCTGGACCATGTGAGCAGCATGTCACATCACTGGAGTCACCCCTGCCAACAGCAATGCACGAGATAATTTGTTGTTTGTTCTCAATTCCACAGAAATTGCTTTATGCAAAACTTCTTTCAATTTTGCATATTTCTGCATATGCAAAAGTGTTATCAACACCTTATTTCTCTCCAGCAGCCTTACATAGTTTCCAAGTTTACGACTCTTAAGAGCACACTGGAATTATTACCTTAAGGGCAAATCTTACAGTCTTGGAAAAAGAAGTACAACACAAGAAAAGGGATTCCTGAAAGCATCAGTCTGAGGACTAACATATGGAAAGGGAGATACTGGATAAAGAGGATATGATGACTGCACGCTGAAAAGAATGTTATTTATGGAAAGCATGCAGCATCTACCCTGAAAGAGCTCTCGTGCTGAGTCTTAAGTGGAAGTTCCACTGAGAGACTAGTGAAACTGCACACAAATAAGAAACACATTTTTTGCTAGCATAAAAAAAAAAAAGCAAGGTTGGATTTCTGGTTTGTTGTTTTTAAGTGGCAATAGTGCAGGTTAAAATATCTTTAAGCAGATATTTTAGCCCGAAAATCATTTTAATATTATATCAGCGAAGCTTCCCTTCTGTGGAATTAACCTTTTCTTGAAGCGAGCTACTCAGAAAGCCAGGTGCCTTACCGGAAGAAAAAGGCGCTGGGCAGCACATGGTTTGAATAACTTTTTCCATTCCTGAGCATTTCCTACTGAGAAGGTTATTGGATAAATGTTGTATTCAAACTTCTTTGTGTATGAGGAGGGCCATTCCCGTAACTAGAAGACATGAAGGGAGGAATTATACAATACATGTTATATTGCTTTTCTTTTTTAATATGCATGTGTAATGAATTTAGAAACCGCTTACAGTAACAAAGTACTTACAGGCTACTTGTTGATGTCAGGGTAATTTTGCTCCAGGATTTGCAGCATATAAGTGACTCATGTATTTATTTACCAAATGACAAAAAAACTCACCTTCTTCTCGAATTCTGGCTTAAGGGAATCCTCAGAAAAAATGTGAAAACAGAGCCTCCTGTTGCTGAAGAGAACTGCTGATTTCAGCATGATTAGCGTCTCTTCCAGCCGGTCCCCACACGCCACAACTGCCAGATGCATACATTGTAGAGACGAAGGCTCTTTTGAATGTTTTTGTTCTCCAGCTTTCCTGAAAATTCATAACAGGCATATAAAAAAATACTGAGGTAAACAAGAAGATAATTTTGCACCAACGAGAGATGAGGGTTTTTTCTTCCTCTCCATGATGTAGGGGATCAGAAAGGTTTTTTTCTGATTAGACACCCACAGAACATGCAGGTGAGAGGCCAGATTTTGTTAATCAAGACAAATCAGGAATCTTAAAATTACAAGAAAAAGAAATACGCTATTCCTAGAAATTTATCTGGGTTTTCCTACGTTTCTGGGCTGGCATAAATCACAGCACTATATCCACACACAAAACTAATTCAGTAGCACCTCAAAGCAGATAATGGCTTGCTAAGTGCAAATGATAGCTTTTCTCTCCAGCTTGGAGGTTACCAAGCCAGAACGGGCTTACTTCTACCTAGCCAACCTTCAAACAGAGTGGAGGTTACAGAACTATATCCAGTAATTTCATTCCAGGACCGTAACTTCTGGCTAGATTGGCACAGGACAACCAATCATAAATAAATAAATAACTCACCCATCCATATGCAAATTATTTTAACAGTTAATTAATCTGGCTTTTAAAAATGCATGCCTTAATCCTGGCCTGAAGGTACTGGCGTAGCTTCAAAGGACTGCTTTCCATTTCACTGGATGGAATCCCTGAGATTTTACTAAAATACAGATTTTTTAAAAACAAACACATTTATTTGTCCCAGATGAATCAGACTATATTCCGCAAGCAGTGTAAGGCCAAGCTAAGGGTTTTTCACTTAACACCCATCTGTGTGGATGTTACAGAAATTTCAGCCAGACCGCAGGAGAATCTGCATGTAAAAGGCATATTCAGGCTACTTGCTACTCAGAAAAATCAGAGGTTCCTTTTTGGGACCTGAAGACATTCTGAAAACGGGGCCTTTTGGCTGTGTCCTCCCCCCCGCAGTCAGTACGGAGGTAAAATCACATCCTCCAGGAATGCTGCTACTGTATTGTATTCACATTCCAACACGGATTGCATTTATGCTCCGTTAGATGGATTCATGGTGACAAAGGAACTAAATCACGAGCATCGGAATCGTTCTAGTAAAGTTCAAAAGGCTAATCGTAGATCACTGCCAGCTCCTGACAGACCGCCGAGCACAGGACATCAGCCCCTGCCTGCTCTCTGCACACAATTACATACGTACAATTAATCACTAAAGTTAATACTATAAACAAAAGTTCTAAATAAAGAGAAAAATTACAGTTAATAAAGCTGTCATTATCCTTTCCCACACATTAAAGTGCAGCTCAGTGTAACGGCAGCGCTCTGTACCATGGGGTAATCCACTTCTGCGTTGAGGAATACCAGCCCGGCTAGACAAAGCAACATGTTTCATGAATGGTTTAAAGTCTTGGGCTTTAGTCTTAACTAAACCCCAATTTCATCAGCGTATAAATAATAGAACACTACATCTATGTGAAGTGGTATTTACTTACCAACCTATTAGTGTAAAAACTGCTGAATTATTAAAGTGAATAATTAGCTGCTCACACAGATCCTGCTTCCCCCCATGCTACCCCCATCCCTTTAATGTTTCCTCTTAATTGAGTCTCTAAATCAAGCCATATGCAGGATGAAAACTGCTCTAATACAGCTTGTGGCAGTGGAAGTCACTGGGAGAGGGACTAAAGCTTTGTTTGTGACACTTCCAAACCCTACACCGAAGCGCTACGACCTTTTGCCAACGTTAGGCACAGCGAACTCGTCGTTCTGCAGCTGTTTTGTGTTTTGTACTGAGAAACCCCGTACACGCAGACGGGCGCTTCCAACAAACAGACTCAGCAGAAGAAGCCCCTCGATGAAAGCAGACAGCCCCATAAGCCCAGGGGAGGCGTGGAGGAACAGGAGGCATCCCGGCTGCCAACACAGACACCGTCCTGGCTCCGGAGCGGAGGAGAAACCTGGGCCTTGCAGTAATTATCAGTCACGAGGAGCTGGACTGAAAGCATTCAGGAGCTTGCAGTGGTCTAAGCAGGAATAAAAAGCCTGAGAAAAGGAGCAGGAGGTAGTGTTTGAGCTACCTCATTAGTAGTCTGGGACACCGAGGGCAACAGTTAGCGAACAAAGCTGCAATGAGGAGCAGAGGGATGTTGGAAGATGACAAATAGCACAAGATTTTGTCTTTTTCTAAGTACAACTCACAGCTTAACGACAAGGCCTTCTCTAAGATGAGATTTCATATGAGGCCCACTCCTGATTCAATGCTGTCCATCTCCTCTCATCACAAACGCTCACCGTGCAGCTACCGGTGGGTGACGCACACCGACTGGGCAGCCAAGGGTTTTCTGAACCTGCCTGCTCAGATGCTCCTAGACGCTACAAGAAAAGGGACAAACTAAAGATGCATGCTTTGTTTCAAAGGATGCAGCACGTCAAATACTACAGCAAGCAGTGCAGAGGATGCAATTAGTTACGCAAAATAAAAACCAGCTGGCAAGCAAGCAAGATTATACTGCTAGGTTACGTGCACCAAAGACACTCATAGGCGTTTGAACCAGAGAAGTACTCGGGCAGTGGCTGAGGGTGAGCGAGCACCATTTGGGGCTGTTTCAGTAACTCAGCCCCTGCAAAGCTTGGGGTGAGTCGTTAATTCCTCATGCTTTAGTTGCTCTGCCTGTAAAAGTAGGAACGGCTGTTACAGTACTAACAGTTGCCTACCTCTAGAGAATTCCATACATATTAAAAAGGGCACACAGATCCACAGAGAACCATAATTATTGTTATTAGCAAATTCTTCCTAACATGCACACGGGCTTTCGTTCATTTATAGTCCAACCTACTGGTTACAGATACAGTCTATAATTGGACTTTATGGCCTAAATTAAATGTTTAAATGCATCTAACACAATACAATGACCTGGTCCTTAAAACTTAATGTTTGACCAGAACAAATAAAGAAATTACATACACTAGGTCTTTGCTACCTTGCTCCCCATCTTCTCATTTCAATACATAAATGTAGTTTGTCAATATATTAGCAATCTAACTAATATAACATTACGTCAAACCCTCTGCTCTGTTCCCTGTTTTACCCATCTGTTCAGAGAAAATAGCTTCCTGCTTTCCCTTTCCTTCTGTTCCCCATTATTATATGACTTTAAAATTAAGCACTGCTGCCTAGGATTACGCATTGCAGAAAGCCTAACAAAATACCAGCAGAATAGATCCCTGTGAAACAGCTGAAGCCAGACTTGGTAGGATGTAGCACGACAAAATACTTGTAGCAAAGGTCTCCCACCAATACAAACCAGCTCCTACCCAGATGCCCAATGGCATTTTATTTACTGCATACATTTTTTCCTGACAGGCATGCTTGTTGACATCACAGAAGAAGCCTGAGTGCTCCAGCACAATAGCGTACATTTCTAGGCCTTAAAGTTTGGATTACATGCAATTTTCTTATTAGTCACAGCCAAAGTGTCTCAAACGTAATTAACCCAAAACCTGTCTAAATCAATCCAGATCCATTCAAAATAATGCATTCCCATCTCATTACGGAGCCTCCTAACCCATTCAAACCTTCAAATTTATTCCAGGGAGAAAGATAATGCATGCAGATTCTTACAAAATGCAATATAGTTGTTAGCTTTTGAAACCTTCTTATTATTATGATCTCATTTACTCCCGCAGCATAAACAAGGTTAGATTTAGGCAATGTATCAAAACGTGATTCACTGTATGGGCTCCCTTCCTGCACCTCAACACTGAGTCAATGCCCCAACAGTGGCTCTGTTACATGAAACACTCTCTCACACCTTAAAATATAAATCAGAAAGGCTAAAAATGTTTAAGTTTTCTCACTTTAATGCAGTTGCACAAAACTGACTGTAGTCGCTGACAACCAAAGAACTGTTGAAACCTCTTCCTACCACTCAGACAAAGGGGGGAAAACACTCAAAAGCAGAACGGATGTTTGCATCTTCTTCTTTTATCAAGGGTGCTCTTTGTTAGAGAAGTATGAGGTATTGGGGCCGCCACCGCAGTATTATGGGCCATCAACCTCAAGCCAAACTTGCACGTGTGCACACAGGCTGCAAAGAGAGAAAAAGTGTCTTGACTGGTTGCCACATAAGAGATGTTTTGCTTTGGGAAAGTTACTTCCAGGGAAGCAAACATCCTGGCAGAGGTTCACTTCCCAAGCCTTGCCGCGCTGGTTTAATAGAAAGTGTGGTCACATCTGCCCTTCAAATGTAAAATAACCCTTTTGCTTTTTGATGCTTTGCACACATCGGTCTGGTACGTACTTGTACTTATGCACAGGAAGAAAATCTTACTGAAGGCCCAGGACTTCTCACTTCCGAGAGGAAGGATCAGTAAACCGCATCAAAACCACACTTTCCAAGCTAACCAGAAACTCAAACGTAACGCTTATCTCCAGACTTGCCAAAATCATCTAATGACCGAGGCAGCACACGTACCCCTGTTTCCTACTCCTTGCCAGGTCCCAGCCAGCTGGTACTACGTGGCCCATAGAGCTCTTACCACGGATGACTATTGCATAAGGAGAAATTTCTTCAAAACTGAAAACGAATGCCTTCTGTTGTTCTCATGAAACTACAGAAAGCAGCATTACAGACTCGGAGTTAAACTGCATTTGTGAACCTGCAAAACTACCTTGCCTGCACCATGAGTGGTTCTTAAAAAACAAATGCGTGTCCTAGACTAGGCATCGATTATTTCTGAATTCAGACCAAAACCTGACTAAACTACACTAATCAACTCGGCAAAACTGAATTTAAACAACTTTTCACATTTACACAGACACAACTTCACTGAGGTTATGTGACTTATTCACGCAGCTTGCGTATGAACGCATACACCACGGTCAGACCACAAGATCTTACATAGTCATAATCGGACTTTTTATCCTGCAGGAATCGGCTAAATCACACATAGTCTTAAAATAATTTTGTAAATCTCCCTTGGCTTGTAAGGAGTAACTAAAATAATCACTATTTTTATGTTAGGAATGAATTGGCAATAACAACCTCGATTCAGCATATCAGTTGGATGTGCTTTTCTGTAAGGACATGCCCAAGCAAAGCCTACTAAATGAACGGGAATACCCACTCCTGAAGTCAATAACTAGCTCAATTATTGTCAGTTTTCCTTGGTCCAAATTCAAGCCCCCTGGAAACAGCCTCCATACAGCTTTCAGTATATTTCGGATCAGCCTTTTTACAATAAGCTGATCCTCCCACCTGATACCTTCACCGTGCTAGTGCGGATGTGATCTGTACTAGCGTGGCACCTGTTAGCAGGTGCTGCTTCCTTTCCGAGAAGGCAGGCACCTCCTCGACTTGGACCACGCTATGTCACTCCCCCTAAATTATTTTTGTATGGATACCCTCAACAACTACATTTTATTTTGGTAGTACCTAATGCAACAAGGTTTTTCAGCAAGGGTCGTAATTGGGCCCTTAGAATTGTGCTTCTCAGCGATGCAAACTCTTGCTGGTGTCAGTGGTGCAGCATCACATGCTGTCAACAAATGTGAGAAAAAACAAAAAAAAACAAAGTTGAAGAAAAGTTGAGATACATCACTTCTCTCTTTTGCTGTTGTTGTTCTGTGTTGCAGAACAAAAAAAAAGTTTACAACTTTGGTCAAAAATACTTGCAAAGTCATCAATAAATAATAGAAAAGTCAGATAACGTCAACTTTTGGAACATGAAGATGCTTGCTGAAAAGCTCATTGAAATGGAGCAGTTGTTTAACAGAGTTTCATGCTTTCCAGGCTCCTTCCCTCAGTGTTCTTCTCGATTTCCATGATAATCGCAGAGATATGCCTTAAAGAAAAATGACTTCAGGAGGTACAGTTGCTAGTGGAAATAATCCTGCTTTAATACACGCATTTGAATTCTGTCCATGACGCATTCTCAGCCACAGTAAACATCTCCTGCATTCAGCAGGGCAACAATGCTTGTAAGAAACCAACTGCTTCAGTAAGTTAAGGAATAAGAGCTCAAAAACCAGGAATAGTTTTCATTCAGAACATCTCTGTGAAATCACGAATGAAAGGCACAAAGACATACCAAGTTAATTAGATATATGAGGTCACACTGACCATAATAAAGTTGGAATGCGACGGGGAACACAGTCCTCCACCCACTGAAAGAACACGCTGCCTCTATCTTTTTCTGAAGTAGATTTTTTTTGTAAATATTCACATTTTTAAGCATTCCATCTGTGAGGTACTAGAAGAGGGAGTTGAAGACAGCACGATTTCAGTCCCTTATGACAAAGTACTTTACGTGTAAAGAGCAGTTAAAACAAGACGTGGACAGCTTAGAAGCTGTCGGCGAGCTGCTGGCTCACCCGCCCAGGACACGGCAGGACCACGCAGCAGTCACCAGCCACCTCGCACCTTCCTGCGGCACCAAGCCACCCTCCCCAGCCGCGGTTTCGGAAGTGACAGCACCTCCCCACGCAGCCCAGCCGGCGAGGCCCTCACCGCACCCCACACCCCCCCCCCCCAACCCCGGGGAAAAGCCTCCCCTCCGGGGCACACCGCGGCTTTACACCCCAGCGGCCGTTCCGAGCCCCCCTGCGCCCCACTCGTGTCAGGGGCAGGCTCGGGGATGGGGGAAGCTCCGGGGCTTTACCTGGCGCCGGCTCCCCCGGCCCCGCTCCTCCGCGGCGGGCTCCGGCCGAGGCGCGGCTGGCGGCGGGCGGCGGGGCGGGCGGAGGGCGGCGGGCGGGGGGCGGCGTGGCGGCCGGCCAGCAGGTAGAGGAGCAGCAGCAGGCCGGCCAGCCCCAGCAGCGCCGCCGCCACCTTGCAGGACAGCCGCATGGCCGGGGGGGGGGGGGTGGCGAGGGGCTAAGGGGCTAAGGGCCAGGGCTCGCCCCCGCCGCCGCCATCGCCCCGAGCGGCCCCGAGCGGGGACGTGGCCGCCGAGCCCCGGCCGGCAGCGGGGAGGAGCCGGGCCCCACGGCACGGCACGGCCGGGAGGGGCCCGGGGCGGGACCGGCACGGGGGAGGCGGCTCGGGGTGGTCCCGCTGCCTCCTCCGGGGGGAGGAAGGCGGCCCCCGGTTAGCGGCCGGCCCCGCGGCTAGCGGAGGAAGGCGGCCCTGCCGTCAGCGCCTGCCGACGGGCTCGTGTCGTTCCGCCCGCTGCACGGGGTGAAGTGAAAGTTAGTGAAGGAACTCACGGGCGTACAACAACGGGAGTAGGAGCGGTGTCTGACTTCTGGGACTTGCGCTGGAGGGACTGAGCAGTCACCCGGCTGTGCGGCATCAGCAGGGAGAGCAACACCGCCGGCTTCGCAGGAGCAGCAAGGTTGGGAAAGGCCTCCAACACCATCGTGTCCTGCCACCCTACCACCAGTATCGCCCACCAAACCTTGTCCCCAAGTGCCACGTCCAGCTTTCCTTAAACACGTTGGGCAACCCCCTCCAGAAATAAGCTTCAGAACTAACCTCACAGAAGTAAATCCTGCTTAGGTTTGTAAGCTTATTTATCGCCATTAAATGTGTAGTATGACAGAAACAGAAGGATTCTTGCTGCCCCATGGGGCTGGAGCACACACTATTCAAAGAACAGTGGCACAAACACTGGAATAGGGAGCAGGAGCTGTAGCCTCACCCATCCCTCGTGGTCTTAGTGCTTGAGCTCAGACTCGTTTCAGCTCCAGGGAATGCTGTGCCGGACAACAACCGTGAGCTAACAAGCTGCACTGGAGCAGCCCCGGGGCTCATGCCAAACACAGTTCTCCTGCTGTCTCTCACCTCTCTCTGGAGATGTGCTCTCCATCAGGCTACTTGGTCTGCTAGTTTTAAAGTAAATCCTCAATGCTGCTGCTGTAATGTGAAGACCACCACAATGGCTGCAGTGCTACCGGAGGGAAAGCACGTCATCGCAGACAGGTAACCGCAGGCTGTGAGGCCAAAGCCGCTTGAACTTGCGGGTCAGGACCTTACCAAGGTAAGGATCAGTGTACAGTAAATGATGCACCTCACACAAAAGGGTGAATCTTCCTGCTGCACAGCCCTGCTCTGCAAAGTCATATTTACTTTGAGGCTAGGTCTCCGAAGAGCTGGTCCTTCACTACTAAAATGCATTCAGTGGCTGGCAAAGCTACACAGCTTGGCCCTTTTGTACCGATGTCACGACAAGTCTTCACCAATGGTATCCTAAAAAATACTTAGCCTTACTATCAATGGAGATGTGAAGAAAATGTACTGTTTCAGAATTTCATCCAACTTTGATTCTGAGCAGATGTCAAAATATAAATTACTTCATACAAGGAGAAAATAGCCATACTAAATGAGAAGCTACAGAAAAACCACAATGCATAACCATATGCTCTCTTCAGAGAATGTATGTACCACGACAAAACCCTACCAAACTTCCTTCCTAATAAAAATGATTATCAATAGCAATCCCACGAAATCCTCAACCGGTGCAGCGTATGATTTTATACTACTTATCAATAAAATTTATTTTATATGTAGGAGATATGCCAGCAATGTCTGTGTAAAGATACCAGGATAAACATTATGAAATCTGCAAAACATTCTAAGGGATTTTTGAGATTTTTCCCTTCATTTGTGTAATATGCTACAGTTTACACTTACCTGCCTATGTGCACCATTTTCTTTCAAACTTTCATTTGTGAAGATATCAATTCTTCTGGGCTACCAACATGCACACTCAAACAAAATCAGTTCCATTACCAGAATGCAGAATTCCATGGCACAGCTTCCAGTCAGCACTGCTAAATCCACTGCACTCTCCAAACTGTTCAACTTTGGTGGCAAAGCAATGGACTGGTCACGATGTGTAGTCTTCTTACATGACGGTGGCTATAGAGATAATCAAACTGGTGGCTTAGGTCTGGAAAAAAAAACAAAAACAACAACAAAAAAAAACAGTGAAAGCATGCTTTAAGTAAAACTTAACATACTTCAGGCTTCATTTGAACAAATTTATTAACACCAAGTGTGTTATGCATATTTTATATTGCAGCCACGGTACCATGACATCATACGTATTGAGAGGCAAATCATTCAAAGGCCTGTGCTATACCATAAGATTTATTATGTAGATCTGTAAGGAACTAATTTAAAGTACAGTTATATTTTGAGAAAAATTAAATATGGAGCCTTAATAGTCAATTTAACTTTTGGTTGATGTGCCAGTTTCCTTACTGAAATCAGCATATAAATTTTCTTTTACAGGCAAAGTACTACCAGTCAAAAAAGGCTAGAAGTTATTAGAGTCTGAAAAAAATAATTCTGAGGCAGTCTTGGAAAGCGTCAGTTAGACCAGAATGAGCTCTCTGATGAAACTTCTTATCTTTCACCGACTCATCTTATGTGAATTTGAACTTATCTAGAGAGCATGGTGTCTAGTGGTTCATAATTTAGCTTCCTGTCCAACACACCATAGATTGTACCGGCAAGGTCCAAAAGTTAATTAGTGCTGAAGTTCTCTGGAAATGCATCAAAAGTTTCTGAGGCCTTGGTCTAAGTCAAATCAGCATCTGAAATTACATGCCATTAACTTCTTAATACAAAAAATGCATTCTATATACAATGCATCGCCAATTTCTGCATGTGAAAAAATGGGACATGGGAACATTTAGGCTGAATATTAAAACTGTCCATCCGTTTTAGATCATCGAGGAGAACGATCTATTTTGAAGCAAGTATTTGCTTTTTGTGCATGTCAACAAAACACTGCACAGTATTTAAACTGCTGTTTGAGTTCTGTATGAGTGAAGATGTTTTCTCATGAAGAGATGCCAGATCCTTTGGATTTCCAGCAAGAAGATCAATCGTTATCAGCATGGAAGAATGTCTGTCTATTTTGTTTTTTAAGCTTTGTCAGCAGAGGTTTTATCCCTTCAGGACAAACATTTGAATGCATTTCAGAGGGGACAGGAAGAAGAGAATCAGTAGTATTTCAAAATGTAGAGAATGATGTGGAACCAGAATACCAATCATCGTCTAATGACAGAATAATCAGATTAATTTTACATTAAATTCTATATTTAAAGAGTTGGCTTTTAAACAGACTTTTCTGCCTTTATCAATTTCCTTAAGCCTCTTGTATTTTGTCCCAAATGCTGTTTCCTTGGCGTCACCAGGCTCTGCCTCTATTCACAGACAATCTGGTTCACATCTGCCTGCTCTCCTGCGAGACACTTACAGAACTGGGCATCCTGTTCCAGCAGTACTTGTGGGACTGATCTTCTGTGTTTTCCTGCTCCCCTGCGCTGCTCTGCATTTCAGCTTTTGAAATCACTTTATCCTTAATACCTTAACTCGAATTACATTAGGCCCAAACCTTCCATTCCTACTCACTTCTCGGCTTCCCTCTCTCCAGAGGTATTTCTTCTCACTAGGTGCTGTACTTATACATACAAGCAGTTGTATTCTGAGCCGTGGCACTGGATTTACTTTCAGCAGTCTGATGTATTTAAGGATCAGTATCTGGCCACGTCCGATGCCAACACTTTCAGCTATCCCTGCGGTGATCAGAGGAAAGCGCTGGGGTGATGGGGGCAGCCTTCCCCCCACAGCACCCCATCCTCTGAGGATTTTGCCACGTTTCTAAGGCTTGCGGTGACAGTAGTTGATGCTTAGGGCCTTAACAACATCAAATACTGCTTTCAGTTGTTGAGACCGTTTACACAACCCCAGAACCAGGACGCCAGAGGCACCAAATCACCACAGTCAGTGCCGTGGCTTCTCTACGGAGAACCGAGGGGGGAAGAGCCCGCGCCATGCTGTGAGGGGAAAACCGAGCCCAGGGCCAGCATGGGAGCCCTCGCATCCCTTCCAGCGCCCTCCTCCGAGGGCGGGCAGCGGTTCGGAGGCGGCCTGGGGAGGACAGCCCTGTGAGGGCCGGGCTTGTGGGGCCTGTGCGGGCCGGTTCTGTGCGAGGCCGCCCCTGAAGGCGGAGCTGCCGCCCGGGCCCGCACATGCGCTGCCGCCACAGCTCGGCACAGGCGGCCTCAGGCATGGTGAGTGGCGGCGGCACGGCCTCGTCGTGCCTCGTCCCGTCCCTCCGGCGGTGCTCCGGCTGCGGTCGCCGGGCTCTGCCCCCGGGCTCTGCCCCCGGGCTGCAGCTGGCCCCCGGCCGAGCCCTCGCCTCCTGAGGCGGCTGCGGGAGCCGGGCGGGCAGGCGGGTCCCGTGCGGCGCCCCGGGGGAGAGGTGCGATAGGCAACTGTTCACGTGCGCAGCAGGGCCGGGTTGTGTGTTTTGTTTTGTTTTTGTTTTAAAAAAAGGAGAAAAGGCTGGGAAACTTAGTTATTCGGGAAAACCCGGCGTTAAGTTGGAGCAGGCGCTGCTGGGGATGGGGTGGTGTGGGGGGGGCCGGCGGCTGGGGCTGGGGGGTGGCACGGGGGGAGCCGCATTTTCCAGGTGGTGCTCCGCTTTTTTTTCTTTTTTAGGTATTTTTTTTTTTAATTACAACCGTATTCTAAAATAAACCTAAAAAAAAAAATCCTGCATAAGGAAGCTTTCGAAGGGTGAGACGGGTTGTATATATCAGATGGATGGTACTTTGTAAAGTCGTTCTCTCGTTCAAAATATTTACTCGCCCATGTACAAACACACATCTGATACTGTTAGATTACGATTTAAACCTTAAAAACACTCACTGAAGGAGATGCCAAGTACAGGTAACTTAATTCCGTGCAACTTGTTGTATTCAGGTGGTCTTTGGCTGAATCTTCAGGCGGAACTGACATTGAGCTGCTTCCTCAGGATTGCTGAAACTGATCAGAAAACTGCGAACTGATCAAAATAGTAAGTGTGCTTGCCTTGGACGTGAGGAAATCCCGAGGCTGTCAGTTGCTTGTTTTGCTGAGACACCTCTCGTGGCCCGAGCCCACTGCGCAGGAGCACCCCTGACTTGCCCTGCACGTGCAGTCCCCGTGGCCTGTGTGGTAAATGTGGCACGAAGGGCAGTACGCTCAGGGTGTGCGCTCAGCTCCTCTCTGTGAGGTGTACTCAGTCTGTTGCTTGTGTTCAGGCTCGTGTGCGTGCCACTGTAAAGTACAGCTGTAGTTGTTATAAAATACTGCTGTTTTTCAACGTTTTTAATCGTGGTTTATGGTCAGTTCACTGTGAAATAGTAAACGACGGTTGCAAGAAATTGTCAAGTTTGAGGACTGAACTTGGTGTGCTTTTTATGACGAATGTAGTAAGTACTTTTGTGCGCTCCAAATGTTTGCGTTCTTTTATGATAAGTTTTCGTTATGGTGCAGCATGATGGTACCTTCATACCCTTGATAGGAACACATTTTTTGTTCCTGTTTTCTTGAGTATGTAGAAGATAATTCTGTGAGAATCTGAAATGTTTTTCAGAATTTTCAAGAGACACTATTTACTGTCATAAAATGGAAACTACAACATATTAACCTTTTCTTGTTTTCCTGTTTTGATAGGGCCGTATAGTCAGTGGTCGCTTTGCCTGCGGCATTCACCATGATAACTCCAGCTTTTGAGCTGAGCCAGGATCCGGATTTTCTTACAATAATCATTGAAGTACCTTATGCGAGAGCTTCAGAGTTCGACTTGTATTTTGAAGGGGAAGATTTTAAATTTTATTCTAAGCCTTACTTTCTCAGGCAAGTAGTGGAAACATTTAAAAAAAAAAACTTTGGGCTTCATCAAATATATAAAAGTCAGTAGAAAATGAACTTCATGTGGGGTATTTCAGATCATTCTTTATCTACAGCTCTGACATTCTTGACTTTGGGCAGCCCATCTTTTTGGAAGGAATTGTTTTTATGGATCCGTCCTCTTTCTTTCCAGACATTAAGTCACCTTAAAAGGAACTTAAATAACTGCTTTGCTGAGTTTATCATACAATAGAGCTTTAGTTGTAAAATGACAACACAGTTCTTTGGATCCATGTAAGTGATAGAGAGCCAGGTACAATATATTTGATGAAGAATGTATTTTGATGCCTAATAACATACGGAGAAAAGTCATGTGAGTACAGGTGGTAGGAATTGATGTTCCAGTCTACAGCTTGCAAGTTCCCCGCTATGCTGCAGAAAAGGAACAACAGGCAATCTCAGTATGGAATTACTAAGGGAACCTTTGGCATGTAAGAGCTGATGAGAGTTGTTAACCCTTCTTGTTTTCTGTTTCCTGTGTTCTTGGATAAGCTTCCCCAATACATGTTAGCAGACCACAAGGGGTCTTAGTAGATTGGTAGAATGCAGTGAATTAGTTACCTCGTGTCAAGTCACTGTGGATTAGCTTGGAATTTTTAAATTACAGAATCTTCCAAATGCTGCATGTAATGCCAAGGATGTTGTTCGTCTCTGCGGTGGCTGTGACCCTGAACTTCACAGGGATTTAGCTTCATGGCTTCTGTTAGTATCAAGAGGAGTCATGTAGTTCAATTGTTTGTGCTGCTTTTGGAATGTGCCTTATGCGTCTGTGTGCTGAGATGTTAAGTTGCAGAATTAGTCGGGCATTCAGTCATCATCTCACTTCTTGCCCACAGGTTGACGCTTCCTGGAAGAATTGTGGAAGATGGCAGAGAAAAAGCATCTTACAATGCAGACAAACGTACGCTTAATGTTCTTAGTATATTTGTTGTTAAGAATGTTACTAACTCTCCAGTAACTTATACTTCCTTGCACTGGCATTGCATTTAGCGAAGTATATGATAATGTAAAAAAATTCAAAGCTTCTCCTATGTTATGTGGTATTAAAAAAAATTGCTGGGGATTTGCTGTACTTAAGCTATCATGAAGCAC
Source organism: Anser brachyrhynchus (assembly GCF_964034855.1). NCBI lineage: Eukaryota > Metazoa > Chordata > Aves > Anseriformes > Anatidae > Anser > Anser brachyrhynchus. The sequence continues at coordinate 4,141,756 of NC_137705.1, forward strand.
AAAAGACATTCCGTAACTGTCCTAATAATGAAAAAAATACGTACAAGTTCCCTTCAAGCCCACAGGGGCCAGACATGCCATTGTACAAAGATCATTATTCTAGCAAATCCGCAATGAAGTCAGATAGTACTAAGTACAAATGAGATAATCCTGAGACAGTCTCATAACAGTCTCTTAAGGTGGATGGGTGGATGGTGTTTCTGGAAAACAGTATTTACCTTTTGGAATAAACTCATTCATAAACAAAAGGCTTGCAAAGCCTTCATTATGTACTGACTCGGAACAATAATCAGAATGTTGAATAGCTTCCTATGATCCGTTGATGACTTGATTGGTGGAAGGATTCAGAATAAACTCAAGCTTGTTTTCTGTTGGTGTGTTATGCAATGTGAGTCAAGAGACTGCAACTCATTAAATATTCTCTTCCGTGCTTTATCATAAAAATCTTTGATTTCTGTGAAACTTGTTAGGGGTGTTTAAAAATGTGCACAGAGATAGATGCACAATAAAATGCTACCTGCATGTATCCCGATTTCTGTGAGCCTTTTCCATTAGAGGAAAAATGCACATTTTTTGTTTGTCATGGTTATTTTAATATCATAACTATATTCTGACTTTCCTTTAAGGGACCTTGACAATTCGATTACCTAAGGAGAGTCCTGGGCAGTATTTTGAAGGACTGGATATGGTGACATCCCTTTTAGCACCAAAAAAATCAAGATCAGCAAAACATTTAGTGGAGGAGATAGGTAAGACAAAAAGTCTTAGTTATATTATCAATACAGATACATAATAAAATAGTTAGGAAAATAGATCTACCTATATTTATTTTATATATATATATATATATATAAAAGAGTATTTCTACTCTTACCTAGTCCAAGGTACAAGCAGAGTATGAATGAGACTGGAATTACTAGTAAGTATTGAAAGGAATGTCTTGAGTTGAGGAGTTAGTGATGTATCTGTAGGCTTAGTTGTGATCACATTTTTTAAAATGTGTTTACTATCTGCTAATCCTCTGTAGATCTTTGTACCCCTCTAGTGGCTGTATACAGTGGAACAATGATTTCAGACTTTGAGTGAGTGTACTCAAAAAGCTTTAGTTTTCCTCATCTCCATTTTTGAAATTTGTTGAATCTAGAGCAGGATCTGTGATTATTGGTCTAATCATCTGCTTGTCTGAAACACTTTAGTGTCCAGTGAATGTCTTTTTTTCTTTGTTCACTAAAATCCTTTGTGATAGAGGCAGTGTAGTCCAGTGTGAACTGTGATATAGGCACATGCCACCCTTCAACCTTATGATGCAATTGGAAAAAAAAATGGGGCTTGTGTGTGAAAGCGATACTTTTGCAGGTTCCAGGTGACAAGAGTGATAATTTTTTGGAAGACCGCCCTTTGGGGATAGCGGCACAAGAAGTCCAATGAAACCTCACAAATTCTGAACATCCATATTTGGGAATTTGTGCGTTGCATCAACAGAAAAAAAAAGAAGCTTTTTCCTAATCTTTGTCTTTTTGCCTTGTTATCTATGAATCTAGTCTGTTACAGCTAATTTTAATTCAAACTGATTGGTTTATTTGGTAGGGAAGTTCTCAGGATGCTCTCAGTCAACTGGATAAAATAAGGGGAGATTTGGAGTTGTGCTGTTCACGTTTGTCTCTGTCTGCTGCCTCTGTTTTTTCTCCTCTTTGTTTTTCTGGAAGTTACAGCTGACCCAGTGTAGTAAAACATTTCTTAAAGACGTAACAATGAAAAATGCTTATTTTGTTATTGGTGTTTGCCTTTCTTTTAAGTCATATACACTTCCTACACAATAATTTTTTTCCTTTGACCATGCAATATATGCAGGTGCCTCTGCTGCGTTGTCTGAGGAGGAGGAGGAAGAAGAATTTGAATGGGAAATAGAGCAGACCCCTTATGAAGAAACTGCAGAAAGCTTTCCACCACTACAGTACTGCTATGGATTTGGGAATTTGCGTTCGGGGGTGTTCCAGCGGCTGCAGGTAGATGCGTTTTTAATTTTCTAACAAAAGTTCCAGGTAGCTTTCCTGTTGGATAGACTTTCTGGCTCATTCCATAGTCAGGAGGGGATTGTTAGGTAACAGATCTCCATTGTCCCATTCTGAGACATGCCCTTGCATGTAATAGTACAGACAGATCTTTGTTTTTCAGCGAAAATAGAGATGCTTGAGTGAGTTAATTGTGTATCAGAGTTATTAGGTGATTTTTTTTAATTGAATAAATATTTAGATTTAAAAAAATGCAGAGTGAAGCCCTTCTACTGTTAGACTTGTAAAATATTTCATGAAGAGGGCAATGCCTAGCTATCTACTATGTTGAATAAAATAAATTGAAATATAACTAGGTGGTATTTACTGGTTGAGATCGTGATTCTTCAAGGTGATAGCCCACCTGGTATCTGTTAGATTTACTAGGGTTATGCTGATGCGCTGGAACTTTCTTTTGTGGATTAGTTGGCAGGGCAGAAGTTCTAAAATGTGGTTACTTTGCTATTGTACATTCAGAAGTTCTTTTATTTCATGAATAGATGGAAGGTAATCTACACCCAGTAACGTGCAAGGTAGGAGAATACCTTTCATAGTGTACAAAGCTTTTATTCAAGTAGTAGTTGATAATTTATTTCTTTTTAATGTTCTGCTTAAGTTCTTACACCAAGCAATTTTGGCAGTAGGTGCTTAAATCATATAAGTGTAAGTTACTACTGCATGAATTGTAGGATTTTAAGGCCTTGGAGCAGAATGATTGCTATTTGCGGAGAAAGTATTTGCGTTCTGTTCAGATATATCCACTGGTTTATTACCATGAAATTTCTGAAGTACATTTCCCATCAGCATTAAAGTGCCACTGCTTAATGATATTTAAAAGGGCACTACAATTGCCTGTTAATTAATGTATGGCCACTTCAGAGTGTAGCAGTAATCTCAAGAGTCACAAGAACAATATCTGTGATTTTTATCTTGCCTTCTTGTGGTTGTGTGCTTTTGTTAAACATTACAATTGTCATCATACTGCAAAATAACCTGTCTGCCCGATGATAAAAAGGCATTAATAGAACTCATAGTATTTGAAGCTCCTTAGAATTTGTTATAATTGTAACTTGTTGGAATTTTGACGTTTTATTTGCATAGCAGAGCCTGGATTTGAAAGACTTGAAAGGGAGGTTGGACAGCATCTAGGCTTTACCCTGTAATGCTTATAAGCATTCTTCATAAACTTTTACTGAATGAATCTTGCACATTGTATCTGCAGCTTTGTCATCTCACTATTGATGCGTTTTCAGGATGAACTCAGTGATGTTGTAGACATTAAGGATCCAGACAAAACTCCAGTATGTGAACGTAGGAAGAAACGCCTGGCAGCAGAAGCTGCCAAGTTCGATCCTGATCATTACCTGTGAGTACTGATTTATTTTACCTGGTCAAGTAAAAGTATCTCAATTGAAATACTCACTTCTTCTCTAGGTGCTTGGTTTTAAGAACACTTGTGGAAATAATAGCTTTGCTTCTTATCTGCCCCTTTGTCTCATCACAGTAGGCCTCGGTGGATGTTACTGAGAGCAGCCCTGAGGAGAAGGACACGGGGGTGTTGGTTGATGAGAAGCTTGGCTTGAGCTGGCAGTGTGTGCCCTTGCAGCCCAGAAAGCCAATCGTGTACTATGACTTTTTTTTTTTTCCCCAGAGCTGACTCTTTTGAAGATGAAGCTATTCAGCATGTTTTGAAATACAAACCGTGGTGGGTTGAGGCTCATGAAAAAATGACAGCCTTGCAGGGAAAAAGTCATCATAAACACGACAGCAATACATTAGGTGAGGGCGTTTTATATATATATGTGTATGTACGCACCTATTACAGAATAATTGCTGTGAAGCCTTGTTATGTTCTAGGTTATCATCCTTAAAGGAAAAAGTATGGTGTTAGCCTACAATTTTTGGTCTGGCAGACAAGTATTCTGTGACTGTCTTGCTTCGTTGAAGGACGGTTGTATACTGAAATCGGCAAGAGTTGTATGTGGAGCAGTTCACAGTACATTATAAAGCAGTCATTTCATTTAAAGTATTTACCTGTTAGTTTGTGGAGTGTAGTGTGTGATCTGGTTTTGGTCTCCATAATAAATTTGGGAATTAACTGTTCTTGAAGGCCATCTTAGAATTTCAGGTATGTGCAGAAAAAAAAGTTTCCTTTTAAGAGTATGCTGGGACTTTTCAAGATTTTAAAGGAGCTGCCACAGTCAGCAAGTCACAGCGTCTGCACTCAAATGAAGCCTGTCTTTGTGTTGTCATTGTATTAGTTAGAACGTGAGTCACTTGTTTGTTGCTGGTGCTTTTCTGATTTTTCAGGTAATTGTTCCCCTTTTCTAGTTGTGTTTTGAAAGAAGAGATAGTCTAAACTGTACTTTGCGCCCACTTAAAAATGCAGTGCAGACACTTCACAGCAAGTTTTCCAACAAGCAGTTGTGGAAGACTCCTAGCCCTTATCTCTCTTTGATGGTCATGTTTTCTGTGGGATGTTTCATTTATACAGTGCCACAGACATTCATGTTACTTATTACTTAACTGTTGTTATGGTTCCAAGAGACTTTTTTTTCCAAGGGAAAATCTTTGTGTTGGTTTAGAAGCTAAATGGATGACCTTGTAACAGTTCTGTTAACAGATAACTGAGATTACCTTTCTGAACACAATGATTGTAGAGACTATTACAAGTTACTAATATGCATATTCTCTTATTGTCCTTTCCTCATTTCCTGTGTAGTATGAAAATCCTATGTTTCTGAAGCGGATAACGATAATCCCTTTAGCAGAGGTTCTGTAACAAATACAATATTAGCGCGCTAATAATACCTGCACTTTCACATTTTCTACAGGGGTAGAACAATGGAATTTGGGTAAATGCTGTGTATTTTACTGCAAATGTAATCTGATCTTCATTACTGATCTGTCTTCAGCCTTTGAAACCAGAAATTAATTATATCCACCGTAAGCGTTTGATTTAAAAGGCGTTGGACAAAGGTACAAGAGGCTTGAAAATAGAATAATGAGGAGTTCTTTTGTTTGTTTTTACCCATTCTCTCCTTCGTGAATGAAATATTGATAATGTTTGTGTAAAGGAGTATAATGAAAATGAAGAGCTGCTGGATGATTTTATTGATAAAGAATAATTTTTTATTCCAAATTGAAGTTCTAAAAAAAAAAACCACATGTATAGCGTTCTCGGACTTCAGGGGAAGCAACAATACAGAAGCTGCACAAAAGCCTGGCGAGCCTGCTAAGGAAAGTTATACAGAAATTGGGACTTCACAAAGGCTCATCTTTTCTCTAAAGCATTTGTTAAAACAGCCTTTTTTTGTAATAAGGATGATCAGAAAAAGCTTAGTGTGGCCTTCATATGGCAGAGTGAAGAGGCTCATGTAGTTTTGAGGATCTTGAGTAAATTTGAATAACATAAGTGTCCATCTGGTGTTTGGGCTAGGTAATGACAACAGGTCCCATGTGCCCTCCAGCTGAGAGCTCTGTTCTGGTAACAGAGTTTGGATGGCAACAGCAGCTAGCGATGGCAGGCAGCAGAACGGGGATCTGAAGCCATCGGAGGCTGCTAAACCGGAATGAGTTGTGGTAAAAGAAACCACCATGAGAGGGAGTACAGGTTCCACTTGAAGTTCTCTTATGTGGAAATAAGGGCAGGAGGGGGTCCAGGCCATTCGATCTGGAATCTGATGATCAATAGGAGGATTAAAACGTTCTTGTATTGCTCTAATGGTTTATCCAGTCGAAGGGATTGGATAATCTGGGTTACACATCTGGTTTATCTGGGTTACAGATCCAGGAATTCTCACAAACTGGTTGCGATTTGATTGCATATCCGCATTAATATGTTTCCTAGTATGCATGTTGAGTAAATGGAAACGACGCAGAAAACACACGTAGAAGAAATAAGGACTGTGCTGAGTAAAGGACCTTCTTTACTACTTGAGAAACTTTGCATCATTTCTATTAGAAGCGGGGGGGAAATCTGACTGCATTCCGCCAAGGTGTGTTACGTACCTAGAAGGATGCGGAGACGGCCGCTGGTATTAGATGGTGCTTCTAGTAAGAAGCCTCTGAACAGCAACTGAGAGGGTGAGGTACTTCCATGCATACGGCTTGCCAAGAGACTACAAGTTTTATGGTGTTTAAAGCTGTTTACAACTCAGAATAGGTGTGCTACCATGGGCTGAAGGCTGGAGCAGCTGATTTCCAGAAGTCCTGTCTGACCTAGACTGCTCTATGGTTCTGCGAGTCTGACCACTGAGTTGGCTCTCTCTAGGTAGCACGTTATCTCAGTACCACACAGTAAGAAAGCACCCTCATCGTCCTGTTTAGAGATTAAATTGTACTTCACTGACAGTTGGGTACTGAGGAGCAATTTGAAATGTGTTAATGAGAAATGGTAGTTTAAAATAAGTAAATGAAGTGATTAAAAAAGTGAGGGTAGTCTCAGTATAGCAGTAGATTTGTTTATGAGATTAATTTGCACGATTCATTTAGATGTGCGTGTATGAATACACAGTCCTGTTGCAGCAGGAGGAGGTATGATTTTGGCAGTGACAAACATAAAATGCTTTAAAATCAAAGTTAAGTTGCAAATTTAGGATTTGATAAATAGTAGCAGATGCCGCTCTTCAGAAAGCGAATATGGATTGTTGTGGAGGCATCGTTAGATAAAACATTGGTAATGCCAATGGACAAAACACAGGCTTAATATAGCAGAAAATGTAATTATGATTTTACTTGTTCTGCTTACCTTGTACTATACACTTGTATTTTTGAATTAGGAAAACAAAGTAGGTGATGGTTTTGACATGTTAATAATTAGTTTTAGGCCTGGATAATTTATTCTTCAAGATCCTTAAGGAATTGATAGATCTTTATTTGTAAACTTCAAGTATTTTCTCCAGAGAGAAATTTTATTAAGAACACCTGGTACTTTGCAGTAACTAAGTTAATGAACATCTTGTAGCATTTACCTTTGGGATTTGTCTAGTCTTGCTGCTTCTTTGCTCTTGTCTAGTAGACTTTTTTCCGTGTTTATGGTCCAGTTGTATATGTTAAAATGCTTCAAGAGAGTTTGCATTTTAGAGGAAGAGAAGACTCATGTTGCATGAAATTCACAGAATTCACAATTTCTTTGCTTTCTACTTAGAACCATTGTTGACATTTTACATATACCTCTGGAATGTGGATTCTAGGGAATCTAGCAAGTATTCAATAGTAGAACTAAAAATGTTTGCTGTCAGTGGTGGGCTGTTTCTTAACCTGGATGAGAGGTATCTCGTTGGTAGCTGTCGTAAGCTGTGAGACAAATGTCCACTTGTAGTCGTTAAGTCACTGATCAAGAACAGTGGAAGTTGAGTTCTCAGTGGTAGGTCCGGTACTCAATGTAGTGAGCATTTAGAGGTGAACAGAAGTGATCCCAATGCACGTCTATCTTGGCTGCTAATTGTAGCAAGCACAGTGAGATGGACCTAGAAATCGGAGAGTGCTGGGGTAAGTGTCTTGCATCCAGCAGAAATTGTATTCTGTGATATAATTCTTTCAAAGCATGAGAATCTTTAGTTTCTTTGTAACAAACTGCTTTACTACTGTAGTCCCTGGAAGTGATTTTAAGCTTTATGAATGTGATCTGACATGGGAGTCTTTGCTTACAGACTTGGGCTTTTTTCCTTTTTTTTTCATTCAGAATTTCTTTTGCTCCTTTAGCTTTAGTTTCACCTCTGCTGTTTTCTGTTTTTCTTCAGGATGAAAGTGCCACTTGCATATGCTATTAATAATAAATTATGTTCTACTCCAGGAGAGGGTTTTTTGTAGAAGGCTTGCTGAAATTGGAAATGCCTTTTTTCTTCCCAATTGGATCTCCTAACTGTAAACACCCTGTTGTGATACCTCATTAAACCCACCCTACTGTAGCAACTTTCAGAATGGTTTTATGCTGTGTTTTTCAGAAACTAATTTTTTTCCAGTGTGCTACAACATTGCACATATGGTTTTATGGATAATTTTAATATGAATGATGGAGGTGACTCGCTGAACAATCAATGCATTTTAAGAACTTGCCAAGAAATTTGCTGATAGAATATAGATGTGCCATCTATATTGGTGATTTAGGGGATAATACTGAGCTGCATGGCATTAATGGGAAAACAGTCGAATTGCCACAGTCTCACTAAATTGTCATTTTGTACTAGATCATAGCAAATGGAAGAGATCGGCTTTCTTAAGATGACATAAAAGCTGGAATTTTTTTGTGGGAGCTTGTAAATAAATGGAGACTGGCTCGGCTCCAGAGAAATGTTTTAGCTCATAAAGAAGTTTCCATAGGAATTTAAATCAAGTATTTCATGGTTATGAAGCTGATAGAAACGTTTAAAAAGTTCATAAAGAAGAAACATTCAAAAATGTTTTTCTTAATTTGTAATTTGATGCCTGAATACGAGGTGTGTGCATATGTATGTGCCTTTGGTATCACAAACATTTGTTTCAAAACAGTCATAAAATTAGAAGTCTTGTAGAAAGCTCTTTGGATGAAGAAGTTCACATGTCCTACAGAGGGGTAACATCTCTGAGAATGTGGATTGTATAAATTATTGGAGGAGAAACGTCTCTAAGCATCTTTGTGATCATCATCCTTACAATAGAGAAATGAGTAAGGGATGTAAAAAGAAACATGTTTTACCAGGAATTGTAACCTCTTCTTTCTCTAAGCTGCGTTGTAAGCTCTCCCGAAGGATTTATTTGTGTTCCAAGGGTCCAGGGCTCTGATATGTCCCAGCCTCGTAACCTTGGCTCACACTGTTGACAGCTATGAGAAAGTCCACAGAAAATTCAGGGTGGTAAAATTACAGGTAAGGTTGTGGAGACGGGATTGTTAGTGGCTTAAGGATTCCAGAGGTAAATGGTGATGTGGAAAATAGGGAGTAGAGGTGGGAATTGCTGGGTTATGAGGTCAAGTTGTTAGTGCTAATGAAGCTGGTGGAAGATGGCAGCTCACTAATATTTGAGGATCTGCCTTGGAGAGCTGCAGAAGCTGACCTTTCCCCTCTTGACTGGTGCCTGGCTACCTGGGACTCCAGGTGTTTTATCAGGGTGCTGAACCTACTAGCCAGTATCACCCCCCCATCCTGGTGTGTTGACCAACAATTGCTTTTTGTTTCGGCGTTTGAATGTTTTGCTTGCAGCCTCTCTCTGCCCCTAGCTAAGTATGGCAGAACACGGTGACTCAAAAGAGAGGTGGTAAAAGAATAATTGAAGAGAGATTTTAATATTGTAAGGTGTTGTTTTTTCTCCTTTCCTCAAATAAATCAAATTCAGTAAACTAAGGGGCACATGATGTATCAACCCTTGCACTTAGGACTTGTTATGAAGGTGTAACTAGAGCGCTGCATTAGGCTTGTACCCATCTTCTCAGAAATCTCCCTAAATGAATAGCATCTTTAAACTCAGGCTGGTTCCAGTTTTGCCGGTACTCGCAAAAATAGCGGAGTGGGGCTTCTGCAATGCAACAGAGCATCAGCTGGTAACACAGCTTTCTCCTGTCAAGTCGCTTTGTGTCTGTAACTTTCTCTTGTGGTGTGACCAAAATGTGTCTGCCGCATCCATCCGACTCAGTAAATCAGAGCCTGTTGACACGGAACGCCTGCGCTCCATGCTGCCTGGATGAAAGTCTCTTAGCTCAGGCTTCTAGCTGTTTTAATTTTACTAAATGACTTCTCGATGTACTTTGAGTTTGTGCAGAGATGGCTTTTAGTCAGTTATCTCCTTAATCTGTGCTGTTATTTCAAGGTAATTCTGACATCCTTTCTGAAGTGCTTGAAGTACTCTTCAGGAAGTTTGCCATTCAGTATGCTATTTCAGCTATCCGTGCCTGCACCACAGATCCCTAGAGAAATATTTTGATGCATTATCGCAGCATGACTGCTGTGGTGGTGCCTTCCTCTTTGTGCGTCCCAAAGAGAAGGTGCTGGGTGAGGTGGTTCACTGCCTTGGCTCAGTATAGCTGTTCTTAACTAAATGAGGTACGCTGAAGGTGAGCAAAATGCGATGGTCACTGGCAGTGGAAACCATAGCTCGTTGGAAGGAATTGTAGCTTTCATACTGCCATCAGTGGCATAGGATTTCATCTTTCTTTGATCTTCCTTAAACACCAGGAGGATATTATCAGACAGTGTAAATGATGCTCCTAAATCCTGTATCTAGGTCCTGAGTCAAAATTTGATGTTCAGAAATACAAAATTGTATCTTACCTTTCTTCCTTCCCTATTTATTTAGTTCTTACGCTTTCCTAAAATAAGAAAAAACACTTGTTTTCTTCTGTATTCTCCTTATCCCATACAACATGGACTTAGTAAATTAAAATTTCTCGAGGTCCCGATTATGCATTTACCGCTATGCGAGTTACCAACGCATCCACGGAAATCCTTGGTGCTTTCTGAGGGCTTCAAAATTGCTGGCGTATACGTGCAATGCTTTTCAGGGTTGGAACTTCACTTTGCAAAGAGTATATCAGAGTTTAATACATAATAAAGAGTGATTTAGGCTTTTTCTTGAGTGATGAGTGACTTGTAAGTAGTAATGCTTCTTTTTAAAGATACTGTCGAAATAGTGTTACCACCCGTTAAATCAAAGTAAATTCATAATCAATTATCCTTTTACTTTATGTAGTTGTCTTCACTGAAGAAGAGAAAGAGCAGCTGAGAAGGTTCACAAATAAATCCTATCTTCTGGATAAAAGAAGCCGTCATCACGTGTATCTGAGCTTAATTGATATCCTTCTGGCATATTGCTATGACATCTGTGTCAATGAAGGAGACCAAAATGTAAGTAATTAAAAAAAAAAAAAAAAAAAAGAAAAAAGGAAGTGTAATATCTCTTAGTAACCTGTTACCAGACCCTGTTCTGTTGTTTGGAAAACTTAACTTTCAAAGTGAACTTGGTTCCAAGTGTTTAAAAACACATAATTGACTAAGTTACAACGAAAGACATTCCATCTCTAGATTGAGCTGTTGGGATGCAATTAGGGATTATTGCAATTTCTAAATACTTCTTCAGGAGCAGAATTTTAGCTTTGGGAGCAAAGTGGAAGGAGATGTGGGAGATTACAGATACTTCCCTTTGGTTCTGATTTGTGATGTGTCTTGTTTATGTAAATGTGGATTTCATGAAAGCATTCCTATATAGACGGTTCTTCAGATTTTTTTTGACAGTTTCATAATAGATATGTATGCTGATTTGGATTCTGAAAAAGTATGGAAAATCATTAAGTCTGTAGGATTGAGACTATGAATTCAGTGTTTTATATAGGCAATCGGTACGTGCTTTTAACAAAAATGAATTTTTTTAGACTGATTCATTTTTATTTTTAAGCTTTTGCAGTGAGTCTGAAAAATGTTTGAGGCACTCTGGAAACTGTTATTAGGCATTTAAAATCTTAAAATCAATACACATTTAAAAACAAAACAACAACAAAGTTTTTTTTCTCCAGTATTCAAATCCTGGGGGGAAGTAGGAAGGCGGTTTCCATTTTCAGTATTCTGGTGTTCCTGTCTCTTGCACAGAACAGCAGCCAGCTTTATTTTTTGTTTTGTATCCTAGGCTTTTTGTAGGGTATAAAGGAGGAAGGAAATAACAGAAGTTTAGTATGGATTCTGTGCAGTTCTTTGGAAAACTTGTCTTTTTAAAATGGACCTGCTTTCCAGATAAAAATGTTAACATCTCCTCTGCTGATACTAACCAAGGAGATGCTTTCTGTATGCTTTTAATCAAAATACTGCAACATATAATCAAAACCATTCTGTTCTAATCAGACTGAATTGTGAAGCATGGATTTTAGAATTGCAGGCAGAACTGTGCAGACCTGCCTATTGAACAGAGTAATCGCTGGACTCCTGTATCGTTTGTTAATGTTGCACAAAGATGCATATGTGTGAGGAACACATGCATAAATCTTCATTGAGCTTTGCAATAGTCATATATGGTATATGCAGAAAACACATTCTGTCTTGTTTCTCTTTAATAGGAAGACTAAGACATTCAGGCCACACAAATCTTTGCAAAAGTCAGGGTTATAGTTGAAGGCTTCCTGGCTTTTAGCCATAATCATCCCCCTAGACCACGCTACCACAAAAATATTACAAATCTGCCACATCTTAAGAATAATGACATTTTATGTGTACTGCTGGCTTTAGGACACCCTCTGAAAGCCAGAAGTCTTGAGCTGCTTTCATGAAACAAGGCATTTTAGCTTGATCTGTATTTATGCACTGTGCAGATTGACGTTTCTGTTGCTTGCTGAAAAGGGACAGAATTCCACAAAAAATAATTTCCTGTGATTGGTGTTGTGTTTTAAAGGCTTTGTGCATGGGCTAGATATTCCCAATACAGAAACCATTTAAGATATTTTAACATCTGCACTGCAATAAAACTTTGAATGCTGTCCTGTGACCATTTCAATGCATATAATGTAATTACTCCTTCATGTTCACAAAGGTTCTTAAATTGCTGCAGGAATGTTATCTTAAATAGTTTGCCAGCCGTCTTGAATGTTGAATTAGATGATATTTGTTTTATGGTCTCCACTTAAAATCAGGTTGAATCGTCTTGGAATGTCAGGAAACTGAGTGCAACATTGTGCTGGCTGGAGGTGAGTTCAAACTTTTGCTTTGCATTACACATTTGCAGTATTATTTGTTCTTGGCATTGTACGTTGCATTTGAGGAAAGCTTACTTGTTCGGTATTGAAGCTCAAATAACTGTCTATCCACTTGTTGATAAATATTAGAAGAAATTGATTGTGACCTCTGGGCTCCCAGTTAGTGGTAGCCCCAAGAGGCTCAAGCGTGACCTCTGGTCTGCCTCTTGGTGCTGGACCTTGCTCTGGACTGTTGTGGAAGAGTTGAGCTCAGGCAGTACAAAAAAGCTGCTTATCTGAATGCTTTTGTTTCAGATTTCTTGCAAAGTTAGCCAGTTGACATATATTGCTTTATTCAATCCCTTCTTTTCAGCACTGTTGTCCCATTACTTGTGGGGATTTGCTAGCCCTTTGAAATCAGCATAGACTGGAGGGAACAAACTGTTTTTTTCTATTGTGTGCTTTCACATTGTTTACTGAAAGCTCACAGACCTCTGTAATTAAGTTGTCACACAGCTGGGAGTGGAAGGGACGTTACTTGGCCTGCGGACGTTTACTGCTCATGATGGCAGCGGGCTAGAAGGGTCTGGCCCTCCCTCGTTCCTGAAATTACTGAGCCACGTCTCAGTTTGCGGGATCGAAAATGAGATTTCTGACAGGCTATTTGGGTTCAGTCCTATGACCACTTCTAGTAGTGGTGAGAGATGTATTGGGTAACAAGAACTCGTTCTGTTCACAACTGATTTTCCAGGTCGGTCAGTCTTCCTTTGTGTCCGGCTGGGTGTCCTGTGGTAGCTAGTCACGGAGTGCAGCTAAAATAGTGATTGCCTTAACTCCCGAATGTTTTCAGATCGATATCCTAACACAAGCAAAGGAGTTTGTTGCATGTGCTCATCCTATAATGTAGCAGTTCTTGGCGCAGCCTGCGCCAACAGTATACTTCACACCCAGGAAATTCAGTCTCCTGGCACCAAGCTGTTAATAACTATATCTGTTATACAAACCATGTAGAGGCGGGTGTTTTCATCAATCTGTAAACAAAATTGCCTCAGCTATGGGTTGTTTGAACTGACTGCCGTTTTTGAACTGATTGTCATGTGTACACACCTTAGACTCAAATAACAAAATATGATTAAAATGCTTATCAGCAGTCATTAAAGTGAAAAACGAGTTGAGGTGGTCATATAATACTAAAAAGTGCTCACTGTCAGCAAAGCACTTTTATTAATTTTAATAAATTGTGGATTCAAGGTGAAATAGGTATTTTTATTTGAATTCATAAATGGAATATTTTGTCTTTTGAAAAGTGAAAGCTGGAAAAGAAATTGCTCTTGTAAGAGAGTATGTAATAACTCATTAATGCCTCTGGTCTGAGTAAATTAGAGGTCTTCCTCACTCATAAAGGAGGACAATGAACTGCTTTCCCTAGGCAGATATATTTATCCTTGCCTCAAATGTCTATAATTTTCATGAAAGGCAGCGTCGTGTATCATTTTTAAAGTTCTTACATGTACACATGTATTTTGTTAATATCATGTGTTTTTAATTTTTCTTAAAAGAAAAAAAATCTTAAAAGGCTTTTTATAGCTTCCCTTTAATATATATAATAATGTGGGGCAGATGGAATTTATTGCTTTAATCTAAAGAATGACAAAGTCTCAAGTTAGACGTTTTATTCTAATGTTCCCTACTCTTTTTAAATTCAAAACCACTGAAACGCATAGGACTTCTGTTATTCTGCTCTGCAAACTAACTGCACAGTCTTGTTTCTATTTAACATGTTGATTTTCGTGTCTATCAAAGTACAGATTTTAGATGCATAATACATAAACTACTTTTTATCTATGCTACTTCTCCTTATGTGTATAAACTTTTCCTTATATATATAAAAAGAAATAGTAGTTCTTTGTATTGAAAAGTACACAGACTAATTCAGATTTTTCATTGACATATGCAGTGTTTCTATGACATTCATGATGTTCTGGTATGTTTTGGAAGAAGAGTGCTCTGCTATCCACTGCACAGACATTTCGACTTGGTGACACGTGCCTTGAATGATACAGTCATGATACTACAACTAGGTAAGCGTTCAGCCACATTGTCTGTATGTCTGTTTAAAAAAAAAATCCACACAGACAAAACAAAACAACAACAAAAACAACAACAACAAATACTTCCTAATCTTTTGGCCAGTTTCACCTGAACTTGATAGATAGCCACATTCCTGGACATCTGCTGGCTTTGTGAAAAGGGGACTGGGGGGTGAAGGGAACACAATTAGTGTACTTGCCAGGAAAGAGCCTGTGAAGCACCTCATTAATTAGGCAGCAGATAATGCATGCAGTTGGGGGGGAAATTCAGCTACATTATTCACACCAGAGAATCCACACAAGTGTTATGAATATCTCATCCTCAGAAAAAGCTTTGATCAGAGCTAGTATCTTAATAAATCAGTGTAGCCCAACTGTGATTTGTAAAGCTTTAGGGAAAAGGTCTTCAGAGAAAATTACTGTAATTATTAACATAATGTCGAATTCTAAAATATTTTTCTTTATATTGTATTTTTCTGTTTTTAAAGTTTTTTTTTCTGTTAGTAAATAACATTAATAAAGCTTTTTTATGGTAGGTTAGATACTATAATTGGTTTAGACCCTATTCTGAAGGTTTCTTATGTTTTTATTTCTGATATATTTCAAAGCAGAGTCACTTATTGCTACAAATGTAGCAAGAGTTCTGCTGTTTTGTTGTTCTTTGTGTTCAATTGCCTGACTGAAGTCCTGTTGAAAAAGACTAGAAGGATTTCCGATAACTTCCATGATTTGTCTCTATTTAAAGGAAGTTTTTAAAGCATCCTCTTCAGTTGTTCCACCTGTTCAGTTCATGTTCTGCTGATCACAGTTCTGCAGTGATGAATCTGAACAGCTTCCTTAATAGGATTTATTGTTTGGAAGATCAGTTCTTTTAATTTAACCCTTGTCAATCCTGTTAGGATTTTGACAGAAAGGAATTCTAATGTAACATTAAATTCCTGCTCTCCTTGCCAAAGGACAGACTTTCAAAACTGCGGTTATTCCAGCTTCACTTGTGCAGCTGTGCACAGCCACAGTTGTGTACCCATCAGTAACCAAAAGAAGAATAGATCGTGGATGTGCATCCTAACAAGGGTTTGGGATGGGGGCTCCAGCTGCCTCAGCGGCGCTGGAAAGGCACGTGCGAGCCTCACAAAAAGGGATTTGTGCCCGTTTCAGCCGGAGTTGTTAACAGCAGAGAGGAAGGCGATATCTTGAGCCTGAGCAGTGATTATCTCTGGGTGCTGTCCGGGAGGCCGACACAAATACGTGATTTTCTTCGTGTGGCTGTAAGGCTGTTGCGAGGGATGTTAGCGAGTTAGCAGCGTGGTGGTAAGAGTCGTAGCGATTATTACTGGCTCTTGTGAAAAGTCTGGGTTTTGTGCATCAAATTGGTCTTTCCTATTACTTTCCTATTATTGTGTGTGTTTAGAGTGAAAAGTGCTATGTTTTTTAAATAGCCAACTTCCAAAGTATTGGGAAAGATTAAAAAATGGCTATAATACCTGTCTGCAGTCAGTGGGGCAGAGGAAAAAAGCGTCAGAAGAAATGGGTTTGCAGATAGTGCTTGTACTGCTGAGACCTCTTTGTTCAATGAGAATGTTTTTGCCTCCAGATTTCACTGGAAGTCAAGCCATGCTTTTGAGGGATTTGTTTTTACAGAATACTGGGCAAACTATGCAACGTGCAAAGCATAGCAATTAAAGACAGCATTAAATGCTCTGTTACCCTTCTTGTTTGGTGCACGGGATGCATCATCACCAGCCTGATTCAGCACTGTGTTGCAATGCAGGTGTGATGACTGCAGGTAAAAATGACTGTCAGCTAACAGGTAACGAATGCAGTTAAACGGGACCACAAAACTATTCCTTGCTATGCAAGAGGACAAGTGTTTAACTCCAAGGAAGTACTGGCTTGAGTTGACCACGTCCTTAAGTTTTCTTTTCAGGGTGCTGGTAACAGAAGATGGGATATATAATGTATTTGATAATAAAATCAGGGCATTTTGGATGCAATTTGGCTCAGGTGTGTTCATACATGTATTTATTAATAATGTGCTCAAAATCTTAGCTGCAGATTTGAAATTTTGTGTACCAGGACAGGAATAGTCCAAGTATAAAATAGAAGCAACTTAATAGACAGATGTTAGGAAAGTCATTTCTATTTGAAAGTTTTTCTGTACAATTTTTCCACTATTAACAAAATAATTAAGGAAATAAATATTCAGCTTTTAAAAAGTTCTCGTATTCTAAAGAAATGAGCACAGTAGAAGAATTTATTCAATAATAGTAAAGAATTCTGATGGAATTGAACTGTTATATGTGAAGCTATTTGATTTTATTTTTTAAATGTTGGTGCTATCTTGATGTATCACTTCCAAAATACAGGGTACTTCATTTTTAAGGTATTAAGGACTTTGCATGTGGTTGAAACGCTTCTTAATTTGAATTATGACTTCCCACCAAAGTGTTAATCATAAGACAAAATGCATTAGACTGATTAATATTAAGGTCTTTAGCAGATTTTCTCATTCTGTTTTAGTTAGCAATAATACATAAAATACTTCAGCACCGCTGTTCAAACTTCAGTGTTGTCTAGGATATGTGCTGTATTTTTCTTTGGATAATTAAAAAAGAGAATGAAATAGTGGCAAGTACTAGCTACAGTGCTTTTTCCAGCAAAATCTGTATTCTGCATTTATGGAAATACATGGAGCCCCTTTTCAGGAGACTTGTAGTAAGTACGTGGCACGAGCTGGTTCTGTCAGTATTTACTGCCATTGTGCTACCGTTGCCTAATGCTGAGTTGGAAGCCATCATCTGTGAGCTAAAAATAGGGGACTTATTTATCCTCTGTGACACAAAATATGCTTTGCCTCTTTCCACACAGAAGTTAACGCTCATAGATTTAGGGTGAAATAATTATCGCTGTTGGCTGCAGGGTAAGTTATTGCCAGGAGATTTTCATTCAGAGGTCGGGAAGAGCCCTTTGCTTGTTTTTCAGAATGGCATTCTTCTCTCTGCTTAATGAGACAGCGCTGTTTGGTTTGTTTCTGCAGGTGAATATTCCTTCTTGCACATATGGAAAAATACAGGCTATAGGCAAAATAATGTAAAATAAAAGGATGATTTTACTTCTAAACATTCAGTATTAAAGCCAGTAGAGTTTCATGATTGTGTAAAAACAGTAGTTTTGATATCAAGTGGCAAATAGCTGGGGTTGAATTATATCAATTTCAAAAGTCATCTGTGGGAAGAACTGGATTTCTGAAACTATGCACAACTCAAGCTGTGGGCTGCCCCCTGCCAGCTGTTGTAGCAATGAACTCCAGCAGAACCCAGGGATCTGCAGCCGGGTGCTCTGACTTGTGGAACTTTGGCCCTGGGTGCTCAACCTCTCTGTTCTTCCTCTGAGGCTGCAACTGTCTTCATCGTGTGCCCAACAGCAGTGGGATGATTTTTAAACATCAGGAAAGGAAACCACCTTTGTCTCAGAAAAACGGTGGGTTAGTACTTAGGTTTTGAGATCTCATTTTTACAATATATCCAATTTCAAGTAGATGTTGTGCTCCTTTACCTCTAACACTGATCCTTAGGCTAAAGATAGAGGGTATTACCGGTTGTATTGTCACACACTTTTAGGTTCTACATCTTTAATTTTAATAGCTTAGAATGAAAAATACTTGACTTTCCATTACAGAAGTTGGAGTCTTTTTATATGTAGTTTTAAATATAACTAATGGGTTTTCAAATAGTCAGAAATAGTATCTGTACTTAAAAGTGGTGTATATTTATTGATCAGTATAATGTAGAACTGTAACTTTACACAGGTCATTCACGTTTTCCTGAGATTATTGAAGTTTCTTGTTCCTGACTGTAAACATTTAGTTCTTTTTTTTTCTAAATAGATTATTTTCCTTCCTCACCCTTGAACTTCAGTGCTTGCCTCTTCATGGTATGGGAAGAAAATGAAATTGGTTATGCTTGATACGTCTTCATGTTCTGTTCCATGGCTTTCTTAACTACAGTGTACGGTGAATTTTAAAAAATGAGAATTCTAGGGCTAGAAAATAAGTGAGACTTTAAAAACTAGCACGTTTTAAGTTTGCTTTGACAGGCAACGTTTCTGTGAGTGGGACTGACATCACTTGCAAAAAATTCCCGTACCTGTTCATCTTTGGCTTCAGCAGTTCCCTGTTCCAGCTCGCTGTATGGTTTCACAAACGCTGCCACTGGCACATCGCAAAGAGCTGCGCAAAAGCGGGAGGTGCAGGAGTGCAGCGGGGTACTGAAGGCAGCGTGAGCAGGAATGGTGCTGGGTACAGAGCTGCAGCCTGAAAGTTAAGGCCGGATGCCTGCTGGAGACTGAAGTAGGCGTATCCAAAGACAGAACCTAAAGGTGTGGGATTTCACAAGAATTGGCTAAGAATCATCTGTGTGTTATGGGATACCCTACTTCAAGGCTTAAATAGCATTTATTCTTCAGTGCTTATTTTTGATTCCTGTGGTAAGGAGTCTTTATAAAGACTTATTTACCGGGGACATGTGTAAGATGCATATTCTGAAAGCAGAAGTTAGTTTGCTGTGCTGTGTTCCTCCTGTGTAGGATTCCCTGTTTGATGTATTGCATGCATGTGCATACATAAAATCTCCGTGTGAACGTGTGAACCCAAGCAAATCCATTGAAGAGCCGTTTTTCTTTTCCACTTGCTTTCATTTTGTTTTAGTGTTCTGTCTCCTCAGCTGAAGATCATCATGCGTATGTTGCTGACACTTTCATCTTTTCCCATCTTTGTTACCACATCTGAAAACCATGTTTGTATTCCTTCAGCTATTTTATTGCTGTTGTTGATCAGCAGCGGTACCAGGCACTTGCTCTGAGTTCCCAAAGGCAAGGAGGTGTGCTTCTGTCACTGCTCGGCCACCCCCTGCAGGGCTTCGGCTGCCTGGGGAGGAGGAGGGTGGCTGTTCGTAAGGGCTGCTGCAGTTGAGCAAAGGGAATACCTGTCTCCAATGTAATGTAACTGCGCTTGATATAACTTTCTGCTGACTTTCTTTAAATCAGTCTCCCCTGGAATGTCGGGACTGGGATGGAGTTGCTGATGGCAGTGTCACAGAGTCCTCAAGAGCCACATTTTAACCCGTGCTGTTCCCAACCTGCCTTCACCTTCTAGCATTCCCACTCGTGTGTCACTCATACACAAATTTATTTTTTTATTCTCGTAACAGAAGAGATGTATGATCGTGAGAGGCAACACGATGAAAATTTAATCTACATTAATGTCGGTGTATCTTAGCAAAGAAGGGTTGAGCTGCCAAAAAAAGCAGCTGTCTTGTTTCCCATTCTATCTTGGTATGTGCAATGTGACTTAGTAGAGATCATTTCCACAATCTGTAAATTAAATATAAAGTTATATATTCCCTTTCCAGTGAAAGTATGGGGGGGGGGGGGGGGGGGGAAAGACATGAGGTTATAGAGTCAGTATGTTAGTTGTAATAGCAAATTGTCAGAAGAGTCAGAAAAACACCCCAGACCATGAAGACAGACTGTAGTGCCCTGTCTCTGGAATGCTTTATCTGCGTACTTAAAGTCAATTTTGTAACTATAGTGTAATCTTCCGGTCATGTTTCACAAATGAAGTGTCCCGTACTGGTATACAAAATCATATTTTTATTACAAGGATGTATAGCATGTTTTAAATATATACAGGATTTGAAAGTGTTGTTCCCAAGGCAGAGGTAAGGTAGGTGGTGGCCTTCACTGAAGTCACCTTTGTACAGGAGATGCTGGGGTTCACCCATGCGTGCAGCTGCTCACTGTGCAGCCGTGGGCTGAAAGAGGAGGTGCCTCTGCTAACACAGGCACAGCTCTGGGGTTCCCGAATGTCCATGCTGAGCAGGGATTAAGGCTGGCTAGAACTGCAGCCTCTGTGAGGGCAGAGATGTTAAGCTACTGTAAACGAAAACTGTAATTAATGAAGAAGGACTACTTCTTTGTTGAGAATTAGTGTTCGAGTCACTAATTTACATAGGTACTTGGCAGTTGAGTAAACGTAGTGGATGTTGTAAATGGTTCAGGCTGGCAGCTTGACAGCTAGAACCAAAAAGTTGAGCAAAATTTTAATTCCATGTATAATTTCTTTTTGAAAGAGCATACTTCTTTGTAGTCAAAATAGTTTGGTTTGACAGGTTTGGTTTGACAGGCATTGATGGTGATGGAATCTGAAAGTTCATCAGTTATACTTGGGATTGTAATTTCTTCTGCATTCTTCCCTGACTTTTCTTCAGTTGCTTCTTTTCCAAAATAGTACTTTTGATGTACATTTTTTATTTTTGTTTGCCATTGCTTTGTGCTCTCCGTGTTCTTTTTTTATACTGCAGTCTTCCCCATCTTTTCACTTTCTTTCTCTGTCTATGTATTTTTCAGCATGGAATTACTCCACAACAACCAACAAACAAAAATTTTGTGCTCAAACAGCAGGGGGAGTTCTGATCTTTTTTCCTTTTTTTTTTTAATTCTGTAAAATGTAATTTCATCCATGTTCAGGTTTCATAGCCTAGGAGGAGCCGGTCTCTTGGGAGAGGGTTATTAGATTCCATTTGCAGTAGTGGCTGTTTTCATTTGAATGTTTTTTTCCCCCATTAAGCAGTGAAAATATTTTTTTTGTTGTTTAGTGTTCCAGCATTTAACCCCTTAGCAACTTCCATCAGAAAACTAAAGGAGGAGATTTTAGTTAATTTGGAATTTACATGAAGAAGAGAAGTTACTAATAAGAAATAATTGCATATGAACAGAAACAAACCGACCACAGAAGGATTTCTGGTTGTGGAATGAGGAAATGTTGAAGGCTTTATCTTTTTCTGCATTTATCAACTGTACGTCAAATGGCATTTTCTTGAGCCTGAAGTGAATTTTTCTTTCTGGAGGCTCCCTTTGCCAAGTTACTCTGTAACTAAGAGCAGTAGGAAAAGTTCTGCTTAATTTAAAGCGATTGTTAGCTGTTAGGCAATGGTATCGCTTACATGGGCTTACACAATTGCTGTGGCTTCTGGGTGCCTGATCTTGCTCTGGGCTGCGTGTTTCCAACCTTATTTTTTCCCAATGCAGGTGTTTGTGTAGGCATACAGAGAAATAGGCTTTATGTTTTTTTTTTCAGCGGGGGAATGATGATGGGGCATAACCTTTTTGTTATTTGCGAGTCACTTTCCAGCTTGAGTGTTTTTTTGATGTGGTATAGAGCCATACAGTGAGAAGAAAGGAGAGGCAGGGGGAGGGGGCTTCTTGAGCTGTTGAGAATTACACGCATGACTGTGCCTCGAGGCTTTAGTCTTGCAGAGATTTTCTTGCTGAAGTCAGAGGCTCTGCATCCACAGAGATGTGGGAGCCGAGGGGCAGTCATCTGCCTGCAATTCTGAGACGGTGAATCAACTTAAAGTTACAAGATGGTTGTAGATAGCTGTTATTAAAGTCTCAAAGGTGGGAAGAAGGTAAAAATTAGTCATTATGATTTCTAGTGAATTACAGAAATAAAAATCTATTTCCAGGAAGAGCTGCGGTTCTGAAGTGTCTGCTGGACATTCACAAGATTTTTAGGGAGAGCGACCCTGCCTACCTCCTTAATGATCTCTTCATTACAGACTACTGCGTCTGGATTCAAAAAACCAAGTAAGTTCTGAACTTGTTATTGACGTGGGAAAGTTTTTTAGCATACTGCATGTAGGAACAAATAATCAGTAAAACCAAAATACACGCTACATCCTATAAATGGAAATGTTTTCAGTCATTTCATTTGATAACCTTGTTATCCAGGTATTCCTACAACATGGGGGAAGACATCCAGTTCATTTTTTATGTCGTGGCATCACTGGAGAAGGGAGGGAGGAGTTGCATTTTTTTTTTAAATACAGGTGTGAATTTTCATTGATTATTAATGGTTTAGGGGAAAAACAGCTTTAGGGGAATTTTCATGCCATTGCAATCCCAGGAGTAAGAGATTTTAGAGGACCTATGTAACATTTGGAAGATGGTTGGAACGAATTCGAGTTCAGCATTGAATTTACAACTTCTCATAGAATTGACAGCTTCCAATTCAGGTCAAATGCACATGCAGACCATTTAAATCTGTATGAAACAGTTGATTTATGAACTGTAGCAGGTGTACCAATTGATTATTAACACCAGAGTAAGTGTCTCAAATTTGTGTGCTGCATACTGTTGCCCCTGTAGTTGCTTGCCAGCTCACTCTGCCTGGCAATATGCTTTGGCTTCCACTTCTCTGGAGAGGAAACAGTGACTCTGCCACTTCCAGACTAAATCGGGGAATCATGGCCTTACTAATACAAATACAAAAAGTGCCATTGTCACGTTTGATAATACAGCAACATACAGATTTCCTCACAATGGTTAAACATAGTCTTTGCCTTCTAGTTCACAATTCAAGAGGAGTTTTCTGGGGGTAAAAAAAAGTCAGCGTGCAAGGTACTAGAAGTGATGAGGGGATATAGAGGGAGCTTGGTAATTCTCACGATCAGAAAGGGTAGTGTGCAAGCTGGCTTACTTTTCTTTCTAAGGTTAAAGGCCTTTTGTTCGCAACTGCTTATTGTGTACTAGATGATTCTTACTCTTCTCTATATGTTAAAAGAGATCATGCTCCTGCAGGTGACGATGCACAAAAGCAGCTACGGATGTTTCCAAAGTTTTTGATTGATGAAACCTGATTAGTTCCAAGAACAGCCAGTTCGTTCCAGATCTCCATTTCTGAGGGGTCTTTTTCACTCAGACCTTAAATACAATTATGGGGAAATTCATGTTCAGGTTGAAGTTGACTCGAAAAAGTAAATGAAAGAGAGAGTTATTTCATGATCTTTCACAAAGAAATGAGTCACAGAACAGTGATATCACTGCTGCCCATATCAGTGAATATAGTGATAAGGAAGTTAGTCAGAAAACCCAAGAATTTCTTTAAACATAGCAGAAGAAAATGTATGGTAGATATAAGTGACTGATACATTAACACATTTACTCCCAGACACATACATTATGTACCAGTTAAGCAGAACTGACAGCTTCTGGAAAGAGGGCAATTAAGCTATCTTGCTGTCATAATGACATGGCACAATAGTTGTCTGTCATTAGGAGAACAAGAGAAAGAGGAACAGTAGAAACCGTTGCCTATTTTTAGGAATGAATTTGCCTGAATCAGGAAAGCATTTAAGCATATGCTTAAGTCATTCCTGGTTCAGTTCAGCAGTGAGGCATGTGCTTGAAGTTAAGCATGTTGTAAGTGAATGGGGGCACTTTTTTTCCCCTTGTAAGTGTTGAAGGAAAGTATCGAGCCCACTTTTCACTCAGAAAATACCTAACAGATTTGGAAATGGTTGGTGAATGGTCTGGTAAGAACAAGGGTTCCAGCTCCCCAAGGTGAGTACGGTGTTGGGATGGGAGGGTGGTACACATGCCATTCCAGGGGAAGAAAGTTGTTACAGCTCTCTGATAATTGCCTCTGTGGGAAAGAGTTTTGGGAGGGGAAGGAATTTATAGGTTTCTTTAGTGGTCTTTTAATGAAATAATTTGCGTGCCCACTCGGTTTGGATACTTTCTCTGTTTTGTTTCTGAGCTATTCTTTGCTCTGTGCAAGCTTTATTAACCTCCTTTGTCTCCATTTTCTCCTCTCTATTCATATTGTAGTCCCAGGTTACCCTCAAAAATCTGTGAAGGGTTTTTCTTTTCTTCCTCTCTTTCCATGATATGTGACCCAGTCCTAGTGGAGGTTGGGGCCTCTTTGTTTAACAGTTAAAACAGATTGTAGGTTATTTTTAGTGAAGAATCTGGGCGCTTTAAAAACAGCTGGAAGCAAGATTTTTAGCTTACCTGTACTGGCAGAGAAAACTCTGGGAGTCATAGGTTTAGGAAAAAAAACTATGGCACAGGCAGAAATGCAATGGATGTATCATATGGTAGTGAGAGAATAGTCAAGATAAAGCCTTCAGGAAGAGAACCCCACAGGTAGTTACTAGCTTTTAGATTTCAGAGTGGAAACAAAACCTTATAGCCAGCAGTGTGTCAATAGTAGATTACAAATTTGGTTTGAGATCATCGTTTGGCTGTGGCTGAATTAGATGAATAAGTGAATGTGTCACTGGGCTGGCAGAAGATGATTTATTTTAAGCACAGTGTGTCTGGAATTGGAAATGATTAAGCTTCTGAATAAAAACAAATGCAGGTGGCTAATAGTCAGTTGGATATGGTGAGTACAATCCAGTTCTTTAATTCTAAGGATTTTTTGAGAAACTGACTTTATTGAGGTACTTGCTACTAAAAGTGAATTCTTGAAAATCTTAGATAATAAAAGATATTAGCAAGTATAGCTGAAGTTTCATCTTTTCTTTTGCAGTCTTAAGTTTAGTTTTACCTGCTTTTTAGATTTCTAGCTTGCTTGTGAAATTAATAATTTGTTCTATGGTATAAAATGGCATGTAAAATCATTTTAACTTCATTGTGTTTTGAAGGAAGGGAGCATGTTGCTCAGCAAAACCTACCAGAAGAGAGAAAAGTAAAGGTTAACCTGGGTAACAAAAGCTAGACAAAGACCTATGCAGGCAGCCTGTAGTAAGTCTTGGCAGGTGGTGTCAACATTTATGTTGAAAAGCCAGATGCAGCCAGATGGAAAATTGCATCTTTAACCCCTGAGGTCATAATGACATGTCATCACTTCATTTGATCCCCCTGCTAAGTGAGCTTATCATCCACCCTGCTGTCACTTCTGTTACTACTTTCATTTCCATAATAAAATTAAATTTAATTTGTCTGGTTTGCATGCTTTTCTTCTTTAGGTCAGAGCTTTTTACAAACCGCTATGATACATATGGCAGCCTCTCCAAAGTGAAGTTATAACTGAACTTGTATGACAAGTCTGAGCTTTTCTCCGTCTTTCGCACCATTCTGGTATAAAAAGCAGAGGAAGATGAGGGAGAGGAGATAGAGCTTTGGGGAACCACTGGTTGTCTCGTAGCTACATGTGGGCTGTGAAGAGCGGGGAATCAAGTGTGGGTTTATTGCAGAACAACTTCTTCCCTTCCTTTCCTTGCTGGAGGATAGTTCTGTCTGTGACCCCATAGGAGTTGTTCCCCTTACAGACAGATGTCAGAGTAGTTCACCCACTGACTCTTGCTGTGCTGAGGTTCCTTTGTGTAGCCTGATGTCTTTCTCCAGTGCTTTGTACTCAGTTTGCACCGGTCTCTATTCGTAGCTCAGCCGTGTGATGCTGCTGGCTGTAAGATCAGTGGTGAAGCGCAGGGCTGAACAGCTTCGAGTCGTGGTGCAGGCAGGCAGTTAAGTGCATGCTGTTCTGTATCCCTGTGGAAGAAAACAATTGAGCCCACGCCGATTTAAAGTATGTTTACCTAACATTTAAATACATGTTTAGGTTTAAACATATACCACTTCATTATTGGTAAACGTATGTTTCCTGTGTTCCTGAAATGGATTTGAAGCTGTTAGGGGTGCTGGCAGTTCTCCAGGGGTAGTTACACGTAGGCAGCTTTATAGTTTATACATCTCCAAAGTTCATGGGTACAAGGAATGCAGAAGAGTAAGATGTTTGATCCCAAATAATTTGCATTGTATTTTCAACAGCACTGTTTTTATCTTACCATCTCATCTCTTTTCAGGATCTGTTCTATTGCAAAAAATTCTGAAGTCGTTATTGACATTGTGTATTGCTGTAGATTTGACTCACAGTAAAGGAGATCTGTTACGTTAAGAGGGATGAGCCACTAAATTGCTTCAGCATGTCCCGTGGAACTGTGCCTGCAACTTGATTTATGACACCTGCGTACAGGCTGCTTTGGTGTGTACATGCTCTGCAGTCACACCTTCTCGTTGCAGAGTGCATATACTTACACCTACGACAAATGTAATCTTGCTAATTTTGATGACTGTAGGTATAACGTGCCAGTTCAAGCATGGACTGTTTGCTTTAGAGTAAGCTTTAAAGAACCAGGATCCCTGGTGTCATTCGTGCAGCTCTGTAGAAGCTGGTATCTTTACTGGAACTAGACTAAAGCCAACTCAATATTCCTAAACATGTTAGGTTTGCTTCTGTTGATTTGCAGGTTAGACATACCCTAAAAGATATCCTAGCTTCATAGCTCTGTTTTCCTTTTCATCTCTTTGTTATAATCAAAACCTAGTCCTTGTTACAACATAATTACCTAGTCAGAAGCCAGCAGGGAGTTGCTGCTTGATGTGTAGGGTGTGAAGTTCTCTAAATAAATGTAGGATTAATTACACTCACAGTATGTCATTGAGGTGATGAGATTGACTGTGATTGTTCAGCTCCCCTTTTCTTTTCCCTAGGCTTTGTGAATTACCGTTTTAATCAATACAGTGTATGTGGGCCTGAAGGTTTACGGGCTGCTGTTGCAAAGGCATCGAGGAATACAAGTCTTTCAGAAAAAAGTATGATCAGTGAGATTTAGGATTTTTAAGATTAGAAATGATAAAGACATTAAAGTGGGGGAATAAGGATCTCAGCCTTGGCATCATAGTTTCAGTCCACTGCTGTGGTTAAAGTTTGGTAGAGGGAAGATTTCTGTATATTGGTTCTGACCTCTTTTGTTGGCTTTAACTGATAATAAATATTTATTTTACAAGTGATCATCTGTTTATATTTGGGAAAAAAAAAAAAGGCAGCCTACTAATGTTTTTTTTCCAAACATACATTTGATAATCAGAGTGGTGCTGATAGCTTGCTGTTGGGCCCATCTAAACACACTGTACCATTGAATTGTCAAAAGCCTCTTTTCAGTTTATTTAGCTGTTTGCATAGCTGTATATGTCTGTTATTAATGTACATTAAGTTCCCTACTCTGTGGAGCATCTTACTTGTAGTACTTTCCTTTCGTTTTGTTATGTCAGCTCCCCCATATACTCCCCTGTGCTTGCTTGTAGGGCAAAGAGCGTTTAAAAGCAGATCACGTATGACAGCCCTCCTGAAAGAACTGCTTCAAGCTTCGGCTAGATTTGGGAAAATATTTTTTATAACATATAACATCTTTAAGCTTGTGTAGTCAAATATTATGGTCTTTAGGTGAATATAAAAAGCTGTACATTAAAAATTATTAGTGAAATTGATCATCTCATCTGCAGACTTAAATTTGACCCCGTTACTATTTGCTGAGATCTGGAAAACTCTGGAAGGTTGTGTAGAAACTACTTTGTGCCATTTTTGCCTCTGTTTCTTGGCATTTTTGTTTTCTTCAGTGGTTTGGACCTTTGGAAAGATCAAAATACTTTAATAGAGGAAAAACAGACCTTACAAAATCTTTCGGTCTTTGCTTTTTTGCTACTTATAGGGTTAATTTTCATGAAGTCCTGTTCTCTTTTCGTGGCTTTGCAGTGTTCCTAGGAGTAACTTACCTGTAACATCCACCTGAGGACTGTACCCTCAAATGAGGGGTGAGTGGAGTAGATCTTGTTGACTGTGCACATCTGTGATGAAAATACTAAGTTCAGAAAGGAAGATTCAGGAACAAAACTTATCCGAACAGACTGTTAAATGGTATGCTGCTAGCAAGCTAG
This sequence comes from Anser brachyrhynchus, assembly GCF_964034855.1. Taxonomy (NCBI): domain Eukaryota; kingdom Metazoa; phylum Chordata; class Aves; order Anseriformes; family Anatidae; genus Anser; species Anser brachyrhynchus. Next base: position 4,170,087 of record NC_137705.1, read on the forward strand.
TTTATTAAATTTGCTGCGTGTGTGTGTCTGTGTGTGTGTGGGGATCATTAGCAGAGAAGAAGTATTAATCAGTGGCTCAAAGCATTCTCATGTTAGAAGAATATGCTAATTTTCAGCTGTTAACCTCTCAGATTCAGCAGCCATGATTCAGAAGAACAAAAGCATAAGCAGTAATATATTCTGGATGAAAATCCTGTTTCTTGGTTCTGTGGGATTAAACTGATTGGTACGGTATGTTTAAAGCATTTCCTACAGTTAAGATCTTAGGAAGAATACAACTCACAGTATTGTATTTTACGTGAACTACACTTTCATGGTCAACTGCGCTCTGCTTTGGCTGTAGCGTAGGTTTTACTTACCTTCATTACTGCCCAAATTAAGCTTAGTTTATTGAAAGATACGGTAATTTCAGGTTTGATAAAATTCCAGTACTCCAAGTAGATGGTGCAGAGAAAAGCAAAATTGCTTCCACATTGCTCTAAAAGCAGCCTTGCCATTAGCATCTGCTTTTAGCGTATGCTCTCATGTAGCTGGTTATATTATTTATTAGTCAACAACCTCCTTGCCACCATTACAAAATCCCTCCTTTTGATATATCATGTAGTTAGAGAATGACATTTTTCACTATCCTCCTTGAGTGGTATTGTTATTTGGATACACTGAAGCCCCTTAATTCCCCCCCACACTCCATGTAAAACAAAACAACTTGTTGGACTGTGGGTATTGTTCTTTGAAGGTTATTCTTTCCTTTGCTGTTTCCGCTTCATATTGCAGTCCATGCAGGTACCAGGGATAAAATAAATCTTGGTGCGCTGGATTGTGATTGCACTTTTTCAATGAATGAAGTAAGAAAGCTGTTTCATCTGGTTTCGTAGACTTCACCCTTACTATCCTGCGATGCCTTGCAGTAGTAGCTCACGATTACAAGCCTCTGTTACTGTATTTCCTTCTTAGCGGGCTTTGTAAGCTGGCATTACTATTGCTGGCAGCTAGTTCAGCATGCAGACTGCGTTTGCTTACTGCTTGAAGTAATCGTGCTGCTTTAGGTTTGCTTTTCCACCACTTCTTTGGTGGCCTGTAGTAGTGTGTTAACTTTCAGATGTTTCAGCTGGTTTTCAAAGTTTTACCAGTAATGGGAGTGGCTGCTTCAAACGGTATCCTGGCAGGCTCTTGAGGTTCATTTTATGCCTGTTTCAGTTTACGTACCACTGACCTTTGGAGTAACTGATGTGTCAGTATTCTAGGAAATACTGGAAAAAGGAAAAAACTGGGAAGGGACAGCATTTTTTGTTTCTTTATGAAATGGAGATCATCCATTGTCTTCAGAGTCTTTGTCTGAGTACTGGCTGATATCTTAAGCAATCTGTAAGAAAATACAGTGTATGTCTCTTTTAGATAAAATTTCTGGTGACATTTAAAATTGTTCTTTTTTTAAAGTAGGGAATAATGATTTGAACAGATGAGTTGCACAGACTGACCCAGATTGGCAACATATGCTTATTTGAACAACATGCATTTTAATACAATCAAGTATAAGATGGCACATTTACAATAAGAGATTGTAGATCATGGTTATGAATTGAAGAGCATAAGACAGTTGAGGGCAGGAAAAATTGCTTGGGTCATGCTTGAGAACAGTTTGAACTTGAGTACCTATTCATCTCTCAGTAGGTAAGAGCGTGCGTACGGTGTTTCACTGAAGAAGCAGAATGGAATTGTTTAGGAGAAAAGTGGCACAACCTCAGACTGCATCATTTGTGAGCCTGCTAACAAACCGAGTAATTCTAGTGTCTACTTTTAAAAAATGTTGAAAATTGGAGAGAGTTACGGGAGAAAAAGCTCCATGAATGTGCATGTCTGAATGACCTATGTTATGGCAAGAAACTGGAAAACCTTAGTGGGTCATTCCTAAGAAAGATTGATTTTTTTACATGTCTGCAAGTATGCTGGGGCAGAGATTCGTTGTTTAGCCATTGTGTAATACAAGAGCAACAAAAAATTACAACTAAAAATCCATCTAATTGAATGTGAAACAGGAAAAATTCAGACCAGCAATATGTTGACTTGCCTCATTCTCCCTAGGTTGTTGGGTGATTTTTGTACTGTTTTATCTGTTTCCATCAAGACAGCATAACTCATGGTTTGTACCTCAAGGCTCAAATACTGGCTATGGATATGGTGCAGAAAGTATTTGAGATTCTTCACAATTTGTTACTAAAATAGGCTTTTCTAGTCTTTTTTTTTTAAAGGGAAATGCTATCATTTGGCACTTAGACCTTAGATAAGGGCTTACCAGTTTATCAGAGTGCACGGGCTGTTGGTGCCTGAATTTGGTAGAGAACCCAAATTTTATTTATTTCCATGCCAAGTCATCTGCTTTTAATCCTTAGATCACAGTTCTTTGATTTAAAAATAGTAACTAAGAATTTGCAGGCACATTATGTGTTTGTCTCATCTTTCACTATTTTGATGTATGTTTTTAATATAGTTTCTCTTTGTTTACTGTCATCCTGAGCTGCCATGCTTCTCATTAAATATTGCATCTTATTTAAGGCCCGAGGTGTCGCTTCAATTGTCTGTAGAGCAGTAGGTGTACATGGAGCACTTTGTAAATAACAATACCCAAGTAATGTAATATACTGACTTAAGAGGCTTAAAGCAAAACAGTGTTTGCCCTAAAGGCTGAAAAATGTGATAGACAGGTGGGTATAATGCCAGAAATTTCCCTTTATATATGTTTTAGCAAGCCCTGTAAAGCATGGATTTCTAACAAGGGATTTAATCTCTCCTCCCAGCTGCTAGCTGCAGTTTCCTTTGATGTTTTCCTCTCCTTTCCTCTCTTGTTTTTTTTCCCCTATTTATTCCATCGCTTTTCTATAGCTCGTATTCCTTCAGGCTGTGTCTGCATGCACCTTGCTGTGGGTAGAGAAGGGAAAGAAGAAAGCCATTTTTTCCCCCTCAGGCCACTGCTTTGATTTCCCAAAGTTGTTGGGAGGCAGCTCCTGTCTGCCTGCCGAAGGGTCAGCGCTCGGTGCCACGTCTCTGCAGTCAGCACATCTCAGCTGGCTTCTGCTCCGACGGGGGAAGGACGGGCTCGTGTAGTTGTTGCCTTTCTGAGCAGGTGGAGCGTGCAGCTGTGATCAAAGCGGGGAGCCGATGAGCAGCCTGATAATGCCTTCCTGTTGTGTTTTCAGCCCTGTCAGTGTTTTGCCTCGGTCTCTTCCGCCCACTCCCACCCCTCGCGGTGATTCCCCTGTAAATCTCAAGACCAAACAGCGATGGCACGAGAGAAACCATGCTGAAGGAGCTGGGATGATCATTTAGCTTGGGGCCTGCCCCCACCATTCCGTGGGGACTCCTTCCCGCAAGGACCGCGGCTGCGGGCTGCACGATGGCCTGCAGGCCTTCGTGTCGTGGTGGGGAGCCAGGTGTGTGGCCATCTCGGTGGGACGCAGCCTCATCGTCACCAAAAGGTGTAGGAGGGGTGATCCTGCCCTAGGGCAGCCCATACGAGGTGCCCTGCAAGCACGGGGTGTTGGCAGAGGAGACAAGAGGAGGCCGTAGTGAGATACTAGATTGTGAGAGGCCACGGTGAAGCCCAAGCTACAGGTAACAGCAATTAAGAAATTTACAAGTGAGATGATGCTGATGTAGAACAAGTGTCAGCGTTTTGTTTCTGTCACACAGCCAACACTTGCTATCCCATCTTAAAATCTGTTCCTTTCTCTGTGTCTGTTCTGTGTCGAGTTCCTATTAATCTTGCGTTATTTTATTTACCATATAGAACTTTGGAAGCCGCGCAGTTGCTGGATGTTTAGGCTGGTTGCAACTTATTGAAGCTATTTTGGCAACACTGAGCTGTTTCTAAACTCAGTTAAAGCATTCTTAAAACATAAACACTGTTCAGTTTCTTTTTATAGTCCAGTATTAATTTTAAGTCTGTTTTTTCTTCTGAATATTTTCGTAGCATCATATACATAAGCTGTCCTTGATTTCTTTTATAATCTATGATATGTTTAGTTTCAACTTATCAAAAGACCAAGTAATGAAAGTAAAATGTTACACTGGAAAGCTTCATCTTTTTTTTAAATATTTATAAATGTGAAGTTCAGCTCATACAGTATTTAGATTCTTTATGAAAGAAATGCTGTGGAACTACAGAATAAATATGGAGGGAAAGTCACTTGAAATACTCAGATTTATTAACATAAAGAAGTCACTTAAATTGAAATGATGGTGCTGCGTTTTATATTTGATTTATGTTTAACAGACTGTAATACTTTAAGCTCTGTAGATAGCAGTTCGTGTTTACAAGACTGCGAGTTGGCTCCCAGTGTAAGTATATCGCTCTTAGCTCAGAATTCAGGCAATGCCCTTTGGAAGCCAGAGTTGCAGGATGAAAGCATTTTCTATTGCCCATAAGCCCGTTGGATTCTTCCACGTCAGCCTTTGTTTTATGCTCAGGACTTCTGTTTGTCACCTGAAGACACGCGGTGGGTTTCTCTTGTCTCTTCTCCCTTGTAAAGGGAGACGTATTTTCCAGACTTCTTCCTGACCCAGTGCTCCCATTTTTATGGCGTGATTTTCTTATCTTTAAGGTAAAGATTCAGTGAGCAGCCAATACGTTTCCAGTCTCCACTTTGTCTGAGGTCTACAAAGGAGGAAGGGAGGAAAAAAAGTTCTGTAAACTTTGTACAAATCCTGTCCTTGTGCCCTCATTTCGTCTTATCCCTTGACACCTCCATGAGGCAAGAGGCAGCAGCTGGTCTGAGCGCTGGTGGGCTGGTTGGTACAAGCAGTTGGTATGTGCACGCTGTGGTCTCCAACCAACCCAGTACACCATGGTTGTGTTCTGCCTGCCTTTTCTCATGGGGCTGTCTATTTCTGATCTATTTCTGCTTATTTTCATGAAACATGCAGGACTTCAAAGATCTTTTTCAACCTGTAGTTACTCTTAAATTTGATTGAAGTTGCCTGTTATTTCCAAAATTTGTTATAAAGGAAATAATTAACAGTAGGTATAGAGATAGTATAACTGTGTAGGCCGAAATTATTTAGGCTAAAAATCAGAATCCATTCTCTTGAGAAATGGAAAGAATGAATTCTTACCTGCACTTGCATGAGATACCCTGAATAGACTGGGCGCGTTATTTTAGCAGCTGGCTTTTCATAAGGATGTTTATAAACTATGTGGTTTTCAGTGCTGTGTTCTGGAGACTCTTTTTTTTTAACCTATAAAGATAGTGGTTAGTCTAGTACTAAACCGTGTGAACAGATGTTGCATTATTTGTGTTGTGTTTACACTCATCTGTCTTTCTTTTGCTGTAGATAATGTAGAAGATTAGTTAAAGTTTAGGTCAATTTTTAGCCGAGTCCTGAAGAAAATGGTCCTCCTTCACAAACACATTAAAGTCAGCTTTGTTCTTAGGTTAGCTTTGGTACGCATTGATCAGAGTTAATGAGATTTTAATGGGGTTATTTATTGGTTCTGCCTCTTACTATAAAATATGTAATAAACTAAGTGCACAGAACTGGTGAATGGTGCTGCTTGAGTTTTATCTCACTGCCTGTTAACGATACTACCTTCTCTGTGATTCTTTCAGATCTCCTAAGTCAGGTGGGGTTATGATTGGCCACCTCTCAGATGGTATATCTCAGGAAAACAGATAAAATAACAGTAAAGGTTGGAAAGAGCAACTTAGTAGATGTTGTCTATTCCATAAAGGAATGGCTTCCTGTTTTACTGGTACAGTAAGAGGAATTTTGTGGGTAGATATGCCGTTCTTGAAGAAAGAAATGTAAAATTTTAGACTTCTGAACTTCTCTGCTCGTTAGGAACCTAAGGTATTGTCTGTGTATGGAGAGAGAGAAAAATAGTATCTGTATTCTTCCGAATGAGTGCATTTCCTTTCCAAGAAAGGGTTGCCCTTTGGCTCAGTTAATGTGTATTTTTCTTTTCCACTTCATGCCTCAGACTTCAGGGTAGTGTTGTTCTGCTTCGTTAAAGTTTTAGCTCTATTTCACAGTAGAGACCGGTTGTGTTCCCAGAACTGGATAAAATCTGTGTATAGTTCCCCAAGCCTGTGGTAAATTGGGGTAAAGGGGTATGTAAGGTAGTTTTCAGTAAAAACCATGTAAAGTTAGAGATTGTTCTTGCAGTTCCTAATAGAACAGAGTGTGCAGATAAGCAAGCTGTTTGTCACTGTTTAAAATTTACCAAGACTACAGACTGCTGTGAATTACTTTCAGAGCTTAGTTTGGAGGGGCGGGGAGGGGGGGGCTCACTCTTCGTGTATGTGTTACTACTGCCAGCAAATAAACACTGAAAAGTCTGGGCTAATTCTGAGCTTGCTTTTTCAGAACCATTTCTCTTTGGTTGGAGGTCACTGCATCGAGGATAAGTTGAAACACTCATTAGGAATAACCTTGAAAGTGGAATAAAATGTGGTGAAATACAGTGTCTCATATAAAACATGATAAAAGGTATAATTGAGTCAGAGACTCTTATCTCCACGCCGATTCCGAGGCTTTAGGAGTAGTTTTGGCAAATGGATGGTGTGCTTAGTGTGAGGAGTTTCTTATGATCGCAGCTAAGTGTCCGTTTGTAAGGATTATGTTCCTGGACTGGAGGATTTTTTTATCTAATCTCATTGTTTGACCATTTATGCTTTTTTGTGCATGTTGACTCTAGGTGTTTCTACATTAATGAAGTCTGCCTTTGCATTCAATGACATTTTTGTTATTGCTTTTGTGTTTTGCAGTCAGGGTCAATCAAACCTAGACTTCTTCATATCTTGAATATTTTATTAAAATCAAATCTTCTTTCAGTTCTCTATCATGAGAATTAAATCACTTTGTTTTTCTTATTAGCTGTTTGTTTTTCAAGTGTGGAGGGATGTTCGACTTTAGTTGGGTTTCTAGGGGAAGCATGCTACTCTTGGCCCAAAGCCCTGAAGTTTTAGTCCCGTTAGGGTAATTCAGGAGTGTGTCTCCCTCTCCCACCTCATCATCCACCCCTGGATGTCAGAGTATGCTTTTCCAGTGACTTACCGCGTTACATAAAAGGGTGAGCTCAGTTACCATCTTCAAGACATTCCCTGAAGATCACCACTTTGGTTGCTGAAGCAGCTGTGCAGGCTGGATGGAAGCTGATATCTAAATTTTAGGTGGAGGAACAACACATTTTCTTCTCAAGTGTACGTAAGAATAGCTGGGTGCTTGGTCAGCTGTGTCACTCTTGTATGAACTTTATTTTTGATGTGGTCAGCTGTAACTTACCGAGTCCTCTGCATCAAAGGAACTTCAGGAGTAGATTTGCTGCCTTAGGGAGGTGAATTTTCATCCAGATCATGGCAAAATTCCTGTAGGAAATCCATGTTGGCATTATCAATGGGCTGAACGTTGAACAAGGTCTCTTCATACCCCTTGTGTAGCCACGTAAGCCAAATAGGGCTTGGAAGACAGCGATAGATGGAATCTGGAGAGACCCCCTATGGGCAGGAAAAGGGCCAAGCTGCAGGGTCTGCAGCTTCGGCACCAGCTGACCAGTGACCAGAAGCAGCAGGTACGTTGGATGGCAGCCTGTCCTCTGCCGCTGGGGCAAGGCAGAGTTCCCTTATCCCTCAGAGCTTACCCAGTGTTCAATGTCGTGCAGATACTTGCACCTAGGTGCCCTCTATCTGAGCTGCTGGGGCTCTTCTTGGGTTTATATCCGGTGATGCCTGAGATAGTATTAACTCTAGGGTTGTTCTGATACTTACGGTGCCTCTAGCTAACAAGAAATTGTGGGAAACGGTAAGCAGTGCTGCCAGGTCTGTCATCTGAACACCTTTAAAGTGGTTGTACTGGCTGGGCATGCTGCTTGTTATCTTATCTGTTGTATCTGAGAAAAAGGATGTCTCTGAGGCTTTCTCTCCTAAGTCTGAATTTTGCCAGGCCTTGTCAGGAGAGAGAATTTAAATATAGACTGATAGACTGATATAGACTGATCTCCTTAAACTCAGTAGCTTCTCGTGGAGCCATCCCAGCATATGGAGGAGGTTGGAAGACCCGGCAGACGGGAAGCCTTTAGCTTAACGCAGCAGCTTTGCTGTTAGATGAATCCTAGGTGTCCAGAGCTCCTGTCGAGTGGAGATGAGTTATTTAACTGCCCTTTTTATATCTGTCAGTCCTGCTGGCTGGCACAGCATGCTGCTAGTTTGTCTTTGAATGCATCTCAAGGAACTGTAGGCCTACAGGGGGATGGCTGCTTAGCAATCAGACAGAGCTGCTCTCTTACTTGGTGGAGCCTACAACACTGCAAAGGCAAGTCTGCACTTGAAGTATCTACTATTTCTTTGAGAGTTGTTTATCTTGCCTGTAAGGCTTAAATATAATTAATGGAAATTGTTCTGCATTTAAAACGGGGCTTGTCGGCTCTGTAGAGCCAAGTTAGAGCATTGCTAGGGACTGATGCCCATTGTAACGCAATTAACAGGCCCAAGCCACATTTGAACAGCCTCATACAACAGGACTTGAGTTATAAATCTCGGTTCCAAGACCAGTTAGGTCGCATTCAAACACCAGGCTGGTAACCAAAGCTGTTGTCAGTGTTTTTGATATACAGGTTCCCATGCTTTCTTGCTTTTGAGCTATTCTTGCCCAAGTATGACACAATCTGCCATGACTTTGTGCTCTGTGCGCTAACTTGATTGTGATTGAGCAGGGGGAGACAAAAAAGAAAATTCCGTTGTTATAGTTTTGCTATCTGTTATACCTAGTTTACACCACAAACTTCAGAAAAGTGGCTGTTTGTATACATCTGTAAAATGCAAAACCAGGCTTATGATTCAGTAGAAATAATTTTTCTATTGTTTACAAAAACAGGAGCAAGCTAAAGCTTGTACCAGTACAAGAAGACACTCTTCGTTCCGTAGTGAAACATTGCTGACTCCTGTTTTTAAAGGCTGTCATGCCAATTTGACTATTTACTCCTATGTTTGCAAATAGTTTGCCCAGCATTTTAGGTATGCAACTCACAATGCTGTGATCGAGAATGCAGTGCCACACGTCATGTAGAATGAGGAGTAGAATGCTGATTTTCATATTTTTCAAGTTCTTTGTTTTCTTGTTTGTTTGTTTTAAGATAGCCGAACTGCTAAACCAAGAGATTTGGATGCAAGGCAGATACCAGGCAGATGGAAAGGCCTGGCCCATTAACACTTTTTCTTTAAACCTTTTCCTTTCGTAGTGCTGTTTCTGACTGATGAGCATATTATACAGAAGCACTTTTTTTTTTTTACTTAATGTTTGGTGAATACTTGCTTGTTTTTTGTCCCCAAACAGAAAACTGTTTGGGGATCTTAAGTCTGGGTGTATCCCCCCCAAGTCCTGTGGTCTTCACCTGCTGTGGCTAGGCTAACTCTGGTAGGTTACCTTTCCTTCCAGCTAACATTAAACGTCCCTGCAAAAAAATCAAGTCCCTGCAGTATGTCTTCCTCTGCGAGAGTCCGTCGGGCTGTAGCTGAGGAAGTCACGTCCTGCTTCCCAGACACCCCTCGTGTCACCGGGCGCTGCACTCAGTCCCCAAGTGCTCTCACCTCTCCCGGTGATCATCCTGAATGATCAGCACTACAGGAGGTGTGGAAGGGAGGGAAATGTAGGAAAAACCATCTCTGTTTTCTGAAAGGCCGCTGAGGCAGGAAGTACTCTTACAGTTCCTATACACCGGTGTTACTGTAGACTGTAGCTTATTCGAACTTACAGTTTTGTCTGTTGATTGGACCTTTAGATTGCCATCCTACACCCAGCTTTCCCTTCCCTGCTGCCATAATCCTCTTTTTTTTCCTGTTTTATCTATCTCCCTTTATTTACTAAATCTCCTTCGATTCTTTGTTCTTTTCACCCCAGTTTTACTCTTTTATAATCTGAGATCTGTGGAACAGCATCTATTGTTTCTTTTAGGCAAACTTTCCTGCTGCCTAGGCAAGGATTACAGTACTTCTGTCATGAAATTTGAATTTCAGACTAAATGGACAAGACCTGAGATGCCTCTGTTGTTACCTGTTTCTTGAAGCTGTACGTTAAACAAAACATGCAACTGATCAGCTTAACCTGTAATTAAGCATTTTCCTTAAGCAACTGACGTCTTGATAACTAATAATTATCTTGTGTAGCACCTTTAAAGCTTATTATGCAGGTTTATGTAAGAACACTATTACCATAATAATAAGATATCATTACCACAATGTGCATACGGAATGAGCATGTCTTAAAGTAATCATGCGATTCCATTAATCATACTTGAGAAAATTAAAGTATTTGCTGTTTAATCTCTAAAATGCTACTCAAAAGATTTTGGAAACAGCAGGACCTATTTACTGCAAGTCTCTCACACATCGTATCTCACTTCTGGTGTCTCACTTCTGTTTCCTGAATTGTTCCTTATCTTTCAGCCAGGGAAACTGTCAGCTCAGAGACCCACAGTATCCCTTGAAAGCATTTCCATGCTCTGATTTTTAAGCCGTTTCCCTTGTTTTTTGTCCACAGAGTACTGCCACCTTTTCTTAACGCTGATGTGAAATGCACTCCTGAAATTCAGATCTCCTTGAAATAAGATAATTCCCTTAAACAAGATGGACTGATAGCTAATTGCAGTTCTGTCAGTCCCTTGTACAGGAAAAGTGTGAGGAGGGAATGACACAATGCTGCTGTTTGAGTGCCTTGTCTTTTTTAATGTAAAAGATTGGAAAGTTGGGGAGTGGGGTTTGCAGCTTTTATATATAAATTTGTCAAGAGCATGATGGTTTGAATTTATTTTTCCTATTTGAAAGGTTGAGCTCTGTAGGCTTTCCATTTTTTTCTGGAAGAGACTCGATGACCAGAGTAAAAGTTGTGAGGAAGCATTTCATCTGCTAAGAAATCTGAGTAACTGAAAAGATAACTTCATTCATGCTCTTTTAAATCCAGTTAAAATCAAATATCCGATGCAGCTAAGAGCTAAAAAATAGTAGTGGGGCTTTGAGTAACCTGATCTATAGAAGGTGGCTCTGCCCGTGGCAGGGGGTTGTAACTAGACGATCCTTAAGGTCCTTTCCAAGCCAAATCATTCTGTGTTTTCTATGAAAATATTTTTGTAGGCTTTTCATGGCTTACCAGAAGACTCCTATTCTGGTTGGTGTAATGGGATTCTTGGGTTGGTGGCGGTGCAGTTAGAAAAGGTGGTGCAGGTCTGCATGAAGTCTGCACCGTTTCTTTTTTCTGAAACATGCTCTGGGACCTTGTGCATTGCGTTGGCCATCACGCTGCTCCCTGGGACCCTGTGGGAGAGAACTGAGGTAAGGCAGATCTGGGGAGCAGGAGGATGGGTGGAATTTTGGCCTTTTGCAGGCATTTACTCATTCAAGCAGAATATCGATTTGTGAGGTTGAATCAATGGCATGTTCTGGTTGTCTGTTGTAAAGATAAAAAGCATCTCCTCTTTCAGTAGTTCTTGCAGAACTTTTGAGGAAAAAGGAGTACACGTGAGTCTGGAAGCCACAGCTGTTTTATGACTTAATTATCATTATTTTGTAGTCTACTTTGATCACTCAGGAGGAATTAAAGCGAGATGTTCAGAAGAATGCCTTTTGCAGTTTTACATTGTCCAGTAAGACAGATGTTCACCGCTGTCAGGCACCAGCATTTTCATTCATTCTCTTTGAATTCATTGATAAAAACGCATGTGCGTGTAGAGTGCTGAAAAACCTGCTGCTTTAGAGGGGCCATTCTTCTATCTGTCAGTGGTACCACACATCTAATTTAGTAAAATAATGTGTGTTGAATAAAATGAGCATATCGCTGTATATTTTCTTTTTACCACTTGTCATTGGTAATCTGGAGCACAGTGAAGTATTAATGTAAAAACGTACATGATGCCATACATCTCCTTAATACTTGACTCGGTTATGTGGCATATTCCTTTGTCCGAAGTGTTAACTGCATTATAAGAAAATACTAAAAAAGGAGGAAGGAGTTTTTAAGGAAGTGATTTCAAGGGCAGAACATCTTGGAGGAAGAATATGCAGGAAAAATTAGAATAGCAGAAATAAGTAAAAGCCAAAGAATACCTAGAGATACCTACAGGGCTGGGAAACAGTGACAGACATGATAGAAAAGGTGTGTGGATATACAAGACCTGAAAAATTGATTTTCTATCTGTAATGCCAGTAGTAAAACAGGTAGTGAGACTGGGGTTGCTGGAGTTGAAGATGTGTCACCAGAGGAAACTATGCGTCAATGAAATTATAAGGAACCACGTATTCTCTGTCACGATGCAAGGAAAACAATATTCTCTGTAACAACACAACTTGAGGTTGTGGGGCTTGTTGTGTTCCTGTGGACAGTCAGGTAGTAGGACAGAAGTAAGTGTGCCTTCATGTTGTTAACAGCTCTTACAGTGGGAGGAGGCACATACACAAGTACGTGCCTGAAGTTAGGAGGAAGGACATGTTTCAGAAGCAAAGGAGAAAAATGCTTTCTGAAAGGGATGTAAACTCCTGCGACTTAGAGCGTAACCCAGCTTCTCACCGGTGTGTTCAGGAAACAAATTTCCCTGCAAGCCAGTTATTCCTGTACAACTTACTGCCGGGCCTCACGAACCTTTCTGTGCATCACTTGGGGTTTCTTTCTGCCTTTCTTTTTACTTAAGGAGTAAGTAAAATGTTTCCTCTGTTACAAAGTAGGCAACTTCTCAGATCCTCTGGAACTTAAATAAATAAATAAATAATCAAGTTCTTGATTTTTTTTAAAAAAAAAAGAAGTATTTTACCTAAATAAATTTGGGCAATGTTAAGTAAGCAGCTTTTTAAAATTTGAAACCCGTGTTTACATTGGAGGCTGTTTGGATTTGTGATTTAACTTTTAGCTTTGGAGTTAAAAGTCCTAAAAATATCATTTTTCTGTTGCTTCTGTTATTTCCTGTAAACACTTAATTCTTGGTTTTCTACTGTGTGGGTTGAGCAAAGGAAGGTTGGTGGATTTCATTCCAAGTTCAGCTTTTAAACGTTGCGCTGTGCCTAAAAACGTGTAAGAAGCTGCATTAAATTTCCCTTCCCCCAATTTTAAATCCAATTCCTTTAGGAGCGGGGGAAAAAAAAAAATGAAGAGTCTATGTTATACTGAGTAATTATCCCCCCTGGGAAATAGAATATAAAGATCTTTAAAATCATTCAGCTGAGAGAACAAGCACTTTAACTTGTGCCTCGCAGGAGTCATGTATTACATTATCAGCTGCTTGCTCCGGTGTCAGCGTGTCGTGCCTTGCAGGTTAGCAGGTTTTGGCAGAGGAAATGAAAGCCAGTCAGTTACTGCAGGATTTATAGTAGACCTGCTGCTGCAGGAAGTGGTGAAAAGTTGATTGATAGTCTGGGGCAAAACTCTGCAACAAGAAACAGGATGTATGCTTGCCATTTTTATACCTGTTTTCCCCTCTGTGTGGTGTTGTCCCCCCCGCCCCAATTCGAGGCATTCCCTTGCTTTTGGTTCTGTTTTTAAATCCACGATGCACTTTTCTGGTAAAGCACGTGCCGACTTCAGAGCACTTGAGGAAATGGATATGGCTGCTCTAAAGATTAGGAGCTGAGGTAACGTGCCTGCTTTAGTCGTGGTGCTTATCTGAACGGTCCCGATAACTTTTTTTCACTTACATTTCATCTGTCGTACAAACGCAGGGTAAAGCACAGTGTGTTGGGCACCTCATGGATGCACCAAGGGAGCTGTGAAGCGAGGAGAATATATCAGAGAAACCAAGTGGAGGATAAATAGCATAGCTGCAGAATAGTTTTCTCAAACTTTCTAATGCAGGAAAGATTGATTCCGGGAGGCCTGGAGTATGGTTATGGATTCTGTCAATATATCCTGAATTTTTTTTGTAACTATTGTCTCGTTTCGTGTTAGGAAATGCATATAACTCAAATCTAAATTGTGTACTTTTTTCCTGAATATATATACTTTTACACAGATCTTAGAAAGTCTGTATGTGTTTTGAGAGGAGGTGAGATTTAATTTCAAGTAACCTTTAAAAACGAGGATTGTTTCCTCTTTGTAGAGGAGGGGAAGGGAAGATCCACTTCCTCTAAGAGGCAGGCTTTAAAGAAGTCTTCAAAATTAGCAGAAGAGCGGGGGCTGGACAGAGAATAGCAGAGCTTTAAAATGAGATCTCTGAAAATGCTTCCTAAGCAAACAAAAAGTTTTGTGGAGCACGTAGAGTGGAAGGTGGTCACCAGGAGCTGTACAGTGGAGCTAGCATGAACTTCTCAGAGGAAAAACTGTTGTAGTTTCAGTTAAGAGCTGTCGTGCTTTTTGTTTGGAGTTGCAGCGCTGAAGTTTTCAATACTCTTAAGAATACAACTCAATGTAGTGCAATTACTTTTATGTATGAAATGAATGTCCCTTGGTTGCATTGCAAAGAGGGAGCCGCGTTCCCGGAGTCTGATGATGCTCGTTAGGAGCGTGCCGTTCGGTGGAGTCAGCTTATTATTGACTGTCATTTGTGTTTCTTAAAGAGGTCAGAGTTAAGAGGTGGTTAAACGTGTAACCAGTATAAAATCTGAAAACAATTTGAAGGCATCAGATAGTTCTGGGAGAGTTAAAGGTAAAAAATTAAGCATTTAAATAATGAAGATAACCCACTGAGATGGACTTGATCAACTGTGCTCTGTCAGTTCATCTGCATTTAGCAGACATCTGGAAGGGCAGTACAACAAAATGATTCTGCTGCATGTTAACTTAATCCAATAAGCCAAATACTGCAGAGTTCACTGCTAAAGACAGCAATCCTGAGAAGATTTCTTCTGAGATCAGTGTTTTGAAAATCACTGTGAAATCGGTAGTTTACTGTGTGTTGCTGAAACAACAAAGCAGTATTTTTTACTGAAAATGTCACTGAATGTTTTCAGTGGGATATTGCCTGGCCATATGAGAAAAATTACTCAAAATAATAGTAATCACCAGTACTTTGGATACTTTTGTGTATCTTTTACAATTATAACTGAAATAGGAAGTTGTTTGCAAACCAAGTGAATAGTAGAAACGTTTGATTTGTTCTCATTATCAAATGGGAATGTTCTGTTCGTAACATTAAATATGTTTTGTTCTCGTTTAAAGGTCAAAAAAGTTGGCTGCACTTTCTGAATCCTTGCAGAAAACCACACTGGCTAAGTCCCACCTCGGATTTGAGCTGGAAGAGCTGGAAGCAGCAGCGCGGCTGGTGCAAGAAGAGGAGAGACAGTTAAAAGCTGCTGCAGCAGTTTCCAGGCAACAGCTGCCTTCCTCTGAGTCGGAGACAAGTGACTCTGAAGAATCGAGCAGCACTTCATCTGAGACAGAAGGCTCTGATTCAGATGAGCAAGAGTCCTCAGCCGGTGAAGATGGGAAAATAAATTCTTCACAAGGCGTGCTTCAAGAGGAGGGGACAGCTCCACTTATTGACTGTAATGGATTAAGGCAAGACGCAAACACTTCGATGGTTGAGGTTAGCAATGAAAAATCAAAGGCTTCTTTGCAATCTACGTCTGTTCCTGGAAAATTGATAGAAGAATTAGAAAAACAAATGCACACTGCAATTAGTCTTTCAGAACAGCCCAAAGAACTGGCTGCTGCAAGTTGCTTTGTTTTACGGGAACAAGAAAACCATGTGTCTGAGCCTGACAAGTATTCAGAGGTTTCTACTGGGAAGGGAAATTTCTTGGAGGTGCCTTCAAAGACAAATCCTTTGCTTTTTCTTTGCAGTACAAATGAAGATGAAGACTAAGGGACCCTGGTAGAGCAGTGTGACCCAATAGCAACACAGCTCATTGCTGTAATGAGGTGTTCCCAAGGCTATGCTGAGCTGCAGAGAGAAGTTGATATTTTTCTTCGTGTTGACAGTCTGGAGGACAAGACTGCTTTGAAAAGAATGGATGTGAGTGTATGATAGCCTCACATTTTTTTTATTTTTATTCTTTGGTTTTACAGAGTCAGGTGTGATTTCTGCATGAGGGAACGTGTAATTTCAGTGAACTTAAAAAAAAAAAAGTTTTTGTTTAAAAAAAAGTTTTTGTTAAGCTTGTTTAGTAGAATTATGTCCTTAATCACAACCGAAGTCAGTTGCAGAATCGTTAAAGATACCTTTAGATGTTGGGATTTACTTGGAGAAATACTCCCGTTACGTTTGTATATCATGTTTTCTGCTTTTTTCATTTTGAAATGGTTTGTAGCTAACCACTTTGAAAATGGTTGTAATGTTAAAAATGTAAATTCTTATAAATAAGATTTTTCTATTTTTGTGCAAAAATAAAGGATTTTTTTCAGTGCAAGATAGAGCTTATAGCTTATTTCTGCAGTTCTTAATACATCACAAGTGCTGAAGTAACTTAATTCTTTCATCTAATTTGAAATGTTTCCACACGTGAGCATGGCTACTGCTTTTTAAAGAACACAAGTCCTAATTATTTCTTCCTTCTGTGTACGCTCTTCTCACTGAAGTAGTATTAACCAAAATGAAGAAACGGCATCATGCAGTGGTCTTGAGTACAGGACTGAAAGCAAACCTGCTCTGTCTCGACCTAGCTTTGTCACTTACCTGTTGAACAGCTTTGAGCCAGCTGGTTTGCTCCTTTTTGTCCTCAAAATGTTGAAATAATCGCTCTAGTCTGTATATTTTGTGCTAACTTCTGTGAGTTGTAGATAGGTCCTTGAAATCTGGTGGCTGCTGCAAGTGATGCACCGCTGTTCAATCTCCACAAAAGGACGTGGAGGGGGGCAGGACGGGACATGAAGCACCAGGTTGGGTCCCCCAGGTGGACGGAGCCGGGACCATCACCGGGTGGACAGAGCCGGGACCATCGGATTCACCCCTGGGGAGGAACAAGCAGTGAGTGAGGAACCTGGTCTGGTGGGAGGTGCCCCTGCCTGTGGCAGGGGGGGTTGGAAGCAGATGATTTTTAAGGTCCCTTCCACTCCAAATCATTCTATGATTACTTTTCAACCTTTTTATTATTATAAAACATGTAAAAATCCCATGCTTAAAGACTCATTCTTCCCCAGTGCTCTATACCCTGCTGGAAAGCAGCAGGCTAGTTCTGCTCAGTTCTGTTCCTCTGCTGACTCCTTTTCGGTGAGAACCGCAGCCCTGATCTGCTGGTATCTTTTATGTCCTTAAATACCTAGCGGTTGCTTAATCAGCCTCTGCGTTCCGTTCCCCTGGGGAGGAACCTTTCCCATCATGTCAGGGAGCACTTACTCTTCTAAATGCTAGCAATAAAATCTGCGCTGTAGCTGCAATTACGCGGCGTATGTCTGAGTGAAAAAATGTGTTTAAGGGGAAAAAAAAAGTAACCCTCCTTCCTCCCTCCCTCCTTCCCTCCCCAGATTACAGGTGTGAACTCTGAAACTTCCTTCAATTGAACATGGGCTGGAGAACCTTAAATTAGTATGAGTTAGGAAATATTACAAATGCCTATTAATTTTTAGGGTGTATATCCTGTATCTTCAGCTCTTTTTTCTTCTCCTTTTTCCAGTTTTGTGGCAGACTATTAGACGTACCCTTTTCCAGTAGTCCCACTTAATTTGTGGGGACTGGCTGCCAGTTAGGGAGGACAACATTTAGTTAATCTGCATGTTCTTTGCCCCTCTAAAAGTATGCTTTCCGAATGCCACTTGTGAGCCTTTTGCATGATGTCGGTGTGGGTGTAAATACCTTCAGTGCCCATACGATGTGACACTGTGATGGGGTCCGGACGAGAACAGGGGATGCACACACACGTGTTAACTCGCAGAGAGCTTTGATGCCGTCGGGTATGTCCTCACCTTTGAGGTCCCGCACAGCTGAGCTCTGTTCCTGTCTCCTAAAACATAATGGTGCCTGTGCCATTCTTGCAGGTTTGCTGCGTGCTGCCTGTCCCGTCTGCTCCTGCTGTTCCTCTGCGTGTCTGCACCTGGGGAAACGTGCTGTGCCGCGGGTATGCCAAGACCCGGTCCCATACCCAACTAACTTCCACTTGGGGTCATTTTGATGTTCATCGCTTCCTTTTTCCAAAATCCTCTTCAGTGGTTGTGGAGCTGATCATGAATGTTGATTTTTTTACATTGATTGGCAATTTTACAACTGCTGGAAGTGACTTTTGCAGCAGCGGGATGTGAAATTTTCCCTTATTAGGGGATGAGAATTCCCTGTGGTTGTGTTACCCAGCACATCCGTGTGCTCAGCAGCAGTAAGGGGCAGCACGAGCAGCATGCAGCGCCAGGAGCAGTCCCTGAGCATGCAGATGTGCTTGGGATTGGCTGGTGCTTGATGTGCTTCAGGACTAGGGTTAGGTTTCTGTGATTAAAGCAACAAGTGGACTACTGGAAACAATCAGATAAAACTTCTTTTCCTCCTCTTTTTTTTTTTTGGTGGAGACAATGTCACCCCCAGGACACTGCCACCTCTTCATTTCTCTCCTGAAAGAAAAAGACAGAGCTGAATTGATTTTTCTTTTTATTTTCCTTTTCCTTTTTTTTCTTTTTCCCTCTAGCCAGCTTTCTGAAAAGTTTATAGAGACTTTGTTCTATATCAAAAGAAGAAAGCATCGATTAGACTTGATTTACTACAGTAAATGATGAATATGGCAAAGAAACTGATTCACAGCCCTGGAGTGAAGGGGCCGGGCAGCCCCCGCCACTGGCACAGCTGAGCAGTGTCAAAGCTGGGGCTGATTGTCTCAAGGCTGGAGAAAACAAACAGGGAAACACATGTCAAACAGATAAATAGCTCTGCTGTTCAGAGCTCTCCGTGGAGGCCATTTGTCTCCAAGATAAGGAAGAATGCACTCCAAAGCTGTGAAAAGATAAGCCGGGGGAATGAACCGGCTGGGGGATTGCTGCGGTCGGATCTGGTGGTGTTACAAACCCGGTGTCCCGTGAGCATGGCCAACGGCCTGGGTGAACTTGCAAGCTTCTTATTAAATATTTCAGCCGTGGACGGTATTCGGACCTCTCTGGTCAGCAAAGCAAATCAGTAGGTTTGAAGGTTTGCTGTCGTGGAGCTGTTTCTCTCCTTTTTCGTGGTGAGTGGCTGCAGGCTGTGGTTATGCAGGCATGTGTGAGGCACGATTTCGCATTGACAAAATAAATTGGGCTTTGTAGAATTGTGGTACCCATAAATCACACTATTTTTATATTCCTAGGCTGTGGAGAAGTGACAGTACGATTTCCACAACTACTGCGTTTGCAGACCTGGCTTAGATCGTATCTGAAATGAGTTTGGTAATGTTGGTTTGCATTTTATTAGATGTTCTCTCGTATTCAGAAGCTACAGCACAGCGGACGGTGCTTTGCAGGATGCTCGAGGACAGGAACAAAAGCCGTGCGAGGGCTCGGGCATTGGCAGAGCTCTGTGATGGGCGGCGGCCCTGACCTGGCAGCCCGCTGCTTCACTGGGAGGTTTCCTTCAGCCGGGTAGTGCCGGGCAGTGCTTGGGGAAAAGCACCCCAGGTTTTGCAGTCCTGCCCCACTTCGTGAAGCCACGTAGGGACAAAGTCCTGCGAAGGTGTCGGAAAGCAGCCCGAAAAGCCAGAGGAGAACAGACACACACACAGCAACACCCGAAGGCTTGGCCCTTTGTCCCGCTGTGTATGGATAGATCTGTAAGTGCCCTGTGCCCAGCGGGACGTGTGAGGGCTGGTCACCTTTTGACCAGCACTGTGGTGCTCTGGGGGAAGGTCTGGGCTTCTCGGGCGATCCCCTGCACAGTCGTGCTGCTGTTAATAGGCTGGGATGAACCCTGCTGTGTGTGTGTGAGGCTGTTTGCAGCGCTGGAAACGCCCCTCTGGTGTTTCCTCTTGGCAGACGGAGCCCCTTCTCTGAAGAGCCAAGAAATGTAATGGCCTCTCCAATTCTCAGCACCGCTTTGGCTTGCATCGCTCTGCGCGTAACGCCGCGTCGGGCTCAGCCCCGTGCTCGTACATGGCCGTGTCCTGCGTCCCACGCCTCCCCTCTGCTGCTGGAGGTGGGGAGCCCCTTGCCGGGCTGCCCAAAGCTCCTCGCAGCGAGGGTTTCGCAGCCTCCGGCTGTGCTGTTCAGCCTGGCGCCAGCGGTGAGGTGAAGGGCAGCAGCCATCGCCCGGCCTAGGTTGGGTGTGCGAGGGGCTGGGGGTGCAGCACGTAAATAGAAATGGGTGTCTGAGGCATAAATCATGTGCCAGGACGAGAACAAAGTCCCCTGGGCTGTGGCCCGAGCCCCCCAGGCAGCGACCCGCCTGCGGCACCTTTCCTGCCGGTGCCGTCGCCGAGTTCCGCCTCGTGCCTGCAATTTTTGGCAATGAGGCAGCAGCGTCCCATTTCCTACAGCAAATCAATCGGCATTCGTGTTTTGCCTTGATGTGACTCCTCCTACTCTAACATGCTGCATTGTCCACTGATTTGCCTAATTACGTGCATTACCACCGCGCCGGGCGCCGGGTAACAGCGGGGGCCTTGCGGGAGGAGGAGGAGGGCGACGGCTCCATCTGCTCCTCGGGCTGAAGCTGGGGAGCGAGGAGGGAAGCGGAGAGGAGAAATTGCAGTCGAGCAGGTGCCTCTGGCAGGGGAATCCCACCGCCAGGTGCTGACAGGCAGCTCTGCGGAGCTCCTTGTGCGCTTAATTACCCCATAGCGAGGCTTCCCGTTTAAAATTAGCACAGGCGAGTGCGACTGAGGCCTCGGAAGCGATCGGGGAGCGGAGCTGCGCTGAGTCTGTTTCCCTGCTGAGACCCGCACTTCGCAGCCAGCGAGATTCATGTCCCATTCGGCGGAATTTAAAAGCACTTACCTGGAACGAGATGATTAATTTTAAAAGTGGAGTGGAGAAGCGTAGAAGCAGCCAAGGTCAGAGCGCCTGCGCTGGGAGCCCACTTCGGCGATGGTGATGAGCTACGGGACGAGTGCTGTGCTGCGGGTTGAGAGGGATCAGCAGGATCCGAGCACGGGCTGGGGCTGTCCTCGCTGTTCTGTGTTTGCTGTCCGTGGCTCAGCACCTCCCAGCTGCTTCCCCCTTTCAGGCTCTCAGGACCGCTGGTGGATCGATAGTGCCAACAGGGTAACATCTTGTGCTCCTCTGCTCACCTGGGCTTGGCTGGAGGCAGGCACCTCTGCAGATCGGTTTGTCTGTCGGTCCGGGCAGAAAACACCCGAGGAACAAGAACCGCCCGGTGCGTGCTGAGCGCCCTCGCGACGAGCAGTGCTCAGGGAACCGCGTGCTGGGGACAGCGCACGTGGGAGGAGAGCGGCTGTCCCTGCTGGTCACGGCGTGTCCCTTCGTGCTTTCCATCGCCCAGACGCCAGGATTTGGTGTGAAGCACCAGCAGGGAGCTCCTTCTGCCCTCAGGTGTGTAACAGCCAGCTCCCCTGGTCACAGTGCTGCAGGACGAGTAGGGCAAGAGGAAGCAGAACGGTGTTGTCCGACAGCTGGGTGAAGTCTCTGTCCCCAGAAGGCAGCGATGCTAACGTGGTTTTGCTGCAAGGCTGTGCTCCTTTGGGATCTGAATTATGAATAATTACACCGATAAGTGTGTCTTGGACCTCTTCTCTAATGCCAAAACAATAAGCTTGTGGAGCTTTAATGCTGTGCTCTTAATGACCCTAATGAAAAGCCTATTCTATTAGCTGCAAAGCTGCTGGGGTACCAGGGAATACCTAAGCAGTGCAGGCGGCAGAGGAAGCGTGCGTGCTCACAAGTGCGTGTGTGCATGTGCAACACTTTGCTTTTCCAGGCGGCTAAAACCAGAAGCCTGCGGAGCTCCTTGGGTGCCGCTCAGCTCGCTGCCCACTTGCTGTGCAGCCTCCCACAAGAGCCCGCGGTGTGCTTCAGGGCTCGAGTGGCTGGCAGGACTGCAGCTGAGGTGTGAAATACCTTGCCCCATCGCGGGCTCCTCGCGTCTCCAGCACCGCGAGCGGGGCCGCTGGGCACCGAGCTGCGTGTCAACGGGGCTGGATGCACGGCTCTGCTCCTGCTACTCGCATCGCTGTGCCTTGAACTTGCGACTTCAATCCCTCGAAATAAAACAAGCATGGAAATGTTATCACATCTTCTTGCAGTAATAAATACGAGAGAACAAAATATTTATAGTGTAAATAGATGTTTTTGGCCAGCAAGTGGGATTTGGACGTAACCTTCGTGAATTCTTTACGCCAACATTTTTTTCCCCACTCAACATAGCAAAACTGAACTACAAATAATATTTTTTTTATATTGCTGGTTACTAGCACAGGAATTCTGGGGCTTAGAAACATGGTTTAAGACCGTTTTTGCTTAATGGATTGTCGGCTTTGCTAATTTAGTATGGACTTATATGGGAAAAAGAGAAACTAAGGAAAACAACAATGCACCGTGTTGGTGGGAGGCATGACTCAAATTAATCCACGGAAGCAGGCGAGGTCCCAGAGCAGTCCTTTAAAAGAATCGGTCGGATTTGGGCTGTCATGGGAAGATAATGCCCCTGAGCATGCCTGGCAGCCCCTGCGCCCATGGATGGGACCCGGTGCCGTGGTGGCTGCTGTGCGCTCCGGGCAGGGGCAGCTTCGTGGTGCTGCTGTGCGTGGGCGAAAGCAGCCCACAACGACACGGGTGTCGTGTTTGTGGTGGTCCTGTCCCTCCTGGGCTCTGTCCCCAAAGCTCAACCCCGTGTCCTTACCATACTCTGGCATCACAAATCCTACTGAGCGAGCAGGGGGCACCGTGAAGGTGAGAGCACACTGCTCACCCCTCCCTCCCTCACGGCTGGGTTTGCGTCTTGCTTTGGGGAGAGTGGGCAGGATTCAGCTTAATAATCACTGAAAAATAAACAACTGCCAGCCTGCGAAACCCACCAAGGAGCCTGTGAAAACGCTCTCCAAGCCACCAGCCCCTACTTGCACGCCACCCCAGCCCCGAAGTAGCCCCCGGCAGCTGTCTGCAGGCTGAGAGGGGCGTGTGGGCGTCCAAGTCAGAAGAGGAGTTTTGCTCTGCGTAAGCCGGTGCTGGCGGCAAGTTCTCGTTCTCTTCTTCCGTTACTTCCCTCCATCGCTACGGCAATTAATTAAGAACAGTTGTGCTGAACCCCATTGATTAATTTGGCACTTGGAAACCTAATGAGGTGTGAACCTGCAGACTGCCGCAGCGGCACCGCTGGCGCGGTGATTTATATCGATCGGTGCGATCGGCGCAGGCCCTGCCTCGCCGCGGTTCCTCCCCGCGACCCGTCCCAGTCCCAAGAGGGGACCTCGGTGCTGCGGCTCTGTTCTGCTGCCCCTGACGAGGAGCATGCAGCCGGTGTCCTGCCTCGAGAGCAGCACCACGGTGAAACCCACGCGTTTCGCTCCGGAGGTGGCTGAGGCGAGGACTGCCCGTTTCTTTCCCCAGGCAGAAATCACCCGGCCGAGCGATTCCTCCGTATCCTAACAAAAAAGCAGCTCAGAGCTTTGGGAACAGCTTTGTTGGTGAGGTGTGACGAGAAACAGAAGGACGTGCTCCTGGGCAGCCACCAAACATGAAAACGTAAACCAAGAGCTCCGTCCCTGCTGCTCAAAAAAGGTGGTTTGTGGGAAAACCGTTCAGATCCATGGTGCTGTTATGCAGCCTCTGGTTTGAAAGTCTTTCGCCTGTTGCTGTAGCGGCTCTGGACGTCCCTGTACATGCGTGTTTTGGTCGTGCCCTGGCTCGGGGCAGGGGCTGGCCCAGGCTGGGGGCTGCCGGTGGGAGCTGCAGGCAGGGGAGCGCCAAGTCCCGGTGCGGAGGCGGCCGCGCAGCTGCACGGTGCTTGGCAGAGGGCAGTAAATCAGCCCTGTTAGCGCCGAGTGCTTTAAATCAGCTTAATTGAGTTCGTGCAGCTTGCGGGGAGATGGCACTACTTTATTTTTTTGGCCCGATCGATGGAAAGGGAGGGGAAAAAAAAAAAAAAAAGACTGAAACCAGAAACATCGGGAATTAAGCTGCACCAGAATAAACCCGTCCTTAAATATTCTCTTAAAATGGAATAAATGGGTTAAATGGATAAATGAAGAGGTCTAAAAAGCAAGGTTTTGGTACAGCTGGGAGCATGGATGTGTTGCAGCAGTGAGGCAAAGCCCCTTCACTCCCGAGCCCCCCGGTACTGGGGACACACCGGTGGCAGCGGTGCTCCCAGAGGGGCCGCACGGCGCGCAGGGCCTGCGAGTGCCAGCAGCCCGGCTCCGCAGGCAGTGGATGAAGGATTACGGTGATCAATTTGGTGAGAAGGGAGATTTTTCTCCATCTGTCCACCCTCAAGGCTCTATTTCCTCATAAACCATTCCCCGAGACATCAAGAAAATTGAAGCTGTTCAGAAATGGAAAAGATAGTTAGCCCAAAATGAATGAATATCCGATACACTGCCTAGCTTTCAGGAAACGTAACGGGAGCAGGCAGCTGAACCGATGGCTCTCCTGCAGCATGCTGATTTTTTAACACAGAAAAGCACTTCTGCAGCCCGCTGTTTCCACCGGCAGCGCTCATCTTGCATCGCACCGCCCAGAGAAAATCCCTGCAGGGGGCCAAGTCCCCCTCCCCAGGCCGTGCAGGATGGGGCTGGCATCCAGCACCCGAAGCTCAGCTGTGGCATTTGCGAAAGACGAAGAAGAGAAGGCATTTAAGGGTGTTTGTGGAGTTGTTGTGCCCCCTGCTCTGTATCCTTTCGACTCCATCAACACTGCTGCCGGCTGCGGGAGGCAGGAAGGGCCCGGGAGGGCTCGTGCAGGTTCCCAGGTGGGACCCGGGGGTAGCGGGGGCACCCGCCTCCCTTCCCTCCTGGAGCCAGATCAGCAGGGGGGACACAACCCCACATCCCTGCCAGTGGGTGCCTCGCTCCCTGCCCTGCTCCTTGCAAGGAACTTGGCTCTCTCTCCCTCCTCTGTGGCTTTTTGGGTTTCCCCTGCCTACTGCTAGGACGTGGAGCATTTCTTACCACCCCACTGAGGCTTCTCGCCACCTCCAACACTCAGGCATTTGCAGATTTTTCTTAGTGCATGTTCCCTCAAACAGTTTCCAAGCCGACTGCCAGTTTCTTTTCTTTTTTTTTTTTTTTTGTCTTCTTTCCCCTCACATTTTTGAGCTAATAAGGACCACTGGGCACACATCTAACGAGCCGCAATTACAGAAGGGTCCTGATGCAGAAGTGGCTTCCAGCTCGGGGGCACTACCTGCGGAGTGGCTTCTCTGCGTGCACGCAAAGCCCGCCAGGCTCCGCGGCTTTCTGTGCTGCTCAGGGCAGGAGATGCCCAGGCAGCCGGTGCTCGCCGCTTCTCCCTTTTGCCCTTTGCTTTCTTTAACGCGTGAAATCTCAGAGTTACCAGTATTTCCAAATGGCACACCCTCAGTTTCTGCTTCATTGCCTCTTGGGGAAGATGGGAGGGCAGGCAGGGCTCGTCTCCACGGTGAGACTTGGTTTCACAGTTTTAATTCTGCGCTGCTCGTTGCTCTCGAGTGAACTTCCTTTTTCATGGGGAAATGGGCGATGAGTGGGTCGGAGAGCGTGTCGCGGTGTGTCTGACTCAGGTGCCCGAAATGGGCAGGGGGAGGAGAGCTGGGATGCTGAGGAAGTTCGAATGGGAAATCCAAGGCTGGGCAAGGATTTGTCCAGAAGTGAGGCTGGGATAGAGCAACCAACACAGATAGAGCTGGCGATGGGGATGCGGTGGACAGACCTTTGGTGGATGTGGGCTCCTCGGAGCCGCAGGGCAGCCCTCAGCCTCCCTCCTCACCCTGTGCAACCTGCAGATGCTCCAGAGCCCCAGGAAAGGGGCAGTCCGTGATTTTATTTTTGCCTGAAGTCGTGTTCCTGCCAGGAAAGCTTCCCCCACGCGTCCTGACCCGTGTCTGTGTGGGCAACCCCGCAGCATCCAGTGCTATCTCCCACCGGAGGCCGGGCTGTGGCGGGGAGGCCAGAGCTGCACCCCACAACAGTTGAGGCCGGTGACCTCAGTCCGAGGGGATGAAAACCTCCCGTCCTACAAGTACACCCCAGCTGTGAGCTGTAGGTGATGCAGGAGGGCCGCAGTACAAGGGACAACTGGGCAAGGAGGTGGCGGTGGTCACGGCTCGGGTGGTGCCCAGGGCAGGGACACGCTGGGGACACGGAGGCTGTGTCCTCGGGCATCACGCGCACCGTCCCCGCCAGCCCCGACCCACAACAGGTAGCAGGAGCCCAGCTGTCAAAAAGTATTAGTCTCAGATAGCTCTCGGGAGCTTTTTGTTGTTGTTGTTGTTTCCTCTAGTTTGGTTCAAGAATGTTGTTGAGTGTGAGAAAACAGGAAGCGGTGTCGATAACGCTGTGGTTTTTTTCCTTTTCACAGACACCCTTTGAACTCCCTTTACTCTGCCTCCCCCCCAGTTACACTTACACACCCTATAAATAACCTTCCACTGCTTTGAAATGCTTTTATTAAGGTTAAAAAGCACTTTTTTTTCTTTTTTTTTCCAAATCCACCGTTATTTTCTACATTATCTGCAGACAACCTCCAGAACAATTATTATAAATGGCTTTAGGATTTAACCTGTTTCGCTGTGTACGCCGAATGGGAAGGAACGCAGCGCACAAAGCCTTCAGGAGCCCACAAGGGTGATGACTGGTGCGATGTCTTCCTCTGGCCCCTCTGGCCCCTGTCCCCCTGGCAGCCTCCCCTGGGCCAGCCCCCCTGTGCTGGGCAGGACGGGGACGCTGGGGGCACAGCCTGCCCCTCTGGGCTGGGTGTTTCTGGTGCTCAGCTGGTTTTTTAGGCTTTTATTTTTTATTTTTTTAGGCAGGAACCCCGTTGGCACTCCTGATTTCCTCTGGCTGCATGCAGTGCTTCGTGTGCTCGCTTTCCTATGGCACAAGGATCAGGCAGTCAGGCTTTGGGACAGCCCTGCTCCAGGTCGCCTCGCTTAACATCGCTGTTACCCTTGGCATCGCAGTGAATCAGTGACACAACCACCCTCACGGTGTCTACTGGACCGCATTTCTCTTTTCTTATTTTTTTGTTGTCGGACAACCCTGAGACTGTGTTTAAAGAAGTGCCTGGAAAAAGTTTTGCCGTGTCCCTGGGAGCCGAGCCACTGGAAACCCAGCCAGGCCCATTAGCGCAGCGCTTAACGATGGCAGATGAAGCTTTCTGGAAGCTTAATGAACCAGGAGGTAAGATCACTCCCACCAGCCTTGCAGCCTAAAGAGGGATTTATCTCTGCCTCTTGTTATCTCACTGAATGATGAAAATCTTGCTCGCCGTCATCTATCTTCAGCCTCCCGTAACAAGACGCCGACTGCAGCCCCCGTGGCGCGTCTGGGCGAGGGACGGGGCTGGTGGCACCTCGCGTCCCGACGGACGTCCCTGCCGCAGCTTCTGGGAGGTGTGGTGTCACCCTGGGATAAAATGCGGCTGCTCTGCCGGTATCAGGGTGCCAGGCACTCTGCTTCAGTGTTTCGCATCTGACTTTTAGTGGAAGATGAAGGTTTGGTGCCAGGGCGTTCTTCACAAAGCATCTGAGCCACTTGTCACCTCCATTGACCACTCTTGTCACCAGCGTACGCCTGGCAATGCATTCACAGTGTCTGGAGCAAAGCATGCCTTTGGCCTTCAGTTAAAAAAACCAAACAGCTGATTTATTTTGAGGGAAAGAAAGGAAAAGAAATGGCCAAGTGGTTGTGCTGGCTTGCAGGTCGCATCGTGTGGTGTTTCAGGATTTGGCTTCCCTGGCAAAAGTGTGGTTTTGGGGGGATTTATAAAGAAGTCACTAGCATGCAGTATTTAACTTGCTAAATCTAAGCAGAAACAAGGAATGCCGTGTTGCCCACGAGGCAGGACACACGTGCCCGATTCTGACCAAAGCTCTCCCGTGGACGTGTGTGAGTTTCAGAGAGGTTGCCCCGCACCAACACCACGTCTTTCCTTTTCATTGGAGACCAAGGAGGTAGCCAGGTGCTTCTCAGTGATCCAGAGGACCAAAGGAGTTTTCACTCCTCTCCTGCACTCAGCTACTGACTGCAGGAGCATAAATAGTCCCTGGCAATGTGATGTGAGAGAGCTCTGCTTAAACCACCTTCTGCAGGGATTTGCTGGAGGCATTTCCTCCCGAGTCTGTGGATGAGGAGTAATGTTTGTAGAGAAGTTTCTTTGCATTACTTCTGACAATAACCATTTTTTTCTCAGCTTCCTCCCCTCACCCCCAAATATCTTCATTTCTCACTGGCTCCAGCCCCTTCCCTGTGAAACTCATAATTTACCGTGTTGAAATCAAAGTGGAAGGACGATGAATTTGAAACTCATGAGAATTAAAAAGAAAACCTTTTTTTCTTTTAAATAATTGAATTACTTCTCTCTACAAGCCATTTCCTTTGCTTTGTTAAGGTCTACAGATGTACAGAAAAAAGAAACAAACTCAACATATAGTGTGAGGTTAGATAGTTAAGTCTTTCTCACAATTTTAAATAGAATACTCTAATAGTGGATAGATGTTCTTTAATGCATTGACATACATTCCTTCGCATCTGATTTAACCATTTTGAGGTGGACGCTTCTGGTAAGGTGAATGAAAAAAAATATATATATTTTGGGGAAAATGTCATTAATGCCTAAGAACAAACCCACTACTTGTGGAATATTTATAA
This sequence comes from Anser brachyrhynchus, assembly GCF_964034855.1. Classification (NCBI taxonomy): domain Eukaryota; kingdom Metazoa; phylum Chordata; class Aves; order Anseriformes; family Anatidae; genus Anser; species Anser brachyrhynchus. The sequence goes on from NC_137705.1 coordinate 4,198,676, forward strand.
ATATGTTGTTGTATTGCTGGTGATGGTGCATTTTGCAGGGACTGAGTGAAGGAGGAATTGTTTTGACCAGCCTGTTGTAAGCCTGGCAGGTCATTTTCTATTCTGTGTGTGGCTTTCGCAGGAGAGTGCAAGCGATGAAGGGCATTAGCTAAATAAGAGATGATTTAGTGGTGATGGCACTGTTGGTCCGCGTATCCCACAGCTGCTAAATTTCAATATAAACTCCATAACTCTGGATGCAGAAAGAAGTGAACATGCACAAGAGACTGTTTCTGAATATATTTTTCCCCCTCTCTCCAATAAAAGGCGCAAATAATGGCATATTTTTCAAAGCGCAAAGCACTTTACGTTGCAAATAGTTGCATTAAATTTACATTTCATGGGTGAGCGGCTGTAGCCGCCTCTTGCCACATCCTCGCCGGTGACAGTGCCGCAGTTGTACATGATCTACCGCCCGGCTGGGCCCAGGCTAACTGGGCTCGTGGCTGAGGGCAGAGCCCTGCCGAGGCAGCACAGAGCCTGCCGCAGGTACTGGCTGCTTCCTCTGGAAAGGTCAACGCGCTCGCTGCCCCTGTTTTCTCCAGAGATAATCGATGCACTGCAAACGCTGCGCTGACAGTTACGGCCACCAAGGAAAACTCATTTTCTGCCTCTCCTCCTCGGGACCTGCAGGAAGGCTGCCGTGACCGCGGGAGCGGCTGCCTCCCGCTATGGGCAGCCTTTTCGTTCGGGTTGGTAGAAGTGATTTTAATTAGCTCCTTTGGGAGCTCACAGGTTGGCATCCTGGCACCCCACCAGCCATGGACAGCTTTTCTGTCCAGCTCCAAGAAGCAGAAAGAGGTAAAAATGCAGTGACCGTGGCAAAAAGAGCTGTGAGGGGAAGGGCCGGCTGGCGCGCTGCAGGGCGGGTGGCAGGGCGGGTGGCAGCGGCAGCCCAGCGCTCCTTCGCTGCCTCTTGGCGTGATAAGAGCATTTTTTTCCTTCTCTTATAGGCAACAGCCTTGATGACTTTACTGGTCAGTCCCTATCATGACCTTTCCGCTCAGCACATTGTTTTATTTCTTGTCTCGAGGTCCATTGTTTGTCATTTATCTGTGTTGGTTTTGGCACCTGTTAGCCCGGGGAATGTGCCTGAGTCACTCTTTACCTGGCGGGGAGTGCTCCTCGTTGGTTGCTGCGCTGCCATTTACCCTCCGGCAGCCTCCAAGTCCTGCCCCGTGCGAGAGGCCAGCCTGAGTCTCAGCTGCCTTCGCCCCGCTGGAAAATGGAGGTGATAAAAGCAGCAGCCCTGCGGCCTGAGGGGCTCCGGGGGGGCAGCGAGATGCCTGCACCTCTGCCAGGTGCCCCAGCCTGAGACCAGCATTGTCAGGGATACCCCTACAGAAGGATGGCGTCAATCCCTGTGCCATTTATCCTGCTGCCACCTCCTGCGCTCACGCTCATGGACCAGACCCTGTCGCAGCAGTGGCCGCTGGTGCCAAGACGTGGCTGCAGCCCTGCACACACCTTTTGCTATTTGCCTTTTTGCATGTGTTTGCAGGCTCCTGGGAGGAGAGATCTCCCGGTTTATGGCTCTTTCTCTCCGCACTGTGCCGTGTGCTGCCTGCCGCGCTCCTGTTCTCCGTGAGCAGCGATGCAGTGGCACCGAGCCGTGCCACATTTCGGGGCCTGACTCCTGCTCTCTGCACCGTGCTTTCCGGAGTGATCCCCCTCTGAAAAACCTCAAATAGCTCCTTCCTAAACTAGTCCAGCACATAAAGCATTTAACTGTTGTGCAATTTCCTGGTGAGCCAGCAGGTCCCCTAATAAATGTGCCAGCATTGCTCAGGCATCCTCCTGCATTCCCGTAAGCCAGACGGGGAAGCGCTCGCCGCCTTCACCCCCGGGCAGGGCTCTGTGGCACCCAGAGCCCTCAGACCCTTCCCAGGCATGGGGCTGGCTGACTTCAGCCTACACTGCTGCCGCTTCTGACACAACACAACCAGTTTTTCTCCTCCCTGGAGCTGTTTGCCCACAGGCCTGGTGCTGGTTTGTGGCCCGAAATCGGAACCAAAACCTGCTGGGGACCAAGCTGAACCTCGGGCAGTGAGCTGATGTGATAAAGCCTGCCGGTGCTGTATCCCAGCGCCCTGGTTTTGGGGCCTGACTCAGGTACCCAGACATCTGGCAGACGCACGGATCCTGGCAATCGCGTCTCCACCCCTGCTGCTTTTCCTTCCCCGCCTTCTGCAGCGCTGTCACCTCGGAAAGAAGCAGTGCAAAGCCTGGTTTACCGGGCAGCAGGTAAGGCCTAATTTCCTAATTTTGCCCTGTCCCTCACGTGTTCCCCTGCTACATTTTTTGGGCAGCTCTTACTGCGGGATGACCAGTGAAAAAGAAAAGAAATGGGGTTTAAGAGCTCATTACTTCCCAGGTGCCGGTGGCGAGGAACGACTTTTGGGCCAGTTCCTTTGGAGGGGGGCAGAAGGGGGGTCCTGTGGCCGCAGCTGGGGTCAGGACACTGGGGGAAAACAGCTCCAGGTTCCCCGCGAGAAGCACGAGGCCTGCTGCCGTCCCGCGGGTCGCCCGCCCAATGTGCCGGCCAGCTGATGGAGGCAGCCCGGCCGCGCCGCGTTTGAACCGGGAGGGAGGCAGGGCCGGGATTAAGCTTCAAAGGCTTCGGACCAGTTGCCAAGAATTTCAAAGTGGCAACGCAAGGCTGAAGCGATCCAGATTCGGGTTTTGTTTTAAGGCTTGACGCCGTGTGTTCAGAGCCTTCGGTGGGGAGGCTGGAGCAGGCCTGGCAGCCTCCGGCCGCTCGGTCGGCTCTCCGGGAAGGGGACAGGGCCGGGGACATCAGCGGGCCGGAGGGGGCTCACAGGGCGTGCTGTGGGGTGGCACCAGGATCCCACAGCCTGTGTGTCCCCCGGTAAAACGAGGAGCAAAGGACACGGCCTATGTGCACGGGGCCCCGAGCAAAGTCTGCCGCGGCCGAGGGTTTCTGCTGGCTCCCGGACTTCGGACCCTGCCCGCCAGCACACGGCCGGGCACGGCGGGGAGGCAGCGTGCCCCACGTGTAACGGGGGAGAGCCCGCGGTGTTCTCCCGTCCGCGGCACCTGGTGTTGTGTTTGTTGTTGTTTATTATTATTGCTTTATTTTTTTGTGCTGAAACAATTACGTTAATATGTTTTTATTGGTCAGGCCAGATACAAGCACATGTAGAATCTTTGTTTGTGTTTCTGAAGGAGAACTGCTCACAGGCCTTTCACAGCCTTTGAAAAGGTCTCTTGGATCTGACCAAGACGTGCGGTTGTGGCAGGACGGTTTTTGTGTAGTGTAACCCATGCCAAGCCAAGGAAGGAGCATGGCCGTCATGCTCCTTCCACAGAACGTGCAGTGGAAGGATTTAGTTACCCCCTGCGACTTTTGGTAATGGACATTTGCTTAGCAGGGGACAGCACTTTGGGATTTGGCAGTTCTTACGCTTAACGCACAAGAAGGTAAAATCTATTGGCAGACCTTCCCCCAGAAATGCTTTCAAACCCCAGCTTAATTTATTTCAGCTGGGCACTGAGGTGCATGTCTCAGTCCCATCCATGCTAGTGGGACTTGCACGGGCTCTTCCAGGAAAGTCCATGCCTGTGTTTGCTGCACAGGAAGGTGCCCAGGTACCTGCCCAAGTCCTCTGCCGAGTCATATCGTCACAGCATGAGCTGTGGCCGTAATACCAGCTGGCCTTTTACTCACTATTTGTGCGAGATCTGTATGTATTTTGTTGCTTTAAGTCTGTGTCTTCTCTTTCCAGGCCTGAAAATCAATTCCTTTGGCTTGCCTGTCCTAGAGCCATTTGCTACAAACAGCTTTCATTGTTGAAGGTTTTGCTGGGACACTCCATCTCATGAAGAAATCAATTGCTTTTTTGTCTGTAATCAGAAGACAACTAGTTAGCCGTACTTCCTTATTTTTGTTTAAGTGGCCATCACATCCTAATTATAGTTTCTCTTTTTTTAACTACTGTACTCAATTTACAGCCTAATTGCCCTTACCTTGTTTGTTTAATGAAGCCTATATAATGATTCCTGTGATCTTCATGAAACATTACACTGGGATTTTATTTTTTACTTTACAAACTGTGTTTTTGTATTAATGTTTTATAACCTCAAGTTTCTAATCATAAACTCATAAGGAGTTTAATTGATTTGAAACTAGCCATGCCCTGAAGTGTGTACTTGTCAGATTGATTCAAATTGATCCAATGTGTTTAAATAAAGCTTGTGCCAAAAGCACGTAGCACCTTATGCTACCAGATATTTGCCCAAAGCCCTCTGGTAACTTAATTATGCTGCCATCTCGGTATAATAAATTATTGACTAGAACACATTTTTCTGTGTGTTTGCTGTACTTTGAGAAGCCAGAGGAATTCCCCAGATCCCACAGGACAGTGCAGGCACGGCTGCGCCAGCCTGTGCAGAGCCATTTGGTGCTGCCACCGAGGCTCCGGCCGGCGTTCCCTGTAGGGCACAGCAAGTGCCTGGTTGCACCTGTGGGTTTTCTCATTTTCAGGTTTGCTCTGACACTCTGCAAAGCTCCTTCTACCATTTAAATAAAAGAATCTGAGGTCGGAGAAGGTGCAGGGCCAAGCCAAAGTGGTGGTGGTTGGTTTCAAACAGAGGGGTCAGCCTGGACGTCCCCTCTTCCGATCCCGCCTGCTGTGGCCTATGTTTTGTCTTTGAAGACCTCAGTATTGCTGATGGATTTCTATTTATTCTGTAGTTGCATTAGATTTCAATAAAATAGTTACGCATGTTATTACAGGCAGATGAGTAGGGACAAAACTGCTGAATAGGCTAAAATGCAGCGAAGTTGATCACAGTGACTACTACCGTGCCTGCTAAAAATAATGAAGTCAGTATGCTCAGCAGTTTTTTCCTTCAGGATCAGCTCCTGCTTCCCACAGCAGCTCTGGCCCTGCCGGCTGCATCCTCCATCCCCTCCGTGGGATGCCACCGGGATCTGTCCCACGCCGGGGGACTGCAGTAGGGACTGCTCAGGTGCACGATGCTCGGCTCTGATTCTTCTCCACGCTCCTCCTGTGGGCCGGGAAACTCCGTGAGATAAAGGAAAAATATATCCAGTGACGAGTGGGTAGAAAGAGCAGGGCAGGTTTTAATTTTTAACCCGTCTTGGGATTATTTTTTAAATAAATTTATGCCCAACAAATTGCTGAGCTGTGATACGAGTTAATGTGAAGAAGTTAAAAAAAAATCAGGTGAATGTTGAGGCCCAGTAAATATTTCCTCCCCGCTGAGCCCTCGTGCCACGAGGAGCTGAGTGACTTATCTCCCTCCTGATTGTGGAGGTGAGAGGTTCTGACCTGCAGCCCTCTCTCTGCCCCAGGTAAAAAGCTTGATCTCTGCTGCTGCTGCTGCAGTGAGTGACAAGGTGGATCATGCAGGAAAGCATCCTCGGAGCCACGGGCCTTTGTGATTTGCTTGAGTCAGCAGGACGGGACAGACAGCAGGGGTGTAGTAAAATGCAAGAATGTTATCATTTAAGCACCCGATTTCCAAGGTTCAAGGTAAATTTCCTGTGCTGCTGCAGGTTTGGTTTTGCATGCTCTTTCCTATGTAAACTACACTAATTAAATGAGCGAACCTTCGTCTTCAGAGGCGTGACGGGTAAATTCATAGAACTCAGAAACCACACCAACGTTTGCTTTCTTAAATCTAAATTTGCAGTCCCCTGAGAGCAGAGAGGAGCTGGGTGCCCGCACGCAGCAGGCGCTGCCGAGGGGCTGCAGAGGAGCTGCTCGAGCGTCACCTCTGTGCTGCTGCAGGCAGAGCCACGGCCTGCTCGGCTGCAACCTCCCTGAACTCAGCGAGACCAGAGCAGCGAACGTAATTCTGGCTTCAAAGAGCGCCACTTCCATCTGTTTTCCATCAGCGGATCATGACTGATGATCCACGGGGGGCTGAACCAGCGTCCTCTGGCCCACGGGGAAGCCCTGTGATTGATGTCGGTGAGAGCTGCAGCCACGTCGGGGCAGGGACCGGGCAGTTTGCTGCTCTCCGGGGAGCGCCCGGGGGTGCTCAGGTGCCGGGAGCCTTGCCGGACAGTCCCCACGCCACGCAGGGACTGGCGGCAGCCCAGCGCCCCGCTCTGCACGAGGCTGAGCATCGCTTGGCGAGCGACGTCTGAGCGGCTCGCTCCGGTGCAAGACTCCAGCCGGGTGCCGCACATCTGGAGGGAAGGCGCGGATGAACTCATTTCATCTAGATTTCCATCTTCATTTCGGAGAGCACATGGAGTGCCGGAGGAAATTGCTCCGCTCTGCTGAAGGTGTTTAAGGCCGTAGTAAGGAAAGATGCAGCGGTGCTGTGGATCTCATTTTTTTCGTTGCAGTGCATTTTGTCCTGCTTGGGAACATTGCTTTTATAAACGCCTGCCGCTTCTTTAACAGCAGAGATCCCCATAAGCCCTGTCTTAGATCATCCTCTCTGCAGGCCGAGCAGAGACGTTGTGCATCGATCCCGGGCAGAATTCCCCACGGAGCACTAGTGCTTGTACTGCCCACGTCTAGGTAGCCCTCTGTTTTCACTGTGTAAATCACACATCCCCGCACTGACTTGCTAGTAAAATACTGGAGCTCTGGAAATAATGTGCATTGCTCTCAGGAGGATATTTTTTATCAATTGGCCCATAAAAGTTCACCAAGGAATTATGCTGGTACCGATATATCTCTAACATCCTTCCACTGATGGTAACGTCTCTTTGCTATAGACGAAATTGAATTTTAATTTGCTCCCTTTCACACGCGCAGTTTTATTTTCCAGGTGTGTGTGTGGTGCTTACACAGAAGAACGAGCCTGCTGGGATTTCGGTTACGCGCATCCCTACTCTTCGTGACTCGGTGGCGTTGGCCAACAGCGGATCCCACAGACTCTGCACGTCTGTGCCCAGCCCGCTCTGTTTGCAGCCTCCTTAATTCATCACGCCTCGCCGGCACCGCTGAGCCCGGGGGAAGGGATGGGATCCCCGGGGGGCCGTGGGGAGCCGCAGGAAGAGGGGCAGCGAGCGTCCCGCCAGTGCCAGCTCCGGCGCTGCGGTTCCTGGTGCCGGGCTGGGCGTGTGTTTAAGCCGCGACCTCAGTGTTTGCAGCTGAACGGAGCTGATTCACTCTGTAAACTGAGCACTCCCTCCTTGCCCACACTGCGGGCAGAGCGCTTGGATGCTTCAACCAGGCACGGCCACGCTCGCTCCTGCGGGCTCTGCAGCTAAATCGTGCAGCTGGCAGGGCCAGGCAGAGGTTAGGCGCGACGGCAGAGCGAGGACAGGATGATTTATCCCGCGGCGCTGCCGGGCAGGGGGACAGCTTTATCTCCGCGAAGCCCCGCAGCTGCCTGATGGAGCACAGCTCTTTCTCGCTTGATAAGCGGGCGGGCAGCGTGTATAATTCTTGCAGAGGCTTCCTCCTAGCCTAAACAGAGATCCTGCAAACTTTATGTGCCTGGAAGATAAAAGGTAATGAGACTCCATACATTTCCTGGCCGCCTCTCCTCACCGACCTTTCAATTGCTTCCCAAATGCCCTCTTGTAACCTCTCCATTAGGAATAGATTGGAGGTCTTAATTCTGCTCTCGGCGCAGGCAGCGCCCAGGGGAGAGCCCTGCAGAGCCCTGAGCTTTCCCCCCTGCAGAACCCCGTCCTTCCCCCCTGCACAGCCCTGTCCTTCCCTCCTGCCCCCCTTGGGGTCTGCCTCCCGGCCAGGCTGGGACCCAGAGCAGCTCCAGCACTGCGGTGCACGCAGGTGGGAAGCAGCAGAGTTTGTAGTCCGCACCGATGGAGAAAAATGAAAGAAACAGGAGTCCATTGGAAACAGACCCTTGTATTTCTGAGGTCAGGCTATTACATTTTATTTCTCATTTTAAAATAACGTGTGTGCTGCCCTTTGAAACCTGCTGAAATCCAGCCATGCCCGTGCCCTCCTTAACGTCCAGGAAAGAACAACGGTTCTTTGTTAAACAAAGATGCCACCAGCTTTTATTTTTGTGGCTCAAAACTGCCTAAATCTATTTTAAGTTTCCTGATTGTTTTAAACTAGCTGCTGCTGCTCGGCACCTCCACCTTTCATTTGTCTCTGGCTCTGCGTTCAAGCCTGTGACCAGGACCACGTTGCTGTCGTGTCTGGTGCCGATCCCGAGATCCTGCATCACTTCCCAGCTTCTGCCAGTTTCTAGACCAGAGCTTTGTGATTCCTGCTCTGTGTTTCTGTAGGCAAATAGGCTAAGCTAAGGTAAATAAAAGGGTCAACTTCTAACTACTTTTCACGCCTTGTAGTTGTTCTGGAGCACGTGGTGATGAGGCAGCAGCCAGGAGAAGACCCCAGTCCTCCTTGGAACTGCAGAAACCAGAGAACCGGTCTGTGTGCACTGAGCCCGTGTCCTGCAAGCCCACTGCCCGCTTTCCTGACACAGATGCTCCAGGCACCCTCGCTTGGTGCTGGACGGGGCGAGCACAGGAGGGGGTGTGCTGCCCGTGCTGCCTGCGCTGCCCGCGCTGCCCGCGCTGCAGGGCTTGCGGGACTGCTCAGCTGCAAGGAGCGCGGTGGCACCGCATGGGAGCAGATGTGGGGAAGCGAAGGGCTCTTTCCAGCCTGCTCCCTGCTGGCTGGCACCCCGTGGGTGGGCACGGCGAGGAGGCTCCTGCCATTTTGGGTGGATTTCTCAGGCTGTGCCGCTCGGACGCGTCTGTGCTGTGAGTATCTGCCCGAGGCCAGGCTGGCCCTCGCTGCTTTTGCTTGCTCTGGAGACTGGCTCCTCCCAGGGCATTGCAATGCAGCGAGCCAAGTGCCACAACATCACCACATTGCTATTGATTTCCTAGCAGGGTGTCTGAGTCGCAGGCAGGAGAACCGCTCTTTAGCCTGGCTGCGTGTTGTGAAGAGGAGAAAGCCAGCAAAGTGTCCTCTGAAGACACCGGCTGCCCGGCTGACCCCCCGTACACCAAAGAGCAAGCAGAGCGGGCACGCTGCCTGGCTTTTCTACAGGTCTGTGCCCTCGGGTCCTGGCACAAAGGTAGGCGAGGAGCTCCCGGGGCGTGCAAGGCAGGTGTGCTACCCCGGCTGGTGGGCTTGGGCCATGCCCTAGGGGCGTCCTGCCCAGCCCAGCCCATGGCTGTGGGTTTCTGTTGCCGCCGTGCCGGGCCTTTGGCGCACAAGGGCAGCGCCTGTTGCTATAACTACAGGGCTCGTAAATCCAGCCCGCGCTGCCGCACGCGCCTCTCCCAGGCAGCTCTCCCAGCGTGGCAGGGCGCAGAAGGGTTTATTTGGTTTAATATTTATGATATCAATTATGGTGGAATTGCGTCTTGAAACCAAATGCTGGGAGGTTTGTTCCTGCGCTGCGGAGACCTCGGGAAGCGCCCGGCCGCGCGGTGCTGGCTGCGTGCGGCTCGGGGGTCCCAGCACCCAATGTCCCCCCCGTGAGCTGCCAACAGCGGGCAGGTTCCTTCCCCATCGCCGTCAGCAGGGACACTGAAGGATGCTCCCGCACCTCGAGAGCCGTTTGCGTGGCAGCAGGCTTCAGCTCTGCTGCGGAGGTGCTGCCTCAGTTTCCCCTTCATCTCTCCAGCAATATCTCACCCTTACCCCCAGTGCAAACACAGCTCCTCTCCCGCTCTGCTAGGACGACACGGGAAGAGCAGACCTGGCCTCTGGACAGCCCCATCCCTGCTCCTGCCTCTCCTGGAGGCCAGCCTGGAGGTGTTGGAAACCCCTGCCTGGGGACGCTCTTCCCCGTGCCTCTGTGAGCCGCAGCAGCCTGGGGAGAGAGGAGGACATGATCCCGTGAAGCCACCACGGCAAACAACATGTCGGTGTCCCCACGGGTTGGGGGAGAGCCGGGCTGGGCCAGGTCAGGTTGGTTTGGAGCCCCTCTGAGCTCTCAGCGTCAGCTCCTGCTCCCGGCTCCGTCGGGGCCGAGGCAGCTGCCCCGCAGGGCAGGAGGCTCACAGCTGCGCTTTGTTTAGGAGACCCGAGGTTTCCGAGGCTAAATTAAGCCCGGGAGTTGGCCGGCTGTACAGCCCGAGGAAATCTGCATCCTCTCAGCGCCGTACGGTGAGGAGCTGAGAGGGGTGATGGCTCTGCTTGGCTAACTCAGCCGTGCCTAACTCTAAATAATCAGCAGCCCTTTTAGCTTTGTTCCTGCGTAGGCCTTTAAGTGATTCCTTTGGAAAAGGCTCTGCTCAGCCGAAACATGGAGCCTGTGAACGTCTGAGAGTCTTCCGAGGGTAGCATCAAACGCAGGCAGCCAGCAAACCGGGCTGCAGCACGTGTCAAAGGCTGCTGGCTCTGGCACAGGGGCAGGGAAGGCACGGAGGGCATCAGCAGCTCCGTGTCCCCAGGCCTTTGCACCGTGCCCTCGTACATCTCCCGGCTGCACCCTGACTTGTGCCGTAAAGCTGCTCTCGGGATTCACTGCAGGTGTCTGGGGCACGTCTCGTGGCGGAGCTGCGGGACACAAATCCTCCCGGCGAGGGGGCAGCGGGGCCACCGGGGTGGCCGTGCCCTCCTGCGGGCACCAGGGGTGCGGCCGGGTGTGGGTGGCATTAAAGCGTAGGTGATTTGTGTGATTTACGGCAATGAGCAGCTCCCAGATATGAGCCGGGTCCGGCGGTGATGTGATGTAATGTGCTGCAAGCGGGGGAGGCACGGCGGGGTCATCTGGGGACCGGCAGCCCCCTCCAAACACACCAGCTGCCAGGGGCTGTGCTCTAATTGCCTGATGGACACACTGCGACGGAGAGCAAGTGAATTATCCTCTCTCCTTTAAGAAGGAAACATCCCCACCAGAAGCTCCCGGGCGGTGTGACACACAGTGCCCACGCTGGCAGGGGGGGAAGGAGCGTCCCTGTTTGCGGCATCCCCCCGAGGCCCCACAGGCTGCACAGCCGGCACCTCCTCAGCCCCGGCCGCGAGGTGTGCGCAAGCGGCGCCGTGACGCGGGGATGTGTTCGGGATATAAAAGAGTCATTTAGCAAGCCACCAGAACTGGAGGCTAACCGATGTTAAATGGAGCAGCTGTTGGCTCCTATTTTACTCCAGCAGCTTATCAGAGATCATCTCCTCAATCACAGGCACTTAAAAAATCTCTGACAATCAATTCATATTCTGCTCTGCGCCGGGGAGAGAAGAACTACTAATAAAAGACCTCCCATGATTGCTTCTATAATTTCCTTTGTACAAGATAAGTTTAGGTCCCAGTTCGTAAAGTACAACGCGTAGGACATTAAGTTGTTGTTTTATTCAGAAAAACGCTGCCAGCCCATAAAGAATTCAATTTTGTGATTCATTAAACCTTTATTCCACGTCCCTATATCACACCCTTTGAATTTATAATCCCAGACAGACTCGACGGGTAGAGAGATAATCCTATTTTTAGCTTGGAAAAACATCCACACAACAGCAAAGCAAACTTCCAGAGCAGAGCGAGGAAGCGATACAGGAGCGTGCTGCTCTGCGGTGTTTGGGAGAGAAACTCCTCCGGTGACGCGGGATTATTAGGAGAACGCAGGTTCACCAGCGAGCAGGTACCAGGCGAGGGAGATTCCCCCCGTCCAGGTGTTTGTGCTCAGGGTGCAGTTATTCGGATGTGCTGGCTCACATTTTGCTCTGCCCGCTAATTGCAGATGAAGGTAAGGCAGATGTTTAGGGCAGATGCTTAGGGCCGCATTCGGGCAGGCACCGACACAGCTCAGTACCACTGCGGGGGCTGCGAGCCCCACGTGCACACCTCCACTCCCCGCCTCCGCAGCCTCCGCAAGGAGGATTTCCTCTTTTCCTCTCCCACACGATGCTTTTCTGGAGACCGAAGGGACGAGCAGGGCAGTGGGTGTCTGCCGGGGAGCCTATCCCCACAGCACCCCCGCCCCGGGCAGGCTCTGCCAGCTCCGGACCAGCCCCAAACCCCCTGGTTTTGGGGGCAGGTTTGGGTTCTTGCCCCGGCAGGTGAAATTTGGGAGCGGGCAGCATCGGGTGCATGGGTGTGAGCAGCACCAGCCTCTGGTCTGGGGGCTGCCGGCCTTTGGGGCTCCTTCTGCTGGGACAGGGGTGCAATCCCTCAATCAAGGGTGCACGGGGGGTGCCCAGCTCTGCCCCCCCCCAGCCGACCCTCTCAACAACCCCCCCCAGGGTCCCTGCGCGCCCGTTTCTGCCACGGTTTCTGCCGGGAATGGAGCTGTTTGTGTCTCCTGATTGATGGCGAGCATAAAACCCTCCTGCTGAGCCGAGCGCGCTTTATGGCTCCGTAATTCATCCCCCGGGGGAGGCGGCTGCCCTGCGCCCTGGCCCTGATGCTGGCTGCGCTGATGGACGGCCCGAAGGCCACCGAAGGCCACCGAAGGCCACCGTGTGCCCCCGGGGGGGACGGGGGGGTTGGCTCAGGCTGCTCTGCCCGGAGCCCCGCTGTGCACCGCGACAGGGTGTATGTGGATATAGGCACTCGTACGCAGCCATATATTTATGCACACCCAAAAAGCTAACCTGAGGAGTCTGCAGAAGGGAGGGCCTTGAGTACAAAGGGCAAAATCTGTGCTCTGGTTTCACCGTTGGAGGGTGGAGAGTGTTTTTTGGGAGGATTGTTCGGCTCGAGATATCAAACCGTGTGTCCCCAGAGGGAGGACAGGGCAGCAGGGGCTCTGTGCCCATCCGAAGAGCCTCTCCCCAGCACCCCGCTCGCGGAGGGGGGCTCCAACCCCCCCGATTAGCTGGGAATTAGCTTCTGGGGCACACCAGGAGCAGCAGCACGTGGGCATCCGCAGCCAGCTCGGGGCAACAGGTACCGCAGCGAGCCCCGCGCCGCCCGCTCGCGCCTGACCTTTATCTGCCCGAGGAAGGAGAGCGATAACTCACCGGCTGCGCTGCCACCAGTGACTTAATTGGTCTCATCTCAGGAACGAAGATAAAGGTCGATCCGTAGCTGAGTTCAGCCAATATGTTCTCCATATGGACAAGAAATGTTGCTTTTGTGTTACCCATGTGCTGAAGCAGGGCTTTTTTTTTTTTTCTTTTTTTTTTCCACGGGGTTTTAAACTTCAATGTATCTAAGCACCAGTCATTAAAGAATAGCTCCAGCTCCGAGAAGAAGTTATGGTATTTATAGGCAGTTAAAAGAAATCGCTGCTTCCCATTTAATGCTCCGGTTCAGCAAATCACTTAAGTGCCCGGCTGGATCGCAGCTCGTGATGAATCCTCCCTGCGCTGCAGCATGTGCGCGCTCCCCTTTGATATCGGCGGGACCCGCGCTGGCTCTGAGGAGAGGAAGAGCAATATTTATAGGCTCTAACTGGGCGCTGGGTGCTGGGCCGAATCAAGGCCATTTTATTAGCCTGGAGCATGGGGATGTTACATCAAAGCGAGCGCTATTTATAAAGGGCCACATTCCTTTGCTGAGGACGAGACAACTGTGGGGAGCGATCAAAGGTTCGGGAGCGAGGTCCCAGGCGCGACTTGCAGATGGAGAGGGCCGGCACCCGGTGTCCTTGCAGCCGCCAGCTTATCTGCTGTCCGTGCTCGCGAGCCAATATTGACACGGGCTCCCGAGCACCACGCTTAGGGGCACCTCTTGTTTAAACAGCGGTGTTTAACACAACAAATCGGTAATCACGTTATCGACGCTCAACGGCCGGGAGATCCCTGTCTTGGGGAGGCTTCCAGCCCCCGGGAGCGGGCGCAGGGAGGGCCTCGTGTCCCCGCTGCCTCTGGGCGAAGGGGATGCCTGGGTTGGGAAGGGGAAGGCAGAATTAAAATGCCAGCCCTGCGGCAAGGAGGCAACGGGACGGCGCTGAGGTGCAGGTGGCACAGGGAGCTGGGGGCTCCAGCCTCCCCCGGACCCAGGTAACATGTCACTGCCAGGACAGGGCAGGGGGACGCGGGTCAAGCACTCCCTTACCTCTGTGCGTTATTAGCAGTGGCTCTGCTAATTACCTGTAACACAGCAGTGCCCAGTGGGAAGCACCGTTGCACTCGGGAGCAGCTTTTTAGGTGTCCGTGGGGGAGTCGGATCACATTTGTGAGCGCCGGGTGTTGCAAGCCCAGCTCGCCAGACCTCTGCAGCCGGGCAGACAAAAAGGAGCATTTCCACTGCCAGCGAGCTCACAGCAGGCTCCGGCTTTCCGCAAACACTTACATGCCTGAATAATCTCAGCTGATCTTCTCAATCCCCTCTCAGGATGGCGAGCCAGCCAGCCAGACTCTGCCCCCATCCTGGCAGGGGCTGCCCCGGAGAGCTCCTGCTTCGCCGTCTGGCTGCGCATCCTCGGTAGGGCAGGGACGGGGGGCTCCGCGGCATCGTGGCACCTGAGAGCAGTGTGCCCCCATCCCCACGTCCCCATTCCCACCTTCCCATCCCCGTGTTCCCATCCCCACATCCCTGGATGCCCCCCAGGCAAGGGATTTGAGGCTCCCTTCTGCCCTCCCAGTGCCACCGAGGTCAGCCTGGGATGCGCCGAGGTGAGGTTTGAGCACTCCCTTTGCAGGTGGTGGTCAAGCCGTGACCCAAAGGCTTGGGAATATCTCCAGGTCTTGAATTCGCTTCCCTTCAAACACCAGATGCCAAAAAAAAAAAAAAAAAAAAGGAAGAAAGAAAGAAAAAAAATTACCTAGATCCCAAGATGTTTTGATTTTGCAGTGCTGGTTTTACTCCACCAGCCTGCTGTCTTTTTCTCAGATCCTGTAATCATTTGTGTTTGATGTGGTGAGGGCCGCCCTTCCCCGAACCAGCTGGGTGGCTGGGGGCTGAGGGAGGAGGTTTTGGAGAAACCAGGCAAAATCCAAGGGTCCAAGGATCCTCCCTGCTGCTCGGCTCCTGCGCTGCTCCCCGGGGACCGGGCACTGCAGGGGGCAGGGGGCAGAGGGAGGGGGCAGCAGGGGCTGGGGGGGGGTTACACCCTCTTTGGGGTGCTGGGAAGGGGCTGCCTGCAGCCAGGGCCACCCCTCCTTCAGCCGTTTGCTAAGAACTGGAGTGCGGACCCCTTGAAATTCGTTACAAAAAGTCTTCGACTTCCGCAAAAGTGGGATTTCTTTCGTCCAGGTTGTGAGCAGGGAAGGATTTCAGCTTGGGGAGGCTGGGCTGGATTAAGCTTTTGTGCATGGGCTTCAAACATCTTTCAGCTTCGCTTTAGCTTTACCTGTGCTGAACCAGGAAATAAATAATGGATGTGGGAAGTACGGTAATGTGTTGTGGCACCGAAACCCTGGAGAGGGCTGAATAATAAATAAAAGCCTTTCTCCTTTTATCAGTGTCCTTGCTGACCGAGTATCACTCTGGGCAGCCTGAAGAAAGGAGTTTGGGTGGACGGGGAGGTGAGGAGACGAGGATGCCCCCCAGGGCTGGGGGCAGGACGGGCCCCGACCCCTCGGAGCTGCATTCAGCAGCCTCCCTCCTCCCAAACCCCACTGACCAGCCCCATTTCGGGGCCTGCCCAGCGAGCACGGACACTTAACCCAGGTCAGGTGTTTGTGCAAAGGCCGTGCCCCGCTTTGCCTGGCTCAGTGCACATGTCGGCACGTGAGGCACGGAGCTGGGGGGGGTCTCTGCCGAGCCATGCCGAGCCTGACCAGGCACTGAGCGCAGGGACTGCAGGAAACCCTGGGAGGGGGATGGGGAGGGAAGGGGGGGTCCGGACCCCAGGAGGAGGATTTGTGCATGAAGACCCCCAGCCCTAGATCCGTTTCCACGAAGGCAGGACCCAAATTCCTGTCCTGGGCCGCAGTCGTGAGCTGTGTGAACATCGCCGCAGCCGCCCGCTGCTTCACACAGGGGACGTCCCGGAGCCGAAACAAAGCCTGGGCAGCTACAGGGATGGATTTCTTTTCTTTCTGTCCCCTGTCTCTAGACCTTGTACCTGCACTGTTCATATTTAGACTGCCTCGGAGAAAGGTGTCTTCTACCGGACACGTCTCACCTCCGAGGGGTGAGGGCTGGGCCCCGGGTCCTCCTGGCCCCGCAGCTGCTCCCGGAGGCTTTGGCCTCCGACCCCGGGGACAGGCAGCAGCGGGGGCTCAGGGTGCTGAGCCGGCTGGCAGGGGCGGTGCTCATCCTGCTGCTTCCCCCAGCTCCCTGGGGGCTCAGGGCTGCTGGCCAGGGGGTGGCAGCTCCCCACAGAGCCCTGAACCACGTCGGGCAGCTCGGGGAGGCCGAACATCAGAGGCGCGTTTGGACCGGGGTCAGTCGGCGTCCGTGAGACCTGCCGAAACCCACATCGCTTCCGAACGTCTCCGCGGCCGCCGGAGCTAATCGATGCAGTTTGTTTGCCTTTGGGGCAGAGGGTATCGATCTCCTTTGTCTCTCTGCCTCCTTGCGTGATGCCAGGTGTCTGAAACCCGTCCAAGTTGTGCCGGCGCCAGGCCACGCGGCAGCTGAGCGATCACCTGGGTCACCCGGGCGCTGCTGGAAATGCACAATGAGCTCCCGGCCGGGGGCCACGGAACAGCCAGACAAAACCCCCGGGCAGCTGCTGAGCAGCTCGGGCAGGCGGGACGCCACGGCAGGAACAATGCCGGCACGGGGGGAGAGTGTCCGTCTGTCCGCCCGCGTGTCCGTGTGTGCGAGCGCTCGGTCACGCCAGCGGCACCGGGAACAAAAAGCTCCGGGGCTGGGGGGGGCCTGCCGGGGGTGCAGGGGAAGAGGCAGGACTAGTATGGGATGCTAGGGGGGACCAAAGGAGGGATGGGGATGGGAGCAGCAAGAGTGAGCTAAGAACCGGGATCCTAAAATAATAATTGTTCTGCTGCTTTATCTCTTTTGCTTTCTGGCCATCGAGGATACACATGAAGGGGGCTTTCCTGGGCAGTGCTGAGAAGTAGGAACAAATCCCCAGAATGATGGTGACAATCATGTGGCTGCAGGCGTTGCAGGTTTAGTGCGGGTTGATTATTGGGGTTTCCCAATCAGCTAACGAGAGATAACGTTGCTGGTGCCCTTTCAATACCAGCAGTGTTGGTAAAAACCAGCTTGCCTGGGCGCATGCTGCTTCCCCTGCCTGGGGAGCGAGGGCTGGCGGTCACTGATGCCCTCAAGTCCCAGACTGGATGTGACCAGGAGGGCACAGCCCATGTAACTACAGCTGGATTTTCCCTCCTCGAGCACAGGAAGGGCGTGACAGCACCTCAAAGCACCCAGCCTTTGGGCGCTTTGCAGACTGGCAGAGGCGGCTGTGAAGCTCTCAGAAGCACAGCCTCGACCAGGCTGGGTTCAGCGGGAGCTGCTCGCGCACCTCCGGGAGCAGAAACGAGCGCTGGGGTAGCAGAGCGAGTTATTCTAGCACCGCCGAAACCGCCAGGGGTGCCCCTGCCAGAGGCTGCGGAGGCAGGCTGAGCGCCTCCCTGACGCACAGCAGAACCCCGCATAGGAAGCAAGGAGCATTTATCAAGCACCTGGAGCACACGCCTCTGCGGGGCTGATGTGAACCAGCTGCGAGTGTTTATACTGCTGCCCCTGCCCGAGGAGCAGGGTCTCGTTTCCTCCGCGAGTGAGTGCTGCGTGAGGGAATGCCTTTGGACCGGGGCTGCCGGGCCCTGGCCTGTGTCACTCGGGCTGCGGTGCGATGGGGAGTTGGCAACGAGTCGGTGCCAAACCGTGAGTAAACGGACAAAGAAAGCTCAGTGCAGGCCAGTTCCTGAGCCACCACGAGCGGAGAGCATCTCCCTGCAGGCATTACATGGGGCTGACTCCATCAGTCTGGGTAGCGAGGGAGATCCCACACAGGAGGGAATTTTCCCTGCAGCAGCCGGGCTGCTTGGGCTCGTCGCTGTACCCAGCACTGCGCCTTGCTCGCTCCTTTTCATTTTCCTGTGGGAAATAGCACAAAAGGCCCTCCTCCCATGTCAGGTGGCTCTGGGGAGCTCACGATTTCCCCGTGCAGCTGGCAGCATCTCGGTGCCGCCTGCCATCCCAAACCCCTTGGGTACCCAGGCGATGCGCAGCCCTGGGGAGAAGCCTCTGCAGGTGTCTCTGTACCGACCCGATCTGTGCCGCCTCTGCCTCGTCTCCCCAGCACCTCTGCTGTAAGAGGAGCACGGGGACGAGCAGCACAGGACCAGCAGCAGCCCCGGGCTCGCCCCGCAGCCCCCCAGGTCACCGCGCCTGGCGTCCCGCTGCTCGCCGGGCACGGGCTGCCCCGCTGCTTCGTGGTGCTGGCCCTCCCGCCTCCAAAGCCGCGGGGAGCCACGGCCGCTCTCTAGGTGCGATTTAAAATCCCGTGCACACGCTGTTGCCGTTCACCAGAAGGTATTTTGACAGGGCTCTGTGATGCACTAATTAGAAACAGTCACTTAAAATCCACATCTGAAACGCGTTGTGGGGTTGAGGTTCAAGGAGTGCAGGTTTGCTGCAGACACTGGATTCCTAAAGAACAATTTCCCACACCTAAATAATGATGTTTTCCATCATGTTACATCCATTAGCTGGAGCTTGGCAGTTGCATCCATCATAATATGCTATTTCGGGGAAATAAATGAGTGTATTTTTCTCTCTGAGAACCAAGGCAAAAATATCCAGCTGCTGAAATATTGAGCAGGTTTATACAGAGAGACCAAGCGCAGATTATTGCTCTAATACGTTGATTCAGACATTAACATACAGCATAGACTAGTTTGCTTTCTTATAATCCTGTAACCTAAGAACTAACATTTTCATAGTTGCTACTTATTAAGTTTGCTTTTAAACTCCGCAATTAGCCTTCGAGCAATGTTATTAAATGATATCATGACTCCGCCAGAACCAGCCCGGCTGTATTTATAGCTGCTCTCAATAGCCTTTTCAGCCTCCTTGTCTTGGGAGGGTGTCTGCTTTCCCTTTGCTTTTTAAAAGCATTTCAATTTAATTTCCCAGGTCCTCATCGATGCGCTCGCCCATCACCGCCGCAGGTCCCTGCTTTTGTTTGCAGACCCGGGGCTCCGCGGGTGCACCCAGCGAGTGTGCGACCTCTCGCACGCCCTCAGCATCGTGTCGGGGTTGCATCGGGCGGGATGAGCCGCTCTGGTGGCAGTAGTGGAGGAGGATGAGCGGGGCAGAGGTTTGTCGTGCTCTCAGCCGTGCCCCTCGCACGTGGTCCCTGCCCATCCCTGGGGCCTCCCTTGTTTTTCCATCTCTAAACTTGAAATTGATGTGATTTTTTTTGTCCATCTTGAACGGTCATCGTGAAGATTAGCAAGTAGTTTGCGGTGCTTGCAGCACGCCAGGTAAATCCTGCATCGTGTCAGCCTGCGGGGCCTCACGCAGCACCTCCGAAGCTGGTGGGACTTGAAGCAAGACGGCTGGTGAGGTTTTAGCACCCTCTGGAAGAAGGAGCTGGCCCAGCTGGGGCTGATTTAAAGGTGGCCTGGTCTGTGGCCACAAGGCTGCTGTTGTGAAGCTGCTTCTTGCCTGGGAAGAGGAAGAGAGAGGCGGCAGCAGCCACGGGATGCTCCCCGCAGGCAGCCGGAGCCCCCAGCGGTCCCCCATACGGGTGCAGCATCCTCCTTGGTGCGCCCAGCCCATGCCTCAGGTGGATGGCACCAGATGACTACAAGTGATCAAATATACCACCCCATCCACGGGATTTGCCAGCTGTGACTCTTTTCCCTGAGCAGTGGTGAGGAAAAAACACCCCCCCGGTGACGCTGTAGGGGGGAGCGTGGGGCTGTAGCTCTGCGGCTGGGATCCGGGTGGTGCTGGATGGACGCGGGCGTGCTGGGGGGCTGCAGAGCCATGGGGTGTTCGATACACGTTTCGCCAGCAGCAGAGTTTTGGAAAATGTGCCGGTTAAAGATTTTTGGGGCTGTTGTCACAGGATATTAAAAAAGCCTGATTCTCAACAACCCTAATCCAAGGGAAGCTCCCGAACCCCAGCTACAAAGTGCTGCCACCACCCAGTGCTGGGCTCAGGGGCTTTGACGGAAGGAGCGCGAGAGCAACCGGTGCTGCAGGGGCAGGGAGTGGGCGGAGGCGAGCAGCACACGCCGGAGCTGACCCCGTCCACCCGCGCACGTGCTGGCGTGGGGCTGCTGGTGCTGGTGCTGGGCAGTGCCAGCCGGGGCTGCTGCCGCCAGCCCCGCTGCTGCTGCCGTTGGCTCCTGGAGCAGTAAAACTGGCCTTCAGCCAGCCGCTGCAAAGTCGCATAAAGCCCATCTGATGGATTACACCTCTCACAGCTCCTAGCGCGAGGAGCAGGTACAATTAGCAGGCTGCGCGCAGGATCCTCTCTGCAATTTTTTCCTTGACATCATCAGTAATTACCTGCAATAAACATGCTGCTGCCGGGCGCGGGCTTGTCAATCACCAGGCAGCGCAGACCCGGCGCGTCGTAAATCCTCTGCCGCAAACCTCGCTGCCAGGCGGGGAGAGGAGCGCTGGCAGAAGGGTGCCTGACGCCCCCGGGGCTCGGTGCGTGCCCCCCGGGCCTTGGGGCTGGGGCTGAGGTGGGGAAATTACCGCAGAGCTGCGCCGCGTGCCCCAGCCGCCGGTGCCGGTCCTTCCAGCTCGGCTGCTCCCCAGAAAAGCCATCCCCAATTACCTCGTGCGAGCCTGGCAGTTCCCCCCGCTGGAGAGATACAGGGTTATTAAGCAAATATGATTAATGAATTAAAGAACCTCTGGCATGCTGCGACGAGGCTCCAAGGCTCGCCGGGCGCCGGGAGGATTCGCCGGCTCACACTTTGGGAACTGTGTCAGGTTTCCGCAGTAATACGATTAACGGGCTGTGTGATGGGCTAACCCCTTCCCGCAGCATCCCTCCGGGCTGGTCCCTGCGGGGATGAAGCTGTCCCTTTGCGATGGATGCGCTCGAGAGCGCAGCGAGCCGTACCGCTAAGCTGGGAGCACGGGTACGGGGCTAATGCTGCAGGCAGGGGGGTCAGCAAAAGGGATTTAACGTCGTGGGTGTGTGCTGAAGGGATGTCATGTGGTGGGTGTGTGCTGAGCCTGGGCTCCTGCACCCCTGTGGCTGGCCCAGCCGTGGGTTTGTCTGCCGTCCAGCACCACCAGCCCCGGCTCCAGTGCTCGCAGAGCTGCCCGAGCTTGCTGGCAGGAGGGACGGGAAGGTTTGGGAGCGCTGCGCTCCCTGCTCGCAGGGCCAGATCGGGAGCAGCCGTGGGCAGACAGAGAGCTGGAGGTCTGCTGGGGGACAGCGCTGGCTCCTCGTGCGCAGCAAGCCCTGCCGGCAGCGGCAGGACTGCCTTCGGGCAGGGAATCTTCCCTGCCACAGGGTAAAAGCAAGAGGCCGGGTGGTGTAGGGCAGGAACTGAGGCGACCGACCTGGGTTTGTCACCAGAGACCTGCTCCTGGCGTGAGGCTCTGCCGTGGGCAGTCCCAGCCCTGCCCTACCATGCTGTAATACCGCATCTCTCACCCACCCCGATACACCTTCTGTTCTGGTAAGCTCTGCGTCTGTGTGCTGTTGCAGCAATTCCCAGCGAGTACCTTGGTTTTGAGGATTTGGACGTTTCGGGGCGGTTTTTCTTTGTGGTCCCTTCTGGTTTGGTTTCGTCTCTTAATTACCGAGCGATCGCAAGGAATCGGCGCGCGCAGGGGACTGCCTACGGAGGGATTAATCTCCGGCAGACCTCTTTACGATCCTGTTGCCACACCAATTCCCCACACTTACAGAACCTGACCACAGTGTGAAAATTGATATTTATGCTAAGGAGCACAAGGCATCGCCCGCCCGCCGTTCCCTGACTTCTCTCCTCTGGGGTTTGAACTCGGAGGCTGCAGCAAGAAGTGCCGCTTCATCTCCAAACCCTGAAAATGAAATAAGTGCCCGGCTGAGCCGAATGCGATGGACGCATCAGCTCCCCGAGATCCTGCGGATATCAGCCTCCAGCTTAAAGCGAAGGAGCCTGACTGCTGGCAGCGCTGTCCCTGCAAACTCGTTGAGCCGGATGGAAACAGCGGCAGAACAGGCAGATTTTGCGATAGGGATTAAAAGCCTGCTGCTGGGCATGGTTTAAATTCATTCCTGCCTGCCTGTGGGCTCCCTCCGTCCTGCTGGCTAACCGGGGTCAGCCGCGGCGCGCTGCTGACAGATTTCCAAGACAGGCAAAAATATTGGGGGGGCTTGTCAGAGGGGAGGCAGCTCTGGGGCTGTGGCCCTCCTCCTCCCCAGGGCAGCACGTTTCCCAGCTGGGACGGGTTTCAGAGTTCGTTGAACACTTCTAGGTGAAAATGATTAAATCTTAGTCGCCAGCCCAGCCCCGTGCCGCACCTGGGGCCCAGCACGATGCCGCTAACCCCGCGTGCTGTCACGGCTCCTACACCAGGCACTGCTCAGGGGCGGGCACTTCTCGTCCTGCAGAGAAGGAAGCCAAGGCGCTCCCAGGGAGCAGGAGCGAGGGATGCTGATAATCTCAGCGGCTCCGTTCTGACCGGTAATGGATCTGTTAACGTCTTCCCTGCAACGAGGAGAGACAGGTTTATTTCTGTGCCTCTCAGGAGACAGGCTGGAGCTATTATAAGAGTTATTAAGCTATTATACGCAGGTATTAAGGCTGAAAGAAGTCAGGTGTTATGAGGGCGTATGAAAGAGAAACCTCAGAGGTGCGCAGGAGATAGGCAGAAGAGGGGAAATGGTGGTGAGGCATCCACGTGTGTGACCAACCAACGCTACGGAAGGTAAACCAGAAGTCACCTTCGAGCTCCTGACAAGGTGTTTAAACTTTTCTTCTGCCCTGCGGCAGATCCGTATGGGTTCCTGCAGGGAGGTGAGCAAGAGAGCTTGTGCTGAGGATGTTTTGCTCACCAAATCTTTGCTCTTGTTTTGGGCTTCTGCAAAAATTGTGTTGTAGTTAAAAAAGCTCGTGTTTTTGGTGTTGGTGTGAGCGAGAGTGCAATGTCTGTACCCGAACTAAGCTGTCCGGCTGGAGGAAGGAAGCTGGGCGAGGAGGGAGGATGCTAGGTAGAGCTGGTACGTGGAGAGGATGCCTCAAAACCCAGCGTGGGCAGCATCTTGGATCCACTCGGCGTGTAAAAGCTCTAAACACAGTGGGATGCAGCAGCTGGATCTTTTTACGGCCATCTGAACATCCACCACGGGGAGCAGAGCCAGCGCCGTGACACACGAGCGCAAAACGCTAGTCAGAAAGGACAAATGGAATGCGAAAAACCAACAGAAACTCCCAAAGTGGGTCAAATTCCTTGATGCTTCTAACAATAGATGCAGGACGGGAAGGGCAGGGTCAAGCTGGTTGCACGCCTCCCTGCGCCTCCCCACGGCTGGGCTCGGTCGGGGCAAAATTTAGGGGGGGCAGCAGAAGCCCCGGTGGGCAGAGGCTCCGGGTGCAGCCCCTGCCCTGCCCGCCGTGCCTTCAGCTTCACGCCTGAGCGATTAGGGCCGGGTTATTAAACGTGCAGACCTGCCTCGTGCTAGCCCTTGGGTATTTAGGACCGCGGGGTCTCCGGGGCGGGATGCTCTAATGCTGCTTTTATGCCCTGCCTGCTGCAATGGGGCTCCTTAATGGGCTTGTGGTTCCCACCAGCGCTGCGAGCACGGGGCGAGGGAGGGAGAAAAACCCAGCAGCATCGGGGCGGCGTTGGCTCATGTGTCGTGCCTCTCACTGAACACACGCGGCTGGGCAGCCAGAAAGGATTGAAGGGAGGAACTCAAAAACTCCAGCCCCAGGAACCTGGGGACAGGCCCAGTCCTCGCCAGCGTGGCCAGCTGCCCCCCTGCTTTCAGAGCACGGGGGCATGAACTTGCAGTGAAACTTTCTTTTTTTTTTTTCCCCTCTCATTTCAAAGAGCAGCCCCCCCTCTTCCCTGCTTTAATCACTTTTAAAGCATCCTGGAGGAGCGAGACGAGAGTAAATAACTGTGGGAACCAGGGGAATTCTTGAACTGTTAAAGGAATCAATATAAATCTCAAAGTAACCTTGCCCTGATATCTTCCTTATCACCTCTGAGGCTCTACCTGCCTTTGTCTAACAACAATTTCAGTTAATTAGATAATTAATCTAATTATCTAATTAGGTGGAATAGCTAATGGCAATTCCACCTAATTAGGCCAGTCACGGTATCTCGGCAGCGGCGGTTCTCTCTTCCTGGCCAATTCTCCACCTTCTGCCACGACTGAGACCAGGCAGCGACACAGCTCATGGCTCTGCCTTTGCTTTAACCAAAACCACCTGGAAACGTTTTTATGTTTTCTCTCAAAGTTCCCATTTCCACTCAGGCTTCCCTTCCACCTGGCAAGGTGGCCACTTGGAGAGCAGACAGGGAAGCTCTCGGCACAAGATTAATTTCTAGCAATGAACGCAGCAACCTCTTCCTTTTGTAATTCATCCTCCTGGTGTAAGATTAATTTTGCTTCCGAGCACGGCAACCTGTTAGGTTTGAATTGATCCTAGGGAAGCGTGTTTTTCCTAGGCTGGGGGAACATTGTAAGCAGCTCTTTTTTTTTTTTTTCCCCCTTTTTTTGGGCAAGTTTGGCTAACTCATGGCTTCAGTCCCGAGCACAGCCCCTTCTCCCGGAGAGATGCAGAGCGCTCTCCTGCCGCTGCAGGGCACGAGCTGCTGTCCCCGGGCCAGTGCAGCCCCTGGGCTCCTCTCTGCGAGGCGCTGCAGCTGCTGGCACCCTCCCGCTGCCTTTGGAGCAGTGACCACAGCCCTGCTGCCCTCCCAGGAGCTGCGGGGGAGCCTGTGGGCTTGCAAAGCTGCCATACTGCTCTTGTGGTGTTTTTTTTTTTTTTTTTTTCTTCCTTAATGCCTAAATTGGATTTAAGGCCATTTTTGTACATTCCAAAACAAATCAGCAGCTGTCTGCCAAGCAGGCAGGCAGACGCGGCCCTGAGATAACACTGCCGTGCTCGCACTTTGCACCCAAAGCTCCCAGCGCCCCACCTTGCCAGCCTGAGGGCAAGGAAAGCCGTGCAACACCTGAGCAGTGAAGGACTCCGACTCTTCCCCCTTCGAGGCACGTTTTATTGTTAACACCACCGCCATCAGTTGCTGGAGGACGTTGCTGGAGCCCCTCCAGCCGTGTCCAGCACCCCTCGGTGCTGAGCTGGGGAAGGAGGCGACTGGGAGCCAGCGCTGCGTGCTGCAGAGCCCCAGCGAGACGAGATGGGCAGGTGCGCTCTGCAGGCACGTTTCTGCAGCGGGCCACCTCTCTGTCCTGGAAAATCTTCCTTCCCATAGCGGTCCTGGGTTCACCTGCTCCGACAGCACCCCGACCTGTGACATGGCTCGGTGGAGAGAGCCCCGCTCCTGACTCCATCCTCCTGCACGACGAGCACCAGGTCAACCCATGGCTTGTCATCTGGCTTTCCTTGTTAGGTTGGTTGTTTTTTAATATATATATATATATATTTATATAACTGAAACACCATAAAATGTCTCCTTGGGGTAGTTTGATTTTTCCTTCTGTTCAAAAAAAAAAAAAAAGTTATATATATATAATATTTCTATATATTTCTTAGCTGCTTGGAGCAAAGTTGTCTCAGCATTCTCATTTTGAGCCCCCCATATTGAGATGTTTATTACAGCGTGGTGAACATTTACATTTAGTTGAAACTTGGCAAGTGCTTTTTGGCTTGAAGCAAGTTTTCTTTTGAAGGAGTTTACTATTAAGTGTTCAAGGTTGTTGATTTTTTTTTTTCCCTTTCTCTTTTCCTTTTCAGAAAGCAGCACCTTTCAGAGCCGAATTCAGCAGCAGTAGGCCAGCTCGGCAGCAAGTGTGAAAGCTGCAAGTCAAACACGGGGCCGCAGCCATTCATGCTTTTCTCTGACATCTGTTGAGGGAACGGGAGGAAGGGAATTCAGCTGTACTCTAGAAGAAAAGAGAGGCTTTTTTTTGTTCTTTTGGTCCTGTGGAGCTGCACTCCCACCAGATGCTGGTGATCCTAATGCCAGCTGCACAGAGCACAGCATCTCTGATTCCCCGGTGCTGGGCCCTTCATGGGCCCCAGAGCGAGCCAAATTTGCTGTACCTGTAAGAAAACCGAGGGCACGACAGGCTCGTTGCTGTTCTGTGGCTTGGCAGCGTGCTGGATAGCGACATCCCTGGCAGGGCCCGGCGTCGTGCTGCTGCAGTGCCGCTGAAGTGAAGGTGGTTGCTGCCCATCTGGCCGGCGCTACGGCCCCGATGCGGACGACACAGCCTGTGCTTTGCTTTATACTCTCCAGTTTTTCTTCCTTCTCAGGTGGGAAGACCCAGCGTTTCAGTGTGAGGACACGCAGGTAGATGATAGGTTTCCTACAGACGCTACTCGGGAATAAATAAGGCTTGTACAGGCTTCCTAACTGCAGGGGAAGATGCCTCCTGCACAAAGACTCCTTTTTGGCAAAACTTTGCAATGCCTAAGGACTTAGAGGAATTTTGTGTGGGCCGTGCAAAACTGCTCCTGCCTCCCAAAAGCGTCTCGTCTGTGCTGTGGAGGTCACTCGGGTGCCTGCACTACAGAAGCTGTGAGTGCTGCGGAGCCAGGAGCTCCCAAACCCTGCAGGAGGTAGCAAAGGGCTGCGGGGGGCTGGCGGTGCCTGTGTCTGCAGAGGGATGCTCCTCCACGTCCTGAGCGTGTGTGTGCTGGGGTGCTCAGCCTGCAGGCAGTGAAAAGGGCTGAGGATGGGGATGGACGGAGCAGACAGCCAGGCGGTGCACCTGCAGGGGTGGTCTAAACGGCCTGACGTCCCCGTACGGAGGTGGGCAAACATCTCCGGGGGGAGCCAGGACCTCCCTGTTGGCTGGGACAATTTCTAACTCTGGAACCAAACGGGAGGAATTTCTTCTGAGATTCTGAAATACTGTAGAGAGGGCTCGTTTTTCTTTCTCTTTACTTTTTTTCTCCTGCCACTTCCACTTTCTAGCAGCAGCCACAACTGGAAGTACCAAAAATCTGCAGTGAGCCTGCTTTCTCGGGCTCTGTCTTGAAAACCCAGGAAGTTTGAAGAGGTCTGATAATCACCCCTGGTTCCTTATCAGCTTTCCCCCACCCAGGGGTCTCCCAGCACCCAGCGGAGGTGGCTGTGTGGTTCTGCCGGCATCACGGTGCCAGCTGGCTGCCGCAGCAGCGCTCACTGCAATGGCAAAAAACAGCGATTGTACTTTTGGTCCAGCCTTTGTGCTGGTTTTTCTATTTTTGCTCTCCCATTGAGTTTCCACAACAGAGCTGTGCCCGTGCTCTGAAGACACCAAACTATTCTCATGATTTTGTATCAGAGATATGACAATTTCATAGCAATATTTAAGATACCTCGCTGGTATACCTGAAGTTGAACAAAGAAGAATTGGGCTCTGTTTGTAGTGGGGCTTTTCAGCCCCTTCCATACTTTATTTAGGTGGCTGAATTCCAAGGGCGACTTGTTTTTTTTCCCTCCTCTTTCTCCCCTCACATTATCCTGTTTTATTTTTTTTGTTTTGTTTGTTTGTTTTGTATTTTACTAGACACTACTTTTTGACACAGCGCTCCCATTGCTATGCAGATGCTGCACAGGTCTATTTATCATTTCCCACTCGCCGTGTCTCAGAAGTCTGCTCAGCAGCGCCGTGTCTTTCCTTGTTGCAAGCTTCAGTGCTCTACAAACTGCGTGGAGCGAGGATATCAAGGTACTTTTTCTTGGCTGCCAGCATCTAACATAAAGGGGGAGGCAGATTTGGAGACGTTGCTTGTTTCTATGGATAATAATCAATAAGGCCCATTAGGGAGACAACTACATACATCACTAAACTTTGACCTCTGCTCTCCAGAGCAGTCCCAAGATGCCTATTCATATGCTGGTGACATCCAGATTGCGCTATTGCAAAAGCCTCTTTGCTCGGGAAGGGATTACAGATTTAAATTGCACAGCCCTCGCTATCTGTACAATACAGCGTGCAGGATGCTTAGCTGGTGCCTCTGCTTTTTGTTGGCTTCCCTTTCCCTCAGCTGAGTTCTGTATTTAACACTGTTGCGCGCACAGCTTTTTATGCCTCCCTACCTTTTCAGGCTGTTTGCTGCTCCTGCCTGTCTGGCATTTTAAGGGTTTGCAGCCCCTGGGATTCTTGGCACTGGCTCTCGCTTGCATATTGCTCCTCATCTTTCAGATCCTTTTTCTACTAAGTTGTTCTTCGGCAGGCTGTTTCTGATAGAAAGTTTTTGGCTTGCTGTCTGAAGTTCCTGATAGTCGGCATTTGATCACTTGCTAATTCAGTTCTAAAACTATTTTCCAAAGAACCCATGAAAGACCATCTATAAATAGATTATATTAAAAGAGAACTTTAAAAAGACCCTTATTTTGCTGAACAGAGGAAGTTTTAGGTTTTCTGGGATGGCAAAAAGACACGTTCCAAATTTAGAAGCAAATTGGAAATCCCTGGGTGTTTGAGAAATCCATTTCTAGAGGCAGAAGCTGGATGAAGAGCTCTCTTCCTCCTGTATCTCTCCCCTCCTCTTGTGAGAGCAGTGGGTGAGGAGGAGATGGAGATGCAATCCCACGGGGATCCCAGGGGCAGCAGCAACCGGGGCAGCTGCTCTGCGGTGCGATTCCTCCTGCAAGCGATCAAGGTCCATATTGACATCGCCTGCCTTTGCTCCTCCCACGGCAAGGCTGTTTCTGTTCCTTGCTCCTCCGAAGGTTAGAAACAGATGTCTGATTTCCAGCCTACATGGCCAGCATAGCTCAGTTGCACTCTTCATTCTCATCTGTTAGCTCTTCTATTACCCCATTGTGCTGCCTCCTTCCTCAGAGTACTTTTAGAGAGTAGCCATATCCCCTCTCAACCTTTGTTTCTCCAGGCTGAGCAAGTTGAACTCATAGAGACTTATTTTATAAAACAGGCTTCCCACTACTCTGACCGTCCTCGAACCCCTCTTCTGTGCTAGTTCCAGCCTGTGTGCAAGTTTTTGTCAAGAATTGCCTGGAGAAAGGCAACTCCAATAAGATCTTGCCTGCGCACTGCTCAGTGCCATTAAATGCTTCCTTGTCTCTGTTTGTTGGGAGTTCTGATACCTGCGGCTTGACACGTGCCCTTCCAGGAGCGGAGTCACACCAGTGGCACACAAACTACTGAGACAGCTCTTTATCCTCCTGTGCGCCAAAGCAATGGGCTCCTAGCGAAGTCAGAAAGTTTTGTCATGAGCACCCCACTGAGTAAGTCAGATAACACCGTATTTCACCCCGCTTCCATTTCACTTTCTCTAGAAGTTATTCTTTTCTTCAGCTGTGACATCTGCATCTCGTCTTCAGGCTATTAGCACAACCCCTCGTTTTCCTGATAGGGTCACTGATGAAAACACCAAGTGATGGTCATCCCAAGGCAGGTTTTTGAGGAGCTCTGCCCAGGATTTTCCTGCAGCCCTATGGTTCTCCTTGCCTCATCCCTTGCCTACTGTGCCATGCCTGTGCTTCCAGCTCAGCTAAAAATATCCCATCTGACAGTGTAGCGGAGTCTTTACTGAAGTCTGGAAAATGGCATGCTGTGTGGGAACTCTCTCTTATCATTTGCTTCTCTCCCACAATTATCAGTAAAGTCTCTCAGTGTCTCCGTATTAATCCAACTCCCTTGTTAACTGCGTGTGTTTTGCAGGAGCATGCATC
Organism: Anser brachyrhynchus; assembly: GCF_964034855.1. NCBI lineage: Eukaryota > Metazoa > Chordata > Aves > Anseriformes > Anatidae > Anser > Anser brachyrhynchus. Next base: position 4,228,199 of record NC_137705.1, read on the forward strand.
AAGCTCGGCGGTGCCCCGGGGCCATCCATCAGCGAGTTCTCTGTTTACACAACTCCTAGCACAACGCTTTCCCCAAAAGCCTACAAACTCAGCCCGGGCCACATTTTTAAAGGTCCTGTCAAGTGCTAAGTGAGATTTCCAAGAGCAGTTTCCTCCTGACTTCTTGCTGGCATCAGCACCTGCGAGCCAGTGGCAGCTAATGCTGTGCTTTGAAAGCAGAGGAGGGTGCGGTTAGTTGGCCACCAGCGCCTCTGGCTAACGCGTGCTCTCCGGTTTGGTGTTTTGTTTTGTGGTGAAGACTTCCAGGCTTCTGAGCGCAGGCTCCTGCCTCCCTTGCCAAGGATGCTCTTACTGTATGGCAAACATTACTCTAGTTTGCGTGGAGGCCACCGGCTTTCACACAGCCTCTTTTCATTCCACCCCTTGATGCCTTCTCCCCAGCTTGGAAACCTGGGGAGGCCAGACATTTAATCCCATTCAGCAGGATGTGTTGGGCACAATGAAGCGAATGCTGCCTGCTGTAGCTGGCTCACCTTTTCACCCTCGATTGCTAATTTCCCTTTTCACCCACTTCTACTAGAAGGTGCTAATCACGCGGTGAAACACAACTTTCCTGCCCCAGAGCATCACTTCTGAGCCTTTTAGATCTGGCTAAACTCACAGGGACCCCTGTGTCCCAAGCCCGATTCCAATTCCTGTGTAAGAAATTCCCTATTAAACCAACAGAAAACTCATTTACAAGTGGTTAGAATTCAGGCTGTTGAGGACAGCAGTCACTTCTGAGAAGTTACGCAGATCTGATGCAAAATCACAAAAATGCATCTTTACCACAGTGACTAACGGGGCCGAGAAGCTCGAGTTAATATTTATATTTGGCATTGAACCCTATGCACAAATACTGACTTTGGCTGGGTGTGTAGCGTCCTGCTTTGTTTTTAAACCCATGTATACGAGGGGTCCAGGTGCATGGAAATATCCTTGTGCTCTCGGCACCCCGGGTTTCGGAGCTCTTTCCCCTCTGCAGGGGCTGTTCACGGGATGCTCAGCTCGGGGTGGGAGAGCTGCCAGCGTGCCCCGAGCATCTCTGGCCAGCTGCAGAGGTGCGGACTGGAGCTCTGGACCAGTGCCTGCTCTCGGGCTGGAGCTCAGAAGCAGGAGCAGCTGCGGTGCTGCCGGGGCGAGGGAGGTGGCTCTGCGAGGGCAAGGGGCTGCTGCATCTCGGGTCCTGCCTGGGAAGAGTCTGCAGCCAGCGGCTCTGTGCAAGACCTTTGTTTTTAAAATGCGTGTGATGGGGGAAGGGGAGAGGTGGAAAGATGTGGATTAACAGGATCCTCTTGCAGTTGGGAGAGCCCTGAAGCAGGCAGTTGAACGCGGTACTGCTGAGAAAGCGGCATCTTCTGGATCCACGGGCAGGAATTTCTTCAGCTAGATTCACCACCAACACGGAGTCCAAAATATTTGGCTGGAATGAGTTCGGTTTTACAACTGGTGCCATGGATTTATGTGAGAGCTTAGAAATTTACTGCATTCACTTTTCAAATCAAGAGTGTTGGAGTTAATGAGAAGAAGTGCTAAATGACTTGCCCAAGGCTGCCTTGCGAGCCTGCGAGAGCCTGAACTCCATTAAAAATCGCCAGATGCTCAGCAGGGTACGCTGCCCACGTCATCGCGGCGACTTCTGAGGCAGGCAGGATAATGCACGGTGCGAGCGATGTGGTGTGAAATGAACACCCTACCAGCACAGCGACAATTTAGTTTGCTTTACTTTCCACAAATGGCTCTTCTCTTGGTGTCTGGAGGGGTTAAGAGGGAAGCGCTTCCCATGGGATGCAGCAGCTCTGGAGCTTCAGCCGGACCCGTCCGCAGTCACGGTGCTGCTCCAGGAACCATCCCAGCTTTGCCATCCGGCCTGTGAAGGTAGAGAGACCTAATTGCTACTTGAGGAGTGTTTAATAAACCGGGAATGATTACCTCCTGTTGGATGTACGTGATTAAATGAAGTCACACTGTCCAGAGGTTGCCAAGCTTTTACCATGTGACTTTGAAAACTTACTTGCTGAGGAAGGAAGGTTTCCAGGGGAATTGATAATAAAGGATGTAGTAGGTTTTTGGAAAGAAAACAACTTTTGCTGTGAATACAGCAACCCTGAAACTTTTTGAGGAGATAAACTGCTTTCTAAAAGTGTCCCGTAGCTCCTTTGTGTTTCCACAATAACTTGCTCTGTGCTTGCCGTGGCCATTGCTCTGTTTAACGCGGTAACGGAGAGCTAAGGTAAATAGCTGCAGCCTCTTCTTGCTGTAGCAGAAAATGGGAGTCAGGCAGTGCTCAGACCTGCTTCTGAGTTGAAGTTTCAGGACTTTCTGCCTTTGTGTGCTTCTTCTCAGGTTCTCCGCTGATGTTGTCCCCAAACACATTATTGTTGTGCCCGTAAACATCACTGCAGTGAAGTTCTGGTAGCAATTGCACAACGGGACTTTGTGCTCGGCATACCCCTGTGAATGCTGCTGAGTGACTGTTCCCACACAGATTCCTGAAGCAAACATTGCTGCTACAATCTAAAAGAGCAAAAATGTTTGGAAAACAGCAGATGCAATGGGAAAACGACACTTCCTACATGTGATAATTACACAACCTTAACTCTGCCCTTGGAGTATGTCTGCTTCTCGCCGTATTGTTTGGAAACTTGCACGGAGTACGAAAAAGTCATTTGAAGTCTTTGTCTGCACGAGCCATGGTTCAAGGAGTGAGTGGAGGTGCCAGCAAGGGTTAAGGTACCTGCGTGTGGATGTGGGGAACTGGGCACGGTGAGAGGATTACATGCAGCCCTTAAATATGGAGAGGTGACAGTCAGCACCACGCGGCTGCTCACTGGGCACTGCTGGAGGGGGATAAAAACTCTGCCTGTGAACAACTCCAGATCGCTAACGCTTTAAAGCACAGGACATGGTTATGCTTTTGTCCTGTCATGGTAAGAGCATATCCTGTCTTAAGTCCCTTACACTGGTTTGCTCTTTAAGTAGCATTTTGTTTTTTCATTTTTTCCTTGTGCTCTGCCAGGGGTTAACTTTGTTCAGACCGTCTCCATCCACTCCCTATAGCCCCGCTCCTGCTCTCATCCTCCCTTTGCAGGCTGCAGGCTCCTTCCTGACTGCGCTGTATTTCTTGTCTGGGGTGAAGTCTGCTCCTCGCTGGCAGGAGCTAACTGGGCTTTGTTGCCACTGAAAAAGTGGGAAAATACAGTGGAAAAAAATGCCTGTCCTCTATGGCTTGCACTTGTGCAGCTACAAAGAGTTGAACCAACTTTTGTCTTTATTCTTTGCTCTTCGTAAGTTGAGAGAAGGGGGGGGAAACATGCTCTGTGCCATGTCGGCTCTTGCTTGGATTGTAACAATGTGAATATTTGGAACTTTCACAAACCAGGAGCCACCCCAGTCCTTCTCCAGCCGTTCTCTCCTGGCCCTTCGACCCCATCTCCTCTCACACAGCTGCTCCAGGGGACACTGAGGGGTTGTGCAGCGAGGGCGACAAGGGCTCATCCTCGACCTGCCACCCCCAGCCACCCCCGGAGCGTTTCTCCAGGCCCACGGGGCAGGCGTAGCGCAGGCCTGGGGCCGAGCTTCTGCGGAAGAGCCACTCTTTGCCGCCTCAGGAGTTTCGCGGACCCGCGGCTTGTGCTTTCTGGTGAAGCGTGCTTATGGATCTGCAATGGATCGATGAGGATGTTGTTGAAAGACTAGGGCAATGCTGTCGAAACGCCTTAAATTCAGAGCAGCCTCTGCTCGGGTTGGTGACTTGACCCAAAGAGAGAAGGGAAGTGGTGCAGGCAGTTGTTGAGGTGCTGGCGGACGCAAAGGAGGCATGTACCCCAGGAACGCGAAGCCCTGAGGCGAGCGGTGCCCCCCTGCCCCTCAGGGCTGCCTGCGGGCACCCTGCGGGCCGCGTCCCGCTCCCCTTCCCGCACGGCAGGACGAGGCAGGCTCCGGCCTGCCTTCCTCCCCCCGGCCCCTCTGCCCCTTTCACCGCCGAGCGGAGCTGCCCTACACCTCCCCGGGCCGCCCGGCCCCCGGGGCCTTCCCCCTCCCTCGGCGGGGCAGGGGCGGCCTCCCCCTGCTGCGGGCCCCGGGGCCGGGGCGCCTCCGCCCTCAGCCCCGAGCCCCTCGGGGGACGGGCAGGCGGGGAGCGGTCCTGGGGGGAACGAGGGAAGGGAAAGGAAGGGAAGGGAGAGGAAGGGAAGGGGTCGCCTCCGGCTCAAAGAGCCCTCCCCGCCGGTGGGGTCCCGGCGCGGGGGGGTGGTTGTGTGCAGCACCCCCCCCCCCAAACCCGAGGGGCGCAGCCCCGGCTCCGCAGCCCCCCGGGGTTCCCCGCCGCCCTCGCCCCGGCCCGGGGGTGGGACCCCGCGGCGAGGGGGGCGCCCCCCGCTCCGCTCCGCTCCGCTCCCCGCCGGGGCTGGCGGCGGGGCCGCCCCCATTGGCCGCGGCGCGGCGGCGAGCTCCGCCCGCCGGAGCGGCGCGGGGAGGAGGAGGAGGAGGAGGAGGGAGAGAGAAGGAGAGGGAGGGAGGGCGCCGGGCTGCGCTGCTAGTCTGGAGCGGAGCCTGGCAGCGGCAGGAGCGGCGGCGGCGGCGCGGGGGTGAGGAGCAGCCGGAGCCCGCTGGCCGCAGGCAGCCCCGTCGCCCTCCCCTCCACCCGCCCGCCCTCCCTCCCCCTCGCGGCTTTCTTTGTGCGCAGGGCAGGGGCGGCCCCGATCCATGGTCATGGGCGACAAGAAGAGCCCGACCAGGTGAGAGCGGCGGGGGGCGGCCGGGGCTGGGGTGGGGGGGGAGGGAGAGAGTCGGGGTAGGGGCCCCTAAGATGGAGGTGAGCGCGGGGAGGGGGCGGCGGGCCGGCGGCTCGGCGCTGCCGGGCGGGGGCCGGCGGCGGGTAGGCCCCTGGCTGGCAGCGGTGTGCGTGCGCTCCGCCGCGGGCGGGCGGCGGCGAGGGGGCGCCTAAGATGGAGGGAGGGCGGGCGGGAGGAGAGGCGGGGGGGCCGCCGCGCCGCCCCGCCAGGTGGGCCAACTCCGCGCCGCCCCGGCCCCGCGGGGTGGCTGCGGGCTCGGAGGGAGGCTCCTAAGATGGAGGGGGAGCGTGGAAGGGCAGCAGCGGGAGGAGGAGGAGAAGTGTTTGTGCCTCCCCGCCGCCGGTGCCAGGGCTGCTGTGGTGTGAGAGCAGCCATGGCGGCTCCGCTCGCACACGCACTCCCGCCCCGCACACTCACTTCTCCCAGACAAAGGGAGATTTAACAAGGTGGAGGCGGCGGGCGGGTGCCGAACACGCCTCCCGGCCTTCAAACTCTTCGCCGCCCGCCCCTCCGAAAAAGGAGGGCGAGGGGGAGACGGCCCCCGCCCCACCGGCGCTGCCCCCGCCCCAACGGCGGCGCCCCCGGGACCGGGGGGCACGGGGGGGCCCGGCCCGGCCCGGCCCGGCTCGGCTCGGCAGGGCCCGGCCTGGCCCTCGGGGAGGGCCGGGGCACGGCGCCGCCCCGCACCTCTGCGGGCCCCCGCGGGGCTCCGGCGACCCCCGGTGTGCGGGGGGAGCGGGGCGGGCAGGAGAAGGCGCCGGGCTGGAGGGCTGTGTAATATGGTTTCTAATGTGTGTGTTTTCCTTCTCTCCTCCTCCCCTCTCTCTCTCTCTCTCTCTCTCCTCCTCCTGCTTCTTTTCTCCTCCTCCCCAAACACACGCATACACACACACACACACACACACACTTTCCCTCTCCCTCTCCCTCCTCAAGGCCAAAAAGGCAAGCCAAACCTGCAGCCGACGAAGGCTTTTGGGATTGTAGCGTGTGCACCTTTCGGAACAGCGCCGAAGCCTTCAAATGCAGCATCTGCGATGTCAGGAAAGGCACCTCCACAAGGTAATGCCCGCCTTTAAACACGGCTCTCAGCCGTGCCTTTGGTTATGCTGACTTGTTGATTTCCGCCGTTTTCCAGAGCCCCGTTGTTCGTGGCCCCCCCCCCCCCCTTCCCCGAGATGTAGTCCCGGCTGTCCCCGTTTAAAATATTGTGGTTTTTAAAAATTCTCTTTCAAGCGCTTAATTAGACCTGGAAAACGCGTTTCATGACTGTGGCAGCGACCTGAATCTTTTTGTTGTTCCGTGCTGTTCTGTTGCTATTGTGAGAAAGACTTCTTAAAGCTCTGCAGGCAGCCCAAAACGTTCGGGCTGTGTTTTGGGGCCGATGGTTTTCTGTGTTTTGGGGAGAGATCTACCTGTGTTTTCCCCAGGAGTAAAAAATAACTGAGGATTAGGGAGTGAGAAGGGAAACAGCTGAAACCAAGGATGCCACAAGAACAACAACTCCCTTCCTGAGATGTTGATCTCTCTGTCTGTTGTCATCTCAAAGGAATCGGCTTTCGTGGGAATGGTGCGGATTGCTGAAAGCTTTAGCTGTCAGTTCTCTCCGTTTGCCTTACGCTGAGTAACTGGAAGTCTTTGCAAGGTTTTGCAGCTGGCGTACAGTGGCTAATTTAATTCCTAAAAACTCTAAATTGCAGTTCTGCAGTTTAATTGGTTCAGAAAGTTGGTTCTGGAAATACCAGTTGGTGCTGAAACAGGCGTGTGGTGGTCTGCTTTTTTTCTCTTTCTTCTGATTTGTTCTATGATGTTGTCTTCTGATAAGCTTTTTGTAAATGATGTATGGCCTGAATATGAGTTCACGTTACTCTTCTCTGTCAAGGAAGCGGTCTGTAAGACCTGCGTTGTGAAAGGTGTCAGTTTTCTTCTTTGAAAGTGTGTTGAGATGTGCGTTGAGATGCTCTCTTGGGCAGGCTGTTCTCGTGACTCGGGTGTCTTGACTTGATTGACAAAGGAGGTTAAAGTGTTTTTGGTTAGTTATTGTTTGCACTGTGCTTTAAACAATGTGAAGTGCCTACATTTTTAATGGGGAGCATGCTTTTGGGCCATGGAAGCTCTCTGAGTTACAGCAATAGAGTTGCAGCACTTTGCTCTGTGTTTCACGATGCATGTTGATTACAAGTATCCCTACACGTTTTACAGAATATGCCAAGGCGTTGAACTTAACTATGCTATTTAAAATTGTTTTACATCATTGAATAAGGTCTGTCTTTCGGGACAGTAGCGTTCTGTACACGCGTAGATCTGATTCTTCACCGGCTTTGTTCAATCTTGTTTTGTCATGCAACTAAACCTTCAAAGCGTGCTTGATTTCTGTGGGTTTCTGTTGTCTTGGCTTCCCCATTGATTCAGGTAAAACACGTTGATCCTGCAGTTGTCTGGTGTTTTACTGTGCTGCTACAGCACAGCGCAGCCTTGCAGTCGCTGAAAGTTCTCACAGCATAATGTCGAGCATGTGCACGGGTGTTTGTAGGAGGAGAGTCTTAATGAGATGTAGGAGTCCACATGGATTGTATCTGCTATCATACCAGATCATTTTCATTTGGCCACCATACTGACATTCATTTTGAGAGCAGAAGGCTTTTTTTCCTCCCTTTTTTTTTATGAGAAGTTTGAAAAGGTTTGTTGAGATAGTACGATGTTTTTCTTTTAAAGAGCCCTTAAAAGGGATAGCAATTGATTTCAGGTTAAGAACTGTAGCCTTACTTGCCAGATGTGATCCTCATGTCTAGAACGTCGTACTTCTGCTTAGCTTTTAATAGACTCTTCTGAATGGCTTCTAATTTTAATTCATTTAATTCATCAGCTTTCTATTCATTTTTGCTGCTTTTTAAATTGCTTTTGTTTGTGGAGTTTGAGGGAAAATATTCTAAATATTCAATGGACCATCATGTCTTCTTGCATATTTATATGATTTGCGAATAAATCTAACCGAAAGCAGGAGTGGCTGAATGTTGAGTGAACTTTGTGCGTTGAGAAGACCTGGGAGGTCAGAGCTCTTTGTTGTGGTATTGCTCTGAGTGTCACAGTATGTGAGGTACAAGTCGATGGCTGGGAAATTCATCAGAATTTTTTAATAAGTCACTGGTGGAAGAAAACCTAGCGAGTTATGATTGATAATTTATTACTTCAAATATGAGATGAGCTTGACCTTTGAGTTGTAATTCGACGAGTTGGTGACACCTATCCCCATTTAAAACCACCATGCTTCATTAAGGCTGGCTTTGGTAACGCTTAACAGAAACTTACCAAACTGTCTTTAAAAAAAAAACAACAAAAACCAACTCAACAGAGTAGTGAAAGAACATTGTAGATGTGATGGGGCAACGGGTTTTCATCAAATTGTAGTGGGAAATCACAGTATGCTCAGTATTTTAATAAGACTTAGTATGACCTACATCCCCCCCCCCGTGAAGTCAGTTATTTGCTGTAGAATTTACTTTGGCGGACAAATATTCTCCTATTTGAGAACTAGTTAGGACGTTAGCTAATTCTTACTGCGCGTGTGTTTTTTTCAGACTTGATACAATCTTTGTGTGGTGTGTGTGGGAGGGGTGGCTGGCAGCCTGCAGAATTTTTGCTTTCTCAGATCCAACTATCCCCTTTCCTTAGGCTCTCGAAAAAAGAGCTTTAGCTACGTACAGTAACTCTTAGAGACGTACCGAATAAAAATCACTGTGGATGCTAAACAGTTAAGCTGCACCTGAATGCTTTTTCAAGGGATTGTTTGTAAATATTTCAGTTAAACTTAAAAAAAAAAAAAAAAGTCAAATCCATCTCAAGAGAATTGAGAGTTTTCAGGCAAAGATTGTATTAAACCTGTAGTACTCAAATACTGAATTTGTTACATGTCGCCAGCACACTTTCCCCAACTCTATTCCTGCTTTTTTATGGTTAAACTTCATTTCTCTGTACTTAGGCAAGTATATCGGGTATGGAGCATCTTGAGTTTTCCTCAAGTTTTCCTCTCAGAGGCTAACAGCAAAGATGCAAGCTGTGTTCAGCACAACATCCAGTTCAGCGAGATGACAATTTAATTGGCTAGCTTGGGAATGAATAATGGTAATGTGCTTGCTGGGGTTTGCAATGATTTTCTTTCCTGGAGGTTTTTGTATTGGTGTAATGGCTCAGGGAGGTGGTGCTAGTCACTGCTTCCACTTGTGTCCTTTGGCTGTCCTGGTGGTTTGCTCTGCTAGAGCCCCCGTCGGTTCCTGAACACAGAGGAAGACTTGAATTAAAACTTCTGCTGGGAATTTTGCTCCACAAACACACGTTCCCTTCCAATACCCATTACTACTCCAGACGTGGAAAGAAATTTTACTTTGGATTTCCTGAGAATGCTGGGGCAGAATTTGGCCTTGCATTTCCTATTAAGGGGAGTCGTAGGTTCCTACGTGAGACCGTCTCTCTGTCTCCTTTTTTTTTCCTAACGGTATTCTTGCTCCTCTTCCCTGCTCTTTCTCTTCTGGTTCACATATGTTGTGTTCCTATGCACTTGTAGCTTTCTCTCTCCTCCCAGGCATGGCTGTGCAGAATGTTTCTGTGTGCTTTAAAGCATCATCATGAAGCAGATTATTCCCCTTTCCCTCTGATTTCTCTCAGATAGTTATTTTCTGCAGTTTTCCGTTTGGTTTAACAGGCAAGCAGTGCGAGGTGGCAGAGCTTCTCTGATGTTAGGTTTTGTCTAACTTGAGGATAAGCACTTTGTTATCTGAGCTTCGTGTCCTTTATAGTGAAGAAACACACTGAAAGTACTCACCAAAAGGTGTGAGAGCAGCAATTAGATACCTGACGTGCAAATTAAGAAGAAAAAAAGGGGACTTTTTAATAGTAAGATAATAGATTGTAGCATAAATGTCTTCTGGAAGGCATACACTTAGTAATAAGCATTTCTGTTGTATTTGTTGCTAATGTCTGTATACCCAAAGTATGTGATTTGGAGGTTGCATGGGGAGATGAACATGTGTTTCGTTGTGGAGTGCTCAAGGAGCATGCATCCGTAGTGTTTCACTCTTGTGCCGTACTTTTGAGGGGAGGCCAAGCAGCGTAATTTTAAAATGAATTTTGTTTTGTGTGGAGCAGGTGCCTTGGATGCTGGTCTTCCTTCCTCTTCAGTTCTTCAGAAAATTCCTTTGCACGTCTGCAGTATCTAAGCTAGCACCTTGAAGGACATCAACTGCTCTCCGTGTCACCAGCGCAAGTACTCTTGTTCTGTACCCAGGCTGGGCTGACCAGAATAGACACCAGATAGTCCTGCTATTCCTGGAATGAGGAATCAGGCTTACGAGCCCAGCCTCTGCAGAGCTAATATGTGCCCTGCTTATTTGCCGTCTATTAGCAGGACCCTTCTAAAAATATGTGCTGGTGTGTCGTCGTGGTGTAGATTAGAAGCAAAGTGGTTTTCATTCAGTTCTTTAAAGTTAAGTGTCTTTCACCTGCGTTAGGCGGGGTTTTATTTTTGCATCAGGGCTGTTCTTTTGAGTGGGCTATATCTACAAAAATGGAGTAGGGGACTTCTAGAAAGAGCTGTTGGGGAAGGGAAGTTGGTGCTCTTCTCTAGAACATTAGCTTTACTTACTGGCCGTTGAGGACCATGTGTAAATCGTCTCTGCTTTTCCTGTTGGAGTTAAATGGCAGCTGGGTCGTAAGGGAGCTGAGCGAGGTCTGTCCTAGCCCGAAGCCGTGCGGGTGCCCCCTGGGCCATCTGGGTCTGGAGGCTGAGTCTGCTCGGGGACTGCTTGGCTGGTAATGGGTGAGAGCAACGTAATCGTGCCTCGGTCACTTGGAGTGCTGGGATTCACAATAGGCGTTTGCTAAATGTTCGACCGCGTGTAGGGAGCTCTTCAGACCACGGTTTTCTCAATTCTTGTTTGCCAGCGCTGTCTAAAACTAGTTGGCTCTTACTCGCTGAATTTGTAGAGGAAGAGTACTTTCGCTAAGTTTGGCAAACCCGGTGTGGCACGGGAGCTAAGAATAGGAGCCTTCTGCAAATCTTGCATACAATCAGCCCTTCACAAGCAGAAAATGCTGATTGTTCCCAGCCAGACCTGAATTCTGAGGCTGTGCTTTGACGATACACTGTTTGACTTCATGACTTATATTGTCAGACCCGAAATGCATCAGCCATGAGCCATTATAAGCTGTCCGCTGGTACAGATTCATGGTATGCTTTTTTAACCAGCATAGCCTTAGTCTGTAAGACTTCATCTGAGCGGATGAAGCTATTCAGCTTCAGATCTGGTGTTATCTGTCATACTGGTGCAGGCAGAAAGCTGGCATAGGATCAGTCTCTTGTGCTTTGGCTGCTGGAAGGAGTACGAGTTGTGTCCTGATTTGCTCTTTGCTGGTGTTTGGGTCTGGCATTGATGATCTCATTACCACAAATGTGTTTTTTTCTCTTGGGCCTCAGCACCTCTGGGGAATCGTTCTGAGCAGGGAGGATCCTCTGCATTGATGTGGAGCGTCTTGGGATGGCTCCTGGTCTAGCTTCCAGCTTTGGGTACCTGAAGTGCTGTAGGTGACGAGCATAGCAGGGCTGTGTTGGCTGCTGTGACTCTTCTGCCACGTTTTGGTCCTGAAGATCGTGGTAAGGCATGCTGACTGCACCTACCGTGGTCCTTTTGTACTAGGGAAAGAAAAAAATATGTTTAATAGCATAGTAAAATGCTTGGTGTGGATAAGGTGCGTTACAGTTTTCATGTAGGTTACACGTTCGGGTTAAATGATCGCAGGTGGGAGGATTTAAAGCTCCGTCCCCTGTTTCCAGTGGAGACAGTCTAAAGGTCTAATTGATAAACCGTGGCGCTGAGTGTGTTAATCTGTCATCGATAGTACGCAGCGTGGATATTATTCATTTTCTCCTTCCTCCATGGACTGCTTTTTTTGGAGACGGGAATCTAAATCAAAGTGTGCATGCGCGTGTGGGAGGTGAGGGCACGCAACTTTCTGCTGGAGCCGGGAACAGCCATCGCGCCCGGTGGGACGCGGGCCTCGCTCCCCGCAGGTCCTCGTGGGCCGAGGAATGCAGCGCGGCTTTCTCTGCGTGCCTTTCTCAAACCCACCGGATCGTTTCGTGCTCCGGGCAGCTGGCTGCGGAAAGGCTGGTCCAGCTGCAAGATCGGCGTGTGCGTCTCGTGCCCTGACGCGGGTCCGTCAAAGAGCTGGGACCTCGCACGACCTGGGAATAGGAACGTTTTTGTACAGCATCGCCCCGAGGAGTAGCTGCAAGGAGGGAAGTGGTGGATGCGAGGAGCAGTTCTCCGTGGACACGCTCGGCTCACGCGTGATCTGACTTACTGTCGTGTGCTGCATATTAACGTTGCCCAACAACCCCAAGTGCTGTGGGGCTCTGTTTTGGCTGAATTATTAGGTCTCTGAAAACAATGCTGTGACCCGAGACCCCGGAGGGATGAAAGGTGTCAGGGAACGTGCTGTGGGCCGGATGAATTATTTTGGTTGTCTCTATCCAGGCTTTGCGCTCGGGTACCTCTGCCGTAACTCCAGGCCGGTTCGCTGCTGGTTATCAATCAGGTGTCGCTTGTGCTCTGGCTACTGCAAGGCCCCCTCCACTTCAGGACTGTGGATTACTCACACAGCTTCACTGGTGATGCTTCTGCGCGTGGGGCTGCTCCTTTCCTCCCTGCCTCCCCAGACCTGAAGGAGCAGGCTTCTTCCAGGGTCCCTCAGTGAGAATCAAAGCAGTTCGTGTTGCTTGTGGGAAGTCCCGCCTGCACGCAACGGTGGCAGCGGGGTAAAAAATAGGATTTGCAGCGTGCTCCTGTGTTCGTTAGGTGAAGGACGCAATCTCAGTGTTCTTTGTTACACCTGTGTCTTTTTGGCCGTGTAATTCTTCCTACCAGGAAACCCACTGACCTATTTTGTGGGCTTTCAGATGGTTCTGTAGGTTAGTGGGTTTTAATTCCACAATGTAGGTCACTTGCAAGGTGTGCTGGCGTTTCGTAACACGCAGCTCTGACCTGAAATAAGACTCACACAAACTACAGATGCGGCTGCGTCTTGCAGCAGCACTTCGCATCTCTTCGCACTGCCCTTCTTCCCAAGGCAAAAGGAGAAATTTGGGCATTTTTGCTCAAATACTCATATCCTGAATATTCATCCCTACCATAAGCAGATGTCCAGAATTAGATGGTATAACAGAAAGAAGGTGAAAATGCCTGTTTCGCTTATGTAAGTCCCTTTTGCAGGTTACATCTGCTAACTACAGTGATTTTCCTGTATATCAACCACAGCTTGATTCACTCTTTTTTATTACGTCTGGAGGTATGACCAAATCCTCAGCACTGTTCTTCCCATAAGCCAGCTATTAATTAGGAACGTGTCCTTTGGAGAAGACTGCTAATTGGTACGCCAACAAATTCACTGTCTGTTAAACACTGGGAAAATTGTAATTCTGTGTGGCTCAACTAAAAGGAGGAAAAGCTTCATTTCTTGCTGGCCTAGAGTGTTTTGTTTGACTGCTCACTAACTCGGTATCTTCAGAGGTGGATCTTAACTCCTTAAAAGAAACGAAACCAACTGGATAAAATCGGACCCCGTTTGAGTTTGACAGTGTTTTATTATTGAAGGTGCTGCCCGTGTTTCTGAAAGTGAAAAGTAAACCCACGGTTACTCTTCTGTTAACAAGCAGTACTGGATTTACATGAGGAAAAGGGGTTGTGCGGATTTGAGGTTCAGATCCTGAAACCAGGAGGCCTGATTTGGAGAAGTATGGTGTCTTGCTTGGGGCGCTGGTCTGTGATTGCAGAGTAACAGTCTGTGCTGCGAGGGTCAGAACAGTAAAATGTGAAATTAGGTACCACAGAAGCAGAAGTCTTCTGACTTTTAAATGGATTTTAACTTTGGCTGATGTACATTTTGAACCTCCATCGTTGAGCGCTTTGCTGAGAGCTGGGCTGTTCCGTGTTTAAGCACAGCGTGTGCTTTTTGTCAGTTGCGATACGGAGGTGCCAACTTCCAGAAGTCCAACTTAGGGCTTGGGTATCTCCAGGAGTTCCAGAAACTCCAGCGTGAGGATCTTATCAGACTTGTTGGAGTCCCTTTAGGGATAAGCGAGGAATAAATATTTAGATGTGTTTTTCTTTAGATGTGTTTTCTGAAGCAGATTGTTCGTTGGGATTTCAGAGTTGTGATGGATTGCGTGTAACGTGCAGAGGTGCTAAGTGAGACAAAATGTCTTGCCTGAGATAAAGCTGCCTACTTCAGATTTATATTGTTGGGCAGACAAATGCGAGACTGATTATAATCAGAAATTTTTCCTCAGCTAAATTATTTTTGTGCAGGTGGAGCGATGTCTGGGTAATTCATGTGCAATTTAACGTAGTCAAATGGCAGAAGTGGACCTACGATGTGGGAGGACTGTGTTAGAAACTCGATCAGAACGTTTTTGGACGGGGTTTAGTGCCCGTGTCCTGTTCCTGCTGCAGAACGTGCAGCATTTCTGAAATCACAGGGGTAGTGCATAATCGAATAGATCCCTCCTTTTCCTTTTTTCCATGTTATTACCAATGTAGTAGATAAATGAGAAAGATCTGTATGTGCTCACTTCGGTTTGCAGGTGTCAGTGGGGATAATACCGCATTAGTGTCATGTGAGCCTGTGTCCAAGGAGCTGGAACTCACCTCTTCGCAAATCAGGTAGCTAAATACCCTCCAGGTTCCCTTCTTTGGTCTGCGTGGCTGTATTCGCCGTCTGTGTTTTTGCTTGACCAAGTAAATTATGCCTGTAGTAGGTGTTTCATTCCTCTTTTTAAAAACAAACAGAAAACCCAACACCACCAAAAGACCTGGATTAGCATAAGGACATAAATCTTTCTTGTCCTGGTTGAACAAAGCGTACATATATATGTCGGGGTTGCTGGAAACGCGTGTTTCTGCGGAAACATTTGGCTCTAATTGTGTGCCTTGGAGCTCTTATTCTGAAAGCGCTTCCACCGTTTTCCCGAAGTGGTACGAGCACTTTCTCTTCCCGAGATGAGATTTCAATAAAGGAGGCAATACATTGATGGACGATGGCCCCGTGATGGAGTCAATCAGCCGGTGCAGTCATTTGTCTCCTGGGGATAGCAGGGTAGAGCACATCATTAGCATCGGCAGGAGAGGCTCTCCTCTGTGATGCTAATCCAGCCAGGGAGCTCGCTGGTGCCTGTTTGCTGCTATTACTGAGTTATTACAGGTGCCGTATGGAGAAGGGAGGGGAAACAGCCATTGCCAGTTGTTATCTGCAGCAGGCACGGGTGTGTGGTTCAGCCTAACAAAAATATTAAATACGCCTTATGAGGTGTTTCCAGTTCAGCATGTTATTAGCTATAGGGAAACCTACAGCAGATAAAACTTTGTCGTAAAGATTGAGACTTATTTGGGGGGGAATTATGTGCATCTTGTTGGTCTTACACACCTGATCTGAAGGAACTGTAGGACTGGGGTTCTGCTTTTGTCTAAGAAGTGAAGTATAGAAGGAGCAAGAAGGACATTTTAAAAAGTTACTGGGTTTTGTCTTTTGCCTCACTGCAGTAGGAAGATAAAGCAGGACTAATTTATCTGCTTCAGGTGCATCTTCTGCAGCGAGACTTGTGTTGTCAGTGAGAGTGGTACTTTACGATTCGATCAAATATCGCGTGTGCTGCTTACACGTGAAGTTATGGTGTAAAATTGTCAACATCCCCGACGTGGAACAGCTGAGTGCCCGTAAAGCTTTATCGTGTCGCCGAGGAGTTGTAGCCTGCGTAACTCTGGTAATCTTGTCCAGTGAGAAATGATCGCTGGAAAATTGTCAGCAATTCAGGCGGCTGCAACTGGAATGGACTTCTTCGGTGAATAGAGCCAGGCTCCTAAAAGCTCCTCTCCTCGGTTATTTATTTATTTCTATTATAATCGGTGGCACAAATCGTTGGCGGTTTTTCCAGTGGTTTATAAACCCTAAAACGTCTTTGGAAAAAAGTAGCTGCGTGGGATTTCTCCCACCCTCGGAAGTGCGAAGAAAACGTCAGAGGAGGAGCGTGCCAGCACCTTTAGCGCTGAGCACAGCTGCGAGATGTGCTCTGGTAGGGGCTTCTTCCCTCACACGTACCTCGTGTGGCTTTACGGTAGGGAGTCGGTCTCTTCGTGCTTAATCTCCGCTCGGCTTGCTGGTAGCAGAGCTCCCCGGTTTTGCAGGGAATATCTGCTCGCTTGGATTCAAGGATGGCGTGTCTTACTGGGAGGAAAACCACTGGGAGCGAAGCCTGCGGATCCCAGAGAAGGTTATTCTGGTCGGATGGAGCCAAAGCGCTTGGTGGGCGCTTGGAGAGGCTGCGGGGTTGCGCTGTGGTTTCTCGTGGGGCTGTGCTGAGCGGCGTGGGCTGCTCCCGCCATGGCTCCTGGCTCTCAGCAGCATAAAGGCTGCGGCAGGGACACTTGCCAGGAGCCAGCCCGGGCTTTCCTGAGGCACAGGAGCTGTCCCCAGGGTGCAGGAGCTATCCCCAGCTGTGGCAGGTGTCTGCAGGGAACCACTCACCTCCGCGGGCATGGGAGTGCCTGGGGTAATTCCCGTGTGAGATGCAGGGCTGGGCGTTGTGCGTGAGTAGTGCCTGGGTGTCCGGAGCTGTTTGCTTGCCACGTGACACAAAACGAAACTGAAATCAGCAGGAATGGTGGCAGAGGCATGGCTGAGCCGGGAGGGCGAGGCGGGGCGGCTGGGTCCCTCTCCTTTTCCCCTTTAGCTCCCGGTCACATCACAGGTAGGTGATGGCGTGCTTTGGCTTACCTGCCTGTCGAGCGGATGTAATTACAACTCCCCCCGCATACGGCTTACAGGAGGCGAAGTCAATTTTTGGAAAACGCGACAAAATCCTGAAACGTTTTCTCAAAAACTGCACGTGGAGTCAGACTTCAGAACAAGTCTTCTGATTTCTAAACGGCGCAGAGGCGGTCGTTCCAAACAGGAGCACGCGCAGCAAGAAAGTGAATGAGGATGCAGCTGCGAGATGGTTCCTGGAACGAGGTGGGCAGGCTTCGTCCACTGCTTCACTGCCATAAACGGTGACGTCTTCGCTCCTCGGCTCCGGTGAAACCTCACAGCTGCCTCCCGCACGGCTACCAGAGGCACGGCACCATTAGAGTTGCATAACTTCACATGTGGGCTAGCAGAGCGAGGAGCATGCTCAGCTGTGGGTGTAGGAATATAGTACTCTGGGAGCAATTAAGAGTCATTAACTCCAAGTACTTGTTAGCGGACGTGACGCAAGTTAGTTGCAAGTTGCTTAACTTCTGAGGTCAAGATGAGCTCAGGCATCTCCGGTGAGCGCGGTTAGTGCCCCTGAGGCTGGGGGGCTGTGACACCAGGGCTCCAACTGCGAAACCCCGAGGTTTGTTACATGACTGACGTGGAACGGCAGCTTCACAGCACCCCTGCGAGCTGGGACCGCGCGTCCGCATTGAGAAGTGCGGACCCGTGGGTTCCTAGCTTGTGTCTCCTGTGTCGAAGCGTGCTGGGAATTTACAGCGCTGTGCTGGGACTCGCTGTTATTCAACCGGCGTTCAAAGAAGCGATAGCGAAACTTCGTAATAAACAACAGCCTCCTTACCTGGGTGAAGAGGATGATGATTTTTTTCCCAATGACAAATTAACCAACTGATACTAAAGCCGACAACGAACAGAGCGGTAGAGCATCATGCCCACATGCCTACTCTAAATGCATAGGAGATGGCACCTTAATATTCAGTGTCTGCATTTATAACGATTTAAACATGAGGACAGTCTCACCACCTGTGCTTGGAAGACTCACGCTTGTGCCAGATGTCAGTCATGGAAAGTAGTCCATAATAAGGTACGCGTTACGTTTCTCTGCCAGTTCTCAGATTTTTTTCTGATGTGTAGGGATAACACTTAGCAGTACCTGGGTTTTGTTTCCATCTCTTTAGTCTTTCCCCTCTTGCCTTTTTTTGCACTGTAAACCAGGCACTTTGAATTCAAAGTTAGGAGGTTGTACAGCTGTGTACTACGCTTGCTTGTTTCTAAAAGCCTGTCACAAGCAGGAGTGGCTTTTTTTTTTTTTACGTGAAGGTATATAGCGTCAGGAGCATGCTTATTTAGTCACGGGTGTGGGAATCCAGAGTGCTGCTCTGAAATTAGTTTAATAACAGTTGGTGGCTTTATTTCTGAACGTGCTAGCATTTGAAACTTCATGGTGGTTCGGCAGGTAGCTGACACGTGCGGAGAACGTGACCTTTTGTTGTTCACACAGGATTTTTCTGAATCATGTCCAGGGGCTGCAGAAGTGAGGGCAGCGCTTGGCTGTCAGTTGCAGGAGCTGGGTTAGGCGCCTGAGACTGACACTTTGAGAAGGATGGGAGTAAGATGACATTAAACTTGAGCAAGATCACAAAGAACAACTGCGTTTTTTCCAGGACTATTTTTTTTTCTAGAGAGTGTTTTTTAATAGATAAAAAAGAATTGAGAAATGAATTGTATTGTATAAAGCCCGAAATGAGGCTCTGGGGAAGAGTTCTGTGCCCCTTTGAGCAGAGAAGTCCTTCAGATTTCTCGTTGCTTTCCTTGTCCTGGTAGTCTCTGAAGTTAGGACAGTGCTGAGACCGATAAAACTTTCTTTTTTTAATTTAAACACACGTCATAGGTAGCAATCGAACCCAACCCAGATGATTTCTTGTTACGAAGTGGAAGAAAAAGTGCATGCTCCATTATGTTCACAAAATAAGGCACGGTCCTAGCTTGTGATGAGTCTCATCTGTCAAAAGTTTCTTCTTTCTGCTGCTGAGTAAAGTTCTTGGGTTTTGATCTTAACGTGTAAAGACCATATTCCTTCTCCCGAGTTGTATCCATGCCTTTCCTCATTTAGGTGGCAGGTGAGCGGTAGGTATGATGAGTAAACTGTCAGCAGCACGCTGCTTTTCCTTGCTTCTCCTTCCTTTATCTTCAGTAGCTCAAAGCAGAGCTCCTCCTGGAAGAATTTCTGGCTCAAGGCGGAAAAAAAGCTTTCTTACCAGTTCTGAACTGCTGGGGCTATTGTGTTTTTTGAGATCCTATTCATCTCTTCACAAAAGTTTTACAAGTACATCTTGAATCATGCGTAGCCTGAAGAATATCCCGGGGGCAGGGTGGCACAAATAGCTGTTTTCTTGGGCTGCTCTGGTGTGTGGCTTATGTCGTGCTGAGTGGACGGGCAGGACTGATGTTCATTTAGTGCTGGCCTAAGAGTTTTCCCAATCTCAAGCTGAGCGTTTATCTTGGTAAAACTTAGCGTGCTGTTAAGCAAGACAGTGCAAATATATTTTGACTTCAGCTTTTAGTTTGTGAAAAGGTTGTGGGTCTCTCACCTTTCAAAAATTGGGCAGTTACACCCATTGGAGTCTTACAAGTCAAATGAAATCCTATTGTAAGGAAAACACTTTCTGGTTAATAATTACATTAGTTAATATATAATTTTCTATCTCACTAGTTTTCTGAAAAAAAAAGGTCTCGTATTCAGTGGTTGTTAGCAGGGAGAGCAAAAATGCGAGCAATATATCAACATTGTTTTTATTAAAAATAAACTTAGCTTTTCGTACTGCAGGAAAATAAATTCTTGTGCTCAAAACATGCAGCAAAAGCAATCCCATGAAAATCAATTAGAATAATAGAGTACAGCCATTGCAAAATATCATTACAATAGTTAAGTAATTATCCCACTGCATGACTTAGCAAGAGGGATAAATAATGCATGCAGAATTGTGTTGGAGCTTGCGAGGGAGCTTCACGCTGGCAGAGCGGGTGGAAAGGGCAGACAGAGCGCTTCCAGGGAGGGGGCTGCTGGGTCCAGTGGATGCTGATGATTGAGATCTTGTAGTGCCTGTGATAAGTAAGATGCAAAAGAGACACCGTTTTAGATGTTTCTTACTGGTTTTGAGATAACCTTGAGGAGGAAGTCTGTCTTTGCTGCGTTAACCAATGTACCTGGTGTGTCGGTGTGGTGTGTTGGAGGAAAAAGTGCATTCCAAAAAAAAAAAAAGTAATACGAAATTTCATTTCAGACTAGTTTTAGCTCAGAATATGTTGAGGATTTGTCTGGTGAGTGTGCTTTGCGACAGCCCTCTGGCCTGGAAAGAAGGAACGAAGCAGTGCCTGCAGGACCAGAGCAGAGCCCGCGCGGTGCCGCAGTGCTGAGCAGGTCGCGGGGATGCTCGGCTGTGGAAGGAGAGCACGGGCAGGGACAGTGGAACCAGCAACCTGCAGGAGCCAGCTTTGCTTCTCGTGGAAGGTAGCGAGGGGTAGAAACCCCTGACAGGGCACTGTGTTGGGGTGCAGATTGCCACCAGCTGGCCCAACTCCGTGTCATCTGGGTGAGCAGTTGCTTTCAGCTTCTTGCCTTACTTTTCTACGTTTCGCCTGGTGAAGCTGTGGGGCCGGTCAGCAGGATCACTAGCCGTTTTTTTCAGCCTTATTCCAGGGCTGATGAGGGTTTTTTTTTTTTTTTTTTTTTTCTTCCTTTTGTTAGGAACTGAATACTCTGAATCTGTCAGTTGCTGTCAGAGGATCGTACTTTGGGTTGTTAAACTACTGGAAGCAGTTTGAACCATTGCAGATGAATTATGCTGAACAAAGTATAATTAATGGTTATATTATATAATGTCATCTGCAAGCTTATAAAAATAGCAGGTAAGGTGAAAAGAAATGTCCTCTTGAGGGAAATTGTCCTTACGGCCCCGTGCAGTTCCCGCACAGCCTGAGGCACGCGGCGTATTTAAAGGGCGCCGCGTTTCTGCCTGGGGCTGTTACGATTTCAGGGCAGGATGTGGTCCCACCTATGTGATCTTTAGCTTCTGCTGTTCCAGGAAAAGGCATGTGAACGAGACCAGCCACCACACGTGGCTTTTTGTGAAGCTGACAAAGACTTTGGTGGTATTGACAGAGGTATTGTGGCTACTCCCCAGGAAATGGAGCTACCAGGACAGATTTTTTTGCTGTTACGTTGGTTCCATCACGAGACGCGTGGTAGCAGCTTGTAGTGCCTTTCCCCTTCCCCTCTTTGATACCTTTCCCACCAGCACAGGATCAAACCAAGAATCCTGCCCACTTGTTGGATCTATTCGTTGCTTTTGTAATTGCAGAAGCCTTCCATTATTGTGTAATTACAGATAGCACGTGAAACAAATCTTCAGGCTGAGGTTCATCAGCGTTTTTGTGGTTGCGTTCGGAATAGAAATTTCAGGGAAATTGTACAATAGCCTTGTGCTGTGCGTTACTAGTAAAGCTGCACCACTTGTGTTTTTGGGGAAGCCAAAATGGTGATTGAGATTTCCAAAGTAGCTGCTGTTCTGTGGTGAGCTCAGACCTGCTGGGAAAAGCTACGTGTTGCAGCCGGACAACGAATGAGACCGTGCGCCTCAGGTTGCCTTGTCGGTATCAGACTGGGGGTGTGGTGCTTTCCGGTTAGCAGTATTTTACTTCTGTGACTGTCCAGGGGACACGGATCAAAATCCCGAGTTGCTGCTGTAATTCTGAACGAGTTTGATGAAAGATTAACGCCATTATTCCGTTTGCTGACTTCAGTTGTCTGAACCGTACTCCAACACTTGAAAACGTTTTTTCGTCTTAAAGAAAAAAAGGGGAGAAAACGTTTTTTCGTCTTAAAGAAAAAAAGGGGAGAGTTATGCTGGTACGTAACTTGATAAAGGTTTCTAAAAATGGCACTTTATCAAATGTATTGATTGATTATTCACAAAGTGATTCCCGTGCCTAAAAAGAGCAACTTTCTGTTAAAACGTGCTACTGCTGCTAAGCACGTTTGAGACTGCCTGCCCTCCAGTTTCGCATCTACACGGATTCCCCGAGTGCTGGTTTGTTCAATATTCACTGCCGCTGACCTTGGATAATTAAGAAGAAAGTCTGCTGTTCGGAGGAGATAAATGCAGCTTCTGTGTGGAACGTGGCTGATTAGCTCAGCTGGGGAAGCGTAGTTTCTGCGGGCCCTGGCAGGATGGATGCTGCCTCTGCAGAACTCGGCGTCCCTCCCTCTTCTGCTCCCCGACACGGCGTGAAGATGCTGGGGGAAGTCCCCCAGGGCTCCAGAATCTGAACCGTGCGACGAGCCTCTTCCCCTTAGTTAATACAAGCTGCTTTTACTTACTGAACTGCTCGGCTGTTCTCAGGGCAAACACAAGGCTGCTGTTGTACGCTGAATCGGGCTCGAGATCTGGGCAGCGGGGTGGCCGGAGCAGATGCTGGAGCACGTGCGCTTCTTCCAAAGCAGCGCCACTCCTGGTATGCTCCTTAAGGTACGTGCTTGTTTGCAGAGGACTGCAGTGTCCTAAACATCTCCGCGATGATCACTCGCTCGTTTGCGTGGTATTTTGGTGGGCTTTTTGCTTAGGGTAGGATTTTCGCTCGAGGTACTGAACTGTACTTGCAGGGCGTAACGCTCCGGAGGTGGAGGCGGCTAACAAGGTTGCATTTCTGGGGGGGTTCTGGTCTCACTGATTCAATGAAACCATCTTAGCACTAGGAGAAACTAGGCAAACCTTAAAAGCAACTTTAAAAGTGTAGCTGCATCCATGCTGGATTTTTGTAGCTGGTGTCAACCACTCTCCTGTACATTCTTGAGAGACAGAACTGCGGTGGTAAGTTGTGGATTTTGCTGGGGTGTCTTTTGGTTACCCGCAGTGGGACGCTGTTCCTGATGGGATCTTCGGGTGCTGATGCAGTGTCCATAGTTATCAGGAAGATTCGGGATGGCATGCAGTTTTTACAAACTCTTGGCTTCTGAAACCAAATCTGTAGCCTTGAAAATCTTGGGGACTTTGTAATCTTCCCTCCTGCAAGGGTATTATTTATTTGGGAAATTGCATAACACTTGTTATGCAAGCAGTCTCTTTTCAGCCACTGTGTAAAGTTTATTATGGAGAAAAATGTAATACATTTTTTAAAAAAAATCAGGCATCAAGTGGCACAAATTAAATCCCACAACTGAAATCTTTTAAAGAAGAGGGGCTTTAAGGAAGGTTGCCTTCTGTTTATTGCAGAAGTGAGGCAGAACGGGACGCAGCTCTAACTTCCACACCTGTTTCCACAAAGAAGTTCACTTCCCACTGTGCATCCAGTTCTGAGAAATGGTGATTAAGCGGACGGGCTGTGTCGCAGGCAAAATCAACACAGGGCTGCTAAACTGATCCGTGTTTTTTCCTGGAATGTTTTTAGTAAACAAAAGTTTATGTTAAATACGTGCCTACCTTACTTTATGGCATTTCACTTAAGGATTTGCTGCTTACGGTAATTTCTGGGTCCGTATTCACATGCCTGTGCGTGTCCTGAAACAACTCATTTTGTAGGCTGGGTACCCGATATGCAATTCTCCTTTTCCTTTGCAAACTGCTGCACGGTTTTGTTTTCAAGTTTCCCCGAGAATCCGGATTACCAGCAGCAGCAGCAAATACTGTGGGCAGTGACTGCTGCTGGGGTTGCAGGAGGACACTCTCACATTGTCCCCTTTGCAGCCATTGTCCCCTCAGCGGGCTTGTGCAAGACTTGGCTGCCTCTGAATTCACCGGGATCTGGCTGGAGGAGGTTGGCGTTGGAGGAGTGGCTACTGAGGAACGTTTTGGCCGGTACAGCCAGCGCTCTGGAGAAGGAGGGGGTAGATAACACGCCTAGCTGCTTTCCAGCTTACCTTGGTGGCTTACCAGGTGGCTCTGGGCCACGTGGTGGCCTTACAGATTTTATGTTCAAACTAGGGTTTTCCTTCAGTGTATCTGTTTAATTCAGAAAGGTTTGTTTAATGCAATGTAGCCGAGTAGAAGACTTAGTCACTCGAACAAAAGAGGCTTAAAACGAAGCTGCTGTCGCAGCCACTGACTCCTTTTTCTCCCCGTGTGTTGCTGTCTGTTGAGAGCTTTTAAACTTTCCTCCAGCACAGGAGATCCGTACCCCTTAACTTCGTCAGTGGAACCTGTCGCACAGAAGCAGCAGATGAGTGCGTTTGTGAAACTATCCTGGTGGTTTTGTTTGTTTATGAAGCAGTACGAAATAATTTGTGGAAGGCTCGGGTCCTCGTTTTGCAGTGGGCTCTGCACAGGCATACTGCTGCTGGTGGTGAGCAGGCCGGCTTCGTTAGACTTGACGTTTTAATGTTCTTTATATAAACTTACTTTATGTCACCACATATCAGTCATTAAAATGATGGCTTTTAAGAGACAACGTCTGTTAACATTAAAAAGCGACTTTTTTCTGAAAGCTTTTTATGTACGAGAAGCACCTTACCTTAATGACTTCTTTCTGTTAGGGACTTCGATGGGAGTCTGTGTCTGTTTTGGTAAAACTCTTGTTACAGCTGTTACTTCAAACACCTTTACTTAAGAGGAAGAAGGAGTGCCCCAGAGTGGACAAAGGTGTCCACCAACATGCGCATGTGGACGGATGGCGTCTCCGAGCTGTGTCCCCGTCCTTACAGCAGGGTCACCATCAAGCTTATGTTTTCTCCTCCCCGCTTGTATCCCACCACAACACAACCAGAGCTGCTTTTCCATCTGCTAATGCCGCATGTAGACCTGGTGGGATGTTTGTTTTATGAACAAAGCCAGCAGCAGGGGAAGCAGTGGCTCAAGGTAAGCCTCCACGTGGGGGGATGACCTCTGGCTAGACGGTGCCTGCACTGCCCAGCCTCTAACACGTTCCTGCCTACGTCCACACCGTGTCCATCGCTGGTTTTGCTGAGCTTGGGGGGAAGAAAAAAAGAGAGAGTGCTGAGGTGTGGATACCTGCCAGGGACGGCTGGAAGGGCTGAGGATTTCTCGGCCACCACTGCAGCATGGCTGAAGTTCAGATGAGGCAGAGGGGTGGTTAGCTCGTGTTCCGCAATAACCCTTCTTTAAATGTTTTGTCTTGACTCCCAGGGTGGGTGTTGCAGAGTTTTTAAGCTGCCAGCTCTGCTGCTGTTCCTGCTCCAGCTCTGCTGCAGTTCCTGCTCCGGCTCCCCTCGCTGGGAAGGGGGTTACACGTGCCGAGCCCCGCAGGGCTGTTGGTTGGGTGCAGGTGATGGAAGAGCGTTGCTCAGGCCGAGGCTGTATCCGTGCAGTGAAGTCAAACCACGGTTGCAGACCAGCTCTTGACGATGTTAAGGGCAGAGCAGCACGGGCTGGCAGCAAGGATACGCGTGCCTTCCTGCGAGCATAATTCCCATTTAAACCTGTGCTGCGGCACTCGCCACCAAGCTCTCACTGCTCGCTTTGCCCCACGTGATAGCTTTGGCTTTCCCTCGCTGGTCGAAACGTGACGGTGAGTTTGAACTCTGGACCGTGGCACAGGCCTGGCTGCGTGCCCGTGCCCCGCTGTGGGTGGTGACACCAGCTAGTGCGGGCGCTGCCGTGTCACCGGAGGGCCCTGGGGCTAAGATGTGCCAAATCCCAGCCCTGCAGCTTTTTGCTGCTGCTTTAGCCTGTTACAACACCCCGAGCAGCACAGGCGTCTTCTATATCCTGCAGTCGTGTTTCTGCCTTAGGTGTGCCTGAGGTCAGGAGAACTGTAGCCCTGGATTCACACCTCGATGCGGGCACAGAGGTCTGAAAAGAAGGGGAATGAGACCTGTACTCTGTCAAAAATCTGGTGTTCTGTGGAAGTCCTCACAGAAGAGCTGCACCATTAATGTAAAAATGAGGGTATTTGGTAGCCAGGCTTCCTGCTGAAAATGTGTCTGCTTGAAAGGTTTGTCGTGTTGCTCTTCTTTCAGTCCTAATCCTGCAGGAGCGCAGTCCTTCACCTGCACGAATGGTTCCCTTGCAGCTGGTGGCACTGATACCCAGAGGTAAAGCTCCAGTAGGGGATGGATCATCTGAAGCACTGCTGAGGTGTAGGTGTCAGTAACCAGAGCCTTCTTGGTGCTTGCAGCAGCAGCAGAGACCTGGGTCTGGCACTTTGTAAGAGGTAGCATCAGGCTCCCTGGGTGTGACACAGGGCTCAGACTGTGTAACTCTTGGTAGCTGCACCCTCTTCGCTTCTGTTACTTTTTTTGTCAGCTCAATCTGACACTTTGGTAAAAAAAAACAGGTTATTTTTTTAAAGCAGCTTGGGAGGTGATTTTCCACCTTCTCATTAAAAGCTGTGAGAGTCCTCGCCCGAGTCGGGCAGGGAGCAGCCCCCCGGGCTCGGGGCAGCGCTGTGCGCGGCGGGGCCACGGGGAGCGGCTGGCCGCAGAGGGAGTTTGTTGGTTTTGGACGAGGCCGCTCGCCCTGCGCCGCAGCGACCAGCGAGGAGCCCGTGCTGCTCGGCCTGCTACCGGGGGAGGGAAGAAGCTGAATAAACAGGGAAGCTGTGAAATAAACAGAAACAAAACCAAACCTAGCCCCTGCGTAGGGGAGCGCGTCCTGGAGGGAGTGAGGCGGCTGTTCCAAAGTCAGGCTTTATTCTGTTAAAGAGAGGCACGTAAAAGCTTTCTGCTTTTGTTTCTGTGCCGTAAAGATGACTTCCATTCATTTTTCTGTGTTACTTTTGGGGTTTCTTTTGAGGAAATTCACCTGCAAAGCGAACGGCTCTTTTTTGCAGTTGTTCCTGCAGTGTTTACTGAAGGCGGCTGCTGCAGCCTTTTCTGCTTTGTGCACCCCCGGCGCTCCTGGGAGAGGTCATAATTTCTGAGCAGTGAATTTAAGCCTACCCCGTTTTCTAAAGTTACAGCATCTTCATAGAGTCAGTGGTGTAGACTTCTGGGGTTTGGGGTCGGGCTGGAAATCCTCGTGTCAGGGCGGTCCTGTCCCTGTACTAGCAAAAGGCTTGGTTCGAATTCTGTGACTTACCGCCACTGAGAGTCACCCCGGAGATTAATAAGGGACAAGATAACGAGGAAATACCTTCTGCTTTTCTTCTAGATGGCTTGTCACTAAATTATGCTAATCCAGTAACTTCTGCTCTTTTTCAGTCCCCGGCTTTGGTGCCGCGTGGGGTTACGAACTCCCTAGGAAGTGGTTGCTGCAGTCACTCCACGCTGTTTGGTGCAGCGCACTTGAGTAAAAACACGGTTCTGTTTTTAGCTTGCTTTTACTTGGAAATTCTGCTGGTAAGCAATTAGCTGCACAAATCCAGGAAGAAATTAGAGGAGGAAGCAGTGTAAAATGGTAGTATCTCACTGACTCATTTCTGCAAATCTGTAGCAGCAAGTAGTATCTCTAATCTTGGAGATGTGCATCTCTGATGTGGTGTAATCCCGGGGTTCAGAAAGCCTTCATAGATCTGCTGCTGCTGTAGTCACCCTTGAGCAAGTCACTGTTTGTCACAGCTTCGTCACGGTTAGGTGGAAATGAACCTAACCTTGATGCACATACGCGCAACTGAGGTGCCTGGATGTCGTGGTGCCGGGAGCCGGCAGTCTGACATCAGCTGTAAGAAATTCTCGGTGCGTGTGGGCAGCGGGGGATGGCCGGGGGTCGTAAAGGACGCGCCACGTGCTGCTCTTGGGCTCTCTGGTCGCGTTGTGCTGTACAGAGGAAGTGAAACTTCAGATGTATTTTGTGTATCCTTTTCTTCCATTTCCAAGAAAGATCTCCCCCGGCGTCCGTATTTCGTTCATCCTACAAACAGGTTTCAATTTCCTGACGCTTTTTAGTTGGGCACAACAGTAAATGTGCACCCATCTGCTGGTAGCACATTGTCTGGTATTTCCTTTTGCCCCCGGTTGTGTATTCAGCCTGTAAGAGGGAACAGCAGGATTTACAGGGCTGATGTATTGCCCCACACTGGAAAAGGGCCGTGTATGTTTCGTATACAGAATGTACCGATGCCTCGTCTCTGCCTGCCATAACCAAGTGCCTGGCATAAGAAAAGTTTAGCGGCAGCTCCTTAATACAGTGAGCACCAGTTTTTGAGCTCTCGCTACCCCAATTTCGTTAGCAGAAGACGGGCTACGTGGCAAAAGGAGTTACTCAACCCCAGCATCCTGACTTCCAGGTCCCGAGGCAGCGCAAGGTGTGCGTGGGAGCGCCCGGCGCTAGCCGGGGCTCGGTGACGCCGACCCCAAACCCGAAGCCTGAGGAGCGTGCGGGGCGCTGGCGCTGCCCTTCCCCTGGCGCTCGCCCCTCGGGATGCAGGCGGCGGGAGGCACCCGGCGGCGTCCTCCCCAGCACCGCGGGAGCTTCGGGAAGCCGGCGGCCGCTGCAGATGACATCTTGCATTAGGCTGACGGTCCCACACGCGCTGCGGGTCGGGCGCGCTGCCAAGCGCTCAGCCGGCGGGGGGGGGGGAAAGCATCAGGAATCCCAATAATCCCCACGTCGGTCGCCGCGCGGTCCTTGGTCAGCGGAGGCCGAGCGAGCGAGCTGTGGAGAGATTGTGGGTATTAAGTGGGACGGGTAATGAAAGGCTATCCCGGCGTTGATGTGAGGCTCTTTAAATGGAAAATGACTCGAAAATGATGGTGCCAGGGTGGTTGGAGTGATTCGCGGCTGGCACAGGTTCATGGCTTAACTGGTAGTTTTCAGCGAGGCTGACCACTTCTTTAGTGTGGAGCACCGGGGGGAAGAAAAAAAGAACTTAACTGAATTTGCTTTCTTTCCCTCCTTGGGGCCCAGAAGGAGGGCAGCTCGAGATTTTTTTCCGTCTGTGCGTATACAAATACACGCAGGCTGTGCAAGCGTGTGTGAGGCTGCAGCGCGGTAGTCAGCAGGATGATAAATAACTGACGTTGTGCTCAAAACGAGGAGAAAGGCAGTGTTTTAGGTTCGAGGCTATCTGAGGGCTTTATTTAAAAGGGATAGTTTTGTCTGGACAAGCAGTTATGATTGTTATCTGCCGATCAGAAGTTGACTTGTAGAGGACTCGGAAACGTTTCTGTTGTTTTAATCAACTGCTCCCAGCTTTTTGTTGTGTGGGATAGCGCTCTGCTGGCTCCATTCGGGGAGGTAATTGAGTTTCCTTATCCTGGGGGGTGTGTTAGGCACATGTAGGCATCAGCACTGCTGCTCCAAGTGAGGAATCGCTTGTTTATTTTCCTAAGGCTTTTCTAGTTAGGGTGAGAAACTGAGCTGAGGTCAGCTCCTTCAGAGCCCAGGAGTAATAATTGTGAAAACACAAGGTTTTGTGCTTCTTTGCATTTCACGCAGGTGCCTGAACGTCAGCTGCTGATTGCAGCTGAGCACCCGATTTCTCTCTGGGCTTCCTCCGGCAGAAACACGTGTGCAGGGCAGGGACTGCAGCGCCTCGTGCCACCTGGCTGGGGCTGCAGCTGAGCTTTCGGACACCAGAAACCAGCCTGCTACGTCTGCCCTGCCACCGCGTGCCGGCCAGCCCCTCGCCGATGTCCAAGGACTCTTAAAACGTCACCTAATGTGAGAGGAAATCCTGCCATTGATGTTCCTCTACAAAAAGGTCTACCTCTCTGGCAAAGCTCCACGTCCCTCGTTGAGGTGAAGCCTGCGGTTTCTGATGTAGCTGAATTAAAATTTCTGCCTTGCTCAGCCGGCTCTTTTTTTATTGCATCCCTGGAGATTCAGAGCCTATTGAGACTCTTCGGCATCTGTTGTAGAACAGGTAGTTTCTCATTTTGCTTCTGTGGGAATTTAGGCTGGCTGGTAAGTGATAGAGAAGCGTTTTCCCCAGGTGTACGCTGTTCCAGTGTCGTGCCAGTGCGGTACAACCTTGTTCTGAGCAACTCGCGCATCCCTGCATTGCCACGTGGCTCTGCAACACAGCTACTCCGTAGACGTTTTGTGCTTGCTTTTAAGCAAAGCTCTCGTGCTTCTCTGTCGGGGGGATAGGTGTTCAGAGTGTCTGTATTTCTCACAGACTAAGTGCTGTGCAAGTTTAGGCGTTATGCTTTCCAACAGCGACTGCAAACCACGTCCCATAGTTCTTGCTAGTGCCCATCGCTCCCAGGTTTGCAGGCTGGTTCAGTCCTGCCGCTGCTTGTCTTAGGACAGCAATTGAAAGGGTGGTGGCGATGGCCAAAAAATAAAAAATAGATCACCTTGCATCAGAGCTGATTTACAGGAGGATAGGCTCTACGTTTTACCGTTTCAGTCCCAAAGTTTATAAATTCCCATCATTTGAGGGTTTAAAGTTTACCCTCCTTTTTCTAATAGAAATTACGAATGTTTGGAATGTGTTGTCAAAGTACAAAATCTGCACCGATACTGGTGTGCAACTTGTAAGCCTTAAAATGCTGTTCAGTACTAGCTGTGCAACAGGTTTTTAGGTGGCATTGAAGTATTGTTTTTTGCAGATACAGATTAGAGCATGTTAACTTTTCTCCTCCTCTAAAAAATATTATTAGGCATTGGATATCCAATACATACTCAAATTTTGAGGTGCTTGAGGATGTTCAGAGAAAAGGCTGTTAGAACATGTGTTCCGGTAAGAGAAAAACGTGCGTCGTTATTTCTGCTTACATGACAGCGTGCTTTTAAGAAGGATGCTTTTGGAAAAGTATTCTACATAGAGACTTTTGGGGATGGGAGCAACTTCAGAACTGGGTGTATTTGTTGTGGTTTTAGAGAATAGTCTATCACATCTCAGGACTTCAGGTAGTAAATTTGACCGCCGAATCTGTATTTATTTATTTATTTATTTTTTAGGGACCTCACTTTATCAGCATTTCTTTCCTTTTCCTTGCTTGCAGCTTTTTCAAGTTTGGTCTCATTCCTGCTGCTTTTTTTTTTCCTTCTTCCACATCCCCGGGTGGGGAAGCTGCCTGCTGTGTGTAGCTGGGGGTTGGTTTGGTTTTCCTCTCGGTGGATGGGCTGTGGGAGCGGGGACAAGGAGCTGGTGACATCCGTGTGAATCCATCATTCAGCTGCTGCTGAAGGCAATCCCCACCTGAGCCTGAAGAACCGTCAGGCTAACCTTGGCTTTCAATTAGCACGAAACAAGAAATGTCTCAAAGCCTCGAGGCAGATGCTCCTGGATGGGACGTGTCAAGCTAAATTAAATGATGATCTGTACTTGACAATTTCCACTTACACTCAAGGTTTCAGTGTCAGAAACTGAAATATGTATTAGCAGGGGTTACAAAACGCTTTTGTAGTACCAAGTCTGGTATTCCTGGTTTTTGGCTTCAAGTAGGGTTGCTAAAATTACTGCTTTCCTCAAATTCTCATTGTTTCAATCCATAATACAATTGAGTGGTTGTTCTGGGGAATCTGCATGTTAAATTTTCATCTGACTCGTTTATACTTTGTTGCTGCCAAATGCACCTTGTTGCTAAATAGGAAGTTTGAGACTTTGGCTTTCTGCAGGATTATACATAGCTTAATAAAGAGCCAAACGGGAAGAAGTATTCAAGGAACTGTTTTTGTTGTAAATCTGAGTATTTTATCGTATGAATCTTGGTTGCTGCCACCTTCATGAACTGTTTTCAAACTTTTCCTAGTGTGAGCAGCTTATTTTTGACAAGCGAGTGAAATCGCTTTAGTTTTATCATCGTTTTGGTGGTGGTAGGCAAGTAAGCTCTTTGCTGGTATCAGTGAATTTTCCATAACAATTTTGTAAGTCCTTGTAAATCGTAGGTTTACAATCGATAGTTTGGTATTGCCGTTTTGCAATCAAGTGTGCCTGCAGATGAAGACACCAGAAGCAACTGAGCAACAACAAATTGTGCTGTGCCGCTCTACAGCCTGATGCTGGCCGGAGTTTTCGGTGGTGGGTTAACAAGTACCTGAAGCTCAGCGCATCGGCGAACGGGGCAACAGCCTGGTGAGGGGGGCTGCAAGCAGAGTCTAAAAGTAAAGCTTGTGCAGTGCTTGCAACGTAAGAGGAAGTGTGTTGGTGAGCAAAGAAAATACCTTCACAATCTCAGGGCCATCTTCTTGAGTTCAGCTTTGGTCTGATCTTCACAGCTGCATCTAACTTCATACAAACTCCCTTGTGGATTTTTTTTATTGCAAATTTTGCAGGAGAGATTGTGCTCTTTTTTTTCCTAAATTCATATTTTAAAATCTGCCATTAAAAAACCCTAACCTTAGTGGAAGAATAATTTTTGTGTAAAATAGAGAAAGAAAGCACCTGAGAAGCTGTAGTTCTGGTTGTCTGCTTTTGTCTGAGGTTTCCTAAGTGGACACGAATCAGCAGTAGCTTTACAACGTTCGCCTAGTGAAGCGTGATGCCTTCTTCTGCACCTTGATTTAATTAGAAATGCCTAAAATCTTTACGGGGGGGAATAGATGTGTTTGAGCAGGTCTCCATTAAGACAAAAAGTGTGCTTAAAAGGTAAAATTGGGGGTGTTTTTGCCAAACCTTACTTCATTTCACAATAGTTTAGGGGTGCATTCTGAACTTGGTGTTTAGGGAAACGTCCTTTATTTTGTAACGAATGAAGAAGATGGTCATTCAGCCTGCCCCATCCTGAAAAGATGTTCCCATGAGAAGTAACTTCAAGAAACTAACGTGGCTACTTTTCCTCCACAATCTGGTACCAAACAAGCCTGAAGAACAACTAGTGCTCAGCTCTTCCTCCTGGCATGTAGCGGTTTGTAGTTAAGTAGCCGCAAGGAAGGAATTTTGCTCTCAGAAGTGCAGTTTTGCAGAAGACCTTGTAAGGCTGCCTCGCTGCTCTTGGGTCTGCAAGAGGAGCTCGTGTTTGCCGCTCCCACGTGCTCAGTGCTGTGAGCTCTGTCACTTGTTCTAAGTATGGGAAACTTCAGAGGAAACTGAGGGGGGGACTCTTCTGAGGCCTTTTGCCATGGCTTATATAAAATATTACTTGAAGGACTTTAATTTCTTGCCTGTCCCATGTATTTCTTTAAGGATGCCAGGTCTGCCCTGTTTCAGGAGCCAGAGTGTAGATGGAGGTGGGTGCAACTGGTTCAGTAGAAGCGCTCTGCAGAGGCATATCAGAAACCTTTAAACTTTTTTTTTTGGTGTTTGGTACCTAGAGTATGTCTGTGGAAAGGACACAGGACAAAGCACAGCCTCAGTGTTTCGTTACAGGTGTTACTGTTCCTTGGTTCTCTGGCATCAGCATTTACCCTAGTCAAAATCCTGCAGTCCAGAACATGCACACCATACACTCTTAGTCATAGTTTTGAATTTTTTTTCATAGGGGTGTGCAGCAGAGAAGTAAAAGGGCACGGGGCAGTAATGCTGGCAAGCAGAGCTCGTGAGGTTGGGTAAAGATCCAAGTTTATGATTGCTCCCTGGCTCAGTACATTTTAACCAGAGAGTCTCTTCTGTGATTTATCACTTTCCCTTTAAAGAAGGAAGCTTTGTGCCAGTCCTGTACACTCACAATAATGCAGACCGTGGTGCTTCCCCAGTGAAGAATATCCCAAGAAACACCCCATATCCCCGCTCTCTGGCTTTAACCTCGCAGCTGGTTATTCCTGGGGGCATTTCTGGGTTGGTGATGAGTGCTCCAGAAGTGGCCGGATGAAAAGCCTTGGTCTTCAAACAATGCCGGGCTGCTTTGGGAGGCTTCTACTGAAGAAAATCCACCACACGAGCACATCTGGTGCAGCTGCACGTTCCCATCCCCATCGACCCAACAGCTTCGGGAGAGCTCCGGGCTGGGGACTTGCTTCTGGCTGGTGCTCCTCCAGCTCTTACAGTGTGCCGTGCAAGCACGGCATTAGGCATATTTTATTTAATTTGGTGCAAGGTTAATGCTGACGATTGTTTCCACATTTGGATTTGCGGTGGTGCCCGTGCAACTGATTACATGAAATCGTATTTGCAGCTTCCAGCTTTGTCCTGTGCTACAGTGAGCGTTTTGAGGAATTTGTGACCACTCGCAGCTTTACCATGGGAAAGCTCTAGTCAAATGCTTCCAAAACCACCTTCTGGCCCTCATTTTAGTCTACTTTGCAATGGGATTCTATGAAATAGTGCTATGATTTGTACATAAACCCAAATAATTAGGAATAAACAATGTTGAGACTCATGGTAACATGCAAGAATTGGGTATTTTTTTTGCAGGCATCATTGAAAGAGCCTCAAATAGCAGAGAGTGCTAGCTGGGCTGCAGCTGGCTGCTGCCTGCAAATGCTTCCTTCAGCAATACTTGCGTTTTATTTAATAACTTTATATTATTAATTAAAAAAGGGAGGTGGGGAATTGGAAAAAAAGCAGCTTTCCCCAGTAAGAGGCAGGGGAGCTAGCAGCTTTGTGAGACCACTGAATAATTAAGTACTGCTAATAATTTCAAACTTCTTGAAGTTTAAAATCCTAAAAGTCTAACAACTTCTGGTAGACAACCGGAACGTTCAAAATACGGTTCCTTGGGAAGCCTAACAAGCTCAAGGTTTGTTGTCAGAGCTAGGACGAGTTATCAGGAAACTGAGGCTCCCTTATCTCTGCTTTGCCTATTCTTAGCTCCTAAGAGGACGTGGGTGACAGCAGGTGGGATGGCCAAGGAGTCACCGAACGGTTTGTTGGAGGCTCTCTGGAGGTGGTCGTGCATTTTTAAGTGCGCTTAGTGAATGCTGTGGTGAACAGTTGTTTGGGGTTTTGTGAAGTTGTTGTTTTCTTTCACGTTTTTTCTGAAATGTTCAGACTTAACACTAACAGTCTTAGGAACGCTTTGGTGTGTCCTTCTGTATAAGGTCAGCAGCAAATCCTGTTCTTTCAGCTGAAAGATAATTGTCTTGCTCGTGATGCTGAGAAAAAGTAAACCTGCAACCCAAGAGAAGTGTTCTTTAGGTTAACTTCTTTATGTTTAAACGTCTATTTTAAATAACGGTACAGCATTAGTACATCAATGCTAAAGGTAAATCCTGTTCTTTCGACAAAATATTGCTCAACCCCGTATTTCTTGCTGTTTGTCCTTCTAGTGCTGGCTGTCTTGCGGGCTTGTATTGCACAGAGAACTTCAGATAAACGTATGTAGCTTCCATAGTGCTCTGCAGCTGGGCACGAAGGACAGCTTGTCCATTCATCTGTTTTCTTGTTGCTAAAAAGGACAATGTGGTCATCACAAATGAGCTGGAAAATATGCATACAAGAACGAGTGCTCACCCCGTCATGCTTATAGCTTAATTTCTAAAGTTTGGGGTCTTCTAGATGTGAAATTCTTTTAAGGAGGTGATTTATTTTTCCTTTTAACATATTAATGCGTTAGTTTCTAACCTCCCTGTACAGTATTTCTCAGAAGTAGGCTTATTGTACTATTGTTCTGGCACTAATGGTTTCATAAATACTCACATAAATACTTTTAGTCTTGTTTTTCCTTTGAGCAAAGACATATTCATGTGTTACTAGGATTATTAAAATAATCATGTACTTCAACTTTACACTGTACTGCATATGAAACAGATTTCCTCAAAGAAACAGAGAGCCTCTCAGAGGTCTGCTGTATCACCACTTGCATCAAAGCTGGAACAGAATGAAATTATCCAAATCCTCAGTACTTCATGTTACATGAGGCTTTTGACTCCGAAATCCCACTTGATGCTACTTTCATTCTTCTGATAACATAGTTGTAGGAAAGTAAGAGCAATTGTAACTAGATCCACAGTTCTGGGGATTGGTGGCGTCCCTTAAGGTCTGCGGGTGTTGCTGTGGGTATGAAGCAAGCTGCGATTTCCGCTCCTCCGATGCTTTCGGGAGATGGGTGGCTTGCATTTGCTCAAGCAGGACCAAAGAAATCTCAAACAGATACAAAAATTAGGGTTACATGGAGGAAAAAAAAAGTCTAACTTAACCTCCTTTATCCTTCTGTAAGTTCAGATCCACGTAAACATTAACAGGATGAATGTGTGGGGTGTGATCTGTGCGTGCAGCTGGTTGCAGCGGTTGCACATAAAGCAGAATTCCTGACTGTGTTCTGCATTTAGTCCTGAAACGGGTTTTTAAAGGCACGCTTTGAGATGTGGAAGAAAATGCGCTGGGAGATATTTGCAAAACCTTAGAAATACCCATTTTTTTGAGAATGCAGTAACACACGCAGAGAGCCCTTCGTGCAAGGGCTGGTGCTTACACTCCGCTCCCCGTGAACCAGCCTTGCCAGTGCCACCTCCTGGGACAGTCCCAGGAACGGTAGGTGCAGGCACAGCACTTGTGTTGGTGAAAGGCAGCAGGGACTATTTGTGTGCAGCGTTTCCAGGAGCTCACGCTAAGGACCTAAGTGCCAAAATCACTCTAAATAGAAAAATGTTTCAGCTTTCGCATGTATCAGTATTTCCTTGCTGCAGTGATCATGAGAGTTTTGCAAATACCTGCTCCTGTGCTGCAAATCGCAGTGTAACACTTCAACTAATGTGAAACAATTTGGCTGAACACACCTTTGAAAGCACAGTTTAATTTAGTTTAATTGCTCTTAGTTTTAGAACGGGAGAAGACAATCTTTGTCACGTGATAGTGAAGAAGTGGGTAATGCTCATTTGTTTGTCACATCAGGGCTGGATCGTGACAGCTGAGTCTACCCAGGCTGTCACTTTAATTAGGCTTTGCTTGGACAATTTTCCCTTTACTTAATGTCAGGTAGAAGAAAACTTAGCTCTTTCAGACGCTTGTGCTGAAGGACTGTTCCTATGCTCATCTGTTGGCATCACGATGGCAGTTTTGGTTTTCTTGTCCCTGGTGTGGGCTTTTGAGACCGCAGTGGAGGTGAATGTTGTAGCTGGAAGGAAAATAATTTGGTTTGGGTTTCAGGTGTTGTTTTTTTCCTTTTCTCTTTTTTGAGACAGCGTGATATCATACTTAGTATTTCCAGAGGAAAATACTTGCCGTTTTCTCCTTTCTTACCTCTTGGTTTGAGCCATTCTGGTAAATCCTCACTTCTGGCTGGGCTCTTGATTAAACCCTGGGATGTGTGCGCATGGAGCATCAATTGGGAGAATGCATATTGTCCTGCTCTTGGTGTCTGCGAGATGGGGCACAGCACCAGGGCTCAGCTCTTGGTGTCTGCGTGGGGATTCGTGCACCGAATGCAGCACCGAGAATTTCATCTCTTCACATAGCTGCTTTTGGAAGCTGAGGTTTGCTGGCTGTGCTTTGTGTACAGTGCTGTTACTTCAGACCTGCTAAACGGCACGGTGAGATGTTCCTCAAGCGTGAGTGCCGGCTGGAAGGCTTAGAAGAGCCTGAGCTGGGGTTTGATTTCTGTCACCTAAACATGTTTGCGGTTTATATGAATTGTTTTAATGTTACAGAGAGTAAGGCGACAAGCAGATTTGGGGTAAAAATGGTTAATGCACGTTTCTGAGGCTCTTCAGTCTTACAAAAAGATTTGGAAGGGGCTTCGAATTTCTGTTCAGGTTATTCTGCTTAAATGATACACCATTATTATTTTAATATAAGTTATTTGAGTTGAAGCATTCTCTTTGGAGAGTGCCAAAAAAAAAAAAGTGCCAGATGGGAACAAAATTAGGGGCAGAGAGACTCAGCCACATTGTACTGTTCAAAAAAAAAAGAGGAAAAAAGCAGTAAAAAGGGATCCTTCTGGTTTTATGACTTGAAATTCTGTGGTATAAGCCAAAGGATGCTAAATCATTGTAGCCCACGTGGGAATGAGACTTGTTTCTCCACTGTGTTTTTTTTTAAATTTTTTTATTGCTCATACTCTGAAAGGGAAGACGGCTAGTATCCACTGCAAACCCTTATTGAGTTTATCCCCGTTCCTGTTTCTGGAAGGCAGTGCAAGCTGTCGCAGCTGGAGGAGAGCTGACAGCCTGAGACAAGGGGTGGCAGCGAGGTGCGGTGCTGGTCGTGCCTGGGGAGCTGCGACCTGTGCTGGGGAGCCCAGGTGACATCGGTGCCAGCCCTCGCCGTGTGGTTTTGGTGGGCAGGGAGACTTGGAGCGAGGCTTGGATATCGCAGATATTTCGCCCGATTGTGGTTACTATGGTTATAGCTCGCGGTGGTAAAATGTGCTGTTGTACTTGCTTTGCTTGGCTTTTTCGTAAAGGGCTTGTAACCAGTGTATGCTGGCTGTAGTAGGAGTGTGGGCCTGCCTCTGAGGATTTTATGACTCCAATTATTATTACTGTGCCAGTTGCTTAACAGACCTGTTCTTTAGCCTTCCTGAGCTTGCTGCTAGCGTGAGTGAAATGGCCAAGTCATGAACTGGAAAGCCGCTCGGGCATTTGCATCATTCAAACAAAACAAAAAACGATAAAAAACCTGTTCCTCAGATCCTGAAGCGTGTTCACCAAAGCCCTGGCAGCTTTTTGGCTGGGTGCAGAAGACGCCCCCAGCGCCGCCGGGCCCCCTCTCCTTGGGCACGCGCCTTCCCGCCCGCGGGGCTTTCGCTTTCACGTCTGCTGGTAGCAGCGAGCAGGGGAGTGCGTAAGGAGGAGTATGCAAATGCGTTTTTTGGAGAAGTTGTGCTAGTTATGTCAGTGGCTGGCCAGAAAATGATAAAACTTAATAAATGGAGTGTGCTGTCAGACGCACAGATAAGGAGTGGGAGGTCATGGGGGGAGGCGGCTCTGCAGGAAGCTTTTTTTTTTTGATGTGTAACCTTCCCTGGGGAAATACGGTGTGATTATTGCATTTTTCTTTTAGTTGGTAAGTTTCCATTTTAAAATTCACATCTTCATTCAAGCAGGGCAGCGCTCCTGCAACGCCAAATGCACGTTGGTAGCCGTTAAGGTTAGAAATAAGGTTTGGAAATAACATCACAACCAGGCACAGCAAAAAGACTTTGAAGGTGCTCTCAGATTCTTGAATTGGGATTTCCCATGAACGGCTCGAGTTTCTGATTTAACTGGCTGTGTAAACAGCAAATAACTGTAAGTCTGGGCAGAGGAGGCAGCTTCAAGCAGTGAGGTTAATCACGTAGGGAGATAGTATCTGCCCTTCCTTTGAAGGTTTCTTGACACTTCTTTTTTTTTTTTTTTTACTTTATTTTTTAAGATATGGGAAATGAGGATCAGGAAACAGTGTGTGAACATCTTTTTTTTTTTTTTTTTATATCTAATAGAATTTGCTGCTGGCAAGGAAAAGTTTCACAGCTCTGCCATTCCTGGAAGAGCAGCAGGTCAACAGGTTGCTTTAGACAAGCTGCTGCCAGCTTTTATTGTGCTCGCATCAATCTGAAAATCACTTCTGTATAACCAAAATGCTTACTCTTACGTGTTTATTCACAGTCACCCAGACAGAAGTTGCTGTATACCAGGATTTTAAAAGCAAGGATGCTAAATACCTTCACTATTCTGTAAAATATTTGGTGGAACAGGTGGCTGTTTGATCTGATCTGCAGAACTTCCCAGGATCATAGTTATTTAAGGCTGAAGTCCATATCATCTTTGTTTAATCACTTGGAAATACACATAGATTGTTGCATAAAATGCATTATAGTTT
The DNA here is from genome assembly GCF_964034855.1 of Anser brachyrhynchus. Taxonomy (NCBI): domain Eukaryota; kingdom Metazoa; phylum Chordata; class Aves; order Anseriformes; family Anatidae; genus Anser; species Anser brachyrhynchus. Next base: position 4,267,288 of record NC_137705.1, read on the forward strand.
CTGTAATGGTTGAAAAATCCAAATGCCAGTGTTGTTGAGATAGATTAGTGGCCTGATTCCAACGTGTAGACTCGATGATAACCTGTGGTAGTGAAATCGAATATCTGGGTATATATGGCTTCAGTTAAGAGCCTCTTCGAACCGTTGTACAGAAAACCAGCACCAAACGAGGCGTATTAAGAATTTGGATTTTTGTGTGACAGAAAGGTAGGACTTTATAGAGTCCCACTGTCTGCATTGGTCTCTAAATGCAGATGCTACATTTGAGTGGTTAATGTTTTGTGTGTTTGTTTAAGAACATGAAAACACTGCGTAGCTTCTTAAAAAAGGCTCTGTATGTGTAGTTAAAGCACAGGAGGTGGTTCTGGAGGGTAACGGTGCTTCTTGCTGGAGCAGGTTTACCAGAGCTCCTTGTCCGCAGGGGCAGCAGCCGCCAGCGCCCGGGGCGCGTGTAGCTGCCGCGGGTTTTGTGCTCGCTAACACTGAGCAGGGCCAAAGGATGACATTTTGGAGAGCCGGGTAATCAGCAGCGCAGCACTAATGAAGTAGGTGATGATCAGACTAACAGGGTTCAGCGCTTCGGGGTGCGTGTTTCAGTAGCAATCATCGCAGTAACTGCGGCGTAGTCAAACTCGGGCCAGCTCCGGGCCGCGCGGGCGCCTCAGCGAGGCCTGGTGGCGGTGGCCGAGGCCACGGCCTTGGCGCTCCCACTGGTGGCACGAGGAGGGCTGGCCTCAGGCCCCGTGGTTCCCCGACATTCCTGCTGGTTGTGTGCTGCCCCTCGAGGGCTTTCGTTCACGACGTGTTAACGTCTGACCTGTGCAGGAAACTTGAGTTGTGTTTGTAACCGGCGTAACAGCTGCGGGCAGGTACGGACAACTGCCGCAATTAGCACGCGGCTCATAATTGAAGACGGATGGAGCTGATAACCCGGCCTTCTTCCCCTCCTAAGCTGCGTGGATGGTGCAGGGGGCGTTAGATCTCTCTGGCAGGTCCATCCATCACGGGCAATCAGAGTATTCGGAGAATAAACTGCTTTGTGATGTGCCAGGCCACGAGGGTGAGATTTCAAGTTGTTAAGCCGAGAGGAGGTGAAAGCCTGGATGAGGAATGCAGAAGACACGAAGGCATAAATCTGTGAGACTGCGTGAGCACCAGGTTCTCCTTGAATGCTAAGGCATTTTTTTGTATTAATCATAATTTGAAATGCCCTTTGAAAGACAGCTTTGCTTACCTCTCTTCCTTTTCTCTTTGACTCCAACCTCTGAGTTTTGTTCCTAAGCATTACTTGTGCCGTGCACTGCCCTTGAACTCCGTTAGCTCCCTCAAACTGGAGCCTGCTGCCGGTGGTCGCAGCATGAGTGTCGCTTCCCTTGCCTTACCTTGGCCTGCCCCGTGCTCTGGCAGCAAAAAGCCATGCTGGCGTGCTCTCCTGCCCCTTGCTGTGTAAATCGGCCTGTTGGGAATCTCCGTGTGCTTTGCAAGTGCCTGACTTTTTTGCTGCTTTTTCAGTCTGAACATACAGCGTGTATAGTACTGAGCACCATTCAGGGACTTCAGACAATTGTATGAGGACAGTGTGTCGGAGGCTGGCACAGCCTTTCTGCCGATGGAGTACTGAATGCCTGTTTGTTTTCTGTGTTCTTTCCAGTGAATTTCAATCCCAGTGTTTGGAACAAAGTCATCTCAGTTACCTTCTCTTGTTCTTTGTTACATATGCTGTTCGCTGCGTCAGCAAACTTAGAAACTCATTTGAAAAATTAAGTTGGAAGATACTAAGGAAACCAATGTTTCAATTTGAAAACTTCTGTCTTGTTTGGTAGCAACTGTAGTACTCAACATTGAATAAGTGAATCCATGTGGTATTTCATTAGTGAAGTATTCTTCCCCAGTTGCTGAAATAGATGCTTTTTGTGAAGTGGTCTTTGCTGTATGAAGTCTGACTACAGATCTCTTTATTGTCATTATAGAAAACCTAGGATAAACTCTCAGTTGGTGGCACAACAAGTTGCCCAGCAGTATGCAACCCCACCGCCACCTAAGAAGGAGAAGAAGGAAAAGGTGGAAAAACAAGACAAAGAAAAGCCTGACAAAGAGAAGGAAATTAGTCCAAGTGTTACAAAGAAGAACACTAACAAGAAGACTAAGTAAGTTTCAAGGATGCTCTATTACGTGTGGTGTGACTTCAGTACCATGCATTGATTAATTAAGTTAAAAGTTTATCTAACTAAAGTTTATCTAACTAACATCATAATCTCCCCTCTTCCCTCCAATTTTTACAGACCAAAGTCAGATATTGTGAAAGATCCTCCTAGCGAAGCGAATAGTATACAATCTGGGAATACTACAACAAAGACGAGCGACTCAAATCACACTTCAAGGTAACTTTATCGAAAAGTTAAGCTCTTAATATTTGAGAATTGTATAAATTGCAGACACTGTTTTTTTGGTGGACCATCAGAGTACAGTCTAACTGACAGGATCTGGCCGAGTTGGTATGACAAGGCCACCAGTGGCTACGGGCCTCGTATGCGTGCAATAAGCATTCAGCCACACTTCTGGTGAGGACAGATTCAAGCATTTGAAATACTCATTCTATTAGCCACTTGGTTCTCATTTTTCTGCTTAAATAATCATGTGCCAACTGGGCAGTAATGTCTCCTGGCTGTGAAATACACTGGGCAAAATTCACCAGCAATCATAGTGGTCTTTATCAAATTCATACCGTCATTTGGTAGCAGTAACAAAGGTTACTTTTAAAAAATTTCCTTACCTGTAATTAAATAATTGTAATTGTCAGGGTAATTCTCTGAGTATACTGGAGTTAAGACTGCATGAACAGATTTGTTGGAATCTTTCTATCAACAAAAAGCATGAATGGTTGGCTTTGTATTTATCTATTTCAAAAGAGCAGCTGTTTGTGGAGAGCTGTTCAGTCTACGCTGATGCTCCATGCTTGTTTTCTTTAGGGTGGTGTCTTGTGCTTTTTTCATAATTCAAAAATTCAGAGTCAAAGTACAGTTCTTACGTTTTTAAACTTACAGAACTGCAAGAAGCAGAATCCAACTGGGTACTCTTCTTGTGTGGGGCACACAAGAATTGCATCCGTCCTGTAATCGCATAATGTTTTATAGGGAAGCTAGGTGAACAGAAGCACAATTTTTGTTAGCTGCAAACAGTCATAAAGTACGTGCAAAACATGGCTTTCACTGCTGTGTTAGCATAAAGATGGGCAAGCCATGACTGCAGAAAACGGTCTTGGAAGATTTTAAATAATAACATGAAAACATTTAGTAATAGCGACTGCCCTTTACAGAGTAATTCACTGGAATGTAGCGAAGGCATTGTGAGATTTGCTGTGCTTAATCTGGAAGACCGAGCTGTTTGTGGTGACTACTGCCAACTCTTCCTCAGTCCCCAAAGATTTAACTGTCCGTTCCTGATTTGATTGTAGAAATACAGCTTCATTGCAATGATATTTTTGTCTTGTGCTTTTCAAAACAGTACTTATTTTGAGGCTTAGGATGCAGGAGACTTGATGTACTTGACTAATGAGATAACATTAAATTGATAGATTGCGTCAAATAATTGTTTTTACTCCTTAAAGGAGTCACTTTGTCTAGTGCAGAATCATCTAGTCCATCTTTTGTGGCAAGATTTTTTTCATTCCTAATTAGCCCTTAATAATAGTATCAAGACTAGCTGGAGTATTTTTAAGGGATACATCATTTCCTTCAGTTATTAAACTGTCTTCTTAAGTACTTAGTTTAGTGGAACTTTTCTTGCAGCTCACTGCCCTCAGGAGCGCTCTCAAGAATCTTTTAAAAGGACCTGATTTTTTACAGAGTTCCAAGTTATCTATTCAATTATTTTTTGTGCCCAGGTTTCCTAGCTTTTTTTTTTTTTTTTGGTAACTTGTATTTTAAGGGATCCTGTTTGAACTTCTTGGTTACCATGCCTGTTTCTGAAAAAAAATACCTTGGTTTATTCTGCATCTTCCTGCACTCTTTGATTGTTTTGAAACACATTCCTAGCTTGGCCATAAACCTTTTCAGCTATAAAAGAGGATGTGAAGCATCGGTGTGTTTAAATCAGTGATGGCTTCTGACAAGCAATAGCAGGAATGCACGTTCAGCCCAGCAGAAAGGTGGAGGCAGTAAGGTCTGTTCCGGTGTCTGGGCCGGCATTTCTTTGGCTGTTTCAGAGTACAAGAGAAAACAAATGACCTAGTCAAATTACAGGAAGAACCGGGTTTCCTAGAGGAACTCGGAGTTTAAGGAGGAAAATACGTACGTGTACTACGCTTCCGGGAATGTTTACTGCTGCCTCTGCTGCCAGTGCTTTGGGGGCAGCGCCGATCTGCTGAGACGCTAGCCGAAAGCTGATGGAAACCCCAAAAGTTGCTGAGCTGGCTGGCCTTTCTTGTTACCCACAAACACGGTGACATCATTTCATCTAGTCTGTGGTTACGTGTCAAGTTTGCTAACTCTCACAAGTGCGTACGTACAGCGCATACACGTGGGTGTATGTCTCGCTGCTGCAATTCAGTAAGCGCAGGTACTGCTTTGAAAAGGGCAGTCTCTGACCCGAGGGGCAGATTCAAGTAGGAGGTTTTACTTGTAGTTATTCTTACACGGTAGCATTTTAATTGTATTTTCTATTAGAAATGCTGCTCCTGTTCCGCATGTGGTACGTTGAAACAGCCTCCTAGGTTAGACATGAAAACACTGGTTTTGGTGCAGTAAATTCTTTTTTGCTACGGAAGTTTGCAGAAATACTGTTGTTTATTTCTGAAGTTGTACATCCATCCTTAATACTTTCTTCTATTCTGTCCAGTTCTGGAATACCACTTGGATAGCTACTTCTTAAGGACTTCCCTCTTGTTAACTTAACACTGTAAGCTAATGAGTATGCATGGCAAACACAAAGTCAGCTTAATTTCCTCTGTTTTTGTTTAGGCTGCATTAGCCTAATATTCTGTAGACAAAGAGAAGATAGGTTTAAAAGCTGGAGCTTGATTCCCCAAGTACGCTATCCTTCCCTCCATCTCTTGAAATAAGGCAGTTCTCAGCAAGCTACTTTTCACTGAAGTATAAAGACTCTCCTTTTTAATTTCCCTACTGGGAATATTCCACTGCTTAAGTCTGACCCTTAATTAGGAGCAAAAGCTGTAAATTGCAGCAGTTGCTGCAGCTGACTTGGAATTGGTTGGTAGCTGGAGGAGTGTCCAAGAGCTTGTTGTTTCAGAGCTTTGGACCAGCCCCTGAAATGCACATGAATGTCAGCTTCCTAGAGTCTAGACCCTTATTAGCTACATTACTAATTGAATGATAGCACAGCATGCAAATTACTGAGATAATCCTGAGCTATAAATACCAGTGTGTTCTCTTCTGTTGGTTTTTTTTTTTTTCCCTAACCAAAAAGAGCTAGCTGCAAGAAATATCGTTGTACGTTCTGGATTTTATTTTCAATAGCCTTGTTTCCAGAGGGAATGTTTTGAGCGATTTTATCCATAGCCTGATTGGGCATCTGATTTGTACGAGCTCAAAGCAGTTGAAAGAGAAGCCAAGTTGTCCCAGTGCCTGTGTTGTTTGCAGCTGCAGAGTTCCAATATGGGAATGAAAGAACCGTGTTCAAATGCTTTCATGTGGTTTTGTATTGCGGAGTCACAGCCTTGTCTCATAACATCAGGGCACATGATGAGATGGGGAATTTAGATGACAGAATTCTTTCATCTGCCCCTTGGGGAGGAGATCCCTAGGTCTCCCTGGCTCCTGTCTGCTCGACTCTCTTATAGTGTCCTCCTTTCTGGCTGAGCTGGATTAAAGATAACCGTCTACAGCACAGCACCTTTTGCCGAGCTCTACAAGACGGGTCCTCCCCTCGGGATCCAACGTGCTGCTGCAGCCCTCGCAGGCTGTGCTGCTGCAGGGAGCAGGAGGTCAAACCTTTGTGCTCTGCTGAGCAGCACTTACTGCTACCTAGATTCTCTTCCCGATTGTTGCGGTCTGTGCAGGCGAGTGGAAGAAAAGTCACCGAGTTTGTTGAACGCTGTTTTTTGTAACAAACTCTTCCTTTGTCATTTATTTTTATCCTGTTTATAAATGTTTTCTCCTTTATTTTAGACCCAGACTGAAAAATGTGGACAGAAGTACTGCACAGCAGCTGGCAGTCACAGTGGGAAATGTCACAGTAATTATCACAGACTTTAAAGAAAAGACTCGCTCCTCTTCCACGTCGTCTTCTACAGTGACCTCCAGTGCAGGATCAGAACAACAGAATCAGAGCAGCTCGGGCTCTGAGAGCACAGACAAGGGCTCGTCCCGTTCCTCCACGCCAAAGGGGGACATGTCGGCAGTCAATGATGAATCTTTCTGAAAATTGCACATGGAGTTGTGGAAACTATGAATCAGGGTATGAAATTCAAACACTCCACCTGCCCATGCTGTTCAGATCCTGGAGAGCCTCTTTTGTGCTTGAACACACACTTTCTTGGACATCGACCTCTTACTGATGCAACCAGGATAATTTCTGCTTGCCGTGGGCATCTGGCCACCAAGGAATTTCTCACCCTAACGATTACTCTTGACACTTTTATGTATTCCATTGTTTTATATGATTTTCCTAACAATCATTTATAATTGGATGTGCTCCTGAATCTACTTTTTTATAATATCTGCTGTGCACAATTTTCCATGAACATTACAACTTTTTGTTTTGGGATAGGGAGTGGGTGGGGAGGGAAGGGGGCTTTATTTATTGCATTCACAAACTCCATCCTCTCTCAACATATCCTTTTTAAGTTCAGTTCTTCTTCCAGTTATACTGTGTACTATCAGTTTTGATATAAATTATATATAAATATATATATAAATAAATATATATAAAGGGTTATTTGAAACCAATACATGGAAACGCTGGTGCTTGAAACACTGTGAAGTGAAAAAAAAATATTGAACAGTTAAAGATCTGGGACAGTCCCCTTCTGTGAAAGTGCTGAAACTGAAATGGAACTGGTCTTAGGTGAAAAGCGTTCCTGAAGGTTTGAACCTAGATGGGACCCATTCTCTCGATTTGTTCCTTCCCCATTTCTTCCCTAAGCAATGGCTATAAGTGTACTGGACACAGTTTTGATTTTTTTTTTTAATACCTTGGGATTTGAAATCAGGAGATTGCTCCAGATAAATGTGTATTTCTACTAGGGTAACTCAGCTTGACAGCTTGCAGGTTCGTGTCCAGCTGGAGCGTAAGTGTTCAGAACTAGTCTGGTGCCAGCACGCCACGGATTCACGCGTTCCGGTAACATCAGCACTGCTGTGTCGTGCATAGCCAACCCCCCCCAGAAGTTCGGTATCCTTAGGTTTAATGACTTTTATCAGTTTTCCAGTCCTGCGTCGATGACTGAGGTAACTTTAAAACTGGAGCTGTTCGCTGTGGGTTTTGCTGCGCCCAGCGGTGTGCGGGTCGGTCATCGTCCGCTCCCTCCCGCCTGTCCTGTGCGTGCTGCCGGGATCGCTGTTCTGTTTGAATTCCGGCCCTGTCCCGGGGTGATCTCTGAGCAGCGTGTCGTCTGGTGAGGACGTTGGGCTTGTCCACACTAGGACACTCTGGGCATGCTGCTGGGGAAGCAGGCGTAGTGACGAGCTGCCCTGCTGGCGAGCCCGCGGCGCGTGCGACTCCTGCTCGCGCCCAGTATCTCTTCGGTTGCGTTCTGAAGCTGTTCGGGCTGTAACTTCTTCTCCTGGCCTGTTAGTGTTGCTTTACAGTTTACCTTCCATGCATTATCCTGCTAAAACACTAGTCTGAGGAGGTGAAACAAACTTTTTTTTTTAAAAAAAAAAAAAACACAACACCTCTTTGGCTTTTCATCTTTGTTTAGTGGCCCCAGGGTGCCCTGCGGTAATTTCAGGCACAGAGGCTGTGGCTTTATTCGACATCAAATGCATAACTTCTGGGTGTGAGGAAAGAGGGCCACTTCTTGACAGCTTCGTGCCAGCTTGTTGTGTTGTGAATTATTTGCTTAGCAAGAGTGATTTCTCTTTGTGGAGGCAACGGATTTGAAATTTCCTTTAAAATCGTGTGGTTTTGAGTAGCAGACGTAGGTTCCTTTCACACTAGCGACAGAAATCTGTGAGGTACCAATCCGTTACCACCTCCGCTCGAAGGCACGTGCGGTGGCAATGCCTTTGTGGTGGTGGTTTTATTCCGAGTGCGTTGATATGGACACCCCAACTTAATTCTGCTTATATTCACAGTATAGGCTGTCTGTACCTTTTTAAGCATTTTTGAAGTATTTATTAAAGAACCAAAGGAAAACAGATGCTTCCTATGAGCATCAAGACAATTTATTATACATAGTTTTAAATACTATGAATTTCTCAATCCACATTTTAACATTAGTGGGATATTGCAAAGACATTCCTTTTTCCAGTTTTTACTATTCCTTTAAGGGTCTCAGGGAGGGTAAACTGGTCAGCCATATTTATTTATTTTACTGAAATGTATTGGAATAATTTTTTAAGAGAGATTTTTTGAAGATGCCCCTGAACTTGTATATTTTGCACTGCTTTATAAATGATCCATTATCGATTAGGCTTGCGTGCATTTTGGCCGTGATCCAGCAAAGCGTGTAAGCGAGTGGCAAGTCCCTTCAGCGGGGCTCTTTCTGGTGCTTAGTCAAACACGTGCTTGCATTCTTTGTTGAATCTGGGAATTTGTGCAAAAAAAAAAAAAAGCATTGTGTGTACCAGGAAATTGCTTCTTTTTAAAGTGAATGGACCTGTAGATTAGTTGAAAAAGCTTTAACGCAGTAACCAGCTACTCATAGGCTACTGATTAAGTCAGTGAAATCTGTTTCTTTGGGTGTGCCTCCTTGATAAAGTAGCTTACTATACATAAGTGGGAAAATTTCTTTGGAACAAGTGACCTGTAATTCTGCATTTAGTAGAAATTGCTAGCTAAGCGTTGAACTTACCCGGCCTCATTCGTAGCTGTTGTGTTGTGGATTTGGAGGATAGCGTTTGCTTTTACACTTGATTTCTGAAGTTAGCACCCCCAAGGCATGTGTCTGGAAAAGGGATTCCCTTCACACGTTGCGTCCTCTGGTTATCCTGCTGTTGTTGGGGAGCATGTTTAAAGCCAACCAAGCCAACAAAAACACTAGTATAGAGGAAGGACCAGGCTCTTGGTATTCAGTGGCACGGAAAGCAGGTAAGTAAAGCACAGTGTTACGTTCGCTAAGTTTCGACTTTTACACAGACACACACATACACCAACACAGCTTGCCTGACTTGCTCAGTTTGACATAGTTATGCAAAGGAGAAATTAAAAAAAAAAAAGGCATTTTACACAACCAGGCTATTTATTTTAATTGGAACACTTTGCTCGTTTCGAATTGGACAGATCTAAAACATGGCAGTAGCTTCCGCGAGTTTATTTCCACTGAGACGTCTTCACCTGCCTTACCAAGATCATTCTCAGTCTACTTTTTTAAGCTCTACCATAAACTTAAATTATTGAAAATTTATTAATTGCTGACTATATAATAACCTTTGCTTGTATGTAACCGAATGGTTTTAAGAGCCAACATTTAGAGTATGACAATGGAGCTGAACAGTTTTTAATGCGCAAGCAGTTCTGTTCTTGTGTATGACTTGTAACCTTAATTTACTGTGTAAAGATGGTTACATTATTTCCTTAGCTTTGTTTGTTGGAGACAAATATAGAATGCTTGTTTAAGTATGTCAAAACATAATCTTATCTTGTGGATTTTTATGTTAATGTATTATACGAGCTATATTTTTCATTTGCCCAGAAAGACAGCTTGTATAACGCTTTTGAAAGTTTTTCCGCTCTGTAAAGTCTTTAGAGCTGACAGTCCTGTTAGGTTTGTTTTAATCTTCATGCTAAAGTGTCAATGGTGGTTTTGTGAACTGGTCAGAAATTCACAGGTCTTAAATGTTTTTGGGAAATTTATATTGGACACTGCTCTTTGTCTAGCAAATAAAAGATGTTAATATATTCCTGTTACTGGCATGTGCACGACTGTTATTAGAAGCCACTTTATCATTTTCCTGCTTTAAATAGAAATGTCTATTTATGAATTCTGCTTGTAGTTTTTTCACAAATAAAATAGTAAAATTTAATTAAATCTGAAAGCTCTCTTTTTTGGGAGATGCCAGCATTCAGAACCAGTGGAGTCCTGCTGAAGCACTTTGTCTCTCTGTACGTCTTGCCCGTGAGCCGTCCCCTGAGCACCCCAGTTCTGCAGACACGGTTGCACACGTGGAAAGCTTCAGGCGTGTCAGTACGTCCGTGTTGTTCCCCGGGACTGCCGGTACAAGGAAAGCTCGTGGTGGGTGTCTGCAGAATTTGGGTTCTCTTACTGTGAAGTAATCATTTTTCCCCTTTCTGTGGCTGCAGAAACGGCGAAAGCTCAGTGCAGAAGATTTTAGTGAGAGCCCTTGGGAGTTCCTTCTGGTGTCTTGTGCTAACAACCTCCCACGAGTAAAATTAATAGAACTTAATTGAGGGCCTAATTATATTTTTTGTGACATAAAAATGCAGGTATTTTGTAAGCATTTTTTTCCGCTGCTAGGAAGCAAGCTGATGTAAAATTGCTGTTCTCTTTCTAGTTCATTTGTTGTTTTCCCCAGCTGAGAGGGCAGACGTTTGGTGTAACTGTGCCAGTCCAAATGCCAAGTTGAAATTTGGAAACCAAGTTGATGGGTAAAATGCAAAGAAAAAGCCTTACTCCAGAGGTGTGGGTACTGTCAGTTCTCCCCCCTCTCCAACCCCCAAGGAATACGAGACAGTTACTAAACCAAAAGCAACCTGGATATTTTCGTGTGTGCTGGGGGAAGTGTATGCTATAGCCAGAGGTCGCTTTAAAAAAAAAAAAAAAAACTCCATGCAAACACACTCTTAAATGCTTTTAACCTCAGCTGGAAATGAGTCAAAACGCTTGGTGCCAAGAATAAGAAGAAGCAGGAAAGGTAGCGCTTGTCGTACAGACCCGAGGAGCGCTGGCTTGCCCTGCCAGGCGAGCGCGTGGAGGAGCGGCCTGGCTGCCAGGAGCGGAGGCTCCCGGCCCTGTGGGCTGGCAGCGATGGCACGGGGAAGGCTGGGGCTGAGCCGTGGCACGGGGAAGGCTGGGGCTGAGCCGTGCTGGTGCCGCTGGCTTGGGTAGCACAGGTTGGGCCAGCCCGTCGTGGGACGACGTCTGCGTGGAGCCGTGGAAAGGCAGCAGCCGGCTGCAGCAGCGAGGGCACCGAGTCCTTAAGGTATGTGCTGAGCTTAGCGTCGTGCTCAAAGGCTTTACTTCGCTAGCTGTAGGGGATGTAAACTTTAATCTGAACGTACCTCCCTTACACAAGGGGGGAAAAAAAGTCTGGAGAGCGCTGTGGCAGCGGCGGCAGGCCGGTGCCTGCTCTCGAAGCACCAGATGCGCGGCCCGCGGCCCGCAGCAGCTTTGGTGTTTGTCACCGTGGGAGTTTCCAGGGGCCGAAGCGAGAGGTTTGTCTACGAAAGCCGTGACAGAGGTGACAGATGGCTGTTTCTGGCCCAGCTCTGTCAAGGCATTAGGTTAGGTGGAAGTGCTGAGTGCTGTCGGGCCAGCAAAGCGCCGTGAGACAGGGGTTGTGCTTGCATCCTGAGCGCGGGCAAGCTCCTTGCCTCCTCACAAAGAGCTGCATCAGAAGAAATCACCCTTGGCACAGTGGAGCTACTGCCCAAATTTCCTTTTTTTTACAAGCCCCCAAAACCCCAGTTCCTCGTTATTTTAATACCCACACGCCAGCTGGGAGGAGGGGCTGGGGGTGCTGCTGGCAGCAGCGCGGTGCAGCCCGGCTGGGGAACGCGGTGCTGGGTCCTGCGGGAGGGCAGAGCAGCGAGGTCCTGCTGTGCCGCTGGCCCTGGATGTGGTTCCTCCGAGGCTAAATGTGGGCCTTCAGGCAAGTGTCTTGGCTCGCAGAGGGCCTGCTGCCGCCCCGCTGGTGTGGTTGGGTAGGTGGAAACCCGAGGCTCCAGTACTTCAAAGGCAGCGGTGTGAGACTTCGCCTGTGATTCACAAACTGGGAGGAAATAAAAAGAAGAAAAAGCTAGTATATAATTTTCATCCAAGAATCCATGTTTTGCAGACCTTTTTTTTCTTCTTTTGTCCTGCGCTTCCTTCTCATCACCCCCATAAAAAGAAAAAAAACATGGTACGGATCACATGTAATGCATGTCTTGTTTGAGATTTTTCTTCAGTCTCCTATTCCTTGGCATTCAGGGAAATTCACAGAAGGTTTGGTTGACCATCTCACGTTTTTTCCTTTGGGCCTGCTGCCCCGTTCGTGGAGTCCCTGAATGGCCCCGAAGGGATGCACGGGGAGGACGGGTGCTCCCCAGCAGCTGGGTTTGGCAGCCGGGGTGCCGGGGCTGGCAGACTTTCCTTGTGTGCGATCTGCAATGCTTCAAGCCTGTTCGTGGCTTTTGCAGCTGTAATAAGGACAGGGAAGCCTCAGGTTTTTCTGCCTTTCCTGGTCTCTGTTGTTCCTTTCTGTAGTACTTAGGTACATAAGCCCTGCTCGTTGTCTGCGCTGCTGGTTGGTGCGGTGAGGGTTTGTTGGGTTTTGGTCCTGCTGGAGGGCTGCTGGGTCCTGTAAGCAGCCCTTTTCTAGCCAGGGTTGAGGCCAGTGCTGATCCTGTCTGAACCTGTTTAATAGGAAGACTTTAGGAGCGTCTGCAATGTTTTCTTTTTGCTTGTTTGTGTCTCTCGGCAGAGAATAAGATGCGCTCAGAAATCACCAGTAACATCAAACAGCGACCTCAGAAATCCCAAACTCAAAGCATTTCAGGTCACACCAGCAATTATCCCGCTTGCAAACTCTTACAGGATAGCGTGGAAGCTTGCAGTAGCACAGAGCAATCTGTACCTAACTCTGGTCTTCATTTAATATGAAGCTAGGAACTAATTGTGTGAATCTTGTAGCACAACTCTGGCACACCTATTCTGAAGTCCCCTGTCGCTCCTCGAACAGGGACTGCTGTCCCCAGAGCAGGGACATCAGCTCCTGGCAGCGCAGGAAGCACCGAGGCATGAGAGGTGCACGCCTCTAGGTGAGGAATTGAGAGATAAATTCTTCTTCGTCTGCACACCGAAAAACAAGTCTCCACCACGCCGGTTTATTCTTTCCAGGACCCTGAAAATTTCACGACTTTCTTACACCTCCATTTTTCCCCCAACTCCTTACATTTGGAGTTGTCAAAACTGGTCCAGCTTAAAAGGATGTTCCAGCACCCGGATCACCTCCCTTTACAGAATCATTGTGAGGAGGACTTAAACGGGCAGGTTAAATACGGTTAAATACAGTTACGGTGTGAAAATCCGCATTGTTCTGCTTTCCCTGCTCTGGCAATCCTCCTTTCCTCCCGCCGGCAGGTGAGTCAGAGACGTTCAAGGCGTGTAATGCCGATAGCACTCGCTTAAACGCCGTGAAATTCTCGGTGTAACGCGCGCTCGATAACAGCACATCAAAAGCTTTTAGGAAGCATTAATTGGCCACAGCTACTGGAGCTGGCCGGAGCAGAGGGAGGAGGTCCGGGGTGTCTCATGGACTGCTGTAAGCTCCTCGAGGAAAACGAGCCTGGGAGCTGAATTCGGGCAGAAAATACCCGCGTGGCAAGGAGCAGGCTGGTGTGCTGCAGGAACAGCGCGCTGCTGCCCGGCTGAGAGGAACAGGAATGAATAAACGTGTGTCTGCTCAGCCCCGAAATGCGGTCCTGGGGCTTGAAGCGGACTTTGCAGGAGGAATTTTCAGTGTTTGCGTGTGTGTTTTGGGAGAGATTAAAGCCTGGAGCGGCGCATGGAGCCACTGAGGTTTTAATTCTACCTTCCTCTGCACGCTAATAGCTAATACGTATAATCTATTACATATAATCATATACATTAGATTTTAAACGGGCTGTAGGGGTGTTCTGCGTGGCAGGTTAATGGGGTGGTGGGTTTACAAGCATGACCTGCACCAAGCTGTCCCTGATGGGGGTTTCCCACATCCCACCCACCCCGTCTGTCCTTCGGGTGGGTCCGGCAGCGGGCGGGCTGCACCCCGCTCACCACGTGCCTTAATTCCCAGGGTGGCTTGTAAAATTGAGCAAGAAAAACACAGTTCTCGGTTAAATTCATTTCTTTCCGATGCGAGAAGGACAAAATTAGAGTCAGGAGGAACCCTGCGTGCCACTGAGGGGTGGCACATGGTGACTGGACACAGCCTGGTCAGGGCTCGATGCTGCTGCTGCTGTCGGAGAGGGTTGATTTTTTTTTTTTACCATCCTGATTTGTCCCAGATGTGATGAGATGTTAGTACCTTGCTGGGTACTAACTGGGGTGGAACTAGCGCGGGGAGGAGACGGGGCCGCCCTGCTCCAGCCCCAGCTCTGCTGCTGGGAGATGCTCGTGGGCCACGGAGGGAGAAGATGCATTCGGCTCCAGGGCATCTTCCAAAACTTAAAATTTTCTTGCGTTTGCGCATGCCACATGACTGTGGGAACCCTCTGAAACCTCCACATCTCAGCGCACAGGGAAAGGTTTTGGCATTTGCCAAGGGCTAGGGCCGCATCCAGCCATTGCAAGCGAGAGGGGCTGCACCAGCATCGGGGCTCCGTGACGGCAGCGGGAGGCAGCCGGCGGGGTGCCAGGGCTCGGGGGCAGCCCTCGCAGTGCCCTGTGGTGGCTGCCTCCGCCTCCGTGCTGCTCCCACCCAGCTGGGCCCTTCTGCTCGGGGTTCACAGCACGGAGAGGAGCCTGGGATCAGTGGCTGTGGCCTGGGGACAGCCCCGCCGGCCACCCTCGATGGTCACCGTGCCGGCCCTTACGCTCCTTTCCTGCCTCGTTTGCCCCCCAGCGCAGCACCGGCCTCAGGACCCCTAAGGGCACATCCACCCACTCGCCTTCGTCCTGTAATGATGCCAGGCGGCGCTTCCCTCCCGTGCCAAGCTATAAATCCTGCAGATTTACATGCCACGAGGCTTCATAAATCAAAAGCGTCAGCGAAAGGCGATGAGTTGGAACAGCGGGGAGGCGCCCGGAGTTCCCCTGCCCGCGGAGCTGGGAGGGGGCCGGGGCAGGCAGGAGCTGTGTGCACGGTTTGGAGCCAGCAGAGCAGTGTTCGTGGGCACTGCTGGCACCCGGCGAGCCCTCTTGTCCAGATCCTGGTGCCCTGAGCAGGGTGTATGGCGCTTACCAAGCCCTCCAGCCAGCGCAGAGAAGTTCCTTGCCTGAAGGGCTGCGGACGAGGGGCCCCTTTCCTCGTGATTTTTGGCCAGTGCAAGCGACGGGCCCTGGGAGCCTTGCAGCACGTCCCGGGCTGCTCTGCCCGAGCGGGAGGCAGAGCTCAGCCCAGCAGCTCTGGTGTGTGCGATCCTGCCATTAAATGGATTTTAAAAAAAATAATAAATACAATAAACAGTGGTGCTCTTACCTCAGGCGATCCATTAGGAGTGTGATTTAGTGCAGGGAGGGCTATAAAGGCAGTTGGTAAATCTTCTGTGCAGCACAAATAACATTCCTGGTGGGGGAAAAGGGCCCCTGATGATGGAGCAGGGAGGGGGCCCCCGGCTCTAATTGTGGCATCCAGGAGAAGGTGATGTAAAATGAAAAACCCAAATCTTCTAAACCTTAGGAAGGGCCTCATCCCCTTAAATTATCAGGCGAAGCCCTCATTCAACGCTACTTTGAAGGAAATCAACTGGCAGTGCTATTCACTGCGACGGAGGGCTCAGCACTGGGCTCCGTGTGATTATGGCACCTTCTGAAGAGCTCTCTTGTATTTCCATTGAAAGCTCCTATTTTTATCCTCCTCCAGTCCCACAGGGTATTTCCAAGCGGGAGGCAGCGCGGAGAACGGCAGATCTTAGCTCTGCTCCGCGCAACGAGGGCTGCAAAAAGAAGAAGGGGCAAGGACTGAAAGAGCTCCCAGCTGGTTTTGGTGCCGCAGCGGGGCACGGGGGTCCCTGGGGGGCTGCCGTGGGGCGGGTGGGACGTGTCCAACCCCGCGGGGCAGAACGTGGCAGTGGGATGGGGACGGCCAACACTGAGGTGCGAAGAGCTTCAAGTCTTGGAGCCTAATGCCCCGTAACACCGTTGCTTTGGTTTGGGAACCAAACACGTTTGGTTTGGTTTGGTTTTGCCCGTGCAGAGCTGGGTGCCGCAAGGCAGCATTTGCCTTGTGCTCGTTCCCTTCTGCAGCCCCGGGTTGCGCTCTCGTACGTGCCCACCTTCCCCAGAGCTGAGCTCGGTGCTGGCACACGCAGCGCGGTCCTGTGCCGGGCGGCAGCAGCCAGCTTTGCTCGAACACGAAATATAAATCAGAGATCAAGTGAGTTACTGTGCCATGCCGCTGCTTGGGCAATGGGGGGCCTTTAAATCAATCAGCCCCCAAATAAATAAATAAGCGTGCAGCAGACATGCTGGAGTGCGTGTCTGATTCCTATCAGAGGCAGTAATTTAAGTCAGACGGCTTCTTTGCGTTACCTGGGCTGCTGGAGTCACAGGAGAGAGAAAGCAAAAAATTTCTCCGAGCTTTCGCTATTGTTGCCAAAGAAACCACCTCATTTGGGTGCCACGTGTGCAGCAAATCCGGTTCCATCCGTCTGGATGCTGAGGGCCGAAGGAAAGGGCGCTGGGGAAGGAGGCCTGCAGAGCACAGCCGCCGCGCCGAGCACGATGCTGGCTGCAGGAGGAAGGGTTGGCGGGGCCGGGGCAGGCCCTGGAGGGCCTCATCCAGCTGCACATCCACACGAGCATCCCCGAGGCTGCGGGGACACCCAGGGGGGCCAAGGATGCTGCTCACCCTCAGGGTGCTGCCCAGGGGAGCAGCTACATGTGAATTGCTCCGAAAAAGCCCTGGAGCTACAGCTTAAAACATCTTATTTCTTTTCCTTTCAGCTCGTGCAGCCACTCGGGAGGGAAGTGTTCAAAGCTTTCACCTTTCTGGGAGGCTGCTGGCTCCGGAGGGCTGCCCCAGGCTGAGGAGCTGCCGTGGGCTCTGGGACATCATCAGCGCCGGCCGAGCACCCTGTGGTGCTTGCAGGCAAGCACAGAGGGCAGGGAGCAGTCGGTGGGTGCCTGGGATGTTGTCCTGCTGCCCGGCGCTGGGGACGGCTCCGACACCAGCCCTGAATTTAGGAGGTCGTTCTCTTTTCCAGGGCAGCTTTCATCGCCCACGGGTGGGAAGGGGCTCCCTGCCCAGCCTGTAAGGCTGGAGGTGCACCGTGCGTTTGGATTTCAGCAGCACTTTGAGATGCCCTGCCCTCGCGTACCTGCTACGAGGCCACCGGCGTGGCATGGCAGGGCTTCCCTTCGCACCATCCGAGCTGTCCGAGGTGGGTCTGGCAGTGTCCTGCCGGGCTGCCGTCAGTGTGCTGGCAGCCTCCTCTTCCCCACGTTCCCCCAGGACCTTAATGAGGCCGAACCTTGGACCAACAAAGCCGATGTTTTCCCAGCACCTCGCGACGGAAGATAAAGTAAATGCAAAGCTGGGACTTTGCCTGCGCTCCCAAAGCTTTAGCCCTGGGCAGCACTGAGCACGGGGAGGTTTCCTTCCAAAGCTCCGTCGTGACCCCAAACAAATAAAGGCCCGTCGGTTGCATCCGGTCAGCACCTAACCCCGTGTCCTCCTGCCTCAGCACGGCCCCTGTAACAACCAGGGCTGTGGGTACAAATTGTGGTGTGCGGAGCGCAGCGGGGCCACCTCTCAGGCCTGCAGCCCCGCTGCTCTCCTCCTGCTGCCCTGCATCCCTGCCCTGTGCCGCCGCGTAAATCCTTCCTCGCAAATCATTGACCCGAGAGGTCATAAAAGTTCCTTTACGGTCTGTCAAGACAAACTAGATTCTTTACGTGCACCCTAAGTCAGCACAGTAAAACTTTTATGATGTTTTTAATAACAAGAGCTACTGCACATGAACAGCAACTAATTTTTAAGGCCCCGGTATTTCAGCTGAGATGGGTTTTTTCCCCCTCTGAGCTGGAAAAACACTTAGGTCAGTGCTTTCAGAAGTCCATGTCTGAAGCTAACTTCTTTGCCAGAACTTCTGCAAACACCGAGCACCCTCGGAAAGCAACTTCCGAAAACCAGGCCGCGTGTCTGGGAGCATCTGTGCAAACAGAAATGTTGAGCTCCGGGTTCCCGTCTTAAAAACATTCGGGACTCGATCTGTCCTGTGATGTTAGGACTTTAAGTCTTTGCAAAAGGAAATCCTTGTGCAGTCGCGAAGTTGTTGTAGGGGCTCAGCGTGTGTTTATTTAGTAAGGCAGTTGGTGCAGGTGAGCAGCAAGCCTGCCTGCTGCGGAGCGGGGCGCGGACGGCCGGACCTCCCGGGGCACGCCGGCACCCGCCGCCGCCAGCCCTGCCGAGGCTGGGCTTTGCAGAGCAGGGGGAATTAATCTGGCTGCTCGGAGAGGTGCTGCTTCAGTGGCTGGGTTGGCTCCTGGCAGAGCAGAGCCCGTGGGATTTGCTGACCTGGCCAGGGGGAGTTGTTTGTGCTTTGGGCACGTCGGCGTGAAGCCAAGCGAGGGCGGCCAGCACGGCTTCCCAGCGTCGAGAGCAGCAGGGGACGGGGGACGTGCCGCTCGGGTTTCCTTTGCAGCAGTTCCGTCACCCGTAGATCATCTGCTTATTCTCGGTTTGTTTGTTTTAAAAACCTTTCCGGCAGCAGGTGGGAGGGAAAGCCTTCCCTTGGGTTCAGTCCCTCCCCGTGGGCAGCCAGTGCCTCTTCCAGCCCCGGGGCTTCGGGGTTTTCTGCACGGTGTCGGGAGGGTTTCTTGCTCCAGCACAACGCCAGCTTCAGCCAAATCCCGTGGGCTCAGCCAGCCCCATCACCAGTCCCGTGTGGTTACTGCTGCAGCTCAAATCCCCCCGGGGAGCTCCCCTGCACCCTCAACAAACACGGGGGGTGTCTCAGGGGCAGCGGGGCGCTACCCAGAGCCAGGACCCTGGGATTGGGGGGGATCCTCCTGCTCCCAACCCCGCAGTTTGCTACGAGGTGATGCATTTCTCTGTGCTCAGCCAGGTGCAGCGGGGCTCTGGGGGAGCAGTTTGGGGGCTGCAGCATGGAGCTGCCCCAGGATCCGTGCAGGATTTGACCCTCCCTCCGGTGGGAGCAGCGAGGCTGCCGGCGTGGCGGCTCAGCGCTGCGAAAGCCAGCGAAGGCTGCGAATGCTCAGGGGAGCTGCAGGGAGGAACTGTTGCTGTCGATCTGTTAATTAAGATTAATGTGCTAGCTGATAAGGATGACTCTGCGCCAATTGCTATTATAAGCCAAGATCCTGCGAGGCAGCGAAGGGTGCGCGCCTGCTTCCTCAGCAGCGGGAGGCCCCGGCCGCCGCGCCTGGGGCTCGCAGCACAGAAAGGGGCCCTGGGCAGCAGAAAGAGGGGCGCTGCAGTAAAAAGGGGGGGTGTTGCAGTAAAAAAGGGGATGCTGCAGCAGAAAGCAGGGTGCTGAGCTGCTCTCCCAGCGCTTCAGTGCCTGCTGAGCTCCCTCTCTGCTGGCGGGGTGCTCGGGGGCTTGCTCGGGTGCTGTCGTGGCAGAACAGAGTCTATATTTTTGGATGGCGTCAAGGCAGAGCTTTGTATCCTCCTGCCCCAAGGAGCAGAGGGGAAAGGAGGTATGACATTTAAGGTGTGTGTGCGTGTTCCTGCCCTCTACCCCGGGTGTCTCGGGCTGGATGTGCCCCTGCAGGGAGGCGCCGTGGCTCAGGGTTGTTCAGCGCTGCCGTGACTGCCAGTGGTGCATCCCCGAGCTCTGGTTCTGGGCTTGCCGAGGAGCTCACTCTGGAGTCCCTTACCCACTGCTCTGGCTTAACAGCCCTCTTCTCCTTGTTTTCTGTGTCTGGCAGCGGCTGAATTCAGGGCTGGAAGCTTGTGTAGTCCCCAGCCACCCTGAGCCAACGCCAGCACAGTTGTTAGAGCCCCTGACTGACGTTTTTGCACAGCCTGGGTTTATTAACAGAAGGTAAAATTAGCGGAGGGCTGCCCGGATCCCAGCTGGGTTCCTCCCAGCACTGTCCTGGTGTTCCCCACAGAAACCCCTGGCACCAGCCCTAATGAGGAAGTGCTAATTAACCTGGAGCCTCCCCACCACCTGTAAAATTTAAGGGGGTATAAGGAAAAGCTATTTTCCTTTTTATTTTTTTTATTTTTTTGTGGATTTAGGAACGTGATCTGCTCCTGGAGCCTTGCTGGAGCTGAGTGCTCCCCCGCACCACCCCATGACCAGCTTCCCCATGTGGGTGCTGCTGGGCAGCCCCATCCCAAGGCGCCGCGCCGCTCCCCAGCTTCGAAGCCGAGCTGAAGCCCTCTCGACCTCCGTGGCCGAAGTCGAGTTCAGCGCAAATTCATCCCAGTCCCACATGCGGAATTAGATAACCTTATCACCGCATCCTGCACAGATCAGTAACTCTGCATGGCTGTCAGCTCCTTTCAGCCAGCCGTAATTGCCTAGCAACGTCGCGCTGTCTCTTTGGAGGCAGCCTAATTCGGTTTCTGGTCATCCATACCAGAGCCCCGCGCAGGCATCTGGCAAAGCTGGGGGCAGACGGGCACGGAGAGCGGCCGGAGCAGCGGGCACCGTGATGGGCAGGCAGCTCTAAGGTCTTCCTGAGCAGTCTGAGATCCTGGTTAAGCTGTATCCCCGCGGCTGTGCCACCATTTATCCATTTATTCCAAGGAATAAAATGGGATTTAGGCAAGGGCAGGCATCTGGCGTTGTGCCTCCCTGCCCAAACCCGACCCGCAGCGAGCGACGCCAGCTGTGGAGGGGTTTACCCGTATCTGCCGCTGCGTCTGGAGGTGCCTTACAGCAAGGGCCAGCAGCAGGCCTGGTGCTGGGAACTGTCAGCGGAAAGTCTGAGCACCGCTGTGTTGTGGGGCAGCCTTGGCTCAGGACGGGTTACAAAACCTTCCTTCTGGCATTTACTGACCAGCGAGCGTTTGGCTGCTGGATCTGAACCCTGGCCTTCAGCTGTGTTCCCATGTAGAAACCACGCGTAAGAAGCAGTGAGTCTCTTTAAGATAAATTAAATGCTAATGCTGATTTAGGAAGGGTTTATGGGAGGTAGCCCGTGGCTCGGGCTGGCAATGCAGAGGTGGAAAACCGAGGCTGGGTGAAGGAACAGGGGCCACAGCTGCTGTCCTGGCCCCCTCCCTGCGGTGTTGGGAAATGGGTGCCTGGTGCTGCAGGGTGCTGAGCTTCTCCTAACAGTGCCAAGCACTGCCCAGCTCCCTGGGGGTCGGCTGGAGCTGAGCGTGAGTGTCTTATGGTGCTGGGGATGTTAAAATGTAAGTACAGGTAATTTCATGTAGATAGGTGAGAGCCCTGCACTGCCACGGAAATGCCGCTGTTGAGCTCGATGATTTCCGCTGGGGATGGCTGGGCTCGTGCTGCAGACTTCTGCAGGTCTGAGATTTCCCCAGAGCTGTTGGAGCCGCAGGTTCGGAGCCAGCCTCCCACCCAGCCCAGCCGTGCCCGTGAGTTTAAACCCGGACCCAGACACCAGGTCTTGGTGGGGGGCAGTGGTGGAGGCTTTTTCTTTGGGCTCATCCCAAACTGAGACCTCCAACCCCACCGGCGCAGCTGCCGCGGTTCGGTCTCGTTGCACCGGGCTCCTGCCCTGCCCCGGACCCTCACGGAGCACCCGGGGGGCATGGGGCCGGTTTTAGATCTCACCATCACAGCCTCGCCTTCAAGAATTACTACTACTATTATTTCCAAGGAAACAAGGACTCACGCTCGTATCTTTTATGTGATTTCTCACATCCGGAGGTTTTCACGTGACTTTGCTGCCTATTTTTAGCTCCTCAAACATCTCTGCCAGGATGAAAGCTTTAAAGAAAACCCACCCTCGAAACTGATGAAGCGGGCATTTGCGTTAATGCTAAATTTGTGACTGCAGCCCCCCCCCCGGTCCCTAAACAAACGTGCCCATGGACAGAAAGCGCAAAGCAAGGCTGCAGCTGACTGTTGCCTTGTTTGCTCTCACCTCCTCCAGGTCCTCCTACAAGACATGTAAGAGCCTCCTACCCCCATTTCGCAGGTGAAGTGTTAGTCTAACAGGAACAGCAAGGCGGGGTTTCCCCCAGAGCTGCTCTCTGGTGGGTTCGTGGGAGGAGAAGAGCCCCAGCCCCGCTGGCTGCAGCGCTCCTGCCTCCCTCCTGCCCCTTCGGGCACCCACGGGCTCGGCTGACGAAGCCCAGATATCCGTGCCCTGCAGAAGTCCGGTCTCCTCTGTTGCATGCCGTGCAGCTGGCAGGATGCATCCCTAATCACCTTGCTGAGCCAGGCCTGCAGGGGCCATGCTTTGGGCCAGCGGTCCCCAGATCCTCCTGGCTCGAGCAGTTGCCTCCAGCTATTAGAGCGAGTGGAAAACTCGTTCCCGTTTGCACAAACTTTCAGTTCTGCTTTTGTCAAATTCGGCTTTGTTAACGCTTTCTGAGCTGCCTCCTCAATTACCGCAGTTGGCAGTGAAACGTCGGGACAGCCTTCCGGGTGCGGGAACCTTCCCGATGCCTCTCGCCGCCACCAAACGGGGCTGGGCGCGTGGCACTGACGCCCTCCCCGCTGCCACACAGCTACACACAGCTGGCGCAGCCCCGCCGCGAATATGGCAAATTTATCCCAGATGAGTCAGGGCTAAATTTGCTCTCCTTTCGCAAGCTCGTCCCCGCCACACGCAGCCCGTGGCTGCGGACAGCTGCCGCTGCGGGGCTTCATCCGAAAAATCACGTCCGCGCCGTGCCCCAGGCTGGGAGCCCCAGGGGGACCCCGGTGCTGGGGGGCGCGGGGGCATTCGGCAGCCAGGTGGGGGCTGCAGGGACCCAGGGGAGAGGATGGGGCTGCTGCAGCAGCAGGTGGAGGATTTGTGGGGCCTCTCGGTGTCTGCTTTGCTTTTAAACAGCGGTCCCCAGGGCGGAGTGCTTCTGGCAGGCAGCTCCGCGGGCTGAGGCTGAGCACAGCGGCACCCACCTGCCTCCAGCGTCTCGTTAGCGGTGCTGCTGATAAATGTGCTCCGGGCAGTCCCTGCCGAGCCCTGTCTCTGTCTCATTGCCTTTCTGCTCAGGCCATCGGGTGGTGGGAGCTGTCTTCATCGTGGGGGGCCTGGGGTCCCCCACCCCCTTGATCGGGGCCAGCCCCTCACAGGGAAAGGGCAGCCCTATTATCCGGGCCCTGTGGATGGATTTACCTTTTCACTCCAAAGTTACGAAGCTGTGGAGACCCCGTGGCCCCATGCCACGCGCTGCCCTGCCGAGGTGACAGCTAATTGAGACGTGACAGCCGGCAAAACAAACCCAGCCGTGCCTCGGTGCGGCTGGCAGAACTGGGTAACAGCTGGAGTCCTGTGGCTGTGGGAGGCTCCGGGGAGCTGTGTTCCAACCAGGGGAGGCCGTAAATCCTCACGAGGCACCTGATCCACAGGGAGACGTGCTGAGGGACCGCTGTGTGACTGCCCCTGTCCGCCCGAGCACCCGTGCACGCAGCAGCCCCCGCCGTGTGCTGCTCCCACCCCGCGGCGTGCTGTCGTGGTGCCACCGGCGACAAACGAGCCCCATCGTGGCACTTGTCCTTCTGCAATCCCCGGGGACCCCGTGCTGTGCCGGCAGCTGCTGCAGCCCCATGAGGCGGTGGCCGAGGTGCACGGCATGTCTCGCAGCGCTCGGTCCTGTGTTTGTGTCTGTGCACATGTGTGCCTGTGCACGTGGTGCCTGCAAGAGCTCTTCACTGGGTCCTGCTCTTAAAATACGTTTCTGTGCTTTGGGAGGGTGCTGAGAGCACACCACAGCGTCCCTGCCAAGAAGAAGCCCGAAGTCATGGTCTCTTGGGTTGGGAGATGGCATCTTCTGCGGCTGGGCCTCGAGGTCTCCTGCACCGCACCCCTTTTGCCAGGTCTGCATGGGATGGGCTGGCCCAGCCTGCTTTGGTTTTATGGTCGGAAAAGCAGAGATAAGCAGCAAAACACTATGGCAATGAGACGCACACCTGTTGCTCTGTTTTAATCCTTCCACCTCCTATTTGACCCGTCTTTCCTTCCTGGAGGGGAGCACAAGTGACCCATGGAGAGGAGGTCAGTGAGTGCAAAACCCCCTGCACAGCCCCCCCGTGCCCTGTGGGTGAGAAACAGCAGAAGGCATGCGGGGATTTGGGGTTGTTACCTCCAGCGTCCATCCAGCTGGAAACCTGCCTTGGGGTGAAATCCCTGCGGCGCCCAGGTGTCACAGACCTCTGGCTGTGCCCAGGACTGACGCGTGGGACTCGTTTCACCCCAGCCCTCTCGGTGTGGGTGCCCCGTCCCGGGGCTGGCAGCTCGGCGGGGTGCTCGGGGCAGCCCCGCAGATCCCGGTCGTGGGCTCAGCATGGCTGGGAGCTGCCTGCGGCGATGCTGGGCAAAGCGAGTGCTCCCACCCCGGGGCCTGGCCCGGCATCTGGAGGATGCTGAGAACTCGGGGACGTATCCAGTCATCTGAGCCGTTTAATTCTATTACTCGCAAGCTTTGAATAGCTGGTTTAAACACCCTTGACCTTCTGCTACAGAGCAGATCAAAGCAAATCTCTCTGCAGTGATACGCTTTATCTGATTCAAAAGGGAAGCATCCAATGAACTGCTTGTTTTGAAAACATTATTTTACGTTGTGCCCTATTAAATTGTTGACATGTCGCCCTCCAGCTATTTGGCATTAGTTATACTCAAAAGTTATCTACAGCATTAATCTAATTTTGCCTTTCCTCATCTTTATTCCTTGTTCTCCATATTACATTGTATAACAAATCTGTTCAAGGCCCAAATTGTTTCAAGACGGAGCTTGATAAGCCAGTGGAGAGGCCTGCAGAGCGGCATGGGACACGGGCTCCACGTCACAGGCTCCAGGATACCTGGTGGGAAAGGGCCCCCTGTTTGTCTGAACTTTCCTTTTTCCTCTTACGGGCCTGGGCTTGTCCTGGTCCTGAGCTGGACCATGAGGGATTTGAGGCTTGTACCACTGATGTATATACGAATTTGGGGGCTGGTTTTCACCCAGATGGGGCACAGTGAGTGCTGGAGCCCTGTGAGTGCCACAGGACAGCTATAGGCCTTCTACACATTTCAACAACCCCCCTGGGGCTGTGAGGTTTGGGGTTATTGGTGGTAGTTTTCCCCTCATCTGCTCTTTTCCTGAAGCCTGTAAGTGCTGCGGCCTTTCTCTACTGCTCTGAGCGTGCTGGAGATGTTTTTGGTGTGTGAGGTATGGACCCCCAGCCTCGGTTGCTATTGCCTGGCTGCAGTAGCTGCAGGGCTGGGTCAACAGCTGCCCTGAGCCCTCCAGTCCTACTCTTCAGTGACATTTTTGGGGGTTTCTTCTGAAGAAACTGTTTCTTAAGCAAGTGCTGGATCCAAATTGGCATCTTTTTTTTTTTTTTTGGCGTGAACCCATTAAACCATCGACAGGGAGAAAGAAGTGTTAGTGCCTTGCAGCCATCAAACCTCCGGAGCGGAGGGAGGGCCCTTTGCTGCCACCCCTCCGAGCTGCTCCGGGCCTCGGGGGGTTTTTGTCGTGTACGGAGTCATATTTGTTGTGTGCTCCTGTGTGATCCACTGCAGGATCTGGTGGACAGTTTGGGAGCAGCGAGGTTTGCTGTGCCAGAAGCATGCTCTCGCTCACTCCCTCGGTGGATGCTCTCACTCTTTGTTTGTGTTGCAATAGTGTCCAGATTGGAACCAGGTGAAAAAAAGTGCTCACAAAGCTCTCGGTGAAAAAAAAGGCTTGATTTAAAAAGTGTTTCATTTTGAGAAGGGGAAGAAAGCCTAAACAATCAGCGTTGTTAAAATTTTCCATCACTATCTTTTTTATGCAATGCCATTTCTTTCAGTGCGTACCAAACCCCTGGCTTTCAACAGCAGTATGGGGCTCCTGGGAAACAGTTTTCATTAGGAGAGCATGGAAAAGCCCCACAGAAACGGACCAGAGGTTTACAAAATGGAAACAACACTTCTCAAGAAGTCTTTTTTTCCAAGTTTGTAGTCCTTTCTGGTGGGATTAGAGTGGATCTGCTTTGTGCTGTTCCCTGCATGAGTGGAACATGCAGCAACGGAGTCGTCGTCCCCAAAGAGCCGCAACCGATAGCATCTGTGCATGCAAGTCCCCACATGACAACCCGCTGACTCTGTCAATCCCTTCCAGAGCTTTAGACAAGCATTTGAGCAATTTTCCTAAGACTGAAATATAGATTTATACCTTCTGTTGCTATTAAATTGTCTCATGCATAAAAAAAATAACCCATGACAAGATAAGGAGACTCAAGTTTTTCTAAAACCTTTCTGTGATTTGAAAAACTGACTGAAACCACGACAAACTGAACACGTTTAGCACCATCTCATCTCCTTTTGACATGTCAGCGGTTGAAAATATAGATGTAATTAAAAGGATTTGCAAAGCTGCTCTTATGCTACAGAGGCTTTTATATGATTTTTATAACGAACTTTGGTATTTGTAATATCGCACCCGGAATCCAAATAAATGTTTGTGGTTTGTCTCTTTTCAGCCCCCAGTATGTTGACTTTGGCCAAACATATTTATCTGTGCAATGCTGGCTATAAAAATGAAAGAAGCAAATGAACAAATACATAGCAAAGCAGAGTAGTCCGTGAGGGAGGTGGGTCCATCTACAGTTCGTAATTTTGAACTAGGGGTGGGGTGGTAATCCACATATATTGCACATAAACAATGTCATTTACCACCACGGTCTGGATCTACAAGGGTTTATAAGGCCTGAAAGCTACAGATAAGCATTTAGTAGGATTTACTGAAGAGCTTTAAATGAGACTCTCAGCTCCTCCTGACTTTCAACAGGACTTAAGTACCTTTTGTGAGTCTCGCTAAATTTTTATCTGAACATTCAGAGGTCTAAATACCTTTTGAAAATCTAGCAGGCCCTCCCCTATTACCATACACACCAAAGTATGATAGCCCGAAGGATGGTGGCAGGATTCCGACCAGCAAAACCAAAAGTGCTTCTTCCCACAGTGTGTCCTCTCTGTGTGGAAATCACTGCCGCTAGGCTTTGAGGATGGTAAAATTTCAAATGAGTCCTAAAACAATGCCTTTCATTCAGGAAAGAAAACTGCACCAACTTCCAGAAGCACCACAGTGGTGCTCACAGTGACGGAAAGCTTTGGGCTGCTCAGCACCAGGGTTCCCTGGGGAAATCCCACCGTATGCTTGCTCCGTGCTCTGCTGCCGGACCCTGCCGGAGACGGGACACTGGGTTACTGGGGTTACTGCTCCTCCTCGTCTGGAGAGGACAGACACCGGGAGGTAACTTTGAACAGATTCCTGTGTGACCCTGTTTCCTCATGGGAAAGAACAGCACAAGGCTGCCTATACATCTGCTTTTTTAAAGATAAAATCCTTCCTCTGACGTTAAGGGGAAAAAAAATGATGCAGCAGAGACGAGGATGAAGTTCAGTTCCAAAACTAACACACAAACAAACAATTAAAAACAAATAACCCCCCCAAACCCAGAAGCTATAGATCATAAGGAGCTGGATCCCCACGTGGCTATTAAACGTGACGGTTCAGATGGTCTCCAGCTCCCCGGGTCTCCCTACACAGCGGAGTGCCAGAAAGCGAGGAGATGCGCGGTAGGGATGGTTCTCCACTCCTCACACTGTCTGTGTTGAGATGATCCATTGCTCTGCTCATGAAGTCTGTCCAAACAGCACCGGCTCAAAGTCTGGCAATTCCTCTACCTGTGGGCTTAGAGGGTTTCCTGAAGGGTTTGCTGGAGCACATCCCCGTAGCAGGGAGCGGCGCAGAGTTTGGGCTCTTACCAGGCTGTGCAAGCAGCCAGCTGCAGGGCTTTTTGGGGAAAAAAAAAAAAAAAGAAAAAGAAAAAGAAAAAGAAAAGGATTGTGGTAGAGTGCCTGGTTGATTTAGAAGTAAATCTTAGGAAGCGAGAGCAGAGTGCAGCTCCTTACATCTAGCTTTAAAACTAATTGATCGCCTTCCCCAAGCACACAGACCTGTCTTTATTTTGAGTCCTTAAGGAAAGGTTCCCTCAAAGTCACCAGAGACGAATAATCCTTCAGGAGTCACTGCTGACATGGAATTATATTTTCAGTCATTTTTCAGTTGTGTGCGTCTACATCCTGTCACATTAGTTTGCTAACACTTGCAATGTAACAATGAGACAAACAGAGCATTGTGCTGGTCCAAGCCAAACATTCATCTCTGCTTGGCACCGGTTCAACAGGCCTGTCAAAACTCCTTGCGAGCTGGCCAAAGCTCATTAACAGTGGTTGGATGCATATTTAGCATGGAAAAGAGCTTTACCAAGGGCTCTTGGTAATGTGGGGACTGAGCGGGGAGGAAAGAGTGGGGACATACTCCTTGCAGAGTATTTGTACCCAAAGCCGAAGTAAAGGGAAAATGTAAGTATCTGTGGAGTGAACATGTTTCAAGGCAGTGCTTTGTGTGGAGTAGAAGTGAGTTGCAAAATCCCTGGGCCCAACGCCAATCCTAAAGCTGTCTCAGAAGAGGCATCGATGTTATCACTCCTCGATGTGCACGCACGTAGGAGCTTGGTCTCCCTGGAACGGGAGCGGATCTGCTGACTCCGACTTTCCTTCCCAGCCCGCCTGTGGTGGGCTGACAGAGGTTTGGCTGCAGCCATCTCCCACTCCCACTACCCTGGGTTCACTGAAGTCAACGCAAGGATCTGATTTTTGGGTCTCGCACGAGCTCTGGTGAAGCATCCTGGGGTGCTGGCTCGGCACGAGCTCAGCCCCCGGCAGCCTCCCGTACCTGTTGGGGCTGGTGAGGCACTTCCCCAGGAGTGAGGTCATTACGGAGCCCGAACGTTTGTGCTGAGCTCAAGTCAAGAAAAGAACTATCAGGGTGCGAGCGACACTTTCCTACTCATCCAAGATGTTCTCGCGGCCTTACTTTCAGGATTGTCCAGCTTCAGCACATCTTTCCAGCGGATCCTGCAGGAATGTTGCTGATGTTCAAAGACAAAATGTCAAATACTAAGGAAATTTACTTCCAAACATGCATACATGAAATGGAGAGAAGAAATCCTTTCCTATTTCATGTGCCCATTTTCATACACCAGTGTCTTAATTAGCCTGAGAGCATCTATTCCTAAATTCCTACCTCCTAAAACTCCTAGCACTGTTCCAGTAAGTTCACTCTTGGACAAGGAACAATGAGAGACAAAAAGCCTACATGCTGCAGGAGAAAAGGAGAAAAAAGAGAAAATCTATTGATCCTTAAAAAACCTTTTATTTCCTTTGCACCGAGGTGATTCTTTATGAAGGTGAATAATTAAGACGATGGAATTGAGAAGATCTTTAAAAAAAGGTGATGAAAGAAGCCATTCATGGACTAATTAACAAAATGCTAGAAGCAAATGTTAACAGTTAACTGATTGAGTATCTCAAGGTGTGGTTCATTTAAACCTAGCACCTGATTGCTTGCTTGCTTTAACACTTGCATGCTTGCTTGCAAACAATTGCAGTGTTCACTCTGCTTGTTTTCTTCCTCCCATCTCCCTGTGAGCTCTTGAATGTCCTGAGAGGGAAGGAGTCCAGTAACTTGCATTTGTGCCCATCCTGAGCTGTGCAAACAATTTAGGATTCTCCTGGAGAGGGGTCTCTGCACCAGGGTCTGCCTGTGTCCAGGTGAGTGTCTCTCTGAGATCTATTTGGAAGATGCTGAGAGGTTACTGGATTGCTTGTTGTAAGTGTTAATCCATTATGGATTGCTGGACTTTAGTGTATATGATTTTAAAATGAAAACCACTTTAATGTTAATACTTAAAGGTGTACAGAACTATCAGAGCTGTTTGCAAAGTCTGCAAAAACTAAATACTCTTGTAAGAGCAGAGAAGGCACCCAGAGCAGGGTTTTCCTTGTCTCACCGGCCTTTGGGTGAGAGCTGTTTTCTCTGCACGCAACCTGCCTGTCCCCTGCCCTGGGGCTGGCTCCTCAGCAGAGCCTTCTCCCACAGAAGATGCCGTAGTGTACAGCTGTAGGCTCCAGCACATCTGTTAAGAATCTAGTGAACGTAGCTAACAGGATTTTTCACCTTAAATGAGGTTTCTGTGAACTAATCTGCGTGTTTTTGTTTGTGGCCCTCCAGGTGATGAGGGAAAACCTAGCTGCAAGGCTTTAATGTCTATTGCACCCTTATCCCAAGGTGCTGAGAGGCCTAATTGTGTGAGATGTTACTCTGTTAAAGCAGTGCTTAGATTTTAAGTAGATTTAGATTTGCAGTTAAAATAACAAAGCGTACCAAAAGGGAAGGTTCCAACCACGCTAGCCTGACTGTGTTGCATATCCTGTGTATTTTTTTATGATGTGAACCCTAATACACACGTTTTACCGAAACCCCCTGACTTTAATATCGGGATGCTTGTAAAAACGCGTTCCATAAAACGTGAGCGAGGCGAGCCTGGCTGGCAGGGGAGCGTGGCTCCAGCGGTGCTGCGGGTCCCCAGCTTGCATCACAGCTGCTGGGGCTCTGGCACCTTGCTTTAGGAAGCCCTGGCACCCACGGGGCTGAGGTACCATCACCCTCCAGCAGGCGGGTTTGCTGCTGCACGGATCTGTGTGCAGATATGACCTTGCTCGGGGCTGCTTCCAGCCCCCTGCAGAAGTGTACCGGAGGTGACTGGGTTTGGCACCTCAGCTCCTTGTCTGTCCTGTTTCACCGCTCTAAAGCACTGCTGGAGCACCGACCGGTGACGTAGGTGGTACTGGTGACAGTCCGATAGTGGTGACGGTAGTGGGCATTCACAGGATAAAGTAATGAGGTATAACAGCACAGGAGCAAAACTTCATCTCTGGCAATAAGATTTGTACTGGGGAAAGGGAATAACAATATTTTAAGAGTCACTATGAAACTTAAGAGTTTCTTAAAATAAATTACCTCGTCCTTCAAAGAGACTGACTTAATTTTATTTTTACTTTTTTAATAATGCAATAATCAATAATAGATTAAATCTCCATTCCCTTACAAATCCTCTTGCACAGTAACAACAGAGGAAAAAAATCTCTGGAGGTACATTAGGGAAAGCAATTTGAACACAAACCTGGATGGAGTGAGTTTCGTTCCAGAGGTAGCAAGAGCATCCACCTGGCCCTTTCCTTTTTACAGGCTGCGTGCTTGATGAAGCCCTGCCTGAAAAACTGTAGCCTGTGAATATTACCCACTCCATTTCTTTTTCTTTTTTTCTTTCCTGCAATAAGCGTGAAGACACTTCAGTGCCTGTGAATTAATTTTCACAGGCCCTTTAGCCGCGGAAGCCAACTTGAGGGAGATTTGCTGGCAGCGTGGCACAACGTGGGGGTGCCCGTGTCCTACGGCAGGGTGGGGACAGACCTACAGCCCCGCTGCAGCCTCTGGCTCCAGGGAGCCTGGCGTGTCTTTAAAAAACGATGTGTTTCTCTCTAGCCTCTGGCCATGGCTCATTAAACAGAGAGGTGAGGTACATGGTCAAGTGAGTTATGGCTGGGAGGTGGGGGTGAGCCTGCAGTGAGCAGAGCTCCGTAGCAGGGTGCTGGGGCTGCTGCTCTGCACTGTATCCCCTGCAAGGGCTGGGTGGGATGGGGAGGGGAGCGGGGGCTTTCTGCTCAGCAGGAGGCTCTTCTGGGGTAGTTATCACCAGAACATGTAATGAGCGTGCCTGCTGGGGTGGAACGTGCTATATCTTCTGGAAGCAGAAAATTTTGCTTCTCGTGCCGTCTGACTTGCATCTCTCCTGAGCATTAAGATTAGCTCGGAGAGAAGTGTTTGGGAAGGAAAATTTAAGTGCAAAACTGCTTACTTGGTATTTTTTTTTTTAAAGTGCAGGGGAAGGAGGGAGTGTATTTGTGGACCTTGAGATTCTGACACATGATGATGCTAAAGTACATGTGTGATGTTTCTTCCGTTGACATCTTAAAAATGCGAAGTCAGCACTGGCCAGGATGCAGATAAGCGTGGAGCTGATGAATGCTTGCATGGGAGAAGCTTAGCTGGAAACCATATGGGCAATAAAAAGGCTGAGAGCACCGCAAGCAGGTACTTCTGCAGCAAGATCCATGTTAAACAGGGCTCTTGCTGCTTAGCCTTGGTGCAGGGGTAGTGCAGCCTGGCTGTACCCAAAGCAGCTTGGTTAATCCTTGTCTGGCTTGGCTTCAAATTGGCATTCAGTGCTCGTGGCATCTCATATCGATTGTGTAAGATGCACAAATGATCTGCTGTTAGCCTCTGCCTTGCACAAACCCTGAATGCCCGCTCTGCACTGGAGCAAACGAATAATTGAGAAGATCGCCGCTGCTCTCCAGGACACGTGCGCTCTCCTGGATGCAGAGGTTGACAAGTTGCATTAAGTGCAGGATGTTTTATTAATCACCAGAGTAAACTAAGACATAAAACCTCCAGAGCTCGCTGGCAGGAAGGCAAGTCACTGCTGCCCCAAGGCTGGAATAATTTATGCTCTTTTCTTTTAATGTACTGCCTTTTCCTGCAACTCCACAAGATTTAAAGCCCTTTGGAAAAGGGTGTGTGTTTGTGCATGGACTCCCAGCTCAGACAGTTCGAGCACCTCCTCTGGAGGGGTCACTGTGGTGTGTATCTGCTGAAGGAGAAGCTGACATCCGTCCCTGGGACACACAGGTTTTATGTAGAAGTGCAGCCAGCTAAGCGCGGAGCAAGGCTGACCACAGGAGTCAATGAGAGTTTTGCCACTGACCTTGAAGGATCCAGGATTTCACCCCTGACTATACAGTAGCTGATCCAGCCCTTTTGTTCATCCATCTCCTGGAGGAGAGCTTCCCCATAAATCGTGCCTTGAAAGAAAAGAATGGACCTGACCTCAGCGTCCTCCTGGTGCTGGGCCTAGCGAGGCCCGGAGCCTCCTCGGTGCTGAGGGGCGCCCGGTGACTCGCAGCCACCTTCAGCTGCCACCGAGACGCAGGAATTTACAGGTCAGCTTCTACTGCCCGTTTTGACCAGCAGGCCTGTCCGTACGTCGAGGCACCGCTTGACAAAGTGAGAAATTATTTTTAACACGTTTGTACAGGGAGGTAA
Organism: Anser brachyrhynchus; assembly: GCF_964034855.1. Classification (NCBI taxonomy): domain Eukaryota; kingdom Metazoa; phylum Chordata; class Aves; order Anseriformes; family Anatidae; genus Anser; species Anser brachyrhynchus. Next base: position 4,300,371 of record NC_137705.1, read on the forward strand.
TAGATACGGTAGAGGGAGAGAGGCGCGCTGCCTGCGGGCAGCCCCAGAGCTCCTCGTGGGCGAAGGGGACATTTTGGGGTGCCGAGCCCACCAGGTGTGGGCTGCTGGGGCCGGGACAGCCGTGCCCAGCCCCTGGGGCAGGGCAGGCTCTGCAGAACACCTTACGGACAGCGATCCTCAGTGCCGAGGAGATGGAGAGAGGGCCCCAGCAGCAGGGAAGGCTGCTCCCGCTTTGCCGACAGCGTTCTCGAGCTCTCACAACATCCTCAGAGTTGCTGGAAGTTTTTCCCCCGTTGGGAGCCCCCCGCTGACTTGTGGGCCTCTCGCTGGCAATTTGGGCAGAATCTTCTTTGTTCAACGGCCTCCTGCTGCTCTTTTCTTTCCACATTCCCCCCACCCCCTTTCTCTTTTCTTTAAAAGCTTTATTGCGAAGCAATAAGTCGTTTCCCACCTCCGTGCCTCTCCATTCTCAGACCCCTCTCCTAAGTTACAGGAGCTTTTTCACCTATACATTTAGGTTGACCCCAATAACACTCACTGTTCTCAGCTTATGAAACAACCGGATTGAGAACTGGACAGTAAGGGAATATGAAACCATAATATTTTATTTCTTTTACTTTTTAACAATCTGTGCTGGTGGGAGTGAGGGCTCTGCCGCTGCCCCTGCAGCATGGGCACTTGCCATCAGTGCCCTGCGGGGGACTCGTGCTGCTGCATGTGATGGAGGGCTGGGGGCTCCACTCCTGGTCACCCCTGTCAGGACTGAGAAAATGGTCAGACAGAGCTACTTGAAGTATATGTGTAAAATAAATCCAACCTTGCACATAATATTTTGTCCACTTCTCCATCCAGCAGCTTAGCTCCGTCGGCTGGGTGAGCCCGGCAGCAGTGGGGCTCTCCTGCTCCCAGCTGCTCCTGCCCACGAGTGCCTCATTTTAGAAGCAGACAATGGGTGAAATTAATGATGAAGCCAAGGCTTTCCAAAGGGATGCTTAGTCTGAAAGGAAAAAGCAGCCACACCAGGCTGTTCTCACCTCTGGGCTTTGCTGTCTGCCTAGGGTTTGGTGCAAAGGCTTTTATTTCTCAAGGCCCTGGGGGTGAAGGGAAAACAGGCAAGCCATGCGTGGAGGCTGCAGAGGTGCAGGGGTGATGGGAGGTGGGAAAGGAGAGGCGTGCTTCCTTCTTCTGCCCCGTTTCGGGGAGTGCTGTAATAACAAGGTGGCCAAAGCCGACGGGATGGCAGTGGGGCTGGTGTCAGGGTTGCTCACCATGGTGATCCACGGGTCTCTGTGCTGTGGGCAGGGAAGCACCTCCCTGTAATAGGGCTGTGTGTTAATTTGGGTGGAATAAATGGGCCAGTACAGTCAAAATCTGAGTGAGTCTCTGCTATGGTGCAGTGCGAAGCAGTTACCTGAGGTCCAGGGCATGAAATCCTAAAAGCTTCACTTGCCTCTTTCCAGAGTAACCATTGCCATTACAAATCCTTTGCTCCTTTCACTAAAGCTACAGTGAAAAGAAAATAGGCTTCAAAATTTCAGAGGTAAAGCACGTAAATTGGAGAAGCTAGCTGCAGAAGGTTACAGCGGCGCCCTTTTGGGGCAGTCTTATTAAAATCTCACAGCGTGTCACTTAGGACCAAGCCATACAAGCCTCCAAAAGCAGGAGGGAAGAACTAAGGTAGGCAATGCGGTTTGCACCTATTTAGCAGACCAGAAGCACTGTTGTTATTTCGTCCTTGGTGAGGTCCCATTGCAGACACAGAACTGATGCTCCAGTCTCCTCCAGGCACAGCTCTGGGTGCAGTTACATAGATGCTGATCTTTCTTCTTGAGCTAGTTCAGGCTCCTTCCCATTTGTAGCCTTTAAAGGCAGTTTTCTGCATCAGTCCAAGGTGCACAGATAACCTGCTCAGCGGGAGACGTGGCCCTCCTGGGAAATCTGTGCTGGCTTCAGGTAGACCTTAATTTATTTGATAAAAGCAAAAGTGTAAACAACCTAATCTCCCCTTCAGGCCTTACAAGTCCTTCTAATTATTAGCACCAGAAGGAAGCTGAGTTAGGTTCCTCCTCTACCAACCTTGGGAATTAAATCCATCTCTAGGTCTCTCATTTATTTATTTATTTATTTATTTATTTACCAGTACCATGTTTGGGTCTATTTTGGCAATCAATAACAAATCCTTGCTCTTTGCTGGATGCTCCCAATTTGCTGGGGCTGGGAACACCACCGATGACTTCTGATGCTTTGTGGAAGTGTGTCCTGGGACCAGGGATTTTTGGCTCACTGCTTACTGGTTTCTGTGCGTCTTGGGGAAAATAAAGGAGGATGAAAAGAAGGTATGCTGAGAAACTTTTTTTCTGGTGTCCTTTTATTCCTCTTCTTCATACCTCCCAGGAGAAGACTACTTCTTTCTTTCTCTTTTCTACTTTCTCCCTGGCCTCTTTTTATCTCGGAGGCTTTAATATCCAGAACTAAAAAAAAGGAAGTGAATGGAAGAGGTAAATCTCCAAAGTCTGGGCACTACAAAGCTGCTGAGTAAGATGGAGCTGTGTGCAAGTAATTGCAGGGGGATAAAGGAAGCCAGGCCTTGTAGCAGGGCACGGCTATTGGACACATGCTTCCTCTATCTTGTGACACTTCATGATATTCACAGAGTGTTTTGGTAGTTGGCTAGAGCCGTGGGGTGTATAGAAACCAGCTGTGTGAGTTTAGGAAATTCAGCTATCTGGACCCACAGGCTTGTACTTTTCCCCCGATATGAAAGGCTAAAGGTACATTTCCTATTGTACCCGTGGCCAGGCCCTTTTGTTTGCCATCTGTTTTGTCTCCAGAACTACTATGGACTCCTAAAGTCAACACTGGATCCACATTTCACATAGTAGAGGCCTTTTAAAAAGGCGCCTATGGCAAATCGGAGGCTCTTGAGCAACCCTATTGCTCAGGTAGTGACGTTCTTGCCCTGCTCCTGTGCAAAATGCTTCCTCTACAGTACTTGCAAGGACGCTTTCCCCTATCCTTCTTTTCTACTCGCTGCCTGGGCAACTTCCTGCTCTTTTCTCCTCTTTTCTTGCGTGAGCCTTCATTGCATCCCTCAGGTCTGCTTTGGATTTCTTCCTAAATAGTTCTATTTTTTTTCTTTTTAATGTCTATTTTCATCTAAAAGCCCAAATCTAGCTCTTTATAGAAAACACACAGGCAGGTTTCCGCTCTCCATCCTTCTCCAGTGCAAAGTTCAGCCCCCAAAGAGGGAAGCTGACACAAGTTCACGCTTCTCATGGAGCTCAGGGCACAGCAGCGCTCTCTGGGAAGGGTGGAGGCAGCCGTGCCTCTTCTGTGACTTTCCCCTGGTGCGCTTACAGGGCCGTGCTGTGGCCTGGGCACCAGCTGAGCCCCCCAGGGGCTTCTCGGGGCCTGGAGATTCAGCATCCCACGTTACTGTCATCTTCCCCTCTCTGCCCCTTTTCTGCCAACCCCTGCTTCTAAATGCAGAGGTTGGTGAGGCAGCGGAGACTGAAGAGTTTACAGATTTTTAGGCAGGCTGAAAGATAGCAGTGATAGGCACCAAGCCTGGCTTAGGTTTAGTGACACAGCTCGGCTGGGACCAAAAGATCCCATAAAACCTAAAGGAAAGATTTCCATCAGCCTTAATGGGCTTTTGGCTTTGACCTGATGTGGAAAGGCTCCCAGTGACTCCAGTGGGATCTATGTGCTGGTTTCACACATTGACAAAGTTAATCTTTTTTTTCAAAACAATAAAGAAAGATATCTTGAAGCACTCTTGTGCCTGGGCTCAAGGCAACTTGTGGCTGACTTCTGCTTTGGCAAAAAGGGCTCAAACTGCAAAGCTCCTTGGAGAATGTGGGTGCTTCCGACGAGGTGAGGTACAGCCCCTTGTCCTGTGCCCATCCTGGCCGGTCCTTTCAGGAGCTGCATTTGTCCGTGGCTGCTGGAAGTGGAGCATTTCCTAATATGTAACTTATTTCAGTGCTGTTCCAGAGGCTGCTGGAATGCAGGAGACTTCCAGAGTATTTTAATAAATACAAAAATTTAAAGCAAGTGCAGACATGCTGGTTCTTGCCAGCTCTCCTTCCTTTCTCATTCAGGGTGTGTGTTGCTTTTATTTTTTTCATGAAGTACCAGCTGAAGAAAGAGCAGAGCAAGATATAATGCGGGTGGGATGGCAAACTCTCTGTCCTGCTTCTAGCTTCCAGCAAGCTCCCAGAATTGTTGGTACCACGTCGTTTTGCCCTGCTTCAAGTGACTGGCCGAGCTTTCCCGCAGGAAGCGCCTGTGGGATTAGAGAGCAGAGATTTTGTGCAGAGCGCGTTTGGTTCTCTATCACCCCCGAATATAAAGGCCGGGTCAGTCACTTGTCAGGGATGCTGGGCGTGAGGAGGATGCTCAGGGCCAGGTACCACATGTATGTAGGTTCTCCCTCCTGGAAGAGGGATGAAGCCACAGTAACATCCCTGAGCCAGAAGCTAATCCATCCCCACGCGACCAGAAACTTATGCTCCAGAGCCACAGAAAGTAGCTTCCCCCCCCCACCTTGTCTCAAAGTTAATCCTGCCCAGAGCTGGTTCAGCACAGTCTCGCTTCCCTGGTATCTATAGGCATGGAGACTCAGCCATTCTGACATTTCTGGCTGTGAATCCTGCCCTTAGCAAACACACTTGATGCTGATACAAGGTCTCTTGGCTGCCTGTGCTCATATCCATCTGTCGCGGTGGCACCGTGCCCGCGAGCAAGATGGTGTGCTATATTTACTGGAGCATAGGTGCCAAGCGGACCAGATGTTTCCAGCAGGAACGTGAAGCAGGGAGGCAGGGTCCCTTTTAAAAGCACTGGCTCTCTTGGCAGCGCCTCGGGGCAGCAGCTCGTGGGGGCTCCTCTCCCATCCCTAAGGGCGCTTGCCAGGGGCGAGGCGACGTCGCCCCGGCCATCGCAGACCGATGCTGAGCCAGCCCCGCGGCTGGTGCCTGCAGCAAGCGTCCTTGGGCTGCCACGGCCTGAGGCAGGAGGGCTCCATCCTCCTGCTGCCCTTGGGGACGGCCGTACTGGTACCAAGGTGAGGAGAGCGTGTGATGACGCTCGGGGCTGCGTTTGGCAGCCGGGAGCGCAACCCTCGGCGAGGTCTCAGGAGAGGCAGTAAATAAGATGTTATTTTCCTCTCTGCCTGAGCGATGACTTTCTGCCAGCTGTGTGTGAGCCTTGCTGCAGTGCCTGATCACTGTCCCTTCTCCCCTTGGCTGTGCCAGGTCCAGCGGGGGCGATGGCAGCACCCCGATGGGAAGTGGCTTGTGGCTGTGGTGGCATGCAGGGTGCTGGGAAGGGCTGCTCTTCCACTGGTTGTTCTCGTTTTTCAAGCAATCATTAAAAAAAAAAAAAAAAGGCAGCAGTATCATTTGTGAGTGTTTTGGGAACCAACTCTCTGGTATCTGCTCTCACCAGCTACAGAAAAATCAGCCCTATAGGATTACTGGCTGCTTAAACCCAGGAATCAAGAGTGTTTGAAGTTCCTCTCTATTAACAAAACCCCTGGAGTTTTTTTTTCTTGATATCATTGTCAGGGAGATGTTGAGGTTTGAGATAGCCATCCTGTAAGGACGCCGGTTCAGCTATCAGATGGGGATGTGAATGAAATTTGTATGCCTTGAGTTTTTTCCTCCTGCTCGAAGAGATGAGTAAGACAAATCCCAGGTAACTCAAAGAGCAGCTGCCTGTGGACACTTCCTCGCAGTAATGCCACTCTGCCTCAGAAGAAATGGGAGTCTTCAGGGTTACTTACCGGCAATAGAGAAAAATGCATTTAAAGAATGAGGGAAAAAAAAGCTAAAAGTTTAAGCAATTTTTGCAAAAAATCTGTCGGTTCTATATTTATTGTTCTGATTGACTTAAAAACCGAACTGCATCTGTGTTATTCCAATTAAGCAGCTCGGTGCTTCTGTGGTGTCGTAGCAAGCATCTTGTCATGAAGTCGAACTCTGGAAAATAGTTTTTAAGCTCCTGGGACCAAAACCTGTATTTTTATTGCTGTTGGCTGCTGCTGTTTGTGGAAGTTGGAGCAATGACCTGATAATTTGCCAATCACCACGAAACATGCGCTGCTTAACTTTTGTTCTTGGTGTCCCAAGTGAAATCTGCGCTGCTTGCGATGCTTCATGAAATATAGCAAAGCTTTTTAAATTTATGGGGAGTTGTGATAGACCTGGGAAGCTGACGCTGCTGGCTTTCATACAGATGAAGCTGTCTTTTTCTTCAGTGCAGAAAGCTGAACTTCGTGCCTTCAGTGTTAGCTAGTGCCAGGACTTATGAGGACAAAGCAAATACGCCGAGCCAACTTCAGAGCTTGCAGCATTTGTTTGTTTTTAAGTAGGGCTGGCCAGAAAACAAAGACTTTGTGATACTACTGTAGGGAGGTCTTGCGTTTTCTTACCTTAAATTTTGAAAGCCTAGGAAACTTTAAAAAAATTTTTTTTTTAATAAAAACTGTTGAGAATTAGAGACCCATCTCCTCCAGACAGCAACCAGCCGCAGAAGCAGAGGTGCTGTGGTGGGAGAGCTGTGACCGGAGCCGGGGTGAGGGTGAGCGTTTGAGCAGTGACGGGTCTTTGGGCATCTCAGCAGCCCTGCTCTGAGCCATCGCTTCACGCTGGCTACGGGAAATCCTCACCAGAGATGCTGCTAATCTGAGCTGATGCATTCCCCCCAAAATCCCCAGTTTCAAGAGATAAAAACATCACCCGCATGCGTGACTCATCTTTTTTAATTTTTTTTTTCCCCTTTCAAATTGATCGTGGAGCCTGTGTGTACTGCTGCTAAGGGAAAGCACCTCGGGCAGCCAAACGGAGGGGGCTTTTGGGGGAAGGAAGGGGCAAAAAGTCCTCAGCGAGTGAGGAGGCTGATGGGCATTGCTGGTCGAGGGCAGACAGACCCTGCTCACTGCACGGGATCCAAGTGTGACCGGCAAGGGGAGAGCTTGGGCAGGCTGGGAGGGCTCAGGAAGGCTTCTGACCTTCCCAAATAGACGAGGAAACCACCCCGTGAGGCTCGCCCCTGTCGGGGGAAGGCTGGAGAGAGGCTAAGGGTGAGAGGGGCTCCTCTCGGCCAAGCTACTGACAACCAGGTACAGCAACTCGGATCCTCGAGGTGCATTTAACGAGATTAAAGTTCCCTGTTTGCTCTCCCTTGCTCTCTTCCAGTCCTAATTAACTCCCGCTTAAGCTCCCCACACCCAGCCGTCGAGCTCCGCAGAGGCTTGGGGTCCCGCGGGTGGGTGCCTGTGGGGTGCCCCTGCCCTGAGATGAGGTACAGCGGCACCGCAGCACCTGCTCCCTTGTCTGCTGCTGCTGCCATCAGAAGGCAGCATTTCGGAGCAGAGGGAATATATATGCATATAATATATATGCATATTTTTCCTCTCCCCACCCCTTTGTCTTCAGTGCCTCCCCTCCTCGGGGACTGGGCTCCTCGCTGTGGGGAGCACACCGGCTTGTTTTGGGGTACTTTCCTCTTGTGGCTTGGCTGTGGGGATGATCTCTGACGGCAGAGAGGTGCTTTGTGCTGTCACCCTGTGCGCTGTGGGCACACGGGGCCCCCGGTTACCCATCGGGGTGTGGAGCAGCTGCCACACCGGTGTCCCTGGAGCGGGTGGGAGAGGAGCGGTGTCCTCAGGTCGGTGGCAGATGGAGGAGAGGAGGTGATGGAAGAGAAGTCACTCAGCTGTCTGTGTCCCCTGTGTCCCTCTGTCCCTCCCAGCAGCCGCTCATCCTCCCACGGCTGGGACGTCCTGGGCTCTGCCGAAGGAGAAGCCACCTTTGAAGGGTATTTTTAACATCACCTTCCTAAAATGTAAAGGCTAAAATCTCCTGGCAGACAGAGAGCTATTCTTCTCTCTGATGAAGAAACTATTTCCTTGTACATCTGGTTCATATTTTTCTTTAGGTTTCTGCCAGAAACAATTCTGAAAACAAAACGCAGAGCAGAGTGAATGTATACATTCCTGAAGGATTCCTTCACCGCTCCTCTCTGACCCAAACCTACAGCCCTCCTTACCAACCTTTTTCATTTCTTTTTAATTAGTTTTCCTTTCAAAATGTGAAAACATATGGCCTGATTAGCTCTGGAACACTGCTGCCTGCATCATATAAAATGATCTACGTTTAGAAAATAATTACAGTGAATACAACAAGAAAAATATCCTGGTGCAGAAACTGTTTTTTTTTCCTACTTGTTTAAGCCCATTATCTCTCCAGTCAGATTTGTCTGGAAATCCTTATTAATGGCTGCATTACATGATTCTTGCTGCTCCGAAATGTTGCTTTTTTCTCAGAAATCCAGGTTTTAGCCCCCCAGAAGGGGAAGTGGTGCTGTTTGGAGATGTGGTTAGGCTCGGTGCGCAGCCCTGCGGCACCTTTCCTGCGCTGGCTGATGCCGCTGAAGTGCCGTGGACATGGTGCCAGGGCAGCATCAAGGGTGTGCGGCTGGCTGGGTAGGGGGTCAAAAACCAAAAGTAAACCAAAAAAAAAAGCAACGGGAGAGAGGTATCCCAGTTCTGCTGTACCTAAACTGCAATAACTGAGAGGGACGGGATGGGAAATGGGTGGGTCGGCACATCGGAGCGCCGTGAGCACCTGCGCACGGGATGAGCCCCGTGGTGCTGTCACAGCACCGAAGTGCTGCCCCTGTCGCTGCTGTTGGGGAGGAAAAGCCTTTGACAGCCATTGGCCTTCCCTAATTGGGAACAGAGGTTGTGCATTAAGAAAGAAATGTGTAGTCCCAAATTATTTATGTTCCTAGCGGGAGCAGCGCGGTTGCTGCTTTGCAGTCAGCCTCTGCTCGTGTTTTTTTTGCCAAGGTATCCAGAAAATGTCTGAGCTCAGACCACTCATTCTGCAGGCAACCCGACAGCAATGTTTGCAAACATCTTATCGAGGGGGGCTTGTGTTGTTGCTGATACAGAGAAAAAAGTCTGGGTGGGGAGTAGGATCCCCTCTGGCCCCCCCGAAGAGCTCTCTAATTTCTGTTGGGGAAGAAATTCGGATTTCTTCAATTTCTAGCTTAGTTTCTTTGCAAAAAGAACGAGTGCAAAATGTCTGGGGGCTTTGTGAAGGCCGTCTGGGCTGATTGCTTTACTGGGAAAAATCTGGTCCTGTTCTAACTCGACCTGAGGAGGGAAGGGTTGGCTCACACGTTGCAGGCAGCACGGCAGCTGCGGGTCCATCCACGGAGCTCAGCGATGCTGCGGGGTGCTGAGCCCAGCCCTGCGAGGACCGGGGACTGCTCCCTGCCTCTCTGCAACTGAGAACCAACTGGTCTGGGCAGTGGGAAAAGAGCTAATTTGCCGTTTCGTGTAGTAGCTGGGTCTCATTAGGCTCAGCTGGGCGGACGAGAGGTCAGGGCTCGCCGTGAGAGGGCCGGGAGGACCTGAGCTGCCATCAGCAGGGCCGCGGTTTCAGGTGGGGACGGAGGAGGGCAAGTGGTGGCGGCTGGAGTGTGACCCCACCAGCACGTTTCTGGTCACTTTTTAACCCAATATAGTTGTTTATTCAAACGTGCAAGCGCAGGGAGCTGTGCTCGCAGCAGGAGCGGGGCACTCCTGGCTCGGACACGGTGTGGGGGCTGTGGGACGGGGCTGCCCTCTGCCACGGTGCTGAGCCAGAGCCTGCTGCCCTCCTGCAGAGAGCTGCTGCTTTCACGCTCCTTGTCGCTGCTCCCTCGTCCTGCTAAAAAACTGAAATGACTGATTACAAAAATGGGAAAGGATTAAAATCGCTAAAAACAATGCAAAGGGAAGAAAATAGACGAGCTAGCAAGGGAACGGGCTTATCACTTCTTGAGCAAACAAACAAGTGAAAGCTAATTTTCCAAGCCAGCAATTGAATGATTAATGAACCACCTCGTGATTAACCCTTCATCACGAGCTCACCTCCTCCAGATAGCTGCTCTGCATGGCTCTTGCTCTCTTTCACATTGGAATAAAGATGCAGTTTGATGGTCATAAATCTGCAGCTCAGGTTGTATTTCAAAGGACTTTGACATAGCAGGGATATCTGGGGAAGGAAGAAAACATGTTGTAAAGATGTTCCAGATGTACAACGTGCAGCTTTGTCTCAAGCACCACCCGTTTGTATGTTTTTTTCCCAGCACGCCATCAAAATAACCTCTTTGACATAGGAACAACATTTTTAAAAATATGAACTTGTCTTTTTTACTGCATTTTGGTAAATGATTAATTTGCCTTATATTAACTTAAAATGAGCTCATTAAAAGATTTCTTTTTTTTTTCTTTGAAAGCACTGCTCATTATACTATCATTTTAAGTAATTAAATCAGAATAAATGGCTCTGTGAAGCTATTTTAATGTAACATCTAATTATATCTGACCTAGATGCTGAACTATAATCATTAACTACATGAACTGTGTAATGTTCTGCAGACTCTTTAATAATTTATACAGGCTGGATTCAGCTGCGTGGCGTTGTAAGCTGAAGTCATTAGATACCACGCACCTGTAGTCTGCGGGGGGTTGCTGGTCAGAGGCTGATTTTTGGGCTGTTTTTCCCCAGCGCAGCATCAGGCTCGTGGAGCTGCCAGCTCGGTTTGGCCAGGCTGGGTGGCTTCTCCTTTATTTTGTGTACAAGGGTGGAGCACGTGTGTCCTGGGCACGTGTGTCTTGATGTTTCCTTCTGTTGGACTCTCTAATCAAGGTAATACATTTGCACCAGGTGTATTTAAGCTACATTAGACCATAACTTAGACATTTTTCCATGTGTGGCCACAGCACTCAGTTACAAGAAGCTTTGGCTTTTGCTAACAGTACCATTGCTGGTTCCCTTCCACTGAGGCTCAGGCTGTGCCTCCATTTTAAGCAAAATTTTCTCATCTGTTTGCATCCAGACTTCTGTTCCCTGAAAGACTCGCTCGTGTAAGAAGTACTCCTTAAAATAAGCGTGTGGGGGGAAGAAAGATAGGCTTGTGGGGCTCTGAACCTCCCCCTGCCTCAAACAGAAAGAGGGGTTGGGTGCTGCCATTGCCACGGATGGCCCGTCCATCCTCCCGTGTGTCGCCGCCGGGCTGGGCGCCTTGTGGAAGGGGACCACGAGCACCATGTTGCAGCCCATCCAAAAATTGCTGGTGCCACCTATTGGTGGAAAGCTGCCGGCTATAACGTGATTAATAACGTGATTAATGCACGCGGTCGTGCCCTCTGCACCTCGTTTCCCAGCGGGCGGGTGGGTCGAGCCGGTCCTGCTGTGAGTTTTGCCATCGGTGACCGGTGGCAAACGTGGCTCGCGTCCCTCGTGTACCTGCGGCGTGACTCGCAGGGCAGCGAGGTGGTGCGTGGCCCTGGGGGAGTGAGCAGAGAGCTGGGGAGGGCACAGCGAGCAGCCAGGCTTGGAGAAATGGGTGGTTTGGGGTGCGCCCGTGAGCCTGCTTGGCTTAGAGGTGGTGGGTGTTCCTCTGACCGTGGTCAGGACGTTGGGAGAAGGCGGTGCGTTGCAACGCGGAGGTGGAGATGCTCGTGCGGGGCTCAGAGATGGGAAATCACCCCGAGATATCACCCGGAGAGGGATGCGGAGCCTGGGGGATTCTCCAGCCTCGCAACGGAGCTGAGCAAGAGCTGGATCCCTGCCTAGGGCCCTGCTTGCCGCTGCCTTGGTGCGTGAGACCTTTTGCCAAGCCCCGATAGGCAACAAAAAGGCACGCTGGCCTCCTGCCTGGTGCGCTTAAGGAGTTTTATAGCTGTCATACGGCGCAGACCTATATTAGCATCAGCTTTAATGCTCCCGGGAAACATCCAGCCACAGCACTGACATCATGGACTAAAGGCTCCAAAGGTTCACTTGCTTAAGTGGCTATTTGTAACAGAGTCTTTTAATAAAACCTCGTTAAAGGGGAGCTCCTGCCTGAGCCTGGTTTCTGAGACAGCCGGACCAGAGCACCGAGGGCCAGCCTCGCCAGACATTTTGGGAGTGTGGGGGGAGCGAGCAGGCCCTGCAGGGACCCGGTCGGGGCTGGAGAGAAGCGCTGGGTATTGTGTGTGGGCTAATTCCTCTTGCTGGTGTTGGAAGGGCTGGTGGGAGGGAGACCAGAAGGGCTCAGGTTCATCCCCAGTTCCTCCTCCCCACCCTAATTGCTGATTATTTTAGCCCCCAAGCAAGGGGCAGAGGGTGCAGGGTGCTCCCGAATTAAGCTGCAGGGATGTTGGTGCTCCCCCTATGTCGTGTCCCTGAGCCACGGCTTGCAAGGAGCAGCCCTGTGCCACCGCCACCACCGATGCTCTCGTGGCAGCCTGAACCTGAACCGCAGACTGCACGCAGGGCTTTCTTATTTTCTGTTGCAGTTTGGCTGAATCTTTTTTACCTTGTGCTTCAAGAATAATCTGAATTCTAGGGAAGAGGTTTTTTTTTAACGCCTGTCTCCTCTGTAATTTTTCTGTCATGCCATGGAGAGGAGCTGCTTGAAAGATTTCAGCAAAGAAATTATTCTCTACTTCAATCCTAGTTTTTTGTTGTTTTTTTAAATACCTAAAAAATTACTCTTTGATGTGAAAATTATATGCACTTAGAGATATGCTAATATGAAAATGATTGGAGAAATGTTGAGCATGGAGAACAGCTCGTTTCCAGGCACTCTCCTTCCCCACCTGCATCTCAGACAACCTCGGTCTCATCCTTCCCCACGCAGGTCTCTGTCTAAAGCCACGTTATTTACGTTGCACAAGCTACTCCTCTTTTAAATAGGTATAAAAGCAGACGCTTCGTGTTTGTGTTAGGGGATTTTTTCTGTTTTCCAAGTGAAGGGTATGCCGGTTTGGTGACTCTTTAATGTGTGGCTTTGCCAGACAGATGGTGCTGAGGTACCAGCTCGGGCGATGTTTAAGGCACAGCTGCACTTTCTGGGGGCTGCAAGCCCAGCCTGAAGCCGTCATTGGTCACGGCAGAGCTAAAGCCCCTCCACCCCTGGTGCTGAGCAAGTTCAAAGTGGTCCCAAGCTCCCCCTGCTTTTCGTTTTGCATGGATAAAAGCTTGCTGCTGGCTGAGCTAACGCTGCCGGCCTCGGCCGCTGGTTTTGAGGGGCTGCAGCCTGCTCTGGTGTCTGTCTGCTTTCAGAGGTGTTCTGCCTGTAGGTCTTTACGTATGCAAAATGTGATAAGCTGGGGAGAGCGGGATGACGGTAGAGCAGCAGCTGGGATCGTATCTTCATGCCTTCTTCCCTTGCTGGCTTCAAAAGTAGGATTTGGAGTCCGCAAAAGCAAGGCTGGTATCATCACAGCGAAGGAGGACTTTGTTTGCAGCAGGTGCCCTGCTGGGTGCCCGGTGTGGCAGCTGAGATAGGAAGAGCTTCGCAGGAAGCCTGAGAAGTGGGAGATGCTTTTTGCCTGTGAACCTACCGAGTCCTGAGGTTTAATGTGCCTCTGCTGGTGTCACTCCCGTCCTTTAATGTCCCTACTGCATGGGGCCTGTTCCTTGCGGCTGCTGTCCTGGCAGCCACTCAACTCCAGCAAGTCGTGCTGGGGAGAAAACCCCCAAAGCCAGCCCAATATATCGATTTCCCAACTGTTTTGCTGAGCGGCTGCAAATCCATTGGTTACGGTGACAAACTCAAGGCTCCCCAGAGGACAAACCCGAATTCCACCGAAATTTGCCAACCACACTGTGTCACAGCTGCGTCGCCTTGGTGTATTATGTGGTTCCAGATCTGCGCTGAGAGACATTAAAAACCCACACGAAATTTAAAATACGCATTTCAAGAAGTGCAGTGCCTTCCCACGGGGATGGCACCTCAGGAGGGTCCCCAAAAATCGGAGTAGATGACGCAGGCAAGCGGGGTTTCCCTTTAACAGGTGTTAAGGGTGCAGGATACAGAGCCTCGTGGGGCTGGCAGCTTCTGCTCGGAGTTGCGTTACACGTCCATCCGAGTCCAACAAAAGCTGGAATCCAGCAGCTGGGGGTGGACCTGCTCTTCACGCCTGGTTTCCACTGGAACCTCGCTGCAGGTTGGCTGTGTTTCTGGCACGCGCTGAGGGCTCTCAGCTCGCCCCGATCCTGCAGCGTGGCTCAGATCCCCAGCCTGGAGCTTGCCCTTTGCTTTGCATCAGTGTTAAACGGACTGCCTAATCTAAAACTCGCGTGCAGATTTGAGGGCTTGGGTATAGGCGAAGCTTTTCTGCTTTCTGTCCTAAACTTAGATAACTTGGACACACGTGGGCAGCGTTTTAGTCCTGCCAAGGGGAGGAGAAACATGATTTTTTCCTCCAGCAACGCCAGTTCTGAACGGGCTTGGCTTATTCCAGGGGGGAAATAATGCCCTAGGGTAAGGCACTGGAGAAACTGGCCCTATCTATGAAGCCTTATGGTAAATAAATCAATTGTAACAAGCTTTGACTTTCCCATGAACGTGCCAAAGTATGAAGCATGCTTGTACAGGGTTGCGTGAGTGGTTTTGAAAGCTTAGTGTTAGCTGTTGCGTGTAAGCAGTCCTGATCCTAGAATGCCTGGGTTTCACACGGGAATGAAGATATCCTGGCTCTTGGGAGACCATTAGAGGGAAGATATTTTAAGTGTCTAAGATGTGTGTGCTGTGAGTGTATGTAAAACTGCAGGTACTTGGAGCCTGTTACCAGCGCAGCAATGAATCAAAATAAATAAATGCAAATGTCCAGAAGAACAAAAGGAACATTAAACAGGCACTGCCTTCTTTGCTGGGAAACAGCAAAGTTTCAGAGTCCATAAATAAAAACCTTCTCCTAATCTAATAAATGTTCCTGAGGTAACTGGTAGAAATACCGAACTGGTCACTGGGTTGTAAGGGAGCATATTTCACTCCTGCCCAGCAAAAGGACCTGAAGCCTGTGCAGCTGAGTTGATTCATAGCCATTTGTAATGTCCCGGTTATCCCCAGTCGCAGCAGGTTTTGTGCAGCAAGCACTCCACTATGTCAATGTCTTGTTAATATTTTAGGGGGAGCAGAGAACAAACAGATCATAGTTCGCTGATGGGGTTTTTTTTCCTTTTTTTTTTTTTTTTTCTGGTGAACAGGCTACTGATAACATTGGAAGCCTGCACAGAAATGACTGCTTGATGTGCTCGTCAGTGGAGGACACAAAACTTCCTTTGAACTCGAGAGCAGAGGAGAGCACCCAGGTGGGTCACTGCCCGCGGCGCGCCGGGATGGATGCTGGGACAACCTCCCAGCTGGTGTAAGCTGTGTTTTGCTGTGATCTGCGCAGAAAAATCAGAAAGGTTTGGTTTGAGCATCCCTGTTACGTCGGGCGTTTCTTCTCATCTTTCTGCCTATGACAAACACAACCTGCGTGACGGTACTTCACAAAATAAACCCAACAGAGAATCCTTGCAGGGTGTCAGGACAGATGATAATAGCCCATTTCCTCTCAGGGTGTGCTGGGAAGGTCTGCTCCCTTTGCAGCTCGCCCCTTGCTCAGCATCCTTTCCGCTAGCGGGTGGCCACATCTGATGCTCCTTGGCCTGGAGGCGGTGTGTGGCCGTGGGCAACGTGGGTGCTGCTCATGGGCTTTCATCCGAAACCTGCCAGAGGCCCTGCGGGCTGGGTGCTGCTGGGGAGGAAGGATGTGAGAGGGCTTTTGTTTGGTTTGGGTTCTCTTTATGCTGACCTGAAGGAAAGAAGGCTAAATGCGGTGTACAGTCTGTGCTATCACTCATGAGGATATCCTCTCAGTAATCCGTATCTCCACGGGCCCCGGTATTTTTCCAGGGCAGGATGGTTCCTGGAGTCTCCCTAGATGTGTTTCAGCTGTAGTATTTTAGAATACCGTTGGTGATGTAGGGTTTTTCATATATACACAGACGAGAAAAGCCTCTTTACCTGAAAGAACCCAAGCGCACAAACAAAACGATGTGATTTCTGAACAGCCCTGCTTTTTAGGGACTTAGAGTCAAATTGTGCTCAAGTGTTGGTGGTTTGCGCTCTGGGAGCTGGGCACCTGGAAAAGGCATTGGCGTGGCGACCGGCTGCGCGAGGTGTCGGTTTTGGCAGGGGGGTCTGGTGCTCTGCGGGGCTCCTCGGAGCCTGCGTTTTCATTTTATTTGGGGAGAAACTCGGCAAATATCTTAAATCTGGAGATGCCACTTCATGTGCAGCCTGTTTTCAGAGCTATGAAGAATAGCAAGCCTGTGCACGTGAAATTTTGATCACACAGCCAGAGGGTTTAGGTGGAGGATTTTAGGAGCAGTGACAGCTCTGTGCTCCGTGCATGTCCGCAGTGCAGGGTGAGCATCCCATGTATGTTTCTCATCCAGCTGCAGCTCCTTTGTGCCATAAATGTTCCCCAGAGCCCTGGGGAGGAGAGGCATGGGTCTGCATAGTGGGCTTGGGGAGAATGGGTGCTGACAGCCTGATTTCTGCATCCGGCCAACGGCCCCTTCCCATGCCGTGCCAAGCCTTGGCTCTCTGCTTTCTCAGCCTTTCAGCACAGAAGTGGTGACATCCAGTGAAGCACTAATGGGGAACAGCATTTGTAGGAGATCGTCAGGGAAAAGATGAAACCCCAGGACTGAGTAGGAGCCTAATTCCCTTATTTCAAATGGTATTTTCTGAGTTAGGTGATAATCAGTAGGCCTTCACCGTTTAATTAAAGGGCTCTGTGAGGCAAATGATGCAGAGAACGTGCAGCCTGGGAGAGGAGCTGGAGGTAAGGGATGCTTGGTGGTGTCTGTGTGGTTTTAAAGTCTGACTGTCTTCCTCAGTGGGAGGAAGGCCCAGTCCCTGTGAGCAAACTGGGCAGTTTCTGTAGCTCCTCTGGAAGTGGGGAGGTTCGGAAGGGGAGGAGTGGATAGGAAGCAGCATCACCAGCCAGCTGGGTAAGGTGCACCTAGAGAAGCTAACGGCAGTCGTGCTGCTCCTACCAGTGCAGTGGTAAGCGCAGGCGAGGTTGTGTTGTCTTCAAATATTGATGTGTGACCTCCAGACAGCGCTTTAGAAGTGTACACTGATGCTCTTCATGTTTCATTAAAATCCAGGGGAGCTTTGTCACTACCTTCTATAGGAAAGATGATACTCCAAGATTGGCGCTTGAAGAACTTTTCAGGAGCAGTACTACAAAACAAATGTATCTCTGTGTGTGTGTGTGTGTGTGTATATATATATATATTTAAAACTCCAACTATTGCAATAATCAGTCGTGTTTTAGAGGAGGCTTCTTTGGTGACGCTTATCTTTCCACATTTGAAAAATGTAGCTTAGTGCAGATTAATTCTGAGTTGACTTTTCATAGTGCCTGCTATAATTTCTGCAGTTCTCCAAAGAGACTTGGCCCCTTGGATTACGAGCCTTCTTGGGTATAAGTTTAATTCTTCAAACTTCTAAGATTGCTACTAACTTTGTCTGGTAAATGGTTTTGGTCCAGATGTGAAATTGAGAAAAGGAGAGCCTACATACAGGAAGATCAACCTTCATAAGAGCTTTGTCCCAGAGCTGAACCGGATTATCTGGCTTCCATTTTCTGCCCGTGTTTGGGACCTAGGTGAATATAGTAATGTGGGTAATTAGTGTGTACTAGGCAAGGAGGATCATTTGACACTAAGCTTTTACATTAAGATTGCAGGAAGCGTGCCTGGACTCTCAGCATGAATGTGATCAGATCCATATGAGGACAGGGATATCAAATTCCCCAGCTTCCCGCAAAAAATGTTGTGATTAATCATGCTGAGAGTTGCAATTAGACCAAATAAAAGCAGCATGTTAAAGGAGCAAAGAAGGAGGTGATGTGAGTGTTATTAATGAGCAGGAGTTTTTGGCTTTGTAGTGTTTTTCAGCAGCGCTTGCCTGAAATGTGTCAAAAAAATAGAAGCGAGATAAATGTAGAATCAGCTGGCTGCACGTTACCCACGAGGATTTAAAATGAGGGTTGGGGAGAGGAAGAAAGATCATGATTACCCAAAGGAAAAGGGCTAAATCCATGGAGTGAAATAGTTATTAATGTTAATTGTGGCCATCATTGCACAGATGTGGGAGGCAGTGCCATGTGAGGCTTCGCTTGCACACCGCACTGGAGAAATGGTTGATGGGGATGAAAGTTTAAGACCAGCTAAAAAGGAGATGGGTCCATCAGGTCCCCTCTGAGCACTTGTCCTGGTAGCGGTACGGACCTGTGGGAGGTGAGGAGACCGGAGAACCTTCATTAATTGGTAGAACCACACTGGCAAAAAAATATCCTGTGCTGAGCTTGGCCATTATTCATCTTCCACTGGAGCTCCTCCATCAGCAGAATGATGCATCGCTGATTGTGATCTACTGTAAGCTTAATTAAGCTATCGTACAACACCTTTTCTGAGGCTTGCCTGAACTTTGACAGCAACACTTAATCTGGCTTTCTCTTCCTCTTCTTCCGTTGGTTATAATCTTTGCAGTGGGTGGGTTTTATGTTGGTCCTTTCCAGTAAGTTTTATGGCTATACAGCTTTCCTTATCTGTTTTTGTGCTGTGTGCTTGCAGAGATTTATGGGCTGAAGTATTAGATGCGGAGCAGGAAAAGGGGAAATGGAGCTAAAGGTATTAAAATCCTGGAATTCAGGCACTGAAGGAATTAAGTCTTTTAAAGAAATGACAGGAAAACCTGAACTAGAACCAGTAAGTGAAATCCCTGTGCTCTGGCCTCTGAAAAAGAACAGGCTGGGACTGCAGTCCTGGTCCTGCGGCTCATGCTGAGGAAATAAAGAGACTGTCAGGGAACTACGTGAGAGCTGCGTGCCCTTTGCTGACAGCTACGGCTCTACCTGTGCTTGTAGATCTGGGTTGTGTAGGGCACGGTGATGGCTGCGGGACCCGGTGATATACACAGAGCCCGGTATATCCCCGGTGCTACCGGTGGTGCAGTGTCAGCAAGCTGTACCTCTCCTCTTGCCTCTGCTCCCGTGGCCTTAGGCCACAAAGTCCTGTAATTGCTTCTGTCTCCGGGCACCGGTGAAGAAATAAGGTCGGTCTTTTGGGATGAGCTGTGCCCCTGCCTCAGCTGCAGTGCAGGGCTGGCTCTGGGAAGCGCCTGGCCTGCTTTTACATCCCTGCTGCATCAGCCATGTGAGTGGCTTCCTCCCGCTTCCCTGGCCTCAAGGTCAGGTCGGCTGTTCCTGGTCTAATGGGGTTTTTGTCATATTTATTAGGTGTTTGTGTATGTCTTGCCAGTCAGCCTTTGAAGCCGTCCTCTCCCGTACCTGCGTCCTGTTCATTCATCTGCCCAGTTATTGGCTGTATTTGGGTATTATGTGGATCAGAGTGGTGTAGTTATTAATTTAGGCTTTGGGCTTTTTCATAAGGCTTTAAAAATAAACTTGGATAGTGCAGAACACTGAAGTAAGCAAGGCCTCGGTGTGCTGGCTTGTGGCCCCTTCCCAGCCAGGCTGTCTTTTAAAAAAAAGTCTTTTAATTATAGAGACCAAGTCCGTATGCTCATCTCCTGCCTTGAACGTGGGGCTCTGAGCTGTAAAGCCTGGACTTCAGTTCTTAGCTGAAGTAGGCCAACAGCTGTCATCCTCTCTATTTCAGTTAGTGAGGACTTGGGAGAGCTTTGAATATTTGGCTTTTTGTTGCAGCGATCCTATCCCGTGCTATCTGAGCCATTGCCGCTCCTCCTGTCCCCTGGCATAGCCCACGACGGGCTCTGCTGTTTACCTCTGGGGCTGAGTTACCTCTCTCGTCGAGTCCTGCGTGTCTGCCTATTAACGACTCTTCCTTCTGCTTAGGTGCAGCCACTTACCTGCCGAAACGCCTCCAAAATGCTCATTTTAACCAAAACAACGTTAATCTGGAGCAGATGCCTAAGTGCATCTTAGAGAAAATTGCTCATGACTGTAGACCTGTCATCGCTCCGCTCACATGCACGTTTTCGCTTGCTCATGTGGTGACCACCTGCCGCTGGTGGCAGCGCGCTGAGGGCCTCACGGCCAGAGCCCAGCCTCTGCCTTTGTTCTCCACCAGGGAGATTTCTTCCCAGGCTCCGGAGCCTCGCTCGTGCGTAGAGGCCGTACAAGCCCATCTCCCCAAATGTCTTTGTCTGAATGTAGGCCCGAAGCACTCCTTGCTGCCTGAGAAAAGTCTTAAGGCGAGGTTTTGTCAGCTCTGTCCCCAGCGACGCTCGCTGGCTGCCTTACGGCCTCCTCTAAGGAGAGGCAGCTGGCAGCGCGTTGGCGGGCCTGACTCCCGGCCCCGAAAGGAGCAGGCGGTTCTTGTGTGGTCCTCAGCTCTGTGCATCTCTCCATGTTCGGCCTCTGACACGGGCCTTCCTTGTGGGCACAGCTCCACTGGCACACACGGGATTTCACCCGGTGTCAAGGAACAGCCTCCAAGGAAGGTGGGACAGCGCAGAGCCCAATGTAATAGCTTGGGAACAGCTCTCAAAGGGTGCACGCAGTCCTCCAGGGCTGGCAACAGATGAGACATGTTGAGAGCTGCTCTTTACAAAAGGAGTTAGCTTTTTTGTTCTCGTAAGTCAAGGGAAAGGCCCTGAGGTTTTAATCAATATATTGGTTTTCAGTGCAGGCCCCTCAGGAAAGTGGTACACGCTGTCCCCAGGCACTGCTCAGCTCTCTGTACCAACGGGGCTGCCGTCTCAGCGCTGATTTAGTTTTGATTCTTTCAAAAAAAAAAAAAAAAGAGTAAAGAAAAAAAAAAAGATAAAAAAGAAAAAAGAGAAAGTAAAGGCTCTATATAAAAACTCCCTTTTCCTGGTATCTTGTTAATATTCGCTGAATTCAGGGAGAAAACCGAGTACAAAAATCATTCTGGGATCATAAGAGACCGTTCCTGTGGAGGCTCCGTGTCAGAGTTAGGGTTTTGTCTTGCACAAATGGCTGTGATGAGCGCGTGGTGCGTCTCCTGGAAATCGCCTGCAGCCAAAGTTTTGTCATCCTGTGGCTTTTGTCCTGGAGGGGCTCTGTCCGTCCTTGACAGGCGTATGCAACCCTGAGAAGGCAGAGAGCAGGATTTGGCCGGGCACGCCTGGTTTAATTTACCTCTGCTGGACCAGCCTGTACTTCTGGCGTGAGCCCTCCCACCCCGTGCCACTCCTCAGCAGGCTCTGAGCCCGCTCCTGGTGCTGTGCCAGCAGGATCCCGGTGCTGCGCTTCAGCCTGTGACCTCCCGCTTCCTCTGGGAAGCTGTGGGCTGCTCCAAGGAGCCCGTGACAGGCAGCGTGGTGGGGGAAGCCTGTTGCTGGGAAATCCCACATTCAGCAGCCTCTGCTGGAAAAACCGTAAGTGCCCACAAAATTACAGAGGTCAAAACCCACCTGTAATTGTAACTTCATTCTTCTTAATTCACAAGTGATAAATTCGGCTCCCTCGGACAAGCCAGCGTGGATCTGGAGTATGTTCAGCCATCTTTGTTTTTTAAATAAAATAAAAAAACACTTTAGGCTCATTTGGGGCAGAATCTTATTACACCGTCCTCTGTAGTTTTCTGATACAGCGTGCCTGGGATCCCAGGTGCATCTCCCAGACAAGTGCAGCCCCTCTGCTGGGAAGTGGCGGATGATATCTGAATGCAGGAAAGAAAAAAATGCAATTGGGAAAGAAATCAGGAATGCTTCTTACCTGGGCAGCAGGCTCTGCTGTGGTTTTCTCCCCAGCTCTGAGCTTGGTCAGCATCACTCTCCAGCCCTCTCCTTTGCACGAATTTCCAGCCCTGTTGGCTCCATCCCTGCCCATACAGCCTCAAGTGGTCAGAGATCTCTACCCGCAGCAGCTTTGATTTTCTGTCCCATCGTATGGGAGAAATTTAAGACATCTCTAGTGGACTTTGTTTATTTATTCTGCACTTTGGCCAGCAGGGAAACTGCCTGTGCTGTGGTGTGAATTACAGTAAAATAAATAAATGCACTAATTGCTGCTGCTTTGCGTTGGAAAGGATTCTCACTTATGAAAACATCCCTGTAGGTGTAGAAAAAAGATGCATAAGGGCCAGAGCAGGCAAGTCGGCTGTCTGTCCTAATGAGCCATTGGAAAAGGGTTGTTTTAAAAATAAATTACTGAGCCCCAATGAAGTTCTCGTGTTGGCTTCAGCACGCTTTAGGGTAAAGCTTGTGATGTTCATCTTTGTACAAGCACAGGAGCGGCGGTGAAATTGTGTGCAGAGAAATGGAGGAGCAGCAAAGCGAGGCCGAGGTAAATGAAGCTGGTGCTGTGAAGGAATTCGCACCCGCCAGAGCTGCGTGCGGGGCTGCAACCACGTTGTGCCGCACCGCGCGAGCCAGAAAATCGACACAAAAAGAAACGATGGCGGTGGGGGGGGAACGCTAATCGCCATCTTTCCTTTCATATAAATGTGTTAATGGTTTAGTAAGTGTTTCCAAAAATGTGTGTGTGGGATTAAAATAGAAACCACAGCCAAGTTTAAAACGAGCTCTTGGCTGGGGAACAGACAGTAGTGCCTGTCCTTGCGCTGCGCTGGGGGGAAGGTGCGGGTGTGCCGCTGGGGCAGCGGGATGGGGATGGGTGTAGGGTTTGTACAAGGGGCGTTCTGCTGGCTGTTTGGGGACCTCGGCCCTCCTGCTTTGTGGGAACAGCGCTCTGCATAAGCAAAAAGTAACACGTACCAAAGCATGCGAGTGTTGCCATGGAAATTGGGAGTTGTTAGTGAGAGCAGGAAAAACATGAATGATCTGAAAAACCATGGGTTGTTACAGCTTCCTACCCTCTGCTATGCGTAAAAAACCCCACTGAAATAGTTTAATGAGTGGCTGGCAATCAGCTGCGCGTGCATGCTGCGGCTGGAGCTGTGCAGGGAAGCATGTACACGCTTGCACCACGCCAGCGGGACGAGTCTGGCCCATGCACAGCGTTGGTCCTCAGCCACCAGCTGGGGAAACTTTGGGCTGTGAGAGGGGTGCCCTGAAGCAGCGTGCTGGGCATGGACATCTCAGCAGGGAGCTCCGAGAGGAGTCAGAGCAGCGTGAGACCACCCCAGCAGCAGGGCGCCCAAGGCGCTCACCAGTAACCCACCCCGACGGCTTTCTCGTCCCGGTGCTGGAGGCAGGGAGCAGGACGCAGCTGGAGCACTGGGGGAACCCCTCCTGGTCCCAGCACCCGGAGGGACCCAGGGTGAGCGGGGAAGACTGAGAAATCTGCTCCAAAACCGATCAGATGGGAGCTGTGCTTAAATGGGCGCGACGATGTATGGAAGTAAAATGGTATTTTGGAACCGTGAGTTTAAATTTATATACGGGTAAGGAAGGCAGGAGGCCTGCGTTGGAAATGCCAGCACGCTTGCAGCTTCCAAGGGTTTATTTTAAAGTCAAGATGCTGGAAACGCTGCTCAGCATGTTTCCCAGGAGCTGGAGTGCCTCCTGGAAGCGCTACGGCCGTGTTTACTGAGACAGATCCCGCTGGAGGCTGTTTGGGAGCTGCTGGCAGCTCCAGGGGTTTTATCTCCAGTAGCTTGGTGACCCGACTGTGCCAAGTGCCCCAGAAGGACCAGGCCTGCAGCTTGGACCGAGCCTGTGGCTCCGCAGAGACGTGCTGTGCTGCGGGGAAGGAAATTGAATTTTCTTCTAAGGATGCTTCTGCATTCTGTGATCCCGCTGTACATTTCATCTTGCTCCTAAAAACAAACCAGCCAACCTCCAGCCGCCGAGGCGTTGTTCTTCCTGGTAAAAAGGGAAAGGCCAGGGTGTGATCGGGGGATTTGGTGTGAGGTGACCCCTTGGGGTGAGCGGGGCAAGGCTGGCCCTGCCACAGGCCCCGTGGGGCTCTGGCTGCGGGGACAGCGGTGGCCTCGCGCGTCGCACGGAGGCTCTGCGGCAGGACATGGCTGTGGGGAAGGAGCCGGTCCTCCCCCCGTGCTGCTGGGATATTTTTGGTATTGCTGTGATTAACTTTCTACTGTCGGCCTCCACCTGTGAGCGTATAAACTAGAGCCGTCCATTTATGAGAGGTCTCGGAGCATCATCTTACAAGGAGGGAAAGAATTTTCATTTATAATCCGTGCGCCCTATTCAGCAATGGGCTGTTCCCCCCTCCCACTGCCCACAGACCTCTAAGTGAACAAACAAATGTCTGGAAATACAGGCAATTTAGCTTGGAAGAGATATCATCAGTGTGGTTCAGAGGTTAATGGGCATGGAGGATTTATAACAAACCAGGCCTATAAAAAAAAAAAAAAAGGAAAAGAAAAAGAAAAAAAGGGGGGGGAGAGTAATCTAGTTGACATCTATTGTTCTTTGTGTAACAGCTCATCTGTATTCTATCTGGTGGAGGGCATTACAAAGGGAATTTAAAAACGTGTGCACACACGCACACACGTCTCCCTCTATACATACATGTGCACACACAAACTGAAATATAATGAGGGAAAAAGCCCCTGTAAGTTTGAACCAACAACAGCAATCCATATATCTTTACTTGCTGCCAACATCCAAGCACTGAACTCTCAAGGAGCCTGGATCCCTGCCATCATCTGTCCGTGTCTGATCTCTTTGGTAAATACGACGGCTGCCAAGAATGAGGCAAACGAAAAGCGCTCGCAGATTAGAAAGAAACACATGGCAGCCACTGACCTGCTGAAATCATAAAATACATCATGAAGTAAGAAAAGAGGGGAAACAAATCATCCTCTCAGGGACTGCCCATCTGCTCGCATAAAGCCGCAATCATTATTGCAAATAAATACATTCAGACTGGAGAAGTCTGGGAATAATTTAGGGGGGGCTATTTCTTTCTTTCTTTTTTTTTTTTTTGGAACCCTTTGGAAATTTTCCTACATAAACACAGTGATATCATCAGCCAGAAATAGATATCTATCAACTGTACCCTTTTTAATTATGTAAGGAGCAAGTCTTTATTTTATAGGTGTAATTAAGGAAAGAAATTACTTCCAAGGCAGGATGGGGCTGTGGTGTTGGAAATGAAGCCCTGTGAAAATGGAAGGTCCATGTTTTTTCAATGAAGGCTGGATGTAGCAGTATTTACTTCATCCGAAAAGCTCTGCAGAGTGAATAGTGTCTGTGTTTTTGCTGCGAAATGAAGGGATAAGGGGGAATGGCTTATATTAGATAACTTTATACGCAGCACGCTTTGCTTTTTTTTTTCCTTGGTGTTCCATAGGGATTTATCCAGGTATTAAATTCAGTGCAAAGACCCAAGTTGGGTTGGATTTTTTTCAATTTCAGGCTTACCGGATTAAATTTGACTCTTCAGGGCCTGCTAAGAGGCCTGAGTAGTACCAAGCCTTCCTAAAGCCCGGAATTAAGAGGTGAAGGAGGGAGGGCTGGTTCACGCGCGGGAGGAGAGGGCTGACAGCAGGAGCTACTTTAAGAAGTTTATCGTCTCCTTTTCTTCATTGTTTTCTTTTCCCTCGCTCTTTTCCACCAAACTGTGCTGGAAACCTTCGCTGCAGGGGTTATCCTGTATTTTATAGCACTCGGCTTCTCCGTGAGACAAAGGTGCAGTTGTGAGGCACTTGGTAACTCGCTCTGCTGGGGAGATTTGCTGTAATACGCGGGAGCGAAACTCCAGCGCGCGGTGCGTATCGGACGGGGCTGCGGCTGCGCTCAGCCTGCCGAGGGACACACGCGGTCAAGTCACCGGCACCGAGCTGCCTTCTTAGGGTGAGAGGAAGGCCCTCGGGTGCAGGACTGTCTCTGGAGTCCCACTGGGGAACGCGCCCCGTGCCTCCCATCTCCCACACGAGGTATCCCTGCGGCGCTCGTCAAAATCAGAGAAATGCCTTTTGTGTGTCACGGGTCACGCGTGTTGCTTATGAAATGGGTGTAAGTGTTTCTGAAAGAGAAAAGTAGGTTTCCAAACACACCAGAATGGGCAGAAAAAGGTGATTGTGTGGATTTATTCCCTTTCATTTGGATGCGCAGTTGAGCTTGCTCCCTGGGTACCTCTCAGCTCCCTCGGACCCGTGGGCGCATCTATCCATACGTGCTCACAAAATCGAGGGGGGTGTCCGACTCTGGGCTTGGGGCACGTGGAAGCCCTTGTGTTGTCCCCGGTTGTCTTGGATCAGCTGTTTGCCTGGTGCTCACAGGCACTGTGTGAATCCTGCCCTGTCGGAGCGGATCTATTGCAGCCGGGGGCAGCCTGCGGCCACGTGTCCATCGTGGTGCGCAGCCACCTCGTAGCTGCAAACCAAGCTCCTTGCGGTGGCTTCCTTTCAGTAGGGGATCGCTTGTCCGGAGCTGTTTAAGCTAGGAGAAAAGAAATCACAAACCAGCCTGAACAGGCGTTTGGGTGACGCTGCACAAACCTTCGTGCTCAGCACGAGATCTGTGCGCTTTTAACCCTCTGCTCAATATAGTGTTTTGCCACAAGTGATCAAAACTGCCAGCTCTGAGTGTGTTTTACCATCCGGTGACGTTAAAAACTAAGATTTTAAGAGGTTATGTTGCTGGCTCTTCGGCAGCATCTCTGGAAAGCCACAGGAAAGCTGGGCTGCTGGCTCCGGGGCAGGATCCGTCCGGATGCACCCATCCATCCTTTCCCCTGCAGCAGGGATGGGATGGAGCAGGAGACACATCCGAAGCCTTAGGGACCAAAACCCACCACAAACTCATAACCTTCATTTTGGGGCTTCAAGAGTTAACCAAGGAAGGCTTTGCTACGAGATAATTTAGCGGAGTCAGGAAGAAAATGAGGAAAAATCCCCCAGCTCGGAAGGCAGACAGGCTGGCTGCGTGACCCCTATTTTCTGGGGAAGCCAGCAGGGTAGTTGGATCTTGTCACGATGTGTTAATATATAGGTTCCTCCCCTATATCTCGAACTGAAGATTTCATGCCTGGTGCCAAGCAACTCTAAAAGCAGAGGGTTTTCCTGTCCCTGTGTGCTGCTGCTCTTGTTATGTTGCCATGCCTCTAAAACTGCATCAGATTCCTGGCTTTCTGGCTTCTCTGAATTTATTTTTAATATTGCTTGTCTTTTCACTCCTCTGCTTTATACACAGATTCCTCAGGGAGTCTTTTCTGTGGGTAAATCCCAATGCAGACCGCGGTGTCCTAGGCTGCAGTGTGGTACCTGCTTGATTATAAACACAGACAGCATTTTGAGCAATCCCCTGAGCATTTATTAGCACTTATTATTTCCCTTGGATTTATGAGTACCTTTACACACTTTGCAGTGGCTTTCTGATCTTTTAATTCTCAGCTTTTCTCTAGGTTTAAGTTAACACAAGAAATTGCACCTTTGCTTAACCCTTTGCCTCCTGTTGGCAAAGAAAGCTGGTGCTCCTGTGCTCTCCTCCTTTCCTCCTGTCCTGCAGGACTGGGATTTCTGGCTGGTGTTTTTAGTAGATGGCTCCTTACCAGTGCTCATTGGTTTGTGGTATGGCAGAAATTTCATTTTTCTCCTTTACTTGCTTCGTGCCAAAGTTTCTATCCTTAGTGACAATAGGAATCCAGATATATAACATGGGCTGCAGTATGTCATCTTCAGAAAATAATGATCCTGCCTATTTATCATATTTTTAGTTTCCTCTTTATGGATCCCAGGGGGTGCTCTGTTTTGTTTTCTTTTGCTTTTTTGTCTCCGTTCCAAGAACAGTGATGAAATGACATAACTTATCTTTCTTATTCCCTCAAGATACCGTGTTTGCATGCTTGCTGTGGTACAAAAGCTAAAGCTCCTCGTTCCCTCGGGGAACGTTGTCTCCCACTTGCTCGAGCCTTGGCGGGACCGCATGCCAAACAGCGCTGCCTGAAGCGCTCAGCTCGTGTGCAGGCGTGCAGGGGAGCAGATGCTGGGGCTTTCGCTGTGCTCCTGCTGATGTTTCCCCCACGAGCTTGTACCTCCTTGTAGGAAAGCCCATGGCAGATTTCCCTCTTTTGCCTCCCAAGGCATCATCTGGTGTTAATGACAGGGTGCTGGTGTGCGAAAGGATGGCAGCAGATCACCGATTTCACTCATGGTGTGGGCTCTGCAATGGGGCAGCACAACTGGGGGCAGCAAGCTTTGGTCCAAGCTTTGGCAGCACGGTTGGAGGCGCCACGGTTGCCCATTTTCCATACTGTGTGTAAGGAAGCTGGCCTTGGGGTGGTTCTTTTCCCCCCCGAAATGATGATGAAGTTACTTAAGGCTGCCAACCTGAATTTTCAGGTGATGCTAGGCAGTTATTTAACCGGCGGTGCTGAAATGGTTGCTAGGATGGCTGTGTCTGGGGACAGGCTTCTTGCTGATAACGAACCAAACACAGTCAGTCCGGGGCCCCCCGGCTCGCCGCAGCGGTGCCCCCACCCCGTGCCACTGCAGGCAGTGCTGAGGTGAGCTGATATTGCACAGTTTTGGCCCAAAGCAGGGACCACGGCCAGGTTTCGGAGCAGCACACCACAGGTGTGAATCCGTGGGGATGGAAGCGCGCGCGCCAAGGCAGGGTGCAAGAATTTGTTGAAAACCAAAACAGATCCTGTGTCTGTTTTCTCCCTCACCTCTTGCAGCCCGTCCGGATGGCTGAAAGGAAAGCTGATCACATGCCAGATCACATGCTGATGAACCATGTTGGGCTGTTAGGAAAATTATTGCATTATAAAACATAACATTGGCAAGGCTTTTCTTCTTTAATAGTGCGTCCTGGGGAAATGATGCGCCTCTCCTCAATCGAAAGCGATTGCTTGCCTCGAGCCCCCGGCTATGGAGGCAGGTTCCCGTTCCCATATGGTTGTGATTGGGGATGAGCACGGGCCAGAAACACAGAGCTGCGTTGTCCTCCCGTCCCCACGCGGGGCTGGAGCCGGGCCCTTTCCTCCTCTCTGTGGGAAAGGAGGTGACCTCGCTTCGCTCAGGAATTGCGCTGACGTTGAGCCCAAGTGGTGGGCTCGTGAGGACGTGATGAACCATCCCGGGTTATTGGGAGAGAACAGTTTGCACGGGGACGCACGGGTGTCCCATGGCACCCGGGGCTGCAGCTGCCTCCGTCAGCACTTTTAGGAGAAGTTTGTCGCTCCGAAAAGAAAGTCAGGCTCTGCTGGTACCATGCCTGTGCCGTTTCCAGCAAAGTGGAGCACGGGACCGATGTCACCTCCTGCAATGGCTTTAGCAGGCATCCACAGAAGCTGGATCCAGCGCCAGCTCCTGCTGCAGCACAAGACGAGGCCCAGGGAGGGCAAGGAGAGGGGAAGGGGCCGCCCCGCCGCCTGCGCCTGGGACAGAGCCTGGATCTGGCCCTTTGGGGACACAGGCTTTGCAGTGCTGTAAAAGGCCATTTTTAAAACATCACATCCCGTCCGCATTAGGGCTTTGGGCAGGTGTAAAGACCCCTAGCACAGACCTTGTGCATCTGCGTAGCGCTCCCGGCTCTGCCTGCACGGACCACCTGTCCCTCCTGTCCCTTTCCATCGAACTTTATTCTTTGCTTACCTTTTCCTAAACGCCTTGGGCAAACAAATGTAATTTTCTTAATGAAAAATGCATATATTGTTGTTAAACGGCTCCCGCTGTCACTGCGTGGCTGCGTTCCCCTCGGCCAGGGCTCGCTAACAGCCCGGGCGCCGCACATGTGCCGCATCCATCATCTGTCACCAGCGTGCACCGAGGCGTGCGAGGAGCCCAGCACTAACTCTATTTCCTAGCAACTGGAGGAAACCATTACACACCACTATTTTTCCTCTGTCAGCAGGATTGCTCCAATTTATGTAACCTACCAAATGTGTGTTATCACCACAACAAACCGTATATTCTGAGGCGTTATTTACAGCCCGGTAATCGCAGAGCTGCAGCCCCAGTGCCTAACGCTGCCTCGCTTGGGACCGCAGTCGGTCGGAAACCTGGTACAAGCGTAGTGAAGTGCTTCTTTGACAACGGCACCGACTGCTTAATTATTGAGGAAGATGGCAAACGGCGTGTTGCATGCTGAAGCCTGGGAAAATAACAAAACCCGAGTGCTGCTGAAGCCGTCTCAGTTTCCAGGCTAGGAAGGAGCTGTACCTGTGAGTAGCTGGGTGGGACGTGCTGAAAGGGACCGCTGGCAGTAATCAGCTCTCACAAACGACAAAGCTGGAAGTATGGCGGGGGAAATTCATCCTGGGGAATGTCTGATGGGAGCAAAACCGCAGCGTGGTGCCGTGGGATGGGGCTCTGCCTTGACGGAGCAGTGAGGCTGGCATCACCGTGGGGCCTGCTCAAAGCCCCTGTGAGGCATCGCCGAGTTCCCTCCCCGCAGGAGGCAGCTGCCAGGCTCTGTCCCCAGGCTCTGTCCCCTGGTCACCATCCCCTGGCCCACCCTGGTCCTGCCAGGCAGCCCCTCTGCAGGGCTGGAGTTCACCTGGGTGCCAGCTGCCAGCGAGGATCTCTGATCCAATTAACTTTTCGGGAAGAAAAAGGGCTTCTGGCTCTTTGGCGCATCTGCAAATCGCAAGAAGCAAATGATTCAATCAGCAGCTGAATATCAAGCAACCTTAGTGAGTGGCTTCTGCATCACCAGCCCGTTTAACAGCAGATTGAGCTGCAGATTAGTGAGACATTAGAGCACAGTGTGATGCATCACGGCGTAAATGGGAAGGCTGAAATCAGCGCAAGTTTCCTGGAGAGCTGCTTTATTTTTCTGTAATGCCAAGCCCATTATAGTCCAAAGGTTCTTAAATAACTCTTCTTACAATAGATAATAATACAGACTATGGCAGAAAATTAAAGAATACAAAAGAAGGCAGAGCTGCGATGAGGGAAACACCATTTGCAGAGGGTTCAATAGACTTAGGAGAGCGGTGCAGCATGAGAGCCCTCACAAATTCATACGGGCTCATTACACGGGTGCTGCAGTGGTCGAATCCAGAGCCAGGTGCCCACGGGACCCCTGCTCAGACCAATCACCCTTACGGTGCCCTGCCCCTCCTGCCCAGTGCGAGGACGTGCACCTCAGGTGGCTGAATCCATCCCCACGGAGCCTGCACGGTAACTGCGATGACGATGATGTAGCAGGAGCGAGCACCACATCAATTTTAGGTCTGAGCCCACAGACGAAGGGCCGTGTCAGCCTGACCACAGCCCCGTGCTCGCCGCCTGCCGCCAGCCCCCGCGCTTTGGAGTTTTGGCAGTGATGCAGAAGCCGCTGGGGCTCCGAGCGTGACGGATGTGTCACCTTCGGGATGCACAAAGGCATCCGTTGCGTCACTTAAACAGGAGCGTGGTGGGCTGCGGAGTTTTTGTTTGCTCATTTGTTAGCTATTCAACTCAAAATAGTGGAGCCTGTTTACACATGTAGCTTATTATTTGCAAGTAGGCAGCATGATGCATAATGCAGCCTCCCAGTTAGAGCAGAGCATCGTGACAATGATAAACAAGCCTGGGAATGTAAGGTAGCGCTTATTTTTCTTGGCTGAAGCTGCTCCCGATTGAGGCAGTGGCTTTGCCAGCTTGAAAGAGAGGCGAAGTGCCGAAACCACCGGAACAGGTGTTTGCTGCTGGGGTTTCAAAGGGCTGCTTACCCAGCTCTGCCAGTGTTGCAGGCTTATCCCATGCTGGCTGCATGGATGGCTGTGCTGAATTCAGGCAGCTGACCCCACAGGTTGGGGTACGGCAGCTGGAGCCCGAGCTCCTCGCTCGGCGGTGATGAGCAGCCCTCGCCCTTACGGTGCTCGCTTCGTTGGTGTCGGGTCCTGGGCAGGCAAAGCCAGCAGCTTAAAAATAACCCGGCAGGACCAAAACAGCCAGGGGTTATTTTTAGCTCGCAGCGTTTCCCTGTGTGATTCACCATGTGGCCTGTGTGCAGCTGAATCAGCCCTGGTGAGGATGTGACGCGGGGAGGGGACGGGATGGGGATGGTGCGGGGGCTGCTCCCTTCCCCCTGCAAGGAGCCCCGGTGCAATGAACCCTTTTAGCTTTAGCAGGCTGGCATAAGAAAGCCCATTTTTCTCTGCTTTTCTCACCTGTGTGCCCTGGGCGCTGATGCCAGGGCCAGGAGTGAGGAGGGGTGAGAGGTTGCAGCATCCCGGTGCTGAGCCCCGCACTGCAGCACAGGGTGCCACCGGGTCTCCTCGTGCCTCTGCGGGAGGCCTGGCACAAGGAGCAGAGTGGATTAACTGGCATAAGGAGCAGCAAGGATTAACTGGCTGAAGCAGGGGGTCTGAGCTCACCGGGGTCTCCAGGAGACAGGGAACAAGTGTGCGAGCAGTGCAGCCGTGGGCTCTGGGCACGGTGCTGAGCTCTGGGCTGGCACCTCCTCAGGAGCTGGGTGCACGGCCATTGCCTTGGGCGATGGAAATTAAGCCTTAAGCCCACGCAGACGGGGGAATCGCAGCCTGTCCAGCCGAAACACAGTCATATGTTATCGTAGCTGAAGCCAAAACTCAGCTGGGCCGCAGCTGAGCCTTGGTGGCTTTGTGATGTGGCATCGGGGTTTTGCTTGGGGGCAGCTGTTGATGCGGGGAAGTAAATTGCTTTGGTGGCTGTCAGGAGGCTGGGCCTGCGGATTTGCATTGGTTTCCCTCCAGGGAGTTTCAGCCCCTGCAGGAATCTCCTACGCTTGTGTTTGGAGCTAGCACTGGTCCAGCCAGGGATGTATCACCCTCGTGGCTTGGCAAAGCAACACGCCGCCAGCGCTAGGATCCCTCGTACCCTTGTGAAACTGCAGGGCGTCTTCTCTAGTCGGAGCGAGGCAGAAAGCATGAGGCAAGTTGGGCAATTTCAGGGCTCCGGCAGGAACCTTGGGCAGGACACTCAGACCCTGCTGTCAAACGGGACGGCCGTGACAAGAAGCGCCTTGTGTTCTTACACAGACTTTGAATTAAAAACACGTTCGGTGTCAGCTCTGCGCTGAGCTCAGCCCTTCAAGCACACACCAGGACTTGAGGAGTTTTTGCATCTCCTCTCACCCCCCAGTACTAAATCAGACTTCTTTGGCAAAACACATTTTGTAAGCTCTCTGGGGTGGTTTGGTGTTTTTTGGAGGCTTTTTTCGCTTCTCCTTACAAAGCCCAGGTGCCGGGACCAGACTGGGTGCTGAAGAAACGAGGGGGCTCCTCCGTGCCCGCAGTGTTTTCCGCTCAGTGTTGTTTTACACCGAGCAATTTCGGCGTGTAACAGCATTACCAGGGCTCGGGGTTTGTTGAAACAGTTGCAGCAAATTAAACCTGCTCGGGGCCGCGCGAGCGTGTGCGTGCTTGGAGCGAGCGCAGGACCTGCCACCCTCTCGGGCTGCGCTCCAGCCCCTGGGAGCCGGCGGCTGTTGGACGGGTTCCCCGAAGGATTTGTTTCCCTCTATTTACAGCTCAGCCGCTCGCTGGCTCCCCCCAGTTTTTGCGGGCATGGCTCGGTTGCTGGCAGCGTGGTGGCTGCCGTGGGCAGGGGGATGCTCTCCCACCTGTTCTGCTTCGCATCCCCCTGCAGCGCGGGATTTACACGCAGCGGTTCTGGGAACAATCGTGTTTCAAATGCGGGTAATCAGGCTGGCTCACTGCGAGAGCCAGAAAATAAAGCAGGAGCTCCAGAGCGTGCTGCAATTCCACCTGCGGCCGGTTGTGTTTGCGTTTCTGGGGCAAAGTTTTGCAGAAATGGAACAGCCCGTTCCTTACAGAGATAGGCATTAATCGCATCCTTTCCCCTCCCACAAGCTCAGAACAACCTGGAGTCCCCCCAAGGACTTCTGCGAGCTTTTCCAAGGAGGAAAGGATCAGTGAGGCAAAGTTTGCTGCAAGTACCACACATATTTTGAAGTGTTTCCATCTTGCACCGATACCCATCTGTGTATTTCTGTGTAAGCATCTTCAGTTCTAAGCTCTGATGTGCTAAAATATGTCCTAGACAGTTTTGATGAGACATCACTCCTAGATGTGCATGTTAATGATAGGCTGGCTGCCCAAACTGCTTCAGCATACCCCAAAGTGAGCGGTGAAGACGGTGCACAGCCAGGATGTAGAAAAGAGTCTCCCCAGGGGCCATCAGTATGGAGCTGCATCCTGCAGCTGAGCTGCTCTTCCCATCTGTGCAGGACACTAATGCAAAAATTGCTCTCTTTACTGCACTTTTCCCCAGTACGACCTTTTTAGAGAAATTCTGCGTTATTATCTTTTATTCTGGATTTTTGTTTTACTAGTTCCAGGTGACCAGCGTACACGAGAGTGGTTCCCTTAAAACAGATCACTTGTTTTTCTGTCTGTACGGGGCTGTGATGTACCCAGCCAGGGCTGCTCCTGCTGCCCCTTCCCTGCCAGGCTTGTAGGAGAGCAGCGGGCAGGATGCAGGCAATAAGGACCAGACCTCCACCTTCGACAGCTACTTCATCAGGAAAAGCTTTGCCCAACATCCAAATGATCCAGAAATGGCAGTAAAAACCTTCCGATTCAATCTGTTTCCATGCAGGTATGATGGACAAGAGCCCAAAATCTCTGAGGATATTGAGGGTCCTGAACGCACCGGGGAGGATCCGGGTCCATGTATCTGACCCACAGCCCATTTTAGGAAAAAAACAGATCACCACAGTAGCTAGTTCTTAAAAACGAAATTAATTTCCATGCAACACGTGGTCTCTGCTGTGCCTGCATCCCTCACACTGCCTTTAAATGTCACGTAGGTGCCATGCAGAATTCCTGCAGCCGAGCATCTGTCGAAGCTGTTGATCAGTAACTGGGTATTCCTGGTGCTGTCTATCCTCTGCCAACTGAAGGTGTTTCGCTGGTATTTTACCGTGATGCTTGTTCTGTGCTGTGTAAGGGAGGGGTGGAGCACGGTGCAGGATGAGGTGGTGGGGTTTGCTTGTGAAGGGCTGCAGCTGATGCTGTGCAAAGCGTTAAGGGTGCATCCGGGATGCTTGCGTATGTGTTTATGGGCAATTAATTTCCATCATCTTCCTCGTTTGGGCATTTTCCTCTGTTCTGTTGCTCCCCACTACTTTCAGAAATGAGATGCTTATAAACAACAACGCTTGTATCCCCGCCTTGCAGAGGGGATATAATTGAACTAGCGGATATGGTCCTGGCTGGGCTGTAAGCTGGCTGGGAGCGAGGCAGCTCTTGCAGGGACGGCTGGCGTGGGCTGGGGGCAGGATCAGGCCCCTGCGCATCCCAATGCGATGGGGAGGTGCGAGGAGGGAGCAGGCACAGCAAGGGGGGACAGGCACTGAAGAATCCTGGGCTCCTCCTGGGCATCAGTGATGGCTCCAGGGTATAATCCCTGCCCAAACCCAAGCTAGCCTTGCCACAGGGTCTCTCTGCCTCCGCCGGTGTCGTTGCTGTTATTATTAAGTGGCCTGCGAAGCACTGGGAGCCAATCGATGTTTTGGTGGAGTTGGGCTGCGAAATTCTTCTTTATTTCCATGGAAACCACTCCCGGCGCTCGGAGAAGCTCAGTTCCCAGAGAGCGGGGCTGCGGGGACGGGAGGGCAGCGGGAGACAGCGCCGCGGGGTGAGCGGGCTCCGTGCCCTCGCTGCGCTGCAGGCGGTGTCCCCCCGGCCCTGCCGGCGAGCAGTCCTGCACGGCTCCTGGGGAGATCTCTGCTGCCGAGGGGTTTTAGCAGCAGCTCGGGCTGAAACAACGCGAGCGGGGCTTGGGGAGCCACCCAGCTGATGGGTGGCAGGCCCAGGGAGGACGCACGTTGTCGTCGTCGTGGTGCTTTGTGCCCTTCCCTCTGAAGGCTCACCAAAGCGTACGCGTTTACGCGGGCTCCGTACACAATTTGCTGCTAAATGAAGTGCAGCCACCTCTTGGGTGGACCTGAACGCCTCAGAGCTGGGAGCAAAAAATAACAACGTTGGCACGTGGGAGTGCGGGGAAGCTGGAGGTGGAAGCGAGCCAGGATGCAGGGCAGGAGCATCTCGCTGCAGAGAGCAGCACAGCTCCCCCACCTGCTGCCACCCTTGTATTTAAGGGGAAACAAGAGATTTGCTTTTTGAATCCTCCGTTTCCCTTGATTGCTACGCCTTTCTATTTACCTCTCCACCTTCAGGAAATCTCCTGGTGGTCGGGAGGACCTTTCTCCCCACCCAGACCTTCTCGCACCCCATCTCAGAGGCTGGGGACCCCGCCGAGCTGTGGGTTTTCAGAGAGGGCACCCGCAGCCCTGCTCACAGCCTCTGTGTGTGTGCAAGAGCCTTGCCAGCACTGTTTGGCTCTGTGCTGAGTTACAAACGATCCTTCAAATGGAAACGTCTGGAGTCAGAGGCTTTGGAGTACGTGGGTACAGCACTTCAGCTGTAATTAAACAAGGGAGCCACGGCCTTGTGTCCTCACGACATCAGCGTGACAGGCTGAGGAAGCCCGGCCCGCTAATGGCAGCGGTGAAGGAGCCTCGGACGAGAGGGGAAGGAGCCTCGCGGCTGGCAGGGCCCAAACCACAAAGCATCGCTCCTCCTCGGCATCGCGCTGCCAGCTGAAGTGGGGCTGAAGGAAGGGAGCCCCGAGCCTGGGGGCTGCCGGTGGGCCACGGAGATGTCCCGGGTCCCCTCTGGGCACAGCACTGCCATTCAAGAGTCCCTGATAAACGTGGAAAAACAGGATTGGCTTGATGAAATAATAATGGACTTTTTTTTGTTTTTTTTTTTTTCCACTGAGAAGAACAAAAAAATGAGTCTTGTATCAGATCAGAAGTGACATTTGACCCAAAACAAAGTTTGTTCGTAATTTTCTTCTTAATTTACCTTTCCATTAAAGGCTTTTCAAATTCAGTTTCATCATAAAATGCAATTTAACTTAAAAATAAGCAATTTAGGTTAAAAAAAAATCCTGATTGTGTGTCTGTTTCCACAATCAGCCATTCCACGACTTAGCGAGGGCATTTCAGCAGTCTGGACTGAATGCAAATTCGCGAATAGCTTCAGCCCTTCTCCCTCCCTGAACGCGCCGTTTAGTGCTACCACGTCTCACCCCTCCCTAACGAGACCGAGACTACGAGAAATTTCAGATCTGGTTGTCCGGAGCTCTGCCACAAGGGAGGGTTTTCTATGTTCTGCGCCTTGCTGTGCTCTCAGCCCAGCCTGGCACCACGACGCCAGCCATGAGAAGGTTTGGAGGTGGAGCTGGGCGTGATTGGGACAGCACGTAGCCCCAGAGTGCTCGTTCCTGTTCTTGGGGACCAATTCTTGCTCGCGAGGACCATTTGTGGTGAGCACGGGGTGGCTGCGGTGAGGCTGCACTGGTGTCGTGGCTGGCCGCACGCTCAGCTCGTAGTCACGGATGTAACGCGTTGGAGCAGAGCTCCGCCCGGGCCCACGCTGCTGCGCTGGATCCGAAGAGCAGATCAGATTACTGCCAGACTCGTGAGCAGAAAGGGGAATTATCCACACGTTTCCGTGGGAAAAGTCTGTGCCGGGTCTTTACCCCGTGAATCCCAGCCTACCGCTATCGGCGAGCCAACGAGCAACTGCAGAAAGCCAGGGGCTCGTGCGCATACCAACATCTGCATGATGTTTTAATAATGCATAGATGGAAGCGTTCTGTTTTTAATAACAAAAAGGCTGCGAGTCACTCATCCATGACGGAGACTGGTGATTTGCAGAAATGCACACAGCCCCTCGAAGCGAGTGACCCCGTACAAGTGCCCCAGGCCGAAGTCGGTTGGGCTGGGCTTGTGCAAGACAGTTACAGTAGGTGTTTGTTGCTACTCTGAGCCTTTGAAGATGTGCCTTAAACTTTAGTGTTCAGGTGGTCTGCTCTCATAAAGAAGATAATGTTGATTAAGGGTGTGAGGAGTGAGCTCACTGAATGCTTCTGGGCACTGTCAGCACGGCCGCCCGGCTATCCACCTGCCCGGGGAGCAGCATCCCCTTCTGGGATGCTTCACTCAGGATCTCCAGCTCCCTCATGAGAGGCTTTAATTAGATAAAATTGAAATCAAGGGATGTGACGAGGGAGCATTATCTTCCCTGCTACCCTCACAGCCCGCGCTCGTGTCCCATGGGGCTGGGTACAGCGCAGCTGCCTCCCCGCGGCAAGGGACAGCCAGACGACGCCACGGGACAGGCTGTGACA
This sequence comes from Anser brachyrhynchus, assembly GCF_964034855.1. Classification (NCBI taxonomy): domain Eukaryota; kingdom Metazoa; phylum Chordata; class Aves; order Anseriformes; family Anatidae; genus Anser; species Anser brachyrhynchus. Next base: position 4,338,233 of record NC_137705.1, read on the forward strand.
CCGCGTGTGATCTGCAGGGGAGGCTTTCTGTTTGCACAGGGAAAAGCTGTCCGTCGTCGTTTCCCACCAGTGGGTAAACCGCGCCTGTCAGACCTCGTTAGGGAAAAGGCGGCTCCCGGGAGGCGGCTGTGCTGTATCCGCGCGCTGCCACCCAAAAGGGAGCCCGCAGCCCTGGCCGAGCGCCGTCACGCCTGGGCTTCAATTTCCAGGCTGTGCCCTGTGAATCGCTCCTCATTCATAAAAGGCAAAGATGACGATGCTAAAGGCAGTCAGCCTGGCTGTACGGTGGGGTTATTTTGCTGTGCTTGTATCGCTCTCAGCCAAGGTCAGGTCCTCAGCTAGTTTACACTCAACTGTAGCAGACCAGGGCTTTCCAGAAGTGCCAGCGAGGACGTGGCTCTGGCACGCCTGCTCTGCACGAGTGCTGGTGCAGTGACGTGCTGGTGAACGTGGGATGGCACGGAACCTGCTCCTGAGGGTTGGCGGCAATAGTTTTGGCAGAAAGATGTGATTAGAAAATGCAATTCCTGTAAAAAGTTACTGGAACAGCCTGCTGGGCACCCGGAGCAGAGCGGCACCGCTTGTGTCAGTTATAGGGTGTTATGGGACCATTGGGAAAAGACTAAAGATATTTATGAATAAAGTTCCCTGTTCTTTAAAGTATCAGTAGCTCATAGAGATGGCGAGACCCTGCAAAACAAATACCCGATGTTTTGTGAAAGCCGACAACAGGAGAGCTTGTGTTTTCAAAGGTGATCAACCCTCATCCTTCTCAGCCCCCCTGCCAGCGGGAAGCCTTCACAGCTCGTTTGGCACAAGAGAGCGTTTTCCTTCGGCCACTTCCATGCAGCAGCCGGTGTCTTAAATTGTCCAGAAACATTGGCTTCAGAGGAAACTTTGGAGTTTGCAGGCAGGGTTTGCAGCATGCTGCGCTGCTCCGCTTGGTGCTGGTGTCCTCAGGGCTCCTGTAGGAGGCACACAGCAGCACGCCCCGAGGGTGCCTTCGCCGAGACCACTGCTGTCTGGTTAGGCCAGAGTAACGTGCTTTTGTCAGCCGGGTATCGCCTTTCCAGGTTTGCTCCATTAATTGTTATAATTAATGCTTATTTTATTCAAAGTGTCAGATTGCTTCACTATGAAGCACAGGAAAGCTCTTCACTCCAGAAAACAAGGCAGTATATTTAATTGGTATTGAGCTGCAGCCGCTGCTAATGGATTTTAAAAATACAATAATCGAAAGGAATCGGCCTGACGTGACACGGAGTTAAAATGTTCTGACATATTATTATCCGGTGACCTGACCTGACATACTGTACTGCTACGACTGTTTGTGTCATGAAATAATACGGAAACAAAATTAATAATTTTCAAGCAAAATAGCCACAGAGCAAGAATAATCATTTTGGAAAGAAATTCTCTAGCTCTTCTCCTTTCAGTTGTCAAAAGCCATTTTAGTTCTCGGCTCAGCAGCAGCAGCAGCCGGGGTCAGCCCAGCAGAAGCTGTCCCCTGGCTCTTTCTGGTCTCGTGCTTCACACCAGGTCCTCTCCCCATTGCACGTGGCGTTGTCGTGACTTGTCGTGCCTTGTCACGACTTGCTGGGCTGCGTCGCCTTCGTGTGCCATCCCCGAACCTCACGGGGAGATGTTGCATTGCCGGGGGCATCGCCCCCTGCTCGGAAAGCGCAGCTGGCGGTGGGTTTGGCTGGCATCCAGCCCTGGGATCAAGGAAGCCACGTTTTCAGCTGTGTTTTCTGCCACCTATTAACTCAGCGAATGCCGGGCTTGCTTTAGTCTAGTGGTAGAAACAGAAGCGAATAACAAAATCCTCTTGCTGCTTGCATGTCAGCGTGCCCTGGCGTCCTCTCCTCCGAGCCTGGCATCATTATCCCAAGTTTAATGTTTACAATCGCTTATTTTGCTAACCTGGAGTAAGAAAAATGAATATTTTTCAGCTGGCTTTAACCCTTTGTTTCACCTTACCCCACCAACGCGAGCTCCCGGTTTATGGGAGGGGTTGATCGCGTTTGCTTGCCCTTCTCAGCAGAGGAAAGGACCCTGGACTGGTGCTGGAAGCCAGAGCCTGCAGAGCTAATTTCCTCTTGGTGATTAACCTCCTCAAGGCTTTATTTATTTATTTTTTTTCTCCTGTCCTCTTTATTGTGTTAAATATCACTCCCCAGCTATGTGTTACGAGCCCCGTCGGTTTTTCTCCAAAGGATTTCTCGAGGTTTTCCCAAGGCCCCCTGCTGCCATCAGAAGCGCCCCTCGTTGGGAGCGGGTGCTGAGCCCTGTCTCTGCAGGCAGCTGGATGAAAAGCCACGGAGGTCTCTTTGCACGTGGTCTCCGATTTAGCAAGCAAGAGCCGTCAGCCTGGGAGCAGTCGCGCTGCCTGTGCCGAGCTTCGGCTCATGCTTGAACACTTCACTGAATCTGATGGACTTAAACATGTGCTAAGTGCTTTGCTGAGCCGGGCCTTTCTCCTGATTTATGCCAGGGTAGATTAAAGTAGAATCAGCCCCTTAAGTGGTCTGTGCTGTGTTGTCAGCAGGCCGGGGCACAGCGTCTGCGCTTGTGTTTTAATTAAAGGTCCCACCTACTTGCGTGGAGCCGATCAATCTCTGCAAAAAAATGTCTGTGCAGCTGATTAGCACCGTACTACAGATAAATGGCATTAAGCACAAATGGCTTTTTGGAGAAGTAATTTATCCACATGGAAATGAAAAACACCGTGATTTTAACCGATGCTGCTCCGCGATCAATCACTCTGGGCACGGGACATTGGCTCTGCATGGAGAGGCAGGCAGGGCGGGTTTTGCTGCGGTGACAGTGCCAGCGGTGATGTGATGGGTGCTGGGGGGCCCCAGCGCGTCCCAAAACCACCTGGGTCTGCCCAGGTCAGGCTTTCAGAGCCAGGGCTGGTGCTAGAGCCCCCGTAGCCGTGTTCATTAGCTCACACGTAGAGCAGAAATGAGCAGAACATAGCTTCACTGATAAATTTTTAGTGGGCTGAAGGCTAATGGGTGCTTTAATGGGAAAGTGCAGCATTCCAGCGTGTTGGAACAGCAATAAGGGAGTCTATGGGCCATCAGTAATACTCCTGGTGATTAAAATTACTCTTCTCCCAGACCCACGTCTCTCAACACACTCAAGGCATTTATTAGCGGTCCATTATATGCCCGCTTCTATCTTACTGCTTAATTTGAACGCTAATTAACATCATCATGCTTTCTAAAACACAAATGGCACTTGGTAGTATTTCATTAACTGCAGGCTGTCTGTGGGCAGTAAGAGCCCAGCTTCACCTTAAAAACTCCCTTGGTGGGCTCCCGGGGCCGCCGGTGCGAGAGGAACCTCTTGTGTGCGTGGTCCGATCCTCCAGCTCTCGCGGCTATGGGAAGCAAACCCAGGACTTCATTTCCCAAAATACTCGGGTGGTAGCCAGCAGAATTGCCTATATGTCTAAATATTCGCTTATTTATCTTGCCGAAGTGGGGCCTGGGGCTTGGCTTTGCTGCTGCTCCATGTTCAGCTCGCATTAGCAGGGCAGCCTGGAGCAGGAGAGGGCAGAGCTCGCCCCAAACACCATGAACACCGTGCGCTCCTGAAGCAGCATTTTATGGACCTGGGGACTTTCACAGGCTCTTCGCTGAGACTTGTTCTCTCTCTGAACTGGATAATCCTCATTTGCCCCACATGTCCCCATGAGGCAAGCCCTGATCTTCCCTGGTGCCCCCCTCCTCTCGCCCCTTCCTGCTCTGGGCACAGTGGGGTCCTTACTGGTGTCACCCCAGCACTGGGTCCTGTTGGGATAAACGGCTCTGTATTTTGCAAAACCAGAGCACGTCTGCCCCATGCTGTAATTCCCACCTCCTCTTCTGCAGGGCTGCTGCCTAACCGCTCATTTTGCATCTTGTCCTTGCACAGCCAGTTATTCAGAGCAACAGCTTCTCTTGCTGCTCGACTGCTGCCTGCTGTCTTTATCCTGCCTCTCCACTTCTCCTACTGAACCCATCTTAGAGATCGCTTAAACCTCTCTACGTCTAATCACCTCTGTTTGTAGTCTTTCTTTTGACACAGCAATAGAAGACGGTCATTCCGATGGAGTCCCCAAAAGTCTGGATGTTGAACAGGAGCCTTAGGAGCCCTGTCCCAGCACCAGGGCTCTGACCTCCCTGCAAGCATTTTGGGCATACGAAGCACTCTTTGATTTTTCATCATGATTTTAATACGGCGGTACCTGAGGGGAGGGAATAGCGTTCTTTCTCCCCCTCCCAGCCTCGCAGGAGCCAGTTCTCTGTCTCAGAAATGCTTTTGTCGCCACCTCCTTGGCACTGCTGTAAGCGAGGAGCCGGGGGGCCGGGGAGGGAGGCCGGCAGCGTGGCGGGGACGCGGCCTGCTCTCGGGGCAGCTGTACTTAACGAGGATCCCTGTTGAAATCAGCTTAGCGAGCAAGTGGGCAGGCAGAGGTTCAGGATGTTGTTTTCCCCTCCGGGCCTGCTGGTCGTTGGCCTTTGGCTCGGGCCAAGTGTGGTGTTGTCGGTTCAGTGTCTGACACGTCCCCTGTCAGGAGAGCGCCCGGTGCTTCTGTGAGGGATTTCACCCTGGATATATTTCTCCCGCTGCCGGCTTGTCATGATCCTGCCCTGTCATGATCTGTTCTTTTCTTTTTTTTCCCTTCTCAGCTGATGTATAGACTGGCAGAATGGAGCAGCAGAAAAATTAAGTCCCGTTTCTCAGCAAAGATAAGCAACAGAGCGAGCGGGGAAGCAACACAAGGCTCGCCGGCGAGCAAAAGCTCTCCTGGAACGGCGCAGACAGGCAGGGCGCTGGTATGAATAAAAACTGGGTGCCAGGGAGAGGCTGTCAGTGACATTACTACCTGTCACACGTGTGTAAAGTCATCAAACAGCAGGTGGGCGGCCGTGACAGCCCCGGGAGAGACATCTCTATTAACGCGCTCAGCGCTGCGCCGATACGAGGCTGGAGAGTGTTAAGGCAAGGCAGGCTGTTCCACTTAAGGTGGAAAATGATATATTCGGCAATCAGAGTAATTTGATTTGGCTGAGGTTCATGGCGTTTTGGAATCTGATGTGAATCTTCCTACTATTGGATCCTGCCCCAGATTCCCAGCGCTGCAGCATATTGCATCTCCCTTTTGGGCTGCATGGAGTAAATGAGCTTCTGAGCCTGGTGGTGCGGATTTTGTACCCAGATGGGTGACTTCTCTCATCTTCTGTTATAAACTGGTTTCAGGATTGCAAGAAAATATAGTAAGAGTGGTTTTCCTGCACCCTCTGACTTACAAAAGCAATCAGTGATTGCATCTAGCCATGCTTTTTCTCTCCCCAAAGTCTCCTACCCATCTCAGATTAGACCTGCTCTCTAGAAGCAGCCTTAGCCAGGGCTGGTTTTGTGCTGGAGAGGTGTCCAGGAGTGGGATTTTTTGGTGCCCTGTGCTGGGTGCAGGCGAGGAAAGCTGGAGGTTGCACGGGAGGTGGTGATGCTGGCTGCAGGTGGCTGTCCTGGTGCGACCACCACACACCAAACCTGCGCCGTGCAGGGACTGGTGGAGGGGCATCCAGGCTGCCTGCACCCAGGTATCTGCGTGCGCTGCTATGAATGCTATCTGATTTTGTGCCAATTTTTAATTGCATGAATTTAATTATAGGGATTTTCTGGATGTAGTGAGGCCTGTGGGCATCCCCCCTGCAGCTGAGCATGCAAAGCCTCACTGCAGCTGAAGAAGTACCGGAGCCTGGGGAGCTCAGCACAAGGAGAGGGGCAGCCACAGCCCAGTGGTCACGGCATGCTCTGGTGATTCTCTTCTGCCTGGGACCTTGTGTATCTTTCTGCACTGGAGCAGCTTCAGCAGGGGACTGGCAGTCCTGCTTTTCTCCTGAGTGGGTTTTCTCCTGATGGTGAGGAGCCTGCTGGAGAGCCGGGTTTCACCAATGGACCCCTCTGCCCATTGATGGTGGTAGGGCCAATAGTGCTCCTGTCACTCTGCTATAGCTGTTTTCACCATGACCTGTGCCTCTCTTGGGTCTACAAGGTTTTTTAAAATCAGGCCAGCTCTCCCAGGCTGAGCACGGCTGCAAGAAGAGAGACGGCAAGCTGGGAGGAGGCTGATGAGGAGTAGCACCAATTCCTACTGCGTCACCAGGGATGAACGTTTTACTGAGCTTTAGGCAATTTTAGTAATTCCTTAGCTCCTTTAAAGTTTCACACATCGCTAGGAACATTGGCTCCCGTGCCTTGAGGCAGAGATGCAGTTTGGGGTTTTCGCTTGTTGAACTCCTCCCCGTTCCCCACGGTGCTGTGCTCTGCTACCACTTGACCCCCATTTCCCTGCAGCAAGAAGGTCAGCGCGCCGAGCAGCGCCGCCTGCCTCCCCCCAGCCCTCCCGCTGCGTCGCTCCCTGGAGCTTTCACTGCTTATTCCTTCCATTTTTCCACTTTGCATTGTTTAAAAACAAGCAAGCAAGAGCTCCCTGGAGCCAACCGCTCATTTGCTGGCAAGGACTGCCTGTTAATCAATTAAAGCTCTGCGAATGTATTTGCAGCAGGGTGGATGATTAAGATGCTTCTCTCTCTAATGCACGCCTGTTGGAGGCTGCCTGCATGGGAAGGGCAGGTGTGTTGGTCTCTGCTTCAGCCTGGAGCTCCTGTGCATTTTCTTCTTCAACCCCATTTTCTGGGCACTTACTTTAGAGAAGCACTTCTTGCAGTATTTCTGGGCTATTTCAAACCTCTAGCATTTCTTTCTTGCACAGCTGGGTTTCAAACCTGAGCTGGAATTGGAGGTTTGTGGTGGGTACGGGCTCCAAGGTGCTCCTGCCTGTGGGGACTGGCACTGCCACCCCCATGAAAGGGCCTGGAGGGTGAGGAGATCCCTTGGTCCCAGCAAACAGAAGCACCTTAAATAAGTGGGGCTGCTTTTTGAAGGTGGCAGATGTCTGTCTTGGTGTAAAGAAGGAAGAGTTTATCAGAGGAGCGGGGCTAATGATGGATGAGGGAAGGGGTGATTAGCAAATGCCGGCCTTTGCTGGGCAGGGCTTGTCACCTGGGCACATTCCCCAGGGCAAGGTCTCCCTGAGCGGCTCTGAAGCACCCCTCGGGGAGGGTCTCCCCAGGGACCCCTGCAGATGGGCTCCTCACTATGTCACTGCGTGCTGGAGACAGGCTGGCACTGGGGAATTCCAGGAAAAGCAGCAGCAAAGGTACCGATGATAGCGGCACTGAAGCAGCATCCGAAGTGTGCTTCGTGTTGGTGGTTTTTCACTCCCACTGGTCTGCTCTAAGAGCAAACCTCAGCTGATCTCCAGTCCTTGTAAATGTCCCTTTGATTTCCCTCATTGCTCTGCATTTCCAGGCAGGAATTTGGTTTGTTTCAGAGCCGTAAGCAGGGCAATCAGTGACTACAAAGCAGTTCCCGTGCTTGGCTGATGGCAGGGTGCACCTCGCTGCCATGATTGCGGGCTGCAGGGTGCCCGGTGCCCGTGTTGGCTCCAGGTGTCACCCTGGGGATCACAACAGATCCATGAAACGTCCTTTCATGGCACTGGTGTGCCAGGAACTTTAGTGCAGTCTTCATGAAATGAAAACCGTGCTTACACTTGCAGTGATGGAAGTAACGTGACCGAGCCTGCGCTGGCCACCGGTCAGAAATCCATCAAGCCAAAAGAAGTCTTTGATGCTTTGAAGCATTTACCTAACCGCGATTTTGTAAAAAGTCTGTCGGTGCTTTTTAAAGGGCTGAGAATGACAGGAGATGAGTGAGCTGCGAGAAAGTTTCCAGGGGGGCAGATCCGCGTGTCCCAGCCGTGCTCGGTGCAGAGGTGATGTGGCACAGCCCCAAAGGGGAAGCCCTACAAGCAAATTAAATCAACACAAATAATGATTTATATATAATTTCCCACTTTAATACTCAGAAAGCACACTGCCGCTCAGTCCATAACAGAAACTGGCAGCACAGCAGCTGGGAGCAGAGCCCTGCGCACAGAGGCAGGCAGCTACCACCAGAGAGCAACCTTGTATACTTTTTCTGGGGAAACCACTGAGCTGGGAAGGAGCACATCTTTCAAGAGTCTTGTCTCTTTTTTAAGTGCTTCCCAGTCAGTTGAGGGTACAATAATTGAAACTTGTCCATCAATCATGTTAGCAGACAAAACAACGTTGTTTCTCTTCTCTTTTTCTCCGAAGTGTTCTAGCTTGATCGGCTTAACAACAAGAACAAAGGCACTAAGTCAAAAATCCCACTTAAATGTTTTCAGGTATAAAAGCACATCATCTGCGGGGAGGGGAGGTGCAGAATTCATTGTTTAGAAGCGTTCTAGGGGAATACTCAGAAGGCGAAGAGAATACCAAGAATACAATGCGTGCGCGCAAAATAACTTTGGGATGAGCAAAAAAAATGCCAAGACATTTGCATAACGTCTGCACATCCGCAGCCCTCTCATCCGAAGCGGCTGAGGTATGTGTCCAGTGAAACATATAAAGGGATTTAGCGGTGACTCCCACTTGTGCTTTCTTCCTAAAAGCGGGCTTTGTGCTTTGTCATTCACTGTGAGTGCGGGGGCAGGAGGGCAAGGATGGTCTGCGCTCTGCAGCACCAGGTAAATGATTTTGTTATTGTTTTCTGGAGCAGGTTTTCTCTTTTGTCACCTGCCTGTGTGAGCTGTGACATCCCTCATCCTCCAGGCCCCTCCCAAAGGTGCAGAGCTGCCCCCGAGCTGCTCCCAGCTCTCGAGGTGCACTCTGCTGTGCTCACAAACACGTTTTTCTCCAGAAATCCCTGCCAGGACCGTGGCAGGTGCTGATGTACGTGGGTGAAAACTGGGGCAGCACGGCCCCAGGATTCATGCTTCTGGGTTCTTCTTTTGCTTGTTTGTGCAGCAGCATTGCACCTGGTCTGAATTTTTATGCATACGTTTACACAGACTGATTGAGCAGAGGATTCTGGAACTGGTCTAATGTTGAAGCAGAGCAGAAGACAAATGTCTCTATGCAAACCTTTTCCCTTTCTATGTCCCTTGGGGAAAAATGACTATAAAAAAAAAATAAAAAAAAATTAATAAACAGCGGGAGGCACTGGCAAGTCCATAGCTGCTTGAGCAAGAGGGGGACCAGCACGCCCTGAGCCACAGCAGTGCTGCTGCTTCCCATGTGCCATCGACGCTCCCATCTGCAAGCGCCGACCGGTGGTTTTAGTGAGGCTTAAAATTAGTGGGCTGTTGGTTACTGCATGTACTGCTGCCCCCACGATGACTTATGCTTTCGGCTCTAGATGAGTATGGTTGAATTAACTAAGACGTGGACATTTACATAAAAGTGGTGTTGAGGCCCTTGGTACGTCGTGCCTGTGATGCCTGCTGCCGCCTCCGGGTGCTGTGCAGCTGCACCTGGGACTTTGCTGAATGCCTCCTGGGGTGGGAGGGGATCTTCAGGCTGCTCCTTCCCGTGTGGTGCAAACTGTGAAAATGCTTTGGTTAGTGTTAGGCCAAAGGCAGGGTTTTCCTTCAGCTAAAATCCTTGAAATGTAAGACACAAGTCCAACAGGGACCAAGCACAAGCGTTTCCAGAAACTCTCATCATGCATAGTTCTGGTCAGACGGGCAACAAGATTCAACCTGCGGTTGCTAAGTTTTAGTGTTGTTTTGTTTTTTTTATGTTTGTTTCTTTTTTTTTTGTCCTTACAAAAGTTTTATTTTTAGATAATTTTCCAAGTTAATTCCGATCCTGTTGCAAGAAACTCATAAAGCTGTTATTGTGCAGCCACTCCTGGTCTCCTCGTTAAGATAACACAACGATAAGCAAAGTTCACGGAAGCTGCCTACACGGGAGGAATGGAACAAGAAGGCATTTCTGAACACCGAGGGGTTTTAAAAGCTTCTTTGTTCAGAGATAGGGAAAACAACCTGTTAAACTTCATCCTAACAAAGAGAGCTGCAGATTTAAGGCTAGTGAAAGGAGTCATCTCTCCAGATGTAGGTTGGCATGTGGGTTCACAATCACAAATATGACTTATGATTCATCCCCAGCACACTGGTGATGGGGGGAGAGAGTCTATATTAGGACTCATGCTGAATGGAGAGGGACAGCTCACAACTTGAAGAACGCCGAGAATGAGGTCATACAAGATGAAATGTTTCAGTATTGCCAAGCAAACATTCATTTGCTGAAAGGGAAGACATTTCAAGTGGTTTTCATAGGGGCCAATACTCATTTGCCAGCAGACGAGCATCTTTAAGGTTGTTTGAGGCTCAAGCACCGTCCTACCAGGCCGTCAGGTGCCGCTCCAGAGCACACGGCTGCTTCTGCAGCCTCGCTGCCCTCAGAGGCACCAGGAAACCACGTCTGGAAAAAACTGGTCCTGCCCAAGAGACGTCTCATGACAAGTGCACGGTAGTTTTCAGAAAAAGGGGAAAAAGCTACAAGGCTCCTGAAAAAATGCTTGTGGCGTAAATGCTAACCTTTGTGATTCAAGGAGTACAACATCCTCTGATTATTTGGAGCATAGGAAGATTTTTCTCTGATACTCTCTTTTTGCTGTGACTTGAATCTAGAAGGCTGTTGCCTTGCACAGGAGTACCATTTTAGGGCCAGGATACAGGGTGAGGAGAGCCACTGGCTTGATCATTTTGGCATTTCTAGGGGTGCAGCACTGGGTGCTCACAACCAGCAGAGATGCTGAGCGTACTGTCCTTTGCCTTTTGCTTGAGCTGACAGTCTGAAAGTCTTTTGTTTGTTTGTTTGTTTTCCCCTTGAATCTCACAAAAAATAAACCCCCACCACCTTCAGAGGACCGTCTTGTCATGCCAGTGGCGTGGGCAAGTGGCGTCAGCCAGCTGGGGCTGGTGCCACCTGTGGGAATGGCCAACTGGAGTGACCAGGGGAAGCAGTGCTAGGGAAGGGTCTGGGGTGCCTCACCTGGGGAAAAGCAACGCAGGCGCTTCTGTTGGGGGTGATGGAAAGCGTCTGCCTCCCTTGTGTCGCTCCTAGTCCCGGGGTTGCCCTCTGCTTTGGGCAGCTCCCAGCGGTGGCCACCCCCTGCCACCCTGTGCCGCTCGGATCTCCTCTGCACCGAAGCAGAGGCGTTACGGTGCCTTTGAACACGCTTATGCAAAGCAGACAGTTAAACCCCAACTTCCATATGCTCGTAACAAGACATCTTCACTGGCTGAATTTGACTAATTTAGTGATTACTATCAGGAGAGAACAGTCTCTCCAAGCCCTCCAGCTGTTCCAGCATGGAAAGCCTCTTGCCTCCCTCTAAAGGGCCGCATTCATTTCCTCTGTGCTTTTTTATCTAATTTTGTTGCAATAATTCAGCTAGTCCACTCTGACCAGCTGTTCTTCAGGCCTCCTGGCCTGCGTTGCTTATACAAGGCTGCTGGTGATGATGTTAAATCAATCCTTCCAACAATTTTGCATCTGTCCTCGGCTCTTGGAGTTGTTCCAGCTGTTCTCAATATGCAGCTGATAATTTAACAACCCCCCTCAGTGGCTCACCAGCTTCTGAAACCTCCCAACTGTGCTCCAGTTTCACGCTCCTCAGCCTGACAATCATCATCGATAATACGTACAAGTGACACTTCCAATAAATTAGCAATAGTTTAAGCTCTCGGTAGCAATTTACAGACAAGGTGGCCTGCCTGGGCTCTCTTTGGGCTCCGGGATGGGGATCTCTCCAGGCTCAGAAGTGGCGTTACTCTGAAGGTCATCTTCACTGAAAGCTGGGGGACTTCTGGTGGCGAGGGAGACTCCTCAGGGTGGGCAGGAGTCCCAGCAATAGTCCTTAGGGTCTCTGTGGGGGTACAGGATAGATCAAGAGGTCCTGGCTCCCTTTTGTTCAAGCCTGGCTCCTCTCCTGGAGCCGTCTCGTGCAAGCAGGGAGAGCTCACGTGTTCTGTTCAAAATCCCCTTGATCCCACAGATCACCTCCCTTCTCTTCACTGTGTGTCAGCCCCCAGGGCAGTCCCCGTGCTCCTGGCCTGCTCCGATACTGGCCGAGTTTTCTGCTTTCGGTGTCCTGTTGTGAGTATCCCCCTTCTCCTTCTTCTCTGCATTTGGGCTCCGCTTCACAGAGGCACTTGGCAGCCAGCGCAGCGAGGAAGCTCTGGCTTTGCTCTCCTTTTTGTTGCCAGATAGACAACTTCTGTGCTTTCCGTGCCTGAATATTCTCTTCCCGTTGATTGGAAAAATCTGGCTACGGCTTCCTGGATGCTGCACTGTCCCTTAAATCCTCCCAGAGATGCCGAGGCACTGGTCTGCACTGTAATCACTGAAGGATTACAACCAGTGTCATTCCACATTAGTGGGATTATGAAGTAAAATTGGCTTATAGGCTCCAGCGTGCTGGCAGCTTACCCCAGCTGAACAATAGCTGCCGTCCCTTCCGCGCACCCGCCCCTGCGCTGCCTCCCTGCCAGCCTTCCCATTGATTTTAAATTTTACTATTGACTTTTAAAGCACTCAGGGGCTTGGGGTTTTCCCGTGTCATTGATTTATTGCTTTCCTGGGAGCTGGGACAAGCTTCAAGATCTTCATCCATCAGCCCTCTGTCACTGTCGGGGTTTCGCCCTCAGATTTCAGCAATGACATGCTCTGGATCTGGCACTAGTGGCGCTCGCTCAAAATTTGAAGCCCATTTGTTCGTGACAAGGCGGTTGTTATAAACTGTCCTTAATGCACAGCAGACTGAGATGGTTGCTGCAGCTTGTCCAGGTCCCTGCCGCGGCCGGCACCAGGGTCACACAGAGGCATGGGACAGGTTATGGGAAGATGCTGCCCAGCAGGTCCCGAGTTTTGGAGAACTCATTAGAGACGGTTTGGCCCCTCAGTCTCCCGAGCGGTGTGCCGAGTAGCGTGGGGAGAGCCTTTTCTGAGCTCATTACTCTCATTTTTCAGACCTTTAGGAGGGAGAGGAAAAGCATCATTTTTTTCCAGCCCTCCAGTCACTGGATGAAAGACGCTTTAAAGCTTCCATCAGAGGGTGATGCTGTCAGGGATGGCTGATTGAGGATGTGCGAGGCGCGGTGCTGCAGGCAAGTGCTGTGCTGCGGTGGGTACCGAGGCAGATAGGGAAAAGCGTGGCCTCTTCCCTTCTGCAGCAAAGAAAGGGGCTTGCTGTGCCAGCTTGAGCTTACCTTTAATGAACTTCCTATTTTCCTTTTCACGTCACTGGGATGCCTAACTCTTTTTATTTTTATTTTTTATTAATGACGAAGTAATTGGTTACAGCACAGGCTCTGTGCCCGTTAGCACAGTTGCTCCAAGCCAGTTATACTTCCTGATGCACCCTCTGCGTACAGGCAACGTGTTTCTTCCCTGAGTACATGCGCTGTTTAATATCACACGTCTCCCTTTTGAATTTTAAAGGGAAAACTAATAAAGAAGATCATTGCATCATGACAGTAATGATGCTAATTTCTCACTGGTACAGCAATATCTTGGGGATGTTTCTGGAAGGTGCCTTGGTGAATTCTTAATCAAGTTAATGAGGGCTCTCTGTTTGAACTGAGTTCCTGTCTCGGATAAAGACCCCCTTAACTTGACCCAGCTTTGTTTCGTCTTCAGTATTAGACCAAAACTTGTTAGGTTTAAGCGTAGCCCATGTTTACTCTGACTTGCCGTACCCCTGTGTAGCCATGGCTCTGTGCCTGTGCCCCAAGGCCAGACGCTGTGCCCATCCAAGCCCCAACTCGTGGCCCATGCTCGTTCCCATTCAGCCCCCTGTGCCCCAGGCCGAGCACAGGAAACGCGTGAGAGCTGTAACTCTTGGTTCTGAAAATCAGAGAGCACAGTTAACGTTAATACACTGCACAAGAGGACGGGGATGACTCAGGTCTTGCCGAAGGAATTTAATTTAAAGCTGTTACTTTGAGGAGGGTTTCGTTCTGGCCTTGTGCAAGCAGCCAGCACGAGGATTTCTGCAAGCACCAGGCTCTGCGAGGTCAGAGCTGCAGAAACCTCCTCGGTTGTGCTGGAGAGCTTCCCTGAGCTGCCTGACACCTGCTTGGGTAGAGAGGTGGCTCCATGCAGTGCCGATGAGTTGCTCGGGGCCAAGGGCATCCCCTGGGCAAGGCCGGGTGTGGTGGGGATGGCAGCGTGTCCCGCGGCTCTGAGGCTGCACCCAAGGGTGGCAGCAGGTGCCAGAGGGGACAGAAGTGCCCAAGGTTGTGCTCCCAGCGCCACGGCTCTCTGGAGAGATTTTCTGAGCAAGAACAGCGTCCATTAGGGTCTGTTCCTGCTCTGGTGTCCTTTTGGTGTAAATTGGGTAAGCGATGCATTTTCCAGACTTATCTCTTCTCCTAGCAGCACCACAAACAAAGAGCAGTTATTGCAGTCCAAGGGGTGAAAGCATTGCAAGACTTCCTTCATGTCATAGTATTTCTCATCAATCCATCAAGAAAATCCCAGGAAAGTCCTGAATTTCATCACAGAGATGATTGTTGTGCTTTCCTTTCCCTTGCTTGGCTCTCTTACCCTTCCTGCTTCTGTCCACCCCTGGGGTGCTGCTCCCTGAGGACGCCCCTTCTCTGCTTCGTCCTCTGCCAACTTTTGATGTGTCTTGTAGATCTTGTGGTCTTGGTGCTTGCCTGGGAGAAATTAGAGGCAAGGAGGTGCCATCCATCACCTGCTGTTGTGCTCCCCAAAGCCCACAGTGCACGTAGCTGCAGCAAGACTGTGCCGTGCTTGCCCTCGGAGTTACAGCCCGTATGCAAAGAGTGGAATAAACGAATGAATAAATCATTGGCATTGTAACGCTGCAGACAACTGGAAACATGATACAACTACTGAAGGCTGGATCTGTGCTTCCCAGCAGTGTTTGATGTGGGACACAGAAACTTTACCCCAAGGGACTTCTGGTCCCTGGGGACCTGGTTTACGCCAGCGCTGGAGATCAAAAGCCAGGATGTGGTGTTGCACAGCTATAATAACTGCTGTCCAAATTGTGCTCAGCTCCAGGTCTGGTGAGACAATGCTAAAATGCAGCCATTGGCAGGCCAGGAATTAAACGATTTGTGTTGGCTGGCTCAGAGAGGGGATTCACTGTTTTCATCACATGCCAGTACTGGTTCAGCTGCGTATGGAGGAAGAGAAGAGGCTTTCTAAGGCTTTGCGAATTGGCTGGACACCAGAACCTGAGCCCCGCTAGATGTAGATTTTATCCTTACAAAACTCATCTTCCAGTTGTGGAAATGAGCAGGGCTGGGTTCCCGTCACGCAGTTGGGGGTTGCTGTAACCGCTGCTGAGAGCTCTGGATCCTCCGAGAGTAAAATCATTGCATGAAGCACCGAAATGCCAGATGTGCTGCTAAAGATTCCTATAATGACTTTTTTAATATCTGCCTATGCCAACCATTAAGCCCAGTCCGGGCCCTCACTGGGACAGGGTGAACCTGTTTCTTCCCAGACAGGAGCACCTGGTATCTGATGTTGAACCAGAGCAGTCCCAGCTCTAAGGGGACCACACCGTGGGCTCCTCCTGCAAACCGACATGAGGTTTCTGCACTCGAGACCCCCACCAGGGCCCCTCTTCACAGGGCATCTTAACGTGGGAGAACCGGGAGAGATTTCTTCCGTTTGAAAATGTGTATCCCTGCATAGTCTGGATTGCGCCCTCAGGGAAAGCACATCTCATCTGTAGATCACTGTATATTAGTCTACGGCTCCTACAAATATGAATTTAAATAGTCTATTATCTCAAAGTGCTGTTACTGTTATTATTCCCACTTGTTGGTTGCATGCTATAGACAGAATATGCTCCAAATTCATTACCTTCCATTTTAAGTTGCGTGAATTTGTAGTCTGCCCTTTCTAAAGAGACGAAACCTGACTGTAAAATTTATTGAACAGTTGCTCCAATGTAGCCTAATTAGTAACGTGCAAGGATTTAGAAAGCCTCTGAGATGGCTTGAAATGCTTGAGTTATTTTATTATAGGATTTGGGGTTAATATTCCAGATTAATAATACATATGAACATTTATTAAACTCTAGACAACACTTACACAAAAAAAAAGAAAAAGAAAAAGTTTATCATATTCATAACAGCCTCAAGGGAAAGAAACTTGTAACTGGCTCAGGCTCTGCTCTCTTTAACTCTGTGCTGCGTGGTGGCTGAAGCTCGGGGGAAGGCTGAGCTCCGTGGAGCAGGACAGGCTTCATCTCATGGGCTGCTCTGTTGCTCCTGAGTTTTCTTCTGGGGACAAACAGATGACAGCCTTTAAATTGGGGTGCTCAGCTCAGGATGTAGAGAGGGGGCTTGGTATTTGGAAAGCAGCAGCTTTGTTCCTTAGAAAACGCAAATTCCTACTGATACGTTCAAGCTGGGCACTAAGTTTCCAGGCAGCAAGGAACACCCTCTGCTGAAGAAACCATCAAGCATCGTTTGACACGTGTTTTGGAGTGACGATGGTCTCAGCAGGCCTGCTGAGACGCATCGCAGAGCCCCTGTCTGAGGGCTTTTCTGGGGCCGGGCAGGAAGGGCTGCGGGAAGAGCAGGGCACGGCACCACTGCCCGTGCTTTGTCTTATTTCATTTTTGCTGTTCACAGCCCTTCTGGCTCTGCGCATTAAGACTCAGGTATATTAAGATTACCCTGTCTCTTGCTCTATCTCCTATGTAGTCCTTGGAGGCCATCGGAGCCATCTCTGGTGGTTTTCACTGGGTGAAGCGGGGCCTGTGACCTGCCGAGCCAAAGCTTTAGGAGAAGGCATGGGTAAATCGGTGGTTTTGTTCTGTGGGAGAGGGGTCAAACATCTCAGCCAGCAAGTGGAGGCTTGCACCAGTAACCTCTGCAATGTAACTGGCTAAGGCAGGCACGTGGCTCATGAAAATGAGGTGTCACAGCAGCATTTCTTGATGTTTGAGGCTTCATCCAAGGCATAAAACTCATGCTCATCCAAGTCCAATGAGCAAATCTGGTTTAGGTTGAAGGCTCTGTTGCGTGAAGGACTTAACCTCTGCTCCTGCCCATTCAGTATCGCCAAGACAAACAGCCTCCTGCAGCCATCCAAATCAATCTAATTGTAAGCAACATAAAGCGGTGCTTTAAATATATCTCATTTGCATACTGAGAAAAATGTCTCAGCTTACTGAATATGGAAATTACCAGTGGAAAATTATTTATCATCTCAGTATCAAAATATCAGAGGTTGCCTGGTGCCTTTGGGAAAATCAATTGTGATATAGCAATATTTCTCACTTCCCCATATATAATGTGATCTGCCAAATTTAATCCAATTTTGCATTTGATGGTCCCCAGTAGGATGAAAAGGTGATGCTAATGTCATATAAACAATGCCAAGCATCATCCCCCATGAAATTCTGTGTGACAGTTGAAAGGTGCCGAATTATCCCAAAATAGTCTGGGGACTTCACAGTTCAGGCAAGCTGGCAGTTTGCAACAATGCAAATATTTTGTTCTTCACTTTGCTTCTGTTCTCTCTTTTTAATTGTAAATTGTATATCAGTATCTGAAGCTAGTGGGTGAGGGGATGAAGGGGGTGCAGTGCTCTACACCCTTCTCAGTAACCAAATGACGTATAGCAAGAATGTAGGCGCCGAAACAAGGATTTGCTAGGGCCAAATCCTTGCATCTTCGCTCACTGTTGATCAATCTAAATCTCATCTGCTGCCAATATAGGGTAATTTTCCCTAAATGTAGCCAAAATGAGAGATTTTTCCAAGGACATGTCATGAGCCAAACTGCACTCTGTTTGCTATTCCCCTGTGTTCCCAGCTCCGAAGACACATTTTCTATTACGTGGACACATCATCACTAAGGGAACTCCTTGTTTTTCTTGTCTGCAAAAGAAATCCGATGTACATGTAGGATGTTAAAAACGTGTACGTTTATGGAAAACTGCCTGAGTAAAACGAACTTCTGGTGAGGGTTTTTGAGTGCACCCGCTGAAATGCTGCTCGTTCCCAGACCAAGGGAAGGATTAGATGTGTTTTTGTGTTTTCTCCGGTTTGTCTTGGGCAGCCTTGCTAACTGCCACTCACTTTTGACAGCTGGGGTCTGTTTCACTGTGAAAGGTCCCTTTTTGCTTATATCCGTGTGGGAGCTGGCCAGTTAATTCTGGTGAAGCATGGTGGCATCAGCGTTGTCTAACTGTTCAAATTTGTCAGCTGCTGCATACCTGCAGCACTCAGGGAATATTTTAGTGGACTGAAGAGCTTTCAAGTTGCCTATAATGAGGCTAATTATCAAATAAACAATGTGTTGGTCTCCATCACACACACCGTGCGACCAAGGGACAGAAGAACTGGGACTTTGCACATGTACAAAGATCTCCTTATGTTTGGAGTAAGTTGGTGTCAGCACTGCACGAACATGAGACAAAAAGTTTATTTTAGGTGATGCCCAATGCTTATAAACATCTTCTTAGTGCATTTTTCTAAGGAAGGATAATGAATTTTCATAAGATCTCAGTTCCCTTCTTATGGGCTTGAGTGGAGGGCAGCTTTTCTCTGAGCTGCTTGCAGTCAGGGTGGGCGTTTTGGGTGCGTTGCTTTGGGTGCAAAATGAGTGTAAAGGTAAAATCTTGTTACAGACATGAGTAATGTCTGTAATGAGTAATGAGGTTACCACAACACTTAGAGGGGGTGAAACTGGTGAGCTTCTAAACCTGTAACGTGCTGGATGCCAGCTCTTCGCTGCCAGATTACTGGCATTCAGCTTTGGAGCTGCCAACAAGCTGATGGAAGAGTTTCCTGTGGATTCGTTGTTCTGGAAAATATTGTGAGTTTATCTTGAAAGCAGTCCTGTACTTTGAGTTCCTTTGCAAACTGTTCATTGACAATACTCCTACATGTGTGCTTTCTTTGCTTTCTTTCATAATTGAGAGGTGCTTTTTCTAGCCTTTCACAGTTGGCAAGGGGATGGAAGGAGGGACAAGAGCTTGGCCACCCTACCTGACTGTGGGGGACCCTCCTGTGGCACCGTGCTCAGGCTCCATAAGGCCTGGCAGCAGGAGCTAAATGCAGGAATCTCTGCTCCAGCTGCAGCACAAGGTCTGCCCGCCCGCAGGGAATAGAGCTTGCTTGGGACTGGGATGGTGAGAGCAATGGGCCTTGTGGTGGGGAACACTTTGTAGAGCTGTGATCTTTGCATGTAGCCTTGCTCAAAACCCACAAGTTCCCTTGTAGCAGCAGTCTCTTCTCTCTGGTTAATTCATCAGCTCTCCGTGTGCGTGGAAGCTGCAGTACCATTACAGCAGAGACAGGGACGTCCCCTGTGTGGGAGCAGCGTGTCCCTCAGGCCTCCAGGGCTGAGAAATGGCAGCATGGGGAGTTTTATTTTTCACAAAGCCTAATATGTGTTTGTCATTTCAAACATCATCCTCCATCACTCTGTTTGTTCTTCTTGTCTCGGCCTCAGGAGATGACTCCCACCTTGGGCTTAAAGCTCTGGTGAAAGAGAGGAATTGTTAGTTATAAACTAAATGCCCATCCTTTTCTTGCATGGCAGCAGCTGCCCTGCTCTTTGACAGCACCAAAGACACCCCATGGCAGTGCCTCGAGAAGAAGTTTGGTTTGGTTCTCCTCCAGGAGGGGTGGGTGCCCGGTCCCCCATGCCCTGGCATGTGAGGGGACATAGCTGAGACCCCAGAGGATTCATCTTGTTGGGATTTAAGCAGCAGAGTCACACCTCTGGCTATTCCGCCATCAAACAATTTTCATTCATCACTTTTGGCCGGCCCTGGAGCCCCGTTAAAGACCTTTTCCATTAGCTGCGATGGGCCCCAGGGTTAGCCGGGTGCCTGGGGCAGACCTGCCAGGAGGCAGGGCTCATCGCTGTGCCGCTGCTCCGTCCTTGTGTGGGACTGGGACACCCTGGGGAAATCTGGAGACCTGGTCCCTGCCCCGACACAGGCAGCAGGCACTGATCCTGCCCGGGGGTCTCACCTGGGGTGGGCTGGGACAGGAGGAGGGGGGCTGTGGAGCAGCTCGCAGCAGCTCCAGCCACCAAAAATAAAGCGTCTTCTCCCCCCTTTAATTGTGAACATCAGACAGAAAATCCTAAAGGCAAAGTTAGCGTTAGACCATTATGAGACATCTTCAGCTAAGTGAGCCAAGGATCTGTTCAGATGCAGATCTCTCATACTTTCAACGTGAAATGGGAATTGCTGCATTATATGAAACATAACAAGAAGAGAAAAGCATATTACTGTTTTAACCCAACCTTTCCAAACAAATCTGTATTCACCCCGTACTGTAACAGGGAGGAAGGAAGCAGACAGAAATTTATCTTCTCCAGAGAGTGATACATCAGTGCCTGGTACACAGGAACATTTTTCAGACATCTCAAGAGCACCATGCACAAAAATATACATACCATGAATTTCCCAAGCAGACAAGGGCTAGCCGGGATGACGACAACAGTAGGAAGCGCACGGACCAATAGCAGAAGCCTGGGAGGAGAAATCAAGATTTTTCCACTGGAAACCCAGTGAAAGCAGCTAGCAAAAAGTTTGTCCACTCATTCGGCAAATGATTTGTGTTTCTGTCACCGCCTGTCCCCAGCGGCGCCCACACCGCTGCAGCCCGGTTGTGGGACCCGTGGAGCTGGGTTTGCCCCAGTGCCACCTCCAACAAGTTTTATTGAGACAAAATCAGCCAATATTGCACATCTAGAGGTGCCTGAGACCTCCTGAGAGACAAGTGGTGGAGCGAGTAAGTAGAGTCAGGTCTGGAAAAGTCGATGGGGAAGGGGAAGCACTCCAAAAATACGACGACTTTCCACTTTGCCTTTGGCCGTTCAGGAGCCTGATTATACTGATGGGGTTTAGGTCTGAAAAATGTTAACAGGGCCTTAGAAAGACCCTAGCTAAACATTTAATTCTGTTGTGTTTTTTTTTTTTGCCAGTCTGCAGAAGCAGCTGGCTCCCCAGTTATTTCTCGAGAGGGTGTTTGAGGGCTGGGGAAGCTCTCCAGCAGCACGGTGCCTGAGGAGCCGGCCCAGGGCACCTCTGGGGCTAAGCAGTGGTGGAGGAGAGGACACCCCTGCGCACGATGCCCCCTTGATGCCTTATGGGCAGCGCATCCCGAACCGGTGCCTGGTTGCCACCACGTAGCTCATCGCAGCAGCCGTGTCTGCGGGCTGTAAAAAAATGGTTTTGCAGAACAGCAACGAGTCTGTGGAAAGAGTGGCCTGGGCTGGGTGATCAAAACTCAGAGCAGGGAGGAGAGTTTGCAGTCTCTTCTGGATCGCTGCGAGCAGCCAGGAGCCTGCATTTCCTCCTGGCCTGAGCCCTTGGAGGCCAGAGCTTGTCCTGGTGCGGGAGCTGCTTCCTTCCCACATGCCTCCTTGGCAATCTGGGCTGTGTTGGCTGCTGCAGCGTGACGAGAGGCACAGTTTGAGTCGGCTGGAGCATGCTGAGGCTCCTGCAGGCTCATCTGATCAGCAGCGGCTCAGCGGGGATGCTGCGATAACAAGGATGCTGTGATTTGTCGCTCCCGCTGCTCTGTGTCAGCATATTTCTCGTGCCTCGAGGACAGCGTTTGATTAGTGAGAGAATTCCAGAAATGGCAGATTGCACTCCATTGGTGATGTAATTAGTCACGTAATTACAAATTACCTAATGCTGGAAGTATATTGTGGCTAATAACTGTCTGAGCCATGAGAACACATTTGGATCCCGGCTCTGGCCGGCTAGCCGGACCCGTGTTAGCGTGGGGACGCGTGGCGAAGGTGTGACCGCCTGCCTGGAGGTGCCTGGGGCAGGCAGGGAGGCAGCAAGGAGCTCGGCAAGTGTAGCACAAAGGGGGTGCTTAGGCCTCTTTCAGCGCCGCAATTTTATGGCAGGAGATTTATGCTTGTCCGGGAGCCCACTGACATGAACGAGCCTGGCCACGTGCCTCCCGTGGCAGGATTGCGATCTCGGTTTAAAACTCTGGCACGGAAAACATGCCTGTTTTATGGAGCTCTAAAAAAGAAAATATTTTTGGCCTTAAGAGGAGAGATTATGTGAGTGAAGATGGCAATTCCTTGCATAATTATTAAATGATCATTATCTCATAAGTATAAGCTTCTAAATAGCTTATTTGGTGTCTTTTTAAAGCAAACGTTTGCTGTAACTTACTCCAGAGTTCCCGGCACATGGCTTTAGATTTCCATAGCTTCATATTCCTCCACCAGTCAGCTGAATAATTAAATAGCTAGGCTGGAGATTTTATTATCCAGAAAATCTGCAATTGAGCATTTGTTGCCCAGAAAATGGACACATTTCTTTTCCGGATACATTTGGACAGAGTAGGAAACTGAATCTCCAGTGATTTCATTTATAGAAGTTTTCCAGGTGTTAAGTGATTTTAAATTAAGTGAAATGAAACACTTTCGGTCTAAATATTTCACATCTCTCTATAAATGGCTGCTTCTATTATTGAAGGCTATGAGTTGCAGGCTCGCCCCTACATTTTCAGCATGACGAGTGAGGATTTAGCCCTGGGACAGCTATTAAAGGTGATGAGTGTCAGAGTGCCCATGTGCTCCTTTTCCATCTGTGCAAAGTAAAATGCAGGCAAAGAGCCTTTTCACTTCCTCATCTGAGCAAAATGCCTCGCAGCTTGTTTTCTTCTGGCCTATCCGGAGCTCTGTGTTGTTGACACTGTAGGATAATTTTTCTTTCAGAAATGATTTGTGTTACAGGGCCTGGCACCACATCTTCAATAATCCAGCGAGTTACACACGGCGTTAGGAGCTGATCGCCCAGAAAGGGTTTGACACAGCCCAGCTGCCTTTGGCTTTGGAGGTGGACGTGCAGTGATAGCAGGGCGGGGAATAAGTGCTGCCCAGGACAGGGATGGATGTAAGGAGCTGGTCTCACCTGAGCTTTGCCCCAGGACGTGGCATATGTTGAATGCCACAGCTCCAGCCCACCTATACAACACACGAAGCCCAGGGCCAGACACCTATTTGGAGCCATCAGCGCTTTTGTGCTGCGGGAGCCTTTTTGGAGCCTCTCCTTGGGAAGCTGGGGCTGCTCAGGGGTGGTGGGGAGTGGGCAGATGCCAGACCTCAGCTCCTGTCCCCGCGGTGCCACCGCCGGCTCAGCAGCGAGAGGCGAGCCCAGCTTCGTCCCCGTGCTTCTGTCACAGCGCCTGCCGGCACACTGTGTTGTGCTTGAAATTATCATAGCTTGCATAAAGAATGCTGGCTGCACGGATATTTTTAGGGTGATAAAATTACAGAGATGAACTGGGACAATGAATTGTATCAACAGGGCTTTCAGCTCCTGTTCCCTCGCGAGCAGCTCGTGCGTTATTTATAGCTGCATGCATGTGCGTGTATGGCTGTGTGTTCACCTCTTCCCAAAAGCAGATCAAATCGTCCTGGCACAGACGATACCCAGTCTACGTTTCCTTGTTCATCAAAGGACCGTTGCGTCATGCTCCATGTCTAAGTCATACCTAGAAATGCATGAAGCGGAGCTTTTTTTGAGCTGAATTAAGATCAAATGAGGAGGCGGTGAAGCTACGAGCCTTTGATGTAGACAAACCAGGAAAGCTCTCTCCATGGCGAGGAGCTCGGAGCTACCTCTCCTTCCCAGCACAGCTCCCTATTCTTCCTACAAACTGCTTAAATAACTAAGAGCCTCAAAAGGTGCTCCCATGAGGGCTCACCTGCTTTCTGCTCAGCCAGAGCCAACATTCAACTCATAACAAAGATCTTTGTGCTCTGCCTCCGTAACGCTGCGAAAGGAGTTGTAATAATAATTAATAACACGATAGCCAGTTGTGTTTTATGACCAGTGCAAAGGCTGGGGACAAAATTATATTTGGATTTTGGCCTGCTTGTTTCAATCAGGCTTCCAAAGCACTTTTCTCATGTTTAAATACCTGTGAGTCTTCACCTAAAGCAATTGTTTCTGTCAGTTATTAGGAGGCATTGCAGTTGTTGGTTGATCTTCAGTGCAAGCTGTATGGCTGGGGAAATGGGCCGTAAATACCCACACCACGGTGGTCAGCGATGAGCTCTGGAGGGCTCAAGACCGCCTGTAACATTTTGGTGTGTTTTAGAGAGAAACAGGAAAGGAGAAGAGAAGCTCGGAGTGGTAGAGATGGAGAGGAGCAGCTCGGGGGTGGTTTGCTTGCAGGGTTTGGGGTCAGGGCTGGCCTGCAAGAGGGGCAGGGAACAGCGCCGTGAGGTTGGTCAGGCACAAGGCTCTCTGCTGCTCCTAAGCAATGCAGGCATATTGAAATGAAATGCTAAATGCTGCCCGTGGAGCTGCTTGCTTGACTGTCATGTTGAACGCTTCATCTGCCCATGTGCAAATGCAGCAGATAAGCAGAGTCCCACCCTTTGGACTCTTTCAGAAGGCTTTTTTTTTCTTTTCTTTTCTTTTAAATAAAAAGAAGAAGACAACCAGCAACAACAAAAAATCCCACAATGCGCTCTGACCTGCAAAAATGTTATTTTGCTGTTTATCTCCTTCCTGGAAGAGGTGTCCTTGCCCGTCCCAGCGCTCCCTGAAGCCCGCAGGCTCTGCCTCCCTGCCCGCCATGCACAGGCTGCTTCGCCTCTCTCCTTTTTGCTCGTCTCGTAAAGCAAATGGGACTGGGTAACCGCTAGCAGGAAGGCGAGGCAGCCTTATTTATATGCTGCTTCTCTGTCTCAGTTGCCCAGAGCGCTGTGCAATTATAGAACTCAGACACTTAAAATAACATCTGGGTAAGGAAACAAAACAAAGTGTAACTCACGGTTCACAACCAGTTCCCCCCCAAAAAAGAAAGAAGATTAGCAGGTAATGGCTTGTCTGAAGAAATCCATCTGTTTAATTGCTTTGAGACCTCAAAAAGGCAAGACTAAGCGAATGCTCTGAGATGACCTCTTCTGCCAGAGGTGCTGCAGTTCCGATGTATGTTGAATTATTTATTTTTTTTATTTCTATTTATTTATTTATTTTTAATCGTGAAAGTAAGAGCTCTCCTTTTGGCCCAGTGGAACTTTTCTGAAGGACTGGCTTTTGTTTTCAGGCTGGTCGTCACAGCTAGGTTTGGAGAGGAAAAATCTGGGAGGATGATGAAGAGAGAGGCAGATCCTCTACATAAACCCGAAGGCCAGTGGCCCGGAGTCTGTCCTCTGCTTGACTTCCCTGGGGGTGAGGGGACAACAGCAGGAGAGTTAACGTTACGGGAACAGAAAGCAAGTCTTCCAGTCCCACCTATGGGCTTGTCTTTACTGTATACCAAATGGTGACTGGTTGCAAAGAAACTGGGGAGATGGAGGCCAGGAGGATCATGAAGGTCTGGCCACTCTTTCTGCTGGGAATCGTGTGCTGGCCTCAGCAAGCGTTGCCTAACGGCAGTGGTCTGATTTTGGCTTGATCCCCGCCATGCCGCAGGGCAGGGAGAACGGGGATGTGTCAGGCACCTGAACCGGCCCCAGGGCTGTGCTGCCCCAAATCGCCGTGGTTTTAGCTCGCCCGCAGGGTGTCTGCGCCACGCAGAGCGGGAAGGCTGCGGCTGGAAGCGCTGACAGCACCTGGTTTGTCGGGAAGCACAGGGCTGTAAGGAAACAGCCCCAGAGGGTGAATGTTCAGGGGTGAGAACTGAGAGTCTGCACGGGGCTCCCGGCTGCTGGGCAGGTCTGAAGCCAGCAGGAACTGGGAAGCTGAGAGCAAAAGAGCTTTAGGCTGAAAGGAGCTTTGGGAAGGTAACAGTGGCGGCAGAGACTGCAGGTCAGCGTTCCTTGGACAGGAACTAAAACAAGAACCCTAACTGGACAGACGCTCCATGAGCGACCCACTGTGTGGAAGAGATGTCAGCTCCACGGAGGTCAAGATCTGGTGGGCAGCTCACAGACTTGGGGCTCAGTTTGAGAAGTTTAATATATTTCAGTTAATGGCAAGTCAGTGAGTTTTCTGTCTTAATTTTTTAGGATAAACCAAAGCCTATTTAGCTCTCTCACCCTGTCATCCCTGTTTCCTACTATCAAGATTTTGCAATAATTTTAACCAAATGGATAGAAGATAAAAAAAATCACCAGATTTTAAAAATGGGCCCCATCTAATTTCCCTAGAAGTGGCAAATATTTGTCACGGTACTCAGGTCAGCAGTACAGCAAGCTGAGAAATATCATCTTTTCACGTTCTTTGAATAAAAGAGCTTTTTTGGGGGTAGGATGCGTTGCTAAAGGAAGTGTGAAGCTAATTCTGATATAACCCCCTGTTGTTTGTTATTGAGCAGGAGATAAGCCCAGGCAACAAAGCTGAAATCTCCGCGCAGCGTTTCTGATAGCTCAGGGTTGCTGTGCCACCGGTTCAAGCCAGCCACAAGAGGTGGATCCCATCCTTCCCCATACGGTTTGCATTCACCTGTATTTCCCAGCTCTGGCTGCTCCAGCCCTACCACAGAGGAGGATGCTCAAGTCCAGGCTGCCGAGTGAAATGCCTCTCTGTACCCCTCTACCAGCAGAAGTTTCCTTGATCTCCGTGTTCCTGCTGTTTCTCAGGCTCTGATGTTAGCGGCGTGAGCTGCCTGTAAAGTGCCGTGAGGCAGGGCAGCATCCCCTCTCCTCCGAGCAGCCCTTCCAGGCTCCTCGCCTTCGTTGCCAGGAGGAGCTCGGTGATCTTTTGCAGCACCGCTTGAAATGACGAATTATAAATGAGTCAATCTTTCAAACTTTAGATGCTGCAACGATTCAACACAAACAAATGCAATGAAGATAATTAAAGGTCAAATGGAAACTCGATATCGTTAAAGATCTGCCATCATATCCACGCAGACCCCTCGTAATTATGATGCATGCACAGTAATAGAAGCCTAATGGTTGCAAAATGTTCTTAGGATTAATTGGCTTTGGCAGCTTACACACTCACATGATTTTCTACATTTTTGCCCATCCTGACAATCATTCTGTGCTCTAGGCAATCTTTGCCTGAGCTGTCTGTCTTTATAACCATCACATTATTCTGGCTTTTTGAACTTCATAGTGCGGTAGTTTGCCTCTCAGCACCCAGCATGGTTTAATCATGTTCTTATTTGTGCACTATTGTGTGGCGGATAGCTGTTTCTTTCCTTTACGGGGAAGGCAGTTTGCCCAGGGAAGGCAATGGTGACCCTGGAGCCATGAAAAGTGAGTTGACGGGACCTGTGGGACTGCAGACAGCGACTATGAGGGGGCCAGCGCGTGGGGATCACTACAGGAATAGCGGGAGATCTCAGCATGGGCTAGGGAATGAATGCCACACCACAAATATTTCTGTGGGAATATTTAACGCAAATAATCATGGAGCAAGAGCTGGGAGAACGGCCTCCAAACCCGCTTCAGTTTGATAGACTCATTCCAGAGCCTGCAGAAACGTGGTTGCAGCTAGGCAGCATCCGTCCCCCGCTCCCCAGAAACCCACTGTGCTCGGAAGGTGGCCCCAAGTCAGCGAGACCGTAATGCAGTGACAGCGCCTTCCCCTTGGAGGGGACACCACGCCACGTCCAGTCCTGTCCACATGGCAGCAGGAGGATTTTACAGCACCGGAACCCTGACTCAGCAAGAGCCACAGCAATGCATGCGGTGAGGTGACACTGAAGCATGTGCTGAAGTGCCGTGCTTGCAATAAAGAAAGATAACGTGCAACAGGCAGGCCACAGCATGGCAGATAACGCCTGCCTTCCAAAGGTAAAGCTATTCAAATAAATTGGCAGCAATGTCAGCACTGAACTAAGCCTTCGGTAGGGTGAAGTGTTTCAAGAGACTGGTGAAAGCGATGCTTTTTGAAGCTGTTGGCTGCGAGTTTCTCAAATGCTGCGGTATGTCCTACCAGTAAGACGCTATCGTGTCAGACAAGAAGCACAGCACTGCTGGTATCTTGCAACACATCTTGAGAGAAATGAGAAAAATGTCCCCAAACCCATGTTCACGCTAGTCTGCGCCAGCCCTGCTCCTGCAGGTGAGGGTTTTAGTTATGGCACTATTTAGCTCTGCAGCACACGGGATCGGGCAGGATTGTCCAGGGCTGAGCATCACTGGAAGCTGTGGGGAAGCTCTTTGCCCTGCATGCTCACAAAGCGTGCTGATGGAGCCAGCTGAACTTTGAAATCTGGGCTTGACTGAAGGGAAAATTTGAAAGCAAACCTCCAGGGAGGAACTAAGGCAAACTCTTACACATTACTTTTTTTTTAATTGAAAACTCTGCAAACTCAGAGCACTGTCTGCTCACAGCTCTAGATGAAGCCTAGTAGATGGGAAAATCTCAGAAAAGTCCCTGCAATGAGCATTAGTTCACTCATCTGGGTGCCCTCCTGCACACAAGCACAGGGGTACGACTGGAGCTGCATCCTCCCTTTGTGGGGCAGAGCAGCATTGTTCCCAGCATTGCTAATCACAGAATCACAGAATCGTTTAGGCTGGAAAAGACTTTCATCAACTACAACCATAACGTTTGTGGAAACTTAAACATTTTAAAATTCAAATTAAAGTCTATTCCATCTAAAACTT
This sequence comes from Anser brachyrhynchus, assembly GCF_964034855.1. Lineage (NCBI taxonomy): Eukaryota > Metazoa > Chordata > Aves > Anseriformes > Anatidae > Anser > Anser brachyrhynchus. Next base: position 4,366,680 of record NC_137705.1, read on the forward strand.
AGGCTGGCATGCCCCAGAATACCCCTGTGCCATCTGAGCTTCTCCCAGCTGCAGTCCCTAGCCCAGCACAGACAGTTTTGGGAAGGCGATGATGGTGGGAAGGCGATGCTGCAGCCCATCGGTGTGCACCCAGCAGGCACCGCCACGGGAGGGAGGGGAGCTCTGTAACCGGCGCTGTTTGGGTTGTGAGTAGCTCAGCGGGGCCCTGCTACCTGGAAACCTCCGGGCCGTGACCCAAATACCTCACCCAGTCGCCTTGAGAGATGCAGATGCCTTCTAAGAAACACGTTCATTTCCAAACAGCAGAGCTGAAGGCAAGGTCACGTTTCCGACGCGCCCGTACGGTGCGGCCTGCTGCCTGTTTGCGACAGCCCTTTGAGGAATGATTAACCAAACCGAACAGGCAGGCACGGGTACAGAGGCCCCATCTGTCTGAGGAAGAGTCAGAAGTTAATTTAAGTGTCTTCTACAACATGTCGCCTAATTCCAGTGGCAGCACAGCTAATTAAGATGGAGCTGGTCCAAGAGCACGGAGGTGCGGCAGTGGCACGGGGGAAGCGCTGCCACAAAGGCACAATCAAAGCACGGTTGCGCTAACGAGCAAGTCGGGCGCGGGGTACTCAGAGCCTGTGAGGAGGTGCTGAGCAGCATAATTAGCTGGGTATCTTGGTGCCATTGATAACTTCATGAATATTTCATACTCTTTTCCCACCAATCTGTACTGACAACTTGTGACACAGAACTAGCTGGGGTAAAATGCACTTAATATGCAGTTGCCGTAGCTGTAAATTTATCCTCAGACGTTATTTTCTTAAAGATGCTCCTCCAGGAGCCTGGCGGGCTACTCAGCAGCTCATCCGAGCTCCGTAGGCCAAAGAGCAAACAGCCCTTCTCTAATGAGTGCTTTAATGGTCTGATAACATCAAGCGAGTCAGCCACGTGGGGTTGTGGCCCTCGTTAGGGAATGCTAAATTAGTGGGTCTGGGAGGATGGGAGCTGCAGCTTGAAGGGGTTGCTCCTGGAGAGTGGGTACAGCCGTGCCTCCTCTTGCTCTGATAAGAGTTAGCAATTTTGTGCAAAATTTGCTTGGTTTTGTAGGGGTGAGGGTGGGTGGGTGGGTGGAGGGTTTGGGATTGTTGAGTTTTCTTTTCCTAACACCTAGTTTACTAAAACTCCCCTCTACAAACTACCCCATTTGGGGAGGACGTGCTATAGCAAGCAGGGCAGCAGGGGCTCAGCTGCAGCAGTCTCTCTGAGCAATAAAACCGCCCATGGGGCTTTTGTGGGCTGCCCCAGAGGAAAAAAACTGGGGAAGGCTGAGGTCTGGGTGAGATGTGCGGGACGGCACAGCGGCTGTGGGTGGGTCAGAGCTGCCTGGCTGGGGGTGCTGCGGCTGCACCACCCGCGGCCATGCCAAGCAGCACGTCCAGCACAGGCCCGCTTCCCCAGGAGTGACTAACAGGGTGGTATTTTCCTCTGGTTTGTTTTCATGAGTCAAAGGTAGGACTGAGACTTGCTTCAGTGAGGCTGCCCCACGTGCTCGGGGTCCCAGGGGGCTGCTGCAGTGGGTGCCATCGGGCACACGTGGGTGCATCGAGCACAGGGGCACCAGTTGGGACTGCGTTTGCCTGGAGAAACGCCAGAGCTGTGAGGTGTGGGACCCGCACCAGCGTGGTTACAGACAGGACGGAGGGTTTCAGCACCAGTCAAGAAATAAGGAGTGTTGCTTGGTCCCCCGCAAGCGCCGCCCTAAGGGCTGGCTGTCTGGAACTGCAGGCTCCGGGTCTGTGAGTTGCATGGAAAAAAAAAAAAAAAAAGAAAGCTTTTAGTAGAGAGGAAGGAATTGTGCACTTTGAATTGAAAGCGAGCTATATGTTTACATAAACCTCCTGTTCGTAAGCCAAGGCTGTGATTCAAGGGGAGGGTTTGGGTTAGCAGGAGTGAAAGCGGATGCTTTCCTGTCGCGTCTGAGCGCCGGGGCTCCTCCATCCAGTGAACGTGCTCCCTCCCCACGCCCCAGTGCGCCCGTCCCAGGCAGAGCTCCTGGGGCTTCCTGCATCTGCTGTGCCCTGAAAAGACGGAGTGAGAGCACGGGGTGGTGGGGGGAGAGGAGAGGTCTCTGTCCTGCATGCAGGGTGGATGGAGTGAGCTGCCCCGAAGGCTCTGTGCCTCTGGGTGTGCCGCAGCCCTCCTCCTCGGGGTGTTTTGGGTAGAGGGTCAATGATGGGGGAAGCAGGAGGGTGGAGGGGTGCTGGGTGGGATGCGGAGGCTGAGAGCAGCAGGTTGGGGACCCACGGAGGTGGGCCTGGGGACGTGGCTGGCGAGGATGCTCCTTCTTTGAAGACAAACTTGAGCCTTCCTGGCTGGCATGCACCTTGCCTTCCTGTACAGGGCGATCGATTTAAAACTCGATGCGTGTTTAAGCAGCACTTAATCAGAAGGGCCAAACGTTAGTACTACATAATTCATTTTGTCTTAGTTAACTTTCAAGCGCCATGCTGAGAGATTAATTTTGCATCTCTCCGTATCATCTGTGCAGTAGGAGCAGCAGCAGCAGCCTTGCCACAGATATTGCAAGTATGCTCTTACATTTTATTCAGTTGAGTTCATTTTTATCTCTTTAATCGTAAAACTATAAAAACAAGATGATATTGGCACTGGTAATTATGTAACAAGCCATTGGGCAAGAAAGAGCACATTTGAAGTTGTGATATAAACAAAGGATATCTGGGGGTATTAACGACCTTGAGTATTGAAGCTGAGATAGTGAAACAAATGTATGGGGTTACAATGCATTTAAAATACAGGAGGGAAATAATAAATCAGATGAATAGTTGTGAGGAAATTGAAAATTGTGGAGAGAGAGTAGCAAAACTACGTAGAGATTGAAGGACTTATGCCTCTTGCTAAGAATGGTAATGAGAGTATGCGATTTGAATAGGTCTAAACTGCCCTTGAAATATCATTATAACTTCTTTGAAAAGGCATTTACCGTTTGTATGATTTTCCCAAATGTAATATATTTCCTTGCATCTTTGTTCATTGAAAGCTTCTGAAATATGTCTGACATAAACCCATATTGGAGTAGAAAATAACATAATGTTCCAGGAAGTCAAATCAAAAGCATTTTCTAATCAGTAGGTCTTCCACAGGAAAGTATCACTGCGCAGACAGCAAAAGCATCCAGGTTAATTTTCTTTTCTCTTCTTTTCTTCCTCCTATAAATAAATGACCAAACAGAACAAAAGGCTTTACAAAGTGAACCATCACAGCGGTATGTCACTAACAGCAAAATGCCACGTATTAACTTCGTTAGTGCTACTTATTTCTCTCTTTCTTGCAGTTATCTGTGACCGAATGCCTGGAAACACGCATTGTTGTGTCTGCTGCCGTTACACGAGGGCTGTCAGCGCGGAGCCTGCGAGTGCTGGGCAGGCAGCAGGGAAGCCGGAGCGGTGCAGGACTCGATCCAAAGGCTATCCAAGTCATCGGGAAGCATCACGTTGGCTCCTGCAGCCTTCGGCGAAGACACAACTCCTTTCACTGTAACCGCATCTGAGCCCCTGCAACAGGTGTTACTTAATAACCCTGAGTAGCGAAACAGAAGAAAATTTCTTTGAAAGTATGTGCCAATCTCCCAAATAGCATTTCCAGCAAAAAAGGCCGCTTAACAGCTACTACCGCTGCAGACAGAAAAGGAAAATGAGGCCTTCCTCACCTCTCCAGTGCCACGGCGCAACTAGTGCCGGGAAATGGCTCTGAAATCGAGGCACAGGCTTTCGCCACTGCTTGTTCCAGCTACAAAGAATGTGTGCGTTTCGGTGAGCTTCGAACCGGTGTTGTAAGCATCTCCCAGATGGGGTTGGCTGTGTCTTAGAGGTTATTGCAAGGCCCTTACAATGCAGGCAGGGCAGAGAATTTGTTTTAAAAGGTGGCTGCAAACACCGTTTTGTAAATAAAACTCACTTAGAAGGCTTTAGTGTTTTTAATGCAGCCTCCCTAACAAGGTCCTGTAAGGGCTGGGCCTGTATGCAGAGATGTTGCCTCTTCCAAAGAAGCCACGGGTTGCTTCCTTTTAACAACTATCCCTCTTTGTGTATGTAAAATCCATAGTTTTACTTCTTACTGGGGCCTGCAGAGGCAGAGGGCAAGAAGAGAAAGTGGGAATAAAGGCAAAAGGAGAGAGACATTCGCTACCACCCAAACAGGTGGCTTTTTTCCCTTTCTTAAAGATTCAGTGCACCAAAGTCAGGAAAATCAAACTTATGGTTCCCCCAACAGCCATAACTCTGCCCCTGGCAGAGAAGGAGCGAGGCATAAATATAAGCTCGTACCCAGCAGTACATGCTACATATGTGCAGGGAGCTAAGTTATGGGTGCTGCGGGAGCCATGATTTTGAATGTCCTGACTTGTGAGTTTAAATTCTCCAGTCCAATATTCTGGGTAGTTTCTTTCTCTCCTTTTTGCACTTTGTAGTTATAAATTATATTACAGCTCTTGGTCTCTTTTATGCTGGCACAGCAATTTGGATTATGTGATTGGCTGAAGACTCTCTTCTTCACAAGAAAGTGATTGCAGTCATTATTCGTAGATTTTTCAAGGCTGGATCCAGCTTCCTTTGTGGCACAAACCCTTAAGCTGATCTGTGTCACTCACCACTAGCATTAAAGGTGAGACAGGGAAGCACATGCCATTAGTAGTCTGCATGGGATGCTCTGATGGCCTTCAACACACTCTGCCTAGGTGCACCTCCGGTGGGGCAGGGCTGCGTTTCGTTGTCCCACCAATTTGCTCTGCCAGCTTTGTGATAATAAACTTGCATGTCTCTTTTGAACTCTTACTTTGTATTCCCAGATGAGGCTTTCAGACATTGGGAAGATACTCATTAAGAGGGTGAAATCCAGAGCAGAGGCTGTACAGCGCCTTGGGCAGCACCTGGGAGGTAAGGAGGACTTTGCAGACCTGTTTTGGCACCCCCTTGGTACACGGGTGGCAATTCTGACTGCGCAGTGGGTATGTGAAGGTGATATATGTACATGGATGTATGAAGTGGACTTAGGAAGGCAGAATACCACCCTAAATGCCTCAATTGTTTCCTTTTGCTGTTGTTCAGAACACCAGGTAAGTCCCTCCTGTAGGCAACTGGGTGTGTTTTGCTTGTGGAGGCAAAACCCAAGCCCATACTGCAGCTAAGAAAACATCTTTATCCTGTCAGTTCAAAGCTGGTCTTTTCGAGTCTCTTTGCGGTTCCAGGACTGTGTCAACCACCTTTCTGTTGCGTGTTCGCTCCTAGTCAGAGCCAGTTTGTGCAAGCAGAGGTTAGGAAACTTTGGGGTTAATGTTAAAAATAAGTTTCAGTTGAAGTTCAGAGCTCTTTAATTATTTTAAAGTCCATCCCTAAGAAGGACAGTGCCTCAGATTCACATGTAAGTGCTTTGATAAATAGAGATAGGTTCAGATATGCTTTTTGTTGATTTGTAGTCATGGTTTGTAAGGTTGAGCTGGTGATGTATCACTGCCTTAAAAACACGTCCAAATAGCAAACCACCATCTATATATCCTGGCTGACTGCAAATCTTCAGTGTTGAACTCTGCGAACATTTTGCTGCACCAGATTCTGCGAAGGCCTACGTAAGAAGGAATAATGTGGTATAAATAAACTCCATCTGACTTTTTTTATAATGCTTCGTGCAAACTTAACATGCAAGTCAGGTGTCACAGTAGCTGTTGGAAATATGTAATGCTGACAGTATTTGGTAATAAAATAATAATCGCTGCATGTATCTCTGATGGAAAGAGATTCACATCCTTTTGAATCCCTAATTGTGTGCCACACTACATTAGAGACAGATAGCTCCACTGTCTCCACCTTTCAGAGATGGGAAATTCAGAGCAACAGCAAGATGTTCTAGAAATAAGCCGGTTTAATGAAGCAGCAAATTAGACCCTTCTATCTCTTTATTTAACATGTAGTCCCTTGAATTTATCAGAGTTCATTACAGAGGTGCAAAATAGAAAAGAAGCCACAAAATTCATTTGCGATTAGAGCTAATGATTTTGAAAATGGCTTTTCAAATTTTTATAGATAACGGCTATTATTCATTATTAAATTTATGTCACGTTTACTCTAATGAAATTACATTCTCTCCCTTCCCCTGTTTCTATTGTTTATGGTCTGGGTTTTGTAAAAGGAAGAATCATAAAGATGCTATATGTTTCTTGCCAGCTACAGTGCCTTTGACACGGCTCCTGATAGCTTACTCCTGTGACTCACATTAGAAGAATGGTTTTAAAATTTCCTTCCCAATTTAATACTTGACACATAATGGTTCCAAGTAAATGCACTGATCCATTTTTCTCCATAATTTCAATCTCATAGGAGGAGTAATGGACTCAGGGCTGTAAAGTTAAGGGAGGAAAAAACATTCCAACAGCAAAATACAAACAGTTCGAGCTGCTGCCCCTTCCAAGGTCTGCTCTCCACCCAGACCGACAGCCCCTTGCTGCTCAGCTGTCTGCAAAGGGCTGTCGCCTCCCCTCCTGTCTTCGCCCTGTTGTTCTTTGGCTGACTTTCTTTTGGACAATTTGAGATTTATTTTGGCAGCTATTGAGTCAGGGATGGGCGGGCAGAACAGAGCAGTGGCTGAATTTGAAACAAGAGAGGGAGTTTGAAATACGAGGGGTGTCTCTTGGAAGTTGTGGCCAGCCCTGCACAGCACACCTGCCCACCCTGACCAGTGCCCCTGAGCATCTGCCCTGAGCAAAATTGGGTTTTGTCATAGGTACAATCACAGCTTGCTGCAGGAGGGCTTGTCCTGGCACAAGCCTGACAAAGCACGCTTTAAATGCCTAACAGTAATCAAATTTGCTTAAGATAATGTATCGTCAGTCCTCTAGCTCCCTTATTCACGTGATATCTTTCCTCTGCTTTCTTTAATATCTGTATGTATTATTAACAGTTCCCAGTCCTTGCTCTAGAATAACAGATATGGAATCGCCCTCTCTGACGTAGGAGGTTAAGTGAGCTGCTAATGTTATTTTTGAAGAGGATCTCCTGAAGTGTTATTTCTAATGACTAACGTTACTTTGCTCTGTTCTTTGTTTCTTTCCATCCCCTCCCCAGTTCCAGTGTTTCTTCTGTTTCTTCTTAATGTGACGAAACCTGAGCATGAATGGGAAGAGTTCATTCGTAATGCGGCCAGCCCCTGCGGTGTCGAGCTGAGAAAGTCTGCGGTTGTTATTTCCTCCTGTGGGGTGTTTGTGGATGACCATCGCTGTCCTGAGAGCACCAGCCTGCGCAGCAGACAGCACGGTGTGTCCGGGCAGACAGCAGGCAGTGTCTGGGCAAACGTCGTGGTGTGTCCTGCTCGTGGCCATGCCCAGGTGAGGAGGGCTCAGGGCACCGTTTCCTGCTGGCACTGTCTGGCAGGGGGGGTTTTACGGCAGGGATGGGTGCTCGTGCTCTTTGGCTTCCAGTTCTCAGTGGAAAAAGACGAGCGTGGGTCTCCCCCAGCTGATGTGCCCCAAGGGGCCTCACTTGTGAGCTTGTCAGACACGCGGCTAGGAATCAGCTGTAGCAATCCACCCACACAACTCAAGCAACATGAGGAAAAACTCATTATTCAATACCTTATTTCATGCCCTGGAAACAAGAGCAACAACCCCAGCACTTCCTCCCCTTACAGCAGTGCGGTTTCCATCAGTCTTTTCAAGTCCTAATGAGATTTAGCACTGGGGGGAGAGGTTTGTGCCGGGAAGACCAGGGTGGGAGCTTTCTGACCAAAAGGTTTGCAGAAAAGCTCCTACAAGCTTTGGACTAAGCTCTATTTCTATGTGGAACAACAGAGCAAATGTCACCTTTTTGAAGGTTTTAGGAGTTGTCTCCCGACTCCTGCTATGTCAGGAATTTGTTTGTGGAAAGTCTGCGAGATCTTACCGAGCAAACTTGTCAGAGATTTGCTGTTTGCCAAAAGAAACGTCACCCCGTGGTGCTTGCACCGGCTGCGGCCGGCGAGAAGGGCAGCACGCAGCCCCGCTGCTGGAGCAGAGGCTCGGTTCAGAGCGCTCAGCATCACACTGCAAAGCAGAAGGAGCAAAGACCTCCCTGGCTGTGCTCCTCCCGCAGGAGATTCGAGCTGAAGGGGGTGCAGTGAAGGTACCCTTCCTGCTAATAAACTGAGCAGAAGTGACAGGGACGTCAGGCTGCAACGCACACAGCGTGCACCTTACCTTTTGCCAATTTCCTGATGATCTAGTCTTACCCGAGGCGTTTTGCAGTTGAGTGCAGTTACCTCTTATTCCCGGTAAGGATGCAACATGAAATGCAAATACCTGAAAGGTTAGGCTGCTGCAAAGCCATAATTACTCACGGACTTCGCATCTATGCAGGAATAGAACAGTAATAAATCTTTGATTTTATTATACAGCGATCTTAAAAATACCCTGGCTGAAATCAAATATTTTATATGTGAATCATTTTCCCCCAGCTGTGACTAGATAATGCGTCAGGAAGGGCCCACGTGTGCCTCGGGGCACTTTGTGTGTCCCACGTGCAGCATCCCACAGCCTGGACCCAGACCTGCCCCTGCCTGGATGCAGCCTCGTGCCCAAGGCAGTGCCTGCCACCGTCCAGCTTGCGAATGGATCAGCAGCCTCCAGATTTTCAACAGCTGACCAGGCCAGTGCATCCTATCCGCTGCCTCAACAATCCCATCCTGGCCATTACAGAGAAGCACCAGCTGTGGGGACCGGGACCAAAAATACCCACAAGTGAGATTACAACTGCAGCAGCAGTGGTTCAGTGCTTTCCTTTTAATTAATCTGCTTCAGTCACTATTAAAACAGCCCAAGGGCTGCAGAGGAGATAACACAGGCACCTCGGGGCTTGCTGCAGACTGGCGTGGCCAGGAGCTGGGCACCAGCTTTGCCTCGGTGTCCCCCGAGGGCCAGCCTGCAGGGCCGCACAGGAGCCGCCATCAAAGCTCAGCCCTGTGCCTCCAGATGATTAATTTCTGTACTAGCACAGCCTTCACAAACACACCCGGGGCTCTGATCTTAATGAATCACGTAAAATGTTATGCCCTTTGGAGAGGCAACACAACCAAAGTAATTACAAGCTGCTTTCTTTTTTGTGTGTGTGTTTCTCGACCCCCAGCTTTGCCTATTCGATGTGCTGTCCGTCCCTACATGCACATTTCCTGAATGGCCCTTTACCTCTGGAGCTGCAGCGGGCCATGGAGCGAGCTGTGGTGCCAGGGTCACCCTCTGCACCCCGACCACCAGTGGGTGCAGAAGCAGATGCTGGAGGGGCGACGCAGCGACAGCAATCACTCGCTTCCCGAAGGAGCAGAGAGGTGGTCCCGACCCACACCCAGCGCTGCTGTGAGTGCACCCCGAGGGGAGCAGCGTGGCCGGGCTGGGGGACAAGGCTGGGTGCTGGGGCGGCCCCGTGCTCACCTCCAGCTCCTCGGTGGCACAGCCCGGCCTTTGAAGCTGCTGAAGCTGGTCCCACCCAGGGGAATGGTTGAGGATGGGATTTGTTCTTTTTCAAAGGCTTTGTTCCCCTGACAGCCGAGCTTGAGTCCAACCTGACTGTCCGCTGAATCCAGACCTTTCATTTTCCCCTCTTTAAGTTTCGAGCTCGCACTTCACATGCAGTGAGGGCAGGCTTAAGCTTGACTGTCAGAATAAAAGCCTTTTCTTTCTATATCGCTTCCTCTCTGCAGCTCAAACCAGCTCCAACCCTGACAATGTCAACTTCAAAGGCTTCCCCACACTGCAGCCACACTTTTGCCTGCGGAGACAATTTCGGCATCTCCTGAAGGCACGAGGATGTTGGGACGCTGCGTGGCATTTGGCGGCTCCAAGGGGAGAGAGCAGGGCTGCAGGCCCTGCTGTGCTGGCAGCGAGAGGGGTGCTGAGCTTGCCCTTGTGCACAGAAACCCTCCAGAGCTCCCCTGGCTGACGTCGGATCAGAGACAAACATAAATAAACGCAGCCCTCCCAAGGCCAAAGGAAAGCCCCAGCTCCCCGGGGAGGCAGAGTTAATTCCAGGATGCTGCTGGATGAGCTCTAGTGAGGGCTTGGCTGTGGCAAAGCTCTCGCTTCCCGTCTTCATTCTGGGCAACTTTTCTGGTAGGGGAAGTTGTCTAAGATGCCGATAAAGATAATAATGTATGAAGTGATTTCATTAAGTTCCTGATTTATTGAAACGTACGCTTGTGTTTCCCTGGGTTAGTGTTTAAGCAAGCAAAGAGCACCATTCGGTTGGAGAAAATTACGTGCACGATTGGCTATGTGGCTCCATTTAGCTGTATTTAGCTGCAGAATATCCTGTTTATGCAGTTAAGGAAAAGTAAAATCCACATCTATGAAAACCGCCGGTGCTTCTTTCAGATCCATGCAAACTGTTGGCCATGTTGTAGCGGGCTGCGCTCAGGAAGGGCAGAACAAGGAGCAGACGTGGGGAAGTTTCAGCTAATAGCCTCCATTCTCATATGGGAAGGAAACAGCAGGAAAAGGTCAGTGTATGCCAGCAGTTATGCATTTTCTTCAATGGAAGATGCACAATGGAAGATCTTTTCTCCCAGGCAATTACCGTAATTATGTGAACAAGCCGTTTAGCAGGTTTCTGACTGAGTAAGTGATCGGCATGGGCGATGAGAGGTAAGTTGCTTGACGTGGTGCCAGGTAAATGCAAAGCACTTTCAGCTTAAAATGTCATCTCCGACAGGGTAACAAAACGAGCTGGAAGCATCCCAGAGCTGACTGCTCCCCTTGGCGAGACGAAGCGTGCAAGGACTGTGACGGCAGATGACAACGGGGGCTGAAATAGGCAGAAGAGAAAAGGTTTCACAGGGGGATCTGAACGTCGCAGAGGCCCATTGAGAACCCAGGCCTCCTGCTTGTCGCAGCATCCAGCAGTGCAAAAACGAAGGGAATTGCTGCTTACAGCACTGGCTGGGATTTAGGGTAAACTGAAGGAAATATTTCTTCATCTGGAGTGTGGTCACTCTTCATTGCTGCAGGAAGTTGAGTAACTGGGTTTAGAAAGAGCTGGTTTTAGAAAGAGCCGGGGCACTGCCTGCCCGCTGCGCTCTGTGCATCCGCAGGTCTGGAGGCAACTGCACGGCGAGGGGCCACGAGCAGATGTCCCAGTGCCTCTCAGGAAAGGACTCTTGAACCTCCAGTCCTGCACAAAAAGCCTGGCTGAGCAATGGTCCTCTCGTGACCCTCATAAGAAAACCCATTTCTGATTTATCTGCTGCTTGGGCCAGCCACGGGAAGAGCAGATTTAGGAAATGAGGCTGTCCCCGGGGGCAGCGCAGTGGCGTGAGTTTAGGAACCTGCGACGGACTGGTTCCGAGCTGCTGCACGCGACCGTCACGGTACTGAAATGTATTGGTCACCAAGGGATTCCCAAATTAGATGGGCCATGATTTGAGTTAATAGTAATGTAAAGGAAACACCGCTGGCAAAATGTGACTTACAGCCCTCTGCTAGCAGCAACCTGCCGGTTGCTCGTGCTGCACCCGGGGAAGTCAGCTGCAGGCCATCTTTGGACTCAGCAGATTTTGCATGAAGCTCTATTTAAAGAACGTGAGCATCTTGAATGTTTTGGATTATTTTTGTATATTCAAACCATATTTAAAAAAAAAAAAAAGGCAGTGTACCAGGAAGGGATTTGCTATGCAATGTTTGAAAATCCATCCTTTAGAGTGAGAGTGCAGATGTTTCCTGCCCCTACACCCAGCCCCTCTCCTGGGGCAAAAGGCTGCTTACTCTAACGATGTACCGCATGTGTGAAAACTTGTTTTTGCAAGTATAGTGGCTTGCCTGGTTTCCAGCAGTGTTTCATCAGCTGGTATTACCCCAGCACAGGGTTAAAATAGAGCTCTAGAGTGCAAGTATATTGTCAAGGCAACAAGAAAGTACGTTGTGGTCTCGTTCAGCCATTGCCCACAACCACTTTACCCTTGGGCAGAGCTCTTTCTGTGGGACACGGGTCACAGGAGTTTGTGTCCTTCAGTGATAGGGGATGATGTCTTTTGGTGAGCAGGGTGGCATGGAAAACCTCATGGCCATGGGCCCCTGGGCTTGCTTTGCTCTTTGGGCATAGCTAGTAAAAGGGGAAAATGTACCGAGTGAACCTGGGCAGTGAAATGGGTCTGACTGTGGCTGAATGACCCTCACCCCTGCTCCCTGTGCTCCTGCCCATCTGTGGCCCAGCCCCAGCTCCCCAGACAGCGAGCTGTTCGGGGCACGAAGGGCGTCTTCCCAGCACGGCGCTCGTCACTGCGGCAGGGAGCCAACGCCAGCCCGCATTGCTGGGGTTTTCTTTTCATTTGATCTTCACCATAAAAGCAACCCATATGAATTCCTGCAACAATGAACTGCCCTTTGCACTAGTGGCTGTGGAAATGTGAGCTGGCAGAAGATCAGAGCCGGGAGCGGGAGGGCGAGCTGGGTAATTTGTCCTTTGTAGCATCTTGCCCGGAGAAGGTGATGCAGGAGGTCACGCTCTTCCCTCGAAAGCTGGGCAGGTGCGCGGAGCTGCGCTCACAGCTGGGGCTTCCCCGCTGCCACCTTCTCCCAGCTGGTCCCGGTGTCCCCTGGAGCCTCTGGACCCCAGCATCGTCAGCAGGACCATGTCCGCAGGGGGGCAGCCCAGCAGAGCCCACCTTATCTCTGCAGTGCCTGCTCCAGCACTGCTGCTTGCCCTGAAATTTGGGTGAGAGAGGAGAGCAGGATGCTGACCTCTTGATGGTGAGGAAGACACCGTTGCTTTCCCTCAGAATAGTGCCAATACTCCCAGAACATCTAAGCTCCATATTAGTGCTTTATTTTCTGCATCCTAATGGCAACAACAGAAAAGAAACAACCAAAAACCAACCACCACCAAGCTAAGGGAAGATTTTTTCTTTTCTCGTCCAAAGCTGTTCTTTGCTGCGGGCCTGGGAAGTGACACAGGTGCCAGTTGTCACCCCAGCCACAGCTGAAGTAATTCAGGAGAATGCAATTTCCCCCAATTTAAGGGCTCTGGGGGTTTTCAGAGAGGTGTGTCACTAGAAGGAGGTTAACATTTCTGAAGTTCATGTTAGGAGAACAGGGAGTGAAGTTTCCATGTTGGAGATGGCTCTGGTGAGGTGAAGCAGTTTGCAGCCATCCCCACAGGGCTTTTAATGCATGCTTTTTGCTAACATGCCATTTCGCTGGAATTCTCACTTCTCATAGCGATCTGGCTTATGGATGAAAAGGAGAGAAAGGGATTTGTGGTGCTGGAGGCCCCTCAGCTGTGCCGAGCTGGGAATCCCGGCCTTTTAGTGGTGGTGGCAGTGAAAGACAAAGCAGCACAAGGTGCAGGGGAGAGAGAAAAAGGACAGAAATGAGAAAAATGAGGGAAAACAAACAAAGAAAACCCTTGTGGTGGAGGTGAAGGGAGAAACAGGACAGGCAGAGACGTGGTCCCAGCAGCGCTACTGCCTCTGCCCTCGGTGCAGGTGACTCCACGGCCTGAGGCCTGCTGTAACCACCCCGGATCACAGGAGAAAAGCTACAGCCGTGAGGAGCTTCGTGAAGACAGCAGGACACCTCAGAGGTGCTGGACGAGGGGTGAAACGTCAGGTTGTTGTGTCCTGCCCATGGTGCCTGTGAGCAGAGCTGGCTGGGGGGTGTCCGCGTGGCCAGGCCTACGCAAGGCTCGTGCGAGCAGGGCCGGCAGCACGACCCAGGCCGTGCCCTGGCAGAGACCGAGCTCCGGCAGGGCCCAGCGAAATCTAAGCAGCAGAACCCAAACAGAAACTAAGCTGTGTGCTAAGGAGAAAAAACGTTTCTGCTTGCTCCCTGCAGGCAATCAGAGGAAGCCATGCCGCCTGAGTGAAGTACAGTAAATAAAACGTGAACAAGTGACCTCTTCTTGGTCCCCTCGGAGATGGGGGGCAGCCAGGTGCTAGCAGCATTCCTAGCGCTGCGGCCAGCTCGCACGGTGAGGGCACAGAGGACGCTTGTGCAGGGCAGCAGGCAGGGGCCTGCACGTTGCTGCAGCCCTGTGATACGCAGCCCGTCCTCGGCATCCACAGCAGTGCCCTCCTGCACAGCCCGCACACAGCTCTTGCCTTCGGTGCAGTTTTCTGGCTACAGAAGCATTCCCAGCGCCTTCCCCGACAGCCTCGTGTGTCCATCACAGCCAGCGAGGGCTCTCCCTGCACCATGAGGCCACGCGGCTCCGCCAGCCGGGTCCCTACCCGCAGCTCACAGCGCCGAGCCCGCGCTGGCGTGCGTTCAGAGGAGAGAAGTTTCCTACCAAAAGCAATCAATAGGAAGAACAGAGGCTGAAAGAATGTTTCCCCGAAGCCCTGCAAACTCCCCAAACCAACACTGCATCTTCTTGGCAAAAATTCGACATTTTTTTTCAAGACGTATCTGAAAATTACGGAAAGACATTGAGTCCCTGCCCGTCATATAAATCCAGAGTTCCCGCTGAATCATTCGGAGTTGTGCTGCCCTGGAATGTGCAAATGCAGTCACAAAAACATGTAAAAGTCTAAAGAAAATCTGGGTATAAGTCAAAGGAGTAATATTTCATGAGAAACTAGAAATTGTTAGTTTTGTTTGTATGATTGCAGCTTTTTTTTTGGTCTACTGATGCCATGGTTTCACGAGTAGACTGTAATATTCCACTTTCATCTCTCCGAGCTGATGAGGGAATGTGTACTTTGCAATCACAATGATTCACGCAGTTACATGGTCCAGTGCAGGGTGAGGGAGCAAGAATCCCTAATCTAGAACATTAGCACTTATCTGATAAATGCTCTTTTTTAACATTGTGCAGAACCATCATCTTATTTCTTACATAAGGTTCTTTGTAGACTACTATGACAACGGCGCTGAAAAGCAGCATAATAAGACACGAGGAACACTAGGAACATACTGCTAGAACAGCGGCTCGCTGCAACTATTCTTACCTGACCCCAGAAATGAAAACGCTTTTAGACGCTTTTTTGTTGCTAATGATTTTTTCAACTCTCATTTCACTCGTGTATCCACAAGGCTGTTTCTGTTTATATGCTCAGTTTGCTTTGTCTGCAAGAATATATAACTAAGAATAGAGCTGTGTGGCTCTTCTCATGGAGTGAGGAGATTCCTGACACAATGCCAGAAACTTTAGAAAGTTTGTGGATATACTGGGACAGATTTGGAGATGAGCTATCAGAATAATCTGATGGTGACAAAAATGTGGCTTCAAAGCGAGAGAAAAGAGAGGGCTTGATATCAATACACAGGCGTTGTGGAATTTCTTCCCACCTTATAATTACTTGCAGAAGGTGGAATTCCCTGATATTCGAGGGCATGGTACCATCCACTGGTCCAAATCAGTGAAATTCAGCCAGAATATGAGGTTTTAAGAGTTGGAGCAGTTTGCCAAAGGACGTGGCGAATTCTTCATTGTTTTAAGTAAGGCTTGATTTCTCTCGAGATATGTTCTAGTTCAAAAAACAAGCTCTGTCTCTATATTTAGGATTCACTAATGAAATTTATGGCTTGCTTTGGTAGGAATTGAGACCACAGCACCCCTTCTAAACCTAAAATTTGCAAATCTCATGAGACTTTTTTTGTAATCAGTTAGTTCATTTGAAGTCAGAAGAGGCCAGAAGTGAGCCTGTGGTGCAGGAATCACAAAAAAGACGGTCGTGGCTCGCGCTGACCTGCGGATGGCAAGCTGTCCCATTCCTGGAAACCAGTTTCTCGTTCCCGGTAAGCTGGCGGACGTGCTGCTGCCCTCCACCCCTGCTCTCACCTATGGCCCATACCCCGTATGGGCTGCTACGCCTGACTGCGCAGACCTGCACGCAAGTTCATGCAGGCAGCAGCCTTTGTGGACATATCCAAAGGTAACTCCAGTGTAGATGCGAGACGGTCTCCCTGCGTCACGGCAGGTTGCGTATAGAAGCCTAAATTGCCTTTCATTCTCTTTATGTTGCACCATTACGCAAATGGCTGTGTATATAATCTAAAATCACACCTGTGGGTGCCCAGACTTGCTAAGCAGTTTACTGCAGATCCAGCTGGGTTTTAGAGCCTCAGCGAGAGCTGCAGGCATGAAGCCTTCGTTTACTGCCCACACCAGCAGGAGGGGACCTCTTCCACCCTCTGTGCAGTCCCCAGGACTGAGGACCAAAGACTGAGAAGGGTCTTGGGCTGGTTGCCTGTGAAGGGGATGAGCTGGGTGAGCCCCTGTTCCACTGGACATTAATTATTGACATTAAACAGAAATGTTGGGTGAGAGGAGGACGGCATCCCAACCTGGCTTACAGCTTAGAAATGAGGTTCTTGAATGAACTGTGTGTTGAGGTTACTCCAGGTACTGGAAACAAGTGACTTGAGGTCTTCCATACCCTGGGTGTATGCATTAAGACCTAAGTTGCTGAGAAACAAGGAGGGCTTCTCAGCTTCCCAGCCCTTCATTTTCCCTGTCTTAAAAGAATTTTTGCTTCATTTTGTTTGAACACGTTTTTCAATTTTCTAGTTTACTAAGAAACATTTATGGCAGGAGGGAGTCGTTTTGTCTCAATTAATTGTGACAGCACTGCCTATTCATGGGGCTCTATTTAAATGAAACCAAGGATGGGCTGAAAAACTCATGGTAACAAAAGTGCAGCTGCACCTCTCGGCATCAATGTGCCCCGCTGGAGTGTCTTTCTCTGGAAAAAAAAAAACCTGAGCATGTAGTTATAGGGAATGCTGGTCATAGCCCTGTGCTGATCCACAGAATTTGTGATACAAATGATGATATTCATCTCGTACCAGAGTTAGCAAACTTGCACTGCTTTGCTGACTTCAGACCGTTGTTTGATACATAGCGGGGAAGATTAAACAAATTAGATACTGTTGTTATTAAGAGAGTTTTTAGGACAAGTTAATTCTCCTGTCTCGCATTATATGCTTTTTCTCATTTCTTTTATGAGAAAATTGTCTTTTTAGATAGCTGATTTATTCACATTCTTAGTCTTCAAAAATCTGTAAACTCTGTAGTGCATTATCACTTGAATAGGCCAAATAATTATTTGAATGCCTACTCACAGACAGTTAGCTTTCAGTAAAATTGCGGCTCCGAGAAGAATTAGAGAGAGCTACCAACCTCATTGAAAGCTATAAATAGGCATTTCACTCCGGGTTCTTACAGCAACGAGGACTTTAACGTGATCGTTAACTTACTGTGTCAAACCCAAGTGTCGTGGTTAATTTAGAATGATATTTCCTGATTCTGATGTTTGAGTTTTTACAGTAGAAGATGTTCAGTGGGTTTGTGAAGGCGATCTGAAAGTGGGATTTCCTGGGTCCCTTCTAGGAGAAACCTCACCCTTGCCAACCACAGCCGGAGGTGTAGCTCCTCTGAAGCCCTGCATCCTGCAGGGATGGAGCGTGTGTAGGGAAATGTATTTATGGGGTAGATTCACTTACACTGGGAAAACATCGCAGACACCAATTGGACAAGTACCTGCACAGAGGAATGGGGAAGGTGGCTGTGTTAGTTGCGATAATGTTAGCGGGTTACACACCGCCCGGTCTGTCATGCGTGTCCCCCGTGCATACTGGGGCATTTTTGGTGCTGCTCCAGCAAAGTTAGAAGGAAATATTGGGAGAAATGTTACAGGTTTCAGAATGAAGTAGTTCAGTAAAAAACAGCTATATAAAACTTTGACATTAAGAAAACTAATATGAGGTTGTCCTTCAAAGAGGATCAAAAGAAATGAAATGAGTTCTGAAAATCAGGTGTATTTGTGAGATGGGCAATGTAAAGATTAACAGGTAAGATTTTTTTTTGTGGTGCATTTTCATTACTTTTGTAATTGGAAAACTATCTAGGAAGTAATGACACTGAAATTTGGAGATTTACCTCCTATGCTTTGATTTTTTTTTTACAACATCAAATTTTTGATTGGTTAATTTAGTTTTCATTACAATTTTACAATCACCTAAAGGCCATATAGATGTAAGGGGTAAATTTCACTTTTCTAATAACAGATCAGCTCTAGTGCATGTTGGTGGTAAGAACACTGGTGTTAGGGTGGATGTTAGTAAGTCCATAGTGTGCCCACCTTGGGGTACACTATTGACCTTCTGGGCTGGCAACTGGCAACCTTTCATGAGTCATACCTTTCATGTAAAATGGCTTTTACAAGAATTTACTGCATCCATGTAAAACTGCACAAAATCCTTCAATTCCCCCCTTTCAACTCACCCAAATTCTGCAGCATTTTGGAAGGATATGGGGGTTTAGAGCTGAAAATGGTTATTTGTTTGTTGTTGTTGTTTAACTTCTGGGCACCTGGGGATTATGAAAGTAATAATTCATGTTTTATGTTTAATTTTTTTGTTTCTAGGATACAAATAAGAATTAAAACATGCTAGTCCCTTCAGCTGGCTTAAGCTGGCGACAGTTCAAGCCAGCCATGCGGGTTTACAACAGCTAAGGATCCGGCCCAGTTATTTTTAATACTTGTGCGTCAAAATTGGCCCATCCCAACTTGCTTTTAAAGCATCCTTGGAGTAAGACACTATTTACTCAGACCGTATTTGTCTTGAGTGCGCTTTTATGGAATAGCCACGAGCACCAAAAAGGCCACGTCTGTAATGAAAACCGTGCCAGACAGACCGACCCCCTCGGGGGATGCCGTCCAGCAAATCGATCCGACAGCTCCCGACCAGAGCTGAGCGGAGCGGGGCTTCGCGGAGACAATACGTGCGTTATATGCTCCCCTTCAGCTGCGCTCAGCCTCACTTCAGCCAAAGAATGAGACTGTTTCAGGAATCGTGTAAATATGGGCTCTGCAAAGACTCAGCCTTCCTGTTTGGAAAAAAAAAAAAAAAAGAGAATTTGAAATATCTGAGAAAACAGGGACCTACGTGTGAGAACGGGGCAAACCGGAGCTGGGGGGCAGCAGGGAGGAACGGGGAAGATGGAGCGAGGTGGTGGCAAAACAGCAGAAAATGGGACAGAAATGGAGTTCTGAGAGAGGAAAGGTGAAAGGAAATAAGTGCAGAGAGCTGGAAAGTAAGATGGAAATGGAGACAAAGAAAACCTGAGGCAGGGAAGGGGGCTCTGCACGTTTCAGTGATTCTGGAGGTTTTACCGACCCTCACTGGGCTCTGATGCCCTCTCTCCAGCAGGGACAGAGGTTCCCAAAGGTGGCACCATCAGTCCTTAAACTTTGGGAGCCCACCGTGCTGCTCAGACCACAGCCTGGTGCTAGGGCTGGAAGGAGTGAACGGTGTGAGGGAGAAGCTGCCCCCTCCCCATGTCCCTGGGGCTGCGGCAGCCTGGAGGGTTGGGAAGGGGCATGGGCTCCAGGGAGGAAGCACAGGCAGGAGGGGTGCAGGACTTTGAGGGGATTTGGGCTGCAGAGCGCCCTGATGCTCATGCAGGTCCACAAAGGGCTAAGGCAAAGTGCACAGAAGCGCTTCTTTTTTTCTCAGCGCTGGCACTCGTTGGGCCGGCTGGTGTTGGTTCCGTTCCTAGAGGGCCAGCGGGGTGAATTTGGGCCAACGCTCCTCTTCCTCAGCCCAAGTGGGGTGCAGCCTGCGCATCCCCAAAACGGGCACGTCCACTGCATTACCGGTGCTCGGCAGAGGCTGGACAGGGGGCTGCGGCTCCCGTTCGTGGAGGGGAGCGGGGGGGAGTTTGGGGTTGGGGCTGGCAGGAGAACTGCAGAGCCTGCTCCGGGACGGGGACAGAGCCCCAGGACGGGGACAGAGCCCCGGGCTGGCACCAGCCGCTGCGGGCTGCCCCCGACTTGCTGCGGGATGTGCCCCCACCTGCCGCAGGGTGCCCCCCACCCGCGTGTGGTGCCCCCAGCCCCCCGCAGGACACCACCCCAGACCTGCTGCGGTGCGGGACGCCCCCCGCATTTACCAGTCCGCTCCCGGAGGCTGCCCCCGCAGCCCCCCCTGGGCGCTGCCCCCGGCGCTTTGCGGGATGCTCTTCGCCAGCCCCGGGACGCCCCCCCCCAGCCCCTCCGCGGGCTGCCCCCCGAGCCGTGGCGAGCCCCCGTTGCCTCGGGTTCTCCCCCCACCCCCCCCGGGCTCCACCAAGCCCCGTGGCTCGGAGGGGTGCGCGCAGCATCCCGCTGCCGGGGCGGGGGTGACTCACGGCGCGGCGCACGGCAGCCCCCAGCTTTATAACGGCCGGGGCGGCACCGAGCACCGAGCCCGGCTCCTCTGCGCCTCTCTCCGAGCCCGAGGGGGAGCGAGGGGGGCCGCGGCCGAGGGCCGGCACCATGCGGAGCCTGCGCGGAGCCCCGCCGCCCCTGCCCGTGCTGCTGCTGCTGCTGGGGCTGGGGCTGGCGGCGGGGCGCGGAGCCGTCATCACCGGGGTGAGCGGCTCGGCACGGCTCGGCACGGCCCGGCACGGCACCGACGGCACCGACGGGACGGGCCGGTGCCGCCGCGGGGGCTCTGCCGGGGAGCGGGGATGGAGGGGGGGGTCTCCCTGCCGGAGGGATGCTCCGAGCGCCGGGGGATGAACGGGACGGGGGTGGCGGGGCTCTGCCGTGCCCGGGGGGGGGGGACACGGAGGGTGTCCCTGCGGGACGGGGTGTGCGGAGATGGGGGGGGTCCTTGGGGTGGGGGACAGGAGAGCTGGGGGGTTCTTTGCGGTGGCTGGGGCCACTGGAAGGGGGTCTCGGTGCGGCGGGTGGTGCTGGGGCTGGCGGCTACCTGGGGCTGTGGGGGCTGTCCTGGGGCCTGTGGGGGCTGTCTCGGGGGTACGGGGTCTGGCCCGGGGTACCCAGCCGCCCCGTGCCCCCCCCCCCCCAGCCCCGGCTGCCCCCCCCCCCCCCGGGCCGGTCTTGGGGTCCCCCCCTGCCTGCAGCCCCGCTCCTGCAGCCCTGCCTGCGCGCAAGGCAGGCGCCGGTATTGCAAGCACCACCAAACGCTGCTTTTCGCCTCTTTGCCTTTTATTTCTGCCCCCCCAAGTATGACCGTGCTGCTGCTTTCCCTCAACAGCCGCCCGTCGCAGATGAGCCCTCTGTTGTTGTTGTTGTTGTCGGGCTCGAGATTTACTTTGCCTGTGAAAATATTTTTTTTTTTCCAAAGACGTTATTTAACCCGAAGCGTTGCATCACTCTTAAGTAAAATGATTTTTTTTTTTTGTTCGTGTTTGCTTTGGATTAATAACCCGGCGCTTGCATTCTTGTGAGAGCTCACATGTCTTTTGTAACCCTCCGAAGTTGTACTCGCAGCAGCGGGGACTCCGTGGCAGCCCGTGCTCCCGGTGCCGAGCTCCCTGAAGCCCGTGAAAGAGCTCGTGGGCATTTCTCTGGCTGGCAGATCTGCTCCCGGACTGACAGGGTTTACAGAGGAGAGAGCACGAAGGAATCTTTTAAAGTTTGAGAATCAGAGGTTCCTTTTATATGGAAATATTTTGAGCAATGGAGGAGCGGTTTATATAAGTCTTGTTAAAGTTGTGGCTACGCCTTTAAAACATAATTAATAAATTAAATGAAGTAATTGTGAGGCACTGAATAAAAGATTAGAGACAATGTGTTCAAAAAGTAAAAATAGGTTAGAGATAGCAAATGTGACTTTGTTAACTGCTGCAGTGTATTTCTGCTTAAGCCACTGGGATGCACGCTGGGCTCCTGAACGAGCAGGCAGATCTCAGGTGAGAGCTGATGTAGGTGCTCCCGTCCGCATTCCCCGAGCCTGAAAGTGCTTTTCCTCTGCAATTTAAGGACTCGATTCAAACCTTCCTTACTTCTGTGGCTGCCCATGTTCTGACTTCAGCTGGCTTTGGAGCCAGCATTTCAGCAGGGACTTTTCCCTCGAGCCGCGTTTTCCGCAAAGCCGTGTTAAATGGGGTGCTGAGGAGGAATGTCCTTCGTGTTGTGTCCTGTGCACGTTAGGAGGCTCGGTGTGAATTACACATTGGAGTTAAGGTGTGGGCAGCAGCGTTTGGGATGAATATTTTACTAGCCTGTCATACATTTTTGGAAGGGGAACCTGAAAACTCCTGCCAGATGTGTGTATGTGCGTGCGGGAGCGTGAGCTTTAAAACGAGACGTCGCCCAGCGCGGGGCTTTAGGTGCCCTGCGGGTGCTGCTCGCCGCTTGCCTCTCTCCCTGATGGTTTTGACCGCCAAGCCCCAAATCATTGACCTGCAGCATTTGTGACCAGGGCGAAAATTAGAACATCAGAAGGATATTTTTTTTTTTTTTTGAGAGAGAGAGGTTAGAAAGTAAACACTATCTACCTGGAAGGCTGCACGGGCAGTTTTGCGGACATATTACTCTTTTAAGTAAATACTCTGTGTGTTTGGGCTCACTTGTAGCACAGAGCTCTTCACTTCGCTAAATGTGTGTCCAGGAGGAGTGCTGGCCCTTTGGGCTACACGCACTATTTAGTGGCTTGACACTAATGCAACAGCTTTTTCCTAAATTACTAGCTGATCTGTAAATACATATTTTGGTCTGGTTTTGCTGTTTGAAATAGTGTAATATTTACCCAGCAGACTACAGTCTAGTGGCATTTATTATGTAAATCCCAAGGTAAGACCTGTAAGCGTTTTTCCTCAAGTGAGTATTTGTTCTGATACGCAGCCTTCCCCAGAGCCCTTATCGTCTGTTACGTACATTTTTAGAAATTGCCTGTTTACGTACTGCTGACCAGAGCCTTCGGTCTACCAGTCCTGCTGCCAGCCACGAGGAGGGCAGCGAGTTAATTAAACTTACTTTTGGGGTGTAATCAGAGCGTTTAACTAACAGGATTTCTCACTGAAGAAAGGAGACCAGCTTTAGCACTAAAGCCATATAATAAAAAGTCTGGTAATCGTTTTGGTTAAAAAAAAAAAAAGCAAAAGACGTATAAGAACCTTTTCCAAATCCTAATACATCAATTGCTCTTCATGGTTTCTGGTTTTTGAAATATCCCTAATAGTTTGTGTTTTGGTTGGTGCTTAACGAAGCCACGAAGTGTATTGGATAAGTGGCTGAAATTTTTATTTCCCTCTTGCAGGGAAATTTTTATTTCCCTCTTGCAGGGTGAGTGCCTCCACTGTAGCTTTTTCTTGGGTGTGGACGCTTACACAAAGCTTTTTCTGCTACACGTTTGAGACCTCACGTAATTCCAAATAACCACAAAATCCTTATTTAAACTTTTATTTTGTCTACCTCCACTGGGAGTTTGCTGATGAAACTATCGAGCATTCTTGCATTTGAAAGGCACTCAGCCATAAGATACTGTCATAAGAAGGTAGATGGAATAGTTACCTAAGAGTCCTTAAGTTCGCAGATCATTTTGTTTCTTAGCTTCTCTGCAAGACTTCTTTGCAATCGGTGCCCTCGGTCCTTGCTCCCATCTGGGGAAGCATGGTGGCACGGGCCATGATCACCGCAAATCAGTGACAGTCCCGGGGCTGATCCTGTCTCTGGGGTCTGGCTTTAAACACAGCTGTGCTCCACCCTGCAAGGTGCCAGGAGCCCACACGTCCTCCTCAGACCTCGTTGTTCTGCCTTAAGGAGCTGCGATAACTCATGGGGTGTCGAGGTAGCTGTCAGGCACCTGACCTGTCCTATCTGTAGAAGGCATTTATTATTAATTTTGTCTGCCTTGTCGAACTGCAGGCCTGCGACAGAGACCAGCAGTGCGGAGGAGGGATGTGCTGTGCGGTCAGCCTGTGGATCCGCAGCCTGCGAATGTGCACGCCGATGGGGAATTTGGGAGAGGAGTGCCATCCTTTGAGTCACCGCGTGAGTACCTCCCCGGGGCTGCGGGCCGCCGCGGGCAGGGCAGGGACAGCTGCAGATACGCTGCCCTGGGAGTCGCGTCGCATGAAGGCTATACGTGGCGGAAACGTGGGGAAGCATCACGCGCATTGCAATGCCCAGCCATCTGCATCTGTATGGAAATAGTGCTGAGGGTACATACCTCAGGAAATGTATTGCTGTCAGAATTATTCTGAAGCCGATACTACGCGCTGTTCGGTTTGTTTCCTCATTAGTTAGTTCTTGCGGATTTGCTCCGTTACGTGACCTGAAACATCCCGAGCAGCTCCCGAGCCCAGCCCTGCTCTCGCACGCGAGCTGCTGAGCTCCGTGGATCCAAACGAGATCCCATCACGGCCACAGACGTGTCACCAGGCGGTGCTGGGACACCTGGTACGGCACTGCAGCGCTGTCCCTGCCATCGAGCAGCAATGGCACGCTGCGCCCCGGGGCCAACAGCCGCTGGTGCCTTTGGAGGCGGTAGGGAAGGTGCGGAGACCAGATGAAGAAGAGCACGGCCCAAGAGCCATCACAAGTGAGAGACACCAAGGCAATGCATTTAGTTTAGAACCGTACAGGTAGTCAGCTGCCTCTTTCACAGTTTCCTTCACTGCCTGGCTTCTCAGCTCTGTTTCTCTAGTTAATTTTCTCAGTTTTAGGAAGTGCAAAACTCTGTTCTATCACAATTAATTTCTTTTTTAATCTTCTACTGTGGCATTGGGGACCAAATTCTCATTTTTACTGTGAAATGTAGCAGGTTTTTCTTGTAAGGCCTCTTTACATTAACAGGAATCTCAGGATAAAAGAAACTATCCTCTATTATTTTTTTTTTAAATGGGCTTATTGCTATTGCAAGATAATTTATACTGTCTGATATGTTTTAGGCTAATTACAGTCAGGGAAGATGCCTGACACCCTGGGCTTACGGTAGCAGTCATGGGTGTTACGAGCTTTATGAGGTTAATTTCAGATTCAGATCCCTCATCCCGCTGCTCTTCATGGCAAACACAAGGAAAACTGATTTCCCGTAGCACGTGAAATCACATATTTTTAAGGGTGGAGAGCTCGCTCAGCAGTTTCTCTCCCCTAAATACCTGGGAGGGGGCTGCTGGGGACCAGTAGCCCCGACAACCAGCGCCTTTCCTTGGCCTGCAGGCCAGGCATGGAGCAGCAGCACCGGGTCGGCCTCAGCCCATGTTGCCGTGCCATCGTTGTGTTTGCACTCCCCCGCTGAAGGCTGTGTAAATGAATGCAATTAGTGGTGGTGGGAGGCCAGCCTTGTGCTCCCCTGTGGCGGCTGTCCCGCCGGTGGTGGCCCCACGGCCGTACCACCTCCTGGGGGACCTCCAGAGAGATGCCCGGAGGAGATGGCTGGTGGATGGCTTTCCACCTCCTGGTTTCCTCCTCAGCAACTAGATGGCGTCGGCTCGATGCTGTTAGCAGCCCCTCCTGGCGCCGCAGAGGCAGGCTTTGCAGCAGGTGAGGGTTGGCAGGACCGCAGGCAGAGCTGGCAGCGTGGGGGAGCTTCGCTGCCGTTGTGCACCTCGCACACAGCCCCCGTGTCCCTCCCTTGTCACCTCCAGACTCCTGTCACCCCCTTGCTCATCAAAACCTGGGGCTGGGCTCGTGGTGGGGCGATGCTCCCCATCCCCATAGCACTGCCACCCACCCCCTGTCCCCAGCCAGGTGTGTCCGTCCCCCCAGCTCCAGCGTGGGCGTCCCTCCGAAAGAGCTGTTTCCTTGCTGAGCGTAAGGCTTTGAATAAACCCCTTCAGCTGTCGGAGGCACCTCTGAGTCAGCCGTGCCAGCACGAGAAGCTGAGATTTTAGGTTTTTCTGCAGCGTTGTGCGTGGGCACCCGCAAGGTGTGATCCCCGCGGGGAGCTCCCGGCTCCGCGCCCGGTGACCTCTGTGTTCGTGCAGAGGCACCGGGGCGGGGGGCGGGGGGAAGCCCGCGGCATCCCTCGCGCTGGGCTCCTCTCCAGGGGGTGCTGGGCACCGGCCGGTGCTGGCCTGAGGACCTTGGTGTGATAAACAGGGAGCCTGCGGGCCTTCCTCCCTTCGTCTTTCTTAAAGAGAGAAATTGCACAGCAAAGCAATGTCAGAATGTTAAAATTCTGGGCTCAAAACGCCCAGAAATTGGGAAATGAGGGAATTAGGGCCGCGTGCCCGGCTGGCAGGTGGTGGCTTCACACCTCTCACGACATCCCGCTGAGCACGGGCACGGCAGTGCACATCCCAGCCCGTCTCGTGCTGGCGGGGGCAAAGCTCCTGCACAAGGCAGAGCCTACGATCGAGTCGTTACCCACCATCAGTGCGGTGCCGTGGCACTGCTATGCTCAGTGTGTGCTCCCTGCGATGCTGCGTGCCCCGAGCCCACCCCAGCACGGCCGCTGCCCCATGCCCCCCACCCTGACGCCCGCTCTGTCTGTGCCCAGGTGCCCTTCCCGGGGCGGAGGATGCACCACACCTGCCCCTGCCTCCCCAGCCTGGCGTGCGCACGGACTTCTCCCAGCAAGTTCAGGTGTTTGCCGGACTTCAGGAAGGAGGACGTCTTCTTCTAGCAGGAGCTGCTCGGCGCGAGGAAGGGCCGCTCGATGTGTTCCTGTTCTTGTTGTCGTGGTGAACAAGGTACTTACCGGGGAACCCCCCCTCTCACACACTGTCCCGCCTCGCCACCATTCGAACCGACGATGCGATGCTGTGCTGTAGTGGCCAAGGTTTTCTGAGGGGCTGGCGGTGATGGGGTGGGTGAAGCGAGACGTGCTAATGTGACGCTGCTTTCTGAGGGCAGGAGCTCAATCACAGGACGGTCCTGCTGTCCCCGTGGTTCCAGCACAGCCCCAGAGCGAGAACATCCAAGATTATTGTCACCTTTGGAAAATTTTGGCCATGTTTTTACACTTTGGGATGCCTGAATCGAACTGAGATTTGAGTAATTCTATGGTGTGAAGCATACGATGATTGCCAAAAACCTGTATTTACGTTACATTTCATTTCTTTATTAATATAACTGTACTTGTAAGTTAGGCGCATCTCGACATTAAAAGATTAACCAATAGATGTAGATTTTACACTTTTAAAAAGTGGGAGATGGAACCAAAGCATTTCAGTATTCAAAGCATTAAATATTTTGTTATTTTAGTATTCTAAGATGAGGAAAAGTCGTTGTTACTTGAGTTGGTGTAAAACTACCTGATCATCTCAAACTATGTATTAAGATGTAGTTTATATTAAAAAAGGAACCCTGAAGTTTCTTGTAATGGGCTGCCTGACTTCTTGTATATGTATGGATTTGCTGTGTAAAAATTCTGTATCAGAATAATGGCAGTATGTTATTTGATTTATTTTAATATTATAACATTATTTTGTCACTGTGGTTTTCAATTTTTATTCAGTGTATTCTGTTATCACGTACTCGATTCACCCAAGCTAGCAGAGCTCCTTAAAGGTAGCTTAGGAGAAGACGGTGTGCCTCTGCCTGCTGTTAGGGAAGCTCAGCAGTTTACAAGGCACGAACGCCTCAGCCGAGCTGCGCTCTTGGATGGAGATGAGGGGGAATGTTGGTGGAGCTCACACGAGAGGTTTTTCTTGGCACGTGCCTCAAAGGATCAACTTTAGCCTGTCGAACATGTAATTTGTGGGTTTTCTATGAAATACCGTGCGACTTCATGTTTACTCGCCAGTCCCTGTAGCTGGAATCCTAATAGTTTGTGTGAGCTTCGCACATTTTTTGCTCTCAGACATGCAAACATACGCTGAAACTGGAAAAGTGAAGTCATTCATCCTCCAACAATCAGTGCTTTTGCTGCTGGTGGCGGTGGGGGATTGGGAAGTTAGCACGCCTGTATGAAAGCAAACACCTGCGCTACTTAGAGAAGATGAGAACGTCCCAGTGAGTTTACCAGGCACCTGACAATGGGCTCCAGAGACAGAAAGGAACCACCGGAGCAGCTGTTTTGCCAGATCCTTCTTCATCTTGCACGCATTAGAAAAGTAGGTGTCTAGAGAGCTAGGATTGCATCTTCCTGCCTCAAAGTGGCCCAAACCCAGGGCTCCTGTTCTGAAGCATACACATTTTGCTTTATCCTTTGCACTGGGGATAGAGCAGCTGTGCAGGGGGCAGCAGGCTCCAGTTCTGTAAATTAAAAAAAAAAATAAATGGTTTGCATTCGTGTGGTCACGAATGGAAACTCTGGAAAGCTGCCCTGCCCTGACCTGGAGATCACAGACATTGCTGTGAGGCGATGATTAGGAGGGGGGGAGTTGCTCTTAACCCAAAGGGCTGGCTTTGTCGATGGAAAAACAGCTTGTTCCAATCCTAATGCAGAAACCTGGGAGCACTGCAGAGAGCCTTGACCTGGATTTAAAATGAAAACTAAAACCTGATCCTACTGCTGTCACTCAGTGGGCTCCCCAGAGAGTGAGTCTGAAGAGGAGGAACCCAGCAGGAGCCTGGTGTTGCTTTTCTGTCCTCTTCTACCAGCACAAAGCTTGCTTAGTATCACCGCGGGCTTCAGTTCACACCCAAGGGAAAATCAGGAACGAAAACAGAAGCAGCCCAAATGTGTGTGTCCCGTCTCTTATTCCATTCATCTCCACCAAAGCACATTGTCCTGGTGTTCGAAACGATGAGACACAGCAGGAACCACCAGCCCTGCTCCTCATCTTCCAGGGGCGTAAATCACCAGTGACCCCAGTGAAGGTAATCATCCTGGTTTATATCAGCGCAAGCGAGCAGGCAATTACATCTGATGACTGCCTTAGACCTGCCAAGCAGGGCTGCTAGGAGAGTTTATCACACAAGAGCAGAGCAACTTTGTAGTTGTAATTCATGCCAATTAACTTGTGGGATCAGGCATTTATCTGGGTAATGAGAAGAGCCCCCATTACGCTAGAGAAAAATTCACTCCATGGTCAGGAGGTTGGAGTGCTCACGCCCTGCAGCCCGTCCCGGTGAGGGCATTAGGAAGGGGTTTTTTTGAGAGATGCCACCCCCTTGCTGTCCTCGAGGGGCTTCTCCCGCCCTCCCTGCCTCAGCTGCCCTGCCTGCAGCTGCTGAGCAGGAGAGCTAAAGGCAAAACCTGCCTGTCCTTTATTTTTTTTCTGCAGTGGAGTGAGCAAAAAAAAAAAAATTTAACTTTGCTTTACAGTGATAAACCAGTGACTACCAGAGTTATTTCAGAACATAAATGGCCGTGTGTGTCCCTCTGCTTTTCCCTTGAGCAAGCTTTTGCTTTGAGGGGCACTTTGCCCAAGGTGACGGATGGAAAAGGTGGCCAGCCCCAAGCCAGCCCTGCTATTAGAGGCTTTTTTCGGAGGGTTGTGCTACTCAGTTTGCCTCTACATCACCCCAGCTCTACCCCCAGGCCAGGAGCAGCCTCCTCACATGCCTGCAAGGAAGGGAAGGGGGAAGGCCTTTGCAGCAGAAATCAGACAAGAAAAGAGTGCAAAACTCCCACAGCCCCAGAAACACCTTTGAGGAAAGGAGAAGTCTCATTCTGCAGCACACACAGCTTGTCAGGTGTTAGAGAGCCTGGTGTTAATGCCTGGCTTTATTCGCTTTGCCTAGGAGATCTGTGCTAATGCTCAGCTTAATTTGATTAATACTGGAGCAATATTATTAATTATTAACACAAACATGTGTATTAATTTTTAATGTTATATTAATATTGATATTACAGATATGTTACAGAATAGTGATATTCTGTACACCAAACTGGAGGAATTTCCATGTTTTTCACTAGATTTTGGCTCAGCAGAAAGCCATTGCAGGAGAGGACACTACCATACACGATAAGCTGCTGCCTTCATTTGATTACATGCTTATTAGGAAGGGTGAAGGGAGGTGCTTTGTCTGCGGGTGCACAGGTGGGAGGGCAGGTGTGCACCTGTAAGCCCGGGGGCAGGAGAGCAGGAGAAAACCCAGCTGAAGCTCAGCCTCATCTGCATCCTCCTGCCCACAATTCCCCCCCTGGAAAATGCTGTCACTGCTTAAAAAAGGTTGCAAAGTTTTTGGGTGCAGGGGTGGCACAAAATAAATCCTGGTTATTTGGCAAGTGGGACTCAGCTCTGAGCAGGTCCTTAGCATGGAGGCAGGTCACCCTAACTGCACGGGCTGTGCAGGAGGGGTAACTGAAGGGAGAGCAGCTAGTATAGGGGTAGAGGTCATCCTGTAGGTTTGGAAAGCTCTAAAGAAGAGTATGTACCTGTGTGAGGCACCTCTAAGGTAAGTGGAATGGATGCTTGTGGTTTTGTTCATGTGCCTGTGTAGATAACCTGGAAATCCTGCACTTCCCATTATCTTGTAACTGTAGCACGTAGGGTGATCTCATAATATACCTCATAAAAAGGCCCTTTGCTGGCCTGCCTTGTCAGCATAACGAGCCGTAATGATATACGTAATGATATACAGTGCCAGCGAGTGGGACTGCAGCCTGAGGTCCTCGCGGGTGCCCTCCCACCCCAGTAGCTCTCTGATTTGTTATTACTGCACAGATGGAAATTCAAAAGAAACAGAAGGTGCTAAGAGTCCCTTGATTTAAACAAGATGTCTCAGGAATTTGATCTTGACAATGTGTAACATGTTTTCCAGAAGGAATTAGAAAATTGCAGGAAGAGAAAAGACTGTGCAAATACAGGAGGATTTTGATAATAGCAAAATCAATGTGCCTCTCTCTATTAGATAGAAACGAAATGCCAAAGCAGCAGGGGTGCAGCTGTTAGACTGATCAATGCTCTGAGCACGGGAAGGGAGATGAGTTTAATGCACATCAAACTTACAGCAGATCATCTGCCGCTTGTCAGGGAGAGCCGTGACTGCGTGTGGAGCCAGCCCAGGGCAGGAGGCTGCTTTTTGCCGGTTTGGTGGGGAGAAATTCCCTGTGATCCAGCTGCCTGGGAGGACGGCAGCCTTTGGGCCTCCCGGGGCTGTGGGGGAGCCTCCAGGTGCAGGAGGCTGGAGCCGAGCGAGCCCAGCGTGCAGGCAGGAGGGCGGCGTGCCCCGCTTCGTGGTGCAGGCCTCCGGGGCCTCCCCGCCGCTGAGCCTCCGCCACCAGCTCACAACACGTGGAAGGGATTAGATGTGGCTTTAAATGTAAGGCAGCTTCGTAAACCCCACGGCTGTAAGGCTGCTCAGCGGCAGACTTGGAAATGTGGCCGGGTTCCAGCGAAGCGAGCAGGACTCAGCCCGCCTTATTTACTCTTGCCCTCGCACACATGAGCGTGCTGTGTGCCGCTTCGTGCGGGTGGACGCGGTCTTGCTGTGAGGAGCTCATGGACGAGCAGAGCTGGTGTTTGCTTCAGGGGGTGCCTACTGGGGCCGCTCTCCATTTACTCCTCCGTTAGGCTACGGCAGAGCCCATCTCTGGAACGGCCAGCCCAAGGGGAGGCCCTGCTGAGGCAGCTGCAAGCGTGCTCGGCCTTTCCAAAAATTTCTCTGCCTCCTGTCAAGTCAGCAGATTTTTCCCCAAAAATTTCTTCTCTCACGTGGCTGAAACCTTGATAGGAAGGCACGGACCCCTGCTCCTTTCAATTCCATGGCAAAGCTTCCTTGGTGCTGCGTTGTCATAATCTCACCTCCACCCCGGTTTCATTGAACTCCCTGATGTTGCTAACAAACCTTTCACGTATTGCCACAGAGCCCTCCGTTACCCGGGTTTGGTTTCCAGCAGCACTTACGCTCAGATACTGCATAAATGGAGCAAGGAAAAGTCCTCCTGGCTGAGTGTTTGAGATCTACTGGGAAGAATCGCAAGGACCTCGGTGCCTGGCTGTGGGCAGGTCCTGCGGGGCCTGGTTTCTGCAGCCTCCACCATCTTGGTGCCGGGAGGCAGCGGTGGTGCCGGCCTGGTCGTGCCCTCCTCCCCGCCATGCCGCGGCTCCGAGCTATGCCCCCACGGGCGGCGCTGCCGGCTCCTTGGCTCGGGTGCCCGCCTTCTCCCCCTTGAGTCACCGTGAGGCATGGCTGAACAGATTGCGCGGCCGTCCGCCTTCCTCCACACCCAGATGTCTCCTGCGGGGCCCGCTGCCGGGGCGGCTCGCCCCACGGGGACGTCCCCTCTGCACCCTCCCCTGGTTCTGGTGCTGGTGTGCGAGGCCTGTGGGGGGGGGGGGGGGAAGGAGCAGAAAGAGCCCGGCTGATTTACTCGGCTATCGAGCTCGTCAACTGCTTCCTTTCCATCACCCTCCTTCGAGCGCTCGGGTGACAGATGGGAACAGATTGAGCGGTTCGACGGAGGGAGGTAATATTCCACTAAATCATTCCTCTCTCTCTCACTGTCTGAAAGCGCCCAGACCTCGGCCCTGGCTTCTGAGCCTGGTGTGTTTCCCCCCTCCGGATTTTTTTCATGACAAAGCCGTTTGAGCTCTACCTCTGCTAAAATTTCCAAGAGAAGCCAGTGCTGGTATTTATAAGATAAAAGGGGTGTTGTAACACAGCGAAAGGAAGGACGCTGATGCTGTTTGCTGGCGTTCCTGAATTTTGCCACCCCGTGTGCCCAGGCTGAGCCCCGGGCACAGCCCCGGCTCCCAGGCAGGCTGGCCGTGGGCTGGCGCGCAGGCTCCCGCTGCGCAGCTCACAGATGGAGCATCCATTTCTTCCCTGGATGACTTGTTCCAACGGTTAATCATTCTCACACAAACACAGGGTTTTATTTTTTAATGACACATCAGCCAATAACATTGAGAAGCTTTAGGAAGGGGTTTCTCTTCACCGGGAGATCTCCTTTTTTTTTTTTTTTCTTCCTACTCCATTAGCGCTGTGATGGCTGCCTAAAATTAGCTGGGACTTCACAGCTTCCCCTTGCCCTTGCAAGACTAGCTTTGAACTTGAAAGCCTCCTACACGAAGTGCTCTCTGGTATCAACCTGGTCACAGCAGAGGTGAAAAATGTGGCACCGAAGAAAGTGGCTTTCCGATAAATACATCCACAGTAAAACCATGCATGACTCACAAGATCAAAGACACAGCGCAAGTACCAAGGTCATTAAACATGAATAGAAATACAGAAATGCAACAGCTTGCATTAAAGGCTTAGCTTGACTTTAAAGTGAAGCGATGAAAGCTTATGTAGTCAGTGATTGTTCACCCCTGATAATGCTCTGCTTTTGCCACCAGTAGTTCTGGGCTTTACAAAGGTGAGTAGGAATAATTAATCATTTGTCGGATAAAGCACCGGGGCATGGGGCAATCAATGATTCGTACCAAGTGAAAACAGGCTCAGGGCTGCTCAGCATCATCAGCCCTAGGGAAAGTCAGAGTGGTGCAGACATCAGTCCCATCTGAAATTCAGCCTGAGGTTGCCAGCTCTACAACTGACAGGTGAGTAAGGATTTAATCCACACAAGGTGCTTTGAATGACATAGTGCTGGAGGTCACCGGCATGGAAAGGGACTTGGGGTAAGGCTTCCATCAGCACGGCCTCAGCCCAACGTGACTCTGTGCCAGCTTTTTAGAGCCCATCTGCACTGCTGGTCTTTGGCTCCATTCCTTGGGTGGCTGTACGTGTTATGATACTCTGAAGCCTACCAACCCCACCGCATGGGAGATGCTTCCTGGTTCATGTCACAGCAGAGTTAATTGTAGCATGTGTAGTGTTTTGAGCAACTATAAAAGAAGCTGTGCTAAAGCTGCAGATTTTAGCAGACCCCTGTCAGAAAATAGCCCCCTGCTGTGTTTCTGGTAATACTTTGATTTGAGGCGTGGCTAACTAATAAGGTTTCTGGGGTGTTCTGCTATCACAGAATCACCTAATCTGCAGCCTAAATTGGTGCAGTGCCTTGAGATGACATCCCCTTCTGCCAGTACGTCTGTGTCACTGTCCGAGCCACTGCTCTGCTGGGGTGGTTTGCTGGCAACTCTGAGCAAGTGCAGGTGCTGCATTGAGCAAGGTAACTGTGTGCAACCGCGTGGGCAAGTGGCAGAGATCCAGCCAAGCCCCGCGCATCCTTTGCTGGGAAGGGAGGGACGATGCCAGCTCTGCTCTCCTCTGAGCTCAGCACAACGTGTCCTAGGGCAGTCCCGCAGCATATGGCAGAGCAGCCTTCTGGAGGTGTAGCTGTATCACATCCAGGTAGAGCCCTAGGAAGGAATTGTTGCTACCGGAATAAGCCAAAATCCTGCCCTTTTCCTTAAGGCTACTGATTTCACACCATTCTGGGAAGCAGCTCTGTCTCCCCTGGTGCAGACCTGGCACTGGCAAAGCAAACAGAGAGCTCATGGGCTACGCATCCCCTGCTCGTCCTCCAACGCTGAATATGTGACATTTACCCAACATCATAATCTGGCTGAGGTCAAATATTTCAGCCCCTTTCCCAGAAAACTTTCCAAATCTGAACAGCAGAGACAGCGGCACCCTGCAGTACTTCAAGCTTCGAGTGTTGCAAAGCAGAGATCCCCATAGCCAGTACTCGTTGAGATTTCAGATGAGTGTCATTTTTCACGCTGGTCTGACATGTAAGTTTATGCTAAAACCTCCACTGACTTCAGCACAGCAAGATTTCTACTGGGAGTGTTTGCAAGGAATGTGTTAAATACCTGGTGAGTGAGTGAAGATGCCAGCAGCGATCAAGATTTTCCAGTGCGGCACAGCTCACGGCGCAACTGCAATTCTTCACCACAGATATGCAAAAGCAAGCGTGCTGTGACCTCTGAGCCAGACAGTGGAAAGTCTCCAGGGGAGATGATGATGGTATTTCCCGTGATACTGACTACTCCTATTGCCCAGAAGAGAGAAAACTATCATGTATATGTCCTGTACAGGAGGGGTACAGAGAGGACTCGATCTGCGTCTACCACAGGCAGGTGGAGGAGGTGAGAGCCCTGCAGCTCACCAAGCCCCCAAGGACTTTGCGTTTCGGTCAGAGGGGCTGGGGATGGGTTCAGAGCATCTGAGTTTTTGCAGATGAGCTCAGCACTTGCACAACAGGCTGCAATAGCTTCCCATGTGGATGTGGGAAGTAATTGTTAACACCCAGCTCCTGCTGAGTCTCATCCATTAGCACTTTGAGCCAGACCAGCAGCACTCGTGTTTTGGTGGGCAGCTGAGGACACAGAGGCTCGCAGCTGCTCCTCAGAGGTCCCAGCAGCATCAGGGAGGGCTCCCTGTGCTCAGCCCGTTCTCGTTCACTTTATTTCTCTACTGCTGTTATTCAGAGCAGGTTTGCAGTCCCTCTGACACCCCTTCTCTGATCTTGGCCAAAGCAGTTAATCTCTGACCCACTTTCCCCACATGCAGATGCTGCGAGAACGTGTCGGTGCTGTGCTTTGGAAGTGCTGGCTTTTTCCACAAGTTCCTTATCTCTTCTCAGATTCCAGAAGGAATACTTAGCCTCTGGTGTCCCTCCAGCCCTCCCTGGCTTGGCATGCTCTCTTGGTGCACGCTCAGCCAGCAGGCTAGACTAGCAGTGGTGATTGTTGGTGTGTCTGTGCCGAGCACTGTTTCATTTTCCACCATCTATCTGTCCCTGATATTTAGTTTCACATTTTCTGGAGTGCAGCTCTGTTGTACAACACCCGCCCGACCCTTGAATTAAAGCTACTGGAGTTCCTTCTCGTTTGTACTAGTGTAGCCAGGATCACAACCTGCCTTTTATTAAAAGTACTGAAAATATCAAATTAACCTCAAACAGCACCGATTCTGCCCTCAGAGTATGTCAGAATGCCTGGGACAGCCCAGAATGCTACATGCAAGAAAAAGGTACGGTAGAGATACGCATCCTAAACTTCTTGGCATCCTGTCACTGCAGCAAGGCCAGGTCCGGTTGCCACCGATGGTGACAGCAAAGCATCTCTTCTTTTTGGCAGGTAAGAACCAGCCTCACGCCCCTGCGAGGGCACTGCTGAGGTGGGGGTGTCTAAAAGCAGAGGCAGGCACTCAATTCGGCAGCGTGGCTTCAGTTCCCCGAGTGTAAATACACCCAGCAGGTCACCCAAAGGCGACTTGTCATCCCGCGTCTAGGATTGACTGTACAACTTGTGCCTAATCTTTCTAGAAGTGAAAATCATGCAGCTTTTAAGGATGTTTTAAAATAACTATTCTCCCATCTCTGTGGTTTAAATAGAATCATAACCATACTACTTATAGCTCGAATGCCAAAACATCTGACACTTTTAATAGACTAAGAGGAAAAAAAACGAAAAACGTGGACTGTTTCCTAATCCTGCTGGTACCAGAAGGCAAGACTTTACTTGGAGATCACAGTTCTAGCCCCCTGATAGATACATTTATCTGCATAAGAAGTTTCTTAAATTTTAAGAAAATACGACTCTGCAAAAGTTGGAATTCCACTGAAAAGACCTAAAACAGGCATGAAAGGGATACTTGGAATACAGTTCCCCGTAACAGCACTGATGCCTTGCATGTACATCTCCATAATGCAACTCTACCTGATTACTCATCAAGATTTACTAAGCTGTGATCCAGCTTCTGAGGATGAAAATTTAATTAGCACTGAGAGCCAACTGCTGCTGTGATCTGAAGGTATTGACAGCTTTCCTTCGATACCCAGATGCATTTTCACTAACAGCTTTGGAAATTATCATTACGACTGCTGCTCCTGGCCCCTGCCCACCTTCTCTGCGGTACCACCGAAAGCTCGAACCGCGAACTTCTCCTTCAAGAAAGGTTGCCTCTGCGGTGTTCGAATCTGAGTTACAGGAGGTAAGGAGAAAAGGCAGGACAGCAAACCACAGGCCGTGCCTGGTCTTATTCCCTGCAGCTGCCACCTTGCCCCCTCTTGCTCCAGCTGTCGCGCACATCTCTGCTGCGCTCGCGCCGCAGTCACTACAGCTATGTCTCCGCTGACGTCTAACGACTTTGGACTACTCTCTGCAGAAATGCTCTCAGCACAGATGCAATTTCTTCATGGAAATTGAGCTCATCTCTGTCATTTTGTGTGCGACTGGCTACAGAACTGCGATGATCGATGTTTGTTAAATGTTACATGATACATCTGAAAGCAAGCACGTCAGGCACGGCTTCCTCTGAGACGGCTAAAAAAAGTTGTGTCAGGATCCTGCCATCAGGCTGCCAGTTAAAGTGCTTTCAAACAAGTTTTTCTAGAACGATGAAGCAAGTCAAACTGCCATGCTTATTAAACTTAAATTACCCGTTAAGAGTTGACAAATGAATACAGCACCGACCAAGCCACCATGTTACAGAACTGCTTTGCCAACTAAAATTAGTGATCCACAATTACCTGCTCTTGTCTATCATTAACAGAGGAGCAATTAGCTAAAACAGAAGTTTGCTTTCAGTAGACAGAGAGAATTGCGCTATTTAAACCTGTTGCCCATCATGAACTTAAGTCTCCTTAAAAATAGCATCAGTCACTTTTATTGGTATAAACACCTAAATTGAGATCTAACAGCAAATAAGGATTGTGCTTGTCCATAATAACTTCGGCTGTGAAATCTACTCAGACACAAGACATACAACCTTCCATATACATAAGTTATTTGTCAGCAAAAGCAGAATGCTGCCATTCTGAAACAATTACATACAGTAAAAGTTTTCAATGTTTTATTAAAGAAAACAGTCAAAATGTACAAGTATTACCCAGGTTTGTAGATAACTTCCTATAAAGGCAGTAAAATATGAATTTCAATCTAGGTTTTAAAAACTGCTATAGTTGGTTATTTTTAAAGTTGGTATTTTAAAATCACATTTCACAAATAGTTCTGAAATATTACCAAATGAATAGTGCAACAAGAAAATTTAAATTAGTTCTACACTGTTTGCATGTCAAGCAAAAGTTATAACTGCTTCAAATACTCAAAACCATTTGAGAATGAATGAACCCAAAGCTCCCACCAAAAACTGACTTCTGACCACATTAGGAATGTCCTCTTCTTGTTCTTCACTGGAAGTCAAATAATAATAAAACAACACCTCTTGAGGTCATCAAAAATAACTTTAGTATAAAATTGTCTTGGCCTTTATCAAATATTACATGAGTAAAATTGTTAAGCCTTTATCAAAACAGACAGGAATAGGAAAAAAAAATGTCATGGCCTTAATCCATATCTGTTGGAATCATGTCTAGAAACATTAGAAGCAAGACCAGAAACTTGGAGCCCTGTTTTGTTTTTAAAAACCACACAATCACAAAGAAAAACAGCTTCTTACAGCCTAAGGTTTGGGGGTGTTCTGCTCGAGTACCTGTTCCCACAGACAGCAATCTTTATGTTCTGAAGAGAGCATACGCAAAATATAGAAAAATAAATAAAATAGCTTCTTACAGCCTAAGGTTTGGATGCTGGGTGGTGGTTTAGTACGTCCCCCACAGGTAACACTCTCTCGAGACCATATGCAAAAACACGGAAAATGATGTCCACCTTTCTTTTTTAGACTGAGAAAAGCCCCCCTACATCCCAAAGCTCTTGAGATCGCAAAGGATGGTGCCCTGGGTGCTCTGGATGCTTTGGCAGCACGGGAAGTGGGCTCGGAGACAGACCCTGAGCTCCTTGTTGAAGATGAAGCAAAGGATGGGGTTGACCCCAGCCTGGGCAAACGTCATCCAGACGGAGGTGGTCAGGTAGACCTGGGGGATGGAGCTGGCCTTAATGAAGACCCGCAGGTAGCAGGCCACGATGTAGGGGGACCAGAGGAGCAGGAAGAGCAAGGTGATCATGTAGAACATCTTGCAGAGCCTTTTCTCCATCTTGAACTCCTCCAGCACCAGCAGCCTCTTGATCTGGCTGTGGGTGGCCTGCCTTATGCCCACGAGGGTGGGCGGCGTGGGCCCCCTGCCAAAGCCAGCCGTCCAGTTCGCAGCCGCTTGGCCCGTGGCCCCCGGCCCGTGGAAGGTCCAGTTCTGGCTGATGGCCGGTACCAGCTGGGCCGGCTTCATCTTGCGGTGGCCGTGGATGAAGAAGAGCAGCTTGATGTAGACCAGGTGGGTGGCGGCGATGACGGCCGCCAGCATGAGCATGAAGCCCAGCGTGTCGTTGGCCTTGACGTAGCGGTGCTCGAAGATGCACTGCTCCTCCTCCCGGATGAACTTGTAGGTGCCCACGTCGAAGACGGGCGGGAAGGCCATGGCCATGGAGAGAGTCCACACCATGCACACCACGGCCAGGCAGGTCCAGCCCGTCATGCGCTTGGCGTAGAAGCGGTGGTGGGCGATGGCCATGTAGCGCGTGACCCCCACGCAGAAGAGCAGGAAGGCGGCGTGGAAGCAGAAGAGCACGGCCAGGAAGGCCAGCACCTTGCAGCTGAGGGGCCCGTGGGGCCAGGCGGCCCCGCTGCGCACCGACAGCATGACGAAGGGGAAGCAGGCCAGCGAGCGGAGCCCGTCAGCCAGGCAGAGGTCCAGCAGCAGGTAGTACGGGGCGCGGTGCAGGTGCCGGTCCTTGAGGATGAGCCAGGCGAAGAGCACGTTGCCCGCCAGGCTCACGCACAGGATCAAGCCCAGCGTGGCCAGCTTCAGCCCGGAGGCGCTCAGCAGGCCGCCGGCGCTGGGCAGGTGCGGGCTGCTGCTGCTCCCCAGCTCGCTGCTGTTCGCCATCGGGTCCTTCCTCCTCCTCCTCCTCCTCCTCCTCGCAGCAGGGCCGGGGGCTCAGCGCCGCGGCAGCGCACCGAGACCCCCCCCGCCGCCCGGCGCCCCCATGCCCGCCGCCGCCGGCCTCCTCCCCGGCCTCCCTCCTCTTCCTCCTCCTCCTCCTCCTCCTCCTCCTCCTCCGCCGCCCCCCGGGCGAGGAGCGGCGCTGCCGCCGGGCTCCCCCCGGGCCATGCGGCTCCGCCGCCCCCTCAGGGCCGCGCCCGGCGCCGCCGCCGCCGCCCCATGCAGGGGGGCGCTGGGGGCCGGGAGCGGTGCGGAGCGGTGCGGAGCCCCCCCCCCCCGCCCCTTTACCGCCGCCCAGCCAGCTGCTGCGGGGCCGGGGGGCGGCCGAGCCTGCTCGCGGCGGCGGTGCCCGGCTCCCGGCGAGGACAATGGGGTAAAGCCCCCTCCCTCCCTCCGTCCGTCCGTCTGTCCGCCCGCCCGTCCGTCTGTCCGCCCGGCCCTCCCTCCTCTCCTCCCTCCCTCCCTCCCTCCCTCCGCCTTCCCTCCGCCCCCTGCGCAGCGCGGGGCTCCGGCGGGCGCGCAGCGGCGCGGAGCGGTGCGGAGGTCCCGCTGCTGCGGAGGGGCTGGGGAGGGAGGGAGGGGAGGGACGGGGTGGGACGGGACGGGATGGGATGGGATGGGATGGGATGGGATGGGATGGGATGGGATGGGATGGGATGTATGGTGTGGTATGGGATCGCATGGGATGTATGGGACGGGGTGGGATGGGATGCGATGGGACGGGATGGGATGGGATGTATTGGACGGGGTGAGGTTGGGTGGGGCTGGGCGGGATCTATGGGATGGGGATGTGGGGTCTCCGCCCTCCAGGTGGTCCCCAGGAGCCGCCTGGGAGGGTGCACCCAGGGGCGAAGTGATGGGTGTAGGTCGGCACATGGCTGCACCCACGGACGTGCCCGCCGGGACCCGCCGTCTATGCGGGCTGCTGCAGCGTGCCTGTGAGGCAGGGGGATGCACACCTTGCCCGTGCCGCAGCCACGAGCGTGCTTTGGCCGGATTTAGGTAGCCCCAAGGGTGGTGCGCAGGGGAAGCGAGCCCAGGAGTCGGAGCCTGTTGCAGCTGAGCGCCCAGGCACGCTGTGCTGGGGGGGCTGAAGGGGACAGAGCTCTGCAGCGAGCTCCCGTGCAGACATCTCGGCGTGCACGCCAAGAAAAAGCTGCCTCCGCAAGTCAGAACGCTGACATTTGGGGTCTGACACGGGTTCCTAAACAGAAAGGGAGGGGAGACGGCAAAGGGAGGGGAGGCAGCAAAATGTCACTAAGCCACATCGATGCTTTCTGTGTTTCTGCGCTGTGCAGGGGCCCGCCCAGCTCCTGGGCTGAGTTTTGTGATTGCACAATTCTGTATGGGGCACGGGGAGAGCTGGGGGTGGGTTCTGTGCACCGGGTAGATGCCTTTGGCCTGACTTGCACGGCGCTGGTGCCCCTGCACTCGTGGTGCGGGTTCACAATGAGCAGTTTAATTAGCACAGGCCGGTGAGATGCAGGCTCTTGTCCTCTCTCACCCACTTTGCCATCCTTGTGTATTTAGGGCAAGGCCTCTCCGTGCGCCCTGCAAGGCACACACCGCCCCGCGGCCCTGGGCGCTGGAGATGCTAATGCAATTATTGCACTGCTACTGAATTTCCTTCATGGCCTCCTGTGAAGGGCAAGTCTGAAATGCTTTCAAGCGTTCTATTAAAAGCCATCAGTAAATTCAGCATTATTCCAGAAACGATAGCAATTAAATCGTCTGCATCAGCCCCAAAAGCTGCATCAGCCCCAGAGCTTGCTGGCTGGTTGCAGAAAGCCATTGGGCCTGCCAGGGGCCAGGCGCTGGCCTCAGGGGTG
Organism: Anser brachyrhynchus; assembly: GCF_964034855.1. Taxonomy (NCBI): domain Eukaryota; kingdom Metazoa; phylum Chordata; class Aves; order Anseriformes; family Anatidae; genus Anser; species Anser brachyrhynchus. The sequence continues at coordinate 4,407,834 of NC_137705.1, forward strand.
CCACCGGCTGCCCAGAGCTCAGCTCGGTGTCCAGACGCTGGTGGGACCAACAGCAGACTTTGGCCCAAAGTTTGGCTGAGATCTCCATCACATGCAGGACTTCGCTCGCCCATGGGTCAGGTTTTTATCTGCTCTTTATTGCTAGCATTCAGAGAGCAAAGAAATCCTGAAAGGGGAAAAAAAAAAATAAAAAAGGCAGATAATTGAGGCTGCTTTTTGCTTCCTACCAGCACATCTGAGCTGTTCTCAGTTGTTAAGTTTCTCATTTGCACCGAGGTTGTACTGTGACAGGGAATTGCCCACGGGTTGTTCAGTGCTCTGTGCGATTTCCCAGGCGTTTCTCACATTGCTGTGGCAGGCAGTGACGAGCGTCGGGTGCGCGGTGTCCCCTCGGCAGCTGGCACCGGGAGCAGCCTTTCTGGAGGACACGGGGAACCTCGAGCCTGGGCTGTCCCCAGCGCAAGGCAGGGCCGGGTTACAGGACGCTCCCACATCGGGGTGCCAGCAGCCCGAGCTCTTTGCCAAGCCCAAGCACCAGGAGCAGTTGTCCTTGGGGTGCGTGGCTCTTTGGAGGAGCAGAGGAGACCTTATGGCCTCCGAGAGCTCTGCCATCTCTGAGATCAAGCGAGCGAAAGGGCGCAGCACACCTGCTTCCCTCCTCTGTGCCCGCGGGAGGGCTTCTCCTCTCGCTGAACGCCCGCCAGCGCAGCTGAGATGGCTCGGGAGCTGCCGTAATTCACTGCTCTCCTGCCAGGTCGGCAGCAAATTGCCAGCTCATCTTTCTCCCACCTGTAGCAAGGGGAGGGCTGGTGGGGATCCGTGGTTCATCCATCTCCCCCGGCTGCTCCTGTGACGGTGCTGCTGTATGGCGCTGTAGGGTGCGAGCCAGGGACCTGGCGTTTCCTTGTGCAGCTTGCGGAGAGGTGCAGTGCTATGGGAACAGCTAAAAGGAACGGGAAAATAAGGGGCAGCTGGGGGGCTAACAGTCCTCGTAGGAGCAGGGAAGTTGGGGGGCTAACAGTCCTCGTAGGAGCAGGCTCCTCACGTCCCCAAGGGGCTGAGGTCGGGCAGAGCAGCCACAGTAACCACCCGTTACACCCCAGAGCCCAGCCAGGTGCTCGGTGCTGATGTGGACAGGACATGCCCACACCTCGGGGCACCCCACGTCCTCTGTGTCAGACCCTCCGGGCTCCAGCAAGTGCCTCGCCCAGGCTCCGTCTCTGTTCAGACGTTTGGGCAGTGTCACGTTTACAGTACCTGCAGTTCAGAACTGGCTGCATGGCCCAAAAATGAGAGCTGGGATATTTAGTGACCCCTTCGCAAAGCTGCTTGTGGAGCTCTTCCAGCAGGCACCGGGATGCCTGGGGAGGCGTGAGGGGTTGGCATGGCCTGGACACAGCACGGCACCGAAACCCCGGCTCTCACTTCGCTGTGCCCAGGCAGGGATGGACAATACAAGGCGTACATTGATTTGGGCACAGCCAGACACGAGCCAAATCCATCGCAGCAGTCATGGGGAACAGTTAATTTCCAGAGATTGTAATGAGCGTGTTAAGCTATTTCCCTTGCTCACTCCAATCTCTTCCACAGAACGAGTTTGATGAAGAGCTATTCTCTGCCCACAAAATGGTGCTGCACGAGCTAGATGGGTTCCTCTGACCTTTCAATGTGCTTTGCTTGAATTGGCTGCCTCTTCACGTTCTGCGCTCCCTGCCTCAAACGAGAAAGGCAGCTGAAACGCAGAACCTTAAAGAAAATACTGCGGCGTGTTGCCTTTTTCCACCAGTCCCTGGTCTTCTTACTGAGCTCTTTGCTATTTATTATTGTTGGTGTTACTTGTATTCTTGCACCTGGGAGCTCTGCATAATGCTTCTGGAAAAGAGCAATACCCTGTGTCCCTTGGCACCACTGTGGCAGAAATCAAAATGTTACCTCCTGAGTGATCTAAGAGAAGAAGCAGGGAATTTGGGATATGCCCCAAGGTTGGAACCGAGCCCCTGCCGTGGCAGAGACGCTGCTGGGAAGTGGGGTAGGTAGGAGCAGGCAGCCCAGGCAATTTCGCCATCACGTACAGTTTGGGCAAGGAGAAGTTTCCAGGCAGAGCAACCAAGGAGATGCAAAGGTCTGTCTGTAGCAGCCAAGGAGAACAGGGGCCTGAGTCTGAGAGTGCACAGGAGAGCTCCAGACCCTCCTTACCAACTCGCTGCCAGTCCCAGACAACTCTTTGTGACATTCATGATTTGTGTTATGTGAGTCAGGGGCAGGATGCTACAGAAGCCAAACAAAAAGCTCTCCCTTTTCCAGGGGAACCTAAAATCTGACTGCGAGATGAGAGAGAGCGGAGCCCTGGAGAGAGAGGGGGGAGCGGGAGCGCGCAGCGAGGCTGCAGCCCTGGGAACGGCCTCGGCATTGCCACGGCCATCGCTCATCGCTGCCGAGGGAGGAGGGAGCGCGAGAAGATAATGAGGCAGTTTTGTGGGTGTTTACAAGGATCATGGTAATGCTTGGTGACAGCGGCAGAGCAGAGAAATGACACGTTAAGGTAATGTTTGGGCACTGGCTAATGTGAAAATAGCGTGAGAAGTTTTAAGCCTGCGAAATTTGCACTACTACCTAAAATAACTGCTTTGCACAGGAGTCACGCTTACCCTCCGTAAAAGCAGGGCACAGCCACGTTACACGCCACCAAAGAACGAGGGCGGCTTTGAAACACGAGTGAAAACCTCCGGTCCTACTCCTTGCTTGCAGAGCGTCCAGGTGTCAGGTCGGGGATGGGGCCCTGGGGACTGCCATCGGGCTGCGGGTGTGCGGGTCGGTGGTCAGCAGAGCAGCCACAAAGGGCTCGGGATGCCGTTTCGTTCACAGAAGCGTTTGTGCGAAGCTCACAGATGACACCAGGGCGGGCGGGGGTATTAACGTCCCCGCGGAATCCAGGTTTGCTGCATGGCAGCGCCGACCCTGCGGGCGAGCAGGCCCCGAGCTGCGTGTGGCTGCAAGAGCGCTACCTGACAGCCAGCTATCGCACCGCGCAGGGGCTCCTGCCCCGCTGTCTAATACTTCATACGCTCTCATGGGGAGGGAGGAGAGAGGAGCGGAGGAGTGTATTTGGCACAGCGGGGAAGTGGACTCGGGTCTTTTCCATCCCTCAGCGCTGTGCCGCTGCGGGGAGAGCCGGCCTACTTCCACGCCGGCACTAATCCTCCTCCACAGCGAGCTGAACGTTTTGAACTCCAGCAACTCCTCTCAGTTCTCCCCCATGTGATTGTGAGTCAGGCTGCGTTTCTCTATTCTTCTCCATAATTGAGTAGGAGATTATTTTGACTGGAAATAACCAGACACAGGTATCATGGCTGTGAATGCCTCCATGCGTGCCACTTGCTGGAAGTTCAGAGCCTTCTGCGGAGGGAGCTGGTCTTGAAAGAGTTTGCTCAATGGAGAGGGAAGAAAAGCAGGGGGGAAGAATAGCTCCTTGTGCTCGCTTCCCTTGCTGCCTCTTCGAAACGTAACCCTCTGCGTGTCGGTGACACGCTGTTCTTCAGAAGCAGCGCTTTTGTGGAAGAGCTCCCCTGTGACACGAGGCACAGCCGCAGCGAGACAGGCGATGTCACCGGCATCGCGGCTTTCCACGGGAGCTTTTAGCTGCTGCTCCAGGCCCACAGTTACAGAAAATTACAGAGAGTCATTCCTCAAAAATTTCGGGGGGAATCTCCCCAAGCCCCCTGTTTCTTCTCTTCCTTTTCCCTTGGCTACAGGCCGCCTGCCTGGGCTGCACTTCACACCTTTGTCCTGGGGACACTGAGCGACTGGATGGGGTGCTGGGTGAGACAAGCAGATGTGGTGTGTCTTACTTCTCCACCTTGTATGCATTAGCTGGGTATAAATTGGTCCTGCAGCACTCTTGCAAGGTATAACTAGGAGTGTAACTTGGTACACATCTCAGTTTTTTGTTTGGTTGCTTACCTTTGAGCAGTGCTGGGATTAATGCAACCATCGGGGAGGGTTACTGGAGGTGCTGGTACTGGGATCCTGCGCTGTTGGTGACATCAGTTCAACAGTGGGCTTACCAGTCAGAATCTTTCAATATAACCTCTAGTGAGGAAAGGTCATATGAAATAATGACTTAAGTTGCAATTTTACAGTGTTGTTTTTGTTTTCTTTCTTTCCTTTTTTATTTTTCTTTGTAGCTCTATAGAAAGTGCTCAGGCAAGCATTTTGCACCATAGTTGCATAGATAATATTTTTCTAACATTTTATAACATTTTCTAATATGCTTGTTGTCCAAAGGTTTTTCCACACTGACATCGGGCGCTGGCATTGGTTCACTTTGCTCCCACTTCCAGTGCTCAGTAATTGTTCACAGAGTCTACCTCAACTCTCATTTTCACTTTTTTTATATGATAAATTTTCCAAAGGGTGATACTGCTTGCGCTTTTTTCTAACGTGATGCTCTTTCCATACACAGACACCTTCTGATACCATCTTTTAACTTGAGGAGATAAAATCTGAGATCTGATGTCTTTGCTGCTGTGTTGCCCTTATACGTTACCTTTCCTCTTGATTTATACCCGGTGCACGGCTTAGGCTGAAGCCAGAAGGCCTTTCTCCTAGCTCAGCACGGTGCAAATGGACACCCCCTCCTTTCCTGCTGCCTTCCCCACACGCGGGTGGTTGAAATGAAAGGACAAGCAACGCAAAAACTTTCCGTGTGACTAAAACTGTAAGATTTAACAGCATAAGTGAGTCCACGAGCACTGGTTCAGTGTTAAGGTCTTAGGTAAACTGCTGCTGTCTGTTTAGAGGAAGCCTTTGCTGGGGTGTAGGAGTGGGATGCCAATCACCGCAGCATATTACCGTGGCCCTAAGTGGAGCAGAACAGGTGCTCAGATGTCGGTTCAACTCCTTCCCAAACTACTTCTGAAGCAGTAAAACCAATTCAGCTCGATGTCTGGAATTAAAATCAAGCTGTCATTGGATTCATGTTCAAGGACTGAGAGTCGCTAACTAACCCTTCCGTGTTTAAATTGCTTCTTCAACAAAGGCTCATCGTTTAATTGTGAACTATAGAAATAGCACGTAAAAAGGATTTGCAATTTGGGAGTGTTTGTGGGTCTCAACCAACTTTGCGGGCTAAGTAAAGTGTGAGAAACATTTTTTACCATGCTATTCCATCAACTGAGCTTTTTAAGGCTTTTCTGATGAAAAGGAATTTATTATTTTAATAGCATTTTCTCTCTGGAAAAAAAGGTCCTGCTAGCTTATCGAAGCAGAGCTTGAAATAACAGACAAAAACTGTCAGCAAAGCTGTGATGTAGTCTGGAACTAAGTGAAAATTGCGACCAAAATCCGAGCCTACCCAAGCCCTGAGTTAAATGCCAAAATGCCCCAGGATTCCTCGGATCATCATGCAAGCTGTTAAGGATAACAAGCAGCTTATTTGTTTGACGTTCTCCTCCCTGCCCCCCCCCTTTTTTTTTCCTCCTTTTTTTTTTTTTGGTTGTTCCTTTTGTGCTAAGTTTTTTTATTTTGGGAGGATTAGGTACCTGGCAGGAGGAGGGTACAACCTTTCGGGAAGACCCAGCAGGATTTCAGATTTTCTGTGGTCTTGAAAAAATTGTTGTGCTTAAATAAAAGCAAAGCTTAGGAAAAAAAAAAAAGGCATTGGTAATGTGCATAGTACAAAGCCTCTGTATAGCATTTAAACGCAATTTATACCTTTACAGAAAGGACACGGTGATTGGAAGGGCCATGGAGAGCTGTGTGGATTTCATCCACGCAATGCGTGGGTCCAGCCTTGGGAAATAAACCCCATTTGCCGTGTTCTTTGAGGCCATTTGCAGCTTTTCTTCCCCAAGGAGGGACCCGGCTCTGTTGCCGATAAATAAAGTGGAAATTTTGACACCAATTTCAAAGGGAGCTAAACTGAGCTCCATGAAAAGGGAGTGCTAGCATGCAGTGCTCCTTTTCTTTTTTCTTATTAATGCAACTAATTAAATGTTTGTATTTTTTAAGCACTAACTGGTTTTTGATGGTTGTTTAGAGACTTTGAGAAAGTCAATAATTTTGATGAAATAAGACTGTAGGCTCCAGAACAAAGTCCACAAGGAATCCGTGATGTTGCTAGGATACAGCTATTAGTATTTTCAGCGGCTGGGATATTTTTTGGTGGGTTCTGTTTGTTTGTTTGTTGTTGTTTTTTAATAGACTGGTCCTCACTTCTCTTGCAAACAATAAAATACGTGACTGCCTGATCTCATTTACATGGCATTCTCTCAGTCACATCAACTAAGCCAAACGTGACCCAGTAGTTTATTTCAGAAGAAGCAACACAAGGAGTAATTTTGACCTGAGCAATACAGAGCACTTCTTATCTGGAGCTGGATGTCGTTGGAGGTGCAGGATCAATGTCACAGTATGAAGTCAGTCTCCCTCTAGTGGTTCATTTCCAGAGGGGCCCTTGGTTTTACTGGCTTCAGTGAGCACAGAATTTGCTGGAGTGTGATGCAGAAAGTCCATTGACCCTCTATGAGCAGTATCAAACTAACAATGTACAAGAGGTGAGTATAAAACCTGCTAAAACAAAACCAAAGCCACTGTATTTTCTATGTTTTTCTATTTTACATTTTTTATATTTCTTGCAATATCTGTACAAGACGAAGCTTTCCATCCCTGGCTCACTCTGCAGTCCAGGCTAACATGTTTGCTCGGTGTGTAGGATGCGACTCTTGCACATTGTTTCCTTCAGCTGTGCACCAGGCTGCCTGTAAAAAAAGATCAGTATTTAATCTCATGTTCCACATCAAAGCAGCTGCCAGATGTGGTGCCAATAACATTCTTTTTGATTTAATATAACACAGAATAGCATGGTGGATGATGCTATTTTGGGATCGCCGTGTTTGGGGAAGCAATATCTAAGTGAAACACTGCAGATATTTTACTGGGAAATAAGGAAAGGAAAGCTGCTTGGAGCTTGTTTCCAATGTATAATGCAGCTCAGATTTGAGGTCCGTCAGGTTTCTCTCATTTCTGCCTGTAATCTCATCTTTGCTAGGCATTTGTTTCTTTAGCACCTAAGACAGATCCAATTCCTTAAAAGTGGAGGGAATGGGAAGGTAGAGGGATGAAAGCAGAAGCCTACAACCCAAAGCTCAGTTAGAAATTCAGGTCTAACACCTGATGCATGGGCCAGTTCAGCTCCCCAAAAATGGCTGGGTCAAGAATAAAGATCTAATGTAAAGCATAGATAGTTCAATAAATGCCTTTACTTAACTGTAAAGGGCCTTGGACCAGGCTGAACCCTCCTTCATGAGCAACGGTAACCAGCAGGGCTGTGACTCTGCAATACATCAAATTGCCTGGAACGACTGATGTCCTTTGAGTTAGCACAGAAACCTGAGGCAGGTAGAGAGCTGGTGCTGCCTTCTTTGTGAGCATATTCACTTCTGGCAAAAATTCTCCTGGATTTTCCTTGCTTTTTCGCATACCAGGGATGCTATTTGGCCTTGCTTTTCGCTTTATGAACTGTAGCAGAGAGAAAGCTTGGAGAAATGTAGGATTACCTGCCCCAGGAGTGAGCAAGCTCCCATTCAATTTTCATAGGCCCCTGGAACCGGAGGTTGTAAGATGCCACCATCTCTCTGTGCAGCGCTGTACAGTCCGTGCAGTTATGCAACAGCTTTAAGGGTCAGGTTTTACTTTTGTTTGACTTTTACTTAATGGCCAGCTTCTGTTGGGCAATCAGGACTTCCCCATCCCTCGTGAGATTGTTTAAAACACTTTCCTTTGCACGCTGCTGTGTAAAAGCTGCACAGTGGTTCCTATTAGAGTTATTTTGGAGCCTTTTTTTTTGTTTTTGTCCTTCATTTTTGTTTTCACTTTTCAGGCTGAAATTTCCACATATAATGTCTGGGCCAAAGGTGATTTGGTTTTGCTTTTTAACTTGAGCAACTAATTTTGTTTATGTGAAAAAAATAGGCCTTTACTCCTAGCATGTGGGTCAAAAATTCTGCAATTTTTTTCACAGCTCCGCAGCTAAAAAAGTGGATGTAGAAATTCAGTACGCACATACTCCTGCCTGAGATTTGTTCTAGCGTCACTCACAGACAGAAAGTTCATAGTAGCCCTATGTTTGCGAGGAGGTTATGGACACTTACGGGATGTCCCCAGATGTGTCAGCTGGCTTGGGTAGGTTCGTGCCTTTGGCGGACGGCAGCGTGCAGCAGTCGGAGGGGCGAGCAGCCCGCCCCGTGCAGCAGTGCTCAGTGCTTGCTGTCCCAGGCAGGACCGGGCTCAAGCCTGCCAGAAAAACTGGGGCAGCGAGACAGTTTGTTTTGAACAAAACAAAGTTATGCAATACCATTTAGTTCTGACATGTTCCCAATAAGCAGCAAATGAAGAACTCACTAAATACAGTATATCTCTGGCCGTATCATTTGAATATAACTTGTTTCCATGACAACCTCCGCTTAACAGCTTGGCTGATATGAAATCATTCCTAGATGGGGGAGCTTTTGCCAAAAGCGTTTGGATTCAACACTTTAATATCATGCTTTAGGTTTTAAAAAACATTTATTTAAGCCTTTGGAAGCAAATATCAAATCAAATCCCTTCCTCACCTCTGCTTTGGCTTTCGGTTGATCAGTTTATCTTCCTGGGAAGCTATCAGAAGCAGCTCCTGCGTTACTTAATATGCTTCTGAAGTCACAGGCAGTGTTTCAAGAGCCAGCGATCATGACACCAGCGTTTGGTACAGAAATTACATCTCATGGCTGTTGGCTCAGTCTGCGAGCCGGCGGGGCACCGGCAGCAGCAGCTGGGCACAGCAGCCAGGGCTTGTGTGCCAGCCAGCTCCCAAGTCCATGAAGGTTTTATGCTGCAACTGGCTCTGGCTCGAAGTAAAAGACCAGCTTCGGCTAGGCAGAGGTCTTTCCCAACATTTCACATGTTTTTTTTTTATTAGGAGCACCGAATAGACAAAAGCAGGTTATCTACTGGGCGTTTGCCGAGGTGCCATACCTATCGCCTCGGAAATAGCCGTGGGAGACTTCCAGCGTGGAAGCGCAACATGACTGCTCATATGGCGCTTGTTCTCTTCCTCGCTCGCAGGTGCTAAACTGTGTTAAAACATAGCTAAAATAAGCCTAATGCTTCTCTAATATTTCTGGCGCATGCAGGCATTGTAGTTGCCACAGCGATGTTATACAACTGCCAACAAGGGAAGGGATGGTCCTGAACGTCTGAAGAGGCTGCCTGCCCCTTCCAGCCACGGCCACGTTACGCTGCAGGGATCCTCCCCTCTAGCTGGGAGCAGGGACTGTGCAAAGAGCCACCCGAGCAGGGAAATAACGTCTCAAGCACGTGTGATACAGCCGGCGCCGCCAAGGCTCTGGGATCAGCACGGATGATAAGGGCAGGGTGTTAAATGTCAAGTGAGACCACGGAAAGAGTTATGTTCAGTGTTTCTTCCAGCTATAGTGTGCTTGCTTCAGCTTTAAATAGCCCCAGCATGAAAGTACTTGGACCCTTGTGGCAAAGAATTTCACGTGCTTAAAACTCAGTGCAGGAAAGCAGTGGCCCACTCGGAGTGGGCCAGAATGGTATTTCCCACTCCACTTTTTTTTATTTTATTTTATTTTATTTTATTTTATTTTATTTTATTTTATTTTATTTTATTTTATTTTATTTTATTTTATTTTATTTTTCCTTTTTCTTTCTTTTTCTTTTTTTTTTTTTTCTTTCCCACCAGTGGTTACCTGGGAACATTTCAGCTGTCACCCATCTGCAATCAGCTGATTTGATCTGCCTGCTGACTCCTGCTCTTGGCTGCCTGGTTCTGCTTTATAAGACCTTTCCTGGCAGAAACTCTTTTCTTTGCCTAGAGATTCTGCAAGCGAAGTGAGGATGTGGCTGGGATGGGACAAGTAAGTAAGGGATAGAGACAGGCAGTCCTGCTGTGGTGGTGAGCTGTAGTCACCTTGTCTCTGTGCTGCCTTGGAGTATGGAGTTGCACCATAACACAATTTGTGTATTGTAGGTCTGCTTGAGAAGGTACAAAAGCACAGGAGATGGCATCAGCAGGGTTTCTTTAAAAATGAACATTCTAGATATGAGGCAAATATCAATGAAATGCATTTTTAATTAAAGCTCATAAATCTGTCTAAAAGTGCTAGTAATTTCCTGGGGCTCAGTCTCCGAATTGTTTTTGTTCAAGGCATGCTGGCAATGTGGGGAGGCTGAGCAGGATCAGGATGTTGTTCTCACCACTGTTTCTCCTTGTGAGATCCACCTCAGGAGACTTGTTCCTGCTTCTGTGTCACGACTTCTTAGAAATGTCTGTATGCAAGGGCTGAGTGTGCTAATTCAATGCATCCTGTGATTGCCCTTCCTCCACAACCAGATTAATTTACTGTTATCTGAGATTCCCATGACGTACCTTGTGCCACTGCGAGGCCTGGTGTTTACTGCTGTAAACAAGAAACAAACAGAGGCTTTACATGTCTTATTTGGAGTAATGATACAGGCACTGCTGCCTGGTATTCACTCAGTGTCTTGGAGGTGTGGGAGCTGTACTTCGATATTGTTCCTTACAGCTCAGGTTGTTTGTAACATGGTAATTTGTTTTCGACCTGAGCTATAACGTTTTAAATGATGAGCTGCTCTCTGATGGTGGAAGCTGGAGGCTTTCACTGCAGCGTGTGGTTCCTGTCAGAGGCAGGCGGTGGATTCAAGGGAGTTAGCTGCGTAGTACATGCTTGTGGTCTTGGCCTTATTTCCAGTGAGATTGGCTGCATAGACAAAAACGAGCACCGCACTGGCAACCTTAGCGGGAGGACACTGGAAACGGCACTGGCATGGAGGCTGTCTGCCGCAGGCCCAGAGGCGAGGTGTGCCCTTCAGGAAGTCAGCACCCTCATACCTTCTCTTCTTCTCCAGCTCTCCTGTGAAAACCGAGGCCTGCTGTGCCTAGGTACAACCATTTATTGTAGTATTTTGTTCAGGATGAACGTTTTTGGTGGGCTCAGCATTAACACAGCGGGAGAAAGCTTGGAGTGGGCATACCAATGAATTTCAGACTCCAAGCTTTCCCAAGCAGTCATTATCTTGTCTTCTATTTAAAGAGCAGTAAATTAAATTGCGAGATGGTGCAACTGGTTTTCCAGATCTTATTTAATTTGGCTAAGCAGTTAGCATTTTCCATCTGCACAACATAATCATTATATTTTTTTTGTTTCTTCACTGTCACTGTACAGACTGCTTTTTATGGGTGATCTCTGCCCTTACTTACTGTTAGATTTCATTTTTTAAAGGAGTGTGGCTTCATTGATTTTTCTTTTAGGAAGAAGTACATATAAAATTATTCATCCTACTAAATGTGTTTGCAAGGAATCCTATGTGATTCATGGTCTTTGATCCTGCTATCGCTTATGTGGGTGTTTAACTTTACTATTGCGCATAGTCCCACTGGGGAGAATCTTAAATTAAGAAATACTATTATAAAAATAATGTGAGATTTTAAAGCACGCATCCATGCTGTATTATGAGAAACATCTCCCTTTAAAACAAGCATGTAAATTAAATAGCAGGGAAAGAAGATTAGAAGATGGAAAAATATCACCCTGTCCAAGTCAGCTGTGTGCTCAAGTTGTATCTATCGCTGTCTGTCACCACTTCTCTGTCCCTGTGTTCCTCTGGTCCCCGTGTCCCTCAATGTGTACAGTTTTGGGCACCGGAATGTAAGAAAGACATAATACTGTCCAACGGAGATTTATTAAGATGATGAAGGGTCTGGAGGGGAAGATATGTGAGGAGTGCTGAGGTCCCTGGGTTCAGCCCGGAGCAGAGCAGGCCGGGGGGAGGCCTCATGGCGGCCTGCAGCTCCCTCACGAGGGGAGCGGAGGGGCAGGCACTGAGCTCTGCTCTCTGGGGACAGCGACAGGGCCCGAGGGAACGGCATGGGGCTGGGACAGCGGAGGGTCAGGCTGGGGGTTAGGAAAAGGTTCTGTGCCCAGAGGTGGTCGGGCACTGGGACAGGCTGCCCAGGGACACGGTCACAGCACCCAACCCTGAGTTCAAGAGGCGTTTGGGCACCGCCCTCAGACACGGGGTCTGGTTTTTGGGGGTGGTTCCCCGGCACCCGACTTGTCCCCTCCCGTCCTTCCTCCCTTCCCCTCCTCCTCCTCCTCCTCCTCCTGCCCGCGTCCCTTGTCCCCTCCCCGCGCCCTCTCACGGCCCGCCCCCCCGATGCGGGCGGCGCTGCGGGGCCGGCCGGGGCAGGGACATGGCGCTGAGCCCCCCCGCCGGCCCCCCGGGCCCGCAGCCCCCGAGCTCCCCGGAGGGGCGGCCGGGGGGGCCGGGGCTGCCGCTGCCCCTGCACTCGCCCTGGACCTTCTGGCTCGACAAGTGAGTGGGGGAGCCGGGGGGGGGCTGGTTAACGGGGGGCTGCCTCCGGGGGGGAGAACTTCTGGATGTAACGGATCAATTTGCTGGCTGCCCCCCCCCCCCCCCCCCCCTTACACTTTCCGCCCACTATTAATAAAGTCACTTTCCGAGCCAGTTTTGCTTTTGTAGTTGTCGGTGCCGGCGCCCCGGCTGTTGCTTTAAGCCCTAAATTTAGACGTGAGGCGGGGCAGGGGGAGGCGAGGGAGGGGGCCCGGGCCTGCCCGGGGGTTGGGGTCACCGTGCCGAGCCCAGGCCGAAACTGAAGATCAAATCCCGGCCTGCTCCCGGGTTGTGCCTTTGTCTTGTTATTAACCTTCTGTGTCACCCCTTCTACTTTCTGTTGTGTTTCTCCTCTCCCTCAACCAAGAGAAGTTCTTTCCCCTGCGAGCCTTGCCGCAGGCTGACTGACCGCCTTCCTCGCACTGCCCTGAGCTTCTCCTCCTCTTTTCTGTCCCTTTTTTATTTGCTGATGGAGAAATAGCATGAAATTGACGAAAGCATGCGGATGGTCTCAGGTCCCACAAACCTTATAAGTGACCCCACAAATCACTCCCCGTTCGCCCCTTTGAACCGTGACTTAGTTGCGGCCAGGTTCGGGGTCGGAATCGTGTTTTCTGTTTGGTTACTTCGAAAAAACAGGATTTGGACCACTTCCGAAGCAAGCTATCACAAAGATCTGCTTGTTTACACGAGCACGTGGAGATAAGCGTGTCCTGCTTGTATAATTTATGCCAGAAGTTAAAATCCATTTCAAGTTACTGACCTGTATCATGATCCCCCCCCACCCCCAAGTCCTGGTTCAGCTGCATTTCAGACTTTAAAACTCAGTTATTGTGTTCTCTTTTTGTTCTCCCTCCTTCTGATCCCTTCTAAGTGCATTTAATTAGGTAGTGTTGTTCTTCCTTACCTTACAAAACCAAAAGTGAATGCATATTTAAAAAAAAAAAAGTGTGACCAGGCATCAACATGTCTTTAGCCTTATATACACTCCGCACAGTTTTGTTTACCAGCAACAGTAGCAGAATAATGACAGGGAGCAACACTATTATTTTTTTTAAATGTAAGTCATTAAAAAGCATACGAGAGAGCTCTTAATGCACGACCAGGAACTTCTATTACTGCAGTGTGTGGAGGTTCGTGTGTCTACACAGTTCCTCCGAAGCATCTGTACTGTTTACTGGTACGCCCACAGGGTTTGCTGGGGGACTGGTGCTTGGGCTTGTATGGGATGAACTTTCTGTAGAATACAGCTGAGCATTTTTAACTTCCTTCAGTAACTCCTAGTGTGGAGCAGTGGTGTGCCACGAGATGGTATTGCTTCTGAGTGCCTCTACGTGTTACACTGGTTTGGGGCTGAAATGCAGGAGGAAGTGGGACTTGAGGGTAAGTAGATGTTGAGATGGATATGTAGAGGTCGGCATCTTTCTGTCAGTATAGTGAGAGATCCGTGGCATACATTCTGAGATCTCCAGCATGTGTCTTTTCATTAAGGCACACTCTTACAGTAAATATCCAGGAAGCAGCACTTCTTCTACCAGCTTGTGACATGCTTCCAAGTGATTCACTTGGGTTTAGTGCCCTCATTTTTACCTTTAGTGTCCCGGATTCATCTCCCACCTCAGAAGTAAATGCCTTTGTTTTATCCACATTAGCACTTGTTTCTCTAAACGCCTTGGCGTAGGTGTAACATCTGAGGGCTGCAGTCCTGTGACCGGGTTCTGGTTCATTGTCATTATCTCACGCATGTCATGGGCCATTTGCATTTCCTGTAAGTGCTAAGCCTTCTTTCTTAGTACGTGTCTAAAATATTAACGGTCTGACATCACTTTCTTATATCTGACCCCATATATGCTTTAGGAAAGTGAGAATGATGAAAGTGTTTGGGAAAATATTATTCACTAGTTTGACAGGTAAGTTCCCGTGAATGATCTTCAAATGCTCACAGGCCAGCCATTTCACATACAAAGACAGAAGCTAGAAGCTGTTGTTTTTTTCCTGTTAAAAGAAATGAGATTTAAAAAAAAATGTTAAAATGTTTAAAGGTCATGTACCAAATGTTTTAAGACCAAGTCTTTAGATCTGCTGTTTTGTGTGTCCATTCTGCAGGTTTCCGAGCTGATACCTGCATGTCTTACTCGTAGTGCTTTGTGTGCCATGCACTGGTGATGTTACAAGGCCCGGGGAATTTCAGCGGGTCTTGCGGATGCCTTTGGTACCACCTTGGGAAGCTGATTTGTGCTGGTGGCCCTTCACACTCCTGCTCATCTCAGTGTGGCTGTGAATTAGTGCACAGTTCTGCCATAGTTGTCTCTGGCTTTTAAACGAAAGATTGCATTTCTAGTTCTTGCAATACTGTGCAGTCTATTTTTTAACAACAAAGTGTGATTATGCCTCAGTGAAAGTAATAATTTGAAAACAGGGATTAGAAATCTGGTCATTATATCCATGTTGTGTAGGGCATTCATCATGGGGATTACACAAAAGGAGAAGTTAAGCGAAATGACCATCAAAGGCTGGGATGTCATGGATAACAAGCCAAGTTAGGCACTTGAAACTATCCCTTAATGGGATTTGGGATTGTAGATCTAGATGCAATCTTTGTGTAAATACAAAGATGGTGAAACTGATTTTCCTTTTGATGTGTATTTTTGGGCACAATGCAAGTATCTTACCTGGCGTTGTATGCCCTCTTATGATTAAAGCTACACTAAGTGAGCCTTTTCCTGCTAAAATAATAGAAGATACTAGTACTGTACTAATAGCTGTCTGCTTTTTTCAGCCTCTCAATGAGAAGCCGGAGGTTTTGTCAGTGGTTACAGTTTGTGGTCCAGAGTGTGTGTATGCACTTGCAGTGATGAAGATGTTGCACGTCCTTGCAGAAAGACATCTTTTGAAGATCTAAGTGCATCTAAGCTGACAGTTTTGCTGACGTGCCGCTTTCAGTCAACAGCGAGGAAAATACGGGTACCCTTCTTTACAAATCGCTGCTATCAGAAATTGAACGCAGATCACAAAAGCCTAGTACAGAAGTCTCCTTTCCAGATCAGCGCTGTCAAAGATGTGCTTGTGTCAGTGGAAGTGTGTGTGCGAGTGTATGCACACAACAGTGCAGGTTTCATTGTAGGGGCCTGTCTGCCTTTTCTTCTTGCCTCGCTTCAACGGTGCTTTTTAGGTAATTTTGTTTATGGTTCAAGTATTCTGTATCTTTGAGAGGAAGAATATGCTAATGAATGTTGTCAAATGTAATGCAATGTTAATAGACAACTCCAGGAAAGTGAAAACATTCTCACATAAATGCACCCCTATATGCTGATTTTTCTCTCTCCAGTTTGTAGTGTTGAGATCTATATAAATAATGTTTAGTAGACAACTGAGCTGTTTTCATAATAATTGTGAATCATTATAACTGAACACGTCAAATATTGGAAACTAAACTTAATAATTTCCCTTCTTCCCTATAACAAAATCCTATTTATCTAGAATCATCTATTTCATCTATTAAAGCTCATGAGTAGGTGGCTTACAATGAAAAATGATGGTTAATATTATAAAAACGTTCAACCTGGTAAATGCATTTTGACAGGCTTTGATGGCTTGAAATCAGTCTTTGTCTGTATTCAGGATGGATTGCCAGATTGATTTAGTTGCCACAGCATGTTCTTGAGTTTATGCTTTGCAAGTAAATATTTTGCTTATTCGTACCCAAACCAGTTGTGTCGAAGTACTGGCAGTGGTATCTTCAAAAGTACTCGGCAGCTTTTAAAGCTCCCGCTAAAGCCGTGGAGTGATTCCCGCTGGGAAACAAAGGCCAGTGTGAGTACGTATGAAAAAAAAACTTCTATCCTTGGCTCTTTGCAGGGAAACAGAAGAGCTACAGTTCAGCGTCACATTAACATAAGCACAACCACCTGGAGGTTTATTCATGCATAAAACAATGGAATTTATCTTTGTGTCTCTTGTTCTTTATTCATGCTGGAATAATAAAGGAGCAGCTAAGCAAGCCAGCAGTAGGATTCGGTTTGGGTAGGTTATTTCTGTCTCCATGCTCCACTTCTAACTAATGCCCCTGCAGTTTACTGGGGTGGGCCTGACCTCATTAGGCAACTCAGTTCTTCCAGAAGTTGCACTGAAACTTCTCCCATAAATATTCTGAAGGTGCAGGAAGGTGTTGGGAATCGCAGGGCACGGAGCAGGAGAGCTGCTGAATATTTCATGTGCAGGCTCCGTGGGGAAGCTGGGTGTGCGTTAATGGGTTGGTGGCCCGCGGGCTGACATGCCCACCTCCAAAAGCTGTGTCCAGCTGCTTTCTGACGCAGCCTTTTTCCTCCTGCTCCTAGGGGTTTGCAGTGCTTGTTGAGTCGATTCAAAACGGCACCATGGCAATAATTCAAAATTCATTGTGGCGCATCAGCTTGATGTTACTGTTGATGGTAGCAAAGTTATCCCAAAGGGAGGAACCCCATAATGACCTGCAAATACAGACCCTTAAACGAAGCTTTGTTTTGTAGTAGTGTGTGTGTAGTGAGTTTTTTTCAGCAAGGTACACAAACATCTTATTACTCCCAGCTTATGTTGCAAGCGTTTGTCGGAATAGTTACAGAAATAGGAGTATCTACAGGTTTCTTCATTAGAAACTCATCTAACACTTGTGCTAGTTTAGATTAAACTTATTCTCTGTACTTTGTTAAAAAATTGCTATTTCCTGGGTTTCGAGGCACAAAACCCGCTCAATTGTCATCTGTTACCTGCTGAGTTTCTGGGTGGCTATTGCAGAACAGCTGCAGTTCATTGCTGTCAGCAATCTGTAATTTTGAATAAAATGCACTTTTCCTTCTCTGCCTGTCTGTGATTTAAAATACCGTTTCTGTCCTATACTCATGCATTAAACCCAATTTGCGCAGGTGTAACTTCTGCAGCAAATGGTCCTGAAACTTTTAAATTGGTGCATGCTGTCATTTTGTCATTTACAGTCCCTTCAGTAGTATTTGCTTAATAAGGTTTAGGGGTTCATGCTCAGACCCATAAATCAGTGGCACTTCTCAGAGCTGGGTGAGAGGCTGACATAATGCAGGGTAATCTTGTGGGCATGAAGTGCTTGCCAGGCAGGTTACTAAGAATAAATGAGTAGTCAGTCACCTTAACTTCTAAAACAAATAATTTGCTGGTTGATTGGTGCTTTCTGCCAGCTGATAATGTTTTTTTTTCAGACAAACTATGTGATCTGCAGCTATCAAAATGAACCATTTGATGACCTCGGAGTGGAATATTCTGTCTTTCATTCTTAGCTGATCTCTAAAATGGCGTTATAATAACTACATGGCTACCGTGATTATCTAGGTAACCTTTGAAAGCTATCATTACAGACTGGATTTCTCTTTCATTTGAGTAGACCTTACCATGGCAGCATCTCGGGAGCAGTATCAGTGTGAACGTGCAGAGAAGATGCCACACGTTGTACAGCAAAGTTAACCCCGTAGGTATCGGTGATCTGCAGTTAGCAAACCGGCAGTAGGACGTAAGAGAAGAAATTTCTTGAATGGTGGTCTGAAACAAGAAGAGGCAAAATCTTCTCATGTTTTGCCTATTAAAGGTCTATAATACGTGACACAAAGTGAGATGTGCTGCTTCTGGTCAGCAGCAAGGAAAAAGTAAGTGATAGTTTGTAAATCCACTATTCCTCGTTGACAGTTACCTCCCTGCTGAGTTTTCCATCTCCTTTAACTCCTTACTACTTTCATTGTTTTGTGTGTTCGAAAGCTGTCTGACTTTGGTTCTGTTAAGTACTGTGGATTCTTCTTTTTGCTCTCTAATGGTGAGTGCAGAGATGCCACCAGTCGCAATAATAATTCCTTCTGAGCACACTGAAAGCTTTGTTTGTTGTTGTTTTCACATTATCAGTCTTCCCGTGGGAGTTTTTGTAGTTCATGAACCACAGGACTCAAACCTGCACTATATTGATTTCTTGTCTGTTTTTTATAACCTCTAGTTAAATTAATTGCTGAAATTGGGGCATCAAATGCGCTGTTTTCTTGTCGAGTCCATCACAGTGATGTAGTCTTGTGTCCAGTGATCATTAGCTAGTCTGTCCTATGCTGGAAAAGACGGAAGGGTTTCTCTGCTGCTTTTGTGTGCATTTTAAAGTCATTTTGCTTTGATAGGAGCACCCCAAGAAACCTGGGGGCCAGTATCAAAGTTTTGAAGATCTGGTGCTGCTTCAGCAGTTTTGCCTTGCTTAATTATTTCCTTTCTTCTGTGTGGATACCCCTTTCTGCCCCAGAGTCTGAATTAAATCTGTAACAACTGAGAGTTGTTGTAGTGTTTTACGTGCTGATCAGATGTACCGGGACAAGCAGCTGAAGAGTCAGGAGGGTTACTGGGGTCTGGTTTGCCCAGGAAGATCCCCTTGGATCTTACTTCAGCAGGTACCCGAGCAGCAGCTGTATTCCCCTCCGTTTGTCGTCTCCTCTGTTACTTCTGTTTGTGGGTTCAGTCTTCTGAGTGCCATGTTTCCTGTGCAATGGGGGGTTGCTTTGTGATCTTTGTTCTGCTTTAGAAAACCCGCGTTAGCTACTGAGGGAGAAAATGCTTGTGGTTTTAACAAATTGAATGAGCCCTGGAAATTTTGACCTCGTTCCCACCAAGTGTGCCGGAGGGTGCGTGCTGGGATTGTCGGGTGGGTGGTGATGGAGCGAGGACACCTGGGGACACGGTGGATGTCCTGTCCTGTGTTGTATGCATCCGAGAGATGGCACAAAGGCTGAAAAGGGCACAGTGCTGCGGTGCCGTCAGGCAGCAGCTCTGGTTGGGGTGGGAAGTTGGAATGGTCGATGTGAGGGTGACCCGGAGAAGCTCACCCCATCTCCGGTGTGCAGCAGCGTAGCCCTGCGCCCTGGCAGTGAGACCAGCCCAAGGACCTCTTGGCTTTGTGGCAAGTGCCAGCAGCAGACGTGGCTTGAAGAATTAATTATTGCTGGTGGAAAGACTGCCTGAAATTCCAAATTTCCCACGTGGATTGCGTTAGGTGGCTCGCAGCACCGAAACCAGGAGCTGTCCCTTGGCACTCTGCATTCCCATCAGCCCATACGCGTCTCCCATAAAACACTAACGCTGGGAAGCGCTCTGCGGTGAGATCGGCTCAGTATAACGGCGATACACCAGTTAGATACACCTGCATCTTGTTCTCCTTCAGCCCATCCGGGGGATGCGGGAGCGGGGCCGGGGGCTTCTGGTGCTGCGCTGGGCTGGAGCCCGCTGCCACCTGGCGGCCGCTGCCCCCCCTGCGGCGTGCCCGGGGTCTGGGGGTGCCGGGGGTCTCGGGGTGCCCCTGGCTCTTGGGAGGCACTGGCAAACAAGCCGGGAATGCGAGCATAGCGGCTGCAGGTTCCAGACAAATAACTTTTTTTTTTTTTCCCTGATGTCTATCAGCTGAAAAGTGTGGCGTGGCAGTTAGGAGCAGTGATATTTTTGGTTTAAAATCTTAATTTTACCTGCTTACTAGAAGTGATTTCATAGAACAGCAGCTGGGCTGCGTCTTTATAGGGTTGTTCGGTTGGAAGGGACCTATTCTATTGTAAAATCCCAATTTACCTGGCAAATCTCTATTTACTCAAAAGTATAAAAACAATCGAGTTCCTCTCTTTAAGTGATTAATGATAACTAGAATTGGAGTTTTCTGTGTAGCTTTGATATGTGGATATTTCATCTTCACACTCATGTGATTCACTTCTCCCTATCTGTCTCCCTTCTTCCCTCTTGTTAAAATACATTTTTATTAATCCCTACGTTCTTTTTCCCCCCCCAAGGTCACTACCTGGTACTACAGCAGCTGAATGTGCCTCAAACTTGAAGAAGATTTATACAGTACAAACAGTGCAGGTAAGGCTGGCTTTGCTCTAGCAACTGCCACGCGAGAAAAGCAGAACTTAAGGCGTGAAGCAGCATTAACACCCGTACGGATGAGTCACGCTCATGGCTTTGCTCACCTGTGGTAGGAAGTGTAAGCGTTATTGTGCATGGTCGTGTGTGGTATTACTTAGTCACTGTTTGAATTTCACTTGGCTTTTCAGACCAGAAAAGGAGGAAATATTGGCTTGATCAGGCAAGCCCACCCATAAACTTTCCAGAGTTTCCACTTGTGCCTGTGCTGTGTTGTTATACTTGATGTGTTTTCAAGTATTTTTCCTGACTTTTCTCTAAGTTTTAATGCAGAAAATCATTGCATAAAGGCTAAATGTTACAGCCTGTGTTTTTTTCTTCTTTCTACCCTGGAGCATGAATTTTTTTTAAATAAAAACAAAAATCTATCCAGCTGACACATCAAAATGCTTTTACATCATGCAGCAATGAGAAATTCTGCATGTTTGTGTCATCTGCCAGTGCCCATCAGCGGGCATCTCTTGCAAGTAAATTGCATTTTTGTTTTATACCAGAGTTACCATGCCTGTGTTAGTGGGATGGTTGCATCAGCCGTGCAGCAGAACATCTCTGTCAAGTTTGAGCTGACAGCACCAGCGGGTTTGTTTCAAAACCAGCTACTCTGGCTATTGTCTGAACTGTTGGAAAAAGGTCAGCGTAAGACCACAAAACAGTATACACAGTGTCTGGTAATGGCCATTTTCCCACTCTGAATCCAGCCTTTATTCATTAAATTATTGGGCTTTATTGTTCAAAAAAATTAAGTTTTTTTTTTCTATGGATTTGGGGTTGAAAATACAAAGAATCCCTCTAGGTCCTTTGGGAAGACCCAGGCACGAGGCCAGGTAAGCGCGAGGGGAAAGCTGAAGCCAGTGCTTGGTGTCGGCTCTCCCTTGGGAGCCACTGTGCCTCTTTTTCCATATTCATCGGTGAGAGGAGCAGCACTGCACGGTGGCCCAGAACTTACTGTAAACGTTCCTATTTCTCACAGATTTTTCATACCCACCTTTATATTTTTAATAGTTTTCCTTCTCTTCTTGTGACTGGATAATGGTAATGGCTGTTAGATGGAATTGCCAAGGGCTACAAAAACTTATCGCATAATGTTGCAGTCTTTGTTTCTAAGTTGTGCTAATGATTAAGTATTAGATGAACTAATACTTAATTAGTTGTACTAGTCCTTAATGTTGCATCACTACATGTTGATGCAACATAAGTCTTTAAAATCCTTTCTTCATCCTGGCTGTTGGATAAAGAAGAAAGGGAATTGGGATCCCTTCAATCATCCCTCCCTGTTGCTCACCACCACCTCTGGGTGCCTTTTATCCACCCCAAGCACATGTGACAGCTGCTGCTCTTACTACCAGAAAAGCTGGGATGTATTCTGAGGGATCCTGCATCTTTTCATTTCTCCCCCATTCCTGTATTAACGTGCATCTCAAGTTCTTTGTCTCATGAAAATTGTTACTGTGATCAAGGCAGAGCAGTTGGACAGCTAGTTAGGGATTTAGTGCAACAGAATTATCGCTGTTTCTTTGTAGTTCAGGATGATCCCAGTGAAGTTTTAGACTAGCCGTTAGTGACACAAGGTGGAGATTTTATGTAAGTATATATCTTTAGTATGTTAAGGAAGCTTAGTGTGCTGGTTTGTTCGGACATACTTTAGTGTAAACACACAAGTGAAATTGCAGTAAGTTGACTAAAATGCACTAAGTTTCATTTACTTATAACGCAGAAGATGACAGGTCTCTAGGAGTAAGATGTAATGGTTTTAGAGAATATGACCAAGGAAGTAAATTCATCTGAAATGTAGTTTCTTGTGTTAATGCAGCTAGTTTTTTGTTTGTTTTTTATAAAGAATTTCTGGAGTGTCTACAACAACATTCCTCCTGTGACAAGCTTGCCCCTGAGATGTAGTTACCACTTAATGCGGGGAGAAAGACGGCCACTTTGGTAAGTGTGCTATCATCAGACACTTCTGGGAGCGGGCACTGGGAAAACCTGACATGGGGAAAGGAGGCAGGCGTGGGCCAGGAGCGTCACCTTTCTGTTGCCTGCAAATGCCTGACCTTGCAAAAAGTATCCTAGGGGTTATGTTAAGCTTAAAAGTGACTTGTACTAAAGAGAACCATTATTAAAAGTGCAGGCTGTAATTTAATTGTCCACCTTTGAACATAAATGTCAGAAATTAAATTATGGATTAACAATTAAGAAATTAAAATGTGCCTTTGAAATCTGGTTCAAGACTGCGCAGAATGTTACTTGTCTTTGAAACACGCTATTACCTTGCAAATTTTTCTTTGCAGTGAAGCTAGCGTAATAATGATGCAAATAACTGGTGTGTCCTTAACTGTTCTTCACCTGTACAAAATTATGGAGCAGGCATTAAAATGTACTTACAGGCTTGGGTTAAAACCAACTTAAGGCATTATGAAGTGGTGCATTGCAGCAAGTCCCTACTTGATTGTGGGATAGTAATGAAATCAAGTATAAATCATTGATGTTTTCCTTTCAGAAATTGAGTTTAGCATACCTTCTTCCTGATCCAGTTCCTTCACATCTTAATTATCTTAAACATTTGCTGAAGAGATTTGATCTTTTTGACATCATTTGCACTAGATTGTAATTGGGTTAGGGTTCTCTAACTGGATCATCGTGTCTCTGACTGGATGTTGAGTTACTACAGGAGGCTTCTGTCCTAATCTACTGAAGAGGCAAATACTTCTTTAAAGTGAAACACATCTGAAGATCTGTGTTAGTTTTCTAAAAAAAAAAAAAAAAAAATATAGTGACTGGCCAGAATAGCTAAATTGGGTTTGAACTAAATGTTGGTGTCTGTATAAATCAGCTGGGCCAGTGTGTGCAGTTCCTTGATATTTTTGAACGGATTTTTTTCTTCTAGTCTTAGTTTTGGTTTGATAAATCACTGTTGGAGGTGTGAAATGCAAAGGCTTTTCCTGAAAATGATACATCGGTTTTAAGACTAAGTAAGTGTATGCGCTGCCTTGTAGGGGAGGGATTGCAAGAGGTTAATACCATTGGTAGCCCCCTGGCTTAACGGTAATTACTGCTGAGCAGCTTTTCTCAGATTGCAGTTACAGTATACTGGCTAACCCCGTAGTGTTGATTTTTAGGAGGAAAAACATTCAGAAGAATGAACTGGGGACTTGCAAAGGTTTCCCTCCTTCTGCCACAGGTGTTTGTATGGACCAGTGGGATATCACTGACCTGGAGAGTCTCTGTAGCTTTCATACTAGCTACTCCAAAAGTGACTTTTAGGTTGTGCCTTTAACTTCGCTTTTACAGAGCCTTAACAAAAAACTAAAAGCTCTAAAATTTAAAATTTTATAGAAAGAATTGTAACAGAAAACTTGAAAAGTTAAGAAGTTTCTGTGTTGTACCTTTGTCATTAAGAGACAGTTTAAAGGTTATGTCTGTCCTGGCTCCAGACAACTTCATTCTTTTTTTTAAAGACAATTAATTTCTAGTTGTCACAAAACTGAAATGAAGTGTACTCATGGTTTTTATTAAAATGGATAAACTTGAGAGTAACAAGTTGCTTCTGTGAAAATGATACGTGCCAGAGTTCTTCCAAAATAAAAGGTTACCATAGTAAAACATAAAATTGTTTTGTGGCTTGTTCCCATATAGTGTGCAGCCACTTCAAAGCTAGTCTGTAGCCAGGGAAAATGTATATATTTTCCAACACACAAAACTTGGGAGAGGGATTAGGTGTTGAGAGGTACAGTTCATATGAACAATGGAAGAATTATGTCTGATGTCAGAAGTCATAATTTGAGTCATGCTACCCGGAGTTAGTAATTGCATTTCAAATGGGGTTTTTCTGGGAAAATTAACCCCTGAACATAGGCTTATCGTGATGTGGATCTGAATGCTTATTTTACTGATCTATTTCCCATAACCAGGGAAGAGGAAAGCAATGCCAAGGGAGGTATATGGAAAATGAAGGTCCCTAAAGAAAGTACGGTATGTAATACTGACTCTTTCCTTGGATTTTGTTTGGAAGGGGATTCCCTTAAATTCCATGTGATAAAGCTGTTGTAAGACTTTCTAGTTTTGACATCATCCGATACAACAACCAAATGCCATTTTAAAGTCTGTAATCTTTTGCTTTAAGACAGTGAGCAAAAGTTTATTTTCAGCTAATTTAGTATCTCTTGTTTTTGATCACATTTGTCAAGGTATTGTAAATCAAATGGAAGCTGTAGTGTTGTATTCCATTTGACAAAGATGGTATTCTATAAACGCCTTTGTTCTCAAGACTCAGTTTGCTTACAGGCGTGCAGAGCAAAACATAAAAACCTCCTCCTGATAATATTACAGCCAGAACCTCAGTAATGCTCTTCAGCAATCCGCACGCATGGTTCAGCACAACTTCTAGAGTTTCACAAAGTGCCAAATGCTCCCAAATTTTGTGTCGAACTTAGTAGGACTGCTTGTGCTTGGCACTGCTTGTATGTACTGCGTGTGGGAGTGAGGAGTGCTGTGCTTTTCTCAGGACAAATGAGGACTAAGGCTTTATCTCCACAGGTAGCTAGTCCCATCTAATGTCTGTCTTCCCTCGAAAGAGGGAAGATCTTGTTTATTCTCTTCTCCTCATCCCCCATGTGATGGCTCTGGTGCTCACCAAACTGTTTTGTGAGCCAATTTAGCACACTATGATGTCAGAAAGTCTTTTTTTTTAAAAAAACTTTTTAATTTGAGCATGTAGCCAGGAGAGTTTGTTTTAATGACTATGTGGGGTAAAGGAGAGAAGAATAGTGGGATCATCCCCTTTGGCAAGATTGAGTTTGAGGTTGTCAGTCACCTCACACATACATCTTGTGAACGCAGTGCTTCTTAGTTTTCTCTTTTTGGAATTTAGAAATGCAAAAGATAAAACGTACAGGCATGTCGTCGTTCTAGCCCTGCTGAAACAAATGACTTTGTGTGCTGAGTGTTGCAGTGCTGTCAGATGCATGTAAGTGCCTTTTCCTGTGACCTGCCACAGGGACGAGGTCTGACCTATTCACATGTGGTGTGTGTGTGTGCAGGTGGGGTCTGGATCAGGCCTTTAAATACTAAACACGAACTGTAAGAAAAATGTGACAGCCTTGCAGAAGGCATTAAATGCTGAAAGATGGTACTTGAAACTTCAGCCAAAAGCTAATTGGTTTTGCCTGTGGGCTCTTTCCCATATGTGAATTGCAGCTTTCTTCCCTTGGAATTGGAATCCCCAGTGATCACAAAAAACTCTGAAATTTTCTTTTTCCTATTATAACCCAAGGTGTGAAGATTGTCATCAGTGACAAGTGGTTTTGGGAGCCTGCGTTATTGTGTGGTGAATTTAGGGACCCCGAAGAAGCCTTGTTTTTCGTAGAATGGTCACCACTTTCTGACATGAGGTTACTTTCTGATATCTCAAATTAAGTACCGCATGTCCCTGGTGTCCTCTGAAAGGTTTAATTGGAGATGAACCTGAGTCAGCTTTTAGTACCTTTGTAAATGGCATAATATATTATTTATGCCTGTTTCTCAGTCTTGGCTTCATGCTTCTAATCACCGCATGCCCAGACCTCGTCTCCTTGGCCAAGACAAGCCGTCTTGTACAGCCCTCACTGGAAGAGCAGTGCTTGGAGAGGGTGTGGGGGGAGGGAAATGTGTTTTTTCCTAAAGATATCAGTCTTCCAAGTGGTGTGAAAATCTGACCGACAGAATACTGACACTTAAATGTTGTTGCATGCGTACGGTGACCCTTCTGTATGCTGGTTTTTAATACGAAAACTAATACTTTTTAGATCCTTATAAGCCTGATCCTGCAACTGCTTACTACTGGATGAAGTGCTTCCTACCCATGGGGCCGTGAGGACAACTCACGGTAGCGAGCACTGTGCCCGGTAATGACTGTGCATGGTCATCGCACGTTAATGTACGGACTGGACGCCGGCAGGCAAGGGCATCATTTCGCAGGCTCACACTGACGTCCTCAAGCTGCCTTGTGAGGCATGGCAGCAGTTCTTCCCGTAGCATAGCTTCATGTTACGGATAGGATGAGGTGGTAATGAGTCACAGGAACGTCTGGTCCTTTGTAGTCCAGAAGATGGCTTAGGAGTACTTGGAAGCTCCATTAAGGCAGTTTATTGGTTTGTCATCTCCGTAGCTGCTTGTTTTTTGTTTTAACCCTGGTGCATTTAATTACTATTTCTTCGGCTTTTGTTTTAACCCTGGTGCATTTAATTGCTCTTTCTTTTTAATAGTACTAAAATTCAAGTTAATTTCAAATAGCAGAAAGGCATTCCTTAAAAGAAGTGTATTAATAAAATCTTTATGGTGATATAGCAAAATATATATATATTACAGAATACATCAACGTCTGTATTTTCTGTCCCTGTAAATGCACACCTTGGAGCATATTACTGAACGTGTTGATCCAGAGGCATTCCAAAATTTGTATGGTCTTTTGCTTAGGTAATAAATGCCAAAAGCAAATAACAGCGTAATTCGTCTAACAGAGCCAAAGAAAACTGGCAGATAGTTGTTATTCCCCTCTGTTTTAACTCTCTAGTGAGCATCTGAATTTGTTGAAAGACAGCCTTATTTCATAGTCAAGGCAAATCAGACTTGATGTTTAAATAATAAATCCATTTAACTTGTTGGTAGGGATTTCTGGTACTTTTCTTAATGTGGGTAGTAATTCTATTTTCACAGAAACAAATGATCACAAGTAAAGCCTTACTTTTTTATCATGGGAAATTCTTGGGAGAATTCTACTTTCATGCTGTACGTTGATTAGTGCATTCAGGATGCGTCATGGACACAGACACAGAGAAAGTAAATATAGTTTTAAAAAATATATATTTTTAACAATTCTTTGTTACAGTATTTATTTCCAGGGTCTAAACTCTTGCTCCAACTATATTGAAGAAATTATTAGTATCACATAGCGTGTAATTGCAACAAATACTTTCTTGTTTAGACAACCTCAGAAAGAGAACGTACTCAAAACTGAGCTAGCAAACCTAACTTTTAAATTAAGAGATAGTAAAGCAAAAGTAACTTTTTTTTCTTCTTCTTAGGCAGCAGTTTGGAAAGAGCTCCTGTTAGCAACTATTGGAGAACAGTTCATGGATTGTTGTGCAGCAGGTAACTTTTAAAAGTGATATTGGTATTGTATCCATACCTACCCTCAGGAAGAGGAGGACGAGGTATTTCAGCTGTTCCAGTGCAGAGCTACCTATAGACTCCAGCTCAACAGCCTGTGTTCCTGGGAAGCCAGCAGATTATCAAGGTTTTAAATGTCTATCTCTTTGCCAGCATTAAAATGATTAATATTAAATTCTACAGTGCCAGAATTCTGGAACACCAAATCACATTTCTATACCGGATTGTTTGTACCGTCACAGTTGGAAGCAACTAAATTAGATAGATGCCCATTAGCCCTCATGGTCCCTTCTAGTTACGGGCTGCTTGGGGAAGCACCAGCGCAGACCTGAAGCACAGAGAAGCTGTGTGGTTTGCCTGTGGTGATGTTAAAACCCATAACAGAGCTGTAATGGAAACCTGGGTCTTCTGAACCCCAGCTTAGCACTCTAGCCAAAGGTGATGCTTTCATTATCACTTAAAAGCATTGCTTAGGTCAAAGTAGTCTGTAGTGTGATTTAATTTACGTAAAATTCTTGAAATACCTTGCTGGCTTACCGGGAAACAGTCATTAATTATCCAGAAGTTCATATGTGGTTTTGTTCAGATGCAATGATTTAATGAAATCACTTTCAGAATAAACGTCTCTTCTGTGCTTACACATTTCATTTGGAAATGGACTCCAGGAAGGCGCTGGGAATGCCAGCATGCCTCAGGTCATCAGCAAGTGCTGCTGCTCAGTCACGGGCAGCGAGTAAGAGCCTGTGACCATCTCGTGCGTCCAGGCTCAGTTACAGAGCTGGCTCTTCTGTCCGGGTTACGTGAATGGCACTTCTGCGTCATCTCTTGTGACCCTGTTTACCTCTCCTAAACACAAATACCGGATTAAACTAGCTGTTAAAATGAAACTGAACAACCAGTTAGGAAGTGTTCCTTCACTGCTTTATCACAGAGGGGGAAAAAGAGTTTCTGAGGGAAAAACACAATGCAGCTAATCCGCCACTGCAGGCTTTTGCTTGCAGTGTTTTACTGAAGGTAGGTTTCCCTTAGTAGTTTATATTGCTAAACATACTGAAGGGAATCCCAAGATTACCTCCTGGTCAAGGATAAGTGTTAATAAATAATCTTGCGGCACTTCATTAAAACCGTTATGAGGTAATATTTGCAATAGCTTCTATAAATAGCGTTTGTTTCTTTCTGGTGACTGTTCTGTCTGGTTTGAACACTTGTATTCCCTGCATTGGAGATTGTTCTTTCGTTGCTTCAGTTTGTTCAACTTCTGGGCACTTGCACAGCACATAAGTATCGAATTAGACATGTCTCACTTTTCAAGTATTTTTTTTAATGATGCTTCCTCTTCTATGCAGATGATGAAGTAATAGGGGTTAGCGTCAGCGTTCGTGACCGTGAAGATGTTATACAAGTCTGGAATGGGAACGCTTCCTTAGCAAGTGAAGCTAAAGTTTTAGAAAAGATATATAAACTTCTGCCACACACCTCTTTTAAAGCGGTGTTCTATAAACGTAAGTATTTTTCACTCATTAATTTCCACCATCCTTAGAGAAACAAGATGCTGGTGGGATATTTCCATGGGAATAACCTCTCTGGTTCCTCATTAGCCATTTGGAAACACAGCATCTCTCATTGCACTGAAATTTTTTCCTAAGAATTACAGATGGTCTTGTGCCTTAGCTACCATTCAAAGCATAGAATATTTCAGATTTAATTTTAGCATGTATTCAGCTTTATGCTTAATATACCTGATTCCTAAAGTTAGTGAGAGACATCTTGATAGCTGCCAAGACTGCATGCTTTTTAATGTGGGTATTGATTTAGTGGAACCAGTTACAGACAGGTTTTTAAGGGATCCCTTTCTTTAGACTATATAAATGTGTAATCAGAATAGTGTATTCCCAAAAATCACTCTTTGGCACATTGTGTCTTCCTAGACTGCTTGTGCATCACTGTCTTTCCTCTTCATCTTTTCAACCCCTTGAAAAAACTTACGTTTTCTTTTTATTCCACCCCCCCCTTCTCTCTCCCTTAGCACACAGAGAGCACCATGCTTTTGAAGGCAGACGTGGAAAACATTAAGCATAGTCTTGTGCTTGACACTTAGTGTTCTGAGGTGGTCTGAACGAGCAGAAGGATGGCTGGAAGTCCTGCAGAACCACTACGTGCAGTGGCCCTCTTGAGTTTCTAACACTTCAGATTGGGCTATTGCTGCTGAAAATGAGGAAACATGGTTACCCTGCCTGCCAAATGTGCCATTCATTACTTCTTGTTTGGTTGTGTTTTTAGTTCTTCATTGTTTCTTTAAAAAGTTATTTTGGCCACTATTTTTTTCAATCAGATCATATTTATTCCGATTTCGTTAAGATAGAATGCTTTGGGTTTTTTTCTGTACTGTACTTAGTTAAATGCAAATGTGCACAAACATGATACGCTGCTTTCTCTAGATGTGCTGTGCATAGAGGGATACTGGCTTGGTGAAATGTGTTTTCAATTTTCATTTTGAGACATTCCTATCATGCTAAGATTTACTCACTGTCTTTGTCCCAAGAGATGAAGGAGTTGCACTGCATTATCCTAATGGACTATGTAATCTGGTCTTGCACTGACAACAGCACGCATGCTGTAAGAGTAAAGAGTGAAGTATTCACTGAATGAGCAACTAAAGAGACACGTTTGTATTGGAACTAACCCTCTCTGAGATAACGTTAACGAGTGTTGAAAGTATGATGACTTCAAAACAACTCTTGTTCATGCTAGTATTGAGAGATCTTAAGGTAAAAAACCCTGCAAACTCTACACCTCCTGTTTAAGAAGGGTTTGTGTCTATTTTTTTTAGTGTATGATATTTTTCTGTACACTATGGGAAAAAGTCATGAATCATTTCTAATACATTTGACTAACTGGATCCCCATCCCTCACACTTCTGCAGTTATTTTAGGGCCCGTACTCGTGGAGGGTCAGGTCAGAATTGCTGTTGATTTCAGTGCAAAAGAAGAAATTCTATCTCACAGTTTTTAAGCTATCAGGGCTCCTTAGGTCTTTTTTTTTTTTTAATTTAAAGAAAAGAAATGGATTTCGCTTTACAGCATGAATGTGAACATTAACTGTGCTACTCTTTAAATGTTTGTCTATATTAATTATGAGGTGTCGGTTTGCTTTACTATACTACCAAAGATTTACTTTGTTTTGCAAGAAGAAGCTGCAGCATAGAGAAGAACGTGTGCTCCGCTCAACATTACTTCATTGGTAAGAGTTCTTGTTTGGCGACTGTTCAAATTGCACTGATTTCCACATGTTTAGAGTATTAAGAAGCAGCCATTAGAATCAAATTTAAAAGTAAGGATTGCACATGAGGTTTTTTTACAACTTTGTATTTATGAATTAAAACTGCAGTTAGAGATTATTAATTAAAGAAATAAAGAAATTTTCTTAGATCAAATGTCTTGCTTCTGTGATTGATTTGAGACAAAATGTTACCAGACCTGCTTTTGTAAACCTGTGTGTTTTTCAGTAAAACTTCTCTTACAAGCTATCTACATCTTGTTTGAAGGTTAAAAAAAAAAAAATTTAATTTTTTTGTTAAACCAGAAAGGAGGCCTGAAGTACATTAGTACTATCTCTTGTATGTATTCAGTTAGTACTCAAGGTATTTTTGAGGGGCAGTTAGATCGAGGTTTCAAAATAAATAAGACTATTACTGTGAATGTAAAATGTCAGATAAACTTCCCAGAATAAATAAGAGAATGTGAGCAGGTGCTTTACCTCCATGGTGAAGTGGACTCGTTACTGCAGCACTGAGTAGGACTTCAGTTAACACTGCTTTTACTGAGCGGGTTTTAGTGTAAGTGGGCACTCAGGGGCCCCCATTTCTATGGGCAGTGAGTGGGTTCCTCGTTTTCCAGGGAAGAAGGGCTGGAGGAAGACTCAGGACAGGAAAAAGTTTTCAACAACTCGAAGAGCAAGACTTCTCACTTGAAACATTTTCCTGCCCTTAAATACTAGTAGCGACTTACATTTTGCCCCATAACATATATTCCATAATCTGAAACTGGGCTTGGATCAAAACATGTAATACAAGTTATAAGGAAAAAGACAAACTGCTTTTGGGGATTTTGCAAGCATTGAATTTAAAAACTGAAGAACTTTTGCAGTGGCTGCCCTCGCCTCCCTGGAGCTCAGTGTTACCCCTATGCGCTGCCCTGCAGCTTTCCAGGCAGCCTCCAAGCACACGGCTGCAGCACAACTGCGGGGATTAGTTGGGAATTTCACTTAACAGGGATGAAGGGCTGCCTTCTGGGGCGAGCTAATTAACAGGATTCTGTGCTGGTAATTAAATAGCAGTTTGCTGAACATAACTTGTTTGAGATCTTTGGAAGGCATAACAATTAGCAGGCAAGGGAAGGGCGACTTTGCCCTAAAGCTTGTACCCAACCAGTTGCTGCTCCGACTTAAACATCTTTGCTGGAGAATGAAAGATTTTTGAGTCAATTTGGTTTGGTTTTTGTTGCTGTCCTTCAGCAGCTCCTCTGCTGTAGCAGCTGTGGGTCCCTCCAGGGGCTGTCTTAGCCCTGGGGTCTTGAGATCTCCTGCCTCACCTGCTGCTTCTGCAGCTGCTGAAATCTTCCTTTATTTTTTTTTTTGGTTCTTTATAACTGACTGTATCTGCTCTAAGAGATTGGAAAGCTTTGGGAATTTTGTTTGTGTTTTTAATTTCCCTGTGAATTCAGTAATCTCTGGCACACGCGGTGTTTGTGTTGTCTTGCCAAAATGCTGTTCTCTCCCAAACTGGTGGTGGTGTCCTCCTCGGGTCCCCACGGGGCTGTTACACCTTGGGGATGCCCAGGTGACAAATGAGTGTTGGTTGAGCTGGGAGCTGCTGCCCCATCTGCCGGGAAGCCCTCCCTCCATGTCACCGTCCCACCGATGTCCCTCCTCTGCGGGAGGAAGGCTGCTGGAGCTGCTCCTGCACGCAGCACCCGCGGAGCTTCCTCGGCAGGAGCCGCTGTGCTTGCGTGCGCTGCAACAGGCTGTGGGTGTGTGGTGGTGTTACGATGTCCCCCTCCTGGGCTCTCTCACTTAGTGCTGTTTTTTTTAAAAACTCCCTTTGCAAAGCGGTTCTGGAAATGCGAGACGTACCAGGATTAATGATTCCGCTCTGCGGCTTATTTGCACCCTGGAGATGCTTGTGGAGTTTTGTTTTGGAGAGGGGCGCTGAAAAACAGCGCGGTGGGAGCAGGCGCGAGTAGCGGAAGCGTTTTTGTGTTGTGCAGTGTGCCTGGGCGATGCTGCCTGATTGCTGTGCAGGAACGCATCAGAGCATCTTCAATGAAAGCCACTGCGTGCTATGGGCTTTGCTCAGCCTTCTGTGTGCTCCTATTTTAGCATGGCAGGCTCGGGACAGGCTGGCGCGCTCTCCTCGGTAATAATTAAGGAACTCGGTACTTCAGAGCGAGGAGCACAAAGGCTCTGCAGGGCAGGACGGGTGCAGTCAACGCTCTGCTTTTGCCAGGTGATGGGTGCACAAAAGAAATCGCTTTTTATGTTCTGCCTGTGGCAGGCTTGACTGGAGGGGATGAAGCTTAAAAGCTAAAACTGGGCAAGAAGGGTTTGCACTGGTGCTGCTGCCACGGAGACTCCATAAATAAGCAAATCGGAGCAGGCTGAAAGCGAAGCCTGAAGTAGGCATCATTCATCATGCGAGGGGGCCTGGAGTTTGTTCCAGCTCGTAATGCGTAAGGGAGAGCAGTGTTATGAATAGGCATGGGATGAATCCCCTTCTTTTTGGATCGGGATTCTGTGCAATAAACATGCAAGACGATTTGTATAAAATAGTGAGGATTCTTTCCTAGAGAAGTCATTTAAAGCTGTATCTGCACATCAAGGAGTAGTCTGAAGGAACTCTTCGTAGTTAAATTTCCATGCAAGTGTGCAAGGGGAAAACAAGGTGCTCAGCAAGGTGGGAAAAGGTGGGGCGTGTAGACCTGTGCCACGCCAGGACGGGATCTGCGTTGGGATTGCCACGACGGGGGAGAGAAAGCATCGTGCCCTGCGGAGCGGTGCTGGTTCTGGGGCAGCACGGGGCGAAACAGGACGGTGCTGAGGCGTTCACAGGGAACAGCAGGGTGGTGGCATCACGGGCACAGGGCCAAGTCTCTCTGGAATGGTGACGGCCACCCAGGAGGGACGGATGTGTCTCAGAAGTTTCATGGCACTGCACGGCTCTGAACTGCACCGAGCGCTTTCAGCGTGTCGTAAATGGCAGCCGGGGGAGGAAGGAATATTCCTGAATGTCTTTTGGCCACAGAACATGGGGTTTGGAGCAAGGACAATCCTGATCCAAAATGCATCAGCACTTCTGACCCTTAGCAATACTTAAAAAAAATAATATTTGCTGGTTGGAGGAGGTGGTGGCTCACAAGGTAAAATGTGAAACAATCCCGTGATGGGCAGCGCCCACGAGTTCTGCACGCAAAGTCTGCTGGCTTCCTTCTTTTTCTTTGGGATTATTTTTCGGGGACTCTTGTTTTGTTTTGCCTTTGTTATTTCCTAAGCAGCTGTTAGTCACCCTCCCTGCCCCGCAGCAGCGGCTGCGCCACTTCTCCGGCTTCGCCCATCAGCTCCCACGCCCCATGGCTGCGGCTGCGTGGCGGGGACACTGGGTGTCACCGCGTGGTACTGGTGTCCCTCCTCTACTTTCTCACGGTGGGACACCCGTGCCATGACCCCTCGGAGACCCAGATTCCTTTCTCCCCCCCCCCCCCCCAAACCCTCAGCTGGGTGCTGAGAGGGGCCAAGCCAAGCCAGGCTGGGGGCTGAGCCTGTCCTCTGCAGAGTGGAAGATACCTGCTGGGGAGCAAGGGCAGTGCTCAGCCCCAGGGCAGGGTGCTGAGTTGCAAAGCCACAGCAGAGACCACGGGACCTGAGCTGTCCTGAGATGGTTGGGAAAAAAAAAAAAAGGAAAAAAAGAAGAAATTCCGTTTTTCCTGGGTTTTGGCTGCTCCAGCAGAGTCCCCCCGGCAGTGGTGAGGAGCAGAAACCTTCCGCCAGCATCCAGACCTTAATCTCCGGGATCGGGCCTCCTCTGATCCTCCTGCAGGCACAGGGTGAGCCGAAGCCTGGAAGAAAAGTCCTTTTGACAGCGTGGCTTTGCGGGCACACCTCATTGGCCTGCCGGCACGCCACAGGACAGGGAGCAGCGTCTTGTTTTGGGGTCTGCTGATGCTGGTTCTCCCTCTCCTCTGGGAAGGGGGTGTGGGGGCTCTGCTGTGCACCCATGGGTGCTGGGCGGCTGTCGGTATTTGGTGCCCATGGGACAGGGGGTTAGCACTGGAAACATCTCGGAGCTGCAAGGAGGTGGGAGTGGAAGTTAAACATTTGCAATAGTTTTACAGTTCGAAGCCTGCAATGGCTTCCAGATTTAAGTATGGTTTTATCTCCTTTTTATTTTTTTTTCCCCTTTCCCCCCCTTCTCTCTCTCTCAATAAAGGAGCCATTAGAGATAGTCCGTAATGTGGAAGACACATGTTTGTGTAGTGTTACCATTTATATAGCAGCAGTCTGGACAGGAAGGCCGCTCGTCTTCTAAGAAGATAAATTATCTCTGCTGCTCGTGCTCCATCCTGGGGCCGCCTTTGAAGGCTCTTAGGTTCTGGACACGGAGCATTCGGTAATTAAAAACTTATTTAATCTCTGGATGTCGTTTGACTTTATAGATCTAAAACCTTTGCAGCTCGGCAAGAAAATACCTGCGGAGCTGAAAGCGAAAGGAGCTGCTCAAGCTGGCACCGAAGCTGCCATGAGATGGCAGTGCAAGACCAAGGATGGAGCCACCGGCCCGGGGCTGCAGGGACCAGCTCGGCTGCTCCCGTCCTGCCAGGCTGCGGAGAAGCACCCTTCCTGCTGGGGGAAAAAAAAAAAATAAAGTGCCAAGGAAGAGAAAGGACTTATGTAAGGATAATTCTGCTATTAGTCAGGGGAGCCTGTCACGGAGCTTTGTCTGGACTGGACTTTTCCTGCTTACACAAAGCACATAATGCTGTAGGAATTCGCGTATAAACAGTGCGAAGAAGGGGGGAGGCTCTCCGAGTTAGGAGCAGCAGTAAGGAAATGGATTTTCTCGAACTGTTGCTGGCAAATTCAGAGAGTCTGTGATTTCTGGGGGGGTTTCTGAGCATAAGCGCGCGTGAAAAATAGTCACGGCTTGTGCGTTTCTCCCCTTCTCTGAGCACACACGAAGCTTAAACCCAGCCTGGAAGAGCAGGAGGGAAGCTCCGGTGGCCTCTCCTGAGGTCTGTGCCTGCTCACGCCCTGTAAAGGCACTTTTTGTCCTGGGGGTGTGATGCAACCCTCCCCGAGTCACCTTTGAAGCCTCCGTCACATTCGTGACCTCCCTGACACCGTAAAGGAGCAAAATGCTCTTGAAAACAACTTTTACCACCAGTTTCGCCCAAAGCCACACGGGAAGCAAAGCTACGGCTACAATTCCTAATTAACTGTAATTAGAAAGCACAAACCACGGCGGACTCCTCGTTAGGTGTAGCAAGGGGCTTGCTTTTTAGAGCTGGACTGAATCGCTGCCTTCCCCCCTCCTCCTCCCCTGCCCAGAAAGAAGCATTTTCAGAGCTCAGACAGGGCCTTGGCTCTGCCCAGCTCTCCCAAAGTAAACAGCGGCACATCAAACAGCTCTGTGCCGTCAGGAGGAAAGAGGGGGCTGCGTCTCCCCGGCTGTCCTGCGGCACCGACAAGGTCAGGAGCGCTTCTGGCAGCAAGCAGCGCAGGCGAGGCGGTGCGGGAGCCTTCCCCGCCGGCGGGCGAACCAGGGCTGCGCTGGAGCCTGCCCCATGGCACACGGCTTGGGGGCTGGAGGCAGCAGTGGGACTTGTGCTGGTGTGGCGGTGGGAGGGCACGGGGCAGTGCTGGGGGGAGCTGGATGTGTTGCTGGATGGTTTTTTTTTAATGGAGTGCAAACCCGCTGCTTGCAGCCCCCACCGCTGCCCGCCCAGCAGGGCAGTGCAGAGCCCGCTGCCTGACGTGGCACGGTGAGGCGCACCCTGAGACCCCAGCCAAGGGGGTGTTCTCTGAGGCTGGCCATGGGCAAAGGGCTTTGGTAAAGGGCAGCCTGGTACTGGGACCCAGCCTGTCAGCGGAGAAACTGTTTCATGGCTGTGGCAGGCTACCTGAGCTCAGGGACGTCATTGCTGCTGCTGCTGCTTGAGGGCTGCCTTTTGGGAGCACCATGGTGCGAGCAGGACCTGTTACCCCTGCCCACTACATAAACTACAACAAATAAAAGCAGCCCTTTGCACTTCATCCACATTTTTTCAAGGTCCCTGGTTTACATTCCTTTTTTTTTTTTTTTTTTCCCCTGTTCTCTGTCCCATCAAAGTTGTTTTCATGCATGCTGGCCGTGCAAAGGCTCAGCTCTAACCCCGGCCTGGAGAAAACCTCTCTCTTCCCGTTCTCCGTGCTGGCTGAGCACCACTCGTTTGCTCTGCATCTGGGCCGCTCCGCCGTGGCCTTGGGAAAGGCAGCACAGCGTCAGGCTCAGCCCAGAAACCACCCAGCAGCTGAGGCCTGGTACTCCTCGCGCTGCCCGGGCTCTCCGAGGACTGTGCCTGCTAGGAAAATACTCGGGCTTCAGCATCCCGTGAGCGACACCAACTTTGACGGACGGTACTTAGCGCAAACGGGCCAGCGGCCTCGTGGCTGAGCCTCCTAACGCCACTCGGGATATTTTTGCACCAGCTGCAGCCTATTCATCAAAATAACATGCCAATAAGTAAAGCATTACGATGCTTTCAGAGGGGAGCGCGCAAAGGAAAGTAGGTGAATTCTGCCCCCAGATGGATATTCAATCTTACAACAAGCGGTGTGTGTCAGCAGAGAGGGAGCTTGGCTCCTCGCCACGCTGCGCTCCCGGAGCTAGTGCTTTATCCCCGTTGGCTTGCGGCTGCGCTCCTGCCTCGGTTGCACGCGGACGTCGGAACGAAGCGACCCGCCGCGAGCTAGTCAGGATCTGTTTCATTAGCCTGCACCCAGGCTGTGAGCGAAATGTCACCAGCTCGGGCACCCCCCCACAGGAGGTGTCCCCCAGCCCACCCAGGGCTCGCGGGCGTCTGCCCCTGTGGTGCCCCCCGAGATGCGTGGTGGGGCTACCTGACGCTGGGGGGAGCTGAGGGTGTCACCGCAGGGGGATGGGACCCACCACTCCAACCTCTTACAGCCAATCCCCGTGGTAAATGGGTTTTAAGAGAGTGTTTTATTTTATTTTATTCATTTTTATTTTTTTCCCATCCGTGCCCTGAGCTCCTGCCTTCGTGTTCTCCAGCTTTTTCTCCACAACACCGAGGACGCAGCAGGTGCCCTTCCTATCAGCATCGCCTCTCCTGAGCCTTTTGAAGGGGCTGCCGAGAGGCTGCCTGCACCCCCGGGACCTGCTGCTTGTCCCAGACGTCAGCACGGGCATTTCTGGGCACCGTGGGCACGGCGTGGGGGGGCTGACACCCCCGTGGGACGGCCAGCCGCTGAGGGACGGCAGGGGGGCAGGTCTGGTGGAGGGCTCCTGCAGGTGCTGAGGGCAGGGAGCTGCTGCTCAGCTGAAGTCTTTGGGATGCTCTGGGGAGACCAAAACCAAACCCTGTGAGGCTTTTGGACAGGAGGGCAGCAGTGACTGTCCCTGTCGCATCCCTGTCAGTCCTGTCCCCCCTACCGCAGCGCAGCGAGGGCCCGGCTCATCACACCCACACCGGCAGGTGTTTTTTTGGTTAAACCATTACGAATGTAAATGATCCTGCTCAATTACAAAAGCCTGCGCGAACTGGCATCTTCAAAGGAAACTCTGAAAGATCTCCTGGCACGGCGCTTCTTCAAATAGTTGGAAGCTTCGCCGAGTCTCCCGAAACAAAGGCAGGCGCAGCCGCCCGCGAAGAGAGCAGGGGCGGCCGAGAGCAGCCCCCTGCACCGGGCTGGCCACCGGCACGCACCCAGCACCGGTCACCGCTGGGATGGCAACTGGGTGGCACGAAGGGTGAGGAGGGACGGAGAAACCGCCTGCCCTGCCGTGCTGAGCCTGCGGCCGGTCTCCTGGCCACCCCCTCGGAAGATGTGCTAACCATCTTCCTTGCTTCAGTGCCTGTTTCCCTCCTGATATTCACGCTTTCACCCTGCTGCGCTAGCCTAAAGTGGTTTTATTATTTTTGCTTCTTTTGGGAAGCTAGTTCTGCAGTAAGGTGCCCGGTGCAGTGAGGTGCTGCTGGCGGCTGATGGGTGCTCGTGCCGAAACACCACGTGTGCATGGTTTGGGTGTTGTGATGCCCGGCCAGACCGGGCCGGGTGGAAGTGAAATGAATGGTCAAATACATGGGGTGGCCGCCTGGACACAATGCGACAGCATTTCCAAAACAACGAACCGCTTCATTTCAGGCTTGATATCTGCTATCAATTGAGATTGAAAGTATTGATCCGGGCTGATTGCTGGGGACACTCAGAAAGCGGGAGGGTAATTGGCTGTCATGTCCCTCATTGATCGGGCACCGCAGTTCGCAGCCGCTAACGTTATTTCGAGTACTTTGCAGCGTCTGCTCTAATAAGGAAACGCAGCATTTAGGTAACCAAGTGGCTCGCGTGCTCTGCCGGCCAGAGGGTGGGTGAGGCCTGGGCTAGCCAACACAGCACCGCCGTAGCCAAACGGAAAGGTGGCAAACGGGAGAGTGAGAGGGAAGGAAAGCGTGGCTTTGTGCATGTACCATTGAGATGCCGCAGGACCAGCCCGCTCGCCTTGCTGTTGGGCTGCAGCAGATATTAAAGAAGACAAAGAAGGCGCTGCATGCAGGCCATGTGCCAGGAGAGAGTGACCTTGTCTGTCTAGGTTGTTTGAAATGTTAAAGCAACAAATACTTTATACCATGTGTTCCACCAGGGCTCGCTAGCAGCTGATCCAGAAAAACTGTCCTGGGAGAGGAGCAAATTGGGAAACATCCCAAGTTGCTGCAATCAAATCCACAAAAAAAGCTCATATAAAATTTTTACATATAATCAGAAGGATGGAAAAATTACCTTATTCCCTGCTGTGCACTTCAGATTAATATAGCCAAACATTATTCAGTCCTAATACTTACGGTGACCATGAAACCTCTTCCAGTACTTACTAGCAACAGGCAGATAAAATGGCTTTCTCCTAGAGGACATC
Organism: Anser brachyrhynchus; assembly: GCF_964034855.1. Taxonomy (NCBI): domain Eukaryota; kingdom Metazoa; phylum Chordata; class Aves; order Anseriformes; family Anatidae; genus Anser; species Anser brachyrhynchus. The sequence continues at coordinate 4,447,525 of NC_137705.1, forward strand.
TATCTGCTGCTGGCTTGTAATAATCTGCTGTGTGTGCTGTTGGATTTTAATAATCCTGACTACCCGACGTTCCTGCTCCTCACCTGTGAGCTCTTTTTGGTGGGGACTGCTCCCTGCGGTCAGAGGTCCGGTGCAATCACATGGGATTTAGTTGGTCAGTGAGATTCCTGTTCACAAACACCCTAAGGAACCCGAGTGGGTGCAGGGATGAAGGTCCTAATTTTGACTACGCAAAACCCCAAGCCTTGGTGCTCCTCATCCATGATGGGGGATGGCTCAGGTGCTCCTCGCCCCGATGGGCTGTGCTGCTTTCCCTGTAATGACACCGGCTGCTGAGAGATACGAGCAGCCGTGAGAGCAGCTTCAGGAATGCTCTTGCCTAAAGCCCAAGCCCCCAACAAGCTCTGAAGCAGGACTTGGCAAGCTTGTTTCTAATTATCAGTGACTGGTACCGGGCGTTTTGCTGGTCCGTAGCGTTCAGCTCACCGGGTGCCGCCAGCCCGGCTCCCAGCACCGCAGGTGTCAAAGCCCATCCCAGAACAGGTTGCATTTCAGTCACAGCTAAAGCAAAGCAGAGGGTTACCGTGTATGCAACTTTCCCCAGACATTCTCCACCTGAAGGTTGTGTACAGGCAGATCTGGAGGATTTTGTATTTGTCTCAGATTTCCCAATGTCTGGCAGCCTGTTGGGAGCTGCCAGATGTCCACAAACACTGACCTCGCCCCCTAAGCATGCACGAGCTCTTCCACCGCCGGCTCAAAGCAAGTCCAGCGCCTCCAGCACCCCGGGGTCGCCGTGTGTGTGCTGCTCAGCACCTTTCAGGGCCTGCAGGAAGCCCAGGAGATGCCAGGGCTCCTCCCTACGCCCTGCCAGCAGTACAGCCAGCTATCCATCTGTGTGATGCACCCTGAATCTCTCTCCCGGTGTGCAGCACTGTTTGTTCAACATTTTGCAGTGTTTCAGGAGCAACATACTGGTGAAAAACCATACACATGAAGAAGCCAATGGGTCTTGTGCACGTGCACCAAGTGTTGATTGAGCTATACCCGTCTGAGCCTCGCCTCTGCTGCTGGAGCACTCGCGCTAAGCCCCGAAGTTGTCTTCTTGCTTATAAATGAGCTGCCCTTGGCTGTTCCCAGACTTCCTATTTCCTTCAGATGTCCAAACCCCGTTCAGGTGAGCATTGGACCCTTCCCACCCCCAGAGTCACCCCACTGCCTTGCTTCGCCTTAGCTGCTTGGTGCCGCTGGTGGAATGGAGCAGCCAGCGGTGGCGAAGCGCTCGCACCTCGGGGTGCAGCCTCTGCGGCGGGCAGCAGGGCTCGTGACTCAGCCACGTGTGTGGGATGGTTTCTCTTCCCACCCGAGTTTCCCTTCCTGGGAAGCTGGGTGGCTGCACCGGGACGCGTGGGCTGTGCTGGCCCCCGGGGAGTAAAAGCCAAAGTGTGCCGGCGGAATGGCTGCGGTGTGGGGCAGCCCGAGCACGAAGCCGCTGTGGCGGAGGCCTCCGGCGCTGGCTGAGGGTCACGGTCGAGGTGCTGGCTCAGGCTGCGGTTACACGTGCAGGAGAAACAGGAAAGTTGCTGCACTAGGTCGGGTCAACAGCTCGGCTGAGCTGAGGCAGTCGGTTCAGAGAGGGGGAAGTCCTACCAACAGCACCCGTGTGCTGCCAGCCTCCCCCATTTTGCTGCTAATCCCAAACTGGTGTAAAAATGGAGGTGGAGGAGTGGGGTCCCCTCTTCAAATCGCTTCCGTGAGGGTTTCATGCCTGCTTCTGAGTGAGGAGCACATCTCTTCCCATTAGATCGTCTGGAGGAAGGGAAGGAGGAAGAGCAATGCTGGCTGAACCAGTAGCTAGCACTTAAGGACAGAAAAATAAAAAATAAAATGTCACAGCATTCATTTACACAAGATAAGAAGCATTTCTCCTTAGCGAGTGGATATATTGCAGGAATATATTGCAGAACAAGCAGGGCAAATGCATGCCACAGCTTAGCGAAACAAGAGTTAAACAACATCAAATCATTCCCCGTGATGGATCATTAAGAATGTGGAGTCTAAATGTGCAGTAAGATTACAGCATCGTGCAGATGTTCCTATACTGGCAGCTTATTTTGCATATTGCAAAGTATATAGATAATTCCTGGTAGCAAACGCACGCAAAGTCTAGCCTGTCCTATGGTGAATGCACATTTGGATTGTTCTACAAGGTGAATTTTGTGGGGTGGAAAGGACTGATCTAAACTGCTTGCTTGGATTACAGCTGCCTTTATCTGGCGGCAGGACTTCCCTGCCTACGACCTCGCCACCTTTGCCCAGACAGAGTTTACGGGAGGGACAGACGGACGGTGAGTGAGACGGGTTAAGTAAACAAGAGAGGGGGACTAAGTAAGTGAAGGCTGAGGATTTCTATTTTTTTTTCCCCGTGTATGATATTGTAACAAAATTTAAGGCAACATTCCTCCTGCTAATTAGTGTTTCCACGGCACTGCAAAAACTACAGCTGTAGGAAGAATTCAGGAAAAGTAATCAGCAGCACAATTAAGCAATCTGCCATAATGACAGAACACAACATTAGGGTAGAATAATCAGAAACATATATATTTTTCCTCCTTGATTTTCACATCCCACCCAATGATTTGCTTTCGCAGGGTGTATATAAAGCGATGCCCGATAGAAATGCCCGTATTTATCTGCCACCGCTTGCAGATTGTGCTCCAGTGAAGATGCCCATGTTAATTCTTGCCAATCGCTTACAACTGGCATTGCTTCTAATGTATTTTTTTTTTGAAAATCCAGTGTTTGACTTTCGTTAGTCCCGGTATTGACACAACGTTTGATGTTAAGAAGGGCCCAGCTCCTGTACTGGGAGGGCGTTGGTCCTGACAAGGAAGCCTGGCGCTGAGGCCCCGGTGTTTCTGTCAGCCTTCCCCCCCTCGGAAGCGGATCAGGGAAGTGGTGTGGTTCACACCGTGTTTCTGCAGCCTCCAGCTCCTGTTCGTGAGAGGAAAATGCCTACACCTGTGAGGTGAGGGGACAGCCTGACCCACTTCACCTGTGCTGTTTTCCCAGGCCTGGGGAGCCCGAGAGGAAGGTAGGCCCTGCCTCACGTGAGGGTGGGTTTGAAGGGGGATAAAGTACAGCTGCCTGAAGGGGGAGGTTCAAGTCTCTTGGTTTTCTGCTAGCTGAGATGAAGGCTCGTTAGCCTGAAGCCAAGGAAAGGAACAAGAAGGAGCCTCCCGTGTCGCTGTGGGGAGGTAGGTCTTCCTGGGCTGTGCTCGCTGGGCTGGCTGGCTGCTGGGGGGGGGGAAGCGGCTGTGGAAGGGCTGGGAGCGATCTGCGTGTCCTGGGGGGCTGAGGGGTTAGTGGTGGGACTCGGTGAGGTTTGTGGTGGTGCTTGGCGTGTACTGGGCGGTGCTTCTGGAGAAGCCTGGCGGCCCTTCGTTGAAGGTAATGGTCCTGTATGGTGGTGTCGTGGGGCTCCAGGGGTCTGCCCTGTGGGTGCCGGGGGCTGTGGTTAGGAGAGGGGGCACAGAGCAGCAGCCTCTGTGCAGGCTGGTGAAGCGTGTGGGACTGCTGCTGAAGGTGGTGTGGTCGGGGTGGTTGTGCTGGTGCCCTGCAGTTGTGCTTCCTACCTCTTATTCACAACTAAATTCTTGCTTGTTGGTGCCCCTTACGGAAATGGCTCGATGGTTCTAGAAGTTCTTGGGAGGAGCAACCCAACTTTGTAACCTCTGGTGCAAGAGTGGGCCTTAGGTGTTTGAATTCCTGTCTGGTTGATTAAAAAACATCTTCCGTCAGAAGTAAGCCAGAAAATATAAATATGTTCTACTAGTGAATCACTTTGTTTTGCAGTCCATATAACCTAATGAAATGGCAATTATAGAATTATATATTTTGGGTATTTAAACCTCATGATGCCATAAGATCAGCTGGAAGCATGGCGCCTTTATAACATAAGAATTGTATTTTTGGTCTAAAGGTAAAAGTTTAGAGCGAAAACTACCAAAGTCACCTAGGACTGAAGGATGGCAGGTGTGGGTTCCAGCTCCTTCAGGCCCTGCTGAAGATCTCAATTCTGCTTTGTTCAGTTTTTCAGTATTTGCTTTTGCTAGTGGACTAGTGCAGGTCAGGTATCTGGTGGCCAGATTCTGCTATCACTCAAGCTGGTGAACAGTCCCATTACCATTACTGCTTCCAGAAGAGCTCTTACGAGTTCAGAGTTGCTGTTGTTCTGCATGGTCCCGTTTCATCTGGTGGAGACCATCCCCACCAACACGCACAGAGCTGTTCCTCCCTTTCCTGTGTGCTCGTGCAAGGGGAAATCAAGAGCACCGTGTCCAGAGAGCAGAGATGTGCCTGCAAAATTTGTTCATGAAATGTGAAGCCATGGAGGAATGCTGGGTTAATTTTTCATCTGGGTATCAACTGAGAGTAATGTATACCCCAAATTAATGCAGACAATGCCTAGTCTGGTCGGCAGGCTCTCTGTATTTTTGAATTCTTTTCTACTAAAACTCAATAAAAACATGGGGGTGGAAGGTGCTGCTGGGAATTTGCTTTTTGTTCTGCTTAAGTGCTGTATTTCTCAGCAGTCTTCAAGTTTCTCAGCATGAAGATATTGTTACCTCAGAACTACCGTGGGTTTAACACAATTCTCAATTTGCAGGCAAATGGATGTATTGTGTTGGGGCTTATCCACAGAGGACTGTGAAACTACAAATTACAATCCAGCTGCATTTTCTTATCTGGATTTTTTCCCCATGTGCCCATGAGTCCTCCCCTCTACACAAGTAGAAGGTGCAAAGAGAAACTTGAGTGAGAAAGCAGAGACACAAGCCCAAAGGGACCCTGATGGCACAGAAGATCCTGTCCGTGTCTGTGGGTGCTGTGTTTGGATGGGATGGTGTGGCTGGTGCCTCTCTGGGACTGGATGGAGCTACCATGTTTTACATTCGCAGAGGATGTGATGTCTCTGGATTTATTTTTTTTCCTCTTTTTCTTTTGTGACTGCCTGGAGACTTTGTCTCTGTAACTGTCCCTAAAAAAAAATAAAATCAAGGCAGCCAGAGGTAACAGTCAATACATCTGCTGCAAGTTTCTCCACCCAGGAGGAAGGGAAAGAAGAGGGCTACCCTTTCTCTTACTAATTATGGCAGTGAAATAGGGGATCCACCCACTCAACTTCCTCAGCTGTTCTCCATCCTCACCCCCCTCCTTGAAGGGAGTTTGCCATCAGCAGGTCCCCAGGGGAGAGGCAGCACTCAGCAGGAGTTTGAGACAAAGCTTTCCCACCTCTTGCAGGGCCCCAGCCAGGTCTCAGAGCCTCACCTACCATGTTCCAGCTACGTGGTGGGGGCCAGGTTGGGTACCAGAGCCCCGTGCCTGCCGGGGGACGCCTGGCTCGGATGCAGTGCTGGAGGGAAGGAAGCCTGTCTGGGGCTGCTGACAGCCAGGGCAAGCTCTCAGCCTCGCTTCTTCAAAGCGAAGGGCTGTGTTACCTGATTCTGGTGACGTTTGGGACACCTGCTAACCAGTAACAGCAAAAACTCAATGACTTCATGGTAACACCAGGTTTATTTGCTTCCTTTAAATGGCTGTGGATATACAGGATGCTGACAAATGGGACGTGAACTCCTCGTTTAGTTGGCCGGGAAATAAACGTATCAGAGTGGCGGTGCTTTTTTGGGCTCTCTTCACCATTTGAGGGCTGCTGGCCATTCTGTTTGCTGGCTCAGCTGGGGCAGCAGCAATGTCCATGTGTTCTGTCAAAGCACTTTACTTGTGACAGGCAAAGTGCTGCCCTGAACTGGAAAACCATTCAGAGCAAATAAATGCATTAGTTCAATGCAGAGTATCTTATATTTGATACACACCACTTCCTAATCACTTTACTGAACATCTGGATTGCCTTGAAATGAAACCAGTGCTGGCGTCATCTTCAATTTGGACATGGGATCCATTTCTGGAGCCTTTTTCCAGGAGAGGGCCTCTTGGATCTCAGTGTCATTTAGGTTGGGTCCTACAGGTCTAATCTATAGTAAATAAAATTAATGGTTGCTTCAGTATTAAAGGAGAACAGAAAGTAGTAGGCAGGAGCCAGCTGAGCCCTTTGGTACTCGTAGTCTAAATCGTAGAATCGCATTTAAAAAGTGCAGATGTTACTGAAGAGAGGGGCGTTTTCATGCCCCTTTGAAACTGGGTCTTAGGGAAGTACCCAATACAGGTGTTTTCTGGCAGAATAAATGCTTAATAACTAATTGCGATTGTTAACGTGGCATACAAGAGACCGTAATTAAACTCACTGTGCTGGTAAAAGATGTGAAAGAACACACAGCATGCGAAGACACTGGGCTGCTCGGAGTGTGGCGAAAAGGCAGAGCGAAGGGGATGACATAACGAAGGAGAGATGCACTCGTATCGCTGCGGGTTGGGCTCGGCTGAGCAACAGCAAAAACTGTTTGCAACATCTTTTTGTCAACATCTGTTTGTCTTCGAGTTCACGAAAGTGGAACAAATCTCATTAATTTTTTTTTCTTGCCCTGGAATTTTGCACGATTGTTTCTGTTATTCTGGCAGCCAAAACGATGCTGGAATGTTTCACCTTTTTCCAAGTTCTTGAGCTGAGCTGCTCAGTTGAGGTTTGTCACATAAATCATGAGGTTTTACTTCTGCTGCTAGCCAAATCATAATCCTTATATCATAAGCCTTTTGTTGTTTATTGTTTCTTTTTCCTTAAAGCTCCAGCTTCTGGAATCATGAGAACGCATGAAAATCTCTACTTCTGCTTTCTGTCATGTGTTTGTTTTTCCTTGAGTTTCTAGCACCGAGAGCTGTGGAGAAACTTTTGGGTGTCATCTGAAATACGAAAAGACAGAATTCGTTAAATTTTTCTTTCTTTTTTTTTATACCAGTTAGATAATTTTTGGAAACTGTGACTCATGATTTTGAGCGCGTCGATCTGGCACCGCTGCAGCTCCCACGTGACGGGGAGCGCTGGAAGGAGCCGCGCGGGGCTCGGCTGCGCGGACAAGTCGCGGCACAGCGAGCCGGGTGCGGGTCTGCGGTGCCCTAGTTGCTCGGATTCCCTGCGTGGATGCCCGGCGTGCGGCGCCTGCCCCTCGGAAGCAGCCTCGGGACGTGCCTCTCTACGAGGAACAGGCGGCGTGAGGTTCAGAGCCCCTGTAGCTGGCAGCCACGTGTTTGTCAGCCAGAGGTAGCTTGAGAGTCTCGTGCTTCAAAGTGATCCTGTTAGCGAGGGCACGGCTCCGAGCTGCTGCTGCTGCCGTGGGGGTGCTGAGCGCCTCCAGGCTGGGATGTGTTCGGGGAGCTCCGAGAGATGCTGAACGCAAGGCTGTGTCCCCCCCTTGGGTGACAAGGGCTGGCTTCTCCTTGTAGCTCCCATCCCCTTCATCTCAGCGGCTCGCTTGTGCATCTTCTGAGCCTGTTGGAGGGGACGAGGGTGAGGACCTCTGTTTTTTTCTGCTCAGCAGAGGCAGGCGTGCTCTGCAGTACCCCAGGGCCATGTGTGGGAAGGTGGTGACACCCGTGTGACCTCTGGGGGACTTCCTGAAGCCTGGGTGACTGCACCCGCCATGGAAACTCTCCTGCGGGCTCCCCACCTCCAGCAGCTGGCCGCCACGGGGGCGGTGTGGCTCGGGTGAGCATCAGGGGGATGGGGACAGCCCTGAACACCATCAGAGATCCCTTTGGATGAGCTTGGGACAGCCTCGAGGGAGCAGTTCCAGCTCCCTCGGGCTGTCCACATCAATTGTGGAGCCAAAAAAAAAAAAGGAAAATGAGCCATTGAGATAGACCTGGCAAGGGGGGACCCGGGGAGAAAAGTCTCTCTGGGTGTAATTCAGCCCGTGAGCAAGGCAGAGCCCTGTGCTGACCGCATCCAAGGCCTGGTCTGAGCGGGGGGCACGGAGCCGGGAGGGGAGCGCTGCCTGGGTGACGGCCGGGCTGAGGTCTCTGCCCCTCAGGAAGCTGCCAGGGATTTGTGTGTTTTCCATGCAGCACAGACAGGATGCTGAGGGGTGGGAGAGAGACAGATTTCCTTCTGCTGTGAATAGGCTGGGGGTGGGGTACGGCGGCTGGGATTTAACCCTTGCCTGCTCCTTTCATCTCCAAAAGGCAGCAACGTCTTAGGAAGCCGTGCCAAGAAATGGCAGGAATTGGAGGCACAAAAACTATGAGGCTGTTGGCACAGGGGTGATGCTGCGGGTTTTATTACCCCAGTTCTCTCCCCCCCCCGGCGCGTCTCCCTGGCTCTGGCGTTGCTTTTGGCTTTGAAGTTTGTTTGCTCAGTGGCATCGCTAGGACCAAAACGAGTGCTGGAGGTGCCAAGGGAGAGGCTTACGGGGCGTTGCTTTGCATCAGGTTGTGGGAGACAGCTGTGGATTGGGGGGCTGGGATGAATTGCCCTCAGAAGTCTGGGAGAGACGGGATTTCATTTGCCTCTTAAAGGGAGGAAAAAAATCTGAGGAGCAATTCCCGAGATCCCACTGTTCAGAGTGAGGTCTCTTCTGCATCTGTCGCAGCCGCTAACAGGATGGCCTGGAGGAACGGCCACCACCAAACCTGAGCCCTCAGAAGTGTTGCAGAGACGGGACCTGAGTGAAGGAAGCCCTTTAGGGCGTGAGTACATATAGACGTTTGGGAGAGGTGCCTGCCACGAGGGAAGCCAGGGCAAACTATGTTGTTTACCGCACCAGAGCAGCGGAGAGTCCACACAGCTGAAAGTTGGCAGCCGGGCTGCAGGTGTGGTGAAAGAGCCGTGTTTTCTAAACACATTAAATACTTATTGCTCTGGCCTTTTGTAGATAAGGATCAGCTTTGACTTTAAAAGAAATTATAGCAAAAGTGCTTGTATATGGGAGGATGAATGCCTGCTTCCAGGTTGGGCTTTGTAGAATAGAACTTCATAAACAAAATATTTGATGCGATTAACCAAGTCAGAGGGCTGGTGGAAATGTGCCTCAGACTCTCACAGTATCGGGGTGGAAGCTGTAATGTGTCTGCCAGAGAATTACCCTGAGCAGGAATAAACAGCCAGAAGGTTCTTGGGTGTGAGGATTCCCATTTAAATAATTCCTCCTCTCTGAAAAACCCACAGCAGAAATAATAACCTTCTGAAAGTCAGAAGTTTTGGTGAGATTCAAAACACTGCCTTTGCTCTGCAGACGTTTGATGTGCAGAGATGGTAGAGAGCGCTTGTGCACCCCCGAGAGCCAAAGAGTTTGTAGCGAAACATCTGGTCCTAGGCTGAGCAGATAAAGAAAGCTTTCGGTAGCTCTGATAATGCCTCTGCCTCTATGGCTGTGCTAACTTCACCGGGAAAAACGGTCCCTCTGCTGACCTCGCTCAGTTTTACGGAGTTGGGAGGTTGGAATACAGCGATAGCAGCCTGCTCATCCCTATGGTAAATGTGACTTAAAAACAAACTTAAAAATAAAACCAAAAAAGAAAAGGGCTGATGATATAGGCCAAATATATATATATTGAATGGAAGGCGTTTATGGTCTGAAATGGAGTGGCTAGCAAAGCAAGCTGACCTTCTTGGAGCCTGCCCCAAGAGATGATGGGATCTCCTTGTGCCGTTCGTCCTCTCTTTGTTAGCTGAGTTCGCTCAGTCCCAAGCTGATGACAATGGCAGCAGCTTTTGCTGCTTTTGGCAAAATAAATAATGCAAAAGGGAGGATGAGGTCTACTGGGAGAACTTGTGTTTTTAAAACGAGGAGGGTGGGTGCCGGCCTGGTTTCAGAGTTCATTCTCGGTCTGGGCGAGGCTGGACGATCCACTTCACCTCCATGGGGCTCACGTGCTGCTGAGGACAGGATGCGAGTCCTACCACAGCTATGGCGTGCGAGGGTTGGGTGAGAAACTGGCTTGTGGTGGTTGGAAATTGCATAATGGGGCAGTCCTGTATGCTCCGGGGGGAGATCTCTGACCCCAGAAGCTGGCCAGCGTGGGGCTGAGCTCTCAGCAGCAGCCAGGCTGGGCAGGAGAGCTCTGGAGGTGTGGGGGCAGAGGGAGGCTGGGGGTAGTGACACACACTGCTGGGGCTGGGGACACCCCCTTGGTGTGGCCGGTGGGCTGGGCAGTGGGTTTTTGGGGCACCCCTGCGGGTGCCGTCCCTCCTCTGCCGAGGACAGGCTGTTCCATCCACACCTGCCTCCGCTCCCAGGCTCAAGCCGAAGCTCCTGCCCCGTCCAATTGCTCCAATTAGCGCTGTGGTTTGTTTTTCTTCATTAAGAAGGGTGCTTGAGACCTGCCTGTTTTTGAGTCCAGCTCTCTGTAATCTGTCCCTGCCATCATTGGGGTTAAGTGAGCTCCTTGCCCAGCAGCTCCTTTGGCAAATTAGAGAGAACCGTGGAGACACCGCCAATAAGCTTTCCACCGTGCAGATCTTGCCCAGCAGAGCCTGCGTTAATTAGGTCGTGCTGCCATATGCAATCTGTGCACCTGAGGTTTGACCTAGCTCCTGTGAAAGCCGGCGGGGCAGGGCCGTGTCTGGGAGCTGGACAGGAGCTGCGGCCGGGGATTTGGGCAGGCCGGGGCGGAGCTGTGCCCTTCATTTTTGTGGACCAGTTTCATTTGCCCGGGAAGACTGATGTCTTCCTGCGGGAGCTTTGTCTGTGCTGAAGCGTCTAGAACAACACTGCCAACGTACCTTGGGGCTGGGCAAGGTGATTATTTCGAGATTAGGTGTTGAAATCAAATAAATAAGTTAATCATTTTGCAAGCTCAGAAGAAAACCCATTTATTTCATCTGAGACGTCTTCGCGGCAGCTGTGTGTAACTCCGTCATCTTCCGCATAACGCTGGGCTAAAATCCGACAGTTTTCACCCAATGACTTTGGCTCCCTGTGGGCCTGGTCACGCGAAGGTGTCTGTTCGGGGGAGGCAGGATTGTTCTGCTTGGCCCTTGTGGGCAGTCGGATGTCCGCCTGCGAGCGGCGGTGGTGGGCCCACGCGGACCCCTCTGCATCACAACCCCCACTCGCAGCACGGAAAAGATCGGCGCGCTACGAGGGGAGACTCCTCTTTTGAAAAGAGGCTTTAAATGATGTCAAGAACCACCACAACGATATGGTTTTTACATAAATAATAATTAATTACATGTAAATCAGACTTTTCCCCACCCCTTCCATTAGTATCGTCTTTGCTAAGCTCTCTGTCTTGTTGCTGTCCGCTCGCTTTGACTAGTTGAATGGCAGCAGACATCATTTGCAATGCTAACGTCAGATACGGGTCAAAATGGACAAGGAAAACACAACCCGGGGTTTTATCAATGCAATAACAACCAATTCTGTCTAGAGATGGCAGCGTACTGGGGCTTAACCTCTTCACTGCCACGCAGCAAGAACCACCAGGAATTTACTTCTCTGGTCTCTTCTGCTGTTTCTAACTTGATTTCATCTCTCCTTCTCCCGACCACTGCATTTTCCCCCCTCTCTCCCCTTTCCGCTGTTTACTAGAGCATCTGGTAGTGTTTATCTCCCAGGACACAGGAGACTGCTGTTTTCATAGATATGTAACCAGAGTAAAAGCTTTAATCTTTGTTGATGTTGGACCTTTGGATTAAGAAAGTCCTAATAGTGGAAAAGTTAGGATGGAATAATACTTAGCCAAGTACACTTTTGAGACGGCATCAACAGAAAACCCTTCGTGGGAGAAGCTACATCCCCTTCCCGGCTCGGCTACGGGGAAGGGTCTGCAAGAGGAGGAGTGGGGCTGGGCGAGGAGATCATCCCGCTGGGATGGGGCTGGTTGGGCTGCCGGGGGCTGCAGGAGCAGCGCATCCCCACGGGGACTTGTGTGCATCACAGCAGGAGTCAGAGCGGTCCCAGAAACGGCAACGCGATGCGAGAAACCCGTCTCCATCTCAGCTCGTGTCTCCTGGCGGGGCAGGGAAGGAGCGGCTCTGGCCTTTGGCAGATGCAGACGGTGCATGGCTGGAGGTTTGGAGCCCCTGGGGAGCAAAGGCTGTGCTGGCAGCTGGGGGAGGAGACGGTGGTGTGAATTTGCCTCTTGCTCTAGAGAAGCACTGGGGCTTCCTGCAGAAGCTTTAAAGACGCTGAGCCTGGCTGAATTAGAAGCCGTCGAGGTGCAGCAAGAAGCAGAGCTGCTGACAGAGGTGCAGAAAGCACTGCAGAAATCAGGCAGCACAAGGCAGGCAGGTGTCCGCTACCCGCAGAAGCGAATGCAGGCCTGTGGTGCTCACCACGAGGGAGTTTTGTTGCTGTCCCAAACCTGCAGCAAGGTGAGCCGTGCTGGAAGCAGGCACGTGAAATCCAGCTGGCCGCTGGTTTCACGGCGAGAATAAGTTCAGTCGCTAATATTGTAAGCGCTTCGCAAGTTTGGTTGTTAGTCGTTTTTTATAGCAATAGCGTTTCACGTAATTCAGGTTTTAAACTTGCCCTATTTCAGGTACTAAGTACTTGCTCCTATTTCCGCTCCTGCCAGGTAAGTTGTAAACCTGGCTGGAACTTGGCAGGAGAAAACCCCGCTGGAAAACCATCACTTTGGGTGATGAAGCTGGGGAAACGGAGCTTAGCCCGCAACTTCGTTACTGCAAAGGCTGTAATGAACCAGGCTAATGAATTACCTGAAGTCATCCTGGGATAGGTACGCGGCAGGCTGTCACACAGCAGCGCGTCAAGCCGGAGACGTGCAGTCAGGCTGTCCTAACCTTTGCACCTTCTCCCGCTAACTAGTGAACTAGTTCTGAAAAAGCCCAGGCCCGCCGAGTCCTGCAAACCAAACGGTAAAATATTAATAAGCCAAAGAGGAGATGACAGGTGTCACCGGGGCTCTGCGGCAGCGCAGTCATTGCAGGAGGCTGCCGCTGGCCTCCTATGCCTCCAAACAAAGGGAGCTGCAAAGGGGGCTCGTGCTCAGAAAATTTCACCCAACCTTTTTTTTTTTTCCCTTTTTGCATGCAAAAATGCAGATTCAGCAGCACCAAAACGGTTTGTGCACACATGCCAAACTTGTCATTTATAAAAACTCAAAAAAGCTCTGACAAATGCTGAAGCTGTTAGTTTTGACACTTCTGACATGAAACACTTTGATTTTTCATTTTGAAACTACTTTGTGTTCAAAATGTCCTTTAATTTTATTTTCAAGCAAGGGGGGTGTGTGTCTTTTTTTTCTTTATTCCCCTAAAACTCAAAATTGAAATCTTTGGATTGACTCAAAATGAAATTGTTCTTGGATTTTGGTTTCACCAGCTTTTTTCTTAGATGTTTGAGTTTGGCTTTGAGTAACTTTTTTTTTTTACCCCCCAAAATTGCCAGTCGGTTTATCAAGGGCTACAGAGAATTTCGGCCCTCCTTGAGGGACACAGCCAGCACACCAGAATATACACATATATTTTTTTTTTTGGTGGCTGTCAGTTGCAGAAGAGGGAGCCTCACTTTCTCTTTCCAGGAGACGGAGTTCATTGTGTGCCTAGCTGGGATAAATAAGAACCTGTCGTTTTTCTCGCTGCGGAGGGTTTTGTTACGTTATCTGTTTAAACATTCCGTTATGTGTTAGTAATGTGAGCAATGATTATTCCTTGCTTCTGAGCTCTCCCTCTTGGCTCGGGAGCTGGGGGTTCAGGAGACACCTGGCGTTGTTGACAGAGTGCTGAACTTGAACGCCGCGCACTGTGACAGGGCAAGCCCAAATATTTTGGGAAGAGTCCTTGTTATGTTACGACAGGGGTTGGTAGCACGGATGCTGGGACTGGCGTTGCTGTAAGACCGAGCTGCTTACTGCTTTGTTATCAGAGGAGCAGCGTGAGCTCCGGCATGTGCTCCGCTCTTGGGAGGGTTGGACTCGGGCATTTCTTCTCCTAGGAGGTGCCCAAGACCTTCCGAAAGGCGCTGGGTCTCAGAAGAGGCCAGGAGCAGGAGACCCTGAAAGGTTTTATTCTAGGAGTCGGGAACTGGAGAAAACTGAAGCTCTCCTGTAAGAGAATGAGAAGTGCGGTCCCTATTTGTAAATGAAATACCTGGGGAAGAAGAGCTTGTATTGAAGCACCTTTTTAAGCGTCTTTTCCATTCTGCAAGGCGCTGCCTGCAGCCTGCCCCTTCCCTCGGCTCCCCCTCTCCCCCTCAGCACCCCATCTCCCCTGGTGCTGCGCCCCTCGGCAGCGCCCTGTGCCTCCCCAGCACCGCAGGCGTCCGGCGGCTGGTGTTTCCCATTAACGGGCTCGTAGGTCACGGGCTTCCAGCAGGACGGGACGTCTTCTGGTGTTTGCCAATTCACGTATCGCGTGTAATTGCGTTCAGGAAGCAATAAGAGCTAAATGACATTAATTCCCATGAATATTCATTTAAGGATCTCTACCGAATTCAGGCAGATTAATAGTCCAACGCAAATACAATGGCCGTTCACGGCCCCCACAGGGAAAGGCAACGCGCAGTGCCTGGCGGCTCAGGGCAGCTGGAAACGTGCTCCAGAAAAGTTAGCTCTGGGCGGCTTCTGGCACCCTGGCACTTGGAGGGACACCTGGAGGAGCAGAGGATTAGCTGCCACGGGGCAGGACAGCAATTCTCCTCTGCTGCTTGGCTCTGAGCAGCAGCGCGAGGCTGGAGGGTGCTGGCAGGGTGTCCTCCTGGAGCAGAGCAGGATGTGATTCCCACCGCAGCCAGGGAAATGAGGGGGTTCTGGTCCAGCTCCTGACTTCTCATACCTGATGCAGAAAGCAGGACAAGGTCCCAGTGCCTACACGGGCCCTGCTGGAGCGCCGAGCGGCCCCAAAACCAGCCGTGCAGCCCGGCGGGGCGTTCTGCAAACCTCGTAAACCAGTGACTAAAAGGGGAAGGACCGGGAGGCCTGGCTCCGGGGCCACCGGAGGTGTGGCGTGACAGTAGCTTGGAAAACATTCCCACTTTAAAACAAGTAACACCTATAATTACGGAGGCGTCATCACCTTCATCATTTTTTTAGCAAACAAGCTGTAGTCGTAGCCTGCGTACACCCTTGCCAAAATCTGCTGAGCGTTTGCTCTGGGGATGGCTGTGCTTGGGGCGGGGGGAACAGCGGGCGGCTCTCTGCAGGCACCTGCCCAGCAATAGGGCCCCGAACAGCTCTGGTACCAGCAGCAGCGGTGGTGGAGGGGGAGCCGTCCCCCCTTGTATCCTCGGGGGGATTAACTGTGTTTTACGGGGCTGCTGTGCCGGTCTGGATGGGCGAAGGTGTGACAACAGGAAGCAGAGGGATTTCCAGTAACCACAGTTTATTCCAGGCTGAACACAAAACAAACACCGAGAGCGGGAAGGGGGGTGCTTCAGAAGAGCGACTCGGGGGTGTCCCTCTCCTTTCTGCTGCTGAAGCAGGTGAAGAAGCGCGCCCGGAGCGCGCCGCTCGCCGTGCTTAAAGCCGCTGCTCCCTGCCGCCGTCCCCGCAGATATTTCTTTGCGGTGCTTCTCCCCCCTTAATGCGGGAAAACACCCGGAGTTAGGCCGAAGCGCCTTGCCGTCACGGCCAGCCCAGGTGGGAGCGCTCCCGGCTGGGCTCCCCGCGCCGGCGGGGCGCTGCTGCCGAGAGGTGGCGCCGCGGCCCCGGCCCTGCCCGCCCGAGCCCCGCTTTGGGGGGGGGCCGGGGGGGGGGTCCTGGGGGGCCCGGGGGGCTCCGTGCATGTGCGGCGGGGCCGGGCGATGGCGGTGTTTCCAGCGAGCCCCCCCCCCGCAGGGCCGGGGAGCTTTGTTTGGGACCCGCTGGAAGCCCGAACTCGCAAAAAAAAATTAAAAAATACAAAAAAAATAAATAAAAAGAAAGAAAAAAAAGAAAGAAAAGAAGAAGAACGGGGGGAAGAGGTTCCGTCCCGCTGGGGGGGGGTCCAGCCGTGCCCCCCCGCCCCCCGCGCAGCCCCCGCGGCCGCTGCCCGCGATTTTCAACTTTGCGGAGCGCCCCGCACGGCTGCTCCCGGCCGGGCGGCACCGGCAGCTCCCCGCACACAGCCCCCCCCCCCGTCCCCCGGGACCCCCCCCCCCCCCAAAACTCCTTCTGCACCCCCCGGCCCGCCCGGCCCCCGCTGCGCACCCGCGCAGTGCTTGCGCACCCAGCGCAAGGCCGGGGGGGGGGGGTAAGGAGGGGAGGGGGGGCAGGAGGTGCGGGGCCGCATGGATGCGGGGGGGGGTGCGGAAAAAAGTTGCGGGGGGGGGGGGCGCCTTGAGGGAGGGGGGGGGCACGGCGCCGAACCGGCGCAAACCCCGCGCAGAAGCCGCGCAGCGCGCTCCGCGGGCACCCGCGCCGAGCCCGCGCCCCCTCCCCGCGCCCCCCCCCCACCCCGCCCCGCCACCATCCCCCCCCCCCCCCGCCACCATCCCTCCCCCCCCCCCCATTATTCCGATTATTTTTCCCCTCGCACCCAGCCTTGTTTACCCAGCAGGTGGATGTGACGTCAGAGACTGACAACAGCAAAAAATAACAACATCTCCCTCCGCGGGGGCGGCCCCGCGCCGCCTCCCCCCCCCCCCAACAACTCCGTGCTCCCCCCCCCGCCCCGTACCCCCCCCCCCCCCCTCCGGGGCCGGCCGGGCTGCGCCGCGCGGGGCTGCGCTGGGGCGGGGAGGGGGGGGGGGGGGGGGGGCGCGGGGCGGGGGCGGCGTGCGGGGCCCGGCGCCGAGCGGAGCCGGGGAGCTGGGAGCGGAGCCGAGGGGCGGCTCTATTGTTATTTACCGAGCGGCGGAGCACGCCGCCGCGCCGCCCGGGCTCGGCGTGCCCCGGAGAGGGACGGGAGGGAGAGGGACGGGACGGAGCCAGGCGGCCCCGAGCCGAGGCGGGCAGCGGCAGGGCCGAGTCCTGCGGGTGAGTCCGCCCCCCCCCCCCCCCGCCCCGTGCCAACCCCCCCCTCCCGGCACTTTCCCTCTCGCACTTCTCCCCACACGTGCCCGGCACGACCCCTTCTCCCCCCCCCCTTTTCTCTCCCCCCCCATCTTCCTGCCCCCCCCCCCCCCCAGCTGCCGGCGCTGGGCGCAGCGATGCGCGGCCGCGCAGCCCCCCCCCGCCCACTTTGCAAACTTCCCCCCCGGCCCCCCCCGCGGGGAGGGATGCGGCGCCCCCCCCCGCCCCCTTTATCCCCCCCCGCTTTCCCTTTATCCACCCCCCCTTTCCTCTTTACCCCCCCCCCCCAACCCCTATTTTCAGCGCTTTCCGCCGGCTCCCCCCGCGCAAGGGGCGCGCGAGCCCCAACTTCAGCACTCGGGGCAAGAAGTTGCGGCGGGGCCGCCCCCCCCCGCGCCCCCCCCAGCGGCCGGCCGGGCCGCCCCGCTCCCCCGCGCACCTGTTGCGCCTCCCCCCGCGCTGCCCCTTGCGCGGCCGCGCATCTTTGCGCATCCCCCCCTCCGCGTCCCGCCGCGCCCATCCCCCTCCACATTTTTTTTTTCCCCCTTTTTCCCTGTTTTCTTCCTTTTTTTTTTTTTTTTTTTTTTACCCCCCCCCTCCCGGAGCGTTTCCCTCAAACACCCGCGCCTCCCCATCCCGGCGCTGCGCGGGTGCGCAGCGCTGCGCGCATCCCTCCCCCCCCAACCCCTTCCCCTTCCCTCCGCGCAACCCCCGCGGTGCGGAGCCTCCGCGGAGCTGACGGGGGGGGGGGGGGGCCGGGGAAGGGGAAGGGGGGGGGCACATCCGCGGAGCCCCGCGCAGCGCCTCCCGCACCTGCAGCCCGCCTCCGCCGGGCACCGGGAGGGTGCGCGCTGCAGGCGGCGTCCGAGCGGCGTGTCCGCGCCTCCCTCCTCCTCCTCCTCCTCCTCCTCCTCCTCCTCCCCCTTCTTTTTTCTTTTTTTCTCCGGAAAAAAAAAATAAATAAAATAACAAAACCCCAAAGCGGTGCCGGGCAGCGGGCTGGGCTGCGCGGGGCGCAGCGGGTGTCCCCCCCCCCCCGCGCAACTGGTCCTTAATTCCCCGGCCCCTGCGCGCAGAGCATCGCTGGGCTGGCTGCGGAGCGCATCGATTTTCGCGAGCCCTCCTCCTGCCGCTTCGCCGTAATGATTTTAATTGCGTGGTTTTGCTTTGAGTGAACCCGACCGAGTGAGATTCCTTCTTCTTTTTTTTTCTTTTTTTTTTTTCTTTTTTCCTTCCCCCCCCCTCCATCTCCCCCCCCCCCCCCCCCCCAGGCTGCGGGTCGCAGCCCTAGCGCACCGCCCGAGGTCCCGCCGCCTGCCCGCGCCCGGCCGCCGCTCCTCTAGGGAAGCTGGAGCCCAACTTCTGGGCTCCGAAGTTTAAGGTTTCATTTTTAGTAACTGCTCTTTGAGTGAGTAATGTCTGTATGCTGCTCGTAGCGTGCCGTCTACACAATGTAGCCTGCTGATTTCTAGGGGGCTGGAGCGGTTATAAATATTAAAGCAATTCTCGAAGCCGTGTTTCCTTTTCCATGCAGTTTCTCCTAACGTTGCGTTTTACCTGCTTTAACGTAATGTTGCTGTCGCTAATGACAGGCTCTTAATTAGGCAAACTTTAAAGCGTGTCGTCAAAGAAACTTGCTTCTTGCGCTGGTAATCCATGGTTTGCTTTAATTTAGGTGGAGGGAAGGCAGGCATCTCGCTGGGTTGTTATTTTTGCAGTTTGTGCCGCTGCTGAGAAGCTCCTACTTTTTCTAAGTTTGTGAGATCCTGAAGGAATTCGAGTTCTCAGAGCGCAGCGAGCGTAGGCAACGAGCTACTCTGCATCCTTGCAAGTAAATTTGGGGGAAGAAGGGGAAATCAGGGCTCCTGGTTTCAATTTCTCTGCTCCGAATCTTTCCCCCCCGCACATTTGATTTGCACTATCTCTCAGCCAGATTGAATGGACCAGGGCACTGGGGGAGGAAGCTCTTCACTAGTTACCATTCAAAAGGTGTCGGCTAAAATCTCATTGCAAAAAGGTATTGTAGCTTTAACATCTTGCATTGGCAGCATTCTTCCCCCTTAGTCTTTGGATTAGTCATTGTATGAGAGACAGAAAAAAAAAATCACTTTTTTTTTTTTTTTGGAAAAAGTAAAGTAAACAGCCTCCAACAAGTGAACCTTGACAACCCAGATTAAGGAAGGCAGGAGAGATCAAACAAAGCTGCTGCTGGGCTGTTGTCAGGAGCTGCCTCACTGAAAGCTCTGGACTATTCGATCAGGCAGCAAGGCTATATGTTCACTTATGCAGAAATGGACCATTACAAATGCTGATCTTTGTTGTGAAACCAAAGGATAACTTTGAGAAAAATAACTGCTATTTCAAACAAGGCTTTCTGGTGCTTATGATTTTGCCTGCAAAGTTAGGTTTTGTGCATGGGCTGGGTTGGGGTTTCTTTTTTTTTCTTTCTTTTTTTTTTTGAGTGGTGGTGCTTTGGAGTGCATTGTATATACTTTCCGAGTGACTTAGGATTTGATTTTATTTTTGCTGTCTAGAGCCGCGGAGAAGGTGGCATTTCAGTAGTGTAATGTCGAAAGCAGCGTAAAAGTTCTGTGGAATTCAGCTCTTATTTCTGGATCTCTGAATTGTAAGGAAACATGGATTTTTTTTTTTCCTCTGTGTGTAAGATCTGTGCTGATGCATAATAGAGGAGTTCGGCTGTGATTAAGCATTGTACGTTGTCTGTCTGCGTTCCTAGAGTTTAGAAAACTTGTGGTGTCTTTCTTTCAAAACATATTACCCGGGCGGCACCTTATTCTTGATATGCCAAGGTTTTTGCAAAACTGTGTGTAACTTGGCTTCGTGGCTATGTTGGGGAGACTCAATTACTGTGTAGTCTTGAGAGAAAATTGTAGCGAGGGGTATTAAGTGATAATTGATCTTTACTTCAATAAATATTTTGGGTTTAAGTATTAATCAACCTTAACCAGTGCGAGTTAGCGATATTTTTGTTGCTTTACACTTTGATGTTTGCATTCGTACACCTCACTGTAAACTCTACAAATAAGCCACCTATTTAATTTCTTTAAAGCGTTCAAAAACAATGGAAACATCTATTAAAAAAAATCTGAGGAAAAGGCTGTTACCCGAATGTGTGTTAATCAGGAGGCAGACCAAGTGCACATCTACTGAAGAATTAAGAAATGCAAAACCTTTTCACATAAGTATTTCTTTAATTAACAGTGCAGATCACACAATAAGTACTTTATACTTTTTATAAGGTAAGGTTTCATAACCATCCTGCATAACTTAGCATAAAGCCTGTAGTTTTTTTATGGCACATACTTTAATTAGACAATAAAAAGTACGTGTGTTAAACATGCACATGTATGCTATTAAGCCGTTTTGGGTAATGTGTAATGTTTTTTAACAACTATAAACATTTTCTGCTTAAATCGGTTCCACCGGTGATAGTAAGGCAGCCAGTTTCTGTGCCGGTGAGGGAAGGAGCAGGGAAGTTGAGCAGAGAATCGTGCACTGGGCGTTATTGCACAGCATATGCTGCAATATGCTTTCCTGTTGGAGGGGATCACCTCCTTTTAGGAGCTTCCATTTGCATTATCATCCGCGGTATGATGTAGCGTAAACAGTTTAGCTCTGGAATTATCCTTGTTTCGTGGTATTGTAAAAATTAGGAAAAAGGGGGGTAGTAAAAAGGTGGATTTATGGAGCGCAGCTTAGTATGTCATATGCTTACTGCTCGTGGTCATTTATAGAGAGATCGAACCCGATAATGTAATTCATTTTGTGAAGTGTCTTTTGAGCATGTATTTGTGTATCAAGTGAAATACCACATGCACACACATATGTAGGGTTTGTATGTAAAATACAGTTATTTCTGCAAGGCTGTCCGGTTATTTATAGGACATAATGATACTTCTGTCATCTTAAATTTTCTCAGAGAAGCTTTAATAAATTTAAATAGATTATATGCTGTCAGAAAACAGAATAAATTTTGTTTACGATTCGCTTGCTTTAAGGTACTTATACTAAAGAAGATCATTTAACCCCCAAGACTGAGCAGCGTTAAGTGGCGAGAGGAGTCTGCCGAAGAGCCGCTGCTGCCCTTTGCTCTCGTGATAATCTTAAATTACTGCAGTTTAATTGCAACTTCAAGGCACCGAGCTGAAACCTTTTCCCGCGGCCGAGGCAGGGCTGGAGCGGAGGCAGGTAGCGGGGTGGCTGCGGGGAGGCAGGCCGTGCTCCCTCGGGCCTTCTGCGGCCGCGACGTGCGCCCGAGGGGAGCCCGGGGAGAGGGAGCCCCAGCTCCCCGGGGGTGGGATCGGGATCGGGCCCTCAGGAGCCACGCAGCTCGGGCTTGCTGTTGCCTTGCGGTGTTGCAGGGGACGCTGCAGTTACGCCTCGGCGCTGCGCTGGCTGCCAGGCATGGCACGGGCCCCGTGGCCCTGAGGGCGAGGTCAGGGTAGGCAGCGCGGCTGTGCAGGGCCTGATCCGGAGCACGCTGACATCAAACGGCGCTGCTGCTGCTGCCGCTGCTGCCGCTGCTGCCTCTGGGTCCGTGTCACTGACTCGCAGAACTGCGACTTCGCTCCCCTCCCGGCCCCCCTTGTGTTTTCACGGTGGCAGTCGCAGCCCGGCAGCGCTTGCCGAGGGGAGCTGATAACCGTGGTGCGCTGGAGATCAGCAGCCTGTCTGCGGCTGCTCCGAGAGGTCCTGGCAACAAAACTTTGCTCTACCATGCTTAGAAAGGTATGGAGGGGCTCGGGGCCCTGACTTCTTGCCACCGAAGACACGCCTAAGTGCTTGGCTGCGCTTTAAGTCGCGATTCGGATCGCTTCTCCGTTGGCCAAAGCCTTACGAAATGCCTTGTTGCAATAAGAGCCGAACAAGATCTCGTGTGTGTGCTGGAAGTGCTCGCTGACAAAAACGCTGCTCGCAGCCGGCTGCTCTCACAGAGTACCGTGCCGCCTGATTCCCGCAGCTATCGCTGCGGTGGGAACTGCAGCGGCGGCAGGCAGCAAGGTGATGCCAGGGTATGCGTAGGGAAAAAGTAGGCTGGAATAAATCTCGCAGTCGTTAGAGGGAAAACTTAATTGTGGGAGCTCTGTAGCCTTTTAATTAAAAAAAAAAATAGGTATTTGGGGCTGAAGAGGGAATGCAAGCTGGTTTATTTTTAGGAGCTCCGATATTTGTTGATTGGGGTGTCTGGAGTGTTTTATTTAACGTGTGCTCTTTTTTCTTGCTTCAGCGTTGGACCTACCAAGGCAGAGAAACCGCTGGCTCTGTTCGCGTGCAGCCTTCTTTGCAAATACGCTCTAGGGTTTTGTCTTTCTATTCTCCTGGCACCGATCTCTTCCATGCATGCAAGCGAACAGGCTTATGTATAATGGCTGTTTGTACGTGGCAAGTATCCAGAATAATCTTGATAACTTTTTGTTCGGTGCCATTCTGGAAATGAGGATAGGATTCTGTGGAAAATGAGAGAACAGGAGAGCACGGGCAAAATCAATTCTTCTCTCCAAGAAGCATCTGGTACCTGAGGAGGACTAAATAATTTTTCTCCTCTCGGTGACCCTCCCTGTGCTGTTTTTAAAACATCCCCATTTTAGTGCCTTGAAATTGCAATTAAGTTGTAGTAATTTAAGATTATTGCGAGAGTGCAAAGGGCAGTGGAAGCTCTTTAGAAGTCTCATCTCAACACTTAATGCTACTCAGTCAGGGGGTTAAATGAGTTTCCTCAATGTAAGTACTTAAAGCAACTAAATCGTAAACAAAATTTATACTATATTCTGACAACTAATAATCTATTTAAATTACATTAAAGTATGTGTGTGAAAATTTAATTAAAGACAGGAGTACTGTCAAGCCCTGTAAATATCTTGACGGATCTACCGAGATGGAACCCATACCATAGAATGCTTAGGTACATCTGATACGTTCTGGTGTTTCTGGGAGTGCTGTTTGGAAACTAACTGTGGGCCTTTTGCCTCCCAGTTTGCCTCTCGGTTGCGGTGGTCTCGGTAAGAGGTACGAGTACCGGGCCGTGGTACTCGGATGATCCTCTGGTGTATTGTTTACCACTAAGCGGTCTCTCTGTACGGTACTTGTCACTGTCGTGTTTTCGTTAGAAGTGCCTATTTCCTCAATAAGTTAGTTCGGAGCTGCTGCCGATTCAGACGTGTCGCTCCTGAAGACGCGGGCCCTCGCGTCGCGCCTCGTGGCCTTCGCGGTCGGGCGGCGCTGGGTGCGTGCACTGCACCTCTGCCCTCTCCCACGTGTTGGGCGACAAGTAAAACGGCCCAGAGTGCGGTGCTGCAGGCACTGTTGTGCCGTTGTGAGTCCCGATTTGATTTTTTTTTTCAGGTAGAAAGTGCTTATGGCTTCTTTTCCCTGAATTCTTGAAATGCGTGGGGGAGCATTTCCCAGGATATCGGTACGGGCACTCGCCGTGCAGGCCCCTTCCTGCTGGTGCCCTTGTGCTGTGTGGTCCGGGGCGCTTTGGACTTCTGACCTTTTGCTCTGGGTACACACAGGTGGGTGTGCTGAGCCCTCGGCCTCGCTTGCTTGGGGGTCGCTGAAGACTCAGGGGCTCAGGAGGAGGACCAGGGTCTGGGCACGGAGAGACGGCCGCGATGGGAGCGCGGCGGCTGGGCTGGGCACTGGGCGCACAGAGCCTGACGGGAGGTGGGCCTGTTCGGCGGGGCCGGCGCCTGTAACGGCATCGTTAGTTTTCCCCTCTTCGCCAGACATTTCCTTTCACGTTGGATGTGAGTTGTAGCCACACTTCCCGATCGGTCCTGTCACGTTGTTGCTAACAATTAGGGTCAAGTGCCTTTCCTTGGGCTCCGCGCAGCCTTCGTGTTGGTGTCCCTCCCCCAGCTCCTAGCCTGAGCTGTTTGTTCGTTAATTGGTAGATGAGGCGTATTAACACATCAGTAAACTGGAGTAGTCAGACTTCCCAAGGCATCTCGGGAAACCCTCTCCAGTTTTATGTGACCGGACATGCACTATTGCTGATTTAGATAGCGGAGCCGGCGATGCCAAAGTGTTGTTAAGAGAGAGATAAATAGAGAGAGCCCAGCAGTAAGCAGAATGTCATGTCTCTATTAAAAAGACGGTGATAAAGGAAGATAAAACGGTGAGGGGGATTGGATGTGTGTTCAGAGCAGCAGCTCAGCATCTGATCACAAAAATCAATTCAGAATCCCCCTTCCTGCAAAACCCTTGCCTGCAGAATTAAGAGGGAAGCGAGGGCTTGATGGCAGTGAACGCTGGCGCCCCGCACCTACTTGCGTTCCTTCCACAAAGGCTCCGGAGGCTTCTCGGGGTCTCGGGAGCTGCCTGCCTTGGAGCATCCATCCTTGTGCCCTTCGAAGTGGCTTCCCCTGCCCGGCAGAGGTGCCCGTGGGACCCGTGCTGGGTGCTGCTGCTCGCCCCCATTTCGGCGGCGCCGAGCCGGGCTGCGCGGCCACCTTTGCTGCTGACGGAAAGTTGGTTCCCGTCTGGAAGTCGGTCCTTGGCTTCACAACAGAATAACAACGATGCAGATTTTTGTATGTTGGAGTCTTTTTCTTGGCCCGGCTGCCGGGTGCAGAGGCTGCTCTGCAGAAGTGAAAAATGTAACTGATTATAAAGAAATGAGTGGTTGCAGCAGAGGAGAGGGGAGCAGTATTAATTTTACCGGTTCTGTAATGAAACATGCAGTATAACGTTAAATCATCGCCGCCTTGTTTGCTGAAAGGATGTTAATCATTCCATTAAGAAGGATTAAGTAATTAACCGATATTTCTGTAGGAACCAGTGTCAGTTTTAAGAAGCATCTTCCCAGCGCCGCACAGCGAATGCGAAGTTTGCATTTCTCTCGCTGCCAGCAGAGAGCTCGGGGCTGAGCACGGGCAGGAGAGGTCTTCCCAGGAAAGTTCTGGGAACGGCAGGGCAGCAGAGATTGGTTTCCTTGCAAGTGAAATGTGCTGTTCTAATGGTCTTTCAATTACAAGGTTGTCTGGTACGACTTTTGTCAGCTGGGTCCGTTGCAAACCTCATTTCATGAGTGGTCTATTCGGGATTAAGAAGTTAAAACCTTCTTGAAGTGTTCATCCGGGTGCTTGCTTTTTTTTTTTTTTTTTTAATGATAGCTTTTATGTTGTAACGGCAAGCTTGCTGACAGTGAGTCACGAACTCTATCTCCCATGAACCTCATGACAAATTTTTGTGAGCTGGTCAGGCAGCTTGCTTAGCTCATCCAGCCCGTTCCCACGTTCTGTCCTCGCACCAGGAAGAAAAAACCCCGTTGAGCGGGGTGGTGCGACTCCTGCCTCCCTCCGCCTGCCAAAATCTGCCTGCAGACAGCAGCGCAGGGACATCCCGGAGCGACTGCTGGTCTGGGGCAGGTTTTGAGGACGTCGAAGCCGGATTCGGCGGGGAGCGGCCAAGCCCGGGGCAGGATGCGGCCCCCAAGGCTCTTGACGCTGGGTGTTGCTCAGTAAGGTCAAAAGTGCGTTTTGGAGAGGGTGCACGTGCAGAGGGAGGAGCGGCGGGGCGCGGGAGAACAATGACAATATTTTTCACAATTTGGTTTTTGAAGGCTCGAATTCCAGCCCTCTGACCGTGAGAGGTGCGGGAGTCGGGGAAGCATCTGTGTTAGCGTGCCTGCATCCTGTGCTCCTGGGCTTGCTGCCTTTCTTCCAGGACTCGATCCATTTTTCTTTTTTTTTTTGCCTTGACGGAGAATGCAGAATTTGGCATTAACCTTGTCAGATTGCTGCCCTTTCTCGTCTAATGGCCCCTATTTCTAATACTGCAGTTAGCGATACTGAAACTTAACCCAAACTGATATTTCTGTGAGCGATAGGAATTCTGCCTGGCAAATAGCATAATACAGTGGCAACAATTGCATTAGTATTGATACCTTCTGCTTTCATAACTGCTCTACTTCTCAAATAGGGCCCCTTCAGACAATATCTCGCAAACTCTGTTGATCAGTGCACTGTAAATTATTCCTCCCCCTCGGGTGAATTTCATAAATAGGTGTATTTCCATGCGTCTCTCATAAGCCAGCCAGATTTTGCTTCAGTTATGCGGCCTAACCACAAATATATCTGTTGAAATCTCAGGAGCTTCCTTGGGTGGACCGAGTTTAAAATACGTATATATATATCGATTTGGCTCAGAGAATAAAAGCTATGAATATTCACGCAGGTGCCATATAATAAGGATGCACATATAATAACCTGGATGTTTGTACAGAAC
The DNA here is from genome assembly GCF_964034855.1 of Anser brachyrhynchus. Taxonomy (NCBI): domain Eukaryota; kingdom Metazoa; phylum Chordata; class Aves; order Anseriformes; family Anatidae; genus Anser; species Anser brachyrhynchus. The sequence goes on from NC_137705.1 coordinate 4,473,619, forward strand.
ATCACAGGCTATATCTAACTTAGCAGATTCAGAGGAGAGATTTTATTCTCATTAAGTTTTGCAATAGTAATAACGCGTTAACAACTTCGGTGATTTTTTTTCTGATCAGAGAGTTATGGCACGGGCCCGATGCTGTTCTGCTTGAATTAAATTGAGAATGAGTCTCTGAAATAGCTCACGGTAAAGTGTTTGTGTTAGTTTTCAATGCTACGCCATGCATCTTTGTTCAGATAATGTCTTACTTGGTTTCCAAAGCTCCCGAATTGTACATTTGGAAAAGTGAAAATGTATTTTTCAGTGATAAATTACTTGATACTTCAAAGGCTTTGAAGGCGGAATGTCAAAACTATGCGATATAATTACAGTTTGTCCAAGTATTTTAAAGTTCCTCCCTGGCTAACCCATTGCAGTTTTCTGAAGGCCAGCAGCGTAAAGAATGAAACCTATTCAGAAACCTCTCTAATCCATCTTTGCACTCGCAGGATTTAACCGAGAAGGGGAGAAACTCATCCTGGTGTATTTCAGCTGGTGGTGCGCGGTGCTCTCTTCTGCTGTGCTGTTTTTTCTTCACTGCTATAAAAAAAGCAACGTGTACAGCCCTCGAAAGCAGCGTTTCATAGAAGTTGAAATCGAACATTACCTGTGAATTAAACTAAATGATTTTAAGCCTGTGCAGCATATTCCTGGCGTTATGCAGGCAGAGAAGGCTGGATATTTCCTATTTATTTTTCAGAGTGACTGGGATATGGTCTTTCTGGAAAAGGGTCCTTGGCCGGGTGAAGTGGAGGACTGACTTTCCAGCGGGGGCTTTGTATTTGCCTAGGAGTTCTTACCATGCAGAACCGTGTTGTATGGAAACGGACACTTATTGACTAGGATTTTTAGGGATTGTAGTAGGTGCCGTTAGATAGAGACACGCTCACAGAGAGGTAAACTAGTAAATCTGAACAAACTGAAAAATAGTAGCTGTAGGCTTCTGGCTCTGTTATCAAACTTGCTGCATAAGCCAGAGTTTATGCACTGTGATAATGCTAATGACCGGCAGAGCCAATGATGCATGACTGGAGGAAATCAGTGGGATAATCGGAGAAAGTTATCAGGTTTTTGTCATTAAATATTAGTGATAAATAATACACTTCATTTTGAGTAGATGGGACATATTTAATTCTGATGTGGAGAGTTCCAATTTAATAAGGGGCATTGCTGAGTGAAATGATAATCTTTTGTAATTTAAAGAGAAAAATAAAAATGCATTTGTTTCAGCATAATGTCCTGGTGGCGGCCCTCCAGTGCTGTTTGTCTTGACCAGGCTTTGGTAGCGAGGGATATCCTTGCAGCTTTTGGAGGGGGCTGTTCATGGCAGGGTGCTTTATTGAAGTTATTAGTCTGGGCAGTACATAACTAATTACTTGGGGCCAGAATCACAGGGGATCTGTTTAGTATAAACTAGGCATTGCCTTAAATTTTCTGCTGAAAAACGTTAATATTTCAGCAAATCTAAGCCCCGTGCAGTGGTCCCCCTAGAAAGCAAGGTGCCTGTCAAGACGGTAGCGGGAGGAGAGGAACGAGGACAAAAGAAGGGGATAAATTAGATCTCGTTTTGCAAGTTATCTGTTAAGTTAGTGGCGAACAAGGAAGAGAAGTGTAGCTTAAGCTGAAGTAAGGAGGATATTAATAGTCTCTATAAAGGACAGTTTGCACCAGGAAAAAAAAAAAAAAATCTGGTTGGCTTTTTTTAGCGAAGCAGGCTAACACCCAGTGTAAATCTGTGTCATTAGCTGAAGCAGCGCGTGGTTCGTGGAGCATCGCTTCTCCTCCCGGGAGTCTCAGCCTGCGAAGGCTCCTGCCTCGGCCGCAGGCCGGGCTGGTGGAGCATCGCCCCGAGGTGCTCGGGAGCTGCTGGACCTCAGGCGGGAGCTGCTGGTTTTGCCCAGCCGGCCACGATCTTCCCACCGCCCTCGGGCATCGTGCTCAGCGCAGGGGCTCGGCTCCGGCTTCCCGAATTAGATGGCACAGTGAGTAAACACAGCTGACTTGCCAGCTCTCACATCCTCTTTTGCAGCGGGTATTGCAGAAAATCCTGCAGGTTTGACTCATTTCAGAAGTTCTGCGCTGATTTGAAGCGAATCTCGCCCGAGTTTTGAGAAAGAGCTGGAAGCCTGGCCGCGGCTCCGGAGCGCGCAGCCTCCTGTGCGTGAACGCGCGATGCTCGGTTTGGCTTCTGCGTGAACGTGGGCAGCTCTGAGTAACTTCAGCTAGAGTTATGCGCCTCTATCCAAGGGTAAAATTTGGCCTGCAGTCATCCTTTGTTGAAAGCTTTATGGAAATACTTTCTTCTCGCTATGCACAAATATTTACTTTCTGGTGGGAAGAAATACTTTTTTTTTCTTACATTTATTTTTAAAAATTTTTTTCCTACTTTATTCTATAACCATAAGGAGGGGGTGGCAGATATTACTCTTAATGCCCCGTCAGTTAAAAAAATTATAACTTTTTTGTTTTCAACTAGTACTTTTTGTAGGTCCAAGCAAAAAATGAATACATTTGCTTTTACTGGAAGCACTGACTACTTGTGTGAGGGCAGCGAGCCGTCCAGGTAGGATGGGGATTCTGCTGAATGCTGTAGGAGGAGGAGGGCATGAAAACTTTCCTGGGTAAATAAATCCCATGTCAGATACAGCCCCCGTTTTAAGAGCAGCACGTCTTCACGTTTCTGTTCATCGGTGTTGAATCACCTCTGCGTGTCAGCCTCTGCCTGGTGGATGCTCTCGGCAGATTGAGGAGGAGGACACGCTGCTCTGCGAGTGCATTGCAGAGGGCCACACGTGTGCCGTGACTCAAGCGTGCTCACAACTTCACGGCATGTATTAAACGAGCGTTGTTTTCCTTGGGAAGCCTCTGTCTTTGTTTGTTCTCGGAGGAAGGATGCTGCTGCTTTCTCAGGCTAGTTGGCAGCGTGCGTGTGGGGCTGTGTGGAAGGAGGGCTCGGCTCACGTTGCAGCTCGGTGGAGTTAGGAGCAGACCCGTCTGCTGGTCCCTGCGCACTTCCATTGCATCCCTTGAGCCTTGGCTGGCTCCAAGGGGTGAGACCACGCAGGCAGCTCAGCTCGACCAGCAGAAAACAAGCTGGGAAAAGCGTGTTGTGCTGGTTGAGCGTCCTCATTGTGCTCTGGAGGTCGTTGGTGCCCATGTACTGCCAAATGCAGCACCACGCGTCCCGCTGCCCCTGCGAGCACGCAGCGAGCTGCTCCGGAGGCTGGAATTTTGGGTAGGGGCACCGACAGGTAGCCAGGTTGTTAGCTGCTGTTCTCTGCTTGTTTTTAGTAACTTATCTGTGCGATAAGCAAATACAGCCGTGCGTAAAACTAAACTAAAAGTGTCTCTAGCCTGTTAGCTACCTTGTGAGTTAAAGACCAGGAGCTGATAAGGAAATACGTGGCCAGAGCTCAACGACATCGCGGGTTTACACCGAGGGAGGGTCTGACCTGCAGCCCGTGGTCACGCAGCCTGTGCTTCTGGGGCACAGGAATACACGTTTACTCCTCCGTGCTTGGAAGGCAGATCACGAGCACGGCTCCAGCATCGTGCCACAGCCCTGGCTGAAAACAGCAGGTGTTCGGTGCCTGTGTGGATGGTCGTTACCGTTGGGGTGTGCTCGGGGGGTCTGAGCAAGGCTTCCAACACGGTTCATGCTTTCAGGGCTCCCGAGCTTGGTGCAGGTGCACGTTAGCAGGAAGCGAAACCGGAGAAGCCCCGGGGGAGCTGCGCTCGAGCCGTGCCAAGCAGGTACCGTGTGCGGGCGTTATCACCTGGTGATAGCCTGGCACGGGGCTGCTGCCTGCACGCGTCGCGGCGAGCGCAGGGGTGAAGTCACGCCGAGGGCTGGCACCGACCCGATCCCTGCCAGGCGGTGTGGGCACATTCCTCTTGCACCAGGTGTGGCCTCGGGGGCCGTGCAGACAGGGGGCATGGCCTGGGTGGGCAAATAAAACTTCTTGTCCACCTTTTCGTCCTCCTTGGTTTGTGCCCAGCTCGAGTCCCCAGCCCCGTCTCCTCGCGGCGCTGCTCAGCCCAGGATCTCACACACCCCGTGTGCAGCCGCACGCACCCCTCAGGAGTGCTCGCCGTGCTTTAGGGTCATTTGCTCTTCGTTCTTATGTGTCAGAGCCGTACCTGATTGGCACCTTAGGTGCCCGCAGTGCCGCTGTGTTTTTTCTGCTCCTTTCTGGAGGGGTTGGTGGAGGGAGAGCCCAGGCCAGCAAGCACAGTGAGCATCTGGAAACGTGCCCCTCCGCGTCACTGCAAATTAAGTGTCGCAGACAGAAGCAGAGCTGAAGCTCTGTGAGAAGACCTCTGGCTTGATCCAAGAATGATGCGATGTGCAAAGATGGAGAGAAAAGCAGACTTCTCATCCAAGACGTGGAGCCTGTGGTGCTCTGCTCGTGCCCCAGCCAGCACCTGCTGCTCCGGTGCCATAGCCAGGGGAGCCAGGAGAGCTCTGCTTTTAGTTGGTGAGGTGGCCTCTGGTTGTTAGCAGCTGCGTCAGGCTGTAAAAGCTGTAAATTTCCCAGTAACTAGCAGGAAAATATTGTGGATGTGCCTTTATTCCCCACATCTGGATACGCCGTGTTGCCGTTGAGGTAGGTGCAATAAAAAGCCTTTTCCTCCAGTGTGGCAGCACGCGAGTGAGCTCGGCTTCGCTCTGTTCTCAGAGCGAGCCAGCAGCAGGAGCTCCGACCGCGTGGCTGCGATGGCAGCTCCTGCTGCAAAGCGCTGCAGGGCTGCCAGCCCGGAGGCTTTCCGCCGGGTGCCTTGGGGCTCTGCTGCACAGCTCTGGCCCCGTGCACGGTGCCGCGTGCGGGCATCGCGGTGGGGGATGCTTCGCGGTGTGCTCGGCGGGGTCCAGAGACCCCGAGCATCCTGGCTGTCCTCGTGGGTGCTCAGCGTGACGTGCGCGGGCATGGGCAGGAGGAGCCAGGTGCTTTGGAGTGGCAAAAATGTGCCTTGGTAGAAGGCAAAAGGAGAAATGTTGCGTGCACGTGTTGTCCGAACCTGCCGTATCCGGACGGGAATGGAGAGCACCTCCAGCAGAAGCCGGGATGTCCCACGCTAACACCACGGGGTGCGGTCCGCAGGGAGATGAAAACAAAAACGGGGCAGCGGGTGATTGCCTCGTGGTGTCAAGGAAGCGCGGTATCGAGCCGAAATTAAAAGCAACCTTGAAACCGCACAGGTTCCTAAAACCGTACGCTGGGATTTCTTAAAAATTACCTCCATTGGAATCCTGGAAGCATCTGTTACATAATTAATGCACTTAAAAATACACTGCTTTTCTGATTAATCCAGGGCCGCGGTGTGTGCTAGTTAAATGTCTGGATCCCAGGGTGCAGCGCGAGGAGAGAGCTGCAGCTGTAATCTATTTGACGGTTATAGGAGAGGACGTTTTCAACAAATACATACATTTTCCGTAGTCTTTTTATGTGTCAGGGCCAAGCTTACGCCTGTTGTGCTGAGTGTGTTGACTGGTCAATGTTTTGAGATTTATGCCGCTATTTTGTAGATCTCCTGGAAAAAAACAACTCCGGGCCAATTAGGGAGATGGGCCGCGCGGTACCGTGCCGCAGGGGTGACAGCGTTACGGGGCCGATCGTCTCGGGTGTGGTGGATGCGATTAAAAGTGCCAAGGCTCAGTGCCGGGAGGCTCCTCAGACGCTCCCCCACACGCACCAGCGCTTAGGGGGACGCGCGTTTCCCAAAGGACAACTTGCCAAAGTTGCTGGGTGCCTTCGGTCTCCTCTCCAGAGGTGTTTGTGGCTGGGCACCGCGAGCACGAGTGCGGCCGGGCAAACCTCAGCCGGCCCAGGGCCTTACCAGGAGGGTTTGGGGGGCTCTGTAGCTTTACTTTCTTGGAGGCTTTCGCTTTGGCATCTTAAAGCGGTCTGAGGCATTGCGTTTCCTGTAACAGATTTTCCTGTCTGCCCTCTGTTTCTGTTCCTTTTTTTTGTTTTCCTCCCTCTTTCAGCTGACCGCTGCCCTGCCGGGTTGCCGTGTGATCCCGCCATGTAAAACCTTTTTCTTCCTCCATCTTACTTCCATCACTATTTTGTAACCAGCCCGCCGGCTGCTGCCGTTGCCCAGCACCCTGCTGGGTTTTGGGGTGGCAGTCCTGCGTTGCAGCAGTCGTGGGTGGCCGCGTGTCCCCTGTTTCCCTGCCCAAGCGTCGTGCCTGCAGCGGCCAGAGCTGTGCGGGGCCGGGAAAATAATGCTTTCCCCTTTTTCTTTGGCTTTCGTGGTCTCCAGGTGCCACGCACGGTGCGGGTGCTGAGCCGTGCAGTCCTGGTGCCACTGCCGCCGCCTGCGGTGCCAGCACTGGGCGCGCATTAACGCTAAACTTGGGTTTCCACTTGCTGCCCTGTGTCTTCAATTACTTGTGCACTTTGGAGTCCTGCCCCAAAGTGTGCTAAGGGAGTACGAGGCTGGTTTGGTGAAAGCCTCTCACCCATGGGTGGCTCTCGGCTTCCCTCCCCAACGGCTGGGCTGGGGGCGCTGCCGCTGCCTTGTCCCGCTGCGTAAGGCAGCCCCTGGTTACCTCTGCGGGCGGGAGTGCGCTCGGCGGGGGCTTTGCCTTTAGCCCTGAAGAGAGAGAAATGTGGAGATAGGGGTGTGCCAGGCTGTTTGTAATCCTAGCAAACTGGGACAGAAAAACCCATGGATTACTGTTGGTAACAATTTCCTGCAAACTGGACAGACTACTAGAGAGTCCTGAAGAGAAACCTGCTTCAAAAGCTCTTTATCTATTTTTTTTTTTAACTTTTTTTAAACATAGGCTATGTTTTAACCGTATTTCTGCGGTCTAGGATTTCAGCCACTTGCTTTGATACTGATTTATGTGAAAGCACTTGTGTTGGGCGGAAGGAAATGATAAAAACCTACAAACTAAGGCAAAGGAGGAGAAGGGCAGCGGGCAGCAAGACGTCCAAACGCATTGGCACTAAGGGGAGCGTTCCTGCAGGCGCAGCCCAGTTCCTCTGCTCGCTGCGGGCCAGGCCGGCGATGTTTGGCAAGTGTAGTGACGAAAACAAGGAGTAAGGTTTTGGGGAAAAGCAGAATCTGGTGACTACAGCAGCGCAAGTTTATTTTTAGAGCCCGATTGCATTAGAGTCGCTAGCATTAGGAAAAACTTCTTAGCTCGCATTATCCTCCGAATTTCTTTAATTTATTTTTAAAGTGGAAACTTTGCAAGCTGACGTTTTGCAGCATGCGTCGTGCGATTTGGCTGACAGCATTGTCTGGCAAAAGAAATAACCAAATTATTATTCAGTCATGGGTTTTTAACAGCCGCAAAGCAAGTGGATGTTAACTAAATGATGCAATTTATTCCCTTCCTGCTTATTGCCAGCTTGCCTATTACAGAGAGACTGCCAGCTTTAAATAAGTGGTACCCAGATGGTAGTCGCATGACGCCCACTTGGTTACAGAGCCTAAGCAGGGAATAACTCGGCAGCCACTACAAGCTGTGGGTCAATTGAGGGGGAATGCCTGTTGCTTCACAGTTTTGCATATGTAAATCTGTTAATGTTATGTCAGTATTGTGCGGTCTAAACACAAGCACTGCCTTTCTCTGGGGCCCAGATGAACTTGGATCGCCGCCCGGCTAATGAGGAGCTGCGAGCGCAGCGTCAGGCGCGGGCTGCCGCCGCCGCTCGCTTCCTCGCCGTGAACTCGCGGCCGCCCGGCTGCTCGCCTCGCCCGTGCCCGTGCCCCGGCAGCCCCGCCGTTCAGCGCTTTTCCATCCGCTATTTTTATCCCCAGCAGGGAAGCCGACGAGCTTTGGGCCCCGGCCGCCTCTCCTGCCTCCTCGCTGCCTTGCCACGCTCCCCTCTCGCCTTCATCCAGTGCAGCCGTGGCACACGGCCGCCTCCGAGGAGCCCTCACCTGCCTCGTCCGCACCACCCAGCAGCCAGCATCTGCAGCGGGGAAGCGATTTTGGGGAAAGCACCTCCGTGCTCTGGCCCTGTCTCTCCTTGGGCCCTACAGACAGGGACTTGCTATCAATTGCACGGAGACCCTGTAAAAAGCTGGGTCTGAATCCCCCCCCCCCCCCCCCTCCTTTCTTTACTTTTAAAAGTAGTAGTTAAAATTGTTTTGACATGGGAATGCTTTTTATTGATGATCGTTTCTGGTTCTGAAAAGTTTACGACGATGGGTGAAAACAACAACCAAAAAAAAAAAAAAAAGCCACCATAAAAAGCCGGGACTGTAATACGCCGAGAGGCTAAAAAAGGACCAATCGTGTTGATTTAACCGAAGAAAATGTTCCTGGAGGTATTGTAAATTTTATGTGCCAGATGAAAAGCATTAAGTGTGTTATTTTTCACGAAGGGAAAACATTCGGATTTGAACCATTTTGTAAATTATATTAATGCCGTGATGCTGCTTAAAAAGCTCGGGGGCAGCTCCGTGAGCACCCCCCCATCCCACCGGGTCGGCTCGGGGGGCTGGGGGCGCGGGATCCCAGCACTGCAGCAAAACCCTGCCTTTTGGGGGCAACGTGCTCTGGAGTTGCTTTCCCCCCCACCCCCCCGTCTTCTTTTTTGGAAGTTGCAAGCGAGCGTTTTGAATGCAGTCGGAATAAAATTAAAGGAGGAAATAAGCTGCTCTGGAATGTAGCGGAAAGCTGAGATGTTTGAGTATTTTATCTTTATTTTGCTAATTATTTGTCATGGAGATCTGCGTTGATTCCCTGAGATTTCTCCTAAGCCTCTTAGGAGGAATTTTTTTTGGCTGGCAGTGATTTTCCTGCGTTCCCCGGCTGGAGCTGCGGTGCCCACGCGGCCGGGCGGCCCAGGCACCGGCTCCTCGCCTTCCCCAGCTCCAGGAGGAGCCCTGCAGGTTGCTCCTCGTCCTCTCCACGCCGTGCCAGACCTTCAGTGCCACCTGCAGCCACCTTGCCCAAACTGTGGCGTGGAAACGAGAACGGGCTCAGAACAGCGATGGCGATTTGTCCGGCAGTTGTCCTTTTTGATGGAAAATTACCTAGCAGTTGTCAAAGAGCCTGTAGCAAATTCTTGTCCAATAAAGGTAAATCAAGCCAGGCGTTGGTTTATGTGTGATTTTCCAGTTCCCTGTATTAGTGTGAGAGCTGCAGCTTACCCTACTGAAAACTTAATTAGGCAAACAGAATGCCGTGTTAGCAGACACTTACGGACCCGATGTGCTCAGGACTAGATTCAAATAAGTGAATAAGGGTTATATTAGGTGTTTCTAATGGGACTTCCCATTTTTTTTAAATATAAATGCTGTCTTTGGCCATAAACTTCCCATACTTTTGGGGTTAATAGTTTAATTGAAAGGCTTGATTGTGTCCCTTTAGTCACAGAGGATCCCTTCTGCCGTGCAGCGCGTTGGTGCAAGTCTCTTCAAATCCTTTGCGTTCGGTGCTCGATGTCCCTTGCAGGAGAAGAGCGGAGTGAGAGAAGGAAACAATCTGTTGTGGCGTACACTCAGAAGAGCCCGCAGACAGGAGCAGAACAAATCTCCAGAGCTGGAGTGGGCGTAGGGGTGCGTGCATGTTTGTGTGCAATGTATTTAAAATGCCAATAGCTTGTGCCTTTTGAAGGCTCCAAATCGTAGCTGTCATATTAGCTATACCATTTCCAAAAATAACGTGAGGAACAGACTGATACTGATTGTTCAAAAAAGCATCATTATTCCCTGATACTTTTTTTGGGCTTCTGACATCCCCACTTGAAAAAGGTGTTTCCATGCAGCATTCCTCAAAAATTGCTGTGAGGGTTTTGATTCCAAACTGAAGCTGTTTTGTTGCATTGTTCTAGAAGAATGACAAGGGGAGAGGGGAGGAATCGCCTCTTTTTCTTATTTATTCATTTCAGCAAATAGATTTTTGGACAAAGGACATTAACATAAAGCCTGCAAATGGCTGGAAGTGAGAAGTTTGGGACTTGTTACTCCACAACCAGTGTTACGCCTTTTCCTTCATGTCTCTGTGCTTCCATCTGTGAAGTGGGAACAGGAAAAGTTGCAGTGCTGAGAGGCTGCTGGAATATTGAAGTAATGCTTGTGCAGTGCTGAGGTTATCCTTTATGGACTGTTTTGGTAATAGAAAGAACCAGTTTCTTAAACCAGTGTCAGCCTCAAAGTGAGGGCTCTGCTGGTGCAGTGCGGGGGGTCTGTGTTGTTCCTTAAGACCCGTTTCGTACGGTTCAGCTGAGTGCACCTGTGTTTGTGCCACCGAGCAGGACCGTCAGTGGTGACAGACTTTAAAACATCGGTAAAGCAGCATTTGCTTGTTAGGGTGGTGATACAGATCACAGCACGTGCGACTTGTAAAAGAATGCTTTTAGGCTAGTGCCTGCGTGTGGCAGGCCAGTAAAAGTGTGCATGTGCACGGATGTGGCAAACTTCTTTTGGCAAGGAGAGCAGCGCCCGCTTACCCAGCGCGGATAGCTGTGCCAGCAGATAAGTGGCACTGCAGGACCCAGAGGAAGAGGAGAGCGCATGAAAACACTGGGTGTCTTTCACCATTCGACGCCCATCCCTGAGCAAGGGAAACCCTCGGCGCTGAGAAGCGTGCAGAGCAGGGCTTGAAAGGTCCTTTGGTAGCAGAGATGTTTGGGGGATTCCCTGCGAGAAGATCAGATAAGATAGTAAGTGGAGGATTCAGGCGGAAAAGTGGTTTGGAATTGCAAATCAGTGGTTTGCCCATAAGTGGTTTGGGTTGGCTGTGGTGTTTTCTGATCATTATTTTTTTTTCCGAAGACGTCTAGTAATTTTTCACCCCTGTCTTCAAGCTCCCTCGAACGGTTTGTGATTTTCAAAGGCTGAGGGTGTCTGTTCGCTCCAGAGCTCCGGGAGCTTCACAGGCGGCTGTGAAATCACCGCTCGCTCTCTCGAGGATCCTGATCTCTGTCTCCGATAGAGCTCCTCGCTTTCAAAAGCTTTAGCATAATTCTTTGCTTTCCTGAACGTTGTAGGAGGTTGAATAAATATGATTTCTACAGTATGTATGTACACACGTATCTATATATATGCACATAGAAAGCGGTGAAACTTGGACGTGCTGGGTGCTGAGCAGCTCACCAAAAGCAACAGGAACCGGTGTCAGAACGGGACTTGAATTTATCTGCTGCTCGCCGGTGATCCCACAGCTGGGCAGCATCCAGCCAAGCAAACTGTGATGCGCTGACTGTTCTGTCTCTTCCCACACAATATACTTGTATTGGGAAGCGTATATTAAAATATTTAGGGAGTTGGACATACTTCGTGTCATCACTGGAGGAGAGCGGCTTTTAATGGATCGCTTGGATCAAGCCCTCCAGACCTCACAAGGTTTTTTCCCGATGTGAAATGTAAAGCCTTTGCCTAAGAAAAAATTAGTAAGGGTCTGCAGCTTATCAAATCCACCGGTACCCAGCCGCAAAGAGAGGTAAGCGCGTTTGGGGGAGTTTTTGCTGATGTGGCTTGGAGGAAGCCAGCTCGGGGTGGCTGGGTGTCCCAGGGGACGTGTCCGTGCCCCCCTGGCAGCAGGAGCAGGTTGTTTGGGCTCCGGCCCTGGGGACACGGGGAGCACCAGCTGGGGCTGCTGAGCAGACCGAGTGTCTGAGTTTGGGACTGCAGAGGACGCCCTGGTAATGCTCGCTCTGTCGTGTTGTCATCTTCAGCTTGTCTCCTGGCCGGGGCCTGTCTGCTCCTCCGTGCCCTCGTACCTCGGCTGCTCTGCTTTCGCAGGAGAAATCAGCTGAGGAAAGTTTATGCCTAGGTTAGGAATAGAGGGGTTTGTCAGAAAAGCACTAGTATCCAGCTGGTGTGCTTGTCCTGCGTCCCCAAACCCTCTTTGGTGCCTCCTGTCCTCTTTCTAGTGCCTGAAACCTGCAGCTTCGTTTTGTCAGCCTCCGCGAGGCAGTGGAGCTATCTCAAAGCCCTGGCACTCGGAAGACTGAAGATATTGTTGGCGTAACACAAGTATAATTATCATCAGTATAATCAACAAGGATTACTGGATTGATTTCTTTCTTTTTTTTTTTTTTTGCCTTCAGATGTTTAAGAAACCCCAAACTTGCATAAGAGTACATAACTTGGTAGCGTTCCGCATTGCTGGAGGCATCCTTCTGGTTGGAGCTCGGCTTCCCTGGAAGAGACAGGAGCTCGCATACCGGCAGTCTGGGCTGTGGGCGCCGTGTTGCCAAACCGTAGGTATAGCCAGAATCGAAGGGTGGCGTTGATCGCGCCGTGTCGTCCAACAAGACGCTTCTGCAGTTGCGTGTGGCATCTTGGCCAGGGAGCCTGCTGCGGTGGCCGCGGTGCCGGGGAGGAAACGTCCGAACCCGGCTGGTTCCTGGGGGTCCGAGGAGCCCCAGCGGCAGGGAGGATGCTGCGAAGCCGTGATCCCGAGCCCGGGAGGTGGTTCTCTTGCGTGCGAACTTCTCTGCAGTAAAAAGCTGAAGGAGGTTCGGTCTCCTTGGTGATTTGGGTGAGGGTGAAAGCGGCTTTAATCTTTTTGGCTAGAGACTAAAATGAAGGTACAGCCTTCTTAAAACACCTGGCAAAGAAACATGTTTCGTACAGGTGTAGTTGCTTTTGTTTTTTTTTGTCCTGTGTTCTCTTGCAAATGTGCATCCCTTTATTTTTCCTTTGTGTTGTTTTTTGTTTTGTTTTTTTCCTTCACATACTTAGACCTCCTTTGGAAGTTTTCTTTTCCATCCAGGCACCTGCATTTCAAGTCTCTATCATGCAGATTCGTTTTTCTCTTTAGACATGTGCCATGCTGACAGGCCTAAGGCTAGAACATGCTTTTTATCTGTGAAGGCTTTCTCTTGCACTTTCACTTAGAAAAGGTGATACTTTGAGGCGAGGGCTAGGGGCTGTGCCATGCTGTTGAGAGCCAAGACCCGGCCTGCTCCGTGCTTGAAAATCAGCCTGTTCCGGACTTGTGACTTGGATTTGGGAGTGCTGAAAGGTTTGTATGCCTCAGTCAAAGGAAGCAAGGTGTGGATTCAGAAAAAGCCTGCTCGAAGAGTGACTTTCGAGCTTAATTCCAGTATTAACTTTACCAAAATACAACAAAAAAAACTCTCAAGAGACAGACAGAATTTTGGAGGGTTGTGTCCACATGGGAGGGTTGTGTCTGTGTTCTAGCTTTTATTTTTATTTTTTAATTTTTTTTAATGCTGGGTTAATATAGAAACAGTGGTCCTGAACATCAAAGGAATCCAGATGAGAAGAGAAATCTAAAAATCACAGGGTATGGATGTACTGAAATTGCATCAGAAGCTCTTTTTGGGAAATTCAGCTTTATTGAATCCTTACGGCATAGGCACTGTGTCTTGCCACCTTCTGGACTGCCCCAAGAGCATGTTCGCTGACTCCCACTGTCTTCTGCATTAGCATTGGCTTCTGTGCTCCATTTAGATTTTCTTTAAAGCATTACATAAACAGCCATCGTGTAAATACAAGTGTTTGTAATGGTGCTTTTAAATTAAAAAGACTCTTGGATTCATGCAAGTAGACACATGCTTGCACAAAATAACTTTTGGCTTTCCCCTAACACTTTTCAGAATAATTTAAAGGAAGAAAAGATTTGCAAACAGTTGTAAAAGAGCCATAAAAAAACGTCAAATACCAGACCTTCAGCTAATTGTAAACTGTTTTGCTCTTGGAAGTCATACAACATTGATCTCATAGCTGCTTCATTAAGAAGGTGCTTCTGTGGTGCACGGGAGCTGCTTGCTCAGGTAGCCATGAGCAAAAATAGCAAGAGATGTTGGCCTTCTGTTCTGAATGCCCAGTGTAAACTAGAATAGCTCCAGGCAGCTGAAGTATTCTGTATCAGAAAGGGAGGCAAGCATTGCAGGCAGCTGAGTAGAATGAAGCAGCAGAGCTGAAAACTTCTTTGCTCTTCGGCTGCTTTATCCCTGCAAAGGCACGCGGTCTTGTGGCAGGGTCTTGTGGCAAAGGGGCGTTTCGGAAGGATCCGCAGCACAAGGGGGTGCTGGTATGGATGGCGAGCACCTGTAGGCTTGCTCTGAGGCTTTCTGTCCATGTGGAATATATTCCCATCTTCAGTTTTCAAAAAGAGACATATGAAAAACTTTCCTGGACAGAGAATTGGCGAGCATCCCAGGCCAGCTGGTTAGTTGCTTTTTTTTTTTTTTCACTGTATCAAGGAAGACAGGCACTCATGGGTCAGCATTTTTTGGTGGGGACTGAAAAAGAAAGAAGTCCATTAGACTAGATCAGTGGAAAAACTTTTGTCAGAGCTCAGCTCCAATTCTGCAGTTGTGCGGTGTCTCACTTGAACATGCCTTACTCTTCCCGTTGTGTGATTTCACTGTTTCCCTCAGATGCTGCAAATCGGGGTGTCTGCTTCAAGGGAATATTAATAGCAACCTACTGGGGCTCATCTCTAGCGCATTCACTCCCAGTCTCTCGCCTTTAACTGGCTTCTAAAGCTCTATCATTAAAACTCTCTAAGAAGGGAAATTCTTCCCTTTGTGCATTGGTCAAGCCAATGAATGGTCGCCTGTTATCTGCTCAGTCCACGTCTGAGTCAGGCTGTCAGAGACAGAGCTGGAGTCAAAGGGACTTTATTTCAGGCATCTCCACCTCCCCTGGGTTAGCTGTGGAGAGGATTCTCTTCCCGTCTGTTCCTGAACCAGAAACGTCCTTGTTTAACAAGAGTGGGATTGGGGAGTTCATCTGGCCCAGCCGTTTCCTTTTGGGTTTCCCAGTTTCCTCTCCCTGCAGCAATCCCGTGCGGATCCCTTACCCCAGCCGTAGGTATGGGCTGTGGCCCCCTTCGCAGTGATTCTTCCAGCCCCTAACAAGGGGACGGGATCCGGGGTGTCACTGCTCACCCTCGGTGAATATGGGCTTCTCTCTTGCATGTGTGGTTGCTGGAAGTCCGAGTCTGGACTGGAAGTTGAACATCTTGCTTTGCAGGTGCTGATGTGCTAGCAGGGACCTGCAGGCAAGGTTAAAATACTGTGAGTGCTTCAAAAAAAAAAAATCTCTGAAAAACTGATGTGTGAGTTACCTGGCAGTAGGTCTGTGTTTATCAGTGTGACTTGTGTGTGTGCTCTTAATACCAAGCGCGTGTACGTGACCGGTAAGACCAGCCTCGGTAGTGTACCAGCAGTATGGTTTTTTCCCCCACTCCAGAAGTCCCTGCAACTGGGAGCGAGTCGCCAAACCTTAACGGAGGTTATTTTGCTGCTGATTGTTCAGTATCTACAAGGTCCTGGATTGTGGCTGAGAGATGTTAGCAGGTGGCGGTCTTCTTGAGGGTGGCTTTCTGTGGCTGGTCAGGACTGGATGTCAGGACAGCTTCTGGGAAGACTAATGAACCTCAATTTTGTTTCTGAGTAGGAGCGAGCCAGGCTGCAGGTTTCTGGATTGTGGAGCGCGCCGGTGTCTGGGTGGCCTGTTGGGCTGGGCAGGGTAAGCACCAAGAGCAGGGCCCGGGAGAGGACGGGGTGGGCAGGAGGGGGCCCGCAGCGCTGCCATTAGCAGCGCACAGCAATGGGCAGGGATCAGGGCAGCACTCAGTAATTACTAAGTTTAATTCCAGCCCTCTCAGGTGTGCAGGGGACGCTTTCCCTGAGAGCACATCTTGTTTTGTACCAGGGGCTCTCACCTGCTATGTGCTTTCCTTGTACCTGGCAGCCCCTTGGCACTGACTGCTGTCGTGGTGGGGTACTGGGTTCCACAACGCGTCTTCCCGTCTGGTGGTAGAGAATCCAGATATCCTCATCCCAGACCTGGGCTGGCAAAGGTACGGGGTGTGCAGCTCGGCTGAGAGTCCATGAAAGCGTGGAAAATGGAGCGTGGACCTCCCCATGAAATCTCCAGCTGGTGGCTGAACTCCAGCGCTGTTTTTTCCCCACCGTGGCAGCCTCGGTTGGTTGGTGTCCAGATGCTGCCACCGTATGAATATTCAGCGCCAATAAAATATGCACAATACTGCGAGCCTTGCCAGGGTGAGGATCTTGAGGGCTCGATGAACTTTGTAACAGCATTACTCAGTTGTAGGGGCACGACTGATGCAGCAATTGATTTCTGAGTTGAGACTTCACCTTCTTTTGAGCAGAGTTCATCCCTGTTTGCTTTTCATAATAGCGTTATTACACCTCGCTGGCAGCAGGACAAGGGAGAAGCTACCGTGCAGCTTTTCATTCCTCGTGAACTCCTGTGCAGCAATCAATGGTGGTGAACGCCAGTCCGCCAGGCCTGAATTTCACGTACCTGATATGTTATCAGCTAGCTATCGTGGCATTAACACTAATGTAAGACTCCTGTTTTAACTCAGAATTTTCCAACAGCTTCAAAAAGAAGGCCAAGAGAGTTTCAATATTAAAGAAAAAGGCAAAGGGAAAAAAAAAAAAAAAGCAAAGCTATGCTGCTGTACCAAGAATACCAAAAATGGATCTTTAAACTTTTTTTTTTCTCTTGATCTACTTTCTGTATGACTCACGAGCCAGGCTCTAAAATGGCCTCCGAACATGCATGCATAATTTGTACATCCACGTGTCTGTGGATGCAGTGCTCTGAAATAGCCCCGAGGCATTGCTCCGTGGTGGCAGAGCAGGGCAGGGGCCAAGGAGTTGGGTCCCAGAAGGGACCTGGCTTGTGTCAGCATCACCTCCCTGGTGCCCCTCCACAAGCTTTCAGTGCTGTGCCCCATTCGGCTGCCAGCACCAGTGCAAGTGGCTCTTTGCTATGGGCTAGTTATCTTGGAGAACACCTCTGGTTTGGTTTGGTTTGGTCCCGTCCTCCTGAAAAAAAGACATGGGCTTTCTGCGTTCCAGCCCCTTACCAGTAACTGACTGGATCTGGGAGGCTGAGAGAGAGCCAGGATTTTGGAAGAAGTTACACCTGAAACTATAGAAATGAGGCTGAGAGCACCTTTTGAGCTGAAGGTTACTCATGGGGCAGTGGGATGTGCAGCACCTCCTCCCGGAGTTGAAACCTAAAAATTAAATCTACTTACGTGCTTTTTTTCTTTCAGTGATTCGTGACAGAACTTTTAAAGTGGGCATCTCATCTGTACTTTTGTAGCTTTCGTAAAATAATTAAGACCTATTAAATTTAAAGCCAGCACATGCATGTGTTTGCAGGTGTCCAGGCAGGGTTTGTCACCCCTCAGGAGGGGATGCGCCCACAGGCGTGGCGTTATTTCAGAAGCTGTGCAGCTGAAGGAACGGATGCCAGTCAGCATCCAGAGTAACGGGTGGCTTTTTTCACAGCCTATGATAATAAACCCCAATTTGAAGGGTTTAGTATGCACGCCGACACCCCTTTCTCTGGAAGCGGCTTGTGTGTGCACAGCGATACTTGGCACGTGTTGGTGCACTTACTGTTTGTCAGGGGAGGATGGATGTACCTGACATAATAGGAAGGTGTTGATTTGATTAAAATCTGGCTCTATTGTCTGGTAGAAGCCCTGAATCCCCCTTTTACCCTTTCTGCAAACAGAAAGAAGTGCAATTTCCATTCGGCATAGATGTTTCCCTTTCATCCCTGAAGCTGATTTTTTTTTTTTCCTGCAGCAGTTTTGGTGAAATTATGTATCGCTTGTGATAATTCATTTTAAAAATTCCTGAGCTGTGTGGCGTACTTTCATGAAAATTCATTTAGATAAAATTAGATATTATTGTTTAATGAGGTGGCATTTCAATTTAGACCTTGCATCATGCATATACCAAGAGTTTTTTATGGAATAGTTAGGTTCATTTGAGTAATAAAGGCTGAATCATGGGGGCTTTAATTCTTAATCGCTGTGAGGATTGTTATCTGTGGGATGTGAGCTGTCTTAGTGGTATTCAATCAAGTGTCCACTTAGCCGTGACCAGAAGTAATTGCTCCCAAGTGGGTTGCACAATGACCTGTTAATACTTGCTTTGACCCTGTGACCTTGTCTGCCCCATTGTTTAGGATTTTATAGCAAGCGAGTCTGCATTTCTGTGGGGTCAAGTAGATATCTGAGGTCAAACATTTTCTGATTACTACACAGCATACACTGTAAGTCTGTGGAGTTGTTGCACAGCGATAGTCGCCGCTTCAGAGCAGGACGCGCACGGTTTGGAAATTGTCTTCCTGAATGCATGTAAACAGTTTAATATTTTACCGAAAGAAGTTCATCTTGTAAATTAGGTATGAATAATACATTTGTAATTACTACTCGTGTCTTTAAACACTTGTGTCTTAATTGGCTTGGGTATTTTTCTAATGTATTTGCGTTTTGTCAGGGAAGTTCACTCTAGCTTGCAGAGATGGAGGGCGAGTGGCGTGGCGGGGGGACGGCTGCGTCCCGCTCCCCTCGGGCACGGGGGCTTTGTCCCAGTGCTTCTGGATCGACGAGGGTGGGGAACGCTTCCAAGAGGCCTTTGAGTGCTGGTGTGGACTGTTTTATGTGCTTCTCTCCCAGCCATCCAGAATTAATGAGACCTACTTGTTGATGATAGTCGGGATGTCCCGTATTAATTTATTGGCCGTGTTTAAATGTTGCTGAAAATGTGGTCATATTGGGTAGTAATTTGCAGGGGGGCTTGCCGCATTGTGTAGCTGAAAAGCAGTATTTTTCTTAGCAGTGTGTCTGGAAAACAGTGCAGTTGTACAAACAAAGCCTTGATATTGTTTGTAGCACTACTCCCTCTTTTCATGTTGTGTTTACCGAGTTCACTAGCCAAAACACTTCTGCGCACTCTTCAGCCTTGTAGGTCATCTTTGCTCTAAAAAAAACGTATATGCCCATCTCTCCACACAGCATCCTACGGAAAATATTTTGATCTTCATTGCCTGAGCGGGACTGGTGGGATGACACAAAGCAGTTGGATTATGATATAGTTTGGGGACAAACACAGCTAATGTTCGTGTGAGAGAAGCAGACTATAGTCTACTGAGTAAGCAAGAAATGAGTGTGAGAGGGAAAACTATATAGCATATGTGGGGAAAAAAACAAAACAGTGACTCTCTTTCTACTGCCAGGATATTTAAAAACAAACAAACAAGAAAGCATAGTGAAGCAAAACGCGCCTTGCAACCAAGCGAACCCGTGGATTTCTCTTACTATGTGTGAGGCCGTACATGACATTGTTGAGGTCACACATGGATCTCCTCTTGCCCAAATGTCCTCGGGGAGGTTTGTGTCGAGTTTGGGGCAGTTGTCCCCAGCAGGACCTCTGGCACAGGGGAGGAAGATGCTGCTGTGGTTGTAACCTCCATGGGTGATGGGACTGTCTGAGATCACGTCGTGGTTGGTGCGGGACCTCGTAGGCCTTTTGTGGGTTGGTCACGGAGACTCTCAAGAGCTCCTTGTTGATTTGAATCTTTACCTTTTAAAACCACACGAAAACTGTGGCCTTTTGTGCCAAACCGTCTCTGAAGCCTTCTCTGCTGTGGGGGTCTGGGCATGGCGAGATTTATGGCAACGCCTCCCTGCGCAGCCTGTTGGCATTCAATCATCTAGGACAGTGCCATTGTCCTCCATGAGCTGATGACATGTTTCCAGTGCAGGCCACAGCACAGATGTGCGGTCGCATTTCCCCTCTCAGAAACTGTGATCTGAGGCACTCCCGGCGTTAAACAGCCCCGGATGCTGTGGCTGTCCTCTGGGCCGTCCACCTCGGCCTTCCCACCACAGCTGGGCTGAGGAGAGGGCCTCCCCTCGGATCTCCTCACGCTCTCTGGAGAATGCAAGTTTGGGAGCCTGTGGGGGAGATTAAGGGGTTTGCATCGCGCGTTGCTAAAGGCCTGGTTGCCTCGTCAGATGGAGCTGCTCCTCGGGGGCCTGCAGAGAGCCAGGTAAGGTGGCCCAGGTGTCAGGAGCCGTGGTCTCCTCACGCCGCTGAGCGAGGAGGGTGAGACTGGGAGGGCGCCAGAAATGCAGAAGTTCTCACCAGATGCGTATTTTAGGGTTGACGGTAAGGAAAGAAGTGTATCATCATTCTCTCTTAACAGTTAGTCAGGGCTGGGGCATTTCTTGTAAAGACCCCGTGACTAACAGCGCGGTGGGAAGTCCAGAGGGCTTCATGAACTTAACGATGAGGTTTTTCAGTGCCTTCCTTGAGGTAGATGCAATTTTCACAAAAAAAATTATGTTCTCTTTACTCCCCTTTCTGTTAAGAGGGGAAAGAAAAAGTTCATCTTGAAAACCTGAGTATGCAAAGCCTCTCACACGATACGCTTTGCTTCCTACCCAGCCTGGGTGCTCTGGGTCCCCGTGTGCTGGCACTGCCTGCAGCCGAGCACTGGGAGGGACGTGCTTTTGGTGGAAGGTTCTTGTGCCGAGTCCAGAATAAACACAGCATTTCTTAACTTCTGTAAGGAATGCAAGCAGATGCCACGGAAATGAAAGATCCTGTTTAACACTGATATTGCAACCTTGATCTTTTTTTTTTTTTTTTTTGAGTTGAAATGTGGGAAAACATCGTAAGATGTTGCAGAGGGTTTTTGGAAAGCCTGTGTTTCACACGCGCTCGGGTTTGTGCAATGCCTTTGTAGGTGGTGTGTGGTTTGTGTCAATCATCAGTCAGGTGCTAATGGTGATAGAGCTGCGTGCAGCCTCTGAACCCGACACCTCGCGCACTGATCTTCGCAAACACGTTTATACAAGCTGGGGGACTGCAGGCTTGTATCCACACTTCCCTTTCATACTTCAGGAGAAGGCAGAATACCGCTTCTGCAGCATCCTCAGACGTGTTCCTCGGTCCTTCCTTAGCCTTGATACCAATTCAGCCGTTTCATCTTTTCCCCAGCAGACTAAGCAACAGCACAGATTGGCTGTTATAATTAATTTTGTGCAGGAAGCACGAGTGTAATGTTTTGAAACCTCCTGATTTTCGCTCTTGTTAAAGAGGACGCTCCTTGCAGACCTTTACTGGTCTTCCAGTAAGGGAAAAATTGACACTTTTCATGGGGCTGGATGTGGGTTTGGCAAAGAAATTGTAGGGGATCGGTGTACCTGACTCACCAGATGGAGGTTGTAGCAGCTTTTAAATGAGTTTGTTGCTGGGGCAATTTGTGCCCATGGCTTTTGTGTTCTTCCTGTCACAACTGGATGCTGCGTGCTGCTCTTCTGAATCCACCACCGAGAGCATGTTATAAGAAAGGGAAACTCCCATGTCAGCCCAGTAATATCAGTGTGTCATGGTGACACCATGCACTCTCAGGGCTCTATACCTTCTCTAATTCTTTTGTTGATTTTAATTATTTTTTTTTGAAACACCATGTATCTATTAGCGTGGTCCTAGAGCGCCTTGCAGAGCTGCTCCTGCCAAACAGTGAGCAGTCCTAAGAGTTGTTAAAACTTTAAATGAGAAGTAGAGGTGCTCGGCAATTCTCAGAAGTGTTCGGCACCTTCCAGGATAGAGCAATTTAGAAAAGAAAAAAAAAAAAGAAAAAACAACACACAACAAAAAACATGAGATGTAGTTATGCAAATTATGACCTTTAAATGCATTTTATATTTGGATTGAAGTTGCTAACGCATTCTTTCCAAGTTCTGTTTTCCAGCATGATTCTGCTTTGGGTGCTTCTCTTTGTATCGGTGGAGCGGAGCGGTGCCTTCCCGCGGAGGGAAAGCAGGACACGGTGCCTCCGAAAAGCAGCCGCCGCCCTCCGGGACGGGCAGCGCATCACTTAGCGAGGAGTCTGAATAGGTGGATTTTAATTTCTCTGGAGGGTCTGACCATGTTAACTAGATGGCAGATTCCTCATTAGCTAGATGGATTAAAATTTGTATCATGGCTGATGCCTATCCTGACTAATACGTGTAAGTAACAGCTCGTTCTACTAGAGCTATTGGACGTGGCTTGGGTGGAGGAGAGGAATTGGCTTCTGCAGAGGATATTTGCAGAAAGTCACATTTCCACCATATGTTAGCAGGAGTCTCTTTGGATGCAGGTTTTGGATAGAGTCCCCTGTGTTGCTGTAATCTGGTTTGTCCTTTTTCTACCACTAGTTCTGAATCATACCAACTACTTGGACTCTGGTGCGTGTTTCCTTGAAGGACAGTGGGAATATTTCTGCTGGCTCAGCTGCCTTTCACCTATTATTTCATCTCGATGAAGAAGTAAGGTCTAGGGGACTGAAGGAGAAATTTTGTGTCTGTCAGAAGTGAGAAGGGCTGCAAAAAAAAATCCCAAATTTCTGCCCAATTAAAAAAAAAAAAAAAAGGTACCACAAACCTCATCAATCCTGATTTAGGTCTGGCTTTTGACAAATCATTATGTGGGAAGGGAAATATCCCTTTAATTTTTAATAGCTTTGCAGTGAAGTTTTATTAGGCAATAATCTGGTTCCTGAGTGGATAAAAGATAAGGTTGAGGGCCAAGTAATTTTTTCCCCTCCTGTGCAATTGGGAAAGGGAGAGAGGGGTCATGGTGAGACGGCTGCCTTACGAAACTCAAAGCAGCATCCTTCTCTGTGCCACAAGCATACAGAATGCTTCCAAATGGATATTTACAACATAAATATGTTCAGGATGTGGGTAGCGAGAGAAGTGTGGGAATAGACGCGAAGGTGCATGGGAGTGGGGATGCGAAGGGGGAGGTGTGAAGAGAGCCAGGAGAGTGTGATGCACATTTTGCAGATAACTTCTCTTCGTGTGCCTCCTTCCAGAGCCTGGGTGTGGACTTCCTTCTCGTACCAGTGTATCCTGGGGTTTTCTGTGCAGCACAATGAGGTTCTCGTACCCATCTGTTGGCTAATGTCACCGCATCGTTATTTCCCAAGTAGTTTTATTGTCAGGGAACAGCAGCTGATAGTAAGGCTGGAGCAGTCAAGTAGCTCCATTTGTAGTTTTCTTCATTGTGGTTGGTGTTTCCTGAAGTATTTCTCAGGCACCGCATGCAGTAGACATTTCACTGGCACTTAATAAAGCAGTATAGGGCGCTCCTCGATAATATAATCCTTATGCCAGCCCGGTTGCTAAACCCATGAGTCCCTCAGGCAGTAGTAGACAACTACTCTTGGCGTTGTTGCTTGTTTTACTGTTGTCTCGGATGACTAGGCAGCGTTTCTGTGATTTTAAGGCAGCGTGTTATTGCCAGTATCTGGGATGAAATTACCACTTACAGATGTAGAGGTGAAAATCTGACTCCCGTCGGCTGCCGAGCAGCACCGAGCATCGCTGGCTCGGGGGAGGCTGGCGGCGTGGAGCACCTACGGCGCGCGGGTCGTTTCGGCTTGCGCTGAGTACCAGGAATGAGCATCTGGCCCCTTCTTGTCTTTTTTTTTAACATCTGCTTGCCTGATTGTTTTCTTTTTTTTTTTTTTTTTTTCCTGTGGCTCTTTTAATTTGTGGTGAATGTGTATTTAATGTAAGTAAGATGTTAGCTTCTGTCTAGTTTTTCAGCAAGCATTCCAGTAATTACTGGAGTACCTTTGAATGCTACAGCTGCTATTTCTAAGTTAAGGAATCACATTTTCCAAGCGTTTATAACTGAATTCACATGGGTAAAACTTGGCATTCAGATCGCCGGCCCACATATCTTATTTTGTCTTGATCCTTTATGGGAGCATATCAGCTTTGTGTTTGATTAAATGGTAAAAACGGCTTCTCGCTGCTTTGGGTGGGCTTGGAGTAATACTGCTTTGTGGAACCGTTTTAATTAAGAAAAGAAATAAATACCGATTTGGGCCTTGAAATTATTTGTTTGTAGTTACTACTGTGGGATGGTGTCTTTTATTTAATTATTATTTATTTTTTCCCCTTCTCTCTGTCCTCCTTACCCTTTAATACTGTGAGGGAGTTGCTCTTGTTTTAACGTTACTCGTTGGTATCTCTGTGAGGAGCTCCTCACAACGCGGTTTGATTCCTTCTCTGCTGATGGCAGGAAATGCCTTCGTGCCAGAGGATGCTGGCCGAGGCCAGGCTTCCCCCCTCACCCGCAGCAATATTAACTCGGCTTTTCCAAGTGCTCCTGGAGAGCAGCGTGCCCGGTTCCTGTTAACTGGGGGGGGGGGGGGGGGGTGAAAAAAAAAAGAAAAAAAAGGCTATGATTTAAAATTCCCCGTTTTTTTCTTTGCAAATGCCAGCATTATGTGTGCAGGCTTGTGGTGACCTGCGGATTGCCTGCACCGGCGGCAGCGCTTTGGTTTGCGCTGTTTGAAAGCACGGTGCTGGTTCTGAGGGTGTCCCAGTGCTGCCATCACAGCCCCAGCCCCATCTGCATCACCAAGTGGCTGACTCGCTCTCTTTCTCTCTCTCTCCCCCTTTTTTCTTCTTAGGCTGTGAAGTCTGGTCTAGTGGAAATACGATCTTTGCATTGCCACGGCCAGAGACACGTATTTTATTTTTGAAACTCTTTTCTGACACTTACAAGTTGAAAAGTAATGAGCAAAAAAAATACATATATATAGGAAGAGTTGTGAAATTTGACCTCCGAATATACAGAGTAGATGTGATAGTTACAGAGGTTTTCTTTGGAGGAAATAAGGTACATTGCGCGGTTTGTATCTACGGGCAGGTACGCTAAATGTAGGGCAGAGGAGTGGAACAATGAACCTAAACTGATGGAGCTGGTAGAGCTGAGTACTTCAGTAAATTATATTATTTGGTAACAGGAATTTTGTGAAAAGCCTTAGTCTTCCAATAGAAGTCTGAGAATACTGCCGTTCTTAATTAACTACCAATATTAATTTATGTCACTGTTATTGGCAACGGTTTTGCTCACACTTTAATATTTGAGCTGCTTAACTCTTCGTTGTGGCAAATGTCCCTTTAATAGGACACATAAAATGATGTTCCACAAGTAATTGTGCTTTAATTACAATTCGGGAGAGAAATCTATCCGAAATCAGGAGAGAGATGCTGGATTTGGTCCTGAGCTCAGATTTTGTTGGCGTAGGGCTTGCAGTCACTGATGTCTCTGGGCCCTGGGGTACATCAGAGCAGTGCTGTCCCCTGCGCTTTGCCCAGCGCTTACCTGGGTCCCAGAGAAGTGTGTGTGAGCGTGGGGACAGATTTCTTGATCAGGGTCACACGTGGTTGGAGCTGATGGTGGGGTTGAACAAATGACTGTCCCACGAGGCGTTTGTGGGGCTGCCCGTGCCCGACACGAGCAGAATAACCCCAAACACGCTTCTTGCTCCTCTGCGCAATAGCCTTGTGCGGCGCGTACGGGTGGGCTCCTCGTCCCGTGGCCAGGACCTGCAGGTGAAGCATCCAGACAGGGCTGTGGATTTTGGCTTAGCCCTCCTCGGCGTTTCAAGAGCCGCTTGAACTTAAGGAATCCGTCCCTCTGGAATTCGGTAAACTCACCGAGCCCCGCAGGTCTGCCTCTCCATCAGTGTGCTCCCGCCTGCTCGCCGTCTTCGCTGCGGTGCCGGCGGAGCCGCTGGCGTGTCGGGGGGGACAGCTCTGTGATTAATGGCACCGCTTGTGGGCTTGCCGTCGGGAGCTCCTTATCAGCCGCCCCGCGAAGCCCCCGCGGCCGTGCGCGGAGCGTGGCGGCGGGGAAATGCCGCCCTCCTCGCCCGGGAGTTAGGGCAGGTCGGCCGGCTGCTCTGTGGTTTGTTGTGTCTGGTTTGGTTCCTACTTTTCAAGTTGCAGTTGTATTTGGTCATTTGAGGCTTATTTTCAGAGTCTGGCCAAGCCAGCAGGATCCCCGTGCGCTGCAGGGGAACATAAAACATCAGCCTTTAAGCTGGAGTGCTCAGCAGATAAGGATTTTAAGTCTCTTGCATCGTGCACTGTGTCTTATGGGCTTATTTAGTATACTCCATTTGATTTAATTTAGATATTGAATAAGGAGAAGCACTTCAGGAGCCAGAAAAAAGTATCGCCTCCTCTTTCCCCGTTTCCTAACAGACAAAATGGCTGGAAGGGCTGATTTGGGCTGGGATTACATCGATTTCATTGTAAAAAGTAACAGGGTGTTTTCAAACCGCTTAAAAATCATGTTACGCTTTATCTGTACTGCTAAGTTTTCAAAAAGCGGGCAAGAATCCATTGGGCTTTTGTTTTATTTTTGCTTTTCCGTGACTGAACGTAAAGAATAACTCGTGGACCTTTGCAAAGGTTAGGAAGTTACACAATCTGCCCGCCGGTGGCCGGTGGCTCTGCCAGCGCTCTCCCCCTTCCCGTAAACACAGACGAGAATTGTGACCGGGCTGCTACGCGTCAGCATGCACGCTGATGGGGAGACGTTTGTCGCGCTGAAAGGTTTGGGTTTGCTGCTCGTTCGCGTTGGCAGGGCGGAGAGCTGCCTGGGAACAGGAGGGGACGGGGGGCAAGTGCGGGGACGCCGCTCGCCCGCGGTGGCGCGGTGCGGGTGGCCCCGCTGCCGGGGCGGTGTCGAGCGGCTCCTGTCCGCACACAGCGTGGATGGGAAGGAGAAGGAACAGAAAACCCACCACAAATGTCTTACCGAGGCAATAGGATGAGCGAAATCCCTCCGTGGTGAAGGCAGCGTGCCTGGGAGGTTTGAGGAGTCACTGGGGTTGTTTGCGTCACCGGCTGGCCGTGGTACACGCGAGGTTCATTTCTGTGTGCCCTTCGCTGAACGCCTCCCAAGCAACGCTTGCAAAAAAATGCATTTGGATGCTGATCAATCTGCACGCTCAGATAACCTTTTATTTGAGAATATTAATTATTGCATGGGTCTGCAGTGCTGTGGAGTAATGGCAGTAGGGCATTCTCTCAGCCAGTGGCAGCCTGGAGGATCTTCAGAGTGGGTGAAAATCATCCCAGAAGTATGTTTAAAAAAAGACAGGGAGAGAAAAAAAAAAAAAAAAGGAAAGAAAAGCAGGCCTCCCAAAAGCTGTGGTGGAACCCAGTATTAGCAAATGCTTCTAGGAAGTTTGACTGAGAGCCATATGGCAGTGTGGAGAGTATTATCCGCTGCTCCAAAAGTTGGTCTCTGAATCAGCCTATTGACTTCAACAGCACTTAATCATGTGTTTTAGTTCTCCTTTGAAAAGGGTTGCATTCCTGAATCATGTCCTCTGATTTTAACCACTAGACGGTACTTTGTTTTGTGGTAGCAGACAAGTCCAGTCATATTTCTGTGACTAAGTGTGCAAGTTTTGACTGCACCGCTGGTGAAGTATGCTGGTGAATATTCTTCCTCTTATCGAAATCTAAACGTGTGCCGCTGTCCTTGATTTTTGGGCTGAAATTCGCTGTCTTCTGTGATGCGGCTGGTGGGACACAGCAGGATACTGTGCAATTTTCGACACTCATCTGCAGAGCGATGCAGATGCTGCCTGCTACGTGTGATGTAAATAAACACGGGGGAAACCAGTGAGCTCAAAATACTGCCCTGAATTCTGCTTTCAAAAGCCCCGAGTGGTGTTGGAGGTGATTGAATCCATCCACTAAAACAAGAACCAGTTGTGCCAGGCCAGCCCGGGGTTGTGTTTGGATGCTGCACTACATCCTGGGTGCTCGCGGGTTGCTGTGCTGCGTTGGGGCTGAACTGCGCTCCACCTTTGTTTTGGGCCGCTCTGCTGGGCAAGCGGCTAGCAAGGAAAAGAGGAGGAAATCAGGTGAGGTTGCAATTAACTGCAGCTGTTAGGGATTTAAATCAGCGAGGTGTCAGCCCCGCGCTGCTCTGAAGTGAGGCTGGGAGGCACCTGGGCACTGCGGGTACGTGCTTAGCCCTGCGGCACCTCGAGGGAGGAGGAAGAGGAAGAGGAGGATGCTTGCTGGGATGTGCCAAACTTTTCTCCTGGACAAAAGAGCACGTATACTGCTCTGCTGGGGAGGCGTGAAAGAAATGGGTGGGTTTGTGCCTCTTTGGGGATGTACTAGGCTGTGGCCATCGTGTCCCTGTCCCGGTGCCAGTGCACGCGCAGAGCTGATGGACGCGGCCCGCGGGCTGCAGAGGTAGGATGCAGGTGAGCGTTGTTCCCGGCTGCCCATGGTCTTTCCTCTCTGTGGGCTGAAAGAGGGCGTCCCCAGCGCTTCTTGCTGCAGTCTGTCCCCCGTTAAAATGGGCAGCCCCGGTGCTGCTACCTGACCTGGCACGCAGAGGGGACAACACACCGTCCCCGCCGGTTGCGGGGAGAGGGCGGCTGTGCTTCACTTCGGTCCGTACCAGTCGTCGTGTTTCAGCAGAATTTTTTGTCTCACCTTTGTGTTTTTCCAGCGAAAGCGCTTTTTACTTCCCAACTTTCAACATCTGGAATTCGGTTTCAGTTTATTAAAAAAAAAAAAAAAAAAAAATTCAGAATCTGCAGTCTGCATGAAACACTGATGGCGTTGCGCTTGCCCGCGGTTTTTTAGCTTTAATTTTGTATCCTTCCTAAATGCCACAAGTCTGGAGTAGCTGCACATTCAGTAGCTGCTGTTTTCTTCTTTGGCTTAGCCTTAACCATTTATTTTTTTGATTATTTTTCCCCTTAGACACTTTTCTAATTGGGGATAATACCAAACTGATTAATCAAATTAAGCAGGAGAGCAAAGTGGCTGATGCACAAAGCCGTGTGTAGCTGCTGTCGGTGCAGCCACGTCTTGCTGGAGCTGCTGCTGCTTAGTGGGCCTCTCAGGCTTTTTTTTTTCCTTTTTTTTTTTCTTTTTTTTAATAAGGTACTGTGTAGATCCCATTGACTTCAATTGTTGATTGGGATGCCTGACAGCCGGGAAATTAAGCCCCTGCTTTGTGACCGAGTTGAAGGCCAGATTTTGAAGGATTTTCAAATGCTTAGCACCAATAATTGGTGTTAGGTATTTTTTGGAAAAAGTTCAATTCTCATTTGGACATCTAAATAGGGGTGAGAGATTATGATACTTGTAGCGACTGGTGTTACTGGGATATGATGAAGGTTTTTCTGCAGAACCTGGCACCAAATGAGCTAGTTATTTTCCTGTCAAAATAAGAGCTTTGTTCTTTTGCGTTCCTACTTTATTTGCCGACGCTGAGCGTTTCTGCAAATTCTGATCCTGGAGGAGAAACTTCCCTGCTTCTGCCTCATTTTTATGTGTTTTCTGCGGTGTTTTTCCAGGGGAGGGGGAGCAAAATGAGTCGAGTAAATCAGACAACTGTTGGAAAAAAGGGGACATGCAAAATCAAGTGTTCTACTTGCGTAATCTGTTTAACACCAGCGAGCCACAGAGCCTTGTGGGACACGGGAATAAAAGGAACATCTGTGCAGGCCACATGGCACGCTCCGGAGGAGTCCTCCATCCCAAGCAGCTCTGCTCTATTTGCAAATAAAAGCTCCAACCAACATCAAAAAGTTGAGGTGGATCCCAGCTGAAAGGGGAGAACAAATGTTACCTCTCGCTGCAGCGAAGTGCCCCCAGCCAGCAGCCTCCCTAGTCTTTTTAAGGGTGTTTTGGGCATGTGCTTCTGGTGGCAATTGATGTGTTTGTTTGTTTGTTTTTTTAAAAAAGTTGTTTATTTTGGAGACATATCTGGGTTGGAAAATTTTTGGAAATTTCTGAGCTTCTGAAGCTACAATCAAATACAGGTATACGAGATTGAAATAAGAACGGGGACGATGCTCTTCTGTGTTTTTCTGTTTGCTTGTTTGTTTTAAATTTTTCTCTGTTTCTGCTCCCATTGAACGTCCTGGTAACCCATCTGGCAAAGGAGCTGCAGAGATCCGAAGGCTTTCCAGGCTGCTGCAGGCGGCGTGTTTGGTAAACAGCCCCATCAGCAGGTGGGGCCCCGGGGAGCCGCAGCTGCTCCGGCCCCGCTCCCCTGGGTGCTCCCGGACTCGGGGATGGCTCCAGGGGAGGACAAACAAGCGTTTTGCCTCCGCTTGCAACCCATCAGGGCGCAGTACTTCTTGCAGGGCTGCATCCAGTCTGCAGCTTTGCATCCTCTAGGCAGGCTGTTTTGTTTTTAACAGGGTCGTGCATCGGCAAGCTGGGTAGTCTGTACCAAGCAGGCACGTATTTTTTAATATGTAAATAGGAAAGGATGCTGATTTCATCTCTATTCCAATGTACCCAGGGCGGCAATAACGCTTTTTTAAAATCTCTGCGAAACAGATTGTACATGGCAAAATTAATGTCGCAACTCTCCAAGTATTTTCTCTAAAATATTTGAATTTTTGCATTTATTGTGCTGCTTGTTTGAGATAGCGAACGATATCAGCCATGTATTCAAAGCTTAATTGGTGGAACACAGATTTATCCTAATTTAAAACAGTCGCTTAAAAACAGTTTTGTATATATGTATACATGGGCACAACTTTTCCTACAGTTGTCTGTTTTGGAGCGGTCTCGTAGGCACCGATGTACGAGTTGAACCTGTTTTCTTTCGTGCAACATGGCTTTAAGAAACGATCAGTAAAGCAGTGTTTTGTACTCTCATTGCAGTCAATAAACATCCTAATGCGAGTGGCGCGTGAGATGATTGAAGCTTTACCTTTGATCGGGCTTTGAAAGGTATCATGCAAAATATAGCCCAGGGTGTAAGTGCCTGTGGATGTCTTTTTTCCCCCGGTGTTGGTCTCCTGGCCGCGTGGTTGTGTTTGAGTTAACATCGGTTTTGTCCTGCCTGCTGCAGAAAGTGTGCTCCAGGTTGGGTTTGGAGCCCCGGAGCATCGGGACGGGCACAGTTCCTTGTGCCATAATGTAAGCTCTTGACAGCTCCTTAAATGCACGAAATACTGCAGCCTGTTCTGCAGTTTGACGTAGGAAACAGTGATCTTGGTTGCTTCGCCTCCTCCCGAGGTCCCTTCCAAACCTTGCCATGCTGTGACTCTGTGAAACGTGCCGGGAGCAGCCAGACCGTGGGGAGGAGAGGGAAGAGGGCTGGGAGCACCAGGAAGGGCGGTGGGGCTGAGCTCACGCTGGTGAGATGAAGCCCGCAGTGGTCCACCAGGTCGTCTGCCACTGCTGCCCCTGAGGTGGAAGTAGTGAAATATTAAAACTTGTCTTTCGAATCTGTTCAATATTGAGAAGATTAATTTTTGTTGGGGGCAGATTAATAGGTTTCCTATTCTGATTAATCCAGTGATAATAGAAACGATGTGATTGCTGGAATTAATGAAGCCCAGATTCACGTTCCAAGATTTGATTGACTCTGAGCTCCAGCTACACAGAAGCTGCTGCATCTCATCACCCCTTATTCAGCTGGCGCCTTCGCAGGATCCGTACGGGAGTGAGGCGGTGCAGGAGAAAATCCGTCCTGGAGGTCACATCGGGGAACCTGCTGGGGGAGAAGTTTGTCAGAGCGGCGCAGTTTTGCTCGCACCGCAGCTTTATTGGAGTTTGCTGTTTTTAACCCGGCAGGCTATTTTTGTGAAACTCGTCGGAAAGGAGTGTCCAATTCAGACGTGTGGGCGCATCATTAGAAGCTTCAATTTGTCAATGCCAGATCGAACTCGAGTGCGTGGGTAGATCATTAAAGGCTTCAGTTTATCAGAGCCGATCTATTCCCTGTTCCTCTCCCTCCTCCACCCTTCCCCTCCCCAGAACACGGGGTGTCCCTGCGCTGCGGCCCGTGGGGTGCCCCGGGGCCACGCCGGGCTCCTCCTGGCAAGCAGCCGCCGTGCCTGGCTCCGTCAGGAGCTGGCGGGGAGGAAACGTTTTGTGGAGTGTTTTGGTGAGGTCAGTTCTTGGTGGCATAAGAAAAATCCCTTTTTCCAGGCGTGCCATCAAAGCGCAGGCCCGGCTGGGGCGCGATGTCCTCACCTCGTCCCGGTGCTGCCCACCATGGCCCTCACCTGCTGCAGGCCGAACCTATTATTTAGTCAACTCCCTTCGCCTCACAAATCTCACAACTTGAAATCTTTTGAGCAAGCATTAGCCAAAATGAGCCCCGATTCCTCATCTTTCAAACGGGGCTAATAATCCTGTCCTTCCCTACAGCCGTACCGTGGCTCAGGCCTGCAGAGCAGTCGCGTACTGAGGTGCAGCAGGTCAGCCGGGGAAAGCTTGCCCCAACACGTGTAGATGCGGCTTTCTGCTCGGCTACATACCCATCTGCGTATCTGTCATCGAGCGCGGCGATAAACCCAGCCTCGGCTCTGTGTTCCTGACACCGCTCCGTTGCTCCTCCGAAGCGCTCCGCTCCTCATGAATAAAGTAGCGCTGCTGCGAGCTGCGGGTCGCTGTCTGCGGGCAGGTATTTCGGAGCCTCTGAGGCGTCGCGTTTAGCATAAGTGGTGTTCGAAAACCCCTTTTTGGATCTGTTTTTATTGCGTAGCACAGTTTTATAATAAGGTCGCATAATCCCTGTGTTTAGGTTTCTGAACTGTTGTGATCTTCTTTGAGCCGTGGTAATGCATTCAGTCAAGGAGGGGAGAAAGCCCGGAGGCCGGAGAAGAACCTTTTTTTTTTTAATTTTTTTTTTTGTCTTATGAAATTCCGTGCAGTCGTTGCTAAGACAGAAGCTTCCAGATGTTCCTCAGGACGGCGGCAGGGGGCTGCAGGAACCATTAACTCCGTGAGGTCGGGTTCTCACCACCACCAAAGCGCTGGTGGCCGTGGCAGGGCTGGGAGCAGCCACCGCGCTGGGGACACTACGGAGGGAGAAGACCGGGCAATCAGGGGGCTGGAGGCACCGTGTGCCATCTTAGCCTTCATTTTTGTTTCCTACACCAGTCCCCCAGGATGCTTTCCTCTGTTGCAAAGTTTCTTTTCTCCTCGGAGGTCGTTGCCTCAGGTCCCTGGTGCGCAGAGGCTCTCCCAGGCGTGCATGGAGGCAGCGAGCGCCCTCCCATCTGAGCTGCTGCTTAAATCCCGTGTGAGCTGGTGGGCACAGCGTTCGGGTACCACAGCCCCCTGCTCGTACGCCTGAGGATCAGCTTGTACGCAGCGTGGATGTTTTGTCGACGGAGAACATATACATCTCTTTTACAACACCCTTATTAGTAAAGCGGATGTTTAATTTGTGCAGCGACAGCTTCCTCTAAGCTAAGCTTAAACTCAATCTGTGTTACTAATAGCTGGGGAAAAAAACATACTAATTGGTGTTTCTTAACTGATGTTTGCAAATTTTGCCTTTTCACCCTGAACATCAAATGGTTCTTATATGTGTTTTTCCTTATCTCAGAGGAAAGATTATTGCTAACAAGAGATCCTACATTTTGTTAAGGTTTTATCGGGATGCGGTGAGCGCAGGCAGAGAGTAAATACTTCAGAAATTCAGACTGTTATATTTTGATAATGCAAAGTAGGTTAAAGTATCCGAATTTCGTGAAACAGTGCAGTGTTTTTGAGCAGAATATGAATTTGGATGGTGACACATTTTGGTATTTAGGATGAACATAAACTTGCCTGTCGGAAGGAGCAAATTGCAAGTCTGAAATAACAGCATCTTTTAAAACCTTTCTTAATACTGCATGTTTCAATTTAATTTAAAGCAAAATAAATTCCACTGTGTGATAGAGTAATGTTTGATATGTAGAAATATTCCTGTAACGCTCCCCACACCTCCAGCGCCTGTAACTGCCTTTTATTTTCAAAGGAAAATGGTAGGCTTTGATATGATTCTAACTAAGTGAAGTTTTAAAACATGTTTTTGTCTTTCAGTCTCCCGAGAACATTTTTTCTGAGTGATTCCAGCTTCCAGACACATTTGCCATGATAAGGGTTTCGATCCTTTCCCATATTTGCCCTGAGTCATGAGTGGATATGTGTGATGCCTGCAAGTAAAACTGGTGAGTCACCAAATCCAAGTTTGCAATAACTCTCACTTATTCTTTCTTACAGTCTCTCTTTCCCTTGCCCTTTTTTAATGGTGGGGATTTTTTGGGTTTCTTCTTTGTATTGCCTATGCTTAAAAGCAAGTCACCACTATCCCTAACTGACACCACCCCCTCAAAAGAAAAAAAAAAAAAGACGTCAATTGTATTGAAATCTCCATGGTATCAAGTATTATCAATACAGGAAAAAAACCTCCCTTCCTTTATGTCTTCCCGACGTCCCCCCAAGTCCTTGGTGAAGATGTGAGGGCTTCCGTGGTGAAACTGGAGTTCAGCGATGCAAAGCCGCTGCCCGGGACTGAAGCCTGGCAGGCAGATGGGGTTTAAACATGCTTGTGTGTGCAATTCATGTAATGATTAAATATGAATATGGAGAGGCCTCCTCTCCATCATGTGTCAGAGGCTTTGCTCTCAGAGGAGCCATTGCCAACAAATAATTAGCTCCGCCGCTTGCTGCACTTACATCCCAGTGACAAAATGGTGTCACTGGTACACAGGAGAGCCGGCCCTTCACGTGCGCCTGCCCACGAGGCCTGGCCGCCTTCCTTGCAGGGGAACAAAGGGAGAAACCCTCCGGTAGGCAAGCCGGGCTGCTGTGTGTTGGGGCTTTGTCAGGCCTGAGAGGTGGCACGTCCTCTGTTAATTGCAGTCACCATTTGCCCCTGTCGTTAGCCAGTGGAGCTCCTGTCGGTCCCCTTTGTGCTGTGGTAGGGCAGTTGTGCCCGTCGTGGCCGGGCCCCGCAGCCTGTCACGGGGACACTTCCCTTGCCCTCTCCTCCTACCCCTGCTGCTCTTGCACCTTCACACCTATTTACTACGTGGGGAGAGAGGAGGGGCAATTATTTCTTCGTTAATCAGGAGACAAAGAGGTTGGGGAAAGAGCAACCATCAGACCTTACAGGAGAATTGGGAGATCTATGTAAGAAGTCTTTAAACACTATGAAATCTGGGTAATTAAATTCCATAGGAAATGGGTGAGCAAATTGTTTCTTCTTTTAAAATAAATTAGTGTTTCTGTTGTATTTCTAATATCCTTCTGTGTGTTAGAAAGTGCATTTCAATTCAGAGATTATAAAAACAGAGAAATTCACACATCAGTGAATTGTAATTTTTTTAAGTTTCCATTTTTTTTCTTTCTTTTTTTCTTTTTTTTTCCAGAGGTAGCATAATTACCATGTCATTTAGCAAAGATTATAATAGCTGTTCAGTTTTTACCGACTGGTGTAGTAAACAGTTGAATAAACCCATATGGCAGCTCAAAGTGTGCATGCAAGAGAAAGATTCTTACCATTTCCTTTATGTCTGAATCACCAACCTTGCTGATACGACTCAGATCCCCGAGCAGAGAGCAATCCCAGACTTCTCCAGTGATGCAAGAATTTCTCACTGCTCTGTAGCATGTGAATCAATTGATTTTAATCACGGTGGTTAGCTAATTAATTATTTCTTTGTCCCTGTGAAGTGTGCGTAGAAAACTTGGGGTTATATACAAAGCACGTGCCTCTCTTTAAAGCAGTCTGTGCATATACTTAGTACTTCTTTAATAATGGTAAATAATATCTGGAGTCCAAATCTTACTGTTCAGGTCACTGTTAAAGGTCAAGGCCTTGCTCAGCCTGGCATAGGCTAAGTGCAAAAACACAGGGTATTGCAATAGCCCCATGGCACTGCCTGTAATGGGACTTTGTGTCGGGTCTCAGCAGCAGCAAATGGAAGGACCGGGGTATTTGGAAGCATCCCCTTGACATAACACTTTGAGTTATGGAGGTACAGAGCCACGGCAGACCAGCATCCTGAGGAAAGACAAAGTGTTCGAGTTGTGTGCCCTCTGGATACCGTCAGTATTAAGACATAAAAGCAACCAAAAGGATTGTTAACTCTCTCCAAATGTTGGCTTGAACAACACCAAGAAAAAGACTTAGGCTATTCCCCATAAAATTCACTTACTTCCAGTTACCTTAAAATTTTCTTGTCACATAATAGCTTTAAAATATCTTCTGAATGCATTAGACTCTCGAGGTGCTTAAAAAATATTGCCAAATAATGCTAGGAAATGACCAAGCGTTGAGCAGTCCCACTGGAAAGGAGCAGTTGGCCAAAACCGGTGCTTATGCTCATCTTAACCCTGATGTATGGGCAGCCCTCTGCCATAATTCTATCAGGAGATGGTAAGTTGCCTAGCAATGTACTGACTGTAGAGGGTACGTGTTGAGCTAATTCAGTTTTTGTTCTCGTTTTCCTTGAGAGTTCAGCTTAAAGGAGTGATCCTTTCTCTGGCTGCAGCAAGTGCCACTTCTCGGTATTCTCTCTCGTTCCCCACTCGAGTGTCCCTGATGATGTCAGGAATTCATTCACAGCCTTGTGCGTTTTAGAAGTTTCCAGCTTATTGAGTAACCAAATGTGGTTTCTGCTGATTGTGTTGACTGAATACGTAGGGCCTTTCGGAGAGGCGAGAGCTTTATTTAAAGCGGAGCATCTAGTTGTATACCATTTTATGGCAGACAAAGGTCGTCTAGGGTAAGCAGCCAGAACAGTGAATTGCCTCATTGCAACACCTAGGAAAATGAGACAGAAAGATACGGTAAAAGGCTTTAACAAATTGCTCATCGTTATAAATTTCTAAAGCCCAGGAATTGGTGCTGTGTACGTTTTTAAATTGGAGATAACCATGCTTGTACAATAAATTGACTTAAGAAGGGAACAAATCAAGGTGATGGGGTGGTACTAAAAACCCCGTCGTGCAGCGCGGTGCTGCGCAGGCGAAGCTGGCGGCGTCGGCAGAGCCCTGCCAGGTCTGCGTGGCTGCTCCGTGCTCCTGCACCGCTCGCTGGGGACGTTTGCACCGGGTTTCCTGCTGCCCTGTCCTGCAGGGGTGCCCTGCTCCTGCCGCAGCGTGCTGGGTGCCTCTCCTCCCGCAGGGATCGTCCCTGGCTACAGCAGGACTTGGTTCTGCTGAAACTTTCCTGTCTGGAACTTTGTGCTCTGGGGGGGAGGAGAGAAGAAGCAATTTTAACAATTTAATATACTACATAATATGTTTTATAAGCTGGTGTGAATGCTCCTAAGTATTTTGGTCTTTTTTTCATAACACAATGAACCTAATATTGGTAAAAATACAGATCTTAGCTGCCACCATAAAGAGAGGCTAGATTTAATAAACAGTTATGAATGTTGGCAGCTGCCTATCAGATTGTATAACATCGGCTATAGCACATGAAGACAGTGTCAACTTACATTTTATCTCAGAAGTATTTTCAAAGCATTTATTTTGCTTTCTCTTGAGTCCTTAACCTAATTCAAGTTATATAATTGGCTGAATATTTTTCCACATAGCTAATTGGCTGGGTGCCAGCGTGGAAACCATTGTCTGACTTGATGATGATCAGAAATTAACATGACATTTGCGTGGTGGTAATGGAATACATTAGTAATGTAATTCATGACTGTAAGAAAGAGACCATCATCTCCCACCTCTGATCAGCAGGAGGGGCTGGGAGGATGATGAAATGCTCCCAGCAGGCACCTCACAGCAGTGGCTGGCCAATCTCTATGTCAAATTTAGTTTTAAATTCTTCAGACAAAGCTGTAATGCTTACCAATTAATTACTACAAATGTCAATTAAAAATCTACCAAATAATACAGTAAGATTAAATTTCAATTAAAAAAATTACATTTAACAAGGAAGATACAACATTATTTTAATGAATTCTGCTGAAGGTGACAGTTTATCTAGATATATTTATACCATGTAGGTGGATCTAAATTCATTGGATAATGTTAACCATGTTACTCCGTATACTTATTAGTTTTGAAAATTATTTCCACTTGGGCTGTGTCCTGGAGGAGATGGGGCATCAAGGGGCATTTCTCATCACCGGGATGAAGGGGAATTTCACGCCTTTTAAGTACAAATACATTCTCACACCTAAAATGAGGGCTTTGTTGTAGACTTTTACACCGGCGGAATTAGCGGCGTTTTTCATTGTTTGGCATTTATGAAACCAAACGCAGAGTTTTCGTTGTGGTGGTAGAACAAGCCGTAACTTTGCTATAAATATGGTGATTTACTCAGGACAGTTTTTCAAGTAATCCGTTTTGCCGTACGAACAATATCCATTATCCCAGTAAATCACTTAACAGGCAAAGATTTTGCTGTGCGAAGGTGGTGAACTGCAAGTCCTGAGCAGAGCTTTTATCTGCAAGGCTTCGCCCTGGCTTACGCTTAAATTAAATCTCCTAGTTGCTACTACGGATGCGTAAAGATCTGGTTTGGACCTGGAGTGGCGCAGCAGATGTCACACAGCGCGATGGAGCCGGGAGCCTCCGCGTGTACGACAGCGGCACCACGGATTCAGGGTGTTAGCCCTGCAAAGCGGCTCTTGTAGCTGGAGTTCTCTGTTGTGGGATTTGTTTTTATCCAGCAGGTCAGTTCCTGCGGGCTGGAGGTAGAAATGGCAGTGCTCCGGGAGCTGGTGGGCAGGGGAGAGCCTGCAGGCGTGCGTGCAGGCAGAGCTGGGCCGTGCAAGCGGCTCTCCCCACGGTGTTAAAGCACTGGTGAGCCAAGGCTTCTAAATATCATTTGAAGAACTACTTTCTCAGCTTCCTTGATTTTTTTTTTTTTTCGACGAGCATTTATTATGTTTTCACACCATCGTGTCAAAAATAGGTAAGAGGGAAGGCATAATTGAGGAAACAGATTTTGTGTGTCAAGCCAGCACTGAGAAAACGCACTCCCAGGGACCAGGAGGCTCCTTCTCCTTGCCATTGCTGTGTCTGCAGCCGTACATTTCAGCAGGTTTAAGTGTAGAATGAAAAAACAAACACAGAGACAGAAAAGCCAAAAACTACTAATGGCAGATTAAAGTACTGATAGCTACCTAGTAGACGGGCTTTGGTACCTTGTAGGTGTTCCAGCCTTGCCTATCGGTGGGTAAATGCTAGTAGCACGATCTCTGCCTCACTGTTGTTCAGATACCTTTGGGTATTGATAACAGCTTTACAGGATCATTCCTGCTTCTTGCTATTATCTGATAAAGCTATAATCAGCAGGAGATGGGAGACAGCCTTTTTTTTTTCCCCCATAAAGGCCTCAGGAAATGGATGCTGTGGAAGTGTAAGAGCAGCTGAAATGTTTTCTCACCAGTCCTCACAGACAGCAAGGTGATGGAGAGAAAGGTGGAGCAAGGCAGACTCATTTCCTCACCAGCAGCCAGAAAGCTTTAAATGAAGAGGCAGGGAGGGAAGAGTGGGAACATGTAACATCTTTCTACCAGGAGATAATGGTGTGAGGAGGCTGTGGGTTTGGGGCACCCACTGGTCGGGCAATTAGGTGGGCGCTGGAGCTGCTGCTCTTAAAAACCTGTCTTTCCAGGGGCTTTCAGCTCTGCACAGGGCCAGCCATTTTCTGATTCGAGCCCTGGGATGAAGCTCTTGCTCCAGCTGTTGTCTGAGAAGTGCTGTATGTGGGTACTGCAGGAGCCGAGCACCTCCATACCACAAGCGCTGGTGTGGTGGGGTGTTCCCGTGCAGCTTGTGGCCATCCAGAGCCCCCAGTATGGTGTTTGGTCTCCTCATTGGGGTGTCCCCGTGCAGCTTGTGGCCATCCGGAGCCCCCAGCGTGGTGTTTGGTCTCCTCATTGGGGTGTCCCCGTGCAGCTTGTGGCTATCCGGAGCCCCCAGCGTGGTGTTCGGTCTCCTCACAAGTTCTTACAGGTGGATTTCTGCCTTTGGCAGGGAAACGCTTTCCTCTTTCTACGAGAGTTGGCCAGACATCTTGAAGGAAGAGTGTCTTTGACTTTGGAAGAAATATTTATCTCTCTTAGTCTTTTCCTTTTCCTTAGTGTGAAGTTATGTCAGCTACATTACACTGAGGGAACGCTGAGCTGGGGGAGGATACTTTAATAAGCTGCCCTCTTGCTGCCAGTTTATTCCAAGCTTTCATCCGCTGATTTACATCCCATCTGAAGTAAAAATACCCAGACTTCAGTAGTTTGTTTACCTCAGCGTATATCACTGTGGGGCGACCCGAGGAGCTGTAAGAACCGCTCTGGCTGTGACATTTGCACGAGCCGCGAGGAAAGGTGAGAGCCGACAGA
Organism: Anser brachyrhynchus; assembly: GCF_964034855.1. Taxonomy (NCBI): domain Eukaryota; kingdom Metazoa; phylum Chordata; class Aves; order Anseriformes; family Anatidae; genus Anser; species Anser brachyrhynchus. Next base: position 4,513,339 of record NC_137705.1, read on the forward strand.
CGCCGCGCGCTGCGAAAAGGCAACAGGGTTTATTAAGTCTTCCTCGTACCGTGGTTTATAGTATTTAGACGAAAGCAAACGTCTCCGGGGAGGGCTTAGGAAGTGAGAGACTGGGGAGAGCTCTCCCAGCTGATGGCAGGTCCCGGCCCCTCCAGGAAGGCGTGGGAGGCCGCCCCGCCGGGCAGGCCCGCAGGGGTGTCCCGAGGAGCTGCTGCGGCCCAGGACGTGGACGTGAAGCACTTGCGTAGGACGAAGCCATCATCCTGTCATCGTGGTAATGCTCCCGAGGAGATAGCCTGAAATACTCTTTGTCTTCATTAATACCCCTTCCCAGCAGAGCCTTAAGAGATCATCCTCTCTTTCAGATATACAAGGAAACTGAATGCAGAGTTGTTTGTCAAGAAAATCCCATTTCTGTACGGTGGCTGTAAAACCCCAGATGCTGAGCGTACAGGGAGGCTGCTCTGTCATCAGCCGGCGGAGGGGAGAGTTGGAAATAAAAGCCAGGGGTAACTCCCTTCTGACAGGGGTGTGGTGGCTGTGTCTTCAAATGGCTTCGGGAGCCCGCCACGCCAAGCCTTTATGGATGTCGCTCTCACGAGCTAGGTAACAGATAAGTCCGAGCAAGGATATCTACATGAAAGGAAGACCTTTGCTCTAGGAAAATATCCATCGCTGCTTTTAACAGCACGGTTCGGGATCGCAGTGCGGAGCGTCTGAAGCGTTTTGGGTCCTTTTGTTGCGAAGGAGGCGCCGCGGGACCGGGGCTGCTCTTGAAGTCTCGCAAGCATTCAATATCCCATTGAGTGCGGGGCAGCAGGATGTGACCGCTGCAGAAAGAAAGGCGGCGTTCGGGGGCTTTATGCTTATTGTTTTCAGCAGAGCTGTACTGGAACCAATAAAGTCGCTGCCACCACTGCTTTGAGAAAAAGTGGCTACAGCTGAGAAAGAGAGAGGCAAAATTATGAATTAAAAAACCCAATGCCAAACCCATTATTTTGCTCTTGAAAAAAACATCTTAACTTTCCTGTCTTTTTCTTTCTTTTTTTTTTTTTTTTCTCCACACGGAGTGAATCTTTGGGACACTAATGTTCCACTGTCATGTTTGTTTAAAAATTGTTTTGACAGTGCTTTTCTGGGGTCAAATCCTGAAGTTTCTCTCCATGTGTTTCAGCTAGGCAAAACTCCCAGCGTCTCAACAGGGGCTTTTCCAACAGAGGGGAAGACTAATACTTCTCGATTTAATTGGGAATTTCATCTGAAGCAACAAAAGAGAGGCCCGGATTTTGAGTTTTTGGGTTTTGTTTTTTAAGTACCGCAGACTGGTGTCCGGCTGCCCGGCAGCACGGCTGCACGCGGGCTGGCTCTCGCCGTGGGTTCGGCGGGCAGAGCCCTCACCCGCACCCTGCCCTCGGTGCTCTCGGGGGTTTGGCCTTCACCTGGGATTTCCAGGCTTTTTGTGGGTTTAATTCCAGCCTTAATACTGCTTCAGTGTAATGTTTTCGTGGTTTAATGTTCTTGGAGTTTTTTTACAGTGTTTCTTTTAAATTCTGTCACTGAAGTGTATGAGAGTTGACAAGTGTAAATATGTAGTTAGACAATTTCAAAAGTGTATTATTTACTGATCGACCATAATGGCTCCAAAGGAGCCATTATACTCAATCATATCATGTCAGTCTGTGGCACTTATTATGATGGTAATATGGATATGCATATTATATTTTTTTTAAGCAAGAGAAGCGTTATTGTGCGTGTGTAAAAGCTGTTTTTAATTGTCAGTAATGCACTGAGCTTTTTTTTGATATCAAGATTTTAAACCACCTATGGCTACCAGCCTACAAAGCGTGGTAGCAAAGATCTGTGTTGATGTGCAGATGAAAAAAGCCATGCCTGGTATTTACAGCAATGTGACTGTGCGTGTCCTTAATGTGGCTCTTTTATGGCTTTATTAGATCCGAGGGCAACCTAGAACCCTAACCTGAGAGCTTGGCAGGTAAAAGCTTTCCGTTTTATCTCTGCAGCTTTCATCTGCTGCTGTAAGCTCTTTCCCTGACTTCCTAATTGTGTTTGTGACATTAGCAAATGGCTGGTCTGAAAATACCGTGCAGTGTAAGTCATGTTAATTCAGTGATCTTTTTTTAAGGTGTCACAGAAGATGTCTTTTTGTAGCGCTGGGGTAGAGAAAGGAGGAGAGAAGGCAGAATGAGAACATCGAACCGTATAAAATAAAAGAAAGAGACAAGCAGAGAGCTGGGAGTGCTAAATATGCTTCAGCCTTTCGGTAGAGCTGGTTTCCGTTGAGAAAGAGGTAGGAGATAGCGAGCAGTAGCTCGCTTGCTAGAAAATGTCCACGAGGCTTGTTGCGGAGAAGAAGGGAGGACAGCTCTGGTTGTAAGGGCTGGATGCGGGGAGCTGAGGTGCGAATCTGGCATGGGGCACGGCAAATCAATTGCGGAGCAATAATTAGAGGGAGGAGGAGGAATCAGAAGTGTTTCCCAACTTAGAAACGAGGATGTGACTGGCTCTAGCTGTTGCTACTCGGAGGTAGGGAAAGAATAAAGGAATCTGACTGCGCTGGGCAAAGTCCTCGCTGCAGAAGGCACAACCGAGGTGACATCCGCGTTGTGGATGGGGCACAGGAGAGAACCCAGCGTGGCCGAGGAGCGACGGACTGCAGCAGGGCAGTGCCACGTTGGCAGGAGCTGCGAGGGTGGCCCGGGCTCTGAGTCCTCCCTGGAGGTGGGAGAAGTTCTCCCTGACGTGGGGCTTGCACGGAGAGGTCCTGGCTGTTAGTGCTTGTATTTCAGTTGCAAAGCCTCAAAGCAGATGACTGCTTTGTCTTTCCTATTCAGACTTCAGCACTAGTTCTGCTTTGTTGCTCTGTTATCAGAGGAGTTATTTACACTGCTGTGAATGAAATTGGGCTAATTACTAGACAGCTATTTTTTCCCCTTATTCTAAAGAACCTTCCACTGGAAATGCATTTTGCTTTAAATATGGACAAATTAACCAAAAGATGCTAGAACGAGCCAATTTTGAGTAGTTCAGGGGTGGAAGGACACGTACACGTGATTTTGCAGATGATGCACCGATAAGAGATTTCCTTGCAACAGTTTCTAAAAGAATAGAAGTAACAAGGACTCGTAGTCATTTTTGCATTAATTCTAACTTGTCTCTTTCTAGAATTGTATTAAAACCATTTGTCCTCTTTTGAAATACTGAACAAAAAGCATAAAAGCGAGTAAATACCCTTTGACTCTTTCTGTCCTTGACCTACATAAACAACTGTATTCAGGCTCAGGACTGAGTCTTTTTTTTGTGAAAAGATGAGGGAAGGTTAAGCTTAATTATTTCTTTTGAGCTGCTTCTTATTTAGCAAAGTTAGTTGTTGAAGTCTCATCAGCTAAAACGTGAAATATCGGTGATATTTCTGCTGGCACCGTTAGTTTAATATTCCTAATAAATTGTGTAACTGCTCATTTGTGTAAGAGGATGGGGTTTCTGAAGCTGCAGTGCATTTGTACGCACACACGCACTAGCACACAACACTTGTTGATGATTCAGAGCAGGAGTAGAGTAATTCAGATCTTGGACTGCCTCACGTGTGATTGGCTTCCTTTCTGGGGGACTTATTTTAGGGAAAAATCAATGTCAACTGAAAAACATTCCATTCTGAAAAGACAAAAATTCCCCTACTTGTGAAAATGTGTCTTGGCAGCTGATTTAACTTATGATACAAGATTTAACACTTTTCACTAAACATGAATATTTACCATGGCAACAGCTACGTTACGGGCCACATGTTGGAGACTTGCACATTGTTGCAGAAACTTGTAACTCGCCGCATTTAGACAAGCCCTTGTTTCCGCTGGCAGGAGGAACCCGGCGTGCCCGGACCTCCTCTGCGGCCAGCATCCCTCCCCGGGGCACCGGACCCGCGCGGGGCTCCGGCATCCTCAGGCTGCTCTGCCCCCGTGCTACCGCCTTGGCTCCTTGTCACCTCTCATTTGCCGTGTGAGTCGTTTTCCAGGCGATGTTAATGGAATCACGCTCGTCGGGGGCTTGGGGAAGGCGTGAGGATGAGGACGGAGCCCTGGCAGCTGCCGTCCCCGGCTGGAGGCACGGAGCCACGCGCGGGAAGGGGCCGGGGCTGCCCCGACGTGCTGGAGGTGGTGCGCTGGTCTGCTGAGCCGCACGAGCTGCGTGCTGTTGGAGTGGTGGGAAGAGAAAGCGTAGCTGGGCTGCGGATACCTTAAATGGAGCAGTTTCATTTTATTTATTTGTACAAGAGAGGAGGAGTATAAATTCTCTCCCTTTGGGTTGAGGCTAGCGCAGGGTCAGGCAGAAAACCCTTCTCCCGGAGATAAAAACCCCGTGTTAAAATGTTTCTCCCACCTCGAGGTGTCTGGTCCCGGCCACGGTTAAGGAAAAACAACTGACCTGGAGGGGTTCAGACCTTCCTCCTTCCGCGCCCCGCTGGGATTTCTGTCCTTTCCCTTTCACTTAGAGCACTGCAGCTCAAAGGGAAGGTAGCTAGTGAGCTGAGCCTGCGAGCAGGAGCCTAACCTGCCCCAGGAGGGACCCCTAGGAGGGACCCCTGTGCGGTAGGAGGGGGAAACGAGTCGCTCCCCAGCATGGCTGGGTGTCCTGGCACGGTGCGCTCGCCGTGCCCACTCTCCTGGTGCCGCTTGCCCTCGTGTGCCTGGGTTCAGTTTTGGCCTTCGCTTGGCACGAATTTGCCGAGCCGTGATGATGCAAAACTTAAATAATTTGCTTCTCTTTTTCGCGTGGCGCCTTTGAAAGGTGGTGTATTCGTTTCCATTTTGTGTTAAATTAGAGCTAAGTGGTTGAACTTTGTAGGTTTAGTCCTGTACAAACACACCCGTGTTTAAATCCTTTCAGCCTGTGTACGTGTGACTAAGACAAAAGCAACGGAGTAGGGCCTCTGATTTTTGTTTTACTCGAATCAAATATCCCATTGGGATTTCAATTATAAGTGAACGTTACACTTGTTTGTTACTAAGGTGACTACAGTGTCAAGGTTATGTGGATGTTGTAGTATTATAAATGCAAGGATAATGCAAAAAAGAAAAATAGTTGTGTTGGCTAAAATCATCCCATTCCTATAGCATAAAGTTGCACACTGTCCTACATTTCAATTCTCGTTCTATTAAATTACCTGTTTAATAATTTGAATCCAGTGTTATTTTTATATTATATTGCAAATGTGTGACTGTGAGGTTATTTTTAAGATATATTTATTAAGGGAATGAATACAATAAGACAAGTCATTGCAGCCCACATACAGTTCCTTGACTTCTCATTTTATGATGTTTCAATTGCATATGATTACTGAATGTAAGTTTTAACTTTTATGGGGGTTCATTACAGATGCAGCTGTGTAGAGAGAAATTCAATAGAAATTTGATATTTTTTTTAAAGCTTTAAAAGTGTAGTGAGATGGAGCGACTTGATGGAATATAGCTCCAGGCTTCCTGTTCTGAGCTTGGATGCACTCTTGTGGGGTCTTCAAGGGCTTAGCTGGGCTTCACTGGGAATTTGCCTGTTGCTGATGGTGGGGAGAGGAAGGGCACCAGCAAGAGGTCTGTGTGTTTGGAGGGCAGGAGACCGCTGCATCTCAGAGCAAGGGTGTTTGCCTCCCCAGGGCAGGACACAGAGAAGAGGTGATGGCCTCGGTCGGGGCAAGGACTGGATGAAAATCAGCATCCTGGTGGAGAGCTGCAGTTTCAGTGAAGCTGTGGTGTTCTCTTCTAATTGAGACTCTGAGTCAAATGAACTCCCCCAAAAAAACGATACTGAAAGCAATCTTAGCGAGCAAGCACTGAGAAAATAAATTTGGGGGCACGCTTAAAGGAATGGTTGTGGTAAATGAGTAAGTCTACCCTGCAGTTAAATGCTGCAGTGCTTCATGTGAATGCTAAGCAGGAACATATCACATGGAGTGTAGTTTAGTTGAACAATTTATTGGCATAATGTGTTTGTTTTTAGCATGTAGGAATGTAAACTTCTATAACCGAATGATCATGTCTCCCAGTAGTGAGGAACCCTCATATTAAAAACTGTGACATTAGCCGTTCATAGAAAACCTGTTTCAGATTACAGGCTGTTTATTTCCAAACATCAACTTCCCGTAAGGCTGCAAACCGAAATCCGGAGCGAAGACGTACTTCTCAGGGCGTACAGAGGGGAAGCACTTTTGTCCTCGAGTTTTATTCACTGATTCTCAGCCTGTGACGTGCTGGTGCAGGGCTCTGCAGGCTCCAACCGTATCCCTGCCCTGCTCTTGAGGCTGTAGCGCGTGTGGTGCAGTTGCTCATGTGTTGCTCAGTGCCAGGTAAGCCTCTCACTTCTACTTCTCTTGCAGGAGTCTCTCCAGTAGCCCCAGCATCGTGCAGGTATCCTCCTAGCAGCATGGCGCTCTTGGTTTTCCTTGTGGTTAGCCCAGGAGTTCCTGTACGATGTTGTCGTCTTGCCTGGATGAAACCTGCTGAACGATAAGGGAAGCAGAAGTGGTTGGGGGACAACATCCCCCTGCTTTTGCTTTTAATTGGGCGTTCCTCATTTGGGCTGAGATCCCTGGGTGCGCGAGTGCACGTGCCTGGAGCCGTAGCAGCAGGTGGCATTGCCTGCGTCACGGGCTGTGGTCCCTGAGCCTGTGCGGCTCGCTGCCGCCCTCGTGGGAAGGAGGATGGCAGCTGACCTAAATGCAGGGCTTCCAAAACCTTTTCTCCGGTGATTAAATCAGCTGCCGTGCGTGGCATCCCTACCTGCTTTAACTAAGTACTGGGCACGGCTCCTCTGGGTAGTGGCGAGCCTTGTGGGTGGAAGAGCAGGGTTTGCCTTGGCCCAGAGCGTGGGCTGTCAGCCTGGTATGTGTCTGCGGGGAGGCACCACGGCAGGAAAATGTGCTGCAGGAATACAGCAGGGCTGCCCTCACGGCATCGTCCCCAGGGAAATGGTTTTCCTGGGCTGTGCCGCCTCCCACAACGAGAAAAAACAGATGAAAAGCAATGAAGCACACAATTACATAATGAAAAACAATAAAAGGCGTCTTCCAATATGTACTACTAGTGACCAGATGACTTTATTATAAAAACTAAATGTGATTGCATTTCTAGGTATTGTGCTGTGTGCTAAACTCCAGGGAAGAGAGAAGAACAACTTAGGAGGAGAAGACTTCTTGTTTAATATAAACCTCAGACTTCGAAATGACACATAGCAGGGAATAAATGTCCATCATCTATCAAATGAGGTTTGAGCGGTTTAGGTCACACTAGACAAACACTTCTCACCCTAAAACCTCCTTTTCATCTTCATTCATCAACAACACCTTAAGCTGGTGCCCCTCTTCTCTTTTCGCTCTCTCAAAAATAATAATCTGCTTGATGCCTACAAATCACTGGTGGCTGGCAGTCATTAGGCAGGTTATGAGCTGTGGCTGCGGCTGCTCCCGTCGGCTCTGCCTGCTGCCGGCCCTGCTCCTCCTGCCGTCCCCGAGGAGCGGGTGGGAGGCTGGGCAGGGCTGCACCGCAGCAGAGCTGCTGTGGCCCCGACCCAGCCTGAAGACGGGGATTGAACACGTCCTCTGGGGATGTTGTTGCGTGTGTAAGTCTAAATAGGCAGGTTTGGAGCTTTAGAACAGAAAGGCAAACCTTTGTGGCCAGGCTAGGGAGGTTTGTTCTCATCCCTTCAGCGTGGCCAGGGCTGCCCCGGAGGGTGCTCAGTCCCAGGAGCCTCCCTTCAATTTGTTTTCGTAGTCTGCAGGCTGAGCGGCATCGCCGTGCCTCCTGAGTTCTTCCTGCCTCCTCTGAGCTCCTCGGCTGCGCTGTGCACGAGCGCTCAATCCTGGTAGGAAGCTGCCTCTCTTACGCTAATCCTTGTCCAATAACTCCTAATTTTTATTCTTATCCTTTTCTAATTTATGGTATTCCTCTTGGATTAACTTCCCGTGGTACGTTTTTTTTTTTTCCCCATTGCATTGCTTGTTTGTTGCTTTCTCACTGGTTCTTTTTCTCTTTCAAAGATACTTTTCTGGCTCCAGCCCCAGCTGCCTGGAAGTGATTTGTGCAGCAGTGCAGTCCTCTGGTTTTCCAAGGCCACAGACTTTTCCCTCGTTTTCTGCCTTTCTTCTTCTTGGTGTCTTTCTGGGAAACAACCTGACAGACACGGCTTCTTCACAGCCACCAATTAACGTTAATCTGTGTGATTGAAATGGCATGTTCAGCAAAAAAGATCTCTTTGAAGGTAGATTTTTGTTGGAGTGGAAATTTCTGTGAAGCTGGAAATGAGCTCGTGGGGACGGCACAGCATCTCTTCGTGCTCAGACAGACTTGGGGAGAGAAGTCAACGTCTTAATTGCAACATAAAGTTGATTTTTCCCCACTTCCATTTTAAACATTGGTTCACTTTGTTCTAATTTGGGGGTTTGGAGGATTTCACCATACGCTGGGATAAGGACCGGCATCGGGGGGGGGCTTGGGGTCTGCCACCCACCCATCACTGGCATTTAGAAGTATTTTGAAGGGAGCTCAAGCTTGGTTTGGGTATCATTACCCCTTCCAGTTGAGCACAGCGATGAATATCATGAGGGTGTGGGTAGCTGTGGGGCTCCCCGTGCCTGGCAGCTGGGGACTGGCAAAGCAGCATCCTAATTAACTGGGGAGGGAGGGTTCACGGGCCCGCGGGAATCGGTCACACATCAGGGAGTATCGCGAGGGAAGCCAATTTCCTACCCCAATACCTTCCTCTTTTCCACTTCTCTCCTTCACAGTTTGAAAACCGTAAATCACTTTATTTGAAATGTATTTAAGGAGAAGAATATTTTTCCCTGCATTCCCACTTAATGCTTTGTAGCGAGTACAGTTAGGATCAGTCATGTGCTAAAAGCAAGAGAAATCTTCCTCTTTGGTGCTGTGTCTTCAGTGCAGGCACCTTCCTCCTTTACTCAGTTCTTAGCTGGTAATGCCGAGTTCTTGGATGCTGCTCGTTCTGCCACCAAAAGAAAATGCAAAACAGGATATTTTAATATTATTAATAATGAATGTTTACATAATTAGCTCAATTACGTTGTTCGGTTTGACGTTTTGTCATTGCGGACCTGTCTTCCTCCCTTTTGAAGTACGCCAGAAGCGATGCTAAGCGCAGGGCGGTGCGGCGGTCCTGCCCGTGCAGACCGGGGGCTCTCCCCATCCGCCCCTCTTCATCTCCGGCCCCTTGCACTTACCAGCCCTCATCCTCACCCTGTACTCGCAGGAATGCTTATTCGAACCTTGTCTTCAAGAAGTTTTACCTCTAACAGCCCCCCCAAAATATATTTTTCATGTGAGATGAACAACATGATTTTTACATACAATCCTTTATGCCTGTATGAGATCAGGTCATTTACTGGTCTAGAAATTCTTCTTTGTGAATCAACGCTACCTCGTAAGGGTGAGTTATTCATCCAGTCTGTAATTGCTGTTGTCTGACGTATTTAGTTTATAGATTTTGGGTGCGTGTGGTTAGGAGAAATACTGCAAAGATGCTTTTTGGCCAAAAAGAGGAAGCTAGTGTGGAGGTTCTGGTGATACTGGGAGAAAAACGAAGATGGTTTTGTTGGTGGTGTTTTTTTCTTAAAAGAAAAAAACAAGGATAATTGTGTTAAACAGCAGGGTGCCACTGAACGATGGAGAAGCTGAAGGAATGGTTTGTTCTCCTGTTATGTCCCTGCTTGGGCTTTCTCATTCTTGCTCCTCTGTTTCTTCCGAAAGGCCCTGCAGCCTCCAGATAACAGAAATTAAATTAGTATTGATATAACATTAGACACTCCTATTAATATTGACAGCCTGTCGATACTGTTGTGCTACTTTTGTAATGCGGGATGTTAACGGATAATACTTTAAATAAAAACACACTAATCTTATAATCGCTGAACATGCAGCGGGGTCTCGGCTCAGCTCTCGCCTCCTCCGAGCTCCCCCATCCTCGTGTTCGGCCACGCTCGCCTGCCTGCAGCTCCTGTGCCCCAAACATCAGCGTCCTTTCGTGGGTGTCCCCCTGGGATGTGTTTGGTGTGGGGCAGGATGGCTCCTTGGCCTGTCCTGGTCTCACCTCCTGCGGTGCAGCCCTTCTCCCGAGCATCAGAGGCGGCAGGGAGGGTGCTGTGCAGTAGTGGCAAGGCTTCGTCCCCAGCTTTTTTTTTCTTCTGGGCTGTTCCTTCTGCCTCCTTTCCATACCGGAGCTGTGTGGAGTCCTGTAGGGCTGGGGGTGGGTGCAGACCTGACTGCCGGGTCCCACAGCAGCGGGGTTTTCATGCTCGTGTTTCTCATGGTGCTGCCCACCCCGTGCTGTGTGTCCACGTGCCATTGATGGAGTCCTGCTGAACGTCACTTGCCCTCTCCTGGGACAGGAGGCTTCTGTCTCAGAGGTGCCGCTTTGGGAAAGGGGACGTGCTGACGGGTGAGAAGTGAGAAGCCACCGAGGAGCACGGGCAGGAGCGGCAGCGTCTGTACGTAATTGCCAGGGAGCAAGGGGTGTTTGCTGAGGTCGTGCCGGTTTGCTGAGAGGAAAGAGGAAAAATGTCCTGATGATGCTGTTTTGGGAAGTTTGGTGCTGGAAGCCTTGAAGGATGGCTCCAAGTTCTGGATGCAAGCGAGCAAGCCATGAGATTGCTGTCGGACCGTGCTTTCTGGGCGTGCGTGGGGTGTGAATACGTGGGATCGAAGTGGTGCCCTTGATCCGTGGTGCTTGTCTTGGCACTCAGCTCACGTTAGCAGCCACACGTTTCTTATGAACTTTTTATCTTTTGAGTCTATCATGAAAATCACCATGTTCATCAGAGCTCGAGTTATTTGTTAAATGGTGTAAAAAACATGCATTAAACAATAATGATTACTTTGGTAAACACAGATGTCTTTGTATTATGCAGTGGGTTTTGTACGCGAATTTGTACACGTCTGTGAAACAGGGTTTGCCATCTACCTTGAAAAATGGGAAACACAATCCACGCTAATTGCTTCTCCCTTAGCCCCCCGCTCCACCTGCTGTGCTGCTGCAATCTGGTGAGGCGGCGCTGAAGGCTGCGGCGCACGAGGCCGGCGGCGGCGGCGAGCAGGTTGGCGCTTGCAGATGTGTGCCCGCCGTGCGAGGTGGCAGGCGGCAGCCCGGACTTCTGCCTCGCCGCTGTCTAACCAGGAGGGTATTTTGAAAAGGGGGAGGGAAAAACCTTTATCTGGCTGAAAACCATCTAGCGACGATCGGTTATTCACCGCATTATTAATGCTTATTTGGACGTTGCTTGGACTGCTGGATTAAACAGCTTTCCCGTTATGTATTGAATGAAATGAAATACATGTCACAACAGCAGTGCTGTGATGATGACAACCGTCCTTGGCTGTGCATCTCATTAGAAAGATATACATTTTTCTTTGTTGTGCATCTGTGAATGACAGAAGTTGACAAACATCTCTTAAGAAGTTGCTGTTTGGAGAAAGTTGCGTTTATGGCACAGGAACCAAGAAGAAAGTGATTGTTACAAAGGTAAATAACTATTTCTTACACAGGCGCTTTATAAATCGCCCTCCTCTGCTATAGTATTTACTTTATTATTGCATATACGTTGCAGGAGATCTTCATCTGGATCGCTTACTCGTATAAAGAAGTCCCAGAGGGTTCAAAGTTCAGTTTGTATTGAAACTTGCACTTAAAGCAGGATTAAACCCCTTGTATTTCCCAGCTTTATAAACTGAATCGATTCTCCAAATGTACCGCACTAACTCCCAGGGGACAGCTGAATTTTTCCATAATGCTGTTTTTTGGGGGCAAAGCGTTATTGGCTTTGACAGAGGAAAGATACTCGGGAGGAAAAGCACCAGCAAGGGGCTTGGCTGGCTGTCAGCAGGTACTGTAAAACACCCATTTTCGAGATGCGGGGCCTGTTTGCGTAATTTCTGCCCATCAGCCTGCATTTCTGAAGGCTGCTGGTGTTGGCCCACTTCAGAGCAGGGGCAATGACTTGGTGGCGGTGGCGTGCCCTTCCTTGGGGATCTTCAGGCCGTTATGGTGTGAGCTGAGGAGCAACAAGAAGGCTCCAGATTTATTTTTTTTTTTAAAGGGTATTTTCCAAAGTTGAGAATGAAGACGAGCACCGTTCTAGCGAAAATGGCTTCTGCCTGTTCATGATGAATCAGAAAAGACGACGAGGCACATGCAGCTCCATTTGCATGACTCCGCTGACTGCATAGGCGTTGCACAGGCGCCGAGGCGGTGCGGTGTTGACCCACAGAAACCTGAGAACACAATTGAGAAACCAGTGGGAAGAGGCAAGCGTGGACTTGCGGCGGGGAGCCGAGGAGGGCAGGAAGGAGGCCGGCCTCCCCTTTTCCCACCGTCCCGTCTCCTCCACCGCGGGCTGAAATCAGCCCCGCCGGGCGCGCGGAGCCTTCGCTGGTGCTGGCCCCCGGCCTGGGGCGTCGTCAGTGATGCACGGGTTGTTGGATTTTTATTAGTATTATTATTATTATCTTCTTTTTTTTTTTTTTTTTTTTTTTTCATCTAAAGCCATTCACCTTCCAGCACTGTGAAGCTGAGAGCACAATCTCTGCAGAAAGTCGTCATTTGGGGAAAAGTCTGTATGCAAGGAGTTCTCGGCTTATGCTCACCCTGGTGTCTGAAATTGTTTTACTTTTGTTACAAGTAACACCTCAAATTGCCACTTAACCTTGCAGGCACTCTGTTAAGGCCGTACTCCTGATTGCGGTAGCTGGGGTGGAGTTTCCTTTGGGAATTCAAGGAGTAGGAAGTGTTGTTTGTAGTTTTTTTGTTGTTTTTTTTTTTTTGCTGACTGGTGCTAATGTGTAGGTGGGGATGTGCTGCTGTTTTTGTAATGCTTTTATTGTTTATGGAATTGTTAGTTAATTGATGGTAACAATGCCTGGAGCCTGGGAGAGGTATTCTTTTATGTTTGCTCAAATCAGAACAAGTAAATAATTTTATAACTTGAAAGGAGACGTGAGATTATTCTCCTTAGTTTATTTACCTTGCAGGTTTGCATCTACTATTTCCATACCTTGTTACCGAGCTTCCCCAAATTAATTTACCTTTTTTTTCGAACAAAATGTCAGATGAGAAAAATGCCTTGTAGGATGCAGTAAGGTGCAGCTGGGGACCCCCCAGCCTGACCCAGCAGCAGGTGCTACACCTGGGCTCGCTTCCATGAAATCTTCATTGAAGTGGCGAGGTCTCAGGTCGACAGCGTCCCCGTGCCTCTTACAAAACTCCAGTGCGAAGCCTAGAGACCAGTAGGGTATCTGGTGGACGAAGATGCAGCTTTGAACTCCTGTTAACTGCTTCACGGTTTACTCAGAATAAAACCTACTTGGTAACTTTGTCCTCCACATTTATCCAATGAAATAAAATTCAAACCAGCCCACAAGCTAGAAAATGTTTTTTATTTATATGTGGTGTGGTTCCATCTGGTCCACGTTAAGGACCCCAAAAATATATATGATTAGCTTTATAGTTCACTGCTAAAGGTAGCAAAGCTGGCTTTTAACATTTTTCAAATTTGCAGCTAGCATCTCAAAACATTTGCTGGCATTTCCTGACTGTGATTACCAACCAAAGATTTCCTTGGTTGTCTTTTCACTTTTTAAAGTATGTTGCATAGTTTTCCTGCTTAAAATAACACCGAAGTCTCTGCTGTTCTCTTTATAACTCTTACGCAAACTATCCGTCTCTGTCAAGAGTGGTCAGTCTCAAATCCCAAAGGAATCGTCAGATAACATATAGCATTAAAGGAGTAAAATTTATGGCTATCACCAGCACAAGCTTGTGCGCAACAAAACGAACCCCCCCCATGAGAAGCACCGGGGAAGGTGAGCTGTGCTGCTCTGCAGCACCTAAGGAGGGGGGGGGCTTAAGGCGCTTGCCAAAAACCAGGTCAGGAGTGCCCGCGGAGTGCTGTGGCTCAGCACGATGAGCCTACCCGGTTTGGGTTGCAGGCGTTTGCTCATCTGTGCGACACAGCTGTGTATCCCCAGCAAACGAGTGGCTGCGACCTGGGTGAAAAGGTTTTCGTGGTTGTGTTTCGGGCAGCTCGGCTCCTCTGCAGCAGCCCCACGCTTGCCTTTGGAGCTGCTCCGTGCCAGAAAACGGCCCGGCGAGGCTCCGGTGCAGCACCAGCACAGAGCCCCAACGCGGGGCAGGCGGCGGGGTTTTGCTGCCCGTGTTGTATTTACTCGTGTATCATACTTTCCACTTAGAGCTGAAATGGGGAACAGCTGCCGGCCCGGCTGCCGGCTTGTCCCGACCGGCACCGTGACACAAAGCTCCGAGGGTATACGTTTCTGAAATACACTTCTAATAACAATTTCAGTAGCTGCAAGTTTTTTTCTTTCAGCGCTCGGTTCTCCTTCGCCTGCTCGCTTGGCAACTCGCTGCTGTCAGCTGGCACTAAAAGGCCTGGAAAACCGCCCTGTTCTCTGCAGCGACGCGCGGTGTTGTCTGAATGCCGCACCTAGCTGCTGGACCTCAGCGCCGCTGATTGTTTGGAGAGAAAAATAAAGAACGAGGTGTGGACGTCGCCCTCTATCCCCTAGCATTAACCAGCACCCACGCCGGCGTCCGGCTTGTGCAACCGCCTGGGAGCGTGCTTCCCCTGGGCGCTCCTCGCTGCCGAGGCGCAATTTGGGAATTTTTCTAAAAGCGCAGCGCTGGGACCTCAAGGAGGCTGCCTCTTAACCTCAAGTATGTCCAGAAGTGTGTAGCAAGAATTGCCAAGGATTTTCAGGAGTTGAGCTGAAGGTGTTGTTTGAAGTTAGCCATATTTTATTTTCTCAGACCCTTTCTTGGGACTTAATTTATATAGGGCTGTGATGGGCATGCGTAAACATTGGGATCGGGTTACAGCACGAGTGAAATAGGTAGACTGGTTTCCTTTTTCTTCTCTCGCAATAAAAATCTAAGAAATTCAGTTGCTTACCCCATAAAATGCACATTTCTGTTACGGATTAGCCGTATTTTAATGAGGCTGTTACTTATACAGTAGTACATTAGCGGAGTGTCCTTTGATTTTTATGTAGCGTATGTTTACGCACTGATGCAAGGGGGCCCGACCATTATCCCCCCTTTCCTCCCCAATTCCTAAAGTGGGGTATTTGGGTCAAAAAGCCATCCGTGCAGGACCGGGACATTGCGGAGCTGCACACAGGTGCCCGTGCACGGGGCCCTGACGGCTGCTTGTGCAGGACGGGGGAGCTGGAGGCGATGCTGCAGCTGGGTGTCAGCCAGGGCCGCGGCACAGCAACGGGCTGGGGGGGTTATAAGTCCTGGCACCCCTTTTTTGCCCCTTTTGCCCCTTGTGCTGAAGCCAAGCAGAAAGGCTGGCGGCACGCCGCGGCGGGATGAAGACATCCTCTGCCCATCTCCGCCCGCGGAGCTGAACGGAAGCTCTCTGCGCTGCTTCAAATTGTAATTTTGGATAAAAGGCTGTGTAATAACTTGAGAAACGCGCGAGAAGATCTCGCCTTAATACCGTATAAACCTTCTTTAACTTCAGGGAGCTTAAAATCAAATTTGGCAGAGCTTACAAGGGCAGCGAACGTGGAGCCACTTGACTCCGGTGAGAGGCAGGCGCGGCTGAAACGGCCCCGGAGCGTCTGCCGGGGTGCCGCGGGGTGTCCGTGCCCGGGGGGAGCGTGGGATTTTGTGTAATGCTACCTGGGTTCTTGGGAGTGCTTCCTTCCTCCTGCATACGTGTAAAAATATCTGTTTGACCTTACCTACACGTCAAAAATTTCAGCCTTTACGTTCTGTGCATCCATTTTTCCTGCCTCTTTGGGAAGAACAAATTGAGAATTTGCAGTGGAATTTCTGTTCCCTGGGTTTCAGGTTTTTTATTTTTCATTTTTTAAAGGTATAAAGAAATTCGGATGTGTTGTGACCTCCAGAAAGTGAATTTTTAGAGCAGCTGAAGTTAGAAATCTGGGATAAATTCGGATCTGTGAAAGTCATGGTAACAACCATTTGTAGGAGCATATCATGCTCTATAGTAAGATTGCATAAGGGCACAGGATGAAGCATCTGATTCTTTTATTTTTTTTCCCTTTTGGCATTCTGTTTGTGACAATTACATGACTCTCTATTAACTGTGTGTGGAAGAAAGCAGTGTTATGAAATGAGGAGAGATTTCCTTCATCTGTTACTCTGTAGGTAATTTTTGTGCTTTTTCCAGTATTTAAGTACCTCTTAACTGCTTGCTGTCCATCTGTATACCATTCGTAGTACTGTAAACTAGTATATGTAGCATGACCTTGTAACTTGCTTTGTTTGTGCATCTGCCAGTACAATATGTTGTCTTTCCTTAAAATGCAAATACGCTCCACGCAGTACAGAGCTCCTTAGTCAATAAATAAATTGAGGTAAAAAACTGTACCTAATACCCATTTAATTTAAATTCATTTTATAAACATAAAGACACCTTTTAAGAGAAGCTTTAATTCAGACTAGCACCTTGATTTGTGGTTGCCATGGAGAATCAAATCTGTCATTTGACAAGAAAAGTCACCCATTTATGACAGCACTTTATCTTGTCTCTCCAGGGGAAGAAAATGTCAAAAGTGAGAGCAGAAAAAAATAAAGCCTTGAAACACCAGAATTTCTTGATTTCATTTTTATTATTCAGCTATCATATCCTTTCTGATAATAGCAAGTTGGTGAAAATAAATAATGTTCCTACAGTAAAATCAAATATTTCCTATTAGAATGGACAGGGCTCTTTGTGATTGTCAGTGCTGTGAAGTCTGGCAAGGAATAGTGTTATTAGATAAACCCACAGTGCCCAAATCCCATTTTCTTTTCATTACAGTGTCAAAATAATTATACCTGTGTAATTTGGGTAAGAAATTGTAGAATGAGTAAAATGGTCCATTGGAAGAGATTGCTTTAAGCTTGTGTTCATTACAGGGTGGGGTTTTACATGCTGAACAAAAAAAAAAAAAAAGATAAAAATTTTGTATAATTTCATTCGAATAAAAATGTCTGGTTGCTCTTTCATGTTCTTTGCAACTAGACGAGGTGGCGAGTGCTTTATTCTGTTAGGGCTTTTGCATGTATGCATCTTTTACAAAATAGAGTTAAAAGAGGCAGGAGTTTTAACACTTTTTGTTTCTCAGGTGCAAATCTCTGAAGAGTTTCAAAGACATTAGATAAAATTGTTTATTATCTGAAAAAATGTTGAAGTGTTTTTATTTTGTAGGATTAAGAAATGGTAAGAATCATGTGTTTTTGGGAATATAATTAGCTATCACAAGTGTTTATGCGTGTGCATTTAATCCGTATAGACACTGAGTTGCCCCCAGGGGAGGAACACTTACTGTAACATTGCATTACTTTTTACATAAATCTAAAAGTGCTGTTTAGATAACGAGACTAAAATAATCCACTCTGTGCCTCTTTCTTGAGGCAGCGTTTTTGCCTTTCACAGCGTCGCGGGGTTTGATGTGGTTCAGGAGTAATCTTGTATCAATGAGATAGCATTATAATAGAAAGTCCTTCAGTGGTTTAGTGCAAATACTGGGCGGGGGGAGCTGCTTGCTGGAGCAGTTGTGCCTGCAAGAGATTACAAAAATGGAGAGAAAGGAAAGGGTCGAAGTCTCTTTTTCTTGAAATTGGCTCGCGGTGCCGGATCCATAGCCAAAGCTAGTTGGGATCTGCTGTGAGAAAACAGGCAGCACAATAGTTCCCTATTCCTGCTTTCATGCCGTGTCTGAAGCCAAATCCTGCTCCTAAATACTTACGTGTAACTCTGATTGACTTCAGCAGGCAGTTGCGATGCCTGTCCAGTGGCAGACCGTGGCAGTAAGTGATACGTTTCCTCCCGTGGCTCTCTAAAAACGTGTGTTGTTGCAAATGTCACTTAAGTGGGGAGATAGTTGCAGTTGGGGGTTGGGGGGGAGATTTTATTTTTATTTTTTTTAATGCATATTAACATCATGTCATAGAAAGTGCATTATCATGGGCTACCAGAATGTGATAACTTAGGGTGATTTTTTTTTTTTTTGTGAGACCATCTGGAATAAAAGAGGGTGAATTAAAGATGCTCTCTGGGGTTATGGAATCTTAAGGATATTTAAGGGGTTGATTTCCATAATGTCTGCCTCTCCTTTTGCCCAACTGTTGATATAATCTGCTTTAAAATCGATTTGCTGTCATCATGTAATCAAAGCCTTAATTGCATCATCATTGACTTCAGCATTTTTTGCTGAAAAATTCGCGTGGCTGATGGTAAAAATGTTGTGAAAAAGAAACAACAAGTGTTTGAAATAATTTCACTGGATGTACTGTCTCTTGGGTCTGGGCAAAGATTTCCACAAGTAATCCATGAGCCCCTGAATTTTTCAGTGGGAGATTTGAAATTATTGTCCTCTGCTCACAACCTTAAGGCCTGACACCACAAAGCATTTAACTTGTTCCAGCTGAGAGTATTCAAAGGAGTCGTAAAAGATAGATACTTAGCATGGTCGTGTCAAAACGATCCTTTAAAGTGTGTAGTCCACTTCAAATCGTAACTCTCTCCTTAAAGAAAATGAAAAGGGGGGGGCTGGTAAAGCTGCTTGTTTGCTTCAAGATCGTTCCCCGAATTATCTCCCATAAGCTCTGTCCGAGGGAAGGCTTGATAGATATTAAGTGTTTTTATATAACAAAAAAAAAAAAAAACTAACTTGTCTATCTAGTTTCCGACGGATGCTGTCTGAAATGGCTGATATCCTGTCCTGAAAATCACAGATGGAAACTTCATCTCAGCACAGTGCTGCGGCAGTAATGAAATGAAAGTAGCAGAGGCTCATTTGCATTTCAGAAATAGTTCTCTGTAGTTTCCTGCTCAATCTACCAGATTTTCTTGTGTACCTGCTGCTGGTTGTTAGCCACGTTTAAAGGGCAGTGCTTTAGGGTTGACCCTTGGAGAACCATGGGTCTGTAGGTGATGCTCTTCCGTCACCGAGGGATGCTGTTTGCTGCAGCGGGTACCGGTACAGCAATAACCGGAGCAGCAAGTACTGTTTGATGCTGTTTCAACAAAGGTTAACTCCTTCCTTTTGGCTTTCGCAGCTCTCTTTAGTCATGGCAACTGCAGCGTAAGCTTTTCTGAATTGATTTTTGCTGATTTATTTAAATTGCGCTTTTGTTTTAATAACCTGTTTCTAGGTTCAGAACCGTACTTGACGCTAAAAGTCGGCTCCATAAGATGGCAACAGTCGTGTATTTCCCGGTTCTGCAAGGGGGAAGTCAAAGTAAACACGTACTTTGTAAAAGAGAATATATACTGGGTGCTAATAAGACTGCGTATTGACTGTAAAAGCCTTTTATGGGAGTCTTTGAAAGAGAAGAAAGTGCAAATTACTGGGGAGGATGGAGAACGTCGCAGATCAGGGTAAAAACATGACACTTGGCGGTTTCTGCGTGTTAGCACAGCCCCTTCCCCAGCACGATAAACACCGTTTAGGTATTTAGCAGAACTGAGATATGCCACCTCATCCGAATGACACCTGCAACTTTCTCTAAAACTTGCAACGGGCCCAAAACGAAGCCTCGGGGCGAGGGGTGCCCGCTCCTGGCGCTGGGGGTTGCCACTGGTGGCCCCTTGGTGCAGCGGTTCCCCGAGGAGCAGCGGGAGCCACGCGTTGCTTTGGGGTCCCTGGAGTCCTCAGGGCACTTCCAGGTGTGTGAGGGTGCTGGGGTACTCTTCGTGGTCCCACCAAGGGGAAACCTCAGATTTGCGGCTGTTGGTGTGTGCTTCTCTTCACAATTTGGAGCTGAGCCTCCGCCCTGCTCGGCGAGAGGCTGCGGGACCGGCGGTGCGCGGCTCTCCTTGGCCAAAGCCGGGGTCACGTCGTCTACTTTCTGCACCCTGCTCGTGGCTGCTCCTTGTTGTTGTTTCACTTCTCACTTGTTAAAGATAGAATAAAAAATTCTCGAGAAGTGACATATATTAAAAAACAGATGTATCTAGAAACAACCTTCAAGATGGTACAGTCTGGCACTTAAGATTTGGGAGATGGTAGCGTTAAGGTGGCATAGGCTGCCTTAACCGAGCCTCCCGGCTGCGTGCATTGTGAAACTCTCTTGACACGATTATGTAGTTTGTTGTTTTATTTTTTTTCTTCCCAGGGAGCCTTGTTTTGGCTCAGGCACGTCATCCAAACCCAAGCACTCTGAGCTTGCCACGTGGTTCCCCGTTCCTCATTTCGGCGTGCCCACCATGAGACACCTGTGGCCAGTTTTGCAGAAGTGATCTGGGGTTTGCAGCCGCAGCTGAGGCCAGTTGGGGCCGTCCATATAGCACAGGGGGTTGGTAGCACCTACCAAGGCTGTGAGTCATGGTGGGCTCAGATGGGAGCCTCGAGTTGCTGGGTAGCTCAAACCAGCAGCTTCTGTTTCACCTCCTCCTGGGGTTTCCGCCAGCGAAGTGGCCGTGATGCCATCAGCCATCCCTGCAAACACAGGTGAAGAGACTTTCAGTAACGTCACAAACTCTGAAACCTCAGGGACGGAATGGGGGGAGCGGTCAGGAGGAGCCTGGTGGTTTTGTACTGGACGGTCTGTGCTAAGAAGTGATACGTGCTACTAGGGGAATGGATTTTACAGGGGTAAAAAGGCACTTCATACCTACACCTTAGGTGGGAATCCCCTGGAATAAAATATGATTGTGTAATCGAAGACTTGATCATAAGTTATTCCGAAGGTGCAAATAAAGATTGTATGGGTAAGCTGTTGAGGTTGCCAACTTTGTTGCCTGTTTTTTGCAACCTTAACATTATTTTAATATAGCTTTGGATGTAATTCTATGAAGGATGCGCGGCAATATGTTACCATGCTGTGCTCTCCTACATTTAGGACTTGTAACAAGTCTTTTTTTTTTTCCTCTTCTATTGTCTTTGCCAAAAGAATAGTTACTTTTGAACACTGCGTTCATATTGTTGTACTTTATTTGGTTCTGGGTCCTGTATGTCCTGTCCTGTCCTATCCAAGATCTCCAGGCTGCTGCTCTGTTCCCTCTGTGCCTGGCAGAAGTGGTGCGGGTAGTTCGTGCGCTTTGGGGGCTGCTGATCGGGACAGGGTCCGTGCTGGTGGTGAGGAGGGCTGGAGGCAGGAGAGCAGGCACATAGGAGGTTACAATGACTTCTGTCATTCTTCTGCAGCTAGAATAGCTAAAATATAAATATTTCCTGTGGACAGAAGTAGATAGGAGTAGATACTTTTGTGTAGCAGTTGTAGGCCAATCTTTTTGAGAGCGAGCCTTGTGAAGCTTCCTCAGTTCATTGTCCAAGGGAAACAGCAATTCTCATGCTATGTGAAAGGTTTCTTACATCGGGGATTTTTCAGTATGTGGAACAGCTTATATGCATGGAATCAGTGGTGTTTTGTTTTATTTCTATTTCTTGTCCTTTCCCCCATGGATGGGTGTAGCTGCACTAGTTTCATGCAAACTGAAATATGAAGATGGGAACATAGAAGTCATCCCTCCAATTTTGGTGGCCCAATATACTGGTTCAGGTGGACCCACCGATGACAAAACCGATCGCATTAGCAGTTTGTGTGCCTGGCTTTTGGGATGAAAGCGCTCCCCTTGATGGGAGGTCGGTGTTCTTATTACTGACAGTCTCACCAGCTCTCCGCGCATCCTGGGACAACGTGTTTCAGCTCTCTCTGCCTAAATTTCCCCCTGTATGAAGTGAGATAACCTTTACTGACTTTACAGGTTTTGCAACTACTAAGCATGCATTCAGGTGTTGCAGAGTGCCAGCACTTCTTCCCTCCTTGCCCTCTGTTCCCACTCCATCAGCTGGATGTGAGCCACTGCTGAGGATTGAGCAATCCTGATCTTACTGTTCTTAATTAATTGATTAGCGGTCCTGATTGAACAAGTAGGAGGTGTTGCTGTTGGTATCTGGGAAGCAGGGGGGCTGCTTCCAAGGATGGTTTGGGGGAATCTGCTCCTACAAAATCTTGCTGATGCCCCGGATGGGGCAGCACCAAGCTCGTGCTCGCAGCCTGTGGACAGCAGGGCCTCCCCCGGCTGCCTTGTGCTCCTCTCCACGTGAGGCAGAATTTAATTATCGAGGATAAGGTCTTCCAGAGCAGGCCTTTAAAAGTCCTATATAAAGATGCTGGTCTTAAGTAATTCAATATTTCAACTGCTCTGTGCTGGATTGATTGATTGATTAATGGAGGAGTTCATTTAATTAATCCAGGGCTTCACTAAGTCACATGTGTTACGGTAAATACTGCGATGGTGGCGATAAAGGGGGCGGTTGGGAGCCGCGGCTCCTCGGCGCGCACCTCTCCGGCTTTGCAGCAAAAATTCGGGTGCAAAGGTGCTGCGAGCGCCGGCGTTTGCTCCGGTGTGCTAGATGAATCTCGTTTGTTTTCTATCTATAGGCTGCCAAATATATTCCGGATGGCAGGCAGACGTGATGTGTTGTCACTTCCTACACATGTGCATGTGGAGTCAGACTCTTTTTTCCCCTAGCCCCAGCACACACCCGGGTGATTTGCCTCGAATTTTGGATTTGGTAATGTTGACGTGCCGTTCCTACTGCCAGGGACAATACCTGCCGTTCCGCACGGAGTCTCCCCTTGTCAGCTGCTGCTTGTGTTTTGTTTGCTCTCCGCTGGCCCGGTGTGCTCTGTGGTGGCCCGGGGACCTTCCCGTGCCAGGGGCTGGTGGATGTGCGCAGGAAGCGCCTCGCAGTGCTCGAGTTCCCCAGAAGCCAAACGTCTGTGCTCGGCTCCGAGTGTGTGAGGTATCTGGGGAGCTGCGGAGGAGCTCCTCTGGGGTTCGGTGTGCTCACACCGTGACCCTCCTCTCCTGGGGAAGCGTCAGCCTGGTGCCGGGCAGTGTCACAGGTGGATCTGGATGGGAAGGAGGCTATTGAAATGGCAGCAATCCGGATGCCCTCAGTTATTGTTCCCAAACGTGTCACTGTATCAGCATGGCCTAAATAAAGAGACATAAGACGAGACATTTGGCCCTCCACGAACCCTTGGTAGGAACAAGAGCTCAAATCCTGTTCCGTGGGCTGTCTCCTAATGCCTGACCTGGGGGAGCGCCTCTGTACTGGAGGTGGCAGGCGGTGTCTCTGGGACAGTTGCTGCCATCTGATGTCCAGATTTCTCTCTCCAGCCTTTGTCCAAGTAGACGTAGGAATAGATTAATAGGCGTATGGAGCACACATGCGATAATCCATGCCACTTTTTAATGAAGGCTATCAGAAGTACCAAGGGCTGGATAGCCTTACGGCAGGCTTTGCTTCTGCACAATCAATGCATAGGCACTTGCACAGCAGCTGAGCGTGCTTTTTTCTTTTTTTTTTTTGAAAAGGGAATGAAGGCTTGATTCGTGGACAAGCAGTTTTGTGATGCTGTAATAGGTCAGCGGTTTGTTGTGTGGTTAGCTTGGTTCTCAGACCCGCGTGTTGAAAGGTAATGGGGTTCATCTCCAAGAGAGCTTTTTCTCGGCAGGATGTCTAACTGCATGTCGCCTCTGTTTTCTCACTTGCTAGTCTTACAGAATTTAGTCATGGTAGAATATTTGATGAATAGCCTTTGATAAAAGACTTTTTTTCTTCTTTTGATTCTGGTCATTGTAATACTGTGAAATGCTGATGGAAAGCTAAGTGAAAACCATCCCCAAATGCTAATGCGGAGGGCGATCTGTTAACCTGTAGGAGCATCACATCGCGCCGCTCCTGCTGCCGGCAGAATCTCGTGCGTGATGAGAGCGGTGCTGCAGCGGCTTTGGGCAAGTTTGCTGCTGCCTGGCCGGGCAGGGTGTGAGTGTGGGCCGCTTTCCTTCGGGTTGTGGCTCCTGCCTCTCCTTAGCCCTGTTGGTAGCATGGGAGGGAGCCTCTTGACACTCGCTGTACCTCTGGCCCCCAGCAAGTGCCAGACTGGAATCCTGCTTGGGTTTGATGCTATCTCTCCCTACAGCCGTGCTGTACAGGAGCTATCGCTGGCAGGAGTTTTTAAGCTATTGGATTTTGAGTCGCTGCATTGTTCATCTGATTAAATTGTATTTAATTAGCTTTGTGTTCCGTCCTTTTGTTTCAGTGCAAAGATTACGGAGGGGGGGAGAAAAGATAAAAATTGTCGAAATGAAGCTTCGTCGTTTAAAACACATATAAAAACTCTGTAAGATGCCTTTTATTCTCCAGTCCTTTATCTTCCTTCACAAGCTTTCTGAGAATGAGTAGTGCATGTTGAGGTTTATCTTTGCTTTTATGTGCAGTAGCCACATGCTTAACATTGAGCGCGTTTGAGTTGCATTTCATAGGGCTTTCGCAATCCTTTTATAAAGGGACTGATCTGCTAACATCACCCTCTTTAGATCTAGCAGGCAGGATGTTCTTCCATACAATGAAGTGTTCACAGCCTCTCTTGCCAGACCAGTAAGTGAATGATTTCAAGCCTGGTGGGCAATACTTGTGTCCATGCGTAACACAGACAGACCACAGTAGTAGGCAGCTGCATGTAATTTTGAACTCCACTCATTGAACTGTAATAAAACAATATAAGCACTGCTTGGGGGAAAGATTGGATGCAGTTATCCTTACACAGGGCTCGGGCATATGAAAGCAGTGCTGGCTGACAAGAGGATTTTGAGATTTGATTTTGATTGAATTGCAGAATTGAACAGGCCAGGAATGTCAGTGGAAGGCTAAATGCCTGTAGTGCCGTAAAGTTTTATTCATGTGAGGCTTTCCAATATAAAGTAGATGGATTATTGGAAAAGGTGTCAAGGGACATGAAATAGAAGTGCCCAAAACATAAAATGTGGGTATAAGGATAAAATTACTTCTTGCTTAGTACATAATGAGCTCACAAAAATGTTGTGGGTAGTTGTTTGTTTATTTTTCAACCTTTTTAAAGCTAATTCATTATACAATATAAAATACAGTCTTCCCTTCTTACTTCAGGTCTGCCTGTAGCTGGAATTTATATTGCTTTTTAAAACAGGCTTAAAAAATAGAATGATGTCTTTTCTTAATTCCTTTTTTTTTTAAATTAGAAAAGGAGTCTCATTTAAAAAAAAAAAGAGGAAGGGGGAGCAAAAAAAAAAAAAGGAAAAGTCCACAGGATATGAACGCTCAGCAGACACTGAAAACTATTATGCTCAAAAACAAGAGCGGGATGTGTATTCACATACCACAACACACTGACTTATTTCATAGCTCAGTAATGCATACGTAATTAGAGTCAAATTTGCATAGGACAGCTGATATCCAAATTTGTATGGCATTAGAGACAGCTTCACTCATTTGCAGTGAACTATGAACAGTAAATAAAGTTACACAGAAGACTGTATATGGTTTAGCAGAAGTGTGCTGCATTTTTGTGCCCTAATTCTTTATCCATTTACAGACTTCTGTCTCAGTTAACATTTTCCCTAAACATACTCTAAATCACATATATTATGACTGCAGGAAAATAATCATAGCTTTATGCTACATCCATTTGCTTAGAATTATAAAATAAACAGTAAAACGGCCTTCTTATTATAAACTGTTTTTTTCTGTTTTAAGTTGCGTTTTTTGGAAAGGGGCTTGTTCTGTTAATCTGGCTTTAACCAAGAACACGAATACCTTTCTATGTGTGTATTTTATAGGGAGGTAGTGTGTGGTGCATACAAGACTGTCAAATTGGGATCTCAAATTACCATAAAATATAAACTTATGAGATTGTATTTAAAGGTGTACAGAATAGCATGTATTTATGTTCTCTGAACTAATTGCCTGTGAGTTGTATTATTCTTCCCTTTTGGTCCCTCCTGATTGAGCTCGCATGTATGTTTAGAGAGTATTTATATGTAATTGTAATTTTTTGTGAAGTCCAAAGGAAACACCCAAATGGCTGTTACTCACTGGGCAGACTTTAATTATTGTTTTTAAAATCTTCTGTTGAAAGTCTGGATTTGTAAATTCTTCAGGAAAGAAATGCCACATTCAGTGTTGGTGGTAACGCTCCAGGGATTTGTAAAACTTTTATTTACCACATGTTCTACGAATCATTCCTTTGCAATATTTGGGGTTATTCTGTTGTTATTTAGGTTTGCCAAAAGTAAATGCGTTGGGTGTTTGCCATTGGGATACCAGTTTATTTCTGGTGAGTTTCTTTGAAGGAAAAGGGTAGAAAAAAAATCCTTCTCCCCCCACTCTCTGATGCCTACCAGCTATAGTCCTTGAATTACGTGTGGTAGCAATGCTGCAGTCAGTGGAGCGACTTTCTTGTCTTTCTCCTCCCTGCTCCCTTTTTTTTTTCTCCCCTTCAGCTTATTCTTTATTCTTTTATGGGGATTCAGGCAGGCTGTAACACAAGAAGCTGAGTTTGGAGGCAGGAACGGCTGAACTGCTGAATTGCAGGGTGCAGACGCTGGGGCTTTTCAGAGCAGATGCGGCAGTGGGTGAAGCACTGCCATGTGCCCCGTCCCTGTCCCTATCCTGCCACCACGCTTGCTGCCCATGGGTGTCCCAGCAGGGCAGAAATGCTCCCTGATGCAGGCCCCAGTCTTCAGTTAAAGTATTTGACGTGTGAGGAGTCACTTAAATAGCTCTCTGTATCAGCTCCTCAGCCGCCGAACAGCTGCGTTTCAACTTGTGTCTATTTATTTCACAAAACACCACTGTAAATCGGCGGCCTCCCCGCAGCTGGCGATGCCGGTGTGGCGCGGAGGTGGCTTTGTCACCCGTGGGGCCACGCAGCCACCCTGGTCCTCGGTGCAGGCCGAAGGGCCTGTCACGCGGCCTGGCCAGCGAGGGCTGTGCTCGTGGCCTCCATTTTGGGCTAACAACATGGTGGCTCCTGTGGTGGTGGTGGCCAAAACGCTGCTGGCCTGGCTGCATTGCCCGGGCCGGGCTCAAGCAGCTCCCCTCCGCTTTTCAGACTATCTCTGGAGCTGTAGCAGCTCCTTAAAGTTTGAGAGATGGGTGTGTGTGTGTGTGTGTGTCTCCTGTTTACCAGTACGGTCAATAAAAAGTGATCTCCTGCTTCGTGTTTAGGCAGTTGGAGGCTTTTTGGACCTACAGTTTAAATTGGCAGGATGAAATGGGTGATTTTCAGACAGCTTTTAAATATTACTTATATTTAAATGCTGCAAGCTTTCGGTTAAAAATCTTTGTAAAATGCAATTTCAAAATGGTAATACTGAAACCTGCAATTAATATATATATATATATTTTTAAATGAAGTATTTTTTCTGTTGACATTTTAAAGAAAGTAATCCCAGACACCTAACTGAAGTTAGCTCATTCACTTATGTTTGAATATGTTAAAATTGCTGGGCCTTAGCTGCTGATGACCTCTTCTGTAAACGAAGAGTTTGGTTTCTGTTTTCATTGAGATGGGGCAGAACGGTAAAAGGAATCCCTCTGCTGATTCGATTAAAAACTGAGAAGCTAGCACAGAGTTGAAAAGACAGGAAACCTCGTTCTCCTTTTCCAATCCGTGAATAAAATAAAGGTGTGAGAAGGTGAGATCTGGTACCACCGAGTTCCTAATATATCCCATGTTCTTGCAACAGATCATATTAAGTAAATATTTTACATGCATAACTGCATGAACTTATGATGTATCTAGCATATTTAAGTAATTGTCATGTAATGAATAGAAATGTTTTTTACATTTTGTTGCAGTTCTACTTTTCAACCAAGGAAGAGGGATGCAAATAACAAAATTAAGAGTATTTTAATTAGTTGGTAACTTCTAACATACTCAAAACCTGAAACTTCGGGATGCAAATGAATGCGAAACTAATTTATTGTCTTGCTTACAGGAAGAAGAGTTAAACGCAATGAAAAGGTCATATTTTATTAAGTTGCTAACCAATTAGAATCAATCTCTCTTTAAGAAAATAAACATAAAAGTACAAATGTAAAACAAGATTAAAATCAATGATTTAAACCATGTTTCCTGCTTTCTGATATGAGCCATGATTAAAATCAGTGATTCAAATCACTTTGATTTAAGTCAAGCTCATGCTCGGGGTGGATTAGCTTGTGGTCACAGACGTCATCTTGGGAGGTGAAGGCAGAAGGTCCGAAGTGCCTCCTTGGTCACTGCCTTCCCATGCTTAACCGAACGGGCAGGATTGGTGCTACCTCTCCCCACATCCCTCCACTCGTTTCGGAGAGGGTCCGTCAGAGCCTGGGGGCTCATGGCAGGTAAAATGGTGCTGGAGCCCAGGCTTGGTGCCCGGTAGTGAGGAGCTCATCTCATGAGGGTATAGATCAAATCTTCCCATGGCAGGGGTGGATTGTTAAAGAAACCCAACATAAACCTCGATACGCTTCGGGTCAGAGATGTCATGTAGAGCAGATTGCATTCAGGTTGGACATAAATTATTTAAAATGCCCATAAAGATGGGTCAACGGCCCTTGCATTGGTACCAGTCAGTTTAAGATTGTGCGCTGTAATTGTTTCCATATGATGGCCTTTTTGAACACACGGACGGGAAATCCTTCACAATGTGCAGAAGTTGAGAGAAACACGTGGAATTTATTGTAATAATGTTTCTTGTTGGAAGTTCTCAAAATAATTAGCTTGATTTAGCTCTCTCATTTCTGCATGTATTCCAGGCCATGTCCAGGCCTTTTATGGAGCATAAATAGTTCCTTCGTGCCCTGTTGGCAGCCGAAGGCTCGTGCTATAAGAATAAGGCAGACAGAGACCTTCCACCAGCGCTGGATGAAGTCAGCTCTCCTGAAGGAGGCAGATGTTTTGGCAGAGGAATGTGCCATGTGTTTCTTAAGTCAGCCATCGTAAACTTGCAGGCACTTGGTTCTTAAACAGAAAAGCTATTTTTTCTTATATTTAGGGATAACTAGTGCTGGACCGATCCTATTAGTTAGTAGTATTTAGACCATACGACTTACTAAGCTGCACAATTATGAGTGAATGATGTTAACGTCAGTATGTGTATTTTAACACAGTCAAGTTTCCTAAGCAGGTTTTCTGAGGCTTAATCCATGCTAATTTATTCTTCTTACATTCTGAATGTAGTGACTGTCTTGAGACAAATCAGATGAACGGGGTCAGATTTTTAGTTGGTATAAACTGACACAGTTCCTTGGTTCTCCTGCAGTCAGTGGAGCTGTGCTGATTTATGCCAGTTGGGAGTCGAGGCAGGGGTGTCTGCCTAGATGTCTGCCACTTAGCTTAACCTGTTACTAGCTTGTAACTAAGTTTGGAAGAAGAAAAAAAGTAAAATACATTTGTAGTCGTAATATGCTGTAACAGGAAAGCATCCGTACTCAAAAACATGGTGAGCAGGGCCCAGGCGTATGTAGGACAGAAGTTGCGTGGACTGGAAGATACAGTGATGTAGGATGGAGTGTCAGGGAAACTTAATTTATAGAGCTCTGGTTTCTCAAGTGGCAATCCTGGGATGCTGGGAATGTTTGTGCACCCATTAAGGTATTGACAGTGGATATTTCAGATTTGCTGTAAAAGTTGAATATTTCTTCGCATTAAGAATAAATATTTGATTTTTTTTGGTATGTATGAGTAGGTGTGTAGAAGAAATGCATAAAACACAAATACAGATGTATGGAGCAGGTCATAGGAACGTGAGAGATCTGTCTTGCCTAATCACGGCATGAACCACATGATCTATGTTTTGGGATGCATCCCCTCAGGGAAGATGATGCTCAGTTGAGTTGCCTTGTGCTCTGGGGTTCCTGTCCTCTAAGCAGGTGGTGTTGAGTGCTTGGCCACCTCTGGAAATCATGCTCCAGTGGTGCCTGGTTGGACTTTCAGAGCCTGGAAACTCTCTGACTTTGGCTGACATCTCTTGATTTGTTCTTGGCCCTCAAGAACGTGGTGGTTTTTGCCTTGCAAATTGCTTTGTGTGGTGTGGTCTTAGCAAGGAGTTACCTTCCAACTGGTGGGATATTTTCATTGTGATATTTGTTGTGTCCTGGGCTGTGTGGTTTTTTTGTTGTTGTTGGTTGGTTTAAAGTTTGAAATTAAAGTGGGCAGTATTGTGGAGTACTGACTTTCCAGCTCCTGCGAGTTGTAAAATACGTCTGCCTCATCGAAGCAATAACTTTATTGTGGTTGCTCTGGGAGGCAGGCCACTAGCTAGTTCATGTGCGCTGGGTGAAGGATGGGGTGGGTATGTGTGGGTAGTAAATGATCTTGGCATTTGCTCTTTGCTTTTGAAGTGCGTGGAGCCCACTTTGGTTCCAAGTTCAGAAATAATACACCTAAGAGTAAATAACCACACTAAAAACAGATCGCTTGAAGAAAACTAAGAAAGCAAACCACACCAGGTAAACTTTGCAAAAGGCGGTGCAGGAGTTTTAGAGCTGCTCTTGAATATTCAAGATTTTATCTTGAGGAGTTATCTTTAGAAAAATAAACGTTCTCTTGGAATTAGCGATACAAAACCTGCGGTACCAGCTGTAGTATGCTTGCTCCTCCAGAGGGGCTGCAGAGAAGTGAGATGATCGTCTGAGCGGCTCGAGACCCCCGGCACACGCCTGTGGTTCTGGTGCTGGTTCATTCTCTGAGACAAACAGAAAACTGCAGCTGAGGAAAGCCCTGTCTGGAACAAGACTTTTTTTAAATAAAGAAAAAAAAAATCAAACTTCCCCTTTGTGATTTATAGTCCCTCTAACAATGCCACTTTCTCAAAGCCATGCATCATACACAAACAATGGGCCACATAGAAAAGTGTGCTCCCCGGAGTATTACCAAGCATGTAATTTTGTCTTTAAATTCTTAGGAGCGAATTGCAAGAACATGACTTCATAGGAACCTTTGAGACATTACAGCTTTTAATAATACTTTGCTGCTACATGTAGTACTTCATTTTTACTTTTATTAATTAAATTGCTGCTTGTGTGCGTGCATGTGCAGCGGGGAGGGGATCCCGAGCATCCCGGCACGCCCCACCCGGGTGGCTGCAGCTGCCAAGGTCTTTTCTTGCCTCCTGAAGGCGAGAGGTCTGCGCTTGGGTTTTCTCTGCTGAAGGTTTAGGAATTAATTTTTTTTCTCAATGCCTTTTGACTTCTGGACAAACGCAGCCCCACGGGCTGCCCCGTCCCTCTGGCCCCGGGTGCCTGCGGGTGCCGGTCGGTGTGCCCACGAGGGGGTGCGCACGAGAGGCAGCACCAAGCCTTTTCTCCATCAGCGGCTCACTCAAAATACCGTGGGGCGTGTGACGTCCCCACCCCAAGCAGGGCTCACGTGTGGGAACCGAGCGAGCTCTGCCTCAGCTCTCCCACCCGGGATTGCTATCCTCTCGCATCTTTGATCTTTCCAAATTTATATAAGTATTTTCAGAAGTTTTCAGGAAAATTGAGGTCAAACTTATTTCATCCTGTAATCCCTTTGTGCTCCCCGCTCCGCGTACGCTTTATTTTTTTTAAGTCACATCTCACATTATGTAAAACAGAGGTGAAGAAACATCTTTAGTAAATCTCAGTTGCCTTTCTGTCTGCAGCAGCAGGGTTTGAATCTGGCTGCTTATCTAATAAAGGGTAGGAGCTGCACTTTTTACAGCTTTTTTTTTGTAACGCAGTTTGTGGGCTTGCCCATAATAATACAATTATGAAGGTTAACAGGAAAAAACTGGGTCCAGGAGTGATTCCAGGCAGCTGGCAATGCCGACGAATTGGAAGCGCACCACCAATGAAAACTGCAGTGAAAAGCAAATTAAACCTCATATCTGCCATCTCACTCGCTTTTCTCTGCTTTCCTGTTTGGACTTGAAAGGTGATTGGAGCCAAGGCAGTGACAGTTGACGGAAGTGCTGCAAGGAGAGAGTATTTATTTACAGTGAATCGTGGTGATGCTTGTTCAGGATGCGGTTTCACGCAGGATGTTCTGTCCCCACCCCCGGTTTGATCATTTCTCCAAAAAAAAAAAAGCCAGAAAAAAAAAATCTCCTTGATTGTTTGAGGCCACAGCTAATGCTTGGAGAAATGTTGTGCAGCATGCCTGTACTTGGAGCGCTCGGTAACGAACCGTGGCAGGGAGCTCCTGTGCTGGGCACAGGCGGCTCGGGACCGGCTCATCCCCAGATGTGCCCAAACGCGGTGCCGGCCGCGTGCGTACACGGGCAGTGGGCTGAGAGCTGGGGCCAGCGTGGGCCCCTCCAGTCGTTGCCAAAAGTACTATTTTTTTCCTTCCTCTTGGCAGAAGTCACTCTTTTTTTTTTTAATATAAAATCCATTTTGATGTAGAATTGGGTTTGCAGTAAGTCACTAGGGCTTGGGATACGTTCAGCGTTTGGACGTGGAGTTTCCCCCGACTCATTCTGTTGTAACCAAAACCTTTCTTCAAGCCTGTGCTGGGGGAAATTGCCCTTTAGAAGGTCCCCGTTGTGGGTGGGCGATGCCAAGGGCAGGTCCCCCGTGTGTGCCAGTGGTCAGCCCCCTGGGAGAAGCGGTGCGTGTCCTCCGGGGCTCTGCCCCGTGGCTCACTCTGCCCTATCAGCCCCAGCCACCGCTTCGTTTCACGCAGCTCCCTGACGAGCAGGCAGAGATAGTAACTTCTGTTACTACCAGACGGGGACAGTGATTAGATAGGAGAGTTTCTCTATCTTGTTCTTTCTTTTTTTTTATTTTCTAGATAGAGTATATGGCTTAGGAACGTGCTCCAGCCTATGCGTTTTCCTTCACGGGCACTGAGCGGGGAAGCTATTGGAAACTTGAGGGATGGGGGGAGGACTGAGTATGGCTTTTTTATTTATTTACTTTGACATTTTCTTTTAAACTACTTCGAACAAGTACATTTTTACCATTTTTTTCTGTCTGAAGGAAGGAATCTAATGGCTTTTTTTCCCCACTCACAGCTTTTAATTACATCATTGCCATCATCGGGCCCTTTCTACAACTCCCACATTGTTCAGTAGACACAGTGAAATGTTTTTAGGAACCTATAAAAGCCAGTAATTTGCATCCAGAGGCCGTGGTTGTAGTCAGCATGCAGGCAACCGAAGCAACTGCCTGGCTAAGTTTATGGCTGGTACATGTGCTGCATCGCGTAGCGCGCTGCCTCGCTGCAGTCGGAGAAAAACGAGGGTGGCTCCTGCTTCCCTGTACCTCCTGCCCAGGCTGCGTCCCGTGTGCCGTGTAACGGGGTAATGAAGTCGTTAGGGCTACGAACTGGGAACTGAGTTCCCATAAGGGTGCAGTGGCAGGGAGCTGGGGCTGGAGCCAGCTCGCCCCTGCCTTGCTCCGTGCTGCCTTTTCTCAGCCCTCTACCTGGCTTTGCACCCTCCTGGCGAGGTTTCCGAGCTCCTTTCTGTGTGCCCTCCCTGTAGTTATCGTGTGTTTTTGGAGCCAAACCTTAAGATAAGTCGTGTCTTTCCTGGTGCGAGATGCAGCCTCGCTGAGCGGTGTGAAATGGTTTTTGTTAGGAGGGACACGGGAGCTGGTGTAGGGCATTGGGGCTCCCTCCTGCAGCAGCTCGCTGGAACCAGCCGTTTCTGAGGCTAATGAGCGCCTGGCGTTGAAGAAGGATTTTAAGTTTTAGGATGAGATTTGCAGAATTGCCAAAGAGACTTTCAGATCTGCGTGAACTTGGGCAGTCGAAACATTTTAAGGAGCTTTGAAAATGTCACTGTGGAAGATCCTGCCCGTGGCTAGTCTTGTTGAACAAAAAGGCTGAGATGCTCAAGAAGAGATGAAACGTTCTCTTTTTAAAGGTGATAGGATGGCTAAGGTTTGATATTTGTTGTGTAAAAAGGACTAAAAGACATCTTGAATTAAGTCTGATTTTTGAGGGGGAAGAGGGTCCTGCTGTTCTCACTAGCCTAAATTAAACTGTGGGCTTCCCATTCATACATGATTTACATGCATTTTTATTTTAATTTTACGTATGTTTATCTCTCAGACTGACCCTTTTCAGTCCGGAATGTATCATCCTTGCTTTTTCCTGTTAGGGCTGTGTAGCCGTGCTTCCACACCACATATATTCTGCCCATTGGAAAGCATAAAGCGCTGCTCTGCTCCTAGAGAGAGAAATAACCCCGAGGATGCTGCGGGCTGCGCGGGATGCCTGTGCCTGCTGTACGGGTCTTCTGTTCCTGAGATTTCCCAGATTCATCTCTTTCTGCCTCTTAAGTTATATCAGCATCAACAAAGAAATAAAGCCAGGTCCTTGGTTTTAGTGCAGCCCCCAAGAACAGGCGATTCAGTGTGTGCTCGGCTCCCGGCAGGCACATTTCCGCCAGACAGAGGACTTTTTGAGGCCGTGTTTTCTTCCTCCATCTGAATAGGCTCTGGCTGGAAGTGAAACGTCTGTTGTCACACGATGGGGAATGAATACCCGGTGGGGTTTGGCTCTTCAGTGCTCATTGACGCTACCGTGGCCTGGGAAGGAGAAGCCGGTCGGGTAAGGGTGCGGGTGCCTGGGCTGGGTGACCATCCCTGTGCCGGGGGAAGATGCTCGGGGGAGCTGGAGGAGACGGCGTTCCCTCTGGGCTCACGGAGGTGTCTGGGAGTCAGAAATGTGCCGTGCTCGTACGTAACCAGCCGCGTCGTGCTGAAACACGCTTCCCAAAACGGGGCCGGGGTGAGCTGGCAGTGATTGACAGCGCCTTCTCCTGCCCCGCAGCCCGAATCAAACTGTTTTTCATGGCCTCAAGTGTTTGCCTAAGTGGTTCCCAGCCAAGACAGGAAACTATTTGACTTACGGTGGTAGAGAGCTCCTCTCATGGTATTTACAGATAAAAGGGGAGGAGTTGAAAACCTTAGTCCGTATTCAGCCCAATCTGATAACCTCCAGGGATTTTGTTAGTTCAAAGAAATTTTGGATAGCAAACCTGTGTGCTTAACTGGAGCTGAAGCCCTAACCCTTGGAGGCATCCCGTCCTGTGTAAAACCTTAAAATAACAAATGCTGCTTGTAACTTTTTTTTCCTCCTTTCCTCCCCTTCTTCTTTTAATGTTTCAAAACCACTAGACCATTCTAAAATGTTATATTTAGGTAAGAATACATCCCTGACCTTTAAGGTTGTGTCTCTTCTGAGCATTTATGGCACAGAAACCGATTTTCTTCAGCAGTCTGTGAGGTGGGAATTGTGAGGGGCTAAAAATAGGAAAGGTGAATTACATTCAGTATCTCGATGGGTAGAATGTGTTTGCTAGGAATAGATTAGCAGAGCAGTCGTGAAACGACTGCTTTCTGACACGGTGAGCTCGGTTATCGGCGGGCTGAATGCTGCGTCCTCTAGTTGGCAGGAGCTCACCAAGGCGCCTCTGCAAGCGATGGAACCAGCTGCAGTGTGCAAAACCGGGAGGTGGTGTGCAATTCCCCAGTTTTCAGATCTGTTTTTCCTTCTTCAATCCTTCTCCTTTGGGACTGGTGCTGCCAGACAGCCAGTCAGTATTGGCAGGGCTGGTATGTCTTGGTAGAGTAGGGATTTGGGTGCTCCAAGACGTCCTTGCTTGCCTCTGACACCAGAGGTGGCCTTACAGCGAGTCTCTGCATAGTCCTTTCTCCTTCCTCCTCACTCTTAACATTTTTTTCCCCCTTGATTTTTCATCTTGTCACCACCAGCGCTGGCTGTTAGAGACCTTGAGTGAGATCCTGGCTGTGTTGGAGGCCGTAACGAGGGTCTGGCAGGACCACGAGCGCCGTGCCAGGCTTTCAGCTCCTTTCTGGATGCTCGGCTCCTTTGCAAGCCTAGAGCTACCTTCTGCTTTAAGCAGGCAGATTCACTTGCTGATTAAAAGCATTGTTAATTTAGAAGGAAGGCCACATTCCTTCTCAACACCATCATTAATTAAAGACTAGGAAATTGCCAATTCACCCAGCATTCACATCCTTACCATCCTGTGCTCGCATAATTTATTGCCCAAATATCTTAATGCCCAACTGCGTGCTGAGGCCCGTAAGCAGAACCTTACCTCCGATCTCATATATTTTTCCTATGCATAATTAAGATGATTGCCTCTTAAAACCTTGAGTATTTTTGGTAAAACACCTTTTGTTTTTCTGAGGTTGGATTCTAGATTGTGCCCAAACATGGGCACTGACTGTGGACGCGGCTTTATGAAACCACGTATAATCCTGCGTGCGCGGCTGTGAATCATAACCCCCAGATGAAAGTAGCTCCTTCAGAGCTCTGTCTCTGGGAGGGGAAAAAAAAACACAAGATACCCAACAGTCCTCTAGGTTGTATGCTTATAAACTGTCGCCGGTTGAATACAATGAGAAAACAGAGCTTTATGCTGTGAGAGTAATGTAACTATGCAAAATGCACTTACAGCTTAGACACATCATTCATGAGTTACACCATGGCTCCTAACTCATGGCAGCGACGAGTGTCTGGCAATCCCCACCATCTGGTGAACTCTGATGTGTATTTGAACAGCACAGTGTGTTAGTGTGCCTATATACAAGACATATTCACACACAACATATAGTGGCAGGGGAAAGAGAGAGAAATTATGTTTCAGCTGTGAATGACTTATATTTACTCAAGCAGCAAAGAAATAGCTGATAGCTCACGAGTGATCAAAGCTAGTGGTGAGTTATGGAGGTCTTTCCTCACCAGTGAGGAAGATATAGCACTTTTCAACCTGCTGTATATACTTTTAGTCCAGCACACACATTTTAATGCTTATTTTTATTTTGGTTTAGAGGCCTTTCTCCCTTGCCCGGCAAGTGATTTTTTTTATTATTATTTTTTTTGCAGTCTCTTCTGCATCTTCTCTGTCTGATGCCAGAGACAGAGCAGATTGGGAAGCCTTTGAACACATTACTGGTTGAACTCAAACGAGATTTTTTTTTTTTGTATTGCTTGGTTGCAAGCTCCTGTGATGAGCATAAGGAATTTAGTTTTGATTGACATGATATACTCTTAAAGCAAAAGTGATCTATCAGCATTCAGGCACCCACCGCTTGTTTTTTTTCTTTTATGACAGAGAATAGTTGTGTTGCAGTTGTGCTACGGCAATGAAGGTTGAATTGCAGTTTCTCTTTGAATCCTCTGATGGGGGAGGTAGCGAGGGGTGAGTCAAAACTGGGCCATTTTAGGTCACTCCTAACAAGCCAGGCTCGAGGATCTTCTCAGTTTCTGTTGCTCTGACTGTTTTGTGTTCAGCCAGAGCTTCCTTTGGTAGACCAGCGTTCTCATTCCAGTACAGAATATTTGTACAGATGACACAACCTTATTATCTTCAACTTCAGTCGCTTTAAAATGAGTTTTTACAGTTAACACACCCATGATCTTATACCACAAAGAGAACTGGTTTGGAGAAAAGATATGATATATCCTGAGCCTCAGTCTGAATGTGAGACATCCTCCCTCCCTCCTCCTTGCGCACACAGCCGAATGTGAAACCTCTTCAAAATAAGTTGCTCTCCAAATGAGTTATTATTTGGCCTAGGGTCGGTCTAGAAGACAGGTGAGCATCCTCTGGAAGGAAATACAGTTCTCTGAGTTAACCTTCCAACCCGGGAGAGTTGGTTTCTGTTTTTCAGGCAGCCGCTTGGTGTGAAACCAGGCAGGCTACTTGGCCTTCACTTCCCCGTCTGTGGAATGGGTGCAGTGCTCCTCTCGCCCTCGCCGCGTTGCTGCCAGCGTGGCTCCTGCTGTCCGTACCTCTCCTGGGGCACGAGTGTGTAAAGAGCCTTCAGAATAAAAGTATTGGGTTTTAGGGGGGTTATTACCGTTGGTAAACATTTGGATCTGCATATAACCTTTGGGGAGGAGTGGAGAGATTCAAACAATTACTAACACAATGTTAAACTACGAAGCACGGAACATTTTTAAGAGCCGTGTGTTGCTGCGTTACGGTGCTGAGCATCCCCAAAACTCATCGGTGCCACCGCTCCCAGGTAGCGAAGCATTCTGAGCGGGCTGCTCACGGGTAAACGTGAGATCACCCTGTGAAGCCCGTGTGTTTTCTAATGCCTGCTTAAGGGAGATTCAGCAATTAGCTGCCGAGGGAATCGGAGCAGCTCCTTGTTCCCATGCTGGTCTTCCCCAGCCTGGCTTCTGGTTGTCGTGGCAGGTGGGTTTGGGGGAGCTCGCCCTGCTGCTTCCCGTGCCCTGCCTGCTGCGCAGGGTAACCGAGGCAGGGGGCTTGCCTGAGGTACAAGCTTTAGAGATTTTCTTTTGCAGAAGTAGTAGTTGGGAAGAATTTTAGATATTTTTTTTTTCTGGAGATGTAGGTGTGTGGGATGCTGACAGTACATGCCAGGTTTTAGAGCTCAGAATGAATGATTAAATAATTTGTAATTAATGTAGTGAGTGGGAAAATAAACATCTGAAGATGGTAATTTTCAGGAAGTGTTTTTAAGACCTTCGGTGTTACATTTTCCATTTATTTAGGCAGATTTGGCTAATTGTTATAAGAGGAAAAAAAAAGTTGCCTCTTCGTAGGCAGCGAATGCCTCTGCTGGGCACGTCCTCGGTTATATAAGTCTCCTTTGAATCATTGGCTTGAAGAGGGAATAGCGACTGAACACGTTAACTCCATATCCCCCCTCTTTGTAGTCCTCCTCCTGCCTTTTTCTTTTCAGGTTCCACTCCTGGCATTCTCCAGCTTCCCATTTCTATTTCAGTGTTTTAGGCAACGCGCTCTGAAGCAGATGGATGGCGAGCTTTCAACCCCACCTCCCAATGTACACACACGGTCCGCATCTCGCGCCGCATTCATGAGCAACGGGGCGCTCGGCGTTTGCTTTTCAATAAGCCCCTTGCTCCCTGAATCAGAGCCTCGCCGCTCAGGGCAGGTGCTCTGCCAAGAGCCATCTCCCCCACAGCCCCCCAAAAAATAGCAGAAGGGGGACATCGCTGCGTTTGAAGCAGAGGACGGGGCACGCGTGCTTGTCAGAAAGGCGCCGTGTTTTCCAGTGCCTATTTTGACGATTTCGAGCAGGTTTTGTTTGCAGGTACGTCTGGTGCCGTGTGAGCGCGCAGGGAGCGATGCGATGTGCTGAACAAAACCTCAGCCCTGCGCTTGCTTTTCCTCCTTTGCTTTGCGGCGCTGGGGTTTTGATGTCTTGCTTCTCAGAATGCTTGACGGTAGTAATAACGGAAACAGCAAAAAATGTCAGCTTGACTACTGTCTGCGTGTCGGCACTAGTCCAGGGAGTTTCAAAGGGATGTTTTATTGATTCTGTAATTGCACAGTAGAATGGACAAACTGAACTGCACCTCGGGGCAAGGAAAGCCCCTGTCTAAACGGCATCTGTTGGATGTATGCGCTGCTGTAATTTGGGCAGGGAGTGCTGGCTGCGCCGTTTGAACCAGGGGACTGAAATCTTGACTTAACCCTTTCGTTGTAGGCGACGAAACCCCTGTTTTGACTGCTGGGGGCAGCCTGTGGACGGGCTCGGCGTTGGGTCCCTTTCAGCATCAAAGCTGCGCCTGGGGGATTGGCTAAATCTTCCGCCAGGGTCTCTTGTAAAGTGAAATTCGGCCCGTGGTCTGTGCTCCTGCATCGTCCTTCCGAGTCCCTGCCTCTGGGCTCTGCAGTCCTCAACGTTACAGCGTGCGGCATTGCCTCACTTGCAATATCCACGTCGTCTTAACCGAAAAACTGGTCTTAATCTCTTATGAAATAAGCCTGTGTTATACTGCTCGTGCCTGGGAGCTGGTAACTTCCTCTAGCACAAGCTGATTACTTTCCAAAACTGAAGGAGTGGACTGAGCTGTTTTGCTAAAACAATTGCAAATTAAATTTGTAAACTTTTGCTGTTGCCATATTTTTTCACTGGCATGCTGTCTGCGTGCTGTGTCTTTAATTCGGTAGGAACACAAATCAATGAGGCTAACCTACGGCAAGTCAGAAACTGGGGGAGAAGGCACCCCGTGGCTCAGAGAGCCCCTTGCCTTGCCCAGAAAGCCCGAGGAGTCTGGATGCGGGGCCGTGTGTCTGCAGCACAACTCGTCACCAGCAGCCTGTAACCTTCTGGTGCGATACGGGGTGCCCAGAGCCTCCACCCCAGCCCTTCTCCCTTATTTCTTCTAGCTGGAGCTGGGCGTGCTGCGGAGGCCGTGCTTTGTCCCCGGGGGAATTTTGGCTCCTGGGCTGCAGCTTTAGGGCTGGAGAGAGGGAGAGCTGGAGCGCTGCGGGGCTGCCAGCACCGTGCTGGGGTGGGAGAACGGCCACCCACCCCTATGCCTGCGGCTTCTGAAGGAAACCTTGGTCTGGGAGCCTCCGCTGCTTGCAGTTGTGACCTGTTGAGCTCCTGGACTTCCAGAAGCTGGGCAGGAAGATGGGCTGGAGCTCAGGGTGATGCTCTGCTTGTTTTTGGACATCGTGCAAACCTTTAATACGTTATTTTGAAGTCTTGATATTAAATGTAATGTTCTTTCAAAGCGACTTCTTGGAAAAACTTGCAGTGCAATTGCATCCTGTGCTGGATTTTAGTAGATTTTTTTAAAAAATACCATATTAAATGAAAGATACACACTTAACTTCATAATATTTTTTTTGACACTGCTGAACTTCTCTAGATAGAGCCCTGCATGTTGTAATAACATTCACAGACAAAAGCAGGCATTTAATTAACGCTGGGAACCTGAAGCGCTGTGCCAGTTCCGCAGAATGAAAACTTAAGACCATCTTCAGAAATGCGTGTTGCAGAAATAAACGGGGGAAGATCCTGCCTCTGGGATCTGCTCAGTTCCCTTGTGGTGGTTCAGAGGAGCGTAAATCGTATGATAGCTGCAACAGCTGTACTTTGGGGCTTCTGCCAGAGGAAGAGCAGCTTCATTCTGCATCGGGAAGAGAATGCCAGAGATGTGTTGATTAGCAGAGGGAGCACTGCCCGATGCAGCTGGTGCAGCGGCCTCAGCGCATGATTAATCCCAAGTACCCTTTGACCAAGTCTAATACTCGTAGTCCTGCAAAAAGAGCAGCGAGGTTTTGATTTGACGTATTTGGTGGTACGAACTTTAATAGGTAGGTGGAAGATAGCTTATCTTTACCTAATTGTTTATGAAATTCAGGTCTGAAAGGGTGTGGAAAGCAGTGCTGAGGTGGGTCTGGACCGCTGATGGGCAAGGCGAGGGGCCGGTGAGCACCAGTGCAGCGCGGGCAGCGTCGCTGCAAGGTGCTTTCTGAATCAAACTCTGAATTTGGAGGTAGGCTTTTTCTGAGAGCAGGATGGAAATTAAAATATCAGGCTATGAACTAATAGTTTAACATTTGGCTGAGTCTTTATCACCTTCCTCCCCCAACTCTTGACTCTTGTCAGATTGCTCATAATTTCAGTCTCGGTGATCTGCCTCTTTCTCTGTTGTCGTTTTGTAAGAATGGCGAGGTGAGTGTGACTGAAAACACAGAATATGCACTAATATTTCCTGTGCCACATCAGATCACCAAAATGACTAAAGAACATCCTGAACACTAAAATTCTCAGCACATATTTTCTGTCAACACTAACGCTGAAGTGGAATTGCCCCAGCCAATCAGACATGGGAAAAACAGACTTACTGA
Organism: Anser brachyrhynchus; assembly: GCF_964034855.1. Taxonomy (NCBI): domain Eukaryota; kingdom Metazoa; phylum Chordata; class Aves; order Anseriformes; family Anatidae; genus Anser; species Anser brachyrhynchus. The sequence goes on from NC_137705.1 coordinate 4,554,800, forward strand.
CCCAGAAAGAGCCGCATTTCCTAATTTTTGCAGCATCCCCGCTCTGATTGGCAAGGGAAAGGTGGTCAGAGTCGGGATCCGCAGCAGTACGGTGCTTAGAAACCCCAAAGATGCTGCAGGCACTGCGATGCGCGTGCTGCCAGAGCCAGCGCGGAGTCCTGAGGGCAGTAGCCACGGGAAGCAGGCGTTTTGCCAAAGCTCGGCTGAATATCGCTGTGCTTTGCTGATGGAAATCATTCATGCCGCTTGGCAGCGGCTGGTGCTGTAGTATCTGTATCTGGGCTTGTAATGCCCGGAGTCCATCGATGGCTGCTCACAAAAAAAAAAGGTGTACATAAAGTTTGTAGGGTTTACCCAGTGCTGGGCTCCTCGCAGCAGCTCTGCAAGCTCCTGTAGCAGTTTGGTCTCCAGGAGCGTCCCAGTGGGGACGGGCTGTGTGGGACAGGGTTTGGCCCGAAGAGGAACCTCAGGCTCATGGAGCTATGGCATGCAGGGGTCTGGTGAGGAGGCCCTGAGCAGTTCCCAGTTCCCCATCTCCTGGCACTTCCCTTCTCCATTCCCTTCTGGTGGATAGCGGGTTTGGGTGCTCCAAGCCATCCCTGCTTCCCTCCCAAACCTTCGAGCACGTCTTGGTGCGGTCAACTTTGCATCCTCACTGTGGGGCATGGCCATCTTCATGGCGTGCTGGGAGCACAGACAGACAGATGGATGGACGGGGCAGTTCCCCTTAGCAGGAAGGTGCCAGCTGCACCCTACCCGGGGGCATCGCGGGTGGCAGCCTCTCCTGGTGAAACAGCCTCAGGTGGCTGCTGGACCTCACGTCTGCAGTATTATTACTATATATATATTTTTAATTTATATTTTAACCAACTTTAGATTAATTGTTTCAGTTCCTGGAAATTTCTACTTAGGATTTGGTTGTAAGAGCTGGGCATCCAGAAGATGAATTTGTCCTTTTGGAGTGCGGATAGACTGTTGCTGTTTTATAATCATCGACAGGGGCTGTAAGGAGCAAGGAAGGATGCAGTAAAATACAGCGGTGCTGACAGGGTAGAAGCAGTGCATCTTCTTGCTGTTTGATATTTTGATAGAAACCTTTTATCACTTTAAAAACTGGCTGTGCATCAATGTGATACGTTAAAAACAGAAGTAGGAAACTGCAGGCTTTTAATTTTTGCCATTTGAACCCTCTTACCTTGGATGAATGCAGCGTGTAAATTACAGTTCCCATGAGGTAAAAATCAGTCAAATGCTACTTAACCTTTACTCCGCCGTGTTTCGTGTTACGTTGGTGCTTAAGAGAGTACGAGCGTACACCTTCATCTCGCTACTGCGTGAAATCGGCCCTCAGGTTCCAGTAAGGGCGCAAAATTTCTTCAAATTCTGGTTCGAGGAGACCAAAATGCTGCGTTCTTAGAGGTCGTACAGCAGAGGTGGTTTCAGACCTCCTGCGTGCCCTCCCTGGGTGAGGGGCTCGCAGAGGAGGATCTCACTGCGCGCGGCTGCAGCTGGTGCTCCCCTGGCACGTACCTGGCGTGCTCAGCCAGCGTCCCGGCGACGTTCACCAGGGCTTCCACTGTAACTGCTGTATTTGCAGGGCTGGTTGTGCCGGGTGTTCGTACCTCGGGGTAGGCATTGTCTCCTGCAAAAGATGGTTTTTTATTTGTTGCAGGCTAAACTGCTCAGCTATTCAGGTGGTTTAATACAGAAAGTGACTTCTTTCCCTGATACTTTCCAAGTAAAAGAACCAGAAATCTCTCGGTGTCGAGACTTGACATGCAAAATACCCGACCAGAACCCGCTGTATTTCAGAGAAAATACATTCTTTGACTTGTGTGTTTGGATCAGCTTTGCGGTCCTCAGTGAAGTTTGTGCCTCAGTCTACGCTTAAGTAATTTACTAAACGATATTTGTGTGAGTAACAAACTTTCTTTGGCACTATTTAAGGGTGCTTAACTCTTCTACTTCCGAAAGAGCAATTTTTTTGTAATAAAAAGAAGAAAAATTTAAAATGTTTTCCCAGTGAACGTTTTCATTTAAAAAAAAGTGAAAAAGAAAATTGGGGAAACGAGAACTATTATTCTCAAAATAACTGACTTCAGCATCTGCACAATATTTGCATTCTGTTAATTCAAGGGCTCCTGCAAAATAAGAAAAAATAAAAGAAATTATCTCCTCATTGGTGAGCTGTGGTGATTACAGTGGAAACAGATGTGCTGCTGCTGCCTGAGCTGAGGCTCGCAGAAGACTGTCTCTAGCCAAACAGTAGCTGAGCAAGAGCCCTGCTTAAACTCCCACCCCGACACCCCTCGTTTTGCTCACCTCTGCACATTGGAGGCTTCAAAGTCTAATTGAAGTATTTAAAAGTAATATTTTTAACACATGCGTTTCCTCTTTTTTAAAAAAAAAAAAAGAAAAAAAGAAATGGAAAAAGGAAATTAAATTCTCTCTAACATTAGATGGTTGGAACAGCTACAGCGAAGGAAAATGCAGAAGTTGGCGTGGTCTGTAGTGCTACAAACCAGTTGGCTACACTGGATATCTTACATATTATTTATGTACCTTTGATACCGAATAGAAACATTATTACATTTCACACTGAACAGGGACAAACAAATTTAAGACATTTATTGCGTATGTTCAGTATTGCAACATAGAAGCTCGTGGAGGAAGTTTTTGCTTTAAACAAGCTTAGTTTTAATCATAGTGATTCATGTACACAGAACCAAATCCTGTGTTTATTTTAATTCCCTTTTTGCTCATTCGGAAGGCAGAATTCCTGCTGGTGTTGATGACTGGGAATCTGCAGGTGTTCACCTGAGCAGAAAATGAGTAAAAATGGAGGAAAGGGCATGAGAATTGTTTTTAGCTCTACGTGTGTTACAGGCTAGGAGCAAGGAGAGAGAAGTGTGCTGGGTTGCATTTCTCTTCCCCGGTCTTTGTATGCTTTGGACAGTTCTTGCAAACAGCCCGGCTGGTGTATTTTATCCCAAATATGGAGCGAGAGGGTTGATCAAACCAGATGCTCCTTCAGTCCAGAAACTTTTTGTTGGGGCCAGAAAAAAAAAAAAAAGAAATAGGAGGGGAAAATAGGAGAGGAGGGAAGGGACTCAGAAATCCTGGAGAGTATACTCATATAACCCTCAGGGAACAGCACTGAGATCGGTATTCTTACTCGTAGAACTGAGAAGAAAAGCTAAAATTAAATGTAAATAGTTCTGAAGCACTTTGATTTAAAGAGGTTTAGCTGAATGTGAGCTCTATTTAAAAAAAACAAAACAAAATAAAAATGCTTGTAAAGTTCGCATTTTCAGGGTTTTTGTTAGAAGCAAAAGTCTAGCAGACTCCATGCGGTCTTCAGATGTGTAAATAATGAAACTACAAAGCATTACTTTCTCTTGTGGACAGTCCCTAATTTTCCCCCAACCTCTCCAAAAGCTCAAACAAGAATAGAAAGAAGTTTCAAATGTGAAAAAATGAAACTTGGTATTTATTGATGCTTCAAATGTGAAAACACAGAGCAATATGGGGAAGTAGCTGGCTCCGGGATAGAGCCTTTTATTTCTAGGTTAGCAGTTCAACAAACCCCCTCCTAGCAGCAAGGATAAACCATGGCCGCGTTCAGCCAGGCTGGTACCTTTACAGCCCAAGTCCTGTCCTGCGTAGAATTGGCATGCTGGGGGTGGGCACCAGATGATGCTCGTGCCAGCGTAATAAAGGACACTAGTTATGGGAAACCTGTAATCCTGGGGAAAAGGCGGCAGCTGATGGAGGGGTGGGTACCCAGAGGCTGGAGTTCTCCTCCGTGACTGCTGTCCGTCCTTGCTGCATTTCTGATGACACTTGTAAGTGAAAAGGCAGCGATAGCAGTGAGGGGTGCTGAGCTCCTGTTACCGGAGTGATGGGCTCTGCAAGGAGGAGACGTGGTCTGAAAGCGCGCTGCACTGGGAATCGAGTGCTCCAGGTTCCCTGTGAAACCGCGCTTATAAGCTTACTGAAGGGTTTAAGAACCTCTCATTGGCAGTGATGTAAGAGCATTTCTGGATGAAGAACTGTCAGTGGATTTTTTTTTTTTGAAAGGAGCTATACAAGGAAAAATATTCTTGATTTTTGTTTGTAACATGTCTGAAAATAACCCTGCGGTGGAAAGACTACTTTAAACACAGAGCAGCGATGAAGTGAACAAGTTTACTTGCATTGTTTTTCTCTCGTAAACATTTTGTTCTCTTTTGTTTGCTGGAGCACCTTCCAGCTGGGATGGTTTGTATGCACGGGCTGGATAGAAGAGAAGTTGAGAAATCATTTGCCCTTCTGATCTGTGTAATCAGCAACAGCGACACATTGCAATATTGACATGACATGGCTTTAGGTGCCTTAGTAATGTAAATGAGGCCAGTAACATGAGCTCACTGTATTTTTCAAATATGCTTATTTTCTCTAGCAGTTTCCGAAGTATTACACATAAGCCAGCTATGCAGCTGGACTGGAAATGCCTTCTGGAGTTCTGCAGTTGACGGTGTTTTTTGTATGTTAGAAAGCTGAGAAACTATTAATAATGCACCCCGTATGAAGGAATAAGTAAACGAACGTTTTAAAAGCCTTTTGATGGCTTAGAGAGGAAAGTTACAGGGAGAAAATTCCAAGTTCTGCTGCAGGGGCAGCACTCCTAGGCAGATGTGTGCAGCCACGTTTGTACAGTAAATGCAACAACCCTTGAACATCTTGGTTATTTTGGGAAAATGTTCAGACAATACATCAGTCTAGTTTTGAAACAGCTTCAAACATTTTACCACTGAAACCTCTAAAGCAAATGTTACAGAACATGCAGCTTGTCTGTTTATCTTCTCGAAGACTATGTGAAGTCATATGTGAAAAGCGATAAGAATCGCAGCATCTCCTTTGGTTGCTCAACATGAGAAGCTGATGAAGAGACAGTCATCTATAAGATATTCTTCAGAAAAGCTGCATAACAGAGAGGTTTGCTGGTCTGTCTCTGTGGAGAAATGAAGGTGTGCTCGTGGCCCAGGTAGGCGGGCCTGGTGGCCGAGGGCCCTGCTCCAGCTCAGCCAGCAGGCCCTGGGGCCCGCAGCTCCCTGGGCAGTGGGAACCAAACGTGCGGGCTTGCTTTCTCTCATTTTTGAAGAAATTTTCAATGCGAAATAAGAAAGTTTACCACAGCGTAAAGAAAAGTTAATACTTCTTACAAAAGCTAAAGGCCCTGTGCTTGTGAACTGGTTTTTATGGATGAAGTGGGTTCTGCAGAAACCCCGTGACAGAGCCCGGCAACAGGGCCCCAAGTCACGATTGCTGCTCACTGCTGTTCCACCAGGGAGGTCATTTTCTGGGGGGCTGCAGGGGTTCGGTGAATTCAAGTGGCAGCAGGTTCCTCTGTAATTTGTTTCTCCCGTCCCTTTTGGAGTCATGAAGCATTGTTTGGTGACAGACTCGCTTCACTCCTCCCGTGAAGGTATAAGTACTGAAGTTGTGAAGAAAAAACGTGTAAAGCACTTTTCATAACAGAAACACAGAAAACAAATGTTGTGTGCTTGTGTGTGAGCGAAGCTGAGGACAGGATTGAAGCGGGAAGCTTTGCTCCCCTTCCCGAGGCAGGGAGCAGGGTTTCTCCCTCCCCTGTGATGCCCTGAAGGGCTTCCCGGAGCTCCCCCTGGGTGGGAAGCAGAGGGCATTTCGGCCTTCGGGGGATTGACGACCAGGCCCGAGCCTGCAACCCAATTCCCTCACCTGGCATAACGACAAGTGTCTCCTTCCCAAATTGAAAGCTTGGTTTTCTTTGCTTTTTAAATACCAATTTGAAACAGGTAGGCGATGGTATGGGTTCGTCACCAGACATACCGCTTCTTGAAACTTTCAGAGAAGCGGCATATAAAATGTTTCAATACTGACAACAATGTTGTTTTTTACTATTATTATTTAAGCTAAAACAAAACAGTGGAACCAATTTCAAGTTGTCTTTGGTGCTGCTCCGCTCACACTTTTGGAGATGGTGAGATCCTGGCCTGCGGAGGGGCGGCCGGCCAGGAGGGGCACGGGGCTCGTGGCCCTGACGGGGAGAAGGACGAGGAACGTGTGGGGGTTCTCCGAGGAGAGCATTAAATCAGGGGTATGAGCCATGGGATGTGTACAGGCAGCGTGGAAAGTGTCAAGCAAAGCGAGTGTAGCGAGACAGCTAATTCCTGTGGGAGCATCCAGGTGACTGTGAGCCTTTTCCTTATGGCTTAACCACTGTAGTACACTAGGGCCAACGTGAAGTGCTTGCATGGGGTTTAACTTCTTTTTTTTTTTTCTTTTTCTGGGACTGTTTCGCTGGTGTTTATGATCTGACAGCAGTAATGAGTCACTGTATCAAAGTCGCGGCCAGGAAAGGGAAAAAAATCGTGTAGACCGCGTGCTGAATGTTGTGGACTGATGCTGAGTACGGCAACAGAAGTAAATGCTGCATGGCTAGCGGTGTGAGATTTGGCTCTGTACCTGTATTCTCACAGCATACATGCTTTCAAATATCTTAATGAGTAAGATGATCTATTATTATTTCATTTGTAGGAGTAAAATGAAAAAAAAAATTCTCATGATCTTACCCACGTGTTGAATTCTGTAGTAACCTCCAAAATGATGGGTTGAGGATAGAGGAATGTTTTTCAGTTTCTGAAGTTCAGAAGTATTGCGCTAGACCTATGATTTACAAGGAGAGATGTCTTTATTTCTTGGTGGCATCTTTGTGAATCTGGTCACTGTCTTCTCCACTTAAGCCCTGTGTCGACAACCAGCTGGCAAAAGTGGATTCAGAATTGGTAAGAATACGCCCAGGTGTTACAGGCTTCTCTCATTCCTTTGTCCATATTTAATCTAATCTCAAATCAAATTGATACTGTTGATTAGACTCCTTTTAAACGCATACAGCTTACTCAATGTGTGGCAAAATGTTATTCTTCTCCTGTGTGAGTGAAGCATAAAAGGTGAAAGTATACAATTAATTTGCCTGCACTTTTCTTGAAAATTGTATGCTGGATTTCTGTGAACACACTGTATGGAACAATATTTCAAGCAAATTATTGTTATTTACTGTGGATTTTGCCTGAATATTTAAAGTCAACAATTATGCTTCCTTTTGGTGCATAATGGCTTTTTATTTTTAGAAACCTAGCCAATTCTTTCTCCGAGTTGCGCCCCTAATACCGATCTTCAGAAAGCATTAAACACTGCCCAGGGTGCACCTTCGTGGCTCTGTTGTCTTACTGCCCCAAGGGCTGTAGATGTTAAGTTCAGTGTTGACAAATCTGGTGGCGAGTTGCAGGTCCGGCTCCCCGCTTCCCGTTTATAGCTGCCGCAGGAGCGTTACAAACAATCTGCTGTAGATCCCAGCACAGGCAGCGACGCCCTCCTGCCCTCCCCACAGATGCTCAGAAAGAAAAGCCTGAGGTCTTTACAACATGCTGCTTTTTGGGGACCCCTTTCAGAGTTCAGTGAAGTGCCACCCATAGCATGGTGCTTGGCAGAGCTTTATGGGTGGTTCTCAGAAACCAGAAAGGCCAGTGCAGGTGGGATCCTCCTGTTCATCATCTGTCTTGCCCTCATGTGTGACTCTTTTCAAACCTGAGGATGTTGGGATCCAAAAAGTGGGTGCCTACATGAGGCAGGAACCCCAGTGGCAGCCACCTCCGCTCAGACATTGCACTGGCTGGTGCTGTCCTCTCAAGCCCCCCGCCATGGGGGCTGCCTTTCTGTGGGGTTGTCGGGGAGGTCGTCCCTTGGCCCTTTTCAAGAGAGAAGACATGAGGCAGAGGGTTGTTAAATACGTGTGTACGTGATAAGGGATGACTTATCTGCTTGGTATGGACCATCACTTAACTGCTGGTTCGTGTATGCTTTTGTTAAATGCATTAATTGGTAGAATTGTCTCTCCGGAGGAGAGAATGTCCTTGATTCTTTACATTGGATTAGACAGGCAAACCTTGAGGTAGTCTTGTCTTTATTTCTTGATTACAGTTTTATAATTAAAATTGCAGTTTCCTTCCTGTAAAAAGAGTTCCTTTTAACATGAGCTCTGAGCTCCTTCTCTTCTCCTGATGCGCAGAAAACTGTGTTCATGGTGAACCGCAAAACGAGGTTCGGTAAGTGAAATCTTTTCTACCTGGAGATCCGATCCGTTTGTCAGAAACTCGTTTTCAGGGCAAGGCGTGGAGTGTCAGATAGTCCAGGTGTCTCGAAAAAGCTCAAGGAGTGTTGCAAATCAACAAGTGAGAAATAAGTGCTGTCTTGAAAGACCTTGGGTTTCGGTTCCCTTTTGAAGAAGGGTAAAAGAGTATGTGCAAGGTTGAAAAATGTCAGAGCAGTTACCTATATCAGCAAGTAAACTGGAAGCTGGTGGTGACAAGGCAGTCAAGGAGGCATGGCAGGTGCTGCCCGGGTGCGATGTAATTTACCTGACCTGCCCGTCGGGCTCACCGGGCGGCGGTTTCACTCATGAGGTGGGACTTGCTAAGCAGGGAGCAGACTTTCTGTGAGAACGAGATCTTCCTCTGGATTCCTCGTCAGAGCCTGGAGGTGTTACAAGAGTCAGTGCTTTTCCTGGCTGCTTCTGCAGAAAACAAGAGGCAGTACCTGGGTGTTGGGTCAGGGTGGAGGAGCTTGGGCAGGGCCTTCTTGGAGCTCAGTAGAGTTTCTTGTGCAGGCCGTGCGACGCTCCTGGAGGGCCTTGAACACCTTCATTTCCTACTTCTGTATTTAGCCGTGTTTGAGAAAGCTCCAGCATCTGGGAGGAGCAAGCTGGGGCAGTGTAGTTATCCTTTTCTCCCTGCAGGAGAGTGTGAAATACAATAAAATAATGGAAATGTGGGGCAGGCCGGGGAAGGCTACGGACCTGGCTGTGCTCCTGGGCCCGCACCTTCTCGTGAGACAGCCAGTCTGGGTCTGATCCATCTTGGGTTTCCTGAGGTAAAGGCAAAAACGCAGCTCTTCAGAGGGGTAATGTTAAAGTGTTTTGAGTAGAAGATTCATAAATAATTTATTTTTCTGTGAGTTAAAGGTATCTGCAAGCAGGCTTTCCTTACCTGCGTATATGTATGCCCTTAATTGATGGCTGTGGCATTTCTTAACATCCTCCACAGCTTTCACCTGTAGGTCATTCAGGCCAGGCCAAGTGAAAATCTGTCTTGTCACCTTTTGAATGTGCCTAAATCTAAACAAGAGGTCCCCATAACCCTTATTCAGGATAAAAATCCAGCCCGTGTTTTCCTGCAGAGGCACGTCTGTAACCACTTTGTTAGTAACTTCAAGCCGTTTGTCTTGAAATCTTCCTGTTTTGTCCAGCAGCGACTGTTTGCTCACTTTTCTCCAGACAAGACGTTTGTAGGTGTCTCAGAAGAGGCAGTTTGATCAATTCTCCCCTGCTTTCATACGCTATTGGCTTTAGTTAAGTTTGCAAAAAAAAAAAAAAAAAAAGAAAGGAAATGTAGGGGGGCAAAAAGGCAAAGCAGGGGTAAAGCATTCTCTCCTTCTTTGCCCCTCATGGTTTAGGTCCAAGGCATTGGGAGAGCAATGCCTCGGTGCCTTTCCTTCCTCTTTCCCCTGGAGCAGTGGGAGATGTCCTGCCTAGGTGCTCTGCCCACAGCAATGGGTGTTGCAAGTGCACCCGATTGCCTCCCCGGCAGCTCCCAGGTAGACAGCAGTAAGTGCCACGGCTGTCACACCATTGAATTTCTTTTTTGTTCTTTTTTTTTTTCCTCTCCCCCTTTTCTCTCCCATCTTGCCTCAATCCTTTTATCTCAGCCTCGTGATCGCCTCTTGCCAAGTGTTGGGACAGCAGGATCCCTATGAAGGAAGGGTTAATGTTGTTTGTTTGTAGAAAAAGGGTGGGGAGTGCTGCAGCTAGGCTGAGATGAAAGGTACCACCGGGAAGTGGTTTTCTTGGCTGGGGAAGGTAGAAATGCTTTTAGCCTTGTGACCCAGTTGACTGGCTCCAAGCTCCATGCTGCTGCGAGGTAGCGAGCCCAAGGGCAAGAGCTTATTCTGTGGCTTTCGTCTGGAAGAGCTTTCCAGGAGCTAGTATATAATTTTCACTTAAAGGCTTGTCTTCATTGTTCACACGAAGAAAGTCCCTTTGTTCTGGCCCTTTTGTGCACAGTCCTCCTCTGAAGTTTCCCCGCAGTGCCTGGCCAGGGCTGTTCATTTCCGTGGGCATGTGGACAGCGGTGTAAAACTTGCAGGATTTGAAGTTTCTCTCTGAATACGAATAATTATTTTTGCCTCACCAAGTACCATGCAATGTCACATATTCTTCTTTCATTGGACAGAGGCATATTTTTTTCTCTCTTGGACTCTACAAGTTTCCAGTTCTGAATGTGTTGTCACTGCGCAGCACTCATGCCAACACAAAGCGGGGAAGAGCACCTGAAGCACTAAGTCGGAGGTTTTTGGAGGTGCAGGAATTGAACTGGGTCTTCTGACTTGAGTGTGTGCTGTCAGGGCTGGCTGTAGCTCTCGTATCCAGCCTGTACCAGGGGATTATTTAATCTGGGATGCATCTCAGTCATTTATGGGATGTTCTGTCCCTGGAAGTGCTCAAGGCCACCTGGTGGGGCTTTGGGCAGCCTGACCTGGTGGGACGTGTCCCTGCCCATGGCAGGGGAGCTGGAACCAGCTGGTCTGTGAAGGTCCTTCCAACCCAAACCGTTTTGTGGTTCAAAGCCTCTCGGCTGTATGATAGCCCACTGTGAGAGGGATGGATTTGGTGGAAACCTTGATTCCTCCAGATCCTATCAGCAAGCTGCCTTTAGCCTTTCTAGCGTGAATTTTGCTTGCCGGAGGTACCTCAGCCAGGTGAGGAGTGGAGCGGTGCTCACCAGGATGACGGCTAAAAGTAGGTGAGGTTTTGTAGTCACAGTTAACAGGAAACGGTGGAGACTGTAACAAACCAAGAACGAAAGCAGGAGTGGGTGTTTGGATATCTTGAGAGATGGTTTTCCTTTGTCGGGATGAGGGGGTGGGGAATACACCGGGCAGCAGAAGATTCAGAGATTGAGAGATAAACTTTCCAGAATGGCAACTGCACAAATTTGGGGCATTGCAGCTCTGGCTGGCGTAGAAGAGCTCGTGTGATGGTACTTTGGGTTAATTCAGTGCTCCACAATGAGAGTCACAGTGCATTAAGTGAAGCCTATAGGGAGATCTGTCCCAAAAGCACTCTCCAGACTTGAGCTAAAAAGGTAACGACGTGTTGGAGCTGTGCGGCCTGATTTTGGTCCCTCTTGATGTGTGAATGTGCCAGCAACCAAGCTGGTTTAAGTGACGCCTTTGTTTGGAGTAAGCTCTTAAATATTCCATGTTTTATATTTTAACCGTTTTTAGGAAACCCCTAAATGATAGAAGGGCAATTTCTATTTCTGGCATACTGGTTTCCAAGCTATAAAGGGTACAGAGATGGGTTTCCTAATTTCTTTGCAATCCCAGAGTTTCTTCCTCACTTTTTCTTTGCTAGTGTAAATGTTCTTCTGTGAGGTCTTTGATAACATGGCATGTACTTACATCTCAGAAAGAATCACTTTTATGAAAAGTTTAAAAAAATAAATATTATAATCAGCGAAGCATCATAAATAACTTTTATGTCTAAATCAAGCTATTAAAAGCTTTTTTATTTTTAAGTAGATGGGGGAATAAAATAGCTGCATAGTTCATAAAGTGGTATACTATTACTGCCTGCTGTGCCCATGAATTATGCCAGCTTTTTACACTTGTGAAGTAAAAAGCGGATTAGAACTGTGATCAATGTATTATCCTATATTTCTTATTGTGCATTATATTTCCTTTTTGAGAACCTTTGTAGACTAAATGGCTACTAATGACATAATTACAATTGTTTGTCACCACCATAATGTGTGATTTCCTATCTCATCATGAAGATGTAAGTTAGATAAAGGAGGAGTTTTGGCAGGAAGACAAAGTGCAGTGATTTATTAAAGACCAGATGTGGTTGTTAAAAGCTTTTCTGCAGAAGGCTCAATTGAGTGATGTGAAATAGGAACGAAAGCTCTGAACACCACAGTCAGTGGTTCTTGGTGTGAGTGACACAGTTGCTCAGAGGAGCATGACAAATTAGCTGCATGTTTTATTGTTGTGTACAAATTTATGTTTGAATTTAAACAGCATAAAAAGTTCAAAATTGCCCGTGCCATTAAAATGGATGTTTAAAGGAAATAATTACGCCGAAATGTAGTGGATGACTTGAAAACCTCAAATTCCATGAAAACAGCTCAAGATCTTAAGTCAAAAAACCTCAGGTTTTTGAAAGAAGAAGGGTTACTGAGGCGATTGACAACAACAAAAGGAAGCATGGTGGAGTATTAATAAGCCCTGTTTTGATACAGGCAAGATATCAGCGCGGAGCAGCGTAACTCCATAGCAGCTGAGCTGAGGACCGGGCTGTGTCCACCCATCTGCCCGTGCTGGTCCTGCGGGCGTCCTTCCACGCCGGGCGGCTGCCCCGAGGAAGGAGCAGCGCACAGGCAGCCGCCAAGCACAGCGTTTGTGTTGCACGCTGGCTGCGGGGAAGTGAGGGGCAAAGCCTAAGAAAGGGCAATTAGGGAGGAAATAATTTGTTCTTCAGCTCTGAACTTTTGCACCGAGCGGTTCGGATGTGTTTTCAGAGGAGCTGCGGCCAGCCCCTGTCCCGCGGGAGCCCTGTCACAATGCTTTTCCCAGTCCTTGCACAGCACCGTCCCTGGCTTTCCTCGTCCCCGTGTTTGTTGCACGCTCGCCCGTGGCTCTGCTCAGCCCTTTTGGGGCTGCTCTTGGTCTGTTCGCAACCGAAGGCCTGCTGCATGCGTGTGTGTGTGGCAGATCTAGCACTGCTAATTATTACTAGTGATTAGCCCTATTAGTAGTCAAGGGGTTTTCTTGTGAAGAGAGAGGGCATCTGAAGGCAGGAGAAGACTTTGCCTTGTTGTGTGTTGCTCTCAGGTATTATCCCGCTCTGAACTCACAGAAGTCACGTTATTCAGGCCAGCGTATGGAAGGACAGTTTTAAAACTGCTTCTTCCCTTATTTATTTTTGGGGTCTTTACACTTGTTTTGACCTTCCTTTGTCTTGCTTGAGATACCTAGACATCACAGGTGGTTGATACGGGGTGGGGAGGGAAGAAGAGAAGTGTTCAGAGAACAGCCCCTGATAAACATCTGAAACGCTTCTGTGCAGTTTTTGTGGTCTGGGAATTCTGCTGAAATTTCTTGAAATCGGTGTTATTGGAAGGGTCTGGTGCTGCTGTGGCTTAGGCACTTTCCTGGTTTTGCAGCTTACCGTGATGTTGGTTTCCACCAAACTCAGAACAGCGCAGGAAGGCTGAAAAGAATATGGAAATACAATACAGCATAGCCCAGCCTTTTTGTGAGTCTCATCAGATTTTGGCCTAAGATTTCTTTCATTTTTTTAATCAGTATTTTATCTGAACTGGTAAGCCCATCCCCTTTTATGAATAGAGTTTAAGCTAACTTTGAGTTTCCTGCCTTCCTGTTTAATCCAGACCTTTATCATTGCTAGCAGGCTAGGAAAAATCCTATTGTCTCAAAGTCTGGGATGACCAAAAGTCCGGTTTGGACACGACCGATTTAATGACTCAAAAGCAGCATTTTTCAGATGAATTTTTGCTTTCCCTGTACTTTGTTTCTTTTCTCCCGCTCCCAGCACAGTCAGCATGTCATTATTTTCCATATGACAAGCACCTTTTTTTTTTTTTCCCCTGCATCCTCTTTAAGCCCCTCTCGCTTTCCTCTCCCCCAGAAGCGCGTTGGGTTCCTACAGGCGTCGCAGATTCAGTGTCGGGTTGGTTCCAGCCGTGGAGGACCTTGGCGTTGGTTCTCCTCTGGTGCATGGCGGTCAGAACAAGGGGTCTGGAGACGGGGGGGGGCAAGGCAGCGTCGTGCAGAGGGAACTGGTCCTTTTGGTAGCTCCAGCAGGAGCTTCCCAATGGGACAGGAGCGTTCGCTCCTGGAGCGCTGCCTGGTGTCTGCAGGGGGGATGGATAAACTTAGGCAGGATGTCCCGGGGCCTCTTGTATCAACTCCAAATCTCAAAAACTTCAGTAGTTATGCAAAAAAAAGATTAATTTTATGGCAGTTGGTCTCTTTCAGTGTTACAGAACTTCCACCTTTATTTCACCTGATGTGAGAGGAGACCCTAAAGAGCTGCGAGTGGGAGGAGCGGGGCCGTCACAGAGCGTCGCAGGCACCGCTCCCATTTTTAACCCAGAATAATAACTGCGTAATAGGATTAATAAGCTGGGATGAGAGGTACTCTTCTGGGGCAAAATTTCCCTTAGAAAGGTCACCTGTAGTAGTCTCACTGTGTGTTTTTGCTTGTTTTGATGCCCACTTGTGTGAATTTGGTAACATGCGTTATATGTAGAGCTTCTCAGGCGTGCTGAAGTGATTCTGTATAATTTGTATTCATTGTTAATTTTAGTAACTGTGCTGAGATTTGAATTACGCTAATCAACTTTTCTTGTAATTTGTATAATTTACATACTGTACACATACTGCAAATGCAGGACTCTGATGCAAAACAAAGTTTAATTAGTGTAACAGGGCTACATCAGCTTTCCAACTGATTGATTTCTGAGCGTGGCAGAGATCTGTGGCAGCACCTCGGAGCACTGAAACGTCCGGCATTAGCTGGGATGCCCTTTGGGTTTGCGATGAGTAGAACCGGGCCACGTATTCATAACCAGCACTGTTAATTCGTCTGTTGAACGTGGTTCCCCAAAGGTTTGCCTTGTGCGTGAAGAGACACTGAGAAGTTTACAGATGTCTTGGTTCCTCTGGTTGCTCGTGTAGCTTCCTGTGGATAGGGGCAGGGCTGGGGATGCTTCACCGGTGTTCACGCTCGGCTCCTGTCCCAAACCCACCTGCATGCCCGCTGAGCTGCCCTCCTGAGGGACTCGGGTGGCCACTGATGTTCAAGCTGTGAACAGTGCGTGGTTTTGGAGAAAGGGTTTGAAATTTGGTAATTTTAAAAACCAATTAGTTAGTTGTGGTTCCTACTTTGTAAGCTAAAATCACTCTCAATACTCGTGGTATAACTTGCTTAGTTTTAAGTGTTTTTCTGTTGCTTTATGGAAGGATTTCTAGTGAAATGAAGTGCCTGATGGGTTACAGGAAGGGCCGGCAGTGGAACTGTCCGTGTTCCAATAGTGTGGAAAGCAAAAAAACTTGGGGCAAGAAACAAATAATTTTGGCTTTGTTCATTCAATGTGCTTCAGTTACTGCGATCTCGGATGGCATCAGCAACAAATGGCTATGTCCATTGAAATCTTTTTTTTTTTTTTCAAACAAGCAAGCAAAGCCCCATATTTGCTCTGAAGGGCCATAATTATTTCCTTCTAAGTGCTCAGCTGAATTGAAAGAGACAAAGGTGACGAGACAACAACAAAGCTGGGATGGTGTCGGATTTGGGGAGAGAATTGCGGTCGGCCAAAACACCCGACCTGGCTGCTAGCAGCGATGACCTGTAGGGAAGAGGCTGAGTGCGAAGCCTGAAGGCGTGCAGTAGTTGTCCTGCTGGACTCCCCGAGGTCTCCAGGAGCGAAGCCCGGCCCGTTCCCAAATCTCTTTGTCTTGTTCTGCCGAGGGACTCTTCTCTGCAGAAGCTCTCCCGTTGTGTTAGTTATGACTTGGGAGCTCTACTCTGTCATCCTTACGGGGCTCTTAATAGCGGGGATAGGTTTTAATGTCGAGTTTTGTAGGCATTATGTTAATATCATTGTTATTTAATTAGCATCCATTGTACGTTTGTATATGACATTGGATGGGCAAGTGTAAATGAAATGGACTCTGAACGTTTTATGAGGTGTTACAGTGAAACTACTTCACTCATCGTTGCTTAAAAGCCCGAGATTTGGCCTTAGGTATTACATCATGTGAAAACCAGTAGACAAAAATGGTGATCAATTTTTTATTCTAATAAAGTTTTAATATGAGGCATTTTTAGATATGTGTCATGAATATATGAGTCATGTATTTCACACCAAACCAAACCTATTATGATTATATTTCTACTTCAAGGGGTTTTCAGTATTTAAATACTAAATTTAATTCTATGGTTAAAAATGATTCATATTCAAATCTATTTTTATGCTTTATAATTAAATAAGAAAATATTGCTTGTACCTACACTTTTACTATTCTGGGTCGTATTATAATTATTTCTTTAATTTGACCCATAAAAACAGTCCATTTCTTCATTAGTAAATTACAAGGATATCGCAATAGAAAAATGAGTTTTGAAGGTGTCTTACCATATCTAATGGGAATTTCAGTTTGGGATTTTCTCATTTCTTTCATTTGTTCCTTTTGTAAAACATGAAGATACTTTCTAGGTAAATTAATCCCTTCAAAGGAGCAAAATAACTTCCTTTTTGGAAAGGGTTATTAGAGACTTATTCTTTATAATCTTAAATACCACTTGTGTTAGGCTGAACAATGTATGAAAAAATTACACTAGCTTTTTTTTTTTTTTTAAAAAAAAAAGATTACCAACCAAAGCCAAGTATATTGCAATTATGCGATCATGGAAAAGTGAGCTTTCTACTGGGAAAAACGTGATCTAGATTCCCATGAAATTTCTAAGTTTAAGTATTTTTGTAAATTAGGTTGTTCCTAGTTAAACAGGTGGCTTTAAAGGCTGGTTTCACTGTTGTTTTAATCATAGTTTAGTTACCATGGAGAAATATGCAAGTTAGCATTTATACACAGAAGTGAAATTTATGCTGCATAGATAATAGCCTAAATTTAGCATGACTTAAGTTTACCACTTCCTTAAGAAAAAAGACATACATGTTTTATTATTATACTATTGCACTATCAAGAAGTTAATTTCTTTAAAATATTTTAAAATTTGAAAGTCTAATGTCTTTTGTCCTGAAATGAGGACTGTTGCTCTTTTCTCGTTTTTGAGCTCTAGCTTGATTTTTATTGTCCGTCCCCCCCTTCATTTTTTGCCTGATGTCTCAGTTTTTAAGGTTAAGGTTAGCTGGGCGCGCCGCACCACGCTGCTTCGAGTCGCACAACCGATGCGCTGCAGCTTCACGAGGGCCAGCGCGGGATGGAAGTCTTGGGTTTGAAATTTAGCGAGGTATTTCACTTGTTTGACCCGGAGCTTCTCAGAACAGAGGTTTCTGTAACCGAAACAGCAGTGGGAGAGGGAATAAAGTGGCGAGAAGTGACTGTGGGTCTCAGAGCAGCGACCGTCCTGCTGTCACCCAGCCCCACGGGCACGCGGCCGTGTCGGGCTGCCCCAGAGAGCCTTCTCCTCTCCCCCAGTCGCCCTTCCTAATTTAACGTTTATTTTTCATTCTCAAGCGGCAGGGAAGCAGCGTTCCTGTCGCCGCGCCTGTAGTACCTCGAAGCGGAGCTAAGTTTTCAAGGACAAATGTAGTAAGAGTAGCGTGATCCAACAGGAGGTCCCCCAGCACACCGAGAGCAGCAGATCCCTTTCAACACCAGCTGTTCGCACAGATATAGATTGCTGCAGTGAAATTTTCTTAATATAATTCAGGAAGCTCTAGAGAATTCTCCAAAACAACTGTGCCAACAAGGAAAATGTTGAATTTTTCATCAGCTGCCCAATGCTGAGAGTTAGCGGGCAATCCGCTCATTCATGACCAGATGTTCGGTGTAGTGGCGCTCGGCGGCTCCCGTGAACCCCGTGGCCTGGTTTGCCGGGGGTTGCAAGGACGTTGGCAGCAGCCCGGAGCTGGAGAGCTGGGGGGCCCGGCGAGGCACGGGGTCGCCGTGCTTCCTTCCTGGTGCCGCCCCGGCGAGCAGAGCAGGTAGGGGAGTGATGGAGGAGGGAAGCGAGGCGGCATCCATCATCGCAGGGCAGGGCGAGGAGCAGCCGGGCTTTGCAGCTCTGTTATCAGAGGAGAGCTGACAAGTTTTTATCTCGCCTTGTTCAGAAGGGAAGATTAGCTTTTCTTCGTGCAAGGGGGGCTTGTGCTTAATGTTACGTGTTGTAACTTCCCCCCCCCGGCCCTGTTATATGTCCGGGTGGTAGGAAGCGGGTTGCTGACTAACTTTGCACAGCTGTGTGCACGCGTTGACGTGGGGAAGGTCAGGGTGCCGGTAACTCCCCGGAGCCCTGTCTGGAGCTGAAGCGAGGCACAGCAGTTGCCTCGGCTGTAGAATCATCCTTGTGCTCATGGTTTCTTTCATAAAGATGCATTTATGCCTTATGCCATTTCAGCGTGTTGTGTTAGGCACTAGTACGCAGAAAAAAATAGTATTGAGTAGGAGTTCTGGAATAAACAGTGTGATTTTCTACTTTGAAAAGGATTCTTCCTTTAAATGATTAACTGTGTTTGATTCTGGGTATGCCAGCTGGCTAGGAGAGGGAAGGCAGGATTTGATAATGTTTAGTTTTTCTTAGATGTTACAAGAATCTTAATTCCTTCCTACATTGTATTTCAAAATAATATAACTATTGATTTCAAAGTGGAATTGTCGATGAAACCGGTATTATCTTATGCTGTCATAATAGCCATACTTTCTCGGTTTTCTTTTATGAGCAAGGGGAAAAATCCCTTTCTGTAAACGCAACGGTTCAGGCTTTTAACTTTCAGGCACGCTCTCGAGGAGGAAAAATCTCTCGTACGCATGTTTTTGAAAACGATAGCGCTCCTGATACCGCCTGCAGCTTTCCCCGGTAGCCAGACGGGGCTGGGCAGCTGCTACCTGCCCGCATCGCACACCAGCGCTGCTCTCCAAGCCCCGCACCACCGCTCGTGTGAGTAGAGGCACCCCTGCCACGCTCGGCGTGTCCCGCGCGGCGTGACAGCCGCTGGCAGTGACAGGACACCGCTCCAACTGGGATCTTCGTTAGAGCCCGGCCCTCCCAGTAATGATGTTTGCTTTGGCACGGCTTTCTGGCTCTAATTTGTGAAGTTGCAGTGAAACCCTCCCTTTGCATTTCCTGCTCGGGGAGGGTAACCTTGCTGCGTGTTGTGTTCGGCCCTGGAAATTCATCTTTTTTGTGCTGGTGAAGTTGAGCTTGACCTGTCCTCTTAGAGGGCAGGGGAAAGTTTTGCAAACAAGCCCCCGTGCCTGTCCGCTTAGGAACAGCGACAGCAAAATACCCTAAACAATAAGCTAGGGGATGAAAATGAGGGTAAATAAAAGTTCATTTCTCTCTCTCTCTCTTTTTTTTTTTTTAAAGGAAGGATGGCAGCATAATAGTCTTGTTTCCATTGATGATAACTTGCTGATAGAAAAATGAGAACAAGTTTACAGTAGCTTTGACATTAGTTACCTTTATTCAGCATGCTCCAGCTGCATTGAGCCCTCAGGAAGCCTTCACCATGCACACAGTTTGTTCTTGGGTGTGAAAGCAAACAGTATTTGAGTTGGCAGTAACTTCCCTTTTAGAGAAGTTTGCTGCCTCGGCAAGAAACCGCAGCGTGAGCTTTCTGCTGTTGAATGTTTCCACTGGCAGGATGGCCTTTTTCCACATTTCCTTGGTTTAAGGAAACAGATTTTGAACTTTTTTTTTTTAAAGACAAAATGCCAACATTTAACAGCTGGAGTTAGCATATAATTTATGGTTTTTACTTTATGCTCTTTCGGATGTATAAAAATCTGCAATTATTCTGAAGTTATGCGAGTTGTTGCAAAAGAGTGATTAAAAAGTAGGACCTCGGTTATGAGAATTTCAAGAAAGCCATTGTTATCTAAACAGCTATTCTTAATTACTCTTCTTTTAATGACTTTTAATTGTTATAATTTACTTCTGTTATTGCACCTATCGTATAGGTGATGTTTAAGGAAGTCCTTTGTTTCTCCCCTTGGATTAACGAGGAGGAGTTGCTGCAGTTGGAGCACTTTTTTGCTTTTATTTATTCTGTAAATTATTCCTATGCGCAGCCTTGTTCTTCCTCTCTTCTGTGTGAGTCTCCCTGCAGCAGTGGCTCCTGTGGGATGCTTGAGCAGGTCCAGGGGACAGCAGAGCGAGGTCTCAGAGCTGCTCCAAGCTGCCCAAGCTGGCACTCGCTAGCAGTAAGGGCTCGCAGACCTGGCAGAAGGCATCCAGATGCTGAACGGCCCCACGTTCAACTCTGCTTGCTCCCTTCTGGGACGACCCGTTTGCTTCTTAGCTGAAGTCCTGCGAACTTCAAAATGCATCTTATTGGCTGCAAATTTCAGATCCCCACCTCAGCAGCTGGAATTAGAAACAGATCAGATGCAGGAAATTAACGCAGTCAGCCAATAAATTGCGGAGCCACGGTCGCCATAAGTACTGTGGGGGTTTTGTTCTGTCAGTCGAGGGATACTCGTTTTGTTTTGCTAAACATCGCTCAGCTCACATCTGTATAAACACCGCGAGCACATCACAGGTCTTTGGAAAGCAAAGCATCACAAAGGAGGCTTCCCCAAGCAGTTTCCCTGGTTTCGCAAGCTAGGAAAGAGGGGAGGGGGGAAGGAGAAGGGGAAGGAGAAAGTAAATATATTATCTACAATGCTGTTCGTATTAGAATCACTTAATTTGTATTTTAGATTTAGGGGCAAAAATATGTTGTAATGATGAACAACAGCGTTTGAGAAATGTGTATTTTTTATTTTGGAGACAGTAGCCATTTGTCATTTTTATCTGTGCGACTCCTAGACTTGATTGGATTTATTATGTATGCTGCATGTTTATGGCATTTTTATTGTATGCTGTTAATTTGTTGTAACTGCTGCCACTTTCTTGCCAAGGACCCCTTGAAAGCAAGTATGTGTCAACAGTTACCTTCCAGTTTAATAAACTTAAAGCTACTTCTCTCAGGTTTGGTAGAGGCCACTGTCTGCCCTGTTCGCTGCGAGCTTTTTAACTCCCTTGTAGCTGAAGAAAGTTGGTGGGACTCAGGCGTAGTCCTGCAACATACAGGTTTGAAGTTAAAGCTCTGTCTTTAATTGTATCTTAAACTAACATTGTGACACTAGCCTCTACAGATATGGTCAGTGTAGTTCATGGCAAAGAAAGAAAAAAGAAAAAATATCTCGTGCATGTTTTAAATAAGCAGGTCAGTCAGCTTTTAAGATAAAATTTAAAATGACTTTTAAATATGATGCTAATGGTGAAAAACTAGATTACATCTTTTTGTATTTTTGAAACCGAGAAACTGATGAATTATCTGAACAGGATTAGAATGCAGTTAATGGCAATAAAGCTGATCATATTCATACGATGAAGATCAAGCAAGATGAGACTTCATTTTCTGCAAAAGATACAAGGACAGAAAAAATCCCAAAGGAAAAAATCATGTGCTGTGGATACACATTTATGGCACAACTGGAGGTAGATCTAAAACAGTGGATTAAAGGTTCTTTGTGGCAAAAATAATGGGTACAATAGGTACATTTTTATTTTCATTCAGTTAATTTATTTGACTTATTATTGCCTGCTGACAAATCTCACCGACGATGCGTGGTCCGTGCGGTGAGCTATGTTATTAACTTTCTCAGTAGCAAGGTGGAAGCGTTCTGTGGAGAATGAGCAGGAGTTCCTTGAATGAATGGAAAGTGCAAAATCTCCCTTCTTGTTGCCATCACGGGAGCGTGGTCAGCAAGCTGAGGATATATGGTGGTGCGTGGTGGGCGCTCTCAGAGCGGGACGAGGCATTTCCTTGCCGGCAGCGCGCCTGCTGCTGGGTGTTGCAATTTGGTGGGCTGGGTTGTGTAAGGCGGCTGGATTTTAACGTTCGCAAAAGGCAGTGTGCGGTCTTTGTGTGCACAGGCACAGTGTCTCCTTCAACCTGCAGGTCACACCGTGTCCTACAAGACTCTGGCATCGAAATCCTTCTCTCCTGGAAAGTTATGCCAGCTTTGCTGTTGGCCTTGATGAAACCTGCTTGTTTCCACTCTGAATGGTTCGTGTCCGAAGGCTGCCGTGCTCGGCAGTGCTGCACAGGGCAACCTGAGATTTTGTTCAAGTCATTTCATCTGTGGCATGAGCCAGGTTTCACTGACTTTCCACATATTTAGCCTCAGTTATTGTATTCCCCTCCCGTTCCACCTTGCCCATCACCGTGTGTATATTTCATACCGTAATGCTTGCCCAGATGTGTGCTGAGAAATTGCACCTGCTTCACCCAGCGCCTCAGCACCACCGAGGGAGATACCTGATTTGTATCCTGCGTGTATTAAGAGCTGATGTAATGCCGCTGGGCCATACAGTGCAGATTCAGAAAGGATAAAAACCTGAGTGATTTTGATACGTGTTAAAAGTCACATATTGCTGATACATGCATTTGCACTAACATGCACTGTACGTGCATACGTGCTCTCTGCCATACTTTCACTAAGTTCACTAAGTTTTGTGCACATCTATATGAAGAGCAGTATCTTATCTGCGACAAGGTGAAAAACAATGACTACTTTTAGAACAAAAAATAAAATTCTCTTTGCTCTTCTGTCTGCTTCCTCTAGCATTAGTTGTAATTCTAACAATTACAGGTGCTCTTCTTGGGCACTATTTAATAAAAGACATTCTAGATTTATAGCTTGGGCAGAGATGCTTCAGTGTGATTTGATGAATCAGCGTGGGGATAGAAAAAATTCATTTACTAAGAGGGTTGCAGGAAATACTGTACGTGAAGACAAGACGTTCACAGTGGGATGAGAGACCTGAATCTTTGCTGAGCTTTAAAATGCCAGGCTGTAAGATCTTTCCTTGCCCTAGTGCGTACAGAAGAGTTAGCGCCAGACTTCGTACTTTACTGGTTTGTATTGCAGTAGAAAAAAGTACTTGTGCAGTTCTGTGGCTGCTTCCACGGTTAAGCTATATTTTATGTGTAGGTGACTTGCACATACCTGGCTTCTCCCAGGTCTAACTCCGTGATTTGTGTTGGCAGGAACGTAACCTCTGAGTCTTCAGAAACATGAAGTTAGATGGGGCCCAATCCGGAGCCCGTCGGGTGAAGGGAATTAAACGTTGCCTTGCCTTTGGAGGGCTGGTGGTCGAGTGCACGTGGTTTAAAATGGCTTTTTGCCCTTGGGTTCACCCTGTGCATCCTCAAAGCGGTGCCCCTGCCTGTTGAGCTCCACATGGGCATTGGGTGCTGGTGGCCCCGCTGCCCGCTCTGCTCCCGTTGATCTGGAGAAGTCGATGGTGGGCTCCCAGCCGTCGCCACGCTGCCAGGCCCTACCAGGGCTGATCCTCTGCCTCGTGAGATCTGTTGCCCTGCCAAACCAAAACAAGGACAGATAAACTGAGAAAATATGTCTGATGTAAAGCATGCAACTAACAAACATTGTTTGTTTTGTGCTTCCCCACCCTCATGTTTAATTGTATAAATTAAATGTCGCGTCAGTCTGCCTGAGGTGTTGGCATCCCATTCAGATTTCAATTACTGCCATTAAAGTCTATTTACGCAGTGCGTGAATATAGGGAGAACGTATTTATAGCAATCTTTTATTGCTAGTTACGTCCTAGAAAAATAACGCTGAAGTGCTGAATTGCTAAGTTTGAGCAAGTTTTAAGTTCAAGCAGAATTTCTCAGGCGGTACAAGTCCTAGGCGGAATGAAACAGCAGTGAATTGTATCACCGCTCACCTGAGCTCTGTGCGACTACAGCAGTAATCATAGATTGTTACTGGAACCACCTAAATAATTAATTGTAAGAAAACAACTAGTTAAGGCTCAGGAGGGGAGCAAAGGGGAGAGGTTCAAGACTGAATTTTCCCACTGCCTGAAAATACAATTTGCTATGATTTAGCAAAATTCTCCTTAGGTGCTGCTCAGAAGAATATAATTGAACTGAGGCTGAAATTATGCGTCAGAAAGAATAGGCTTTTTTGTACATCAAACACTTCATACGGTAAAACAATGCTATACCTGATGAATAATTAAAATATCAAAAAGAAAAAACATTTCTCAATGTATAACTTAATTACATTTCTTGAAGCATTTTTGCCCTTATGAAGAAATGTAAGGAATGACTTTTGTTTTCAGCTGCATTAATTATGAGAGAGGCTCCTGCAATAAGTACGAAGTGCTGCGGAGCTCTGTGACTTCTCGGTCGCTCTCCAGGATTGCGCTACATGACCCTTAAAGTGTTGCTGATAGATTCAAGTGTGGGGTTTCTTTTTTGTCTCTCTTTTTTTTTTTTTTTAACCCACTGCTAAAAATACATTTAAAAAGAGGAGAGAGTGCAAACGGTAGCACTGCTTCCGTGTGTGTACAAGACAGTTTGTGAGAAAGGATTTAAAGATTTCACTGTTTAACGTAATGAGAAAACAGGGCTAATTTTTAGGTTTATGTAAGCGTGTAGGAACTTTTAGATAAAGTTGCAGCCACCCTGAAGTGTTCTTTTCTTCCTTACTCTCCTTCGTGAACGCATTTTAATTAATCCATTAATTTTGAAATCTTGTGAAGACAGAAGGCTTTCCAGGCTGCCTCTTCAAGCTGTGTTGGACCCATGGCCCAAGGAGCTCGCCATGTTCGCGAGGTGCCTGCAGCAGCTGGTGCAGGTTCAGCTGAACCGGAGGAAGGGACGTGGTCTCAGCAGCTCGGACTTTTGCGATGAGTTTAGGGGCTGGGGAGCTTCGAGGAGCCCAGGTTCACCGACGTGGTTGTTTTAGGGGTGTCCTGCTGTCACCGAGCGTTCCTTTCTCCTGCAGCAGGGACGTGGGTTGGGAAGGGTCTTCTGGCTCCTCTCATCCCAGCCCCTCCTTGTGCTACCGCATCCAGTGCTGCCACATCTGGATGAATTTCCCTGGCCAGGCACGGGGTTGGCAGCTGCTCTGCTCGACCAGGAGCCAAGCCTTTTCAGCCTGTTGAATCGTTCAGAGGTGAATACCTCACAGAAAGCACTCCTTTCCTTTTTCTTTTTTTTTTCCAGTTCAGTCAAATGTTGGGTTTTGTTTCTCACCTCTGTGTCATAAAATCAAAACTATTAGTAACAGAAGAACCTGTGGAAAGGAGAGGTTTTCCTCCGTCTGCCACCTTGGTGCTTGGGTGTGAAAGGAGCCAGGAATCGCAGTGCTGCTGGCAGGCACCTCGCTCGGGGCCTGGGAGGGAAGGGAGGGCCAGGAGGGGCCCCTGGACGCGGCTGGGTTGTGCCGATGAAACCCGGGTGTCTGCCGGCACGGTGCACGGGGGGGCTGTTTGTGTCGTGGTGGAGCCGTGCCTGGGGAGCCGGGTAATGAGCCCCAGCGGGGCTCCCATGAAGTACTTCACTCCCGTGAAGTAGTCAAGGGAACCTCTGGGAGACATCCGCGTGGGTTTTTAGCCCGTCCTCTCACAAGCGGGGCTCTCCCAGCAGGGGTCTTTGTTCTCTGCAGCTGGGGAGTGTAAGTGCTGTGGGGAGGGATGCGACTGGCTGAGGGGAGGCAGGTTAACGCTCTCCCAAGGGTTTCTTCGGGGCCTTCTTCCTCTGGAAGTACTCTCCTAAATTTCTTCGAATTAGGGGTGGGGGGAGATCGGTTTAGGTTCGGTACTCCTTGGTACTCCTCACACGAACCTTTGGTTTTGTTTGCTAGGATTCGGGTTTGGTGTGCAGTGCTTACTGCAGTGACGATGCCTCCAGTAGTGCAAAGGCAGAGCTCCTAAAAACGCCCTCAGCAGCGGGTCCTCGCTGTGCTTCCACGGCTTCTTCTGGTGATGAAGGTTTCAGAGTAGAGTCGGGGTTTTCTTGTTACCTTTTGATAACTGAGGTTACGGTCTGTAAGAAAAACGATAACGAACTCTTAAATGTGGCATTGCAGGTTGAATGCCTCTGCTTCTGAATCACCTGGGGTTTGTAGCTGGAAGCTTGTATTGTTTCCTTATTCTTCGCTAGTCTTTGTGCAAACAGATTTACCTTGTAGTCAGGATTATTTCAAACCATAAACTGTTTAGGACCTTTTAATGGGAATACAGTAGTAGTAGAAATCTGAGCTGGAAGTAGAAGTTAATCCTGCTACTTGATAGCTCCAGGAAGGTGTCTCTGTAACTGCGGAAGGGGTTTGGTTTGGTTTGGTTTGGGGCACTTCTATCAAGAACGTTTTTATTTTCCGTAGGCCCAAGTACAAGGGCTGAATGCGTGCTGCACTAAGGAATATTTTACTATTTAGTACTAGCAACATTAACAATATTTACTTTGTTCCTCTTAGTTTGTATTTAGCTTTGTGCATGGGTTTTTTGACTTCTCCTTTACATCACTGCATGCTTGGATGGCTTCATCTAGAGACAAAGTCATCAGAGCATTTAATGTGATTGAAAATTTTTGAGCATCTTTTCAGTGATGCTGCTGGTTTTCATTTTCCAAGAGCAGTGCAACCTTTCATTCCGAGTTGATATACCTGACATATCGGAGGGGAATTTCTGAAAAGAAAACAGTTTTCAAGGATATCTTATTCCTGAGCTGTAAGGAAACATTGGTGTCGAAGTCTCAGGTGTTTCTACCTGAGGTGTTAAAGATCTCTATGAAATTCTGTACTGCTCCTGGAAGATGTTGCTAATTTTGTCTTGCTTGTTTTTAGACTTCTCTGGTCCTGCTAGAGAATGCCTGTTTGGGCAGGAGCGTATTTGAAGCTGAAGGTCAGTCCTTACACTTTCTAGTTCATAGAATATACACTGTTAGGAGTTTTCCATCCTTTTTCTTTTCTTTTTTTTTTTTGTCCAAACAGAACAAGCTCCTAAACAGACGTGTTTTGATGATAGCAAACTAAGTTTACATATTTTACAGTGGTATTTTGCCACATTAATTACCTTGTCAAATGTAATAGGTAATTACCACATCAAATCACCTTCATATGTTACATGGAAGCGTAACTTGCTAAAATATTAAAAAAAAAAAAAAAAAAAGCACACATCAACAACAAACAAAATCCCAGAAGCCCAAGGGCAACATCACCACAAACCTGTCTCATTCTCTTATAAAATAAAATCTGTGTGTATGTCCCTTGCTATTGGGCTATATCCTGCCCATGGGAGAAGTAAAAAGCAGAGGAGTTGTGTCACTCCGGGGAGATCATTTTGCATGGTTTTGGATTCTCTTGCATGCCGAGGAATCAGTATTTTGACTCTAGTTTAAATGTGTTTGTTGTTCTTTGTCCAGTGGTGGCAGAAGGATGAGAAGAGGTGGCAAATGGAGATGACCAGGCTTTTTTTGGTGTCTTCTTTTTTTCTTTTACCAGCAACTTTCTCTTGCACCCTTAACACACCTGTGTACGCACTTTAGCCCTTTTTCTCCAGGATGTCTCTGGGGGGTTTCATAGGACTGGCTTCCTTCTTCATGGCTTGTTTATGTGGCCAGCCATGAAGCAAACCCTCCTGCTGCTTTAGCTGGGTGCCATCTTGCAGTCTGACTTTGTCTCCTTGCCCAGGCTGCGGTCTGGGAGCCTCGAAGTACCGCAGAGGGTTATGTGTGATTGCTGATTGCGTGGATCAATGCGGGGAAACCATCGCTTATTTTAGTTTACATCACAGCCTGTGCCCAGGCCACACTGGAAGGAGCTCTTCTTTGTGACCAACCATAGTGCGCAGAGGAAGAAAATAGAAAGCTTTGGTTATTCTTTCTTATACAGTAATTAGCTAAATGGTATTTGTGATAAAACTCTGCAATAAATTTGTGAAATGGTATTAGTGCTGTAACCTGTGTAGAGCTTGGGCAATAGAGAGGCGCCCAGAGGGAGCAGTAGCTGCACGATGGGGCCACACCATCATCCCAGAGGCTCTCCAGCAGCAGGGCCAGCACCCGCTTTCTGTGGGGCACCTCGAGGCTGTGGGGCTGCTGCAGACCCCGGGGGCAGCAGGGACGCTCCTGCCTCCTCCTCTGAAACTGTGGGTGAGATATTTTTTTGTTAAATGTTCTTTGGTGGTTGCTGCTTCCTCTTGCCCAAGATTTCTTAGCCAGCGTTTGAGGACAAACCTGCCCCAAATGGGAAGTGCAACCGAATCCATTGCGAGCTAACAGTTAAACTGACAGCAGGACGTTGGAGCGCTCAGTCCTGGCCTCTTGCAGTTGCCCAGGTCACCCTGGATGTAAAGGGATCCCTCCTCGTGCTCTGGCCTGCCGTGCGAGGAGGCTGCCGCAGCGTGTCCACACGGCCTGGCTGAGCATGGCCTAACCTGCTTTGAAATAACCTCGGCGCCTCTCCTCCTCCTCTGCCTGAATTAATACCCTGGGTTTATGAGAACGGAGTGCAAAATGCATTGTGTCTTCATTTTTCCAACAGCTGGCACGTATAGATGATAATGTTTAGGAGAAGGCCACTCACCGATCCATCCCCAGCCATGTGGAAAATGTTAGCGGTGCCGTATCTTGGATACAGTGCCTCTATTTTCCAAAGAGATGAGTGCTGCTAAGTGTATCTTTCTGCGGGAGCTGAGCCTCCGTTTATGATTCTGGGATCTCTTTTTTGATCTTTTCTTTCTTGCTCAGTGCTGACTGAGGTATTTCTGGGGTAGGTGCCAGAGTTGTTCTCTCGCTAATGATTCATGTGCCCTTCACATGTTGCGCTGCAAAATGACATGTAACAGCGTGTACCCAGTATTTACGTTACATCGCTTTGGCTCCCAAAACATGTGCTTTCACTTTCATCTCGGAAGTCGTGCCACTCGGTAACAGATTTGTGGCGCTGCAGTTGGCGAAAGTTACTCAGAAATGGATTTCTGGGGCCGCGAGCGAAGTGCCCGAGGCCCCGCAGTGTCACAGGTTTGGGCAGGAGCACGCGTGTCCCTCAGCGCTCCGACGGGTGACCACGGCCCTGTGTGGCCGGGGCTCTTCGGGCTTCCCAGCTCTGTGCCTGGTAGCCCCTGGCTCCCCCCGTGCTGCCAGCGGCCTGCTCCCTGTTCCCCTCCTGGCCAAGGGGCGTTGTGAGAACCGTGGGCATCGGCCTCCACCTGAATTAAACCTCTCCTAAGCACAGATACCTGTCTGTGCGAGTCAGCAGGCAGCGTGCCGCTGAGCGGCGAGGAGACGAGGGCCACGGGGCGCAGGCTGGGCCTGCAGTCGGGTCACCCAGGCCGCGGTCACCAGCGTGCCCCCAGCGCCGTGCGGGTACGGCGTGCGAGGGGAGGCCGCCGGCCGAATTCCTGCAGGCCCCGGGAGAGCGATTAGCCCGGAACGGCTTTCAAACTGTCCTGGGGTGGTACTGCAGCGCGTGTCTCCTTCACCTCTGTGTGTAACACTTTCGAGTTTATTACGTTTTTCTAAATGACTCAGTAGCTCGTGCGAGGCTTTGGGTGGCCCACTTGAAACGCTTTTAGCAGGGTTTGCTTTTCAGAAAGAGCGAAGTGTTATCCTTAGAAATTCGGGCTCCCTTACAGGGTAGTAACGTATCTTCGGTCTGTGTATGTAGCGTAATGACATGCTCCGGTGGGCCCGCTGCCCTCTTTGTGCGTCGCAGTTGTGTGTGGCTGCAAAGGCTTGAGAAAATGACAGAATTGTAAAATACAGCGCAGGTACGAAGCTGCGGTATGCTCTGCAGTCAGTGCTGAATCGGGGCCTGAAAGGAGGAATAAATATAGATTCTGGAAAATACCATTCAACTTTTCTTACTCCTCTTTTTTTTCTCCATCCAAACCATTCTGTGACGTGTAAAGCCCTTACACACCTCCAGAGTTCATGTTGGGGAATCAGTTGTCCTGACAATATAATCTGGAAAGAATGACAGACACTTTTTTGACCTGTGATTTGTTTGATACAAGTTTTTCTTCTAGCCAATGTCATTTCTCCTCAGAGAAGGAGAATAAAATACTTTGAGGCACCCTTTGTCCACAGGATTTATGTCCTGACTGATCCTGACAGTATAACTTGATGAAGATATATATGTTGTTTAAGAAGTACTATTAAAAATTAATCCGATTTTCTGTTCTTTGGGTGTAAATAAATGACAAAAAAACCCAAACAGCTTAAAACCAAAATGGCCACTTTCTGAGTTTTATGCAGAATAAAAGGCTGTTTATCCTTTCTGCTTTATTTTAAGCCGTGGTTTTACTATTCAAGAAACAAATTCTAATCAGCCACCGTATCAGACAAATGGGAGCTTTAGCGAGCGGTTCGTGTGTTGGGAGGGAGCACTAAGATTCTCATTATAGTGCATGTCTGAATAATTAGTAGGACCGCTCTGCACTTTTTTGGCAATAAGAAGAAACTTGCTTTTCACTGTGGCGACAGGATGACAGGAGCATCTAGCAGCTCGGTCATTAGTGTGTGCCTGCCATCAATGTCATGTTACGGTGTCAAATTAGTTAGTGCCCCCTCAGGAGCCAAGCTGGACCTGCAAATTATCCTCCTACGTCCCAGGAAACCGTGTTTGCTAAACCTCAGATCAAATGTGAACAAATGATTAACATGGCTCATAAATTAACTAGTTTACAGGCTTATAACTTTTTACAAGTAGATAATAAAGACAGAAGTTTTAGTACTGTGTTATGCTTAGTTCAAAGCAGCGATGGTTTGGGTTTTTCTCTTTCCTTATTTGCTGCTGTAGCTAGGTTTGCTTTCCTCCTATAGGGGAAAAAAATTGTGTACAGGCGAGGAAATAATGTTTAGAAAATCTAGTGTCCTAAAGGAAGCAAATGTAAATCCACTGAAAACAATATAATTAAGTTTGTTATCTCATTGCCCGATAAGTCGCTGACAATAGTCTTTCTTCTTGTAGTGGCAGTTGTTCGTTAATGAGTTCACCAATTAAGTTTGAAAGATTACAGCCTTTGCCAAGAGGATTTATCTGTTAAAAGCATTATATTTTTTTGTGATACATTCTTACCATATTGTAAGCCTCTTTGTTAAAGAGGTATAAGACTACCTCTTAAACACATTAAATCCTATTATAAGCCCCAAAATAATTTTACAATCTGTTTACACATTAGCATCTACAGAACTGTAACAAATCTGTCCAGAGATGTCTGTTTTGAGAATAGGATGCTAACAGATAGTGCACTCTCTGGTAGCTAGATTGCCCTTGTGAAAGAGTGTTTTTTTTTTTTTGCTAAAGAATCATTATTTTATAATGATTTATGACTATGCAAATAATATTCTTTTTATATCTCCCCTCTTTTATATCTCAGCAGGGTTTTTTTAACCAATGCAGAAATAGTGCAGAGTTTTTAATATTCTTTTGCTGCTTTTGAATCTAAAGTAATCTAAAAAGAGTAAGTTTTGTACTTTCTATACATTAAAGTCTAATTCACCCACATGCAAGCTACTGCTACCTTTCTTTTGTACCTTCAAGGGGGTGAGTAAGCCCTGATATCAGAGATCAAATCAGCGTTTTGGAAAGGGCCTAGCATGCAAAAACATGCAAAATATATCTATTCATAAGAAAACGTCTGAAAATGCCAGAGGTTATGCTCAGTTTATCTGTCAGCAAATTTAACTTAAAGTAGGTGGTAGTCAATTTAGTAAATACTTTACTAATATTGTAACTATAAAGAATCGTGAGTGCAACCTCAGCATCCTGACCCGTGCATGTTTTAATGACTCTGCTAGGGAACAGCACACGCTGTATTGCAGATTAGCAGTAACGTTTGAAACGCGAGTAATTTCTGCAGGGAGCTTTGCTTGTACACAGTCATAGTGAAAAAAAGGAGAGAAAATTGCACCCTGTAGTTAATCCTGGGGAAGAAAAAAAAAAAAAAAAACTTTGTTGTTGATGATATATCCAGTGCATTTGGGCAGATCCTCAGTAAAACTCCTGGAAATCTTTTAACTTTACCAGCGGTAATGCTGTGCATTCGCCCTGAGTCAGGACCTGGTGCCTCTGGAGTTTCGCTGCCTCTTGGCAGTGCCTCCTCCCCTTTGCCATCCCGCAGGCTCTAGCATCTCTCAGATGAAGGAAGGGGCAGGAGGGTTTTCGTCCATCAGCGCTGCCTGAACATCCCTTAATCTGGACTCTCCTTTGCCACCGCATACTTGCAGGCTCGGTCTGAGCACAAAGCCTCTGTCCTCGTGGTTTTCCCAGGAGCGATGCCCGTTCCCAGGCCGCTTCCTCCAGAAGAGCCGTGGCGCAGCACAGCCCGGGGCAGGGCAGGGCAGGGCAGCAGCACCTTTGTTAATCCCGACATTTCCCCGCCGTTTCGCCTTTCCCTGTGAGGTTGGGGCCGTAGGCAACGCATTCCCCCTGGAAGGTTTCCCAACCCCTCTTAGGAAACAGCGAGGCTCGGGTGAGGATATTTGCTAACACGATCAACCAAACGTAGCTTGTGCGTCCCCAGGTCGGTCCTGCCTTAAATGTGCTTACACGTGAGGTTCCTGCCATGAGCTGCGAGCTCGTAGCTGAGCAGCTAACAAAGGTGAGACATCCCCAAAGCACTGCACCAGGTGCCCAGCAGCCCTAAATCAGTAGGGCCGCGCCAGCGCTGGTAGCTGGGGCTCTGCTCCGCATCGCCTCGCAGCACTTCAACCTCCCAGGTTCCTGAGGTGGAGTAAAAAGCTGGGGCTTGGTGTTGGAGCAGCCCCCTTGTTGTGGTTTAGATGTTACGGCGCTGGAAACGAGACCACCCAGCACTTAACGTGTACGCTGCTGCCCTGCACGTGGCATTTGGAGAAGTAATGAAATCGTTCCTGTGGGATAGTGCTTCTTGGGGCCTGCCTAACAAGCCCAAATTACACACCCGGTTGTGGAAAAATATTGTGAATTGCATATCCGATGAATTGCTTAATTGTTCGGAGAAGCACGTGGGGTTTTGTCGCTGGTTTGGCTGTTGGCAGGACCAAGCTTACGGCGCTTCTCAAAGCTGAGTGCTTTGTTCTCCTCCTCGTAGCGCGGGCGTGCGTAGCAGTAAGCTTGCCCTCTCTTTCTGTACATTTTTGGTAACCGGAGCTTGATCTGGAGCAGAGCGCAGTTGGGACCATCACGGCGGGGGCTGAACTGCATCCCAAGCAGCCCTCTTTAGTTTGCAGGTCCTGAGTTTGCTGCTGTGTTACCAAAGCAGACCTTCCCTTCGGTTCCAAAAAACGCTAACTTCTGTCTTTGTTCCCTTCCTTACCTTCATCCAACCACATAATTGCTTTATATTACTTGAACACACCAATCTCTGAAACTGCTCCATTTTCTTGGTTATTGGGCTATTTTCCTTGTTCTTTTGCGATAGAAATCCTTAGAGATTGTGTCTTTCGCACAATAGCAGATTTATGTTTAAGGAGACTGGTAGTCCTTGGAGAATGGGAAGTCTCGTGTCTTTATCCTCCGATGATGATACTGAAGAGAGGATTTCTAGTACCAGTAGGCTCGGATGTAGGCATGCGAAAATGATGCCAAAAGCCTATTTGATCTAAATATATGTATTCGCAAGTCGGGGGGAAAAATGCTGATTCTGATATTGAGCACTGCAGTCTGCTTTGTGTTCTAACCTAAGTGTAGCAAGCTGGCTGAAATCGTCAAATATTTTTGAACTCTGCATGGAGGCGGATGTTGTCTTACAGAGTGAAGGGAAGGCTGACATGTACTGGCATGCTCCGAGCAGACTTTACAGCACTGCAGAAGGATCACACCGTATTTAAATCGCAACAGGACAAGCCACCCAGCCTTGCCTCCCCTTGGGAGTGGGGAACACCCCTGGCACTTCCTCTTGGGGTGGGAAAGCTCCCTTCCAGATACGTCCCAGGTACTGATAAGGAACTTGGAAGCATTCGTTAAACTGAGTTAATCAGGTTTGTTTTCGTTTTTATGGTACGTGGTGATGTGTTTGCAGTGACACCCTCTGCTATTTTTTCTTTCCGTACTGTTTTAAAACAAAACCCAAGAAAACAATGTCCTGTCTGCAGAGAACAGGAGCTTCAGTGTGCAGCGTGGAAAATGAGGGAGAATTTCTGTCTTGAGAAAAACATACAAATTTTGTGCTGTGATTTTTGATGCTGAATGATCAGGTTCTGTTTTTGTTAAGGCAAAATATATATATTGTACAAGAATAAGTGTTATATTTATAAACACTTCCCTGGCTCTATGAGCTCTTGTTCACCTTACAAAAAACCTGTTCATGCTGCAATAAAAATACATACATTTAATTCTTAAGCAGTGAATTTGCACATTTTACTCTTAATTCACAAAGAAAGTTTGGCTCTACAGAAACCTGTGGTTCCTTTCAAGGCAGCTGCATGAATTTACATAGAAAATATAAACTGGCATGGGTAATAAACTCCTTAAGCCTGGAAAGGATTCTGCTTAGGATCCCTGTACAGGGTGTGCAAAGAACCTTGTTCAGAGACATTCCTGTGTGCGCACAATGTGTTTTCCTGTGCCGTCCCTTTGGTTTTCTTGGACCGGTTTTAACGCTGCTTTCCAGAAGTTAAAGATGCAGCAAACGTGTCAGAAACTTCTGGGGGAATGATGCTCCCTCCAGGTTTGATGCTGCCGGTAAAATTCAGTGAAGCTTCAGGTCTGATTGCTGCCGTGCTGGTGTGGGCTCAGGAGCGTGGAGCGGGAGGCTCTGGTGGGTGCCGGTGGGCATGCTGAGGGCACTTTGTGCCCCCGGCAAGCGGCTCGGCGTCCCCGGGCGGTGGGTGGGAGCCGAGGTGGCCGCGCAGCCCCTGCTCAGCTCCCCGTGCTGGTTGCACGTTTTTCAGGGAGCTGGTGGCAGACCTTCAGCTGCTGGCGAGCTCGTGTGCTGCCTTCACTGCTAGCTTTGGTCTGACCACAGGCATGAAGAAAATGGAGGTCAGGGACGAGCCAACGGCTGCAGAAACCTCGGGTAATCCTTCTGTAACCACGGCAGGAGTGTGCTGCCCATGACTTGTGAGGTCATCTGCTGTGAAAACATCCTGGGTATGACTGCACCTATGTCAACGCGGGGATGCGCCTTCCAAGTCAAAGAGCTGCTCAGGTCTTTGATGGGCTCCGCTGAACGAGCACAGGGTTTGTGAAGAAGCAAACCCGCTGCTAAATTGAACCTTTCGGGGGGGATGCAGGACTTGGAGAGCCAGCAGCGAGGGAGCCTGCACCAACACCAAGTCAGGCTGACTTACCTTGGGTTATCTGGCACGGCAACGTGATGGATGCCGAGGTTTTGCGATGCAGCCGTGGCGCGGATGTTGAAATGCTGACGGTGTGTGCTGGGCTGGGCTGGACGTGCCGTGCCTCGCATGTGGCTGGTCCCGGGACCCGAGCTGGGCTGAAGGCGGCGTGGCTGCCGCAGGGAGGAGCTGAAGCATGCTCTGAAAGCTGTGCTGCATGATTTGGGGGTGCTTTGGTCAAGTTCTGGTCAGAGGGGAGGTTTGTTATAGTGAGAGGCGGTGGGCCAGCAGGGAGGAGTGTGCAAGGACCACCTGGGACTCTGTGTTCTAGCCCGTTCTTCCGGAAAGGAAAGTGCAAAAAGAGCAAAGGACCCTGTGATAAAAACTGTTCCATATGAATGCGCGGATTTGGACATACGAAATCGCAGACGCAAATTTAGATGCTGTCTTGAGGCACCTCTGGTCGTTTGTTCTGTTGTTTCCCACATTTGGGGCCTTGGGAGAGGTATGATGAGATCTGATTAGCAGTAAGTCTGTTAATTATAACTTCTAAATTAGAGCATCGGTGCAGAAGCATCGCTTTCTGATTTGGATTAAAAAGCCCTTCATCTCAACAAAGCACAGTCAGCGCGGGTGATAGCGCAGAGCACTGAAGTACGTTAGATCAAGTTGATGCGTTTCATGTGTGATGCCAAAATGGCTAATGAGTTACTGCAGCCTAAGATTTATCACCACGACTTGCTTACGCTCCTGCTACTCGCTGCCCAAAGCTATCGATGTGTGTTGTAAACTCACCTGCTGGTTTGTCTTCCAGTTCTGCAGAGAGCCTGCGTGCGGGAGGTATCAAACCCGAAATTTAGTACAGCCTGGTGGGATCCCTTCAGTGACGAGCTCTGAACTTAGTGCAAGGTAATCCACAGGAGTGGAACTGGATGTGGGAACATCGCACTGCCCACTCTCCTCTCTTCTCCCCTGCTCTGCCCTCCTCTCAGCTCCCCGCATCACGGACCTCTCCCAGGATACCTCGGATTCATTTTTGTTTGCTGGGAGGTCTCCGTATAACAGGAAGGTGCTGAGAGCGTTGCACGGAGCTTCCTGAATGGCAGCTGATGAGGTCTGGGGGGCTGCAGGCCCGTGATAGGCACTCAGCTGTGGACAGGGTGTTCTTTGCTGCTTTTGTTGCTCTTACATCAAGGTTATATTGTTCATGAACAAATTCAGGCTTCTTGAAAATAGGTAAGCTGTAGATTTAAGGGCAGGAGATGTAGAGAATCCACCTGGTGTGCCATGAACCCAAGGCAGATGGAGCCCTTTGGAGGAAAACTGGCCGAGCACTGCGTTGTCAGGACTTCCTCTCCTGTCCAAATTTCTTTATGCAAGGCCTCACTGGGCAGTGTTACACCTCCGCACGTAACTCAGGTTTCCGCAGTTGTCTTCAGTGACAAGTTGTCTAAAGGCAGGATAAGACAAAGCCCCCATGTCTGCCGGGGTGGAAGTCTGACACGAGCAGGTGAAGTGACCTGGCTGTATACAGAGATACAGGAACAACTATTTTTGCCTTCAAGACTTGGTGGGCAGAAAATAGCTCAGTCGTACCAAAGCTGGGACATCTGGTGCATAAAAGTGTGTAGTGTTCTGTAATGAATTGGAAATGGCATTACTGCAATATATATAATAACATGGAAATAGTGCAGTATGGTGTGAGGAACTTGTATAGAATATATAAAATGTCATGGTTTTCACATACATTGTGGAAAAGAGAAAATAACTTCAAGTGTAAAGGATATGGAAATTCAGTGAATAAACATCAGTGCATTCGAGGATTTTTCATGCAACAAGCTAGATTTATCTTTCGCAGAGAAAATCTATAAACATCAATGACTGCGGATACGTGAGGAAGCCTGGGCATGCAACAAAACCTACTTTTCGATAGATCTCTCTTTCCTTAAATATAAACAATTGAGCACAAGAAGATCTAAGATCTGATTCATTTCTCATTTGTATCAGTTTCATCCAGGATACCTCTTGAGATTTGAAAAAAGCTGTGCTGTTTAACACCTGAGTAAGCGAAAATCGGGTTCATTTTCCTGTTTGAGATCAACAACGTTTCAACAGGCAAAACGAACTAGGGCTATCGAACCGCCTGGCTCACTTTGGGCAGTAATACACCAGGCCTGTGCAACTTGTAAACACGTTGAGAAGTTACCCTACCAGATCTAACCGGGGTTGGGTTGGAAGTATGAAGGAAATCCAACACTTCTTGAGATGTTAGGATTTCTTTTTTTTATTCCCCACTTTTTTAAGCTCTCAGGAAAACGCAGGTGCAGCTCTCACTGGCATCTAGGCAGTGAGTGCTTGAGCACAGGATATCATCTCCTAGGTCAGAAGCACCTGTGATCCTCTCGCCTATCGCATAGTACGGGAGAAGAGATGGAAACGTGGAAGTGCGAGACCACCTTCATGGAATATCACGGACTGCGGTATTTTTGTTAGTGCATGTGTTCACAAGCTACGTCCCCACGGTACGGTACCCCAGAGACACATAGCAGAGCACGATGCAGTTTTACTTCTAAGTCAGGCCTCTGTTGTATGGCCTAAAAGCTTTGTAAGAATTTAGCAGCAATATCAAGAAAACCCAATATAAGTGGTCCATTAATGAATAGGTCCTTGAGCGTCAGGAAGCAGACGTTGTTGGAAACTTGGGTAATATTACTGTTGGGTTTTATTAATTAAATATAGCTATTAATATGACCTTGGATTTAAACACAATGACCTCTTTTGTGAGTATGATTAGCAGATGTTTACCATAATTCTTCACTCTGTGAAAAATGCTTGTTGCACCCAATAAAAACAACCATATTTACTTTGCTAAATCAAATATTTGGAACTTGGGTCTTACTTTATATATCATGGCTCCAGTGTCTTAGACTTTCCAAGTTTAAGGTTGAGAGCCCTTGGAGTAACATATGTGGTAGATCTCTGAGTACAATGACCTATTGTATTAGTGAGCATGTTTTTTTTTTCTCTTTGACATTGTATCTTCTACAGTGAAACCAGTGTTCTCTACCAGCCTCTGGATTTTATTTTTACAGAAGTGTGGGGAGAACATTTTTGAATCCACAAGGCTTTCTATATTTTGTCCGTTACTGGTGGGAGACTTCCTTTCCAGAAGAACCGTAGCAATGGAAGCAGGAAACACAATTTCAGTTCTTAAAATAAAGCTGGAAGTTATTTTCATTTTCAATAGCATCTCACCTAATTTTAGACTGTAAAAAGTTTGTTTCGTGATGATTTTCCTTTTTGTAGTGAATTCAGAATTTAAAAGCAGTAAGTCACTTAATCCAGATCATGCCCCCACCCTCCAAAAAAAAATTAAAAAGGCCACCTGCTGCCCACAAACTACAACAGGTATTTTCTGTGTGTGAGCATTGTTTCCTAGCTGCTGTGGTCAATTTTAGTAGCGGGTCTGCTGCCTGCTTGTCTGCACTGCCGAAAGGAAATAGCAAGGGAACAAAACTGTGCTTTTCTTGGGAAACCACTCCCTTTGGAATGGAGAGATATGGCTCGCCACTTCTATTTTGTTTCCCCCTCCAAAGTAAGCAACAACATTGCAAGGATCAGGGACAGCAAGAAAAGAATATTATTTAAAAGGCGTCATCTATCCAGCCGGTGCGTTTCAGGAAAAGGAGTCTCCTGCTTCATATTTTAAGGAGCGTAATAAAAATAGCAATCGGTTTAAGAAAGGGGCTGATGGACCGGAGAAAGTGACAGCAGCAGCACGGGGAAATAGTACTCCATTTATCTGAGCAAGCTAGCACATTGATAATGCTCCTCTCTGCAGTAGGTGCTATCAAATCAGAGACGATTTGTATCCACTGTGTGGCAGGTTACTTACATGGGAACAAGTCTCCCCGACATTATTGCAGATCATCATTAACTAGCTACTGCTGTTTGTTTGTCGTTACCTGCTAGACGATGTTCGTGAGTCATGTCGTATCATTTATATATCTCACCCAGTTCAGGGACCTACTGCTTCTAATAGCACGCAGCCTGGGATCTGTTCCCTTGCTTCGTTTTACTTGGGGAAGGAAAAGAGTGGGAAAAAATACTGATTGAGGCTTCTCTCTCGCTGTAACTTAAGCAAAACGAAGGTTGTGTAGCATACGTTTAACAGGCTGCAGTGAGTAGCACCAGTGGGCACGCACAGACGAAAGGGACGGCAAAAGTAAGGAAGAAAGGTGGGCACTTCTTGGAGATCCTCAGGTCTGATGCTGCAGGGGTGTGAGGAACCAGATAAGGATTAACGGCTCTAGGTGGGGTATCCTGCTTTCTGAAGAGATTTAATCAGTTGGATTTGCATCATATAAGCTTCTTTCTTACTTGATTATCTTTCTCAGCGTGTTTCAGTTTCCTTTTCCTTTGTTCAGTAATATTTGTAATTACTATCTGTTTATTAAAATGTCAGATCCTTTTCAGCTCACAACCTGAAGGCTCTTTTTTTTTTTATATATTCTTAACTTTTGGAAGTTTTATCCAGTGAT
Organism: Anser brachyrhynchus; assembly: GCF_964034855.1. Classification (NCBI taxonomy): domain Eukaryota; kingdom Metazoa; phylum Chordata; class Aves; order Anseriformes; family Anatidae; genus Anser; species Anser brachyrhynchus. The sequence continues at coordinate 4,594,260 of NC_137705.1, forward strand.
TTTTCTAGCCTGAATTGTTTTCCTTCAGCAGCGTATTTCAGCCCTATACTGAAAATACTGGGTCAGATCGTCACTTTACAAGTCTTTGGAAGCCAATTGCAATATCTCCATTGAAGCCAGCGCATCTGTTGATTTGTAGCTGACAGCGTGCCCCATTATATCTCTCCTAAATAGTTGTGGGTTAGGTCACTCAGGAGAGCAGGCTATAATTTTGTATGAAAGCACAGTTTGGAGGAACTATGATATCAGCACCACTGTTATAAAACATGAAGTGCTTTGTCTTCTCCCTTATAAAATGTGTAATTTCTACCCATTATCAATATTATTACAAGAGTCCTTGCAGTAAACTTGTCTTTTGATAGGCAGAAACTTGTCTTTGCTAGGAGCGAATATGGTAAAGTGTAACTTCTCTTTTAAAGGAGAATAAATAACAGGAATGAAGTTTACTAGAACACAATAAAGCTGTTGCCAGGAAAGCTGCTGCAGAGGCATGTAGGATATGCTGAAGATTTATACTTGGGGTGAACATGTGCAAGTACCGTAATGATGCTGTAGAGAACATTGGAGTAAAATATTTGATCAACAGATATGTCTCGAGAAGATACATGGTTTGGTTTCCATACTAGTTTTCAGATTACAGCGAGACAGTTAAATGAAGGTTCCTTTAAACCTGTGTGCTAATAAATCACGGTGCCTGGGTGGAGGTCAGATCTATCACAGTTACCTCTTTCCTAGATAGAGCAAATTTCCACTGCCCACAAATTTGCCGAGTTGTTCGGCTCGCCCAGCGGATTCGGGGCTGTGCACCGGGCGAGGGGAGAAGCGGAGAAGTAAAAGGTTGGGTCTCAGCGGTGTCCTACAGCTCGCTGTGCAGCTCCTACCTCGGGAAGGGGTTGGAAGCTGAAGCATGGCTTGTCCTGGCTAGGTGTGCAGTTGGTTTGAGCTAATTCAATCAAGATTCAGGAGACTATAGTGAAATAAAGTGGGGGGGGGGGGGGAGAAAAAGATCAATAAAAAGGGTGGAGTAGCTGCTGTGATTAAGAAAAAAGATTACTGTTGATTTATTGATTCGGTCTTCAGCTTGCCATCTTAATCTTTTTTTTTTTTTTGGTTAATGTTATTAATATTTATGGCTTAGTACCACGTGCCAATTAGAGTAGACTGTAATTAAGTCTCCGGGCCTGATAATGTTAGGCACCACGTAGCACAGAGCTCCTGCGGCCTTCGCATCGCATGTTACTGGAAAGAGAAACTTAGGTCTGAAAATCTGGTGCAGAGCGCTGAAAAAAGCCCGTTCTCTTTTCAATGTAAGAAGCAGCTTTTGTGGTTGCCCTTCCTGGGAACTTCGGAGAAAGACGGTGCCGAAGCCTGTTGCTAAGCTTTGAGTTTTGAGGGAAGTCACCCTGACCAAGCCCATTTTCTCCTGCATCAAGTGAGAAACGTTCCTCCAGCTCAAGCTGAAGCTGTGGAGACCTCATTTTTGTGGCCTTTTCATCTTCAGGCAGTGTCTTGTCTACTTGGGTCTGTTTGCTGGGCCCAGGGCTCCTCCCTGTATGTTAGCAGGACCCCCGCTGTAGGGTCTTACAAAGTAGAGAAGCTGCAGCACGCGCCCCAAGGTCTTCCCTTTGCTGCGAGCTGGGAACAGGATAGTTGAAGACTTTTTTTTTTTCTTTTGTGTAGGGGGAAACATGAGAACTCATTGTTGTGAACCGGTAGAACTGAGTCACAGAGGGTTTAGTCAAAGAAGAAATGCGTATCACCAGTGCAAACCAGAATACAAAACGTGCTTTCTTCATTACTCATTGCACCGCAAGGAGAATCAAAATCACTCAAAAATTGTTGTAACAGCTCTGTGTTGCTTAGATAAAGTAGCTTGGATGGGGTAGATTTTGTGGGAATTGCTTCCGATTTGTGTAATACAACATGCGAAGCCAACTTGTTGTGAGTTTTTCCAGTTGTGTGCAATTAAGTTAGATTTAATCGAAGAAGTTTGAATTACTTAGGTTGTTCCACAACGCTCGCACGGTGTCTTTGGGTGTCACCGAACGAGTTGTGGCCGTTCAGGTGTACTGCTCTTGCAAACAGTGCAGTGAGAACACAAAATTCAAACTTCCATGTTAATCCAGATGCCGAATTTTCAGAGCTGGGTTGTGCTCTGAGGTGTTTTGCTGCGCTTTAAGCATAAATGCTGTCGTTTCGGACACGCCGTAAGTCGCTCTATTCTGCCCTTACTGTATGTGAAAAGATTTACTGTATGGTTTGCTGGGGTGGGGGGTTGAGTTTAACCTATCGTGTCAAACCCGGTCCTTCAACTTCCTTTCCTGCTTCCATATGGGTAGCCATTGTGGTCGAGATTTGGTCTTGAAATCAGTGTGGTATAACACATCACAGCACACATTGCGCTGCTTCAAAAAACGTGCCGTGCCGCCGCTCTGCCAGCCTGCGGGGCAGAGCCACGTCACCCTTGCGGCCCACGTCTCGAAGCCATCGAGGCACCGAACCTCGGCTGTGTGGCTTCTTGGGTTTGCGGGGACCCGTCGGGCTGCGTGTCACTTGTTGGCTCTTGGCAACCACTGAGCAGCGCGGTGGCCGCATCTTCTTGCATGAAGAACACCTCTCCGGCCTCTGCAGGGTGCCCGCGGAGCTGCGGCCAGCGCCTTGCCTTGTCCAGGAAGCCTTACCCTCGTTTTTCAGTCTCTTCGTGGTCAAAGGGTGAGCAGCTGGGTCTTACAAAGCCCCTGAGAAATCAAACAGTAGAAATACGTTCTGTATTATTTTTCAGTCCAACCCTAACTTTGTGCACCGTCGGTTCAACAAATTTTGAGTTCATGTTTAGCTAATCTGGCAGTGGTTGCAAAAGAAACGTAACCTTCTTAGTAAGTCTGATTCTTAGAAAAAGCAATAATTGATATTCGACCACAGAAAATAAACAGATATTTAGAAGTGAGCTTTTTTTCCCCTCTAAGGAAAAGCAGTCCAACCTACCAAAAAATAAATAATTTTATCTTTACGTGCTCTCTTGCAGCTGCTGGAAAAGTGGCTTTGCATTCACCGAGCTTGGTACACAAATAACGGAGTAAATAAAAGGGTTTGCTGACGCAAGCTTCGTGAGGCACACAAAACACGTGAGTGGGAGACCAGTCAAATCAGCAAACAAAGGAATGTGCCTTCTTGAGTATCCCGGGCAAACCTGTGAAGGGTGGAAAGCAGCAATGTTGGTTTTTTTTCCTCTTTTTTAGCATGAATGTTTTTAAAACACTGCGACTGTTAGTGTCAACAAAGAAGTACTGACGAAGAAAAGCAGAAATAAATGCGTGATTGGAAAGGTGCATCAGAATACAGTAATTATATAAGCTTTATTTTGGTTGCCTTTGACGCCAGCGTAAGTACGTGAAAACTAATGCACTGTAGAGGACAGGTTTGTGGTTGAAATGCACTTGATAGATTTTGACAAATTAAACAGTTGTAAAGATGTTTGGAAGTTATCCAGATCTTTACTGTTATTTATGTCACTGAACTAAAAAATCAGTGGTTAATTTGCAGTTCTTATAATTTTTATGATACTTATGTTGTTGTAAATTTAGCAGCGTGCAGCATCAACTCAGCGGGATACATTTTATGTTGTCAGCTACCTTTTGACATCATAATAGATTTCAGTTGCCAAAGCTTGAAGAGAGAGAGAATAAAATGTAAGAGCGCGCTGCACGAGGGCTTGGATGGCATCCAAGCGCAGGTAGGCGAGGAGCGCTGTGCGGGGCGCAGCGTGGCCGCGCTGCGTCCCTGGGGGGCGGTGGGACGCTCCGGAGTCCTCGTGCCTGTCCCTCAGCCCGTGGCCACAAAGGTGTTTAAGTTGCAAGGCTGGATAAGATGCTGATACGATTGGGCTCTGCGGTATCGATGAAGGGCCTTTGAAGTCCCGGCGGCTGCTTGCAGCTGATAACCGCGGGGGCGTGCAGGCTGCGGCGCTGAGCGTGTCTGGTCTCAGCCCTGCCTCTCGTCCCCCCGCGTGGGCTTTCTCCTCATCCTGCATCCCCACAGCATGTGGCGTGGCCACTGGTTACGGGACGGCAGGCTGAGATTCGGTCTTCCAGCCCTTGTCGTGCGCTCCTTGGGGGCTTCCACGTCACTTAGGGTGCGAGATGGGAGCGCTGGTTTGGGCGCAGCGTCACGTTTCAAGTCGTGTTTCCTGGGCAAACACCGACAGCTGATAGAGAGCGGCCTGAGCAAACCTGCAGCGGGCTGCGGTGGCAGCTGGGAGCCGCTCCGTTAGCATGGGGCAGCGTGGATCGAAGGAGAGGGCCCAGCAGGAGCTTTCCAGAGTGCCTCCGGTACCTGAATTCACCCACTTGGCAAACTTTGTCTTGTAGAGACTTCTCACAATATTTTTCTTTTTATAGGGACTCTCTGTTCTCTCTATTTATAGAGACTTCTCTTCCATTGTCTCCTATCCTGGAAGAGACAGATACCTTGCGTTCAGGTGGCTTGAAGAAGAGACTGAGTTGTTTCCCTCTTGGGAGGTTTATTTTAGTGGGGTAAAACTGGGGTGCTTAAATCTGAGGGGTGAGCCCTACCTTGGGAATGTGTGACAAATGAAACGGACTCTTCGTAAAGCACATCCGTGCCCTTCCCATCTTCTGCTTCTTTCAACATTTGCCCTTTGTCTTCTAAGTCTGAAAATGGAAGAATTTATTAATGTTTGTTTCCTCCCTGTTTGTTCGTGAGCTGCGTTCTCAAGGGCGTTTCATGTGCTCTTTCCACTCTAATGGGATTGTCCATTGAGTCCAGCGCTGGCATGTTGGGAGCCATTCTCACAGATAGCTGATTAAGCCAGAATCTTCCTCATCCGTAGGTAATCCCAAAATACAGAAATTGTTACCGTGAGATTGCTTTTCTAACACTCAGAGTTTATAATTAAGTGCTTTGTAGCTGTCCTCCCTCCTCATCAGAGTCTTTAGCCATGCTGACTCCAGCTCTTTGATTCCCTTCTTCTTTCTCGATCATCTTACTGTGTGTTTTTTTTTTTTTTCCCCCTCTGGAGGTAGTTTTACGTCCGACTCTCTCTGGATACTGCTTCAAAGGTGCATGACTTCGAGTAAGTTTGGGGCACGAAGGAAATATCTTGGAACACTGCACTTCCGTTAGGTTTTTGGTTGGTCTTGCTCATCACTGACTTTGGCGATGGGATCACAGCAGTACAGCCAGAGCAGGTGGGGATGGAGGTGTTCGTTTATCTGGGGCTTATTTTCACCATCCCCATCTTTTGGCAAGGTTGAGCTTGGAGATGGAAGAACTTGAAGAGCTCTGTTTTCAAATGGGCAGCAAATGGGGTGATTAGAACTTCAGATTTTGGCAAAGAAATCTTGCAAATGCCAGGGATCTGGGCAGAAACATGCTCCTCGGTCAGGCAGCCACGTTCCCATGCGCGCACCTGTGAGATGCTCATTCGGTGCTTCTTTAGGTTGAAGAAACTGGTCTTGTGTGTTGGAAGAACAAGACCCAATTTCCATTTCGTTTAGAAGTAGCAGACTAGTACATTAGTCTGTGTTCGCTGGCTAGACTTATTCTGGCTAATGTTTGCCAGATTCTTCTATTACATATTAAAATAAGATCTTTTGAGTGGGTTTTATTTTTGTGCGTGTTTCAAAAAACTAGGCCAGCCCTAACAAGCACATTTTTGTTTTTGTTTTTGCATTTTGTCATTTTACATATTGAAAAACGGAATGCAAAAAGAAAAAAAAAAGCCTGCTAACATAAAAAAAAAAAAACATATATAACTTTGCATTATTCTGCATAAGTGTTAAAATCTGACTGATAGTTTGTGTATACAGACTGCTTTTTATGGTGTTTCCTTTCCCCACCCAAAGATCACAGATGTTATGATAAAAATTAATGCCCTTTTAGTACACGCTTTTCTTTTGTAAACTTGGCGTAAATAAGGTCACACGGTACTTTTGTTACTAACAAATGCAGTAAGATTTAGGTACAAATAGTAGGCAGACATTAATTTGTCAGGGCAGGAACTCCTAAAAGAAAATGCAGAACATTTTTCCCTCCTTAAATCCAGATATTTCAATATCATAAAGTTTTTATTCTAACCATCAGGAGCATATCCCTGTTTGAAGAATTCAGCTTTAAAAAATGTCTTTGTAAATTGAGATTTTAGGACTACCTATTTGGAGGACGTTCTGAATGATAAATGACCTTTATAAGGCAAAAAAAAAAAAAAAAAGTAATTTTGCATGTCTGCTTCCTAGGATATGTGATAATAATAAATGAACATTTTATATATCATTATATATATATCATGGCAGAACAAAAATCAGAAGATATATTATTCATTATTCCTGTTACTTTATATTTAAAAGGCAAAGGTTTTTGCTTCTTTGCCAAAACAACTGCTACAGAATATATTTGTAACAATCCCCACAAATATGAAGGGTGGAGAGATCTTCTAGGTCGTTAGTAGCGAAGGGATGCCTTTAATTGTATTCATTTGAACATTAATACATTAATGCTGAGATTTAAGTACTGTTACTATTAAAAATTAAACTGGAGGGACAGTGTGCAGATCATATGCTTTAGTGTAAGTTGTCAGGTGCAGTGTTTGCATATTTAGCCTGCCATTTCAACACGAAAATGGATGTTCGAGACTGGGTTTGGCTTTCTGAAGGACACTTTTTTTCTTTTTTTTTCTTTTTTCCTCCCCGGTTTCATTTCTTGCAGTGGCATTTCTTTTCATGGATACATTTGCACCACCTGAGCAGAAGTTGCACTGATTAAAATCAGAGGAGGATAAGGAGTAACTTGTTTGCTGTCCTGAAGTCCTCTTGTTCTTCTCCCCTTCCTCCCCCCGCCGTGTCCGCAGCTATTTTGCAATATGCAACCCCCTTCGAGCACTGCCTGCGGAACTGGAGTAGCTCTGGCATGTAGATTTCCCAGTGGGAGAACTTGTGTGGATGGTAATTTTAATGAGACCTGATTTAAGCAGTAGAATAGATCCATAAAACTAATACAAGCAGACTTTCAAGAGCTCTACTATTTGTCAGGGCAGTGAATTTTAGAGGTGCATCCATTGGCTTGGTAAAGAATATTATAATCCTGAAAACTTAACCTGTATTAATTCAGATTGTTTCTATGCAAAGTACTACTGAGAACTTCTCGAATCCAGGGCAGGCCAAATATAGACTTATTTATTTTTGAGGCTAAACTTTCGTCCAAAAATCGTGCTAGAACCACAGGACCTGAAAGCTGTGCTCTATATGGATGAATGCAAAGTCTGTACGAGCGCACGCAGCTGTCTCGGAGCTGTGACAAACCCTTAGCTCTGCTTTTTTCCCCCCTCGTTTAAGGGCACCGCTTGGTCCATACGTATTCCAACCTCTCCTGCATTGTCACACCTAGTTATGTATGGCAGTAACACAGTTTTTCTCTGTCCTGCAGACATAGGCGTTACACCCATCCGAGAACCTGAATCATGCTTCAAGAAATACACTTTCTGCCTTTTATTTTTCGCCCTGGTGCTCGGGAGCTTCCCTTGCTATTGTTGGAAATTGTCTAGTTCTGCTTGGCCTTGCTAAACTGTTTTCTTTCCTTGCTTTCCTCACAAGCCCTCTCCCTCCATGGCGTGCCTTGTTTTATTTTATGTCTCCAGCTAGCTGTTTTCACAGCAGCTATCTCAAACGGCAGTGAGAAAGAGAGCAGGTGGGGGAATTTGGGGAGGGAGCTGGGCCTGCGCGAGGCGGGGTGGAGGTGGCAATGGAAGAGCTGGAGCTCATTGAAGCAGGCTGGGGAGACCCAGAAAGCGGCGGAGAGCAAGGGGGGAAGAGGGCAGAGGAGCAAAAAGGGGGGAAAAAGGAGGAGGGGAGGATCGATGGAGACAGAGGGCAAGGAGGAAGAGGTCAAGGACTGATGTCCTCTGCACCGTGCGCCCACCCGACTGTCCCCGAGAGCCCGTGCAGAAAGGAGGTGGCTTCTGCCAGAGCAGCAGCGGTGACGTGCATTTAAACAGTGCAAAAGTTTATTTGCTTTTTTCTCGCAGGATATGCTAAGTGATTTTGCAGTTTGAGTAGAGTGGCATTATTGCACTTAGCTCTGCATTTATTAAATAAATTTGTTCTCCAACTCGAGTGTTAAGTGTGTATTATGAAACCTCAGAGCCAATCTTAGTGGTTGCAGTGTGCAAATATTTTTAAAATTATGTAATTAAACAGGGCTTGGGCTGCAGTGTCCACTGAAGTGATTTATTAATTGCATGGTTTGATTAAATTTAATGTTATTTTAGTTTATACAGAAAGGGTCGGTATCTTTTTCGCAGATAGGGACATCTTACAAGGCTGTCAGTGATGGTTCAGAGGTCCTTATGAGGAATCTTTAGCACCCAATTAAATATTAACCAAGAAGATGTGACTCGTTCCTTCTCTGTCCCTGAAACTGTGTTTTGACATCTAAGGCTGGTGATAAAACTTTGCTCTGCAGAATCACTTGCAATGCACTCCATTTATCACGAGATTATTTCTAAATTAATCACGCTAAAAATCTTTCCGTTGTAATTGTGCTGGGGCTCAGCGCTGTGTGATGTGTGTAAATAAAAAAATGCCCTTTTAATTTCACGTTAACTGTATCTAGCCGCTCTTGCAGCCAAACTGTATCTGTTTCCGTAGAATGTCATTTTAAAGGTATTGTGGTTACTGAGCGGCAGCTGTGATTGAAAAGTATGTAAACTAATCTTTAGTTGCTCGTGTCATTTTTATATTCTTATGTCAGAACACAAGAAGGCTGCTTTAAATTTGTCTTTCACTGTGTATTAATTTTCAAGTCTAATTTTTCTTGGGTTAAAGCATATACTGCGTTCTCTAGTACACATTACCATTCAGTGCCAAACTAAATGGCTACTTGTGAAAAAGTACAAAATTAGTTCCTGCTTGATTACTGTAAAATACATATTTATTTTTGTAGGGACGTTTTTTATTACCAGTACATAAAGTACAATTAGCCCGCGTGGTATCAGTGACTTAGAAGAAGAAATAATCAAGCACCATGCATTTACCGCTGTGAAGACCCGTAAGTTTTAGAGCTGTGCACTGCTTCCCCAGAAACTAGAAGGAAGGTGCAAAGGTTTTTTTTTTTTTTATTTATTTTTCCCCTTTCCAGGCTTGCCCTGTGTGGTGTTCCTGCTCTTTTAAATGCAGACCATTTAAAATTAAATCCTCGGTTAATATGTCTGCATAAGAACTTCTTTGTCTCTTGATGCCCAACCATTGAAAATTAAATGTGGTTGTGGATAAGTATTTATTCATACCATACCTCACACCTGATCCTGTGTCAGTATGACATCATCCTTGCCACAAAGATTTCTGGTGGTTTAAAAATGTTCCGTTGTGAAGTAAGTGGGAGAGGTAGAAAAGGGGCAAGGAAGGCAACAAAAATAAACTACTAGTGGGATTTGATGTTTTGCCAATTAGAAAAAAAATAAAATCATATTCTTAGGTCCACATACTGCCTTTGATCCGTACACAGGACTTCCATTTGTGCCAGTGGCTGTTGAGCCTGCAGAGGGAAGGCTGTATATGACTTAATTTGTATGTTGTGGGAAGTACATTTTCCTAGCATGTGGTCTAGCTTACTTGAAGAATCTGAAATGCGTTATAAATGTAAATGCTGTGTTTAAGTAAAACTTCATTATGTTTTGGTGGTTTCCAAAAATGCACAGGATTTGACCTTAAAGTGTTATTTCAAGGTGTTATGATGTATGAGCTAGACTTTGTAGTCTTCTAAATTAAATCTTTGAACATGTTATTATTGTATTTTGGCATTGGCAAGATGTAGTTCTCAGCTATTTTCTGTCACAGCCTTCGTTTTTCTTACAAGAGTAAGGAGACGGGGCCAGATCCTTCTGGAAGGCGCGTGTGCGGGACGGGGAGCGCCGTGCGCTATCCGTGGTGTGACTCGGGATGGGTTTGCCCCTTGGATTTGGGCCCGAGCTGACGGTTCCTCCTGGCACGCAGCTCGGCATCGAGGCGGAGCCGGTGCTTCTGCAGGAGCGTGTCTGCAGCTACGGAGGGCCACCGCTCCGCTGCAGAGGCCCACGTAGGATGTGGTGAACAGTTTAGCGTTTGGATCCCGATCTGGTTTGTATATAAAAGGGGTTGTGTTTCTGTTTGGAAAATATGAGCCCCTTTTACGTAGCCCAGGTGTGGATTAGCTCTAAACCATTCGCCCATTCCTGTGTTTGTGGGAGACTGTTTTCAATTCTTACAAAGAAGCCGTACAAGTCAGGCCATAGAAACAGCAGAAGCAATCCAAAAAAGGATTAATATATTTATATATATATTAACAAAGTGTTTGCGATCTCAGAATGGTAGTCTGGATGTAAGAACAGACATAACCGCTGTAAGTATGCTTTCTCCCAAAGAAAACACTGGCAAAACGTTTCCACCTTTGCCTCCCACCTGCACTCAGGGCTTATGTTTCTCCTTCCCCACCCAGCGGCCCTGTGCTCGCGCTGAAGCAGGGCAAGGAGCTCTGCCAGCCATGGGTGCCATCCGTGCAGCTCGGCCCCTCATGATGCAGGGCACAGGGACAGTATTTAGTGTCCCCTCCGGCCACCGAAGGCCTGTGGTGGTGCCCTCGGCCTGCCGGGGAGGCAGCAGGGCGGGAGGCTCGGCCTCGCTCTGCCGCGGTGTTTCGGAGCACGGAGCGGGCTTTGGGCTGGGGTGTGTTGTTGCAGAGAAGTCAATTAAGAATAAGAGCTCTGAGTCAGCAGCCGGGGCTGCGGCCATCGCGCCTGAGAGCGGCCGCCTTTGAAGTGCTGTTTTTGGTACCGTTTTCACGACGCGTGCTCGCGCTATGAATCACGATGGTTACGCGGGTGATTTTCCCTCAAGAACGGAGCCAACCCCAAACAAACGCGGGGCCGCTCTTTCGGTCCAACGCACCAGGCCCGGCCTTCTCGTGGGAGTGCCCACAGGGCCGCTGAGGCCGTCTGTCTGTCTGTCTGTACGTGGCGAGGTTGTGTCCCCCCGTGTGCTTGGTGAGGGAATGAGCCACCGCACATTGGGCTCCCTCGCCATCCACAACCCTCCTCGCAGGCCTGGAGCTCCCTGCCTTACTCCTCCAGAAGCCCGTGGCACCACTCAGGTTTTTCATGCAGTTTTTTTGTGGGGTTTGGAAGAGGATCCGGCCCCAGGCTGCTGCCCATCCTGTGGGTAAGGGGAAACGTGTGCCACTGTCCGCGGGGAGGAGAAAACACTCGTGCCTTGACATTGCCACCTCAGTGGGAAGACATTGGGCTCCGGGATGGTGGGCAGCTGGAAGTGACTGGTGCCAATATTTGACATCCCAGATGGAAAAGACACGTAGGGGTATATCCCCATCCCCTTCTGCATAATGCCCTCCTCGCATCCTGAACGGGGCGATGCTTAGAAACACACCCCGAACTGAGTTCAAAATGGATTGCTTACCCGTGTTTCTTGAACAGATAATTTTGCTGGCACATTATTATTCACCCTCTGCTATTTTCACACTGTGACACTAAACTAGAGAGAAGAAGAGATTGAAATTTTGACCGGTACGTTATCCTGATACCTGACGCACTGTGTCGATATGAGAGTATCTTTACCACAAGGACTTTCTTAGTGGTTTTACAGATCCCAGTGTGAATAAGTAGAAAAAGCTGAACTAATAGCTCAAGAAGCAAAAATATTTTTTTTCTTAAAGAAATTGATTAACATGCAAATATGTACTGTATGCATATTAAATATCATTTCAAAATGTGATGGGCAGGAAGCATAAGTGATGCCATTTGGTTTTGTGGCATCAGTGTGGGTTGATTAAGGGGGTGGGGATAAATTTTGGGGATTATTGATATAGCATGAGTAGAGCCAGATGGTTGTATTACACATCTTTTGTGTTCTTGTTTGCTTCTTAAAGCAGTTGCAGAATTTTGCCCTGGGCAAAATTTACTCTTTGCTCGTATGTTCCCTTGTGAATTTACTTTTGACAAAGTACTTCACAAAGAAGGGAAACACTGTGCTCTGCACCCGCAAACTCATCCCTTCCCTTTGCATTTGTGAAGTCAACAGCCCTGTACTTATAAAATATTTTGCAACTTGTGAAATAAATTAGCAGTAGGTGCAAGTTCAGCGTGTGTGTTGTTACCCCCTCTGTATGTGGTATTGATTTCCAGTGTGTGTCATTTTTTAAATTTTCCTCACAGTGTTATGGAGACGAAACTGTGGAAATGGCAGCCAGTTTGTTTTAGTGCACTAGTTATGTAGTATTCTTCCATTAAAGAAATGTTGTCTTAAAGATTAATGAGCTAATTTTTCCACTACTTTTTTTTTAAGTTTTGAGATTGTGGTATACCTGATTCATGTTATCAAAAACACATACTTTGTGGTATTCAGGTTGAGTGGGAGAAGGTTGTGATAGGTAGGTGGTTCTTAACTGGGTGTTTGTGACATTTGTTGGAACTGCTTATCACCGGAACCACCAAAATTTACATGTATTTGTTATTTCCCTTTGAAAGCAAATTATGCTTTATTTCCCATAAAAAGATGAGTTTTTGTAAAAGCTTTGTAAGAAAGAATTTGTCTCCCTTCTGCCTGGTTTGCACCAGCGCAACTCCATTGACTCAGCTGGGTTTACTCCCACTTTGCATCACTGTAGGCCCGGGGTGTCGAGGGCCCTCTGCATTTAACAATTATAGTGGAAATGATCGTGACTGTAAATATGTTTTGTCCTCTGCCTTTGCCTCTGTGTGAGGCAGTGTGCTTGCAGAAACGGAGTGGGCTCGCCTCGCTCACGGTGGCGGGACTTTTGTGGGGCCCGATTACTGGCTCTCCTGCTCACAGACACTGACTCAGTGGCTCCGCGCCTGTGTCCCCTCTCTGGGCAAAGCTGACCCGATGTTTTGCCCAGGTTGCAAGCGGCAGTTTCGGGCCCTTTGTTGGAGCCAGGAGCACTTGATGTAAAACTGGGCAACGAGCAGCTCTGACCTTATTGAAATCTCTGTCTAGTTCAGTCACAAGTCTGAGGCTGAAGCAACTTGCTTCTAATAATGATGCCATTGTGCTCATCCTATCTGATCAGTTCTTGAAATGTTTTAGTAAGTCTATCTTACAACATTATAAGAAGATAATCAGCTGCCTTAGAAGGTCCCCATCTGGAGTATAGAGTTCTTTTACTGAAAGATGTTTTGCCTTTCCGAGATAGCTCTCGCATTTCATCATCTGTTGTGCAGAGATGAAGTGCATATGAAAAGTCAGTGACTCTGAATCCATCTGTTGTTATTATTTTCCACTGATAATTGGCTTGAACAATGAAATGTCTGTGTCTGTAGCCTTTGAAACTGTACACCCTGTTTATTTTCTGGAGGTCTCGCTCCACTCTCACCCCCCCATTTTTTTTTGTTTTGTTTTATTTTGTTATTTTTTTTGTTGTTGTTTCATTTTCTCTCAAGCTCGTAACTAGTGGAGCTTGCATGAGGATGACATCTTTGACTCTGTGCATCAGTATGTGTCACTCAGCATCTAAAGCTTGCCTGCCAATTTTTGTCAGGGTCCTATGTCTGTTCTGTATAGAGTATAGATTAGGCTTACAGCAGGAAGACTGGCAGACCCAGACTTCATATATAACTTAACCGAAATGTAGTATTTATTTCACTTTATTAAAATATTAATTGAGTCCAGTATCTAATACCTATGGAATTAGATACTACCTGTAATTGTATAATATATTCAGTTGCATCCAGTTTTGCACAATGCAGGGTATTAATATTGGATTCCACTAACAGCAGTTCCATTAGCTTGCTCAACCAGTATGAGATATATATGAGCAGGGAGGCATAACTACCAGCCAGAACTGCCAAAACAGTCATTAGAAGCTCCATTGGGATGGACAAAGGCTTTTACACAGTGATATACTGATTAAATTTTGTTCTATGGTTTATTTGCATCAAGGTTAGATCGCTATCATCTATGTGAAACGTATTATTTAACACCTTATTTGGAAGGTCATTTCAATGCAAAAATAGTGAATGATACAGGGGCTCTAAAATTTCTTGCAGGATTTTTTTTTTTGTGAGGGGCGTTGGGGGGAGGGTTTTTATCCTGTTAGGCTTGACTAGCTCTTCTTAGCAATTTTGTTTTAACGTGGTGAGCTTAATCCAAGGAAAAGTAAAAACTCCCTCCCTTCTTTGTGAGTGCTTAGTTGAACTGAACACACTTGCTTCTCATTAGAACCGTTAGTTATATCCCCTGTCCTTTGGATCCTCGAGCACGTGCTGCAGATTATTGCAGTAAATGTGTGCTGCTTCTTTTAAAGCCCGAATCTGCCTGTGTCTGCCTGTGTGTGCCAGTGTGTGTGCGTAAGTGGGCTTTCAGAATGAAATTTCAGTGCCGAAAGCAGTCGTGTTGTCCATGTTGCACTGTAGTCTGGAGCACAGGAGAGTAAGACAGAAGAGTGTAATCTTATTTGTCTTTCAATGGCAATCATTTAATGCTGCAAGTTATTAAAAAATAATTAAATTACTAAACCCAACATGTAGCTAGGACTTACAACAAGAGGTCAATGTGATTTGACTCCTTAAGTTAGGAAGGGACACTGGTGAATTCCAATTGCTTTACAATTTTGCTGCTTCATCCTGTTTCTGGTATAGAAATATGCACGAGACTGAAAAATAATTTATTTCTCTAGAAGCAAGAGTAAATCACGGTATATAATTATGTATACTTGATTATAATAATAAATGCTGAGAGGTGCTTGGTGGTTATCACAGTCTCTAATTTAGTTGTTTTTGGAATTAAATATAGTCTGGAGGGGTTGTTTTGCGAGACTAATATTTTGGAAATAACATTTTTAGGGGAAACTTAAGGATTTTTCTTTTTCATTTCCCCAAATAAACTACTAATAGGTGTGCATTATGCAGTGATTCATAACAGCTAAAATAGATTTATATGTGGAATGTCTTTTATACAGTAAACAAAACATAGGGACAGCACAAGCAAATTCAGATTTAATATATCAACTCCATCAAAAGTCTCTATTAATTTCAAAACCTCGTTAAGAAAAACTGGGCTGGCAATGTACTGGATTTGACTACAGTTAATGAAAATGAATTTTACAGGTGGTGTTTGGTTGTGTTTCTGCTTTGGTGAGATGGGTGGCTGAGCCAAAACAGGCATAGCACACGATTCAGTTTTTTTTTTTTTTCCAGAGCAATGCTTAGATTAGAAATGAACGTTTGGCATTGAGTAGTTGGTGCTGTTGTTATTTACTATTACACGAGGAAAGCGTTTAGCTCTATGATTTGATTTGATTTTGTAGCTCCTATCCCCTTAAACAAGCTGTGTAGCTTGTCAGAGATCAGGACAGGTAGAATGCACAGCAGGCGTCTGATTTGAGCCAGTTACTCATTTGCTGAGTGTTTGTGTTTATGCAAAGGGGCCTCTTCCTGCATATTTAATCTAGAGTAAGGCAGTGGCTTTTGTTGTGTTTAGACCACATACCTTCAGTCCTTCCTTACACTGCAGCCAGTGTTGAAGCACAGAAAGGCTGGAGAGTCAAAAGTGCTTTAGTGTTTTCAAACTCTCAACTTTCTGCAGTTGGTTGGGAATTACTGTACGTACAGCTCTAAGCCTTTTCTTCCTCATTAATGGGTAAGTTTGCACTACGGTAGAATAAGATACTTTTGTTTCTGTTCCATTTTAAAAACGCAGAAAATGCTTGCTTGTTTGTTTGAATTGTCCAAAGCTCCTGAAGCAAACCTGGTCCGTTCAGGGAGTTTGTTGCAGGGAATTAGACGAAGAATACAGGTGTTTCTGGAATATAGTTGCGAATAAAGTACTAAATGCCGTGCTGCAATAGGCAGGTATTTGCGGGGGGGTGGCGGGGGGAGTGAGTTCGGTGTTATTATTCTTTGTACTAACAAATCCTGTTTTGTAACTATCCTGAAGATAATGCTTCCATTGTTAGCTAAAAGCTTTCAAACAGTGTGCAACACAGAACTGCAAAAGCAGCAGCAAAAAAGAAGAAGAAGGAAAAAAAAAAAAACCCTCTGGTCTTTATTGTTTCCTTAGCAAGGGTCCTCACTAGAATGTCTGCGCTGTAATAGGAAGGTTTTTCTTATGTGGAAATTGAATCGTCTCTTCATTGATATTAATAGCACACTAGAGATGTTAGCCATGATGCAGAGTACCAGAACTGTGGAGTAGGAAACCTGATATTGCAGGGGGAAAAAATGACAGTCCTATTGCTCCTCAGTGTGGGAGACATCCCTCCATGAGAGCAGAGTTTGCATAATGGCATCCTAGCTTAACTATTTACTATAGGTATTTTAATCTCGAGCTCTTTCTTTTAATATAGATGTAATTACTCTCGCTCGCTCTCGCACTTATTAACAGCGCAGCTCGGTTTCTGATTCAGTCTGAACAAATTAGTTTTAAAAATGACTTTCCAGAAAATCCATGCGGTGTGCCTGCACAATGTATACTGTATATGCAACGTTCGCTGCCTTAGGAGAACGCCGGGGTCCAATGAGAGGGAATTGGTATAAAAAATTAAAGAAAAGATGACAAAGGGCACGTCTTCAAAGCAGACGATTGTAGTACAGACAGTGTTGGGAGAAATGTGGAAAATGTGCACCGAGGCCAGAAGTAGTAGTTTTGGTTACCAATTAACTATTTCCTTCGTTTGAGTAACTCCTCTCAAACAGAAGAGTGTGCTGTTCCACCACATGTTGGGAAGTGTGAGAATCTGAATAAAATTTCATCAACCTTATTAAAATGTGTAGGGACTTTGGTCTTCTTGGGTACAAATCAGCCCACAGACGCAGAGGCATTTATTAACAATAAAGACTGCCGAGGGTTTTTAATAACAAAATTACAAATACCATATCTAATTGTAAGCGTATTACTTTTATGCACCAGTTAAAAAAAAAAAAAAACTTTTTATGAGGAAAAGTACCTCAGTCAAAGCACCTTGTGTGATTAGTGCTATTGTATTCTTAAATTTTGATTGATAGAGATAATAGTTTTCACTTAAAAATACAGACAGGTACTTTAACTTTCCATGACAATAGCTATTTGCATTTCTTTTATCTTTTTGTTTAACATTTGTGGGGGTTGGGACGGATTTGATTATTAACTCTTATTGCACACCGAGGTAAATGCTAAAACAAAGCTTTTGTTAAAGCTTCAAAGGTAAAACAGCAAATATTGTTTTTAGCCTTCAATATTTAAAGGCTGTTAAGGGATACCTCGGCGATACCTCCACATGGCCGTGACCACCAGCCGCACTCGGGCGCCAGGTAAGAGCCGGGCCCTGGCGCCGCGCCCGCCCGGGCCTGAGGGGCGCTGAGGGGGCCGGGGGGCCGCGGGGCGGCCCGGCTCGGCTCGGCCCGGCCCGGCTCGGCTCGGCCCGGCCCCCGGTGGCGGCGGTGCGCCCTGCCGTGCCGGGCTGGGAGCGCTGCCCCTCGGCGTGCGCCTCGCCTCGGGCCGGGGGCAGGCTTGAAGCGAGGAGCCGAGAGCGGCGCCCAGGTCACGGCGGGGGAAGCGTCAGCGTTTCCTACGGGCGTCGCTTCGCCAGGCAGCCCGAAGTGACTGCTGTGGGAGTCTCGAAAAGTAACGGGCTTTTTTTTTTTTTTTTAATCTTTTTTTTTCTTTCTTTTCCTGGCTTGGCAGAGACGCCGCAAGCCCTACGCCCACAGCGGTACTCGGCGGTGCCGGGGAAGGGGCAGGGGCGCTCCTGCCGTGCCTCCGCTGAGGCGAGGTCAGGTTGGGCAGGCGGGCGATGCACGCAGCCACAAAACGGTTGGGGCCGGCACCCAGGCTCGCGGAGTTGTTTTAAGGAGCCGGGGGGGGAGCGGGCGGCAGCGCTGGAGGCGCGGGCCGGCCGTGCTGGGGGAGATGGCCTCGCACCCTTGGGTGGGCTTCGGGGCGCGCCTTGCAGTCCTGGCGTCTGGAGGGGTGAGCGAGGGCCGGCTCTCGTGTGCCCAGCGATCCGCGCCGGGCTGACAACCGAGCCGAGCCGGCACTGAAGGATGCGAGGCTCGCAGTCGTCGTGCAAATTCTGCGTTGGAAGCGAGCTGTTGTGAACTTGCCTGTTAGCTGCACCCATGTTTCCTGTAAGAGCTATTAAAAAAGCAGGGCAGGGATGGATTGTGATTAGTTCTGTAGCGTTGGCTTGCACCGAGCGATTCTTTTCCAAGGTTACAGTGGACTTGAAAGGTAATACTGTTTTGAAAGAGAAAATGTGCTGTGCATAGCTTTGTCCTCGTGCCGTTATTTATTTTAATTTTATTTCTGCTTAGAATAAATAAAAAGCACCAGCCAGAGATTCTGAACAGCCTGCTAATGACTGAAAATGAAAACGCGGTATGATTTGCTCACTCCTTCCACCGAGAAGCAGCAAGGTGGTGAGCGTTAATATCCCTGGGTTTTGGCCTGTACCAAATCCATTTCCCCCTCTTCAAAGCGAGGTGAAAGAAGTGCGCTCGGGCTCTGGCAGTGTTACTGTTCACCTGCATCTCACTTTCTGAGGAGGTGATAATGACTCCTGGTAAAGAACATCTCCTGTGCTGTGCTCTGTGATATTTAATATGCGCTGCACAATAAAAAGTAGCCACCTTGATAATGGTCAGAAAAAAAACATCTTCTTCAGCGTATTTGAAATATTTAGTTTAATATATATATTTTTAGGTTGCTAGATTCCTGGAGGGATAAAAAAAAAAAAAAAAAAGGAGGGGCACAACAAAACTGAAGAGGCTATTCTGAACATCTTCAAAGCAATTCTACACGTGACCTGCGTGTGTTGGTACAGGTAGCCCGACCGAGTGCACTGGTAGGAAACCTGTCCGCAGGATTGTGCCCGCAAGCATGCCTCATACCAGCTGTCGCACTTCACGATCAGTGTACACCCTGTATTTTCAGGATTAAAAAAATTCCAAATGAAAACCATTTTTTTTTCTCTTACACATGTATAGTTAACAAAATCATTGACTGCATCTGTTCCCTTACAGGATAACAAAATAATAATAGTGACAATAGCAAGGCATATTTCAGGCTGTGTGTGACTCAGTGAATTTTGAAGGGAAAGAAATAGCTGTATTAGATGGTTCACTTTATTTAGATGAATTTCTTGCACAAAAGTGCTTATTTTGATCATCAAGTTTTGATATTTTAAAGCTTTCAGGAAAACTGCTAGTTAATATTTTAATCAGACATTAAATATATTTCAGCTGATCTTATCTAAGAAAAATTAATGGAAATAAAAATTCAGAAATATTTTTTTGTTGCACTGTCGTGTGTGTGTTCTCTCCCTCTCTCACTCTGAATAAAAAGTGTGCTTTCTAGGTAACGACAGGGAGATTCCCTCTCTAGTTTAGGTTTCCAGTAATGATTTGTGGGCTTCTCAGGGCTGGGACACTGGCAAAAAAAAAAAAAAAAAGTGAATAGTTCTAAGCAGGGAAGCAGTTCAACTGATGTTCTTCTTTCCTGTATAAAATTACTTACAGCCAGTTTGTGTGGGTTCAAGTTCTTTGTTAATCTATTTCTGGCTATTCTATTTGGATACTAATAAAAATGTTGCTCTCTTATTTTGAACTTTATTCTGCAGCACTGTCTACCTCTGTACATTCTTCATATTTTTGGTTAATTTGGCTTTGCAGTAATCACTTGGAGTTGGGACTCCAACCCACAGCCTCAAAATTACCTCCGTGTCCTGATGGAGGAGACAACTAAATTGAATAAGTGTTGTGGGATCAAAAGTGTTAAATGGTCTGACCCAGCAGCAGGTAAAATGGCAAAACCCTCTTCTCTTTTTGTCTTGTCCCGTGGTACCAAATGAACAGGACCTGATCCAGAGCAGTAGGGGGTCTGTCTCTTAAGGCCAGCTGAGAACATCATGGCACTGGCTCAGGTCGTGATCTTTTTAGGATTGCTAAGGGTTGTCTTTCCAACACCCCGTTGAAAACAGCTATTATAAAAAGTACTTCTGTATTCAAGGATTTCAGAGTGCATTAGAAAAACATTTACCCATCTTGCAGATGGGTAAACTGAGGAGCTTGGCGAGCAAATCCAATGTTTTCAGGAATATCTGGTAAAATCTGACCAGAGCAAGTAGTTTTGCATGGACTTTTCCCTGTGTGTAATCCCACTTAAACCGGTGGGACTGTGTCGCAGGCATTTGGAGAGCTTCCCTCAACTCATGAGACACTATGACCACTAGTGCTCGCAAAGTGGATTTTTGTATGTGGTTTGGTTTTCTATTTTAATCATCTTGAGGGGAAATATGAGTATAGCGAAGTGTCTTGCTTTGGTAGGTTGGGATTTTTTCTTTGTTTGCTCCACACACACACTTGCAGTGTTGATGGTACTTTGTGTTTATCTTAAAGACAGCGTGATGGAAGGAATGTGTGTTGCACACATCAATTCACTCACCCATATAAACATTTTCAGGAGGAAAGTCTGTATTTGTATTTCTACATTTTGAGATACTCAACTTTTAGACTACTAATGAGAAATCTTCACAGGTGGGAACAGCTGGCTCTGCTGCTCATTTTAATTTCAGTGGTACGTTTTCCAAATTTTTTTGAAATTCAGGTAGCATACAGAGCAACTTAGCTAGAAACGAAAGCAGCTCAGCTATCAGTCAGTGACTGATTCGTGGGAAGAGCTGAAGTCCTTCTGAACCCTCATTGCCTGTTGACCTTTGTAGACCACATTTGTCTCCCCTGAGTTAACGTTGGGCAAGTGTCACCAGGTTTCCTTGGGGTGTGTTTGTTCCATATATAACAAGCATGTTTAGAAAAAGTTACCTGTCTTTTACAGCACTACCAAAAGATTTATTGTGTGCACTTTTCATGCAGACGTGTAATTTTCAGCAGTTTCCTCAAAAAGTACATTTTAAGGTTGGTTCTTTTGCTATCAGGAAGAGTCAGGGTAGAAACGAAGTCTGCTTGCAAAATACTGCCAAATAGAGATCTGCCTGCCAAATATCCAGAAAATTTATAAAATAGATAAATATGAAAAGGGGTTTACAGTGTCAAATCCAAGATAACCCCTACTGCAAAGCAGGATAAAAGCCTTTATTGTTGCTAATCTAAGAGCACATCATATGTCAAAGGTCATGGATTTTACATAAAAGATGTATTGTTTTACATACTCTCAGGAAGGTGAGACCTGACCTACTATGATGGAGTAGTGTTATGTCCTTTAGAGTGCAGAATCGGTGCCTTACACATGTACCAGTGAAGCACACAGAGCTTCCTATGCAGCAGACATGGACACAGCTTGGCCCCTGATCTTCTGCTATTTTGTTACTAGTACTGTGAAAAAAAATATATCTCAAAAAAAAAAAAAAAGCCAGTGAGCAGCAGACAAAAACAATATTTCATTTCAAGGTAACCTTTTTTTTTTTTTTCTGGCTAAAAATAATCAGTTTCAATGGTAAAGAAGTAATGCCTCATTCTCATTGTGAAAATATTTTTCCTTCCAAAATAAATGGCAGATGAGTACATTTTCTTTTGAAATAATTTTGCGAAGATTCTGATTTTTCCCAGAGGTTGATATTTCGCTACTTCAGTAAAAAGCTTCACCTACTGATGTAAATGGCATAACTTACCATTTGGTGAGTTTCACAAACACCCCCAAAACTCCACCTCACTGTGTGAATTTTATGAAATGGAGTTTCACGTAGCACTGTCTTACACATCCACATGTCACTGACTTTCCGTTTCATATGATGTCATCTGTGTCGGCAAATTATCGCATATTTCTTTCTGGCTTTACTATATATTACTCTGCACCCCTGCAGCAGAACATTAACATTTCAGTGAAATTGTTATAATTTTACTCTATTAAGGTATTTGGTCAATTGATGTGGAATTAATTCTGAATGCTGTTAGTGGTTTGAGTGAGTAACTTGATCTAAATTAATAAACAAATGTTTTTCTTTTCTCTTGTACCATATGTTGATCCCAATTACATGAACAGAAAGTGGCAGATTGTCATGTTTCTTAAAAGATTACATACTCTTTTGCATAAGAGAGAGTACACAAGATGCAGTAATATACAGGGTAAAAAAAAAAACTGCACGTGCTGTTTTCTCCCTCCTACTTTTTATAAAGATGCACTTTAATTATTTCTCTCTTTAATACTTGCTGTTCTTACCACCTTGGCGAACTTGGTGTGCTCTGGTTATGCTTAACCAGAAGAAATCCCAAGACAGTAAACAACTTTTTGAATTAGGCATGGAAGATGCAGCTAGTTTCAAAAGCTTATGGAGGGCTGCGTCTCTATAGAAAAGGATGAAAAAGGAAAGGATCCAGAAGCTAAAATAGACATGGTTACAACCGGTCTTAAAATGCCTGAAGTAAGGAGAACCCATTCAGACAATAGTCAGATTTCTGAAACAAAGGACTGAACTCATATATTATTCAAACTAAAAATAGATTGATAGACATCAAGATTAGGAAAGTTTATGCTAGAGAACAAAGATGTCTCATCTCCATGTTCTTATTTTTTTCTCCCCCCTTTCTTTTTTTCCTTCCAAAGACCCAGTTGTTGTTGAACTGAAGAGCCTCACACGGGCTGGTACTGATAAGCTGCAGCCCTGTGACTTGATTGTTTTTATTAACTCTCTCTGAAAGTCATTCACCATTAAACACGATTAGATTCATTTGTTGCTTTATTTATGTTTGTACTTGCAAATGTGGTGCCAATGAAAATGCTTGGGTGGTGTTGCTGACGCTGACCCGGTAGTCACGTGTGTTACCTTCTCTTCTGCAGGGTAAGAAGAGTGACTTCTTTGGGTGGCTGTAGCTGAAGATTGCTTTACAGGAGCAACTGGAGAAGGTAAATACAAATACTGTTGTACACACAGTTTCTGAAGCATGTCTGAACCAAGGACCTGATCCTGCAACCCCCATGAATGCGCCTAGTAAAGCACAAGTAAAGGCTCCTCTGGCAGCGTGGATAAGAACCGTGAGGTTGGGCTTGGCACTGAGTTTTTGGAGCCACTGCTGTGCCTTAAACACGTGCTTTGCCTGGGAAGTCGATGGTTTAGGTGCCTGGTTTCATTCCAGGAGAAAGGCCTCAAAGATGCCCTTTTGGGCTTTCAGCCACGTGCTGTGCGGGCTGTCTGAGGACTGAATGGAGCCTCTTTGTGAGTGGGAAGGCCCAGCTCCAGTTCCTCTTGGTGGCCACATGGCCAGCCCACGGCCAGCGTTCATGGGTGCAGGGCTGGGAGCTGCAGCAGCTCTGCCCTGCAGCAGGATCCCCTAGCTGGGGCAAATCCCTGGGGAATGAACGGTCAAGTTGGGTGCAGGGCTGGGAGCTGCAGCAGCTCTGCCCTGCAGCAGGATCCCCTAGCTGGGGCAAATCCCTGGGGAATGAACGGTCAAGTTAGCTGCAGTGCTGCTTCGCCCTGCCTTTACACTCCTGGATTTACAGCAGTGCATTGGAGAGCAGAATTTAGCTGTTAATTTGATTGCTTATTATCACTGCAAGAATTAAAACACATGCTTTTTAGGCTTTTGGAACACAGTAAAAAGGAAAGAAATATCACTCTCTGCAAATGATTTTTATTTAAAGCAATGTGAAAGTCCCTTCCTTCTAAATTAACTCCTTACCTCTCTTCTGGTCCAAAGTTTCGAGTTGGAAAGGAATATTAACATCACAAAAGTGGTGATTCATAAAATTAACTTGCAGAAGACAGGAGTAACGCAGATCAGTGTTTGGTACTGAAGGGTGTCATCTGACTGAGGTTCATATGGCTGCTTTATAATCACCTTCTTTCAGAAATTAATAGTCGGTTAAGCACCATAGCAACAAGCAACACTGATGTAAGCGCTGAGCAGTGGCTGCTGTTCGCTGTGATGTCAGTGTTCGTTAGTACTGTTCTCTTGACCTTGTTTGAATATAAAATGGTGATTTCATTTTAAACTTAGAATTTTACGGAGTGACTAAATGCATCAGAGTGAATTAGAGCTATTTTTATTTTTAATTTTATTAAAATGTACTTCAAGGGGGGAAAAATGTCCCTGTTCTCTTCTGTTTTAAATTAAAATAGATCTGAGGATGATGTGGGTTTTTTTTTCCAGTTCTTTGTTGCCAAAAATATCTATTTAGTGAGGATGAAATTCATGAAGTTCAAGTGAATAGTGCAGTCCTTGGCCATCCCCATGATGTATGTAAGCTGTATCATATATGCCTCTCTTCGAGATCTGAATATCACAGTTTTCGCTTGTTTGTTTGTTTTCTTAATGTTGGATCCCATGGAATATTAGATGCGCTTCAGCTATTGAAGAAAGAGCAGATCCTGTAGTTAAAGATGGTGCCTCCTTGCCCAGCAGTGATGTTCCCCATGTGGGTTTTTGTGAAGAAAGGAAACAAATTAAGTCGCAGGTGCATCAGACTGCCTCAGAATTTGTGGGATTCTTGTGGAGCCATGGTTGGTGTGTGGTCATGATGCTATGTGACCTGGGGAAATCAAGAATTTTGGTTGTGATAAATGCAAAACACTACCTGTAGACCTGTTTTCAAACTGCAAAACAAAATTCACAACCTAAAAATAGAGTTTTTCAGTGCATCTTTTAATGGTAGGGCTGGTTTATGTGACAAGGTATGGATTTGTCCTGCTTCCACTGCTACGTGGGGTGCTCTTTCCAACAGAAAACTATTTGCTCCAGGGTCTGTCCATAATCTTGCAAAATGTTTCATAAAATAAAGCCATGAGTGATATGTGGTCTAAGAAACTGGATGTCAAATTTCAACTGGGTGAGAATTGAAACTGCCGAGATAATAAACCATGAGAATAGGAGATAGTAATGGAAATAGTGATAGAGTCCTAATTAGAGCCGTGCCACTGAAACAGGGAAGGTTAAGGGTTTGGTTGATTGAGTTTGAGCTCAATTGCTTGATAGCTTAATTTCAGGTGAAATCCCATCTTCGGAGTTAGCGGTTAAGCCACTCAGTGCAGTTACAGAGCAGGACTCTGTACTCCTTGAGGAGCGGCCGTGTGGCCCCGAGCGCCCCAGAACAGCGTGCGAGTCTGGCCTCGGGCGTGCGGAGTGGGATGCAGGACAGACCTGATAAATAGATTTTTATACTTGTGTTTTGTTTGTTTCTTTTTTTTTCTTTCTTTTTTTTTTTTCCCCTCTCCTGTCAACTCTAAAGAGCTCTGAACAGAGGCACAAACTGAATAGATACAGCAAGGGGCTTTGATGGTTAAACCTTCAGAATTAAGATGTTTACATTCTCCTTTATTTAGCACTGTTAGGCATAATGCCTAATTATATACCAGTTTTTCCTCAAAGTAAGAATTTGAATTGAAATGTTTGATTTGGGGAGAAGGGAGGGGAAATGTATTTTTACAGAATTATGGACAATAGTGTTAGTTTTCCAGGAGCATTCATTTGTTTAAATGTATGTAAAAGCATTTTCAATAATCAAACACTATTCAGCGAGCCTTGTAAATCAAGGATAGCTTGCATGTTGAAAAATTGAAAAGTACAAAACATGCTACTAAAGTTGTACATTACTGGTAACAAAAGACACATGCAGACTTTAAGATAGCAAAGATAGAATCCTTTAGAAAACCCTTAACAGGGAAAAAAATCAACACAAAGGATTTAGCAAAGTTACACTTAGTTTAAAATTCCAAATCTTAATGCTTGCCAGAGTTAAATGTTGATTAAATGTCGATAGTAAAACAGAAGCTGCCTTCTGTAAATCAGTACTGGATGAGATGGTCAACAGATAAATCTGTGGGTCTGAGCTCTAACTTTGAGTATGTGTGTGTGTGTACATATATTTATATGTATTTTCTCCCTTCCTTTCAAGTCAGGAGAAAGGTCAGAAGGATTTTTTTTTTTCCTTAAGCTCAGTACAAAAAATGGTTTGCACAGTTTGTGTGGGAAAACAAAGTGGTTCTGGCACCAAAAAAATATTTTTTCACCTGGAATCTCATCCCTTTGTTTCATCAGGAAGAGACAGTTCCCAAACAGGTTGGCGTGTTGCTGTGCCACATCTTCGCTGGCATCTGCATGCATCTGCCCCTTCGTATCTTGTGTGATTCCTTAACAGGAGGAGCTCCGGACAAAAGTTAAAACCCTGAAACAGACTTTAGAAGCAAAGTGTCTTTTTGTGAAGGACTTAATAGTGTGCGCAGCTTCTCCCCAGTGCTCTCCTCACTGGTGGCTTTCCAGGAGACATGCTGGTGAGGTCCTCAGTCTAGTTGTCTGTAAAGGCTGGTGACAGTGATACTTGCACCTCAGGCAGTGGGAAGTTAGTAGGGATGATGTCTACTCTACTGAGTTCGGCACCTTGACTTTTCCTGCTTTTGACCTAATGGTCTTAAAGCATATTGCGGCACAGAAACAGCCATTGCTCTGCAAAGATGCAGTGTGTGGCTGTTCGTAGGCCTTCTGAGTTTGTTGTAGTCGTAAGTACGTGACGGAGCAGACAACCTGCTTCTTCGAGATTTTCTCCCGTTTTCTCTGCAACAAGCCCAAATTGCATACGGCCATACTAGAAATATTTTGCCTCAGTGCTTATAACACAAACATAGCCAGTAGGAAGTAGGAATCTGGGAGGCCCTCCTCAATGTCTGCTGCGGGTGGGGTGTTGGTCATGTGGCTGAAGCTGTCGGTGTCTGTTAGGACACAGCGAAGACTGGCTTCATTTAATTTCTCATTGTGAGAAGTTGAAATACCCATCTTGCCAAGACCTTTGAGTTACTCAAACTGGAGAGTAAAGTCTGGTGCAAAGTCTTCCTGTAATCCGTAATAACAGAAATCACAATATTGCCTTCATGTTCTGTGATAAACCCCCCAAAAAGGTTGTGTGTGGACCTTTGGCAACACAAACTGTTTCAAGACCTTACCTTTTTTAATTAAAGGTTTATTCCAGAGATGGGTGAAGCTGTGAATTTTCTGAAGCAATTGGGTACAGAAGATTTAGAAAATAGATTAAGACATTTTGGAATAATTTAGAAGTATTTGAGCAAATCTCATTAACATGGACCACTAGCATGCGGTATTGAAGACTTCAAAGATCTGTCAGAGGAGTTCTTTCTGTGCTATTGTCTGCCAGCATTAGCAATCTCAAGAGAACATCATTCTTTTGTTTGCTTTTGGCCCATTTAGCTTTTCTTCTTCTCCTTAATGTTCCTTAATGTATTATAAATCTTCAAGTGGGCTGGGAGAAAAATATGTTTCTCAGCTTTAAGATAGTCTGTGGCAGGTTTTGATCCTCTTATCTGATGCTTTTGGACCAAATCCTTCTGGTCTTCGTGAAGAATGCTAGAGCGAGCCAGATTTGTCCAGTATTTCACATAATCTCGCAGCGTTTCTTCCGTTTAACTTATGTAGGTGCTCAATATGATCTTCGGTAAAATGCCAGTGCTGATTTGTATTACCTCGTGCATTCACCGTACCATTGTTTGCTTCAAACCTGTGAAGATCATGAAGCACAAGACTGAGTGGTTCATGTACACCTCTAGACTGTGTCCTTGCAGCGACGGGCAGGGCTGTTGAAGGTGTGTGGCCTGTGCCATTTGGGAAAGGATCGTAGCTTGGCCGAGGAAGGAATTGCGAGCAGTGTGGGTAGGAACAGCACCGGTTGCGTTACTCCAGAGCCCAGGAGCGGGCTGCAGATCAGGAAGCCTGAGCTTGTGCTCTGTCATGACCACAAAAACAGTAGTGATGGAAAGATCCAGCTCTAAATAACCTCTCTCTGGGTCAAGGGTTGTGCTAAAGCTTGCCCCTGTGCCAGGGAGGCTGCTGGGCTGGTGGGGGCCGTTCGCTGAGGCCCGTGGGCAGCATTGCGGCCTGCTCCTCAGCACCTCAGCCAGAGCCTCCGGGAGGCCACAGGCCGGAGACCTGCCCCGAAACACCCGTGTCGTGAAGGCGGTGCACGCTTCTGCTTTGCAAAATCTAAGGATGTGAGCAAATGACACCAGAAATAGATCCGTATTGCATATTTCATATTTTATTTGGTCATCTCTGAGGTCATTGCCTGTTGCCTTCCACCACGCCAGAAGTATGTCTTCCGGCATGCGTAACTTACGGTCCTACAGCGGTAGCAACGATATTTTACAGTGGCAGTGTTACAAGACCAGTGATGTCAGTGGGCATTACAGGAGGCCACCCTTTTATTTGGTAGCTCATACTGAAGCCAAAGCATTAAAAAAAAAAAAAAAGAAAAGTTTTTGGCCCTGATTGCCTGCCCATATTTCTCATTGCAACGTATGAAAGCATTTTTCACTGCTGCTAATGGCAGGAACTTCAGACGCCACCTCCGAGATGTTTAATTGCTAAGTGTTTCTCCCAGTGCAATCTGTGAATTTTAATTTGGGGCTCTCCCACCTCTGCCGGCCATATACTTTGCAGTGTGTTTTGCGTAATACCGCTTAATTGCTCAAAAGGGTCATTTCTGACTCTGAGCTCACTGTTTATTTTTTTAGTAGGGTAGCACAAACATTTGGACATTTTGTAACCAAGACTCTGACGTCATTTCCATTGCAAACCATTAATATCAGTAGTTTATAATATGGCTTTTCAGAATACATTTTGTTGAAATATGATGATGTCTTATTTTGTTTTAGAAAAGTAGAATTGTTTTCTCCTTTTTTTTTTTTAAACAAAGATAAATTGGTATCTTTTGAGTAATAGGTCAACTTTCTTCTCCTGTCGTACCCTTTTCGTTATTTTTAATAGCCCTTGTGTTTATCCGTATTAGTTGTAAGACAAGTGTTTCATTTAATTCTCTGACATGTTAAGGGTCAGTGGATCCCACTGATGGAAGGAAACGTCTGTGGAAGGGCACAGCATTTCCTGCTACTAGGGCACTTCCACCAATGGAACAGTGGGATACAGGCATGACATTGCTAATTGTTTGTAAAGATCTTAGAAATAGAAAGTGCTACATTTAAAAGCCAACAGCAGCATAAATCAATAATATAGGCAATGAGACCATTTCCTTTTTTCAGGGGAAGGGGGATTTTTTTTAACCCCTTTTTAACTGGAAAAACATCATGCAGTTAATTTTACAGCTTGTGTTTGCTCTACAGCTGTCATCAGTCTTCCTTTAAATTTTATTCCAATAGTAGGGGAAGAAAATTTTTATTGTTTTTTGTTTGTTTGTTTTTAAAAGCTTTATTGTACACAATTGGAACACTGTTAAAAATGTTATTATTGGAAGACAGCTGAGAAATGGTTTCTGAAGAAGCACAAATTCTTTTGCATCTTTATTTGTCTGAGGTCTGATGTCCAATGAGAAATAAAGTGTGCTTTTATTGTTTGTTTCCCTTTTGTCTTAAGGAGGAATAGATGATTCCTTTTGGTGCTACTCGCATGGAGTATTCAAAGCTCTGAGCTCCGTTTTGGAGAATGTTGAAATAAACCCACAGGAGGTCTTGTAAAAGTTGTAAGAAATTGTAAGCATGTCTGCTGAGTCAATTATATGAGACAAATTGCCAGGGTAAGGCTGCGAGGTTCCAAACTTATTTACTCTCTGCCATCCTTAAAACAATTCATTTTTGCCTTTGATTCCACAGCAGATAAATACATGTTTTGGAGGAAAAAAAAAATATATTAATTAGACAAAATATTATTTAAAACTTAAGGAATTATCTGGATTTGTGTTCTTGTAGTTAAAAGGAGAATTTGGCCTATCCTTCTTCTGAAAGTTGGAAAACTGAAAAAATACAGTTTAAAAATGCAGACTTTGGCTTCTTAATGAGACCTGAGTGCACGAGGCAGTATTTCTTAGATCATTTGAATTTTAATGTTGAAGTTATTCTTCAAAAAAACAAAAAACACAAATCCCAACTTGAATCTCTGAGGGCATTCACATTTTTTTTGCCGAGTTTATTAACTCTGTAAGGAGATCCAGAGAATTGCTTAAAAAGTAGCGTAGATCCCACGTGTACAGTGTGTGCTGGCTAGTTCTCTAAACCTTTGTGTGGTCAGCATGTCGTATGTTGATGATACGCAGGCCAGCCGGAGCATTACTGCTCCGTGAGCTGCCATGGATAACTCGGTCTGAAATACATCCCGATCAACTGTAGTATTTCCTAGGTACTCGGTAAGGTCCACAAGTCCAGTAAGGGCCCTTTCCTCCTTTCCCAGTCTCTGTTTTTCCACCCCTGCCAGCACGGAAAGCTCGGAGCAGAGCTGGAGAATTGGTTGGGTTTGACAGGCCTGGCTCCTGCTGGGCTCGTGCCTTGGTTCCCAGTCGGGCAGGACGAGGCAGTGTG
Organism: Anser brachyrhynchus; assembly: GCF_964034855.1. Lineage (NCBI taxonomy): Eukaryota > Metazoa > Chordata > Aves > Anseriformes > Anatidae > Anser > Anser brachyrhynchus. The sequence goes on from NC_137705.1 coordinate 4,624,515, forward strand.
GTGTGTCCCCGTATCACACTCACCTCGCCGCTTGGGGAGCTTGTCTTTGAAGCTGCCCCACAGGGAGCTGCTGGACGGGAATGCTTTTAGTGAATCTTACACTCCTCTTGTATCTGAGGGGTAGATCTGTGTGTGTCTGTCCTACCTGGACAACTGATGGGCTGCCGTAGGGGAGCAAGCTCCCTTGTTGATCCATTGCTTGGGAATATTGGCAGTCGGTAGGAGTTTGGTGAGGTGTTGATGCTGTTTGTCCCTTAGATTTAATCTGTTCTTTCCAAACTCCTTTCTGCTGTCTGCTCTCTCAGATAGCGGTGGGCATCTCAAGGTGCATGCAGCGAGGGGAGTGCTCGGGGCTTCCCACCAAACGCTACGCGCTGCACTACGGCTACAGGGGCACCTGTGCCGGGGAGAATGAGAGATTTTCCCATGGGAAGTAATTGGTAATTGAAGTGATAAACGATGAATGTGATTACGTCTGGCACTTCCTCATAGCTGAACTGGTGGTTGAGCTTCAGGTTCTGTTTCTATTCCAGAAGTGATTTCTGGTGGTATTGCCACGTGTGATTGTGGACCCTGGGAGAAGCGTTGAAAAACAGCTGCTTCTCCTTATTCTTGCCTGTGCCTCCTCCACACGAGCTGCAAGTGCCAAGGCTATAGAACTGTGAAGAGAGCTGCTCCATCCTAAGTTCATGTGCCATCAGCTCCCCTCTACCCTTCACTTCAATCTCCTCTGCTGTCTGTCTCCACTCTTAGGAAGAGCACTGCTGCTATCGGCAGCATTACGGGACACTGGGGAGCCTGCAGAGGGCAGACCCCAAAGTGCTTCCCTGGGGGGCCCTGGCCTCTCCTTCCCTGCTGATCCCACTACAACTGTATTTGGCCAGGCACAAAGTCCCTCGGGAGCGAATGGGACATCGCCCATCTGCAAAGCTCTGCCCTGAAAGGCGAAGGAGCATGGGGTAAGGGGTCTTCACGCTCACCTTCATTTAGGGCGATGGAGGGTGGGCTGCTAGTAGGGCGGGAGGAGGCTGTGTGGGAACTGGCGGGGTGTGGGAGGCAGCATCCACGGGACGAAAAACTCTTTCCAAGAGAAGAGTTGGGGGAAAAAAAGGTCTAGACAAGCTTTGTAGACATGTGAGGAGACCTTTTGAAAGCTATCTGTATACAGTTATACCTGATAATTTTCCCAGATTTTCTCCTCTGTCATTGACATCCCGTCTGGTCACTGCCCATGAAGAGCGATCTGTGGCATCATCTGGGTAAGACCTTAGTATATCTCTGTGGGAGAACTCGAGTTTATCATAGTTTTATATTGGGTTTCCCTCAGCATGTAACTGGATGCATTAATAGTGACATGATCCCGATGTGACCTGGACTTTAATGGGTTTGAACTTGGAACTGTTCAAACATTAAGAAAAAGCCCTTGCTCCCTGTGTGTATTCAGCAGCTGCTTTTTATATGCAGAACCCTGAGCTGCAAAGGTTCAATGGCGGTGTATTTTCAACTTTCAGATGAAAAGGACTAAATAACTGCCAAAAACTGGGCTACTTCTCTCCTGATGCAGATGTGTGACTGCCAGGACACACATACATCAAAAAGACAACGTGCCTCTGAGCACTTTAAAACCTACTGCTTTGTTTTGTTTTGCTAGAGGCAAACAAAATGTCAACCCCCTCAGTCTTGGGAGAGGGTTTTTGCTGGTAACGTGTGCTTCTCTCAGGGCGTGAGCCCTGGAGTCAGGATTTGGGGTTTGTTTCCCCACCTCTGCAGCTGAGTCACTTCGTGGCACGGGTACTGTTTGTTCTGGACAAAGCTTTCTTACTTTTTTCTTGACTCTTGTGTGTTGCCAGCTGTGCATGATGTACCATCCAGAATATACTCTTTATCGTGTGTCAAACCTTAACTCTGACAGCAAAGATGTGATTTGATTTCCCCATCTGCAGTGAGAGCCAGGTTTGTCCCCCACCCCCTCAGACGGACCTTGCAGGTGGGGTTATCTGTCTGTTGTGTTTTCAAGCAGCTGACAAAGGTACAAATTGTTCCTTTTTTAAAAACAAACAGAACCCCTGCATGGCCTAATTTCTCTACAGTTTTAGAAAGTGGCCCCCATTTCCCTCCTGCGTGGCCGTGTACCTAGGAAGGCTTCTTCACCAAGTTTCCACTTGAAAGGAATTCCATTTGCAAAGTTACCGGCTACCTAAAAACAGATGGCCATAAGGGAAGGACTAACACCAGACTGGCTTTAACAGTCTGTGCAGAGCTGCGCAGTAATGCAGGAGAAGTTAGTCACCTGCCATCAGAGCCATTTCCACGGAACGATGATAGAGAGACCCGGAGTAAAGATGTCTCTTTGGAGAGCTACTGACAGATTTACTGACCACCAGTTCAGGCTGGATCACCGTTTCTTTTTGGTATTAAGAGTTGCCATGCATCAACGTTACTTATTACATTGTTAGATTAGGACCAGGCAGGTCGTTGCGTTGTAAAATGTGGGTGCTGTGTGGAAAAGTGAGCCTGCCTTGCCCTGTTCCCTCCTTCCAAAAGCCAGGGCAAGCCTCTGCTTTGGGGTATCCAGCTTCACAGAGTAATAATGGCATTATGTTTCATGTGTAATACTTTTATTTTACTAGGGATGTAAATCTTTAGGCTATGGACCACTGCTTTGTTTCAGATTTTTCTTTAAAACATTAATGAGCGTTTTAGTTTTGGGAGAGAAAAAAAATTTACAAGTAATGATGACATTGTGTAAAAATGTAGCAGCTAATGCATATGTTCTGTTGGTTTGCGTTGTCTTACAGGAACATCATTTTTGCACATCACTATTAACAATGCAAACACCCTGAAATGCTAATAGCACTAGTAAGCTTTTAATTCCATGGAATTTATTGCTTGCTGTATTTCCATGAATTTATAACGCTTTGATTCTTAAGAGCCCCATTTAATCAGTTTTGCCTGGCACAGAACATAATAAACAACTTGCTGGTGCTAAAGTGCCACATGGGGGAGGCTGCTAACAAGAAAGTTAAATGCTTCTGCCACTAGCAGTTTCTTCGCTGTATTTTTCATGAGCTGTTAGTACCAGTAATGTACTTTGCTAGCTTTAGAGCAGTGGTTAAACACAGTGACAAACCAAACAGCACTCCAGTGCTGTAAACACCCAAAGCAATACCATTTTTGTTCAGAGCTACAGTTAAAACCAGACTCGAGGCTCGGTATTATTTTATAGTGATCAGTGATTTTTATAAAAGGCCTTGTTTTTCTTGATATCTCAATGTAGGACTTGTAGGAATAAGTAGTGAATGGTATTGATCAAGAAAAACAGCACGTGGGGGGTGAAAGAGTCGCAATGTCTTAAAAAACAGTTCTTGTTTGTTTGTGCTGCTTGACCATAAAAGTATAAAAAGACTGTCTTAGTAGAAAAATACCGGGTTATCAAGTGCTTTAAAGCAGAAAATGTCATTTGAGTCTCAAAACTGCACCAACTTTATATAATTACCCTTTTAATTATCCCCAGTGGCCCATGAAATTTGTAAAATAGAGCATTAAGAGTTTGATTTACTTACATGTTGCACTTTAGTGTTACACTCTTAATGAATATTGTTTAGTACTAATGTCAAGCAGAGAGTGCCGAGTGCTATAGAGAGGTGCGTGCTGCAGAGCTGGGTATTCAGGTGGGAATTGTGGAAACTCCACCTTGAATGAAGAGTATGTATGCCAGTAAAGCAATGCGCTGTAATTTTTGTTGCCTGAATGGAAACTCTATTGATTTTATCCTCTGCATGCAAAGTAGTTTACTATATCTTCTTTATTCTGCCGTGCCAGGGACGTGGCCGTTTTGAAGGCATTTATTTGGTCCTGGAGAGCTTCCACGTGCCCCCAGTTTCTGTGTCAGCTTCCTCCTTGTTAGGGAGGACAGTTGTGTCCTTCCTCCAAAGGACCAGAACGTGGAAACAAGCTCTTTAATTTGCTCTTAGGAGCTACCTGGTTTAGCCCGTGGTAATGGCAATAGCGCTAATCAGCGTTTGATGGGGAGTTTCTGTGGGGTATCCAAACAGCATTTATTGCCAAGGAACTGCTAGAATAAGCTTGGAGAAAATGTCATGCAAAGTGTGGTCTTAAAATGCAGGTGAATTAAACAGGCATCTTCAAAGGTGAATGGAAGCATCAGTGAACGGTGATGGTAAAAACAAATAAAGCAGAGTCTGAAGGAGTAGCTAACAGGAGGTAATAGCTGGTGACCTCTAAATGGTTGGTACGAGTCTGAGTGAGGTGGAGACTCAGCGGGAAGTATTTGCATTTGAAAATGGTCATAAAATGCTTGCAGATGATGGTGCGATCCTCAGGATCCATCCTCTGAAAAGCTGGGGACAGTCTGAGACCGTGGGTGAATGACCCTCAGAAGGACGGGGTGATTTCCTCTCACTTCACGTGCCACTGTTTCCTTCCACACTGGAATTCAGCGCGTGAGCTGCCAGTTAAGAACAGCATACAACTGCTGGTGTGGTAGGTTGAACAGTGGTACAACCACTCGGGCATCTCTGATACCGCACACGATCCGATGCCTCCAAAGAGAGGGAGAAAAGCCTGAAGTTTTACTTTCCTCCCGAAAAATGTGAGTTTTCCTGTACTGACTGTCATAACGTTTCTAGTATTCCTCTTACCTAGATGTGCACCGATTTCATTATCCTGCTAAGCGAGGAGTTGGACTTGATGATCCTTGCCAAGTCCCCTTCCAACTCGGGTTATTCTATAATTCTCTGAGCCCCTGAGGTCTTACTGCGCCTCCAGATTTCTCAGACCAATTCACGTAGTGGTATCTTAATTTGTTTTTCCAGTTTGTGCATGTCCCTGTACATTGATCGTATTTCATTGATACGTAAATATTGTAGTTGGAGGTGAGAAACAACAAAGACCTGTCATTTCCCTGACTTCCACATGCTTCAGAAAAAGTTTGGGTTCAAATCCTGGCTTATATAAATGGCAAAAATATATTTAAATCCCAAAGGTGAAGATTTTATAATACAAATTTTTCTTAAAGTAAACAAAAGTTGTATGCTTGGCGTACAGCTAAAATTTGGAGAGGCAAAGTTGCTTTAATTGTTTACGGAAACACATTTCAGGAAACGGATTTCTGGAATTCTGAAATTTGAATTTATTTATATTTGAAAATATCTTGTTTAAAAAAAGCTCAAGGGAACAACCTACGAAGAGGCTAATTAAGCTTTTTTGTACAACGCTGAGCACAATGGGGCTCCTTTTTTGTTTGTCCCGAGGCCCTGCAATAATAAACAAAATTACTGCTAATAATTGGGAGGCTCCATTTGAAGTCGTGCTGACTGCAGGACGCGGGCAGTGTCGGTTTTCAGTAAGTGCATCAAGGCTGACCTTGAACTCGTGGCTGCTGATAAGGGCAGTGCAACAGCCCCGGCGTATCTGCGAGTGCGTCGCAGCGCTCAGCGCTGCTGCCGTCTTTGCCAGCGTTTCTCCTCTCCTTGCCTCGTGCCCTTTCTGCGGCCGGGGCCGGTGGCGCAGCACGGGGCGTAACTCCCAGCCGCGGTGCCGCACCTCGCCCGGCCGCTGCCGCGCTGTGCCGAGCCAGCACGGCCGTGCCGATTTCGGGAGGGGAGCACGGGAAGATAAATTAGTTGTAACAGAAGTGGTTATTTTGGCTCCGTTTTATTTCATGTGGTATGTTTTCCTGTCTCCTCTACCGCCGTGCACGGTGCGTCACTCCCTTCCGCTGGTGTATCTTCCTAGATGCGTGTGGTATCGCATCACGCTGGTCGTACTGCACCAGGAGATGGTGGAAGGCAGCGACTTTCGTCTGTTTTTTTTTGCTACCGCGAGGGTTGGAAGCTTGCCTGAAAGCCAAGTTGCGTGGCAGGAGATTACAAAACGTTTAGCTTCCAAATCTGATTTTTCCCTTGTGAATTTTGCTTGCGTGCTCAAAGACAAGATGCGTCTTGAACAGCCCCGACCGAGGTGGTGCTAATAACCGTGTTGGAAAATGTCCTGTGGCTTGGAATAACAGCTGCTTGGGAGGAGGACGCTCTGCCACAACAAGTGTACTCCTGGGTGCAGTGTTTCAGGAGCAGTTAGCGCGCTTTCAGTCCTCACCCCATCGCGCTTCATGCTCGTAGGGGAGCGCTGGGGGGCCGTGGTGGCAGCCCGGTCTTGGCACCGGGCATTTAATGAGGGTACGGCCCGCCTGTGAAGGCGCCCCAGCACGGCGCACGGTTGCAGCTCGCCATCACAGGGCTGAGGGTGAGGGATCGTCTCCTCATTTTGTTTTGAGTCTAGACATCAAAACTTGGGCAGGAGTTTACAGCCCTTCTGGAGCCATCAAACTGCTCTTGTGATGGTTCCGAAGAACAAACAAACAAACACATAAATAACATTCCAGGGGAAGCAGAGAAAGGCCAGCCCCCGCCTGTTAACTCCGTGTTGTCCTTCCGCAGCGCTCTCACATCACGGATGGGGACGTAAATGTGAGCTCTCACCGCAGAAGTAACTAAGAATAAGTGAAATTTCTGACAGGCGGTTTTACTCCGATCTAAAATTGGAAGCATGAAGTGGAAGGTTAATAAGAAGAGAACCTCTCAACCTCGTGGTTAGACTAACATTTAGCCACCCAGCTGAGGAGGGATGAGGGAGCCGAGCCAAAACAATCACGGAGAGTCCAATCAGATCGCTGTAGGCACTCTTGTTTTCAAAGTTGGTAGGAAATGGTTTTCTTAGAAAAAACGGAATTGATGTTCTTTTCTACTTTAGGAGCCAGTTTTCTGATCTCCAGTTCAGATGATGAACTTGTGCTGGCCTTGAATTTTGCGTCTCTATTTCACTGTTTTTCATGAATCGTAGTTTTTACATGTGTTGGCAAATCATATATACTTGCAATACCGCACGCCATTTGCTTTTAAGGAAAGAAGGGAAAGAAGCTGTGTTTCATTTAAATGCTCTTTAGATCCCTCTGCATATGCTTTTGCATATTCTTGACCAATCTTGCTTTGTTTTATGTGTTTGTAGCATTTTTCTTACACTTTGTGCAATCATTAGCATTAATGGGGATTTGCAAGTGTAACAAGAGGAGAATATACCCCAGAGTGTATTACTTAATTTCCCTTTGAAGTGGAATGAAGTTGTCCAATTGGCCATATGCTGTGATTTGCCATCGTTACGAGTAGTTTTTGACTCCTCGTAGAATAGGTTAATCTCTCCTAGCGAGCCTACGATTAATCAGGTTTGATTGTATATGGCACAGATAGATACCACCTTTAAGAGTACCAGTCAGCTTCCGAGGCGCTGTTTTTCAGCCGGGAGCACTAGATGCACAATAAAAATGCACGGGAACCATTTCCCCCTGCAAAAATTGTGCACTCACATGATTAGTGAGGCGTGGTATTAAATTATTCGAGGTTTGTGCATAAATATATACTGAAAGAAGATTTGCAACTGGAGGTTTTGAATATAGTTTTCCTCTTCATGGGCCAAATACTCTGCTGTGCATCAGGCGAAGAGTGTTTTGGTGGAGCTCTGCCCAGGCGGAGCAGCTGAAGCTCTGGTCCTCCTCGCGTGCGTGTTGCGCTGTCCCACACCCAACAAAATGCCTCCTCAGGTTTTATGGGTGGACTTTGCAGCTTGATTGGAAATAGAAACACAGTAAACAGCAACTGTGTCTCAGAAATATCCCCAGCGACGCGAACTATCACTATTTCAGCTTCTTTCCAAGGCCCCTTCTTGGGGGCCTGCTCTGCAGCTGTATTACAAGCACTGCAAAGCAAGTGGCAGTATTGACCCTGGAAAGTATTGTGGTACGGCTAACAAATATCTGCAAAACCTTGTTTGTATGTATATGTGCTTGTGTTTAAGATGCAAACTTGCACTTGAGTGTGCTCGGCTCCCTGCAGTATATAGCCGCAGAGCCATTTCTAAGATCTGGGAAGAGATGGGTTTGTAGCCTGATATTTTTTTACGGTGTTTTTCTTGCCCTGATGTTTATTAACATCTTCCCCGATGTCCAGTTACAAGGGATGGGAGCATAAAAGTTTACATGAAAATACATTTCTCCGTAAGCGCTCTATCCCTGCGGTTCCTCTGCAGCTTTAAACCCAAACCAGTTCCATCCTGTTTCGCCTCTTACCCCTCGGACCTGATAGGCAGGGAGGGAGGAGGGATGTTCTGTGTTTGTCTGAAATCCACCTTGCCGTTTTTAACTCCGGTTCGCCAGTCGGTTGGAAGCAGTGCTCAGAGCCCCGCCGCGAGCCCGCCGGCAGGGAGCACCTTGGGGTAGCAGCACCGCTTGCAGGAGGCGCAGCCCCGACTCCGGCTCTGTGTTCCCACCTCTTCCCTCCAAACACACCAGCACATCTGAAAGCTTCCTTGGTGACCACTAGTGACCTGAAGCACCGAAATCAGGAGTTCAGAGTCAGGGCCGATGGTTTTCTTTCCTGCTTCGCTCTGCCTGAGCTGGGACCTGTAGCAAGGCTCTGTGGACGCGGTTCGGTGCATTCAGGGACATGCTGGACACGAAGGCTTTGCCTACTTGCTAAAAGGGCTGCCAGCGCCTGCGGCAGCCAGCAGCACTTTGGGCCAATTGCATTTTCCTCGGCAGAGAGCAAAAAGAGGGCAGATGGGAATATGGAGGGCATCTCGTCAGGCAGAGCCAAGAAAGATGGGAAGGCTGAGCTGCAACGCTGCTTCGGCATCCGCGGTGCTGAGAGGTGCATCCGTGGCAGCGAGGTGCTTCCATCTCCTGCTCCTTTTTCTTAAGGGGTTTGTGATGCTCTGTGAGCTTGGAGTCACACCTGCAAGCCAGCCGTATGGCAGGGGCTTCGTGGAGAGCAGGAACTTTGGTGGGGGCTCACATCCTTCCTTGTTGAAGTTATTTTCAAGAGAGCTCATGAGGTGGCTCAGTAGTTGCTTCAAAGCAGCTTTGGTGGAGGACTCCTGTTGTAACAGTTCTAGTTTTGCTGCACAGCCATCCACTGACTTCCTTCTGTCCCCTGCCACGGACTGTACGGGGCAGACCCCTAATGTCCCTAACCACGACATTTAAAACTGATGAGCAGTTTCTGAGTGCCCGACTTCCAGACACTGAGATTCTGGAATCAACAGACAGATTTGGGCTAAGTCCCTGCTCTCTGTAGCAGCCTGCTGGCGTTGCTTTGCTTTGGTTTTCATTGGTGTGGGTTACCAAGGTTTGATGGGGAATATCCTGATCTGCCTTTCTGAGCTCTTTGTCCTGCCTCTTAAAAACAGAACAAAACAAAAAACCACTACAGTAAATCAGGCCCTATCCAGAAAAAATGGTCCGGTTCCTTTCCCTGGTAGAGCTTTTTCCCTCTTTGGTGCAAATGTATCATTTGCAACACTGGATGCCGTAGTATGAATATGGGATATTTTCAAAACTGGGTTGATGCCGTGTCTTCTGGTTAGCCAAATAACATTAAAAACCAGATTGCAGATTGTAGATTGAACTGAAGGGCTGTTTCTCGTTTCTTTTCCCACCCCAGCCCAGAAAGGCCTGTAGGCTGATGCGCTGCCGTGCCAGAGCTCCAGCAGGTCCTTGGGTAGCTTGGGAGAAAAATGTGGGAGCTGCATGGCTCTAGAGACCACCTGAGAAGGAATTACTGCCAGCACAGCCCACAGCCAAATTTAACCTTTGGTATGTTGCCGTAACACACAACATTTTAGGAGTGTTAATTATTTTTTCTGGTACCCTAAGTAGGGAATGTGTGCTGTCAGCTGTTGTGAAAACAAATCAAAATACAGACCTTTGCCTACCCAGTTCAAAAGGAAATATGTTTTCTGCTTAATTTCTGCTTAAAAGGGAAATGATTGTGAAGAACATTTTTTTTTTTTTTTTAACTGTTGCATTATAGTTGGCCTTCATCATACTTTCTGAGAAGGAAATGTATTTAAAGTATTAAAATAATAGTAGCTGGGAAGGAGAGAGTAAGGCTAGGAGTAGGTGCAAAGAGCATGTTTACAGCTGCCCCCTTTGATGTATCCTGTTTTCTTCATCCCCGTGTCTGCTTCCCACGAATTGGACCTTTTGTAGATGAAGCAACCTCTCAGAAATGTTCAAGGTTGAAGTTTTTTTGTGCATGTGTGTGAATATGGGTGTATGCCTCCGCACATCTGTTGAACTGCGATGTTTTGTGATTATTGTTAAAGTTTTGGCTTCTGTGAGCGTTTCATACTACTTCTCTCCAGCTATTTCTTTCTAAAAGGCTCCTGTTGTGAACAATTAACGTCGGTGGGCTCGGCTGCGGCGGGAGCAAACTGCTTCCCCGTGATGCAGAGGAGTGGGAAGAGGGGATGACTTTGCAGAAACGTAGGGTTACCTCCAGCCACAAAAATCAGGCTGTAGAAATGATGAATCTCTCTTCTGTCATCCCTAGATCTGACAGTTCTGTATAACTTATGAATTAAACATCTGGGAGGTATATATGTATTTTTTTTTTCCCTTTAACAGTCACCAAAACCGAGGCAGATAAGCTGCTGAATAATTTTCAGTCATCCACCAACATCGGAGCAAGTTTTGGGAGCAGATCCCTGGAATGTCTCTCCTAACAGAAATGGCAGAATCGCCATTAGCAATAGTGAGATCAAGGTGGCACCCGGTGCTGTGCCTTAACCGCGAAACTTCAACCTTAAACTCCATGCAAAACAGACAGGACCTTTACTGCAGAGGTCTCACTGGAAAGATCCCGGCAAAGTAAACAGCATGACACTTAATTTATCTACCCCAGAAACATGAAGGGCTCAGTCGACCTGATGGGATCTGTGGTTCCAGGGAGTCTACGTGTTTAAAGCCTGATGCTCAGCCCGCTAAGCCATCCCCTGCAGCTTTCCTTAGTGCATAAGATATGAAAAAATCTCCTGTCCTGCAAAACAGATATTAAATTGGATACTCTTTCACCCTGCCACGATAAGAAACGTGGCAGAGAGATGCAGGAAAATGGAATGCCGCTTAGGAAGAAAATATATTTGAATCTAACATAAAAATTGGTGAGATAGGAGGATTTTCAGTGCTAGCAGCAATACCTCCCCAATGAGTTACTGAAAACGCAACTCTCCCTGTAGTTTTTGCACTGGATTGTGAATAAAAATGGTTGTGATTGATGAAGCGTTTGGTGTCTCACTGTAAGTTGGTCAAGAGGGACTTCTAAATCACCCAAATGAAATATTGCATTATCATGAACAGTAATATGTAACTGTTAAGTATGCCGTTGCTTATCATAAGCTCAAGCTCCTTCGGAGCTCTACCCGGCGAGGAATCTTCGCGAGCGGTGGAGCAGAGAGCGGCCGGCAGTGCCGGGGGCTGAGCCCGTCCCCTCCCCGGGGGCACACGCAGGCTTGGGAGCGAGCGCCCGGCCGCACGCCAGGAGTTCCCTGGATCCTCACCGGGCAGTTCTGCCAAGGCGGTGGGAACAGAGCTGGTTCTTTATTTTATTTCGTTTTTAAAGAGGCTGGACGGAGGGAAGGGCAATACGCCTTCGTTCGTCGAGGGGCATGGACCCGTTAGTCAGACGCGGAAAGCCTTAGCGAGGCGTTGCTCCCTCCTGTACAGGGCTCGTTACGTAGCTTTGTGACTTATTAGGTTGGTGTGGGTTGTTGTTGTATAAAGCTTTTTACCAGTCCTGTGCATAGGGTAGATACGAGAAAACAAACTTGGTGTTTCATGCGGAAAGCGGCAACGTAGCATTAAAAAAAAAAAAAGTAATTTCTTCTTTCGTTACTTACACTAAGAAATAGGCCAACGTTGTTCCTATTAGAAAAAAAAGACTCAAGTGACCTACGCCTCCTGGTGAAAAACCGTGTTGTTCCCAAAATGACTAAATGCCAACCTAACTGGGCCGAAGCTTTCTGGGTCTAGAACTTTCCGCAAAGACCATGCAGCCATGTCTCAGGATTAGGGAAACAGATGCTGTCCGGGCTGTGTCAAAGCATACTGAAAGCCAGTTTGCCGAGAAGCCTGAGGATTTTCCATGTTTTGGGGCTAAACTGTGGAAACCGGGAGGGAGATGGCACTGAGACCAGGGATTTTGCGTTGGATGTGCCTGCACACCCAGGTGGCCAAGGGGCAGGTCTGTGAAAACGTTCCTGCTCCCAAGCTGGACTAAGCCTCTAGCTCCTCTCTGGTGGACAGAACCTTTGCAGCCCTACCCAACGTAGCTGACGTGCTCGGGCAGTGGTGGCCCGTGTCTCCCTCACCTCTTTGTCCCTGTCTGCTCCTTTTCCTGCTTCCTGACCCAGCGTTGTCTCCTCTCTATTCAAATCAGGTGGCTTCTGCTGCCCTGGGCGCTGGCTGGGGGTCAGGGAGGAGGCAGCAGGTGGGGAACGGAGCCCCACACCTACCTCCCACCGAGGGCTTTCAATGGCTTGTTTTGGTGTCTGCTCTGCAAAGCGTGGGAGCTCGGCAGCTTCTCAAATGGTGCTCAGGGCTGCTTACCGTGGCTGGGGCCGTGCTTTTCCCTGTCTCTCGTCTCAGGAGCGTCTCAGCAGCTTGGGCTGAAACTTCTTACAAGAATTTGACCTGGGGCAGAATGCCCACCAAGGAGAAGTTCGGTGCAGATGGTTAAAAGTTGGCGGATTTGCCAGAAACTGAAACCAAGGTCATTAAGATGGGGCGCGGGACGTTGGATGGCGTTAGCGCTCGCGGCGGTGGGGCGCTGTGCGAGTGCAGCGTAGGGAGGCGCCGTACGAGTACGCGTGCACCTTCTTCTGCAGTACTTGTGTTTAAAGCAGCGTAAAGTTAGAGGAAGACCTTCCGTGTGTGTCAGCAGCTTGGACCCTGCTGCCATGAGCTGCTTTGTCAACTGATCCTGCACAGGGGTCGGAAGAAAACCAAGGAGCAGCTCTCCTCTCGCACGTGGGATGCGCCTCACTGCTCGCCCCTGAGCTCCTCGGGTTTGGCTCCACGACAGCTCTAAGGTATGGAGGAGATTTGTCTTGCTTGCCCCAGTTTTATTGCACGGTCTGGTCAAAAAGGCGACCTTCAGTGGTTGGAGAGAGGGGATTTTGTTGGCACTACGAAAGCACGCGTTGGTTTCGCAGTGGGATTTGCGCGTGAACGCAAGAGGCTCGGCAGCACGATGCTCTCTGCACGGCCGTGCCGGAGCAGGCTCCGTTTGGCACTGCCATCGGCCCCCCGGCAGCAGCAATCCTAACTCCCACCTAAGCCGAAACATTCATTAAACTTTTATCTGAATAGGAAAGCTTCACGTTTTCTTGACAGAAGAGATTCTGTGGCTACTAATTTATTACTGCAATTTAAGAAACAGACGTCTGTCTGACATGTGCCATGTAGTTCAGTAGGTCACCAGTGACATCATACTTAAAATCGTTATCTGTGCGAACTGTGCATTTTGGGTAAAAGCTTTTATTTATAGTCAGTCATTAAAATTGAGACCTGATATTTACTTTTCCTCTGATTAGGTTAAAGAGTGAATATGAACAAAAAGTCCCCTTCTGTTACCACCAAGCCGTTTACAAACTGTGCTGTTCAAATGCAGCCTTTTTAAAGGAATTATGGTAAATCATTATGGGCTTAGATGGTATGTTTTAGTTAATACATTTGTTTTTTTCCACTGCTAAGACTGGATTCAGAGCTGATCCATGGCATAAGGGATATATTTGATTTCTTCCTAGTCCTGTACAGATTCTTCTCCTCATCGCAGTACTGGGGAGAGGTGCCCCGTCAGCGGGACGGTGGGACTTGCGGAGGGGTTGGCGGGTCGCATCCTGGGGTCTGCAGTTCGGGAAGCAGGAGCACGGGGATGGACCAGATTAAAGGCCATGCATGGGCATTTTGCTGGGCCAAATTTGGAACCATCCCCTTACACAGTCCCTGATGTGATGCGTGGTTTAACGCGAGGTGGGGGAGTGCTATGGCAGCAAGGTGCTTCTCTGTAGAGCACGAGCCGCGGCGGGCCGTGTGTGAGGGCCGTAAAAGGTGTGCTACACCGAACTGTAGGGTAACGCCATCACCAGGGCACTCGGGATGCACTTGGCCATAAAGCCCTGTGGGCATGTCTTAGGGGGGCCAGAAACCTAACCTAAGGGGCCAGAAGCAGCCCTCTTCAGAGCGCCAAGTCCTTGGGGTGTCCATGAGCCGTTCCCTTCTTTTCCTCCGTCCCCCTCCTGCCGTCTTACCTCTGATGTCAGATGCCCCTACCCACAGCCACGTGGAACGTAATACTGTGAGTGATTAAAAATGGCGAGCGTGGGTGCTGGTAACGTCTCCACCCCCTGTGCAGAAGGTGCATAAACGGACGGGGGTGCCCCCCGCCCCGGCAGGACCGGAGCCCGCTCCCCGCTGCCAGGTGCTTCTCGCCGGGCTGCAGGATATGTCCCCTTCTCGTGCGGGTTCGAGGTAGAGAAGAACCCTTCAGAATTCAGCTTAATAGCTGTACTGAAAATGATTTTTGACCAAAATTATATATTACAAGATGACGATTCTGCACAGTATACTTTCTTAATATGAGATAGTGTTTTTTTCCCCCTAGATCCTACAGCTAAGATCACTGGCCCATTTCAATTTTTATTGAAACAAATAAACCCAATAAAAACACTTATGCTGAGAGCTCAGGCTCCACAGTAAAAAAAAATAAAAATTACTCTGCATTGAATTTATTGATTTATTTATTTACTCCAACTGGAAAATTGAGTATTGTGTTAATGTATTTTATAAGAATCACAGTGCTCGATGAAATGGCTAATTTATTTTAGCGTATACATAAATAGCTAGCAATTTTCAGTGAGACAGGCTAATGAAAATGATGCTATGAAATTGTCTATACTATGAGGAGTGATGGAGTCAAGTTATTATTGGTTGAGTGCTACGACGTAGTGAACTGGCCATCATGTCTTTGAACTTTTGAACTGCTCCTTGGTTGCGTGATTTATTGATTTTGATATCAGCGCGTTGAGTTAACTTTTTATTTTTGTTGGGGGGGGGTTGCATGCGCCGCGTGGATAAGTTGCGTGCCGTGTAATTTTATAGATGTTTGAGTTTAAACAAGATGGTTGAAAAATGTAAAGTGTGTTAACAGAACAGGCTTACGCTGCGTGGAAAGGCAGAGAGATGCTCGTAGGTACCATTAGATGTCAACACTGATGTTGTGATTGCTGCAGATTAACTGAGGACGAGGGAATTTGGCAGGGTAAGTGCGCATCATGTTTGTAAGAGAAGCGTTGCCTTTGTTCTAAATCGAGCGCATGATCTCATAGCAACTTTTGCTTGCCTATCTACCTTAAACCTCTCCTCGCGGCGTGCCTTATCGCTGGCGCCTGGTACGGGCAGCGAGCATCAGCGGGTCCCTCGTCAGCCCGCGCCCGAGGAGCGCTCCACGTTGCTGCTACGTGACCCGGTGGCTCGAGCGGCCCTCCAGCTGGCGTTGGCTGGCTCTGCGGGGCCGTTGCGCCCGCGCTGCCCCGAGCCGTGCTCACGAAGCCGTGCAGACTTGTCTCGTGTTGGAGCTGGAATTCCCTCGCGGGCTGGCTGCTAGCGCCGAGCCTCGGCACGCAGCGCTGCCAGCAGCTGCCTCGTCCCTCGCTGCGAGGAGATGCTCCACTTGTTGTTCCTGGGGATTGGCGTGGGGCGTGGGATGGGGGCATCACGCTCGCCTCGAAGCCCTTTCCAACTGCAGGACTTCTCCCTCGCCGTGCTGGTACGGGAGGCTCTGCGTGGCGACTGCGCCGGGCTCTGTTTCTGATTAGACTGAATAACTTGACACCTGCGTTTTACAATTTGCCTAAAGTGCTTTATCCTGTAAACCCAGCGATTTCAGAGCTCGAAAGCCAGCAGCCTCGCGGGGGTTTGCACGGCTTAGCTCATCCCACGGGCTCTCCGCGACCCCGTTAGACGCCGCCGGCCTCTGCTGACCCCCGGGGAGCCCCCCTGCAGCAGCGGGATTTCGGGCACGGTGTCCCCATCCCGCTGCACTCGGCCGCAGGTCTGGGGGAGGCGTGTGGGCATCATCTCGTTTTTATTTTTTTCGGTGGTTCGAGTGCCGTGGCTTTATTTGGATGCCGAAAGCGCTCCCCTTGCGCCCGAAAGCGACGGGGAAGCCGCCCCGCTTGCCTCCCCCTACCCCTTTTATTTCAGCGTTCGGTCAAAACCAAAGCACCACGGCCTGCTCCGAGCGCCACCCCAAAAAGTAGCGGGAAGAGCTGAACCGGGGGGGACTCGCCACTGTGAGCTGGGGGGGGGGGGGGGGGGGGAATGATTGGGGGAAGGCAAAAAAAAAAAAAAAAAATCCCATGTCCCTGCAAGTGTGTTATTGTTGACTTTGCCCTGCACATCCTAATATGGTTACCTCCCTGTCAAAGCGGCCGGGCCGGGCCGAGGGGCCCCCTCGGGGAGCCGCTCGCAGCCGCTCGCAGACAATAAGGAACCAAGCGGCGCAACTCCACAAAAGGCTGCCCGGAACCCCAGGGCCAGCCGCGGCCCCCCAGCGCTGCCCGCAGCCGTACGTACCCCGGGGGCCCTGGAGGGGGGGGGGAGGGAAGGGGGTTTTAGGGGGGGGCGCTGCCAAGCGGGGGAAGCCTCGCAGCGCCGGGACGCGGGGCGGAGCGGCCGGGGGGGGGCTCCGCGGGACGGTGCCGTGCCCCCCCCCCCCCCCCCCCCCCCTCGTCCCCACGGTGCTGTCCCCACGGTGCTGTGTCCCCCCCCTCGGTCCGCCCCCCCCCCCCCCGTGCCAGCCGCCCCGCAGCGCGCCGCTCGCTCTCTGCCAGCGCCAGAACAAAGGTAGGCTGTGCAACTCCGCGCTCCGGGGGAGGGACGAGTTATTTTGGGAGGGTTGGCTCTTCCCGGTGCGTGACTGGTTGACCTAAAAGGAGAGAGAGGGAAGGCGGTGGGGGGGGGGGAAGGGGAAAATAATAATAATAAGAAAAAAAAAAGCGACCCAAGGCTCCGTGGAGGCGAGCGGGGCGCAGCGCACTTGGAGCGCGGGGCAACTTCGGGGAGCCGGGTCCCCCCCCGTCCCCCCCCCATCGCCCCCTCCTGCTGCTGCTTCCACAAAAAGTGCCTCCGAAATCGCCTGCGCCCCCCAGTTCCGTTCCGCTAAATATCGGTTTAATTTTCGGTTTTATTTATTTATTTATTTTTATTTATTTTTTTTTTTTTTTTTTTTTTTTTTTTTTGCATTTAGGGTTTTCCGTGCGCGCTTAGCAGCTAGGAGTTGGTGCGAGCCCTCAGTAAGCTCTTGTAGGGATGGAGCGTGAGGGCTGGTTTTGCCCGAGGATTTCAACTTTTCGGTTGGCACAACCCGAAGGTACCGTAGCTTTTTCTGCGACTGTCCAAGTGCTTTCGTGCCCTGCGAGGAGTTATCGTATTTCTTAAGCCATCCCTTTATGTCATCCTTTCTCTCGCTTTTCTAAAGCCTGTAAGTTATTCAGCTTCAGCGGAGGGTTTCTTCGCCTGCGAAGTGAAACGCTCGCGGGTTTTGCAGTGTTTCTAGGTTTGTTTTGAAAACGTAGGAAAATATTTAATACGGAGCAGTAAAAAAAAAAAACCAACAAACCACCGGCTCGTCTTCCGTTCAGGGGAGTCGGCAAACCTGCCCGCTCTTCTGGCAGCAAGCACAGCGAGCAAATTCATAATCGAGTGCCAGAGCAAATGAATTCACGGTGAGAGCTACGATGGGTACCCCGTAACTTAATAAGAAACACATTTTTGATTGTAGGAGCGGACACCGCGGTTGTAGGCATAAATATCAAACCTAGGTATGTCTGTGGAGGAGTGCTCTTCATCCAGCCTGTGACACGCAGCATTGTCTTCGGTCCCTAATTCTTACAGGATTTAAGCAGGGAAGCAGTTTCTTCCTAAACTGAGTATCGTTCAAAAAATTCTTTTAAATACCTGTTGTATACTTGGCTGCTTAATTGGCTCTCCCCCTTCCTGACTCTGCTGCCTGCCTTCCCCAGTTGATTGTGGGATCTCTAGATTTTTTTTTTTTTTAAGGAAGTCACAGTTCCAGAGCTGAACTGGATAGCTAAGCTTTTCTTTCCTTCTTCCTTTTTTTTTTTTTCCTTCCCTTAAAATGTTATTTCTTGTGTACTCGTAGATTTCTGTTCTTTGCCTTTTTATTTATTTTTCTTTTGAGGTATTCAGCCTGACCTCTGCTAATCAGAAGCGCTTTTCAAAATGTAAGGCCAGGTCAGATAATGTAAATAAACTTTTGTGCTCTCAAACTTTCATCCTATAAAACTGGGAATCATTTATTAAAAAAAAAAAAAAATTGCATCTCACTACTGGTAAACACAAATAAATGTGTATTTTTAAAATCAAAGGGTGTCTTTTAAAACCCATTCCTAGTTTTTGCTTTTTTGGGCCGTGTAGGGGATGATAGGAATTAGTAGCCTTTAATTAGACGTGGAGATATTCACATTTTACAGGGATTTATGTTAGAACATGGAATGGCGGGTGGCTTGTTTCCTCATTATGAATACTCCCTGCACATAATGAGGTTCATCATTAGTTGATGGAGTGAATTTGCCCTAGCTCTACCTTGAAAGGCACATAATTTACATACTACTTCAGAGCTTAGGCTTTAATGGATTCCTCGATGAATAAAATGAAAAGCTACTTTCTTTAAATTTTTGAACAGTGTTTTGATAATACGGATTTAATAAGACATTCAATTTCCTTGTTAAGTATATTGAAAGTGCATTCCCAATTTTAGCAGAAAATATACTTCCCCCGTGTCGCTTCCTATAATATTGGGCAGCGCGTGATCGAATACATCAGCGTCAACATTTTGGGGGACGCGGGGGGCTGGTGCCGCGCTCTGAGAGTGGCACTTGGCAGCTCTGGCCTGGCGCAGCCACGGCTCCTCGCGGCCCCGAGCGTGCTGCCGCGCACCGATACCGTGAAAGTGCCACGCAGCGGGCTCGCTCCCGCGTTAAAATGCGTTCTGCACGAGGAGTGCTCCCACTGTATATTTACTGTATACATTGGCGGTGATTGATCTATGGAAATGCGCTGGTGACTGTCAGGCTGACAGTGACAAACCCGCTGGTCCCACCTCCCTCTTTATTTTAATGAGACGAGAACAGCAAAAAACTTCGCCGGTGCAGTTCCACCTCTGAAACCGCCGTGTAGCTATGATTAGATTAGAGCAAATTGAATTGTAGGCTGCCTAATGCGTTATCATGTCATCGGCTTACCCGAGCCCCGGTCCACCGGACAGGCTGGGCGAGGCAGCCCCCCCTGCCTCCCTCCCTGCTGCCTGCGTGTTCGGGGCCGGGGGCCGGGGTCTGGGGGCTGCGTTGGCCCCATGTGTGGGGCAGGCGGGAGCCCCGGGCACGGCAGCTCCGCTCCCCGCTGCCTCTCGCCGATGCGGCGGCGAAGCCGGGGAGGCAAGAAATCCGCAGCGAAGGCTTGTTTTGATAGAATGTTTTATTACCTGAAAACGATGAGCATATATTAACATTAATAGAATAGTCTGTGTCATTCTTTTTTAGGCAATTTACCTCAGCTGCAGACCTGTCTGCTTCAAAATCTTTCTCTGTTCTAAAACATATATTTGTTTAGGGAGTTTTCATTGAAGTGTACATGACAATTACAGCTGTTCATTAACAAAATTGGGTATTTGTTTTAAACTTTAACCAATCACTTTGATATGCTAATTATGGTGTAATTTAATTTGAGCCCTGTAATGATGATGCCGTTATTATGGACATAAATGATGCAGTTAAGCTGAGAGTAATCTCATTTGCATACTGTACATGCCAGTAAATTAAGCCCTTTCTTCGACTGCTTCAGCTTTAATTTTCCACTTCTTTTCACACAGCGCCTTTTCAGCCAGTCTCTTCTAAGCCCACTTTGTAATAGCGCTGATGACTGTTTGATGTGGAGAGTTGCTGCACCACAATAATGCACGACACAAGATGTAACATTTAAAGGATTCATTATCTTACTGAGTGTTGCTTTAAGAAGCTGGGATTAACGAGGGTGGAAGTGTCCTCTCTCTGGAGCGGTGCAGGTCTCCCGAGAAACAAATGCCATCTTCTTTCTCCCCCTCTTTTTGCTCCACCCTAGGACCGGGAGCGTTGCGGTGAGGCCTTACGCTGCTTCGCAGGTACGAGGCAAGCGGCCCTCGGAGCCGCCTTGTTCGACGCGGAGGGTTTGACCTTTCCTGTAGGATATTCCAAGATGCTCCACTGTTGCAGGAAAGTTTCTGGATACAATTTGCAGTGTTAGAGGGATGGGAGACTCCAGGTTGTTTCTGAGACAGGTAGATGTGCAGCCCACATACCCAGCGTGGCGTACAGCAGTGTTAAAATCTGCATTATTGGTTTATTTCGTTCTGCTTAAACACCGATTTCTCCTTGCGGGGCTGCTGCATGGGTTGAACTTAATATCAGATTAATTTCAAACTTAATTTTTAAACACTGGCATTGATGCATTCTTTGGCCTCCCCATGCTAATGAAAGCCTGGGTTTCAGCAGAGTAAGTCGCCAAAACCAAACAAAAACGAGCTGAGCAAGCGCTGACTTAAATGGTTAATCTTTTCCAATTTACCATGTTGTCATTGAACTGAAGTATTCTCATAACACTGTGGCATACAAAGAAATCATGTGAAATAAACAGGGCTCTTTTTATAGCTGCTTACTGTTATGGTTAGATATTTTCATAGTTTAATACCTCTGGAAGTAAAGCCCGTCTCAAGTTTTTAGCTGCAGTTGGCCTCTCAGAAAGCCATTGTTGTGTGGGTAACCAAGTTAACTAAAGATCATTATGAAAACCTTGCAATCCTTTCCTTACACAGGGTCCCATGACCAAAAATAGTTTGTGCAGTTGCCCACAAACATGCAAGTTAATAACTTCCTGGGTGAATAGTGTAAAAACTGTTGATTTCCAAGGCACGCACTTCACTCCCTCCTCCACCCCTTTACGGTACACAGCAAACAAATGGGAGGGTCCCCTGTTTACCAACTGTCCAACATCCACTTTTTATGGTTCCTGCCTGCTCTTTTGTCTCCGTGGTGCGTTTCTCACATGCCCTTTTGTTTTCTAGCAGTTGTTCCGTGGTAGCCCGACCATGCACATGTGCTGGATGTGGCTGTGCTGCAGCGAAGCCTGCCCCACTGACCTTGTACCCCCGTTTCTGTGTCAGAAACACGACAACCGTTCCCCCAAACCCACTGCTCTGGCCAGCGGCTGTGCTGGTGAGTAGCGTTTCGGCTCTCCCAGCATCTCTTCCCTACGCACGGCAAGGAAGAGCATCCACGGAGACAAGTGAAAGCACAGAGCGCAGCTCTTTCTTTTTACAGAGCCCTTGCATTTTCCCATAACGCGAGAGTTTGGACAGTGGTTTATGCCAGCCAGGTCTTCAGGGTGGACTACGCAAGAGTGTAATGTCAGATCTTGGGGTCCGTGCACGGAAAAGGAAAGGCTCCCCTAGTGCCTTCTCTGAGGCTGCCTGCCTAAACGTGGGGTTCCTACAGGAGTGCACGAGACAAAACCCAGCAGCAGCGCCCTTACCCTTTGTGCTCAGAGCCCGACCAAGGGCATGGGGAGAGAAAGGGCTTTTCAAAAACAGGGCAGCGCAGACCGGGCTCTCCCCAGCCGCTCCAGGAGGTCACAGGTAGTCTAGCGTAAGGCTGCAAAAGTTCAGTTTGTAAAGCTCACGAAAAAGGGTTCTTGATTTGATCAATTTTAGCAACAGTCCTGTGGTTCAAGCCTTTCTCTTCCTTTACAGATAAGGCATGTATTGCTTTGGGATGTCACAGGCTGCAAAGCAGGTGTTGTGACTTTATCTTCCGTAGGGATGGATATATTGAGCCTCTCTGTCTTGGGTCCTGGAGAGATTTTCTGGCCCAAGCAGACAGATGAAGGTAGGACGGACTGAGAGGTGGGGTAAGAGAATTGCTTTTGATGCTTTTTAGTGTTTCGTGGATGTGACGATGCAGTGCACTGTGCAGGAACTTCGGTGTTAATCTTCTTGGGAGATAACATTTCTTTCAAAGTGATTTCAATACTTTGCCCTCACAGAAGCAGTGTTGTAAGAGCTGTCTTCAAAGGAGGTTTCAGGCACAGTTTTTCCTACCCTCTTCTGTCCTAACAAAACACATATCCTTCCTCCCCTCACAGGACCTTGTCAATTCATTCTGGATAAAGAAACTCGTTTATGAAGAAGATTTTCCCTGTATCGTCCTCCCTCTTTAATCTGATCCTGGATTGCAATTTTCAGTAAGTTTCTCCTTCCACACTTTCCAACCCACAAACCTTTTCAACCCAATCAGGTGGGAAATTAAAAGAGATACCGGTTCAAACGATGCACTGTGCAGCCCTGTCTGAGCGTTTCTGTGTAATTCAGGATTGCTGGTTTCAAAGAAATGTTTCACGTCGGGTGATGGTGGCTTTCTGCAGAAAGTTATTTCAGGGAGTTTGGAGCTTCATGGGAGATGGACTTCTCCTTTTACTGCTTTGTTTACAAACAGCTTTGTTCTTACCCTTTCCCTGCAAAACAAGTGTTTCTTCACAGAAATACTTCTGGTTGAGAGCAAAACCACTGAACCTCTCTCTAGAATTATAACTACACCAGATTAAAGAGTAATTTATCATATGCTAATACACTTACCCCATCAAAGTCATGGGTATCGAGACACAGAAACAAAAATAGACCTCTGATCTCTATCTCTGTAATGCTTTTCAGCATAGAGTCTTTTAATGGTATCCAGCGAAAAAGCTCTAGGAATTTGCCATTGTATTTACCAACAGCTCAAGAAAACAGTTATTTGTCACTGTGAAATTACCGAGTACCGTGCCGTTAGCCTTCCAGATCTGATTGAACCGAGCTGGCTGCAAGTTTCGGAGCGTGACGATTCTGTGTTCCTGTCGGCTTGTTCGTGTTTCTAAGCGCATCTTCTCGTGGCTGTAGATGGTGGGCAGATAGCTCTGATAAGAACCCCTGAAAGCTGCCCACGGACGCTTTGCCTTCGCAGCGTCAGAGACCCTCTGAGCAGTTCCCAGCCAGACGGCTGGCTCACCCGGGGAGCGTCCTACAAAAGGTGATGTTTTGGAAAGCCGGGTGAATCTGCCTGTTGCTACTGGTCCTGGGTGTACACAAAATAAAGTAGTACGAGTCAAGTAGCTGCTAGGGTTTTTTAACCTACAAGCCTTTAGTTCTTTTGGCTGCACGTAACTCTTTCCAGCGGCAGTTTTTCCTGTGACTGGAGAATGTGAATGTCTGTCTAAACTGGCTGAGCGGACAAAGCACCGCGATGAAATCGCATTGAGCAGACATGCTTCGAGCAGAAGAATGAAGCCTATCAAGCAAAGCTGTTAGTAAAAGGACTCGGGGATAAACCACGCTCCCTTTTATCCCTGTGCCATGCGGGGACGGAATGGAGCGGAGCTGGCGGGTGGCGCGGCCCCCGGCTGCCTCTTCCCTGTGACGTGGGCCTGCTTCAGGTGCGAGTCCGGCTCTGGGGGTGTTGAATCTGGCTTCGCCTTGGCTTCTCCTCCAAATAAAACACTTACCCTAAGGATGGCCTTTCAAAAGACCATGTTCTTTTTCCAAAGAACTGCAAATTCTTGAGCCGGGCTGCTTATGTAGTTTCCTGAGACCATCGCTTTGAGGAAGCTGGCTGAAACAAATGCTGCTTTCAGGTGCGTGGCCTAAATCAAAAGCAGCTCTGTTCGAGTTCTCTGAAGTTCGTCAGGGCTTTACCATTATTAACAACCATATGGACCCGGGCCGCGCTCTCCTGTTTTGCACGGGGGAAGGGCTGCGGCTGCTGGTCCTGCGCTCTTCTGCCGCAGGGATGCGGCACGCCAAGGCCAGCCCCGGGCACGGGTGCCCCTCTCCTTGATGCCGCTCCACCATGTGCATGCTCGGTGGCCAAGGCCAGAGCTGCCCGAGGTAGGGAGCCCCTCCTGGTCCCCTCACGCCGATGTCTGTGTGCTGGAGGCAGCGTGCCAGCTGGGGAGGCTTGCCTCCTTCTCCGCAAACAGGATTTATCGGTGGGCTTGGGGAGGAACAAGAAGGCGATGTATGAAAAGTGTCCTAGGCTTCGTGCTGAGGTGGGGCTGGCCGGGTGTGTTCGGCGAAGCTGAGAGACCCGTGGTTTGGCCGTGGGATGTTTCTTGTGTTCGCTGGCGTCTTCTTTTGGGAAGACGGGATTGGGTCTGGGTGGATGCAATGAACGAAGGCAGTATGAGGGAATGAGTGGTCGTTCCTAGAGAGCTTCGCGTTGCTTTTTGAATGAAGCAAATAAAGGAAGAATGAGATGATGATAAGCTAAATTGGTGCCAAATGTATGGGATTCCATGTGTGTGCAGTAAAGGGAAACCCAGCTCCTGTAGTTTTTCCTTGGAAAATGACTCTGTATTTAGAATCTGTGTTCAGGATGACCGTATAAATGTGGTTAAATGGCGCAGGATTCTGATCAAAGGGGCAATTACAAGTAATAAAATAGGAAATATAATTATTGCAACCATTTCAGATCTTATAGCCAGGGAGAATCTTAGCAGCTAGACAGAGAAAAAGCCTTGATTCTAAGAAAAGGAGAGAAAAAATCCCAAGACTTCAGCTTATTGGGCTCTACAGAAAAAGAGAGTTGAAAAGTGAAGACACGTTTCCTAGAATATCTGAATTCCCAGGTAAATATTACTTAGAGGAGTTTTGAACACCCTAATTGCTGGCTGAACTGAATCATAGCAGAAACTGAATTACCAACTTCCACACAGGAAGACTTAGAGAAGTCGAAATCGTAGCTGGGTTATTTTCACAAAATGTCCAGCACATATGCTGCTCTTGCTTTTATTGTTCACCGTTCTGGAGTCATGTCTCGCTAGACTGTGCTTTGCCACACACCTCCACCCCCTAACAAACTGGCCCTATATATGCATGTAGACAGAATATAGGGAATTAAACTGTGTGACAGTGAACTTCTGGGTTTTCTATATGCTTGACAAATGTTTTTTAAACATGGTATAAATACATTGTAGAATCAAAGTGTGTTGGAGGGGCACATTTTACTCCCAAAAGAAATGTGTGTATTTTGGCTTCATATTGCTCAGTATTTTTTTTTTCCCAAAAGAAATATTAAATATTTTAACAACACCTATGTTTAGACACTACAGGTTTGGACAGTATTCTCCTCTGTACGTTGCAGAGTTCCTACCGACACGCCTGGACAAACCTCACCACCTAAAACCCTGAGGCCAGAGTTTGGCATTCAGTGTCCTCAGAGGGAGGGATTGTAGCTGTTAATCCTGTAATAGCCAGATTCCTCAAGGTAGCATCTTCTGTCCTCCCACGGGTTAGATTCTCAGGTTTACCTGACAGCGTGAATATTTCTCTTCAAAGGCAGCGTAAACCCTTCTGCAGGCTCCGCTCATCCTCGCTTCCCCTCGCTGGGTCTTGCCCGGCCACTTTTTTTCTTCCCCGGTCTTTTCATCATAGCCATTTAATTCTTTCTGGCTTCTTGGAGAAAATACCATATTGCTAAGTGTCCGTTCCTCCAAACTGGTTCCTCATGACCTGCCCGTGTGGCTGGAAATGTCTCTGGAGGAAGGGCGAGCGCAGCAAGGACAGTGTTGGTGCTCTTCAGGATGGCAGTCGTGTGCCTGGTTCCCTGGCAGAAATGCCAAAGCCTATTTAGAGTCAGATGTGTAAATGTTCTGCTCAAAAAAAAAAAAAATCAAAAAGAAACCGACAATCTGAGTTCTGCAGAGGAAAGCGAGCATTGGCTGGTGTTGGCTGTAAGCTGTTTTGGTAAGGCATCTTGTTTTTGGTGTGCGTCTGTAAGCTCCAGATATTTGGGCCGAAAAGAGCTTCTCCATCCCGTTTCCTTTCCCAGGGGTGGGAGAGCATCTCAGGGGCACGGCAAGGGAGATGGGGGCTGTTCCCCAGCTCTGCCACTGGCTTTTCCAGTTACCTTAGCTGGGTCACTTGTGACCAGTAAGTGCTTCTGTACGCGCTTGGCTTCGTCAGCCCCGTGCATGTGTTCAGACTCTCCGGTGAACATCCTCTGCACCCTACGAGCTCCAGGAGCAGCAACGCTCTCCCGCTCTGTAGAGCTCTTGCAAGCCCTGTTTAACTCACGGTTGAGAGGCACTCGGAGTCCCTCGGGTGTGTGGGCCCTGAGACTTGCTGCGAGCTGGTGTTTTCCACCTGCAGGGCAGCGGCTCTCTCCTTGCCCGCTTTCCGCCGAGGCTCCGCTCGCGTTCGGCGCGGCGTCGCACCTGAAGGCTGCAGGCTTTGCAGCACACTCGAGTGAACTGCTCTGACACGAGAGGCTTTGAAATGTTCGAACACCCCCTCCAGAAAACTGCAGGAAAAATGTTTCGTTTCATTAGTATTTTGGGGTGGAAATACGCTGTAGATTAATCCTCTTTGGAAAGAGATTAAGAAATGTTCTCTCCTCCTCCCTCCCAATGCAAGAGTAGGTAATGTTTATTCTGTCTTTATTAACTACAGACGTCAGAGAAAAAGGACTGCTGCCCTTTGATTTTATTTACAAGGCAGAAGTGAAAACTTGTTTGATCACATCATGACTGTTTAGCTTCAGCGTAAGAGTGGAAGGGAACCTGTTTCCAGGTCCTATCGCGGCTAAATATGATTTTGCTTCTATTTAGTTATCTCTGAATTTTAAATGCAGTGTCCTTGCCCTTACTTATTTGTCAGGTTGAGTGAAATTGCTTCATGCTCTGCTTACGGAAATAAGCTATTCAAAAGG